>NC_142472.1:2270480-3589646 GCF_049115385.1 Moschus berezovskii
CATCCGTCCACCCGTCCATCCTCCCATCCGTCCACCCATCCATCTTCCCATCCGTCCATCCGTCCTTCCATCCGTCCACCCGTCCATCCTCCCTTCCGTCCACCCGTCCATCCTCCCATCCGTCCACCCATCCATCCTCCCATCCGTCCATCCGTCCATCCATCCATTCACCCACCCATCCGTCCATGCATCCATCCACGCATCCATCCATCCATCCATCCGTCCATCTGTCCATCCATCCATCCACCCACCCGTCCTTCCGCCCACCCACCCACCCATCGTCCCGTCCGCCCGCCCGTCCATCCATCTCTCCGTCCTTCTCTCCGCCCACCCGCCCTTCCATTCACCCACTTCATCGTTCATATGCTGTGTGCCTCCTGTTTACCAGGTCCCAGGTGAGGTACGTAATAAAAGAAAGTGAACAATATGAAGCCCTTAAGAAATGATCTGTTAAAAAACTCAGTGTGGAAGGAACCTGTCACTTGTCGAGAGAGTGGAATGAGGTTACAGATCTGAAAGCTAGAGTCTTGCAGTGGGTGGGAGTCGCGCTGAGAGTCGGGTTGCAGTTGCGGATCCTGAGGGTTGCCTTTCGGTGTCTCCGTGAGGCGTGAGACGCAGCGAGCAACGCGCACACTGAGCTGTGGGCCCAGGTTCCTCCCCATCCAAGCTGCGGGCAAGGCGGGGGCGGTGTCATGGCGCGGACCCTCCTGGGAAGAGTGCGAGGGCCCTTTCCTCTCTCTCTGCATCTTCCTGTCACTCCTTGCTTTGAATCATCCTGAGGACACATCTCTGTTGGGCCTCCTTTTGACTTGCACGAGAACTTTCCGTAAGCTCAATTCACACGATGCAAACAAAACATCTAGTTGGATTAGATCTGAGGTGATTGCTCTGCGGTATTAAAAGGTGTTCCCGGGGTCTCTTCTGAGTACATGGGATTGTGTGAAAATCGCGCTCCAGTCTCCTCGTCCTCGTCAACCTTCAGACTTAAGATGCTCTCCGGCCGCGCCATCAGTAGCTTTGTCCTTTCCACCACTGTAGTCTGTCTGATCCCTCAGTCTCCCTGCTGTTTGATAGGAGACAGTGACGCACACGGGGAAGGTAACTGTCAAGCATTTGTGAAGCCTGCTCTCGTTTCTTCAGATGCTTTCCTAAACCCTGGGAGGGGCTGTGGCACAACCCACATCTCCTGACAAGGTAAGATGTATGCACAGGAAATACTGGATCATTAGGGGCTGAAGGACTCCCGGGTTGCAATGGTCATCAAGCTCTGCAATCCACTCTTCTGCTTCCAAACCACACCCCATCATCCACCATCCCATTATCCATCATGCCAGAGATCTGAGACTCTTCCCTTTAGGGCATGGAGAGAAATGTTCTACCAGCCTCCTTTTTCTGAAAATGAGTTTTCCTGTCTTGAAAGAGCGTTCTCTTCGTGCGGACCGCGCAGGCGTCTCCCAGCTCTGAGATGCAGACACAACCCACTGGTCCAATAGAGCCTCCACGTTCGTCAGGACGGGTGTGAAGCAATGCTGAGTCCAGGTCACCTGGTTTCCTCCGGGGTCGGCCACGGTGCCTTGCCCTCCAGGGTATCCTTGCACCTCCACACTCGGCCTGGAGAGGTGGGACGGAGGGGGGCGGCCACCCCAGCTGCCCACCCTAACCCAAAGCCTCTGGGCCACCCATCTCAAGGTCACAGTCTCCTTGGCACCCAGGGCATCTCACATTTGCTTGTAACTGGGGGCTTCCCAGGTGGCGCTGGTGGTAAAGAACCCGCAGGCCAATGCAGGAGACATGAGAGATGCAGGTTCCATCGCTGGGATGGAAAGATTCCCTGGAGGAGGGCATGGCAACCCACTCCAGGATTCTTGCCTGGAGAATCCCATGGACTGAGGAGCCTGGTGGGCTATAGCCCATGGGGTCGCAAAGGGTGGGACCCAACTGTAGCGATGTAGCATGTAGGGTTTGTTTAAAGCTTATCATTTGTTCCACAAATTGAAAAGGCAGCCTTGGACCAGGGAAACCATTTCCTAGCCCACTTTGGAGCTGGCGGGGGCTGGGGAGACCTGCGTCCCTACGGGGAGAGCAGCTCTTGCCGGTGGGGGGCTCCCCTGCGTCTGGGTCACCTGTAGGCCCTCCAGGCTGCAGGCGCTGTGGGGAGGGGGCCGCTTCTGGGCTCTGAATCACCAGCAGCCTCCGCATTAGGGGCGTTTCCTCTCATTAACGCCCAGCCTGTGCTTCCTGAGCTCACACCCGCTCACGGGCCCTGTCCTCATTTACCCGCCAGAAATAGCTGCGCCTCCTCTGGGGGCTCTGCACCCGACGGCAGCACATCTGCTGCTGCCCACCCCCGCCCCCTCCCCGGGGGGCCGCGAGCCAGGCTGAGTCACGGTGAAACTGAGTCACTCGGCCGCGATCAGGAAAGGCCTATTTTAGACTCGCAGTTTCCAGCGGAGTCGGTGACTTCTGAAACTCAGTTCCATATTTTATCATCCCTGTCCTGGATGGTCCCTGCTAGCTTTGAGCAGACATGTGTCCCACGGTGATTTATTTCTCTGATGCAAATGAGAAAATTCTGCAGAATGGTTTGAAGCAGGCTTTGCTAGCCAGTTCAGGCAGACAATATGTATTTACCCACCAACTCTCTCACAAATAAAGAATTGTGAGGCGTTTCCACAAAGCCAGAGAGGCAGGAGAGGTGGCTTCGATCCCTGGGTCGGGAAGATCCCCTGGAGGAGGAAATGGCAACCCAACCAGCATTCTTGCCTGGAGAATCCCATGGACAGAGGAGCCCGGTGGGCTGCAGTCCCTGGGGTCACAAAGACTCGGACACGGCTGAGCACGCATGTGTGGTTTCTTACAAGGTGGAGACAGATTCCCAGGGCAGACAGCAGAGGGTGCCCTGCCACTCGCAGCCACGCCCCACCTCACAGGAGGGTGACGGTCTTCTGTGATAGCAGCCGGGGCAGACCGAGACCCTGATGAGACAGGGCCCAGAGGAAGTCACAGATTCCAAGTCCAGAGCAAAAGACCTTGCCTCTTCACCGGAGGGGTTGCAAGGCTGTGCAGCAGAGGGCGTGAATGTGGCCATAGAAACAGCTGGTGTTCTTTGTCCTTACCTAACACAGTGTTAAAGATCAGCCCTGCACTCCTGACAGGAAGATGCGTGCGTGCTCGGTCACTTCAGTCGTGTCCGACTCTCTGTGACCCCATGGACTGTAGCCCGCCAGGCTCCTCTGTCCATGGGATTCTCTGGGCAAGAATCCTGGAGTGGGCTGCCATGCACTGCTCCGGGGGATCTTCCCGACCCAGGGATCGAACCCGGGTCTCCTGCACTGCAGGCAGATCCTCTACCACTAGTCACACCTGGGAAGTCCCTTCAGGAGGTCAAGCCCCTTCAGGAGGTCAAGCCCCTGTAGCTACTGGGGGGCCCTCCCCCGTATTTCCTTTGTCCTGAGGCTGAGTCCATCCCTGCCCCTGAGAACTCCCTTCCTCCCCAGACTGGATGCTTCAGCGGGTGGGCCTCCCTGGTGGCGGGATTGCTCCCACTCTACGTGGAGGACTCGGGGCACCAGATGCTCTGCTCCCTGACCTCCTGACCTTCACCGGGAGGAGAGGTGACCCAGGGAGCCGTCCGGCAGGGGTGCTGACCATGTGGAGCAGACTGAACCCAGCCGGCTGACCCATGACGGAGCAGAACCTCTCAGGCTGCCCTGGGCCCCTGAGTGTGACAAGCAGGTCATAGAAACTGCTGAGATTTTTAGAATCCTTTTCTTACGCGGCACGGACTGACTGACACAGTATCTTTGTGCAGAGAGGAGTCCTTGGTGAGCCTGTTCTGTGCGGAGGATGAGTCAGGACGGCAAAGTGTGGGCTCAGCTCTCAAGGGAGGGCTGTTAGGATGGGGGCCCTGGTGCCGAGACCAGCTCCAAGGTCAAGTGCTCCCCAAAGAAGGCGGGAAACCCAGCGCGGCGTTTTCTCCTTTAAGCCTGCTGAAGACAACAACCACACACACACACACACAAGCAGGGCAGCCACACACACACACACACACACAAGCAGGGCAGACACACACATACACAAGCAGGGCAGCCACAGACACACACACACACACACACACACGGCAGCCAGGCAGGGCAGACACACACACACACACACACGCAGGGCAGACACACACACACACACACACGGCAGCCAGACAGGGCAGACACACACACACACACACACACACATGGCAGCCAGGCAGGGCAGCCACACACACACACACACACACACAGCAGCCAGACAGGGCGCACACACACACACACACACACTCAAGCAGGGCAGATACACACACACACACACACACAGCAGCCAGGCAGGGCAGACACACACACACACACACACACACACACGGCAGCCAGGCAGGGCAGACACACACACACACACACACACGGCAGCCAGGCAGGGCAGACACACACACACACACACACACACGGCAGCCAGGCAGGGCAGACACACACACACACACACACACACGGCAGCCAGGCAGGGCAGACACACACACACACACACACAGCAGCCAGGAGGGACACATTCACACACACACACACACACGGCAGCCAGGAGGGACACACACACACACACACACGGCAGCCAGGAGGGACGCCGAAGCAGAGAAAGAAGGAAGGTGCTCTCCTGGCGTCCACAGTGGAAGCTGGGGGCTCTCTGCTGTGGGCAGAACTTGTATCAGTGACGAGGCTCGTTGCTGGTCGTCAGGCTGAAGCCTTACCCGGGCCATCGTGAACCATCCTGACTCTGTCTGCCCAAGACAGCGCTTTGCTTTGTGAGTTTTGAGAAACAGACTCACCGAAACTGTCTCGAAACACAAGTCTTCTGTCAGTTTTCTGTCCATCAAGAAGACTTGCGTCTTCTTGAGACTTTCTTTCTGAAAGAACCCCTGGTAGCATCTTTGTATTTTCCTGTGGGTGGTGGGCACCTTATTAATATTAATCATCTCTCCCCGCATTGCTCTGCTTTTCAATTGTCCAATTGTCCCATCAAAGCATCTCTTGGGTGATTGGCCCAGCTATTGTGAAAACTGTAAGTGGCTGAGCTCGGCTCTGGACCAGGCAGGTGGACCGCAGTGATCCCGGGTGCCCAGCAGCAGGGCCGTGTCAAAGGCGTGTTTTCCACACACGCAGCCTCCCCAGTGGCAACAAAAGGCGTTTTCCTGGATTCCTGGAGGCGAAATCTGCTCTGTGGAAAGGCAGGGAGCAGGTTGGCTTCCCAGATTCTTGGAGATGGTCCCTGAGCAACTTCTGTCCATCACAGGCTCTCCTTGGGGCCCTGGAGTGGGTGTCACCCCCCGGAAGGCCCCCATGCCGCGGCCACCTCTCTGAGCAAGCATATGCCGCCCGGGCAGGCGGGGGTGCACGTGGGTTTCCATCCTTTTAAGCCTGACTCAGGCCTGGGGAGCACGCACAGGGGTTTGAACTGTAGACACCACAGAAAAAAAACTGACAGAGGACTTGTGTTTCGAGACGGTTTCAGTGAGTCTGTTTCTCGGAATTCACAAAGCAAAGCGCTGTCTTGGGCAGACAGTCAGGACGGTTCATGATGGCCCGGGTAAGGCTTCAGCCTGACGACACCAGCAATGAGCCTCGTCACTGATACAAGTTCTGCCCACAGCAGAGAGCCCCCAGCTTCCACTGTGGATGCCGGGAGAGCACCTTCCTTCTTTCTCTGCTTCGGCGTCCCTCCTGGCTGCCCTGCTCCTGTGTGCTGCCTTGTGAGACTGTCTGCCTGGGGAGGGATGGGGTGCAGACGGGATAGTGGGGTCCCCTGGCTCAGCTGGGCATGCCTGCGGCCCGCCAGCAACTTTTTGTCAAGTCGGATCTGGTGAAGCTGAAGAGGCGCCGTCAGCCTTAAACAGCAGCCCCTGGGGACTTCCCTGGTGACCTTGCGGTTAAGGCTTTGCCTGGTGGTTAGTGGTTGACAGCTTGCCTGGTGGTCCAGCGGTTAAGACTTGGCATTCCGGGGCAGCGTGGGTTTGCTTTATGGTTGGGGAGCTCATATCCCACATCCCTGGTGGGCAAAACACCAAAACAGGAAACAGGAGCAAAATTGTAACAAATTCAGTGACTTAAAAAATGGTCCACATCAAAAAAAAAAAAAAAATAGTGGATTACATTAAAAAAAAAAAAAGCTGCCTTTTGTCAGAGATTCTAACTAGCAACCAATGTCAGCTATTTCTGAGAAAGACCTTCCCACTTCCCACCAGAACCAGCCGGAGTCCTGGGGCCTCCACCAGCCAAAGGCTCCCAAGAAGGTGTCCAGTGCCAGGCTCCTTGTTACGTGCATTAACAGACTCTTTCCCAGAAAAGCTCTTGCAGTTTCTACTGAAGCCTTTTTTCACCTCACAGATGCAACCATGTGACCGTGGGCTGTGCCAGGGTGGGCGTCCACGGCCAGCCTCTCTGCAGCGTCCTGTGACCAGCCCAGGTCACCCCTGGCTCTCCCGGGAGTCTCGGTGGCCTGGGGGCACGCGTGTCTCCTTCCCACCCCAGTGGGTACCCGGGGCTCTCTCCCCCACGACCGACTGTTCCCTAAGTCTCTGCTTGGTTCTGGTCACTGGATTCAAAACTGTTTCCAGTTTCTTTTCAACTTTTGTGGGGAACATTTGAATCCTTGCCTGTGAAGGGCATGAGGAAAGGCTTCCGGTCCAAGGCTTCACCCCAGTTACATGTTCTTGAAACTTAGATTAATAAAGCAGTAACTTAACGACTCCGTTGCACAGACTCTTGTCTAAACCAGCTGCACGTAACTTGCAGCCCTCCGATGATGTTCTATGGCTTGAGTAGTGTTCCCCCAAAAGGTGTGTTGACGTCCTGATTACCTGTGGCTGCGACCTGATTTGGAATAGGGTCGTCGCAGGTATAGATGAGATGCGGTCCTGCTGGAGTTGCTTGGCTCTCGTCTAATATGAGCAGGATCCTCAGGGAAAAAGGCGAAACGCCACGGGAGGACAGCCAGGCGGGGAGAGCGCCGCGGGGCCATGAGGAGGAGGGTGGGGAGACGGGTCTGTAAGTGGGGACATCACGACCACCAGAGGCTGGAAGAGATCAGGTGGCTCCCACCCAGCGCTGCCCCGCTGACACCCTGATTTCAGACTTCTGGACCCCAGACGGGGATAGAATCAAGTTCCTGCTTTGCAGCCCCCGTCGGTGTTGTTTGGTGCTGGCAGCCCTGGCACTTTCCCACGTGGGTTACTGAATACGCTACCCCTGCCTGGCAGACTGTGGTCCCCAAATGCTTGGGGACACAGAGCAGTTTCCACGGAGTCCAGTCTGGCGGCTGCATACCGGGAAGAGATGGCCATTCTGGGAGGCAACTCTGCTGCTTTTCACAAAGATGACCTGGGACGTCACCTAAGGCGTGCCAGAGGGGCTAACCGAGTCTAGACCTCTCTCCCCCAACTGCTCCCTGATGCCGCCCTCTCTGGGGATTGCCCATCCTCAGGGCACAGGAATCCCGTGGTGAAGGAGCCCCAGGCACCTCGGCAGCCTGCAGACCAGACCTTGGAGAGACGCGGAGTTGGGTCTGAACGCTAGCTCTGTGTTTACTCAGTGTGAGCTTGGGGTCACCTTTCCCAGGCCTCAGTATGCTCCCCTGTGAAATGGGCATCTAATTGAATGTGCTCTAGCCTCAGAGGAAGTGACGTCACACAGACTGCCCAGCCCCTGGCCTCGGACACCACTTGTGCTCCATGGACGTGGCTCTTACGCACGTGATCACCGGGGAAGGAGCAAGTGTGAACCCCTGTTAGCTACAGAGCACCCCATCTTTACGGAGGTCACACAGTTCAGGGGGGTCCACGCCACACCTGGACCTCACCAGCTGAAGTCCAGACAAATGTGTTAAACCTGTATCTTAAAAGAAAATCATTTAATACATTTCTGAGTAACATATTCGCCTGGTTTAAAAATGTATAAAAGAGACGCTCTGAGAAAACTCTCCCCTATTCCGTTTCCCCCCTGCTCCTAGCGCCCCTCCCACCACCCAGGAAAACTCACACGCTTCCAGTGTTTCTGAAAACAGAGAAAAAATAAAAACTATACTTTTATTTTCCCCTTTTTTAAGATGAGCGTTTTCACAATGTGCACACTTCTGGACGTGGCTTCTTTTGTGAACTAGTCTATTACAGGTTGAGTCCAGCATGGTGGTCTGCAAGCATTCCTCCGCAGACAACCTCTCCTGTGTTCCTTAAGCTGCACACAATGGCTACGTGGATGCCTCACACTCATTTTAAAGTGAAAGAGCCAGTCGCTCAGTTGTGTCTGACTGTTTGTGACCCCGTGGGCTGTAGCTGCCAGGCTCCTCTGTCCATGCGATTCTCCGGGCAAGAGTCCTGGAGTGGGTTGCCCTTCTCCAGGGGATCTTTCTGACCCTGGCTTCCTGCATTGTAGGCAGATTCTTTACCGTATGAGTCACGAAGGAAGCCTGTGCTCAGTTTAACTCGTCCCCTGTTTATGGCCTTTTGGGGTGTTTTCCTGACGTTTACTGTTACCAGCAAGTCTGCTGTAAATGACCCTGGAGGCGCGTCTGCAGAGTAACTGCCTAGAAATTGGTTTCTGATCACAGAGCGTCAGCACTTGAAATTCTGACCGATGGTGTGAATTTTCCCTTCACGTCCAGACTGACGTGCGCACCAGTGAAGCTCACGATGCTGCTCGGCCTCCGTAACAGAAGGGACACGGAAGCTTTCTAGAAACGTCCAGAGGGAAAAGATGTCTGGTTTTGTTTGTCCCGCTCTGAGGTTACGAGCGAGGCTGAGCACTTTCCAATACGTAAGGATCCTTTGATTTTTTCCCTTTGTCTCGAAATGATGAGTCGTGTCATTTGTGTAAAGACAGCGAAACAGCCCTATGGAGAGACCCACCTGGTGTGACTGAGTCTCCAGCCAACAGCTGTGCGGATGAAGGGTCCTCCAGTGTGCTTCAGCCGCGAGCCGAGAGCAGCCCGGTTAATCGCACCTTCTATGTTCTGTGTTTTCTGATGTTTCAACATCTGGGAACTGGCTGATGCTGGAGACCCTGCCCTTCCCAGGGCCGGTTGACTCCTAGAGATGGCAAATGTCTAGGTCTGTTTCAGCTGCTTTGGCACAATGTCACAGACAGGGCAGCTTATGGACGACAGAGATCGATTCTTCACAGGTGCAACATCAAGGAGCCAGCAGACAAGAGATGCCTGCTTGGACCTTCCACTGTCTGGTTCTTATGGCAGGTCGGACCCACACGACATCCCAGACCCTGCACCCTCAGACTGGAACTTTGAACAGGACGCAGAGAGAGTTTGAGTTATTCTATTTGCTCCTTTCCAAAGCAATCTGTTTCATCACTGCCGTCCTAAGAAGACCTTACATTGACAAGGGTCTGTTTCTCTCTGTATTTTCCATCTGTTTGAAGAGTCCAGACACCTGTAACCTTTCCCTTCCCTTTGTGTGTCTGTGTTTTTTAAAATGTTTATTTGCTGCATCGGGGCTTAGTCGTGGCAGGCCGGGTCTTCCTTGCATGTGCCGCCCCGTGGACTGTGGCCCTCCAGGCTCTTCTGTCATGGGACTCTCCAGGCAAGATCACTGGAGTGGGTGCCATTCCCTTCTCCAATGCATGAAAGTGAAAAGTGAAAGTGAAGTCGCTCAGTCGTGTCCGACTCTTAGCGACCCCATGGACTGCAGCCCACCAGGCTCCTCCATCCGTGGGATTTTCCAGGCAAGAGTACTGGAGTGGGGTGCCATTGCCTTCGATATATGTGCAGGGTACTGCTAAATATATATATATTTGTGGAGTGTGAGGACATATATATTAAAGTGAACTATGATGATCTTTTATTTATTTCTACCCTGAGAAATATGGAATCTGAGTTCCCTGACCAGAAATCAGACCCGTGCCACTGTGTTGGAAGCACGCGGAGTCTTAACCCCTGGACTGACAGGGAAGTACCAAGTCTTGCTATGTGTTCAGGTCACGGCATCTGGAGGTATAACCCTGAATACCATTAATGATGTCCTAAAACCTGTCCTTTAGCAAACAAGAAAAAAAAAAATACTGAACAAACTGTTTTAAACAGAGAGTAATTGTAATAAGCCATCAAATGATGTTATAAGCACTCTCTGAAGATGTGGGAAAAGTATGCTTTCAGAATTCATTATATTTAAAGATAATGCAGCGCAACTTTCTTGGAATTGAAGCAAAGTAGAAAGTGAACTAGTGACTCTGGAGGTTGGGGAACTTGTCTCCCAGACAAGCAGAGCCGGGACCCGAGGGCACCCAGACCTGGGGAAGGCACTGGGTGTGTCTCCTTATCCCCATAAAAGGCTCCAGTAATTTCCGTGTGTATCTGTGGGGTGTGAGGAAGTCACACGGCAGCTTCAGACCAAACAACACAACAAAGTTTCAGACATTCAGGGAAGTTGCTCTATTCTTGATGACAAGCACCATCTCTGCAGGGGCCTGATCTCCAGGGAGGGTCAGCGGGGACGCCCACAGGGAAGGGGGCCGGAACGTGGGCTTGCCCTCTGATGCCGGAACCAGCAGGGCCCCCCTGACCCCCCGGATCCACCAGGGACCCGCTCACAGAGGGGACTTCAGAGGGTGGGCCAAGCTGCCAGCTCCCACCGACCGCTGCCTGCCCCAGTGTGTTCTTCCTTGTCTGAGTCCAGAGGCCAAACACCCAGGACCAGAGCCAGCCGACCCTCCACAGGGTCTGACCAAGATGCTCCAGGAGGCCGTTATTCTCCGGGATGGGCACGAGGGGGCAGCACAGCCCGCGTCAAGCAGCCCCCACTCCCTGCAAACACGCCCTGTCCCAGGAGGACGGCTCTGCAGAGGCCCGGCCAGACCCTGCCCGCCTGGACGCTCAGGCATCCTGCCCTGCCCCCGGCTGTCCAGCGCATGCTCAGACATGCACGCGCGCGCACACACACACACCCCCTCACAAACACATACACAGTGTGCGCACACACACACACACACACTGGCTGCTGGGATCCACGTGCCTGCGACCTCCACAGGTTCCCATGTGGAACTCCTCTCCCCCACCATACAGTATTTGGAGGGGGTTCCAGCTCAGCTCCAATCTCTCAGAGACCCTCGGAGGCCTGGCATTCCTCCAGGAGGGGTGAAGGACCCTGAAGGCTGTGAGGGGCGGCCGCTGGGCTTCCCCAGGGGCCAGCTGCCCATCTCCAGAAGCTGACCCAAGACCCAGGTCCCATGGCAGCCCTTACCTCAGGGCACCCAGCATTTTATCCTTCCAAAGTGTGATCAGCAATCCAGCCCAGCCTCTCTGAGCCCCGTAATTTAGAGATGGTCCTGAGTCAGGGCGGCCTCTTGGAGATGCCCTGAGGTCCCCGGGATGGAGCCTCATCACTGGGTGAAGTGGACCCCGTGTGATCCCGGGACTCACAAACAAGACTTGCATTGACCCTCTGCCCCTCAGCTCCCTTGCTGGAGTTAAACACGCGACATCTAAGAGATGAAAGCAGGCTGCATGCTGTGAAGTCTGATTTCATCGTAACCGCAAGCTAGGCCAGCCCTGAGAGAGGGCACCATGTGACGTTTTCCAGCCACATTGTGGGGCAAGATTGTCCTAAGAGAAACCGAGTGTCAAGACTTCTGGGGACAGTGGTTGGTGTTTTCCATCTTGGATATTGTGAAAAAGATGGGAGGGAACTTGCCGAGAAGATGTGCTTAGCGCCCGGGGAGCCGTGTGGCGTTGGGGGCACCTCTGAGCAGGGACAGGTGTGGCAGGGCGCCTTGAGATGCAAGAGCTCCCGGTGGGCTGTGGTGGGCGGTGGGCCGGCCGCTCTTCCTGAGGGGCCTGTCTGCCCACTCACCTTGGCAGGCACAGGGCAGGGAAGTCTGAGATGCAAAGTTATGGTTCCGGCACATTCAGAAAAGAGAGGACACCAGCTCTGGTCTCAGAAGCAAACAGCTGGCTTAAGTCAGTGGTTCGCAGAGTTCAGGCCCCAGCCCAGCAGCATGAGCAGCCCTGGGGAGCTTGTTACAGACTCGGACCCCAGGGCCCAGCCCAGACCTCCCAGCCCAGCAACTCCGAGGAGCCGAGAGCGGACATCCAGGGGTGATGAGCACGTCACCTGGTGGGGATGCGCAGTCAAGTATGAGCACCCTGGTTTACTGACATAGCAACCTGAAGATGTGATACTTAGTCAAAACTAAAGGGGTTGAAAGTAAAATTGTCTTCTATCCAGTGAATCCCTTCCTAGGCATGGACTTTCTTTTACTGATTTGTTTTTAATGAGAGTTTAGTTACTTTACCATATTGTGATGGCTTTTGTCACGCATCAGCATGAGTTGCCCATCGGGATACACGCGTCCTGTGCCTCTCGAACCTCCCTCCTGCCTCTCTCCCACCCCAGCCCTCTAGGGTGCCTCAGAGTGTGGACACACTCATCCAAGTGTGCCATGATGCAGGCACAAGTTCTGGTCAAGGTGGAGACACTGGAGGGTGGTCTGGTGGTGCTCTGGTGAGCTCAGGGAGGACGCACACGCGGTGAACACCTAAGATTTCTCGTGAGGCAATGGCTCTGCAGATGCCGGTCCGTGAAGACACCAGAGTCCTGGTGGTAAAGGGAAAGCCTCCTGTCCAACCGTCTATAGGACACAGCCCTACTGTGTGCGCCATTGACGGTAACATGCACACACAAACACGTCAATTAGTTTGTGCCTGGAAAATACACAACATGAGCTCGTATGAATTTAATAATTTTAGAACTAGCCGGTGGAAAGAAATAAAAACCAAAAAATGAGGTGGGGGAGCCCAGAAGTTTCCCTGGGCCCTGCTCTTCCGACCCCTGTTCTGAACGGTTACCCTGCTCCTCAGCACACCGGTGCGCGAGCTCATTTCCTCTGTCTGTCTGTCTGCCACGGAAACCGAGATATGAGGTTGAATCATGCTTGAAGATATGCAGCAGCCTCATAACCTTTATTTCCAGAATAAATAGTCTAATCTCATTGCCTAATTTCTGCTCAGTTCAGTTCAGTCGTGTTGACTCTTTGCGACCCCATGAATCACAGCACGCCAGGCCTCCCTGTCCATAACCAACTCCCGGAGTTCACTCAAACTCATGTCCACAGAGTCGGTGATGCCATCCAGCCATCTCATTCTCTGTCGTCCCCGTCTCCTCCCACCCCCAATCCCTCCCAGCATCAGAGTCTTTTCCAGTGAGTCAGCTCGTCGCATGAGGTGGCCAAAGTATTGGAGTTTCAGCTTCAGCATCAGTCCTTCCAATGAACACCCAGGATTGATCTCCTCTAGAATGGACTGGTTGGATCTCCTTGCAGTCCAAGGGACTCTCAAGAGTCTTCTGCAGCACTACAGTTCAATTTCTGCTCAGAAACCCTTAATACTCTTAGGGGTTCTTCTGAGGAACTGCCTAGAAGTGGGCTGATCTGGAGATGCCAGGATGAGGCAAAATTAATTTCACCAGATAAGATAATTTTGTTAGGGTCATTACGAGTCTGTGGCTAATCATGATTGCAACACTGGGGACCCTCACTGGCTGAGAGTGGTATTTGGCTGATAGATACAAGAGAAGTAGATTTTAAAACGTGGTATGAATGAAAGGATGTGAAAAATTAGACGAATAGATAGAATTGATGCTTTCGAATTGTCATGCTGAAGACTCTTGAGCGTCCCTTGGTCTGTAAGGAGATCCAACCAGTCTATCCTAAAGGAGATCAGTCTTGGGTGTTCATTGGAAGGACTGATGCTGAAGCTGAAACTCCAATACTTTGGCCACCTCATGCGAAGAACTGACTCACTGGAAAAGACCCTGATGCTGGGAACGATTGAGGGCAGGAGGAGAAGGGGGCGACAGAGGATGAGATGGTTGGATGGCATCACCGACTCAATGGACATGAGTTTGGGTGAACTCCAGGAGGTGGTGAAGGACAGGGAAGCCTGCGTGCTGCAGTCCATGGGGTCACAAAGAGTTGGACACGACTGAGCAGCTGAAAAACAATACAGATGGATAAACAGATGGGATAGATAGATAAGTAGATGATAGGCATAGGTAAACAGACAGCTGGAAGATAGAAATCGAGGGAAGGATGGACAGACAGGCATTTATAGATAGATGACAGACAGATGACAGAGATGTGAGGGTCTTCAGTGATCAAACCTCGACCACGAAATGTGCGCAGCTCCTCTTGACACAAAGGAGCTGTGTGCAGGGGGACGCCCCAGTCTCCTTACACGGGGCCTGGAGACCAAAGCTCCCTGGGACGGGGCGCCCACACCAACGAGACAGCGGGACCACCTGTTAGCCGTCGGCGTGTCAGGTCTGCAGAGCACCCGTGAGGGCAGCTGCCTGCACGAGGGAGCCCCGGTTCTCCCGCTTTCTGGACCTCCCACCAAAAACTTGGAAGAAAAGCTTCTCTAGAAGGAGGAATCTATCAAAACCACACCCCAAAGCACTCTGCTCTGGTCGTAAAATGACAAGCCACAGGGTTAAGGCACATGCCTACAAGGACCTCTAGGGCCTGTGAGCCGGTGTGCAGGCAGGAAGGGTGAAGCTTCTGTTCTGTGTCTGTCACCCATGACTGAGGGCGTTAGGGCAGCGAGATTCCACTGCTCCTAGGGCCAATGGCAATGATGGTTTTAGTCCGTTTAAACTCTCCCGTCAGAAAACATACATTTAGTCCTTTTGTGCCTACGCGTAGTCGTGTCTGATGCTTTTGTGACCCCAGGGACTGTAGCCCGCCAGGCTCCTATGTCCATGGAGTTTCCCAGGCCAGAATAGTGGAGTGGGTTGCCATTTCCTTCTCCAGGGCATCTTCCCGACCCAGGCATCAAACCCGCGTCTCTTCTGTCTCCTGCACTGGAAGGGAATTCTTCCGAGATCAGGTGAGGTCAGGTGTGTTCAGGGTGGTATGGCCACAGATGGCAGGCAAATTAGTTACCACTGCGCCTCCATTTTAATTGGGAAAAGAAAAGAAGCATGGAGGTGAGTGAGTTGCCCTGGAAACACCCAGAGTTCCCACTGGGGTCCTGACTGCAGCAGGGAGCCGGGCTTCAGCTTCAGCTTCGTGGCGCCTGAACGGCGTTCTTAACCTTGGCGAACGCGAGAGTTCCTGGCCTGTGGAGCCCGAGCACCAGTGAGGTGGATGCGCAGTGGTGGCCTGGCCCTCTCCAGGCACTTGGAGAGCGTGTGATCCAGGTGTGAGCCCCCTGCCTGGGGACTGACGACATCGTCTAGTCCCTGGGGGCTGTGGCGAGGCCCTGTTCTTGGAGCTGGCTTCTTCTCTGCGCTCAGCATCACTCTTACCAGCTTCTGGATTCGTTATCGGTCACTTTTAGATAAAGTGTAAATGATGTATCAAAGGTTATAAATTGCAAGTAATTGTTATATCCTAATATAAACCTCACTAAACATAAACCGATTGTCCAGCTGACATTGCCTAAAGCAACAGTTCCGGGCAGAGGAGGCTGGAGGGCTACAGACCCTGGAGGCAAAGAGTCAGACACGGCTGAGTGACTGAAGAACAGCAGCGAGAGCGACAACAGCCAGCAGCTGAATGTGTGTTTAAAGAATGATGACAGAAAGCGCCTGAGAAATGAAAGATAAGTGTGTACTTCTAGAAGCATATGCATGCTTTATTTTTATAATTAAAGACAATTTTTTAATGTTCTATAGTGGTAAAGTGTAATTCAAAATACGAGGTATCCCTTCACTGTATTTTTTTAAAAGCTCTAATTAAAAAAAAAATGTATCAGAAACCACTTTAGGTTTGCAATATTTTGTAGAAAAGAGTTGCTGATAAATCTCAACACAAGAAAGAGAAAAATGAAATACATAGTTGGAGATGTTCTACTCACTGAAAAAGTATCATCGGGATAATCCGGACTAATTTACCTCAGTTCAGTTCAGTTCAGTTCAGTTGCTCAGTTGTGTCTGACTCTCCGCGACCCCATGAATCACAGCACACCAGGCCTCCCTGTCCATCACCAAATCCCGGAGTTCACTCAAACTCATGTCCACAGAGTCGGTGATGCCATCCAGCCATCTCACTCTCAGTCGTCCCCTTCTCCTCCCGCCCCCAACCTTTCCCAGCATCAGAGTCTTTTCCAGTGAGTCAACTCGTTGCATGAGGTGGCCAAAGTATTGCAGCTTCAGCTTTAGCAACAGTCCTTCCAATGAACACCCAGGATTGATCTCCCTTAGAATGGACTGGTTGGATCTCCTGGCGGTACAAGGGACTCTCAAGAGTCTTCTCCAACACCACAGTTCAAAAGCATCAATTCTTCGGCGATCAGCTTTCTTCACAGTCCAACTCTCACATCCATACATGACCACGGGAAAAACCATAGCCTTGACTAGACGGACCTTTGTTGGCAAAGTAATGTCTCTGCTTTTCAATATATTATCAAGGTTGGTCATAACTTTCCTTCCAAGGAGTAAGCGTCTTTTAATTTCATGGCTGCAATCAGCATCTGCAGTGATTTTGGAGCCCCAAAAAATAAAGTCTGACACTGTTTCCACTGTTTTTTCATCTCTTTCCCATGAAGTGATGGGACCAGATGCCGTGATCTTTGTAGCAAATAATCACAACTTCTGGAACTCTTGGGAATTAACGTGGACATTTTTTCAAAGTAGTACCTCCAAATTAGCTCACAACGGAATAAATGTGATTCTGAGGACAAATTATTACAAGACCTCAGAACAGAATTAGCATTTTATCAGATTATTCAACACATGGACATGAATACAATAAGATCAATTGTTTGACGAAAGAGCTCTTGTCAATTCGTGTGAGGTGTGTACAGAAAATGTCAAATCGGTCTTAATTAATGAAATATTCTTGTTTTTTAAGCAAGTTATAAAAGCATGCTCTCCCATTGGTGTATCTTGGACATTTTCGTTCTGTGGAACTTCAGAATCATGTTAAGTAACTGCCTTTAAGTGATTGTAAGGAGTCCTTCCCTGACCTCTGGACCAGTCATGTACTTGGCCATTCCCTGGGAAGCAAGGAGGGCTTTCTTCTCTATGTGTCCATTTTCCATGTCCTGAGTCTTTTCAAGGAAAGAAGAGGTTGCATTTGAAAGACACCTCTCATATAGAAGGGGCAGATCTCAGAGACTTCTTAGAAGTGTCTGTTTCTGGAGACAGAGGTGTCTGGGTTGACGGGTTTTCTGTGTTTGGTGTCCTGATGTATGATGGTGACATTACAGCCAAGACTGCGAGCACAAACGCTAGAGTAAATGCTTTCGTGAGGAGGAGAGACAAAGTCCCGTTTCTTTACCTCCAGGGTCTTTAACACCAGCCCCTAAGGGATATCAGGGTCCACATATGGCAAAAGGACACGGGCAGGGCGGCGTGGAGATCCAGGGAGAAAGGGCTGAAGGTCCAGTGCCATCACTGCCTCAGGGGTAGTGAAACATGATGGACGGAATTCACCGAGGGAAATAAACACGCCAGACTGAGTCGGACCAAGTGTCTTCCTGAAACCACCAGGCTCAGGCCCCGGCGAGAGTATGAGGAGAGGAGAGGCACGGGGTGGAGGAGCCGGGCGGGGCCCTGCTGCTTCCAGAGAAGGGGTCTTACTGGGGGTGCTGAGCGGTCGATGGCCAGGGGAGGTCCTGCAGCAGCAATGCACTAGTGCAGGCTCTCGGGTGAGGGCCGCTGGCTCCCTGCTTGGCTCCTGTCAGCTTCTGTTCCTCTGAACAGACTCTGCTCCTGACCTTCCAGCTAGAAACAGAGCTATAGCAGGATTGGATGTATGTTCCTCCCAGAGTATAGAGCGTAGACAACCCGACGCTTTCCTGTGCGTGCTGTTCCTCTAGTCGCGTCCGACCCTTTGCAACCACATGGATGTGGTCCCCCCGACTCCTCTGTCCGTGGGGATTCTCTCCCGGCAAGAACACTGGGGTGGGCTGCCAGGCCCCCCTCCAGGGGATCCTCCTGACCCAGGGATCGAACACCCCTCTCTTATAGTCTCCTGCATTGACAAGCGGGTTCCTTACCAGCAGCGCCACCAGGAAAGCCCAGTAAAGAATACCTATGCTTATTCTAGACTGGTGAAGGGGGGACATCAGTAGACATTTCATGGTGGCTGCAAGAGGTAGAATAACACCCCCCTGGCCAAGATGTCCACACCCTAATCCTTGGAACCTGTGAGCATGTTACCCTGCATGGCAAAGGTACCCTGCAGGCTCGATTCGATTAGGATCTAAGCTGAGGAGGTCAGTCTGGATTACCTGGGTGGACATGACGTGGTCCCAGGATTCCTTAAGATCTGAGGACCTTCCTACCCGCAGAGGACCAGAGGGCCGGTGGGTGAGACGGGGTTTGGCTGCTGCGGATAAAGAGGATTAGAACTGAGGAATGAGGTGGCTTCCAGAAAGCAGAAAAGACCAGGAGGCAGGTTTCCCCCTAGAATCTAGAAGGAACACGGTCCCGGCTTGATTTTAGCCCAGGAAGACGCACCTTGAAATTTGGAGCTCCAGAGCTGTAACATAATAAACTCATATTGTCTGACAAGTTACCGCATTTATCACAACAGCACCAGAAAACTCCCCGGGGGCTTTTTAAACACGTAGTGTGCTGACATTTGTAGTCTGGAAATGTTTGAGTACATATGTGAAGAAACTGTGTGTCCTCGAGCTTGGAAGGCCCTGTTGAATCACACATGGCTCTCTATGTACGACACAAAATATGGTCTTGGGATGGAAAAAGAGGAATCGCTGCTCAGTCGGAGGAGTTCTCGTTTTCTCAAGCAAGCCCAGCACTCTGCTCCCAAGCGGAGAAAAGCGAAACCTGCCCTGGTTTTGGGCCACCTGTGTCGCCGTCTGGTCACGCGACATTGAACGCGTTCCTACCCCCAAGCTGAAAATAGGCAGATGACATGGCCTTCTGTTAGCGAGCACACGGTCTTGTTGGAAGGCTCGACTTTGATCTAGGCTTCAGCGGCTTCACGTCTTTATAATTCACTTTCCATGAGAGCTCTAGACTGACTTCCCTCTTCATTATTTTTTTTCACCGAATGATCAGGACACACCGCTTCCGAAGCAACTCTGACTGTTGTATCTTGGAAAGAAACGTTTTTCCCCCTTTAAAGTCTTGAGTCATTCTTGTCCCTGTCTTCTTTAATATGTGAATGTTTCCCACCACTGCCCACAAGGAACCAGAGCAGACTGCTTTCCTCCCGGGGGATCAGAGTGACTCTCCCTTCTCAGACAGCGCCCTCTCACAGCGGGGTGATGGCCCCTAGTTCATGTTCAGGCCTGTTGTTGGGAATTTGGAGCTGATTTCTCCAGACAAACAAGGTAATAGAAAATGATCCAGCTGCTTTTTTCAAGTGTCTTTGAATGGCCCCCAGGTAATGGGCCCAATGCTGTCAGAGGGTCTCAGGAGGCAGGAGAAGGGTGAGGAGAACCCCTTCCCTATTTCTGGGTAAATACGGTAGCCGATATGTTGAAAAGGGCAGTTCATTTTCTTCCTCCACCAAGCCTCCCTGCTTTGCCATGGCTTTGCCCCCACAGGAAATCCAGACTCTCAAGCTCTTTCCTGTGACCTAAGACCCAGGCTTTCCAACACCCCCTCTTCAGGGGTCCCTGATGGACGTTCTTCAAATCAGTGATTCCTTCAGGAAGAGTCCCTCAGGACTGAGGTCCACTCTGAGACCCTCATTTCTCAGCAGCCATGATCTGAATGTCTGAGTGCCCCCCGCCCCGACCCCCGCCAGAGTCATCGTTGAAAACCTGATGCTCAAGGTGATGACATTAGGTTTTGGAAGGTGACTGGGCCGTGAGGGTGCAGCCCCCATGAAGGGATTGAAAGTGTTAGTGGCTCAGTCGTATCTGACTCATTGTGACCCCATGGACCACAGCCCACCCGGCTCCTCTGTCCATGGGAGTCTCCAGGCAAGAACACTGGAGTGGGTTGCCATTCCCTTCTCTAGAGGATCTTCCTGACCCAGGAATCAAACCCAGGTCTCCCACGTGACAGGCAGGCTCTTTACCGTCTGAGCCACCAGGGACGTGCTAAGGGGATTAGACGAGGGTCCTTATGAAAGGAGACTCCAGGGAGCTCCCCACCCCTTCCACCAGTGGGGGCCCTGGCAGAAGGCGGAGATCTGTAACCCAGAGAGACCGTCACCAGACTGCAACCGTGCTGAGAACCTGCCCAGATTTCCAACCCAGAACTGTGAGGAATAAATCTCCGCTGTTCACAAGCCACCCAGCCTTGGGGCTCTGCGGACTGACACACCTACACTTAGGGGCTTGTGTGGGATGAAGCCTAAGGGGTCCCCAGCCTGACCTCCTTGTTAGCAAGCCCAACAGTTTTAAAGGGGACACTCAGCCCATGCCAGAGGCTGCCAGACACACGGACACCAGCTCAGGGTCCCCGAGCCCTGGTTTCCTCCCAGGGACCGCACTGCTCCCTGCGGAGGCCACCTCTACCTCCTGGGACACTTGGAAGACTCCCTGGCCCTGGGACCTCCTGAAGGACCCTCATGGCCTCATGAACCTCAGATTTGTCTCCCCTCTCTGGGACATCTTGCCATCTACATTTGGCTGAAGACAGGGAGAACCATCTCTACAGGCTTGTAGCCTAAGCAGAAGGGAAGGGAGGAAAAATGTGGTCCCACATGATCTGCACGGTCATCTCTTCCAAGAGCTGGCTGCCTGAAGCTAGCCTTTGGCTCTCCTCTGGGAAGAGGAGCCACAGAGACAGATATATTGAACCTAAAGCAGAATATATATCTATGAGTTCCCAGATGGCGCTAGTGGTAAAGAACCGGCCTGAAAACGCAAGAGACGCAGGAAACTTGGCTTCAATCCTTGGGTCGAAAGATCCCCTGGAGGAGAAAATAGCAACCCACTCCACTATTCTCGCCTGGGAAATCCCGTGGACAGAGGAGCTGGGCGGGCTACAGTCCACGGGGTCACAAGAGTCAGACATGACCAGACACACATAAGTGCACGCACTCACACACACACACACACACTCAAATCACTGAGTTGCACACTAGAAACTAATATAACGTTGCAAATTATACTTCAAAAGAACAGTAAGTAAACGTGGAAGATGTAATATGGAGTGTTTCCTATACTATTTTAATATTTGGTCTCCAAGGACTTTTTATTGGGGAGCATCTCAAAGCTTCTGGGGTCAGGGCTCTGAAGCACAGTGTTGTGTGGGGAGTGAGGGGCCGCCACATGGTTGAAGGTAACTGTTCATGGCCCTGAACCTTCTCCCCTCCGGGCGACTCCAGGCCTGGCTCTGGTGAAACCTGGCTTCTGAAGGCTTCTGCAGACTCTTTTGGGGGTTTTGAATGACAAAGGGAAGAGGCGCCAGAAGAGGATGGAAAAACAAAGCAATGAGGCCTGGCCAAGCCCATGGGGGAGGCAGAGCCCCAGGGGTTGCAGGGACAGGGAAGTTAGGAGAGACCTTGCACCACTGTTTTAGAAGAATTTAGTCACCATGGACTCCGATCAAAACTTCGCAGGACTGAAGGGGTGTACGAGATTGACTTGTGAGGTGGTTGAGATGAAATAAGTGCCCATGTGAATACAGGAGCTTGCTCTGCAGTCAGAGTCGTCAAGCGATAACAAAAGTGCTCTTTTTTAACATTCAATCGATCAGTTGTGTGTCCCACTCTTTGCAAACCCACGGACAGTAGACCGCCAGGGTCCTCTGTCCATGGGACTTCCCAGCAAGAACACTGAGGTGGGTTGCCATTTCCTACTCCAGGGGATCTTTCCAACCCAGGGCTCGAACCTGTGTCTTTTGCGTCTCCTGCATTAGCAGGTGGATTCTTCACCACCGTGCCACCCAGGTGTTTGTAACTACTTAATTCATTATTGCCAAAACTTGTCCTTCAGTAGGTGAGTGGATAAATTGTAGTACTTCTTTAACGGTGGGAAAAATGTGCCCGTTTAATGCAGGTGGAAGTGTCTTTCCTTATCGTAAAAATTAAGCAGTATTTTTCCATGCTTTGGGGAACTGAGGAAGCTCAGTCCCATCTTCTCTCAGGGGCTTCAGGCAAGCAGGCACTCAAGCCGCCAGCCCAGAGCTACTCACGGGGATGTTCAGGCTTCCGTTAACCCATTTCTTGGACGTGGGTTGCAATCTCTGATCTTTCCGTTCTCAGCTGTATCTTCCCAGGCAAATCCCGCTTCAAATATGAAAGCAGTTATACTTTAGTTCACACTCTGAGTTCTTCTAGAATACCTCTGCCAAATAGAAAAAACATATTTTTATTTTTTCAAATCACTAGAGAAAAAAATAAGTTGAAAAAGCCCCTTTTAAACCCATAATTAAAAGTACTTTGTGAGGCACCTGCAACTTTAAAAAGAAATGTCACTTTAAAAAAAAATTGAATTTGTCATAATATTGCTTCTGTTTTATGTGTTGGTTTTTTGGCCCTGAGGTGTGTGGGATCAGGGATCAAACCTGTAACCCCTGCAGGAAGGCGGTGTCTTAACCCCTGCAGGAAGGCGGTGTCTTAACCCCTGCAGGAAGGCGGTGTCGTAACCCCGGGGCCACCAGGGATGTCCTCAAATGTTACTGTTATATTCCACTGCTTGTGACTGTCGTTCTCAGCCCAGGGGCAGGATTAGGGGAGGTCAGTGAACCCTTTCAGAGTCCCCCTTTCCAGAGATGTTTCTCCCTTGAGATAGTGGCATTTTAGTGAGCTCCACACTGAACATTCTCTGGGCTCTATGTCCATCTTCAGCAAAACTTTGCAAGTCAATCACAGCTGATAGATATCTCGAAAATGATGTTTTAAATGGCCTAAATAATTTATCATTGGATTCTTTTAAGAGGTGAATTGAGTCTTCAGTGGAGACGTTTTTCCTATTTTCCATTTCCTCTGCTTCAAAATCTATTTTGGAATTGGAGCAGAAGAAATGAAAAAGCGACTAATGGAGGAAAGATAAAGTAACGAATTACTCCAAGTTTGGAAAGAATGGGGTGGATGGCAGTGAAGTCTGGCTGCAGGCAGGAAATGCAAAAGAAGGTGACTGTCTGAAAGAGGTACAGCTGGTCTATTCCTATGAAGAGCCACACCCACAATTTCTCAAGAAGCGCAGTGTCACGGGCTAACTGGCTTAGGAGCAGACCTGAATGTCGAAGAGCAATGAACTAGCTTTCCATCACAGAAATCGATGGGACCGCTGCTCGAGTTGTCTGGGTATACTTTGCACAGAAGAAAATTTGGCTTTAACTTCTAACCTGGTTTTGGATAAAAGATGTGCATTTGGAAAAATGAAAGAAATGTGAAGAGTATGTAGTTTTTGAAAACAGGGAATGGTAACGTCAAATTTAAGGTGAGCTGGCAAAATAAATTCCTGGTTGTTTATTGTCAGTAAGCAACTCTGACAGATACCTTCCTGCAGGGGTCAAGCACTCTAATGTGAGTTGAGAAATAAAACTTTGCTGATGTGTTGGAGAATACTGTAGCTTTATAGCGAAAAGTAGTTAAATCCCATTTAACAAGGGATTCTCCTAAAATTATCATGTCAGATGGGCTTTTTCACCCACTGTCTTTCCCAAGCCAAGTCGCTGCTCTAAACTCAGTGTGTTAAAATACGATAGTATACAAGGACTATATTACTGCTCGAGTTTAGTTTTTCTAATTTTTGCTTTAGTTTCTTATTTTGTGGGCAAAATTCCGAATGTTCCTGAATGGCACAGAATAAAAAGTGAAATTCCCCTCCTTCTGTAGCCCCTGGGGGCATAGCCGGGCCCACAGAAACCCTTACTCAGAGGTCGCTGGGCCGCGAGCCCTCCTCTCAGAGGTCGCTGGGCCATGAGCTCTCCTCTGCAATACGCCCTCTTTCTTCATTTAACATCACTGAGACTTTCCTTCATGTCTCGTTTTTCCAAAGGACTGAAAGATACTCTTCAGGAGGATATTCTGTAATAAATCTAACAGGCGTATCTTCATGAGCACTTCGCCTGTTCAGATGGTTTCCCTAGTTTCAAAGAATGCTGCAGGAATATTGCAGAGCGTGAATGCACAGGCTCACGTAGCTGTTCGTGCAGCGGGTGTAGTTTTGGAGGTAGACTTGCTAGGGCAAATGGGACGTGCATTTTCGATAGTTGATCACCCACCACTGTAAATTGCCCTCCAAAGAGAGTGCAGCCAGTTTTTCCAAAGCATGAGAGTGTTTGCTTATTTCTAGCTTTACTGAAGATTTGGTTTATCAAACTATTTATTTTTTCACTCTGGTAGATAAAAATCTACCTCTCATTGCAGTTTATATTTCCTTCATGATATTGAATATTTGTTTGGATTTTATTGTCAGTCTGTATTTTTAACTTAAGTTTTCTCTTTGCTGTTTTGTGAGAAGTGCTTCTGGAGAAGGGAATTAAACCTTGGTATGTTTTCTATGTTGAAATATTTTTTCCAAAATGGTATTTTGAATTTGTTTATGGGATTTTTAAACATGCGTTAGTTTAAATGTGTGTTTCCTTTAGTGTTTGTATAATCATGTAATATACTAATCCTTTCTTGCCTGACTTGTGGGAGATACTGCGTTTTTAAAGCTAGTTTAATTCTGTTCTCCCACCTTTTTTTCCTCCTGCTATATTGGTCATATTTTGTTACTTGCATAAAAGACTTCCTACAACCGTATTGCTCATTTTTTCTTTTATTCTTTCTTCCCCCAAGGACAGTTTAAGGAGTATAATAACTCCGTTGCGGGCAGTGGGGTGCAGTTCGCAAGGGCTTTCCATTTGCTAAGGATGTCATTATCCTGGTGGGGTTCTCAAATTAATATGAGCACAGACCAGGGAGGCTGGGTAGCATATTTAGAAGCTGGAGGAGGGATGCAGCTCAGGGACCCTGAGATCACTCACTTTCAGGCTGGCTTCTTGTTTGCAGCTCACATTTAATTTCACATTCTCATGTATTCTTTCTGGGTGAATAGTGATACTGTGTCAATCTCAAAAGTAACTGCTGCTATTGTTGTTCGGTTGCTAAGTTGTGTCCAACTGTTTGCAACCTCATGGACAGTAGCGCGCCAGGCTCCTCTCTGCATGGAATTCTCCAGGCAAGAGTACTGGAGTGGGTTGCCATTCCCTTCTCCAGGGGATCTTCCCGACCCAGGGATCAAACTCGGGTTTCCTGCATTGTAGGCAAATTCTTTACCTTCTGAGCCACTGCTGCTACTACTGTTGCTAAGTCTCTTCAGTCGTGTCTGACTCTGTGTGACCCCATAGACGGCAGCCCACCAGGCTCCCCCATCCCTGGGATTCTCCAGGCAAGAACACTGGAGTGGGTTGCCATTTCCTTCTCCAATGCATGGAAGTGAAAAGTGAGAGTGAAGTGGCTCAGTCGTGTCCCAAGATGGCTGAAATTCTCCCTTCTTCCCTTGCTTTTTAAAATGAATTTAGATACAGGGACAAGCTTGTTTGACACCAGATCAAGATAAGTGTAAGAAGCTTTGGATAAAATGTTATTATGGAAAAGTGATGGACGGCCCCGAACGTGACTTTCCAGGCAGTAACTGAGCCTATGAACACCAGACAGCCCTGCATTTTGCCAATTTCAAAAGTGGAAGCTTTGTTTTAATTAGTTTCTTTGATGATTGGCAAGGTGAAGCATTGCTTTATATGTTAATGGCCTTTTGTATTTCTTGCTTGGAGACTTAAAGCCAGTCCCTTTAAAACTTGTTTTTGCAAATGGTTGCTTAGGCAATGCTTTTACCCTCTGCTGCGTGGGTGGGGTGCATCTGCGGGCGCAAGAGAAAGAGCTGGATGCTGGCTCCGAAGGCATGGTCCTTACCGCACGATGACATGTGTGTGACGTTGGGAATGTCTTCATGGACACACGGTGACCGTCATGACACACGCCAACGTTCGTTCTCACAGGTGTGGTTGAGGAACAAAAGCGATGGCAGCTGGGAAGTGTTGTTGAACTTGTGAATCACGTACAGACGTTGCACCATAGAAAACCTGATCCATTCCCTCCTGTTGAGAATAATGATCACGTCAAACAGGCAGTAAGCCTTGGGAACTCTTCTGTTCCCGTAGATGCAGGCTCCAAGCCTCTGCTTCTGCACCAGCCCCGATGTTGGTCTCGACTTCACTTTATCTCAAGGAAGGGTCTTAGGACTTTAGTCTGAATCCTAACATTTTCTCGTGAGGAAGCTTGAGCTCTCCCCATGCCCAGGAGGAATTTTCCTGAATGGATTTTCTCTGAATTCCCAGTTTTAGCAAATGCCGTGGATTTTGTGAAAATTGAATTTTGCTTCCAGGTGTTCCCAGAACTTGTTTGGTTAGGGGCCACCCCGCTTTGCTACTTCTGTAGGCTGTAGGATTGCCGCAATGATCGCAATGATCCGTGCTAGGCCTCTGTGGGCCCGGGAGCAGCACCTGGTTTTCTGATCAAACACCCTCCTTGCTGTGAAGGAGTTTTGCAGATATGCATCTGTAGTCAAGTGACTTTGAGCAAAGGAGATCACCTCTGTAAGGCAGACCGGCCCCATCCCGACGTTTAAAGACCTTCCACACAAAACCAAGGCTTCCCCAGAAGAAGAGGCTCTGCTCCTTTACGATCGCATTAAATTTGCTGTGAATTTCAGCTTTGCCGGCCTCCCACGGTCACGTGAGCAAATCCCTTAAGCTCCATCTGCCTGCCTACTTAATCCGTCAATCATTCACTGTCTATCATCTACCTGCCTGCCTGCCACCTAGGTATCTGCCTCCATCTTCTCTCTTTGTATCTGCCTACTGTCTATTTATCTGGACTTCCATGCTGCCTCAGACAGTTGAAGGATCCATCTGCAAAGCACATGGAACCTGGGTTAGATCCCTGGGTCAGGAAGATCCCCTGGGAAAGGGAATGGCAAAACCCACTCAAGTATTCTTGCCTGGAGAATCCCATGGACAGAGGAGCCCAGTGGGCCTCAGTTATCTGCCTAGCTGACCACCTATCATCCTATCTATCGACCAGATCCTATTGGCCCTGTTTCCCTGGAGAAGTGGACTGACATAATCACGGGCAAGGATTTGCGGGTCTGGGCATCTGAAGTCCGACATAGGCATGAGGATTTTGGTGTTAACTCTAGAACGTACCTTAAACACTTTCTGGGTGGCACTAGTTTTAAAGAACTCGTTCGCTAATGCAGGAGATATAAGAGATGAGGGTTTGATCCCTAGGTAGGGAAGATCCCCTGGAGGAGGGCATGGCAACCTGCTCCAGTATTCTTGCCTGGGAAACCCCATGGACTGAGGAGCCTGGTGGGCTACAGTCCATGGGGTCGCAGAGTCGGACGTGACTGAAATGACTTAGCACGCACACATGTACATGGTATTTTTTGCTCATATCCTCACAATTGACTAGTACACTTTGGCGAAAGCCAACATGCTAAACCCAATGGACACCGGGAAAACAGCACAACAAGCTGGGGGTGGAGTTGCCCTGTCTTCAGAGCCTTGTAAATTGTGCTTTGAGTGGAATTTAATGTCCAGATAGTTAACTGACTAACATGACTACTCCCTGAATAGAATCAGAGCTTCAGAATGAGCCAGGTAAATAAAGCTGTTTATCTGAAGGCACTCTGTACTCAAGCTCCTTTGAACTTCATAAAATGTGGTAAATACTTGCACTTGACTTTGTAAAGCTTGATGAGGGAAGAGTTTGAAGTGAAATTCTGTCACCGTCTATGCAATATTTGATTTAAATCCAATTCCTAGAAACCTCAAATGAATGTGGTTCATGTATCAAAGTACTGAGTTTAATTTATTGTGGCTTTAAATACCCAGCTAGCTTACATGTGAATGAACACATATACCGAGAAAAATCTGTACACTTAAAAGCAGTCAAGGGACACCATTTATCAAATTTCTTGGTATGTGGAATATTAATAGCTCCAAAGTGCCAGTGTGAAATTATTTGACTTGAACTCACAAAACTAGAGTATCTTGCTATTTTTAAACAAGGTTCTAACATCTTTTCATCTTGAATACCAGCAGTTCTCAGACTCTAGCTGTTTATTTTTCCTTTCCTGTTTCTTTTTTTTTCTTTCTAAACAAGCTGTTTTTCTTGATAATACACGGCGCTTAGAAAACTATTTCTCTTTATCTGTGTATAAAGAATAAAGTAAGTGGATAATTATCAAGAGAACATTTTGGGGTTTAAACTGCCCTTGGGGAAACAATAAATCGCTAGGTATTTGTGTTTTATTTTGTTTAACATCAAAATGCATTTGCAACAATGAATCATAGGTGAACACGTTTGGATCAGGGAAACATGGGAGGGGTGTTCTCCAGAAGTTGGGTTTGCTTGGAGCTGTTATGTTTGTTGGTGGGAGGCTCCCTGCCATGTGCCACGTGAAGCTTGGTTCTTGGCAGGGACCCTGGCCGCGCGGGAGCTGGCCTTGCGGGCGTCCCACTTTGCTCCCTGCTGCTTCGGTCTGTTGAAAGATGTGTTAAGTGTCCTTAGAGGGAGGCTGACGTTCATTCTAACACGGATCGTTTTCTCTTAGCGTGGAGAATTACATTTTAATGTTGGCAAGTTTCCACTTTGGAATTTTGATATTCGGTGCTGGGTTTTGAAATTTTCTCCCTCCATTTACTTATTATCTGTCCTTTTTTGGGGAAAAGGATGTGAAGTGAGTAGGTTTCCATGACAAAGAAGGGCTTGTCCCTTTCTCAAAGTCATCACCTAAAGGACAACCCCTGGCTTTAAAACACAAGCTGTCCACTGTCCATGAAGTTATTAAGATTCTCCTTTATTCTCACTTCACTTTGCAGAGGACTGTCATCAGTGATTTAGAAATCTTGTTTTAGGAGTTTTGCCTTTCAGATCCCGAATCTGCATGATCTTATCCCGGCAAGTTTTAGTTTCGAGGTAGATTTACTGCAGAGACATACTTTTGCAGGGGGACTTCACGATTGGCAATGAAGGAGCAATGGGAAAAACAGCAGGCTCATGGCTTTTCTCTTTCTTTTCTCTAATTTTTAGTGAAGGGAAGGAGTTAATGCCCTCCATCAAGCCTGCCCCTCGCCCTTCTCCCCTCCCCCACCCCTCCTCCCCTTGGGACCTGAGTGTGTGATGGGTTTGATTTCTGCACAAAGGAAGATTTATTGCTTTCATGTCTTTGTGATTTGCTCGCCTGTAATCTTATTCGGGATGCCAGGCAAGGCATCCTGTCCTGAAAAGCACTGTGTCTGTGTCGGGGGAACAAAGTGGCCGCCATCACCCTCTTACATCTTCCGTCCCTGAGTTAAAAGTTTGGCATCTGTGATAAAAGAAGATCAAACGCTCAGGGCAGGAGACACTGAACGCCGAGAACGTAGGGAACACAGATGAAACGCCTCTCATCTTTCATATCTTCCCCAGGAACCCTATGGTGATTATGACTGGAGATGCTTACCAAGTAGACACACACCTCCGTACATGGAGAAACCCAATTTTTCATTGCTTTCCAACTTCCTTAGATGTTGGACTGAACAGTCTCGTTGTCACCTTGAACTGCATTTTTCGATTCAAGATTAAAAGATATATAAGGTGGGTGGAGGTTATTCAGCCGCTTTTCTGAAGATGGGTCTCCTGGCGTGTCACACGTCACACACCTCGCCTGTGTCTTGGACGTCTGCTGAATAAGCTCGAGGTTGGCCAGAGCCCCAGTTTATATTAGAAGTTTCGCAAAGTCTTCGGTTTTCTGGCAACGCTGATGGTAATGTTAAACAAATGGGCAAGTTGGTTTCATCTTTATGCTTGAGGTGATGGTGGGCTCTGTGTGTGGATGGGATGTGGAGATAGTCACGGGCACAGAACTAAGTTTACACTCACTGGAAAAGACCCTGATGCTGGCAGGGACTGGGGGCGGGAGGAGAAGGGGACGACAGAGAATGAGATGGCTGGATGGCATCACTGACTCAATGGATATGGGTTTGAGTGAAATCCGGGAGTTGATGATGGACAGGGAGGCCTGGCGTGCTGTGATTCATGGAGTCGCAAAGAGTCGGACACGACTGAGCGACTGAACTGTACTGAACTGAAGTATACACTCAGGTAAAGTTGGGGGAATCTGTGAGACATCAGTGGATTGAGTCGGGGTCAGTGTCCCTGCTGTGACTTCACCACTGGATGAAGGGTACACAGCCCTGTCCCCATGACTTCTAACCACTGTAAGGGAATTCACTGTTATTTCAATAAAAATTTTGAATAAAAAAACAAGTTAGCCTCATCTCTTAAATACACTTTCCAAATCTCTAAATGTTAGCACAGCAATGGGATCAGAAGCAAAAGTGAGAATGGTGCCCTTGGTTATTTTAACTGTGGATAATGTTTTCCACACTGTTCCACCGACAGGCATAAAATTGATTAACACACTCGGTTAGGCTGAAGGATGGCATCCCTTGGCCATCCTGGGACAGAAAATGAAGAGATGTGAGCGTTTCGAGCTGTGCCACGGAGGCCATTTCACTTTTCTCTATTTATAGAGAGTTGGGGAAATAAAATAAGGCACAAAGAAGAAAAACATCAGTAACACCCAGGCTCAGATTTAACCATGGTTGACGTTTTAGTATAGCTCTACCAGACTTCTGAACTATTCAAATATATGTTTACATATAACAAGTATTCTTCCATTTTCTAGGACACTCTTACAAACGACATTTCCAAAGCTATCAAAAGTACATTTGAAATATGCTCGTACAAATCTGATACTCTGCCCCAGACGCCAATATGGCATCAAGTCAGGGTCCATGCTGGTCAGCCAGCATCTTTTTATGGCCATGCCCTGCTTGATAAGACCAGTTATGGAATATTCTGAAAACCACTTACAGATTGTAGTATTTAATTAAGCATGTATTTGATGTTGGGTAGGGAAGTTGTTTTGAATTTTTCATTATGATAAACCATGCTGTGATGGAAATTTTTTTGCATAATTTCTCTTCTGAATTTGGGGTTCTTTAGGATAGATTCTCAGAAGTAGAATTAATATGTGAAAATATATCACTTTTTCAGGCTGTTAATATGTAAATTGCATTCCAAGAGGGCATCAATCTTCAGCTATTCACAACTGTATAGGTTCCCTACAGTAGGCAACCCCTCTCAACTTTTCTGACGTTACAGATAAAAGTCGGGATGTCGCTTTTAACGTTCAGGGAAGGCAAACGTTTTCCTTATAGTTTGTCAGCCACGTGCGTTTCCTCTTTAGTGATTTGCTCGCTTATGCACATTGTTTATTGGGACGGGACCAAACTGTGCAGCCCTAACACGACTTGTCATTAATACAGAGCTCCTCGTGGTTTTCTCTGTTGAGCATTTTAGGACTCTCTAGTAAATGGCAAGCCACTCCAGTGCTCTTGCCTAGAAAATCCCATGGACGGAGGAGCCTGGTGGGCTGCAGTCCGTGGGGTCGCTAAGGGTCAGACACGACTGAGCGACTTCCCTTTCACTTTCCACTTTCACACATTGGAGAAGGAAATGGCAACCCACTCCAGTGTTCTTGCCTGGAGAATCCCAGGGACGGGGGAGCCTGGTGGGCTTCCGTCTATGGGGTCACACAGAGTTGGACATGACTGAAGTGACTCAGCAGCAGCAGCAGCAGCAGCAGTAGTTAAACCAGAGAAGGCAATGGCACCCGACTCCAGTACTCTTGCCTGGAAAATCCCATGGACGGAGGAGCCTGGTGGGCTGCAGTCCACAGGGTCGCTAAGAGTCGGATATGACTGAGCGACTTCACTTTCACTTTTCACTTTCATGCATTGGAGAAGGAAATGGCAACCCACTCCAGTGTTCTTGCCTGGAGAATCCCAGGGACGGGGGAGCCTGGTGGGCTGCCGTCTATGGGGTCGCACAGAGATGGACACAACTGAAGCGAATCAGCAGCAGCAGCAGTAGTTAAGCACTTGAGATGTTCTGGGACAATCATTACTTTTTTCATAATGCTTAATTTTTATCTTTTACTATTTCCATTTTGAGATGAGAATCTGGTGCAAAGGAGGGTGAAGGATGGTCTGAAACCCAAAGCACTGGAGGGTATCACAGGGATGGGTCTCATGTCATACGGACTGGAGGAGAAATACTGAAGAGAATAGAAGCTACCTTCTGCCCCCCGAGGCTCATTTTCCTATATCACGCTTAGTTCTAATCCCCTGGGGTCCCCAGGCTCCACCTTTTCTAACTTTTTGTTTGCAAATATGTTCTTCCACACTGTTATCTCTAAGACATGGGATTTTAAAGCTTTACTCTTTTTTAAAAATAAATTTTGTGTGTTGATATTGTTCAGATAAATTGCAATTCAATAAATTTCAATTCACATAAATCCTTCAGATAAACTGTAGAAACACTGTTAACTCTCAGGCAGCAGCCAGGAAGCAAAGCAGATCTTGAGGCTGTCCTCTGTTCCCGGGTCACGTAAAGTCCTGTCACTTTTCAAAACGATTCTAAATATAAAGACTGGAGTTAAGTGAGGAGCAGCGCCCTGAGGATGGAAGGGCAACTCTACACACTGAAGCTTCAACTCTGGACACATTAATGCCCTGTGGGTCATCAGACACCAGGGAAAAGAATCTTTTAAACCAGGTTTATCTATGCCAGAATCACGCCTCTATTTCTGGACCACAAATAAATTAAACAAATGCTTATTTTTTATTTCCATGTAAATGGGGGCACTTGGAAAACTGTGGTTTTTAACTCTGGGTTCGTAAAAGTTTGTGGTTTCCTCGTGATTGCATCACTCATCAGCTTCGAAAGTTGTCCCAATGTTTTCCGTGGCGCCTCCAGAAAGTACAATGGATGAACTTTCACCAGTTGGATGGAATTTTGGAAAATGCATCATGTACGATTTCTAAGGAGATGATCATCCTTCTACTTGGACTTTCCCCATGGAGTGAGCTGATGGAAAGAACGATGTCTTTTGCCTGCTGGCTTCTTCCTAAACATCCTTCCAGCCTGCTGGGAGGTGTTGCTTCCCCTGCAGGGCCTTTCCCAGCCTCTGGGACGCCGGGGTTGGCTCCGCTGTGCCCCGGTCTCAGGGCTCGCTGGCTGTCTGCATGACAGCCTACAGTGCAGTGAAGTTTAGGGGCTGTCTGTTGCTTCACCTGCTGTCTCCCCACTGTCTCGGGGCTGTGTCATCTTCCCTGCTCATCCCTGGATCTCTGAGCGATGCTGGCATTCATGGGGCGCAGGAGAAATATTTCACCAGTGGGTCAGTGAGTGAACGGAGACTCCTGCTAACCCTCCAGTGCTGGTATGTGGCCGCCGAGACACCGCCCCCCCGACCCCCTGCCCCGCCTCCAGTCACAACCTTACCCAGCCTGACAGGAGAGCAGCTCCTAAGACCAGACCTTCCCAGGTGGTGGACACAGCTCACCCAGCGCTACTGCCCTCCTTGCCTGCTTTCTCACCCAGAACAGGTCCCACTGCCTCTGGGGAGACCCACTTATTGACCTTAGATGCCAGGCTCCACCCATGGAGGACTTCCCTGGTGGCTCAGATGGTAAAGCATCTGCCTACAATGCGGGAGATCCAGGTTTGATCCCTGGGTTGGGAAGCTCCCCTGGAGAAGGAAATGGCAACCCACTCCAGTACTCTTGCTTAGAAAACCCCATGGACATAGGATCCTGATGGGCTATAGTCCATGGGGTCCCAAAGAGTTGGATGTGACTGAGAGACTTCACTTTTCACTTTCAGCTTCCATCCATGGATATTTTCATTTAAAAAAACTATATTTGGGGTAGGGAAATACTTGCCATCTTTTATCTGGAAGGACAGATCCTGGAGTGTGTTGCCAGGAGGGCTGGGTGGGAAGAACTCGGTCCCTCTGTCTCTCTGGACACCGCATTTCTATCTGACAGGATGTGTCAGGTGTGGCGTTCTCACTAACATCACCATCCTCCTTGTTCTAGAAGGCCAGCCCCTAGTGTAAAGAGATCCATGCTTGTTGCAGCCACAACACACTCGTTCTTCCCTGTGAAATCTGTTTGTGCAGATGCTTGAAGTGTCTTTGTGGTGATCAAGCAAGATTTCCAATGGTGAATTTTCAAGTAGATGATATAAATGTATAATTAGTTAATTTTCTTTATTGTTCAAGCTATATTCTTTCCGAGTCCTTGGTAGATAGCAAGGTTTTCTTGTCATTCCCGAGGGATATGGAGCAGCTATCTTTGGCATGGTTTTATCCAGGGGTCATGTATGGATGTGAGAGTTGGACCATAAAGATGGCTGAGCACCAAGAATTGATGCTTTCAAGTTGCGGTATTGGGGAAGACTCTTAAGAATCCCTTGGACGGCAAGGAGATCAAACCAGTCCATCCTAAAGGAAATCAACACTGAATATTCATTGGAAGGACTAATGTTGAAGCTGAAGCTCCAATACTTTGACCACCTGATGTGAAGAACTGACTCACTGGAAAAGACCCTGATGCTGGGAAAGATTGAAGACGGAAGGAGAAGGGGACGACAAAGGATGGGATGGTTGGATGGCATCACCGACTCGATGGACATGAGTTTGAGCAAGCTCTGGGAGATGGTGATGGACAGGGAGGCCTGGCGTGCTGCATGCAGTCCTTGGGGTCACAAAGAGTTGGACATTACTTAGCAATCAAATAACAACAACTATATTCTGCATGAAGAGGCATACAGGTGATTTCTTTCTGATGGTGTGAAGGACTGGTGGAATCAACATCCACAGAAACCCACTTAGCTTATGAAGCGGAGGTGAAGTTTTCTTTTCTCATTTGGAAACCAGGGAGACAGCAAAAATGAAGCTGATAGTTCTGTCTGGACAATATCAAATGGTATGAGATCCACTGGCTTTGCATTGAGGTAGGGTGGGGCTAGAGAGTCTTGCAACACAAGACACTTTTTATTTGACTGTTAATAATTTATCATCAGCATCCCAGTTGTCTTTGCCTTTTGAATAAACCTATTCCAGGCAGACAAGGAGTTGTTGGAATATGCAGATGGATGTCGGCCTCCCGAGATGAAAAGCTGCAGAGACGTTTCTGGGCTCTTTCTGCCTTCCTGTGGATTTTGGTTTCCATCTGGTCTAACTTGGCTTCAGCCTGAGTTACTTCTTTCTCGAACAAATATGATGGTGATGAATTCTCCCAGCTTTTGTTTGCTTGAAAACGTCTTACTTTTGAAAAGCATTTTATTTTTGAAAGATATTTTCATTGTTGTAGAATTCCGGCTTGACTCTTTCTTCCACCCTTTATATTGTCATTCTACTGATTTCTGGGCTCCGTTCAGTTTTTCCTGATGAGAAACGTGTCATCAATACATCACTGTGTCCCTGGAGGCGACGTGCCTCTCCTCCCTGGGTGACTTTCAGATTGTCATTTGGGATGTCCTTGGTGGTCCAGCGATTAGCTTCCAAACCTCCAATGCGAAGGGCATGGGTTTGATCCCTGATCAGGAAACTTAGATCCCACAGGCTTCACGTGCTGCCAAGGAAATACTTTTTAAAATAAAAAAATAAAATAAGATTTGTTTTTAATCTTCAACCCTTTGGTGGTTATGTACCCAGGTGTGATTTTTTTTTTTTAATGTTTTCTGCCCCAGTCTCTCTCTCTTCTCCTTCTTGATTCTAACTTCCTGTATGTTACAAAATGTGATATTGTCTCAGGGGCCACTAAGACTCTGTTAAGTCTTATTTCTCCTCGTTTCAGAACAGGTTTTTAAAAAATTTTTTCAAGTTTGCTTATTTTTCTTCTGCCATATCTGATCTGCTGTTTAGCCCATCAGTGGATTTCCATTTTCAGCTCGAGAATTTGCACCTTCACGGGTTCATTTCTCTGGTGAGATCCTCCTGTGCTCACTCATAACCATATTCTTCTTTAAGGTTTTGAATGTCCTCACCTCTTGTGTTCTAGAGGCCTTCCTTCGCACCATCTCAGGGGGCTGTTACACTCACTTCGTTTTCTCTTTATCCGTCAGATGTGCCACTTCTTTTCAGGCCTAGAAGCTCTGGACTGGGCGGCAGAAGCTGTGGCCAGCCCCTTGCAGGGAGTCTGGATGGTGTTTTTCATTTACACTATTTTTATTTAATTCTCGTGCTCACCCTCTCCTGAGGTGTCCCCTCACGAGCGAGCAGTTTGAAGTAAAAGAAAGTGAAAGCGTTAGTGGCTCAGTTGTGTCTGACTCTCTGCGACCCCATGGACTGTAGCCCACCAGACTAGAATTCTCCAGGCAAGAATACTGGAGCAGGTTGCCATTCCCTTCCCCAAGGGGGTCTTCCCGACCCAGGGATCGAACCCCAGTCTCCTGCATTGCAGGTGAATTCTTTACCATCTGAGCCACTAGGGAAGCCTCAGCTTACGGATGAGCAAACTGAACCTTGAATTTGACGGGAAGCTGCCCGGTAGCTAGCACTCACCCCGGTGGTGGAGGGGCCACTCCGAGGGAGGACTCGTGCTGTTACGGGGTCAGCTACACTGGAAAAGACCCTGATGCTGGGAAAGACGGAGGGCAGGAGGGGAAGAGGGCGACAGGACGAGAGGGCTGGATGGCGTCACCGACTCAAGGGACTTGAGTTTGCGCAAACTCCGGGAGTTGGAGATGGACAGGAGGCCTGGCGTGCTGCAGTCCACGGGGTGCAAAGAGTTGGGCGCGACTGAGCGGCTGAAGGACAACAGCAACAGCATGTCTGCCCGTTAAAGCCGCCTCGTCCCGCCCTCCTTGGTTATGCCCGGCCGGCCGAGCGCCTGCTTTCCCGAGAGGCCGGGCCCCCGAGGCCCGCTGCTGTCCAGGGGCCGCAGGCGGGCCGCGGACCCCACCCCGCAGTCTCGGAAAACCGTGCGCTGCTCCCCGCCTGCCGTGTAAGGCCGCCAGCTCCCGGGGCGCTCGGTAATCCCCAGGGTCTCGCTGCGGGGCCGGCGGAGGTGTTTACTTGTCTGCAAATGTACCCGGCTGGAAATAGCAGCTGTCCCCAGTCTGCTGCGATCCTGGGCTGGTTCTTTGATTTCCTCCCCGCGTTGGTCAGCTTTAACAGAGAGGAACAAACGAGAGGAAAGGGGGAAGCGAAGCCCGCTCCCCACGCGGTTTCCGATGGACAGGAGGCGCGTCCCGCAGCTTCTCGGGGGCCCCCGCCGCAGGGCCCTGCGCCACGGGAGGGGAAGCTGGCTGCAGGGGAGACGCTGCGGAGCGGGGCCAGCAGGGCGGCGGCGGCCGGGGCGCCCCCACGCACATCCTGCCTCTGCACCCCGCACGCCCAGGCGGCTCCCGGGTCTGCTGCGTCCTCAGCGTCCCCCAGGCTTGGTGGAGGAGCCCGTCTTCGTGTAGCCCGGGATCCGGCAGCTGCAAAATCTGGGGTTTTCTGTCTCTTTTCTGCTCCGCTTTCCCTGCGTGGGACACACAGGCTATTCTCTGAATGGACTCAGCTTTCGTTTCCAAAGGGGAGCGATGCACCGGGGACACTCCCCCCGCCACGCCCACGCCCCCTGCAGTGCCTGGGCCCTCGGGTGTGGAGCAGAGTGCTCAGGCCTGGTATCACCGGCCTACACTTCCTGCAGCCCAGGCCCAGGGCCTGGGATAAGAGCTTGCCACCGGATATGTCCCTTTCCCTGACAAGTCCATGAAAAAGGACCCAGTACTTCATCCATTTTATATTTGAAGAAATTGAAGCAAAAGGGATTAAGTAACTCATCTAGGCACACGCACTAGTTGCTGTTTCAGTCACTAAATCACGTCGGACTCTTTGTGACCCTATAAACTGTAGGCCAGCAGGCTCCTCTGTCTGTGGGATTTTCCCAGCAAGAATACTGGAGCGGGCAACCCAGTATTTCCTTCTCCACGGGATCTTCCTGACCCAGGGATTGAACCCACCTCTCCTGCTGGGCAGGTGGCTTTTGTTTTCACCACTGAGCCACCTGGGAAGCCCCAGGCTCACACACTAGGAAATGTCCTAGCCAGGTTTCCAGCTGACCTGCGTCATGTTCCACCTCCCGTGCTTGGGGCTGACGCTGGGAAAACCCGGGACTAAGAAGCCTTCAGTGAGTCCTGCGGTCCTCAGCAGTTTCCCAAACGTGGAACGAAGCGAAAGCATCACTGCTGGAGAGGAACCAAGGGCTGGGAATCCAGAGAGAGCGCGAAAGTGGTGGTTTCGAAGGGGTCTGGGGAAGCGCCGGGAAGCCCTTGTGTTCATGGTCTCTCTCCCTCCGCCCAGCCGTTGGCGGGCAGCTGACGAGTGAGGAGAGCAGGAAGAAATGAAAGAACAAAGGTCTGTGTCTGGCTCCCGAGCTCCCCCGTACGGCGTGGGCTCAAGGGCCGGCCTCCCTCGCTCCCTGGGACCCCGAGGCCCTGAGTCTTCAGCTCCTTCAGTCCTGCCACGTCTTTACACCCCCATCTACACACCAGAGGGTCTGCCCCGTCTCAGGCTGCTGGGTGGGAGCAAAAGGTAGATCCCCAGCGTTCTGGAACCTTCTTTCTTTGTCCCCCCCCCCCCCCGGGTCTGCCCCCAAGTGCCTGGACCAACAGTGCTCTGGTCCCGGCTTCCTTCCAGCAGCTCCTGCTTCCGAAACCCAGGCCTGAGTGAAGAGGAGCTCCCCAACCAACCTGGAGGCACAGAGTTATCACCGACACCCCTGAGACCCGGGGGAGGACCATACCCAGGACGCAGAGGGAAGGGGAGACCCCAGAGACTTCCGCCCGTGACGGAAGGAGCAGCGCCAGGTAGCTTCCTGTGCAGGCTCCTCCCGCCGCGGCTCCGCGCCCGCGAGTTCCCCCCCAGCCCAGAGGAGCGTGTTGGCGGAGGTGCCGCCCCAGGGCGCCGCTGGAGCAGCTCCGCGTTCTGTCTCCGCGGCCTCTCGCTTGCTCTTGCTCCGAGCATGCAGCGGTCTTCCAGGCCCACGTCCTCCTTCCCCGAGACGTCCTACCACCTGTGACCAGGGAATGTTTAAATAATGCAAATATCGCTTCCTCTCTTCCACTTAAAATACCGCAGCCTACCATCCTCATCTCCAGGGTGGAGTCCAGACTCCCAGCTGACTCTCTGGATTCTGGCTCCCCTGCCGACTCCATGTGCGTCAGTCATGTCTGACTTTTGCGACCACGTGAACTGCGGCCCACCAGGCTCCTCTGCACATGGAATTTTTTCCAGGCAAGAATACTGGAGTGTGTTGCCATTTCCTTCTCCAGGGATCTTCCCCACCCAGGGATTGAACCTGTGTCTCCTGCGTTGCAGGCGGATTCTTTACCGACTGAGCCACTTGGGACTCTGGCCAGCTGAAGGCCCTGCTGTCCTAATGGGCATCGGATGTTCTTCCTGGCATTTTGTGTCTTGACAGGAGCTCTTTCTTTGTGTGTTTGCCTTTTACCTTCAGGGTGCGAATGTCTGCTCATCCTTGAAAAGCCCCCTGAGGACCAGCTCCTCCAAGAAGGGGTTCCTTCCTTCCTCAGAGAGTGGACCACTTTGTCTTTTGTGGCTGGAGTCTGTCCTGGTCCTTCTCAGGGTGTTTATTACACAACACTGCAGTGATGCGTGCACGTCTCTGCTTCTGTTTACTGTTAACTCCTGAGGATCAGAAGTCATCAGTTCATTCACATTGATGGCCCTGGTGCCTGGCACGAGCGTGGAAACCTCTAAGTTGGTCAGAAGTCATCCGTTCGTCCATATTCGTTTCCCTGGTGCCTGGAACAAGTGCGGAAACCTCTCAATTCTCAGTGGATTGTGTGCTGTGTCACTTGTGGCTTCCAGAAATGCGGTGGTGGAGCTGCTGCTGGGGGCGGAAGGCAGGACCTTTCTTCCTAGAGCCGGACAAAAAGAAGGAATGAGAGGGAAGGGCCTGTCTTTCTCATCCCAAGACTTCTATACACCCAGGGCAGATTCATGTCAATGTATGGCAAAACCAATACAATGATATAAAGTAATTAGCCTACAATTTAAATAAATAAAAAAAAAAGAAATTAAAGTTAAGACCAGGTGGGAAAAAAAAGAAAAAATAAAAGAAAAAATTTTTGACAGCAAAGTCATCAAGAAAGAATTATGTTTAAAAATCTCTGGGTTCTAGTGAGACTGGAGTGGCCACCAGGAAGAAAAACTGTCCTGGGAAAGCAGAAAATAGCAAGAGCTGTCAGACACTGGACACCAGGTGTGTGTCCACTCTACGAGCTTACAGATGTCATCCCACCCAGAGGTTGCTCCATAAAGACAGTTACTGCTTCTCACCATCATCATCATCAATAAAGGCATTCGTCGCCTGAATTGCTTGATCACCAGCAGAGGTGCCATATTCATTAAATTCTCTAAAGGCACGGTGATGTTGGGTAGAAACCAATGCAATACTGTAGAGCAATTATCCTTCAGTCAAAAATAAATACATAAAAAAATTCTCTCTAGGCAGAAATAAAAATATGATGCAAAGAAAGTTCCCAGATGAATGCTCAGAGAGAAGGCCTTTTGTCTGCCGCACGCAGTGTTTTGGACAAGTGCAGAAGAGAAGAAGGACATGGTGTGTCATTTGAGGGGAAACTGAGAGATGAGTGCGTTCGTTTGACTGGAACGAACGATTGGGATTCATATGGCAAGCGGATACAGTAGTGTGGGACCTAAAATGCCAAGCTCAGGCTTAAATTCTGCCCTGTTTCTGTAACTAGATTCGTCTCTGGTAATCTAGTGCTTGGGATTCGGCATTCTCAATAACTGTTGGAGATGGTGAAATCAAAGTCATATTTTAAAAGAATTGGTATCAGCCGGTGGGGCACCGTGGGGATGAGGACTCTCTGGGGACAGGCGTAGCGATGGTGGCAGCCTGGTGTCAGTTGGAGCAAGGGGAGGGGGCAGTGAGAGGCACCCCGATGTGGATCCCAGGCCGTCTCCTCCTCTCTTACAGTCAGACTGGCTGACACTCTTCAGCTCCCCCAGGCTTTGGTTTCTAGCCTGTAACATGCTGGGCAAGCCTGAGGGCAGGAGGAGAAGGGGCGACAAAGGAGGAGATGGTTGGATGGCATCAGCGACTCAGTGGATATGAATTTGAGCAAACTCTGGGAGACAGCGAAGGTCAGGGAAGCCTGGCGCGCTGCAGTCCATGGGGTGGCAGGAAGTCGGGCACAGCCGAGTGGCTGAACAACACTGGTGTGCGGGGAAGCAGCCTCAGGAACGCCTTTGAACCTCTCTGATTAGCCGTCTGCAGTTTTGTGGGTCAAGAGAGAAGTGCTGGGACAAGGACGAAGCAAGACTCGGCGGGGACTTGGAGGGCCGAGCCCCCGGGGACGAGGAGACGGAGGTGGTGTCTGCTGGGGACCCACATGGAGAGGTGCTTAAGTGACGGCGTCGTAAGAAATCAAGCAAGCAGCTCTGAATGGAAGACGCTGGGCCAGCTTCCCTTCCAAAGGCTTCTTGGAGGTAGATCCTTAAGTGAACTTGGAAGGCAGGGAGGAGGAGGATTGGTTTGTGAAATGAGGAAGAAACAAAACAAACCAGACGGGCTTACATCTGTGCACGGGGAGCTCGCCCACTCCTGGGTGTGCCTGCTTGTCTGCCTCCAGGGGGCTGCCTCCAGTGAGGCGGGTGCCGTCCTAGCGATGGGAAACGAAAGAGAATGAGGAGGAGGGGGCTGCTGCCGTGATTCCTGCGTGAGAAAGCAAGAGAAGCAGGAGGCAGGATCAGATCCGAGAACCACAGGTTGTCACATCCGGGTTCAGGAGATGCCCGTGGGTGCTGTGGTCACTCGGGGTGTGGTCCATCCCTCTGCTGGGTGCTGAGCAGGGACGCAGTCCAAGCTGGAGATGTTGAGACGTCAGCGAGCTCCCAGCCCCTCTGCCGGACGTGAGAGTAGCTGCTGATGCTGAGAAAGCGCCTGGAGGCTGGGGTGATGACCGCCACGTGGATGGTGATGTGACATCAGCCCAGGAACCACCGTGAACACTCAACGAAACCTCACCCCCTGATGTTTCTGCATCCCAGCGGGCCCCGTCCTTCACGGATGGAATACCTGAGCGGTTGGGCATTTTGTTGTTTTGTTGGGGCGTGTGTGTGTGCTAAGTTGCTTCAATCGTGTCCGACTCTGTGCAACACTATGGACTGTAGCCTGCCGGCTCTTTTGTCCATGGCATTCTCCAGGCAAGAATACTGGAGTCGGTTGCCATGCCCTCCTCTAGAAAATCTTCCCAACCCAGGGATCAAACCTGTGTCGCTTAGGCTCTCCTTCATTGGCAGGCGGGTTCTTTACCACTAGTGCCACCTGGGAAGCCCTGTTTCATTGGCGATGTTTGCCCAAATCGCCTTACTTATGCACTGTTAGCAAAAGTAAGAGAAGCAATGTAACTTGGCTGAGTTGAGCTGTCATCTAGTCGCTCCCTCCATAACAGAACTGATCCTCTCTGCACCCTCCCCAAAGTTTGCCTCAAGACCCCTTGGACGTCGTGGACTCGTTGGGAACCACAGCTACACCCCATCAAAAGGTCATCCCAGAAGCACATCATGTGGGCGACACTCTGTCATGTAGAAGGAGAAATAATTAGCCAAGGACGTTTAAGTCGGAATTTATACTAGCAAGGAAGGAGGAAAAGTAGATATTGGGCAGGCTGATAATAGCATCTTTGAAAAGAATTGCTGAAGATTGCATATAGATTTTTATATACACATTATATAACATACATGGGCTTCCCTGGTGACTCAGATGGTAAAGAGTCTGCCTGCAATGTGGGAGATCCGGGTTTGACACCTGGATCGGGAAGATCCCCTGGAGAAGGAAATGGCAACCCATTTTCTCCAGTGTTCTTGTCTGGGAAATCCCATGGACAGAGGAGCCTGCTTGGCTACGGTCCAAGAGGTGGCAAAGGGTCAGACACGACTTAGTGCCCAAACAGTTCAGTTCAGTTCAGTCGCTCAGTTGTGTCCGACTCTCCGCGACCCCATGAATCACAGCACGCCAGGCCTCCCTGTCCATCAGTAGCAACATGCAATGATAGATATAAGAGATATCATGCAGACGGATAGATGGGTGCAATAGGAAGCAACCGAAAGACTCCAAAGTTAAGAGTCTGGCTAGAGAAACAGTAATAATCCATACAATATGGTGTGCTTTAATCATTACACACAGGCAGGAGACGCGTATTTCAGACTTGGCGAAGCTTCATAAGGTGTTGAAAAATGAAAAGTGAGCTTGACTCCATATGTGTGGAGAGAGATCACGCTGGGAGGGGAAACTAACACGTGCGTGTGACCCCCCAAGAATGCACAGGAAGACGCGGGTGCTGATGGCGATTGTAATGGCAGGGAATGGGGTTATCAGCGTCGAAAGACTAGGAGAGTGTCCTTTGTGTTTTTATGGGTTTTCCAAGGTCTCCGCATCAAACAGACACTACTTCTGTGATCTAAAAATAAAAAGTGATGAAAAACAAAGCAGTGAGCTCACCTTTTCCTGACAGGATCCCAGGGAAATGAGGCGCTTCATGGACTGGGGCCAAAGCAACAGAAACCTGCTTTCTCGGTTCGGAGAGTTTATGTTCAAGGAGTTCAGGGCTTATTTGTGGTAAACAAGCTCATGGCTTCCTGCCAGATGCTCTCAACCATCCACATTTGCTTTCCGGGCAGGTAAACAGATGAAGATTGGTGTGCTCTGGTCTGTTTTTCATTTATCTTTACTCTCATAATTGTATTAATTTTTAAAGCACTTGTTTAAAATTCATGCTACGAATATATTGATCTTAAATTTCACTGTTCCCCGTGAAACGGTAGGGTTTTTGGGGATAACTTTCCATTTGAAAACTTTTCCTTGGCAATTGTAATTAACACTGAGAAAAAGTTGCATTTCTTAGGGGAAAATCCGCCTTCCTAAAATGAGTGCGCTCTTGATTCCCTGCAGAGCACGCAGCACAGAGTGTGCTGGGAGGGGATCTATCTTTGTATTCCGTGGGCATCCATGTTTGGATGACGCACGTCCTAATAAGGGCATCCCAGAGCTTCGTGACTGGCAGGAGCCCTCCTGTTCCCGGCGTTTCAAGTGCTGCTGACGGAACATCGAGGGGGACCCCCTCCCACGGGGGTCTAATAGGGGCCGCTGAGCCCGTGCTCGCGCGCTGTCAGCTACAAACAAATAGCCTTGTGAGCAAAGCAAGAGGTTCTCTTCTCTCCCGGAATGCCTGGGCCGGCTTCCCCGGAGACAGAGCAGCAGGTTGAAACCTCACCCTGGGGAACCCCACGGCTCGGCCTCATTTGTTCAGTGTGGAGTATTTCTACATCCCGGGTCAGGAATCCTTTCTAGAAAAATGCCCTTGAAGTATGCTGGGCTATTGTCATATTTATTTTATTTTTCAATGGCAGTGTCTGTCTTTCCATTGTCTTCCTGGGACAAAAAAGAGAAAACGACCAGATGACATACAGGAAGACAGGGGTTGGTTGAGACCCCAAATGAGACAGCCCTTTATATCCAAGCAGCCTTTAAAATTTTTTTTTTAGTTAATTGATTTTTAGTGGAAGGATTATGGCTTTACAATATTGTGTTGGATTCTGCCATACATCAACATGAATCAGCCACAGGCATACATATGTCCCCTCTCTCTTGAATCTCCCTCCCATCTCCCACCCCAGGCAGTCTTTCATTAGTTGAGACAGGCATGAAATAGAGGCAGAAAGATCTTATTTTGAGGGAGGCTGATATAGAACACTGGTTTTGGAGTTGAAGATGGATTCACTCATTGAATGACTCTTCAGCAGTTGCAGTGGGACAAGCATGGTCCTGGGATTTGGGGACACAAACAAGGTAAAACCACCCCCACCAAAAAAAAGCAAAAACGTGTGGAGGTCAAATGTAGCAGAAGAAGCAGACACAAAATAAGATGATTTCAGATTAACAAGGGTGAGGACGAAGGTCAGGCCCCGGTGCAGGGGAGAGACGCTGGACCAGGTGGTGGGCATGGTGGCTGCAGGCGGGACAGGCAGGGACGGCTCTGTGAGAAAGTGACCTTTTGGCTGAGATGCTTACCACCGGGCACGGCCAGCATGGAAAGATCTGGAGGAGGGATACTCCAGGCAGAGAGAAGAGCAAGGCGAAGGCACCAGGGGGAAAGAGCCCTACCTGCTGGGAGGACCGAAAGAGAACGGGGCAGTGTTTAGGCAACAAGATGAATTCGGCTGAGCACTGAAGAACTGATGCTTCTGAACTGTGGTGCTGGAGAAGACTCTCGAGAGTCCCTTGGACTGCAAGGAGATGCAACCAGTCCTTCCTAAAGGAGATCAGTCCTGGATGTTCAGTGGAAGGACTGATGCTGAAGCTCCGATACTTTGGCCACCTGATGTGAAGAACTGACTCATTGGAAAAGACCCTGCAGCTGGGAAAGATTGGAGGCAGGAGAAGGGGACAACAGAGGATGAGATGGTTGGATGGCATCACCACCTCGATGAACATGAGTTTGAGTAAGATCCGGGAGTTGGTGATGGACAGGGAAGCCTGGCGTGCTGCAGTCCATGGGGTCGCAAAGAGTCGGACACGACTGAGTGACTGAACTGAGCTGTCCTGGCAATAAGATGAGAATCAGAGAAAATAATAAAAAATCATCCTAAAGTGTTGGCCTGGAGGAAAGCAGGTTGGAAGGGAGGCTGATGGGTGGATGTTATTATCACAATACAGGAAGATCCTAGTCCAGTGTGTCCCTGGTAGCATCTAAAATAACAGTCTCCTGCAATATTCTACATGATAGCTATTTGAACAGAAGTATAAATTAATGTGCAAGTTAGTTATTAAGTAGTTGACATAGTACTTCTGCACATTATCTTACTAAATAAATCCAAACCCTCAGTCATTCATCTTGTACTAATCAAAAGAAAAAATACCATTTTGTTTTGTTGGATCAGATTTGCCAAGTTCATGGAGCAGGTTCCCGTCCTGCTCAGGGGCCTGCCTACTGAGTGGAGCTGCCACCCAAGGCTGTGCTCGCACAGATGTGTGCTCAGACCAAACGCTTAGCTCTTTCATCACTTGTTATGATTACTTGGAGCTTTCACAGCCTGTCTGTTGGTGGTGGTGATGGCTGGGTGTAAGAACCACCTTTTACCTGTTCTCAAGCCTTCTAGACTTCTCTCCTAAGATCGCTGTGAAGCTCTGTGAGATCCTTGGTGGGGCACCGATGCTCACGCTTATCCCCTTTAATCCTCCATGAGAGCATGGCAGAGAGTGGGTGAGAACAGGGTACTCTTCTCCGAGAAGCTGCAGATTCTGCCCTGGAGGGCAGACGTCAAAGGAAAGGGCAGGACGTACGGTGGTGCCCCGTGGGGGCCGCACGCAAGGCTGGCTGCTGCTCCATCGGGAATCACACACCGCTGAGTCCCTGAGCTCGCGGCTCATCTTCCTTTCAGCCCTTCTGAACATCCGAGTAGACAAGAAACAATGCTATTACTTGAAAACGGCGATGACCATGAGGATTAGGTTATATCTCAGTCCTTTTTAAAGGAGGGAGCAAGTGCTCTTACTCAGCCCTACAGAAAGTTATTTACGGGAAGCAAGAACCGCAAGAAGACGCTTGGGAAAGGGGAAACACGTTCTGACCAGGGAGGGGACGTTGTAATGAGATAAAGTTTCTTCCTTTTTAAAATTCTCTGTTTGACACAGAAGGAATGCTTTATGTTGGAAATAAAACCACATTTAACCCCTCAAAGATGTGTCCCTAAGCCATTGTTGTGGGGTCATATTTGTCACGGATTCTACTGAAATGTGGTCATTTTGCACCAGAAACACAAAATAGAGGGAGTGAATGTCACGGTCTGCAAACGTGAGAGCGGATTACTGCGTGGGGAAGTCGTGGAGGGGGCGGTGGGGGCGCTGGTGCTGAGCCAGCGTCCTCGGGCTGTGACCAGGAACCCGGGGGGAGGGCCCGTGGCAGCTCGCCCTCGTCTCACCCCATCTGTTCCACCCTGGGAGGGGTTTAAAACATTTCCCTTCCACGGTCCTCGGGCTTCCCAAGGGGTGCGTGTGTGCTCAGGTGCTCAGTTGTGTCCGACCCTTTGCGACCCCATGGCCTGTAGCACACCTGGCTCCTCTGTCCATGGCATGCTCCAGGCAAGAACACTGGAGTGGGAAGCCATGCCCTCCTCCAGGGGATCTTCCCGACCTGGGGACTGAACCTTGACCTCTTGCATGGCAGGCAGATCTTTACCATCTGAGCCCCCAGAGGAGCCTCTTGGTTCATTTACTAGGTTGGGTTACTTTCAGGAGTCCAGCAAAGTGGTTCAGCCACACACACACGTGTACTCATTCTTTGTCGGGGCTTTTTCCATGTGGGTTATTATGCAGTATTGGGTAGAGCTCCCTGTGCTGTGCGGTAGGCCTTTGCTGATTATCTCGTTTATATGGATAGTGTGTATATGTCAGTGTCAACTTCCTAACTTATCCCTCCCTGCCCAACCTTTCCCCTTTAATAGCAAGCTTTGTTTTCAAAGTCTGTGAGTGTGTTTCTGTTTTGTAAAAAGTTCATCCGTGTCACTTTTTAACGTTTTCAGGCATAAGTGGTATCCTGTGGCATTTGCCTTTCTCTGATTTACTTCACTTGCTGTGATAATCTCTAGGTCCATCTACATTGCTAAAAGTGGCGTTGTTTCATTTTTTGTACAGCTGAGTAATATCCCATTGCATATGTATAATATCTCACTGTATATCTAAGTATAAAAGTGCTTTAATCTAGTGACTTTGAGTCTTAGAAGAGTGATCTTCACAATCCAAAGAAAACTGGTGCATATGTTAAAACTCGATGCTCCTGTGACCTTGTGAGGTATTTTGATTCTTCTTCGTGGCTTTCTTGGTATTAACTATCTTTTTATTATCAGCGTTAGGGCAACATCATGGCCTCTACATGTTTGTGGGTCTCCAGTCTTCACTGATCAAAAAAGAATGACCAAAACCACCTTTATCATGCTCTCCCTCCAAATCACTTCCGCCCATATGAGTTTTTAAGCTGGCAGTTAATACATACAATCGGCTCCAGATTCTCGTTGCGGTGGCTTCTCTTGCTGTGGAGCACAGTCTCCAGGGTGCAAGGGCGTCAGTAGTTGGCTTCCAGGCTCGAGAGCACAGGCCTGACAATGGTGGCGTATGGACTTGGTTACACCAAGCCGTGTGGTGTCTTATCGGATCAGGGGTTGAACCTGTGTCTCCTTCACTGGCAGGCGGATTCTTTGCCACCGAACCACTAGGGAAGCCAGAGAACAAGCCATTTTGGATCAATTGAATTTCCACTGATTTAAGCATGGGTGCTGGCGATGAGGAAGAAAATCATTTCAACCTTGAAAGCCCTTGCCAAACAGGTCAACATCAAGTGTTTCAAATTGTGTCCTTTGTGAGCGGAAAGCGAGGAGCCCTACTTCTTCGTACTTAAAGAACTGGCCCAGGCTCTCCTTCTGACAGCCTTTTGTGGGGTCCCCGCGAGCTGGGGTCACAGTGTCTTCTTACCACCTGCTCGCTGTCTTGTTAAGTGATGTGGTGGCTGCTGTCGTGGGGAATGTCCTTGAGTGATTTTAAAGGCACACCTTTCCATTTGTGGTAGAAGTTTCACGCACTTTCTTTTCACTTAGAGACCAGCTCAGAGGCTCCTAAAGATGCTTCTGTGAGGACGGGCGTCCGGGTGCCTTACGGAGGGTGTAGAGAGGTATGCTCCATAGTGGTGGCATGAGTACCGGTCCCTTCCTCACAACCGGACCTCTGTGGCCTCAGGTCAGGGGCTGAATGAACGTCTCATCACTCTTCTTTTGATGGATGAATTCAATACATCAGGGTACTGAGCATTCTTAAGGGATAAGAGTAAAAGTGTTAGGAAAATTGGAAATAAATGAGTACTTTTCAAAGGCAAAAGATGAATCGGTTCAGTTTAGTAGCTCAGTAGTGTCTGACTCTGCAACCACATGGACTGCAGGACACCAGGCCTCACTGTCCATCACCAACGCCCAGAGTCCACCCAAACCCATGTCCATTGAGTCAGTGATGCCATCCAACCATCTCATCCTCTGTTGTCCCCTCCTTCAATCTTTCTCAGCATCAGGGTCTTTTCAAATGAGTCAGCTCTTTGCATCAGGTGACCAGAGTATTGGAGTTTCAGCTTCAGCATCTGTCTTTCCAAGGAATATTCAGGACTGATTTCCTTTAGGATGGACTGGTTGGGTCTCTTTGCAATCCAAGGGACTCTCAAGAGTCTTCTCTAATGCCACAGTTCAAAAGCATCAATTTTGAACTCAGCTTTCTTTATAGTCCAACTCTCACATTCATACGTGACTACTGGAAAAACAAAGTAATGTCTGCTTTTTACTGGACATACCGGAAGTCGTGTCAGGAAAGCCTGTCCGGTCCTTTAGTGAACCTGGCCCTCCTCTGATAGAATGTCCTCTGCCAGGTCAGCGCTGGTCCTTTGCTGAGCGGCTCACACTGAGTCTGCTCTTAGTTTTCATGATTGAGGTGGGGCAAAGCCCTTTCCAGAGCACAGAAACGAACAGACTGGCATTGCTGCAAGCATGAGGGATTCACCTTTCCACTGTCGTCCCGATGTCATCTAAGTGGTGAGGACTGGTGACCCATCACCAGACAGGGTCCATCAACAAGGACAGAAAATAGTGGTTTCAGATTCTATTAATATGATGCAGATCGTTGAGGGTCATAACCCTCTTTCCAATATTCCCGCTTCCTAAAAAAGTCTCTTAGCTACATGATGGCCATAGCCCTGCCCCAGGTATGTCCTCATGAGACTGCCAAATTTATCTTTAAAATGTCCCAAGTTTGTATGATGATGTAAAGTCAAGATTGCAAAATAAAAAAAAGAAAGCATGTTTTCTCATTAGTGATTCGGAACATGGAGCTCAGACTTCATACTGACTGATAAAGCGCTACCACCTCTCAGACCCCTCGATTTTATGCCCAGTTCCAAATACATTCATTCTTTTCTTTCTGCATTAAGGTGATGTGTCTATGGGCAATGACTTGTTCAGACAAGGTTGCCGGAACGTGAAAAGAGTAAAGACCTGGAGCTGGAGCCAGAGGTGTATTCCCTTGGCCTTCAGGACAAATACTAGCCGAGCAGTAGAATGTGAGCTGGTGCCAGTGACAGAAAGGAGTGATGATCCAGGGCACCCATGGTAGGAAGCAGCTTTACCTCCTTAGTCTCCAGCCCCAGCACTGTGAGTCACATTCTAATTCCAGTTGTCCTTGGAGGCCACTCTGGTGCTGGGTTGACATCTAAATAATCAAGTGGAGATAAAAGCACAATCGCTTAACAGTGGAGATAACTGGCAAGTAGCTTTTTGATCTACGGCACTGAAAGAGAGCCATCTCATGAGGCCTTGGAAAAATTCCCAATTAGACGATTTTGATGGATGGGCTATATCAGGTGGTGCATATACCTTCTTGGGATTTCTAGAGCTTTATTTCCTTATTTGAGGGCTGGGATTAGTTACTTCTTCTATAATCAGAGATTATAAGTGACTCTAAAAGTTGACTCATTGGAAAAGACCCTGATGCTGGGAAAGATTGAGGGCAGGAGGAGAAGGGGACGACAGAGGTTGAGGCGTTTGAATGGCATCACTGACTCGATGGACATGAATCTGAGCAAGCTCCAGGAGATGGTGAAGGACAGGGGAGCCTGGTGTGCTGCAGTCCACGGGGTCACAAAGAGTCGGACACGACTTAGTGACTGAACAGTGACAACAAGTGACTAAGGCCAGTACCTGTTTTCTTACTAAAACAGATTTCTATCTGTTGTTTTTAATGTTGAATACAGACAAGCCTGATTGATAATGGGGTTTTATGATGGATCATTAACTGAGTGTGCAAAAGATTCTGAAGCCATGCCACCCCTCCGAGCATAGGCATGAAATGCATTTAAAAAATTCAAAATATTACCTGTATTTCAGGCATAAAGAGAAGCAACAAATCAGTCTTAAATTCCATGAGTAATGAACCCTGGAATAAGAATATGCTTTTAAAACAGACTGCTTAGAAGAACAAAATGTTTCAGGATAATGTAACCCTGGTAATTTTTTTCAGTGGAACTTTCCACCCACAACTTCTGAAAGGAAAAAATAATCTTGAGTCTGTGCAATCCAATGTACATTCACTTTTCCCTTAACAGTAGCTGGCATGTTCACTGTTGAGCAGGGTGTCCTGGGACTTCTCTCTGCGTCTTCATTAGTCCTCTTTTGTTCTATGAAGTGGCATTCCGTGTTAGGTACGAAGCAGAAAACGCAGGTATTAAAGCTCACTATACTTGCTCATAAGAAGTAAGACTAAAAAGAAATTAAACTATTTTTTCCTAGGTCTGAAAAGACAAGCAAAGATTTGCAAGAATATTTCAACTCTCCAGTCCTCTTCCATATCTAATTGGAATAATTTCATAATCAATTATTAATATAGCGGAATAACTTAAATGAATGTCATAAAAGTTGATGTCATCTGTTTTGAACTGGCAGAGTTTTTATTAGAAATTTAGAATAAAAAATTCATTAAGAGTTAGCGGCTGAGCTATATTATTTGTTCTACTTTTTGGAAGGGCCCACATGCCTGTACCACTGAAACCTAATAATGCTTGCTGGAAAAGGAAAGAAGGCATTGAGAACCACACTGATGTGGCCCCACTGAACTTCAAGTGCTTAAACTGGTGAAATCACCAAGAAGAGACCAGAAAAGACATCACAGGCTTTCTTAGGACACTCTCTGTGGTGTTCCAAAATAACCATTCCTTCAAGCTTGTATCTTACAAAGTTGAATAGCTCATCCTGTGGTTGACAGGAGGCCCCTTCTTTCTACTCTTCATGCTTATCTCACTAATAGAAGAAAAGGAAGCAACAGAGAAGCAGCTGGTATGATATTAAATGTTTGCCCACTTCATTTTTTATAGGAAGTCAAAACTCATGACAAAATCAGATATTTGAATCATTCAGGTATTTTGATGAATGTCACTCATCACTCTTTTTCTCACAGGACTCCACTCTAGTCTTCTTGGCCGCACCAATCCAGATAATAATCCAGTGAAAGATGGTCCAGAAAATCAGCAGGCTCTCCCTGCCTCACTCATGCTTCCAGGTACTTTTCCAGTAAAACATGGTGGAATCATCTTCAAATCGAGGTCTTTCCTCTTACTGTCCACGCTGAGCAGAGTGCCTCACTTCCCTGAACCTTAGTTAATTCATCTGTATGACTGACATAACTCTTCCTAGTAGGGTAGCAAGAAGCACCTGGAGTCCCTCTAAGTTAGTAGATACTCAACAAATTGGACTTGATATTATACGGGTCCAAATAGATGGAACAAATAGTTTTCTTCCCCAGATTTCATTGCCATCTCTTACCCAGATTTATCTGCTAATTACTGAATTCTCTGATATAACACATACTCCTTTTCACTATTAAACTCAGTAGCAAATTTTGGAAAAATTGTGAGTAATATTAACGGTTTCTATGAAGGTCATGACAACCATTAATCTAATCATGAGGTCACATTCCCTTCAAGCTCCTTCCTATCTCTTCTTCTAAACTCTTGTCTAAACCCCCGGGAGATATCCAACAGGCATTCCAACCATCCCTAATTTTCAAGTCACTCTCGTTGTGTGAATCTCACACTCAAAGCAATCTTGTGTAAACCATTTGCTCTATGACTTAATTCCACTGTGCTTGATGCAGTTCATGTGTGATCAGAGGTTTTGTGTAGTTAATAATGGTTATTTGGTCCATGCATGTTATTTTACAATTCAAGAGGCATGAATCATTATTCATGACTTGAAAGCAACATCATTGCCTGAATAAGAAGACTTTCAGGAGGACTTGCAGCCACAGGCACGGACCCTGTCTTGTGGAGGAGACACAGTCTAGACATTTGACTTAGATTTGAGGTCCCCCCAACCTCATGTCCGTGGACCCACTGAGACGTAGAACTGGGAGTCCTCAGTGTGTCGAGAAGAGTGGGAGGAGGGATTTCAGTGGAATACCCACTCTGTCTTACCAAGATGAAGCTAGAAAGTGGATGGAAGCAGGCAGGAAGCAGATCACATGGTAGGCGGCGTGCATCCTCACCGCGGAAAGGGCTCGAGTCTGCTCGTCTGGACGGTGTGTGCACCAGTCAGAGGCATGAAAACATGGATTTGCTCACGAACGAGGAAAGACGTGCCCTCCCCTCGGCTAGATCAGACATAATCCCCGACACGGAGTCTTCCCGGCAGAGAGAAATTCTCCCTCGGGTGCTGCCAGCGTGGAGCCGTTGAGTCACCCCGTGTTATGGAGCGTGTCCAGGGTGATTACAATAGAAACCATTATGGCTGGGGCTGGCAATGAGATTCTCATGTTTAGGATCTATTAGTTGTTCCATGATACAACCCGATTTACCTCAGTCATTTCAACTGCCTTTTAACTAAAGCTTGGTAAAAATTTTCCTGGTAGTAAAAACTTCCTCATGTTTTATGGTGACTCCCGGTGCTATGGAGGCTGGATGGGAGAAAAGTCAGGAGGTGGTGCAGGGCGCGAGGCTCCTTTTGACATTGAAGTGATGGTGGCTGACAGTGGGTCTTAAGAGAGTTTTGTGTGAGTGTGCAGGGTGTAAGATTTATTTGCATCATCAAGTTACTCAATGGGCCAGCATGTAATACTCAAACCCAAATCTCCAAAGATGTTCCCATATTCTCTTGAAGATATGGCACCTAATCATATCAATAGATCAACTCGTAGGTCAAGTCAGCGTTTTAAGCTGTAACATGGAAGGCAGCATGGTTGGCTGATTTATCAGGGCAGGGCAGTGTTAGTCGCTCAGTCGTGTCCGACTCCTTGTGACCCCATGGACTCCTCTGTCCATGGAATTCTCCAGCCAAGAATGCAGGAGTGAGTAGCCATTTCCTTCTCCAAGGGATCTTCCCAACCCAGGGATTGAACCTGGGTCTTCCACATGGCAGGTGGATTCTTAACCATCTGAGCCTCCAGAGAAACCACTTAAATGATGTAGCCAAAAATTCTCCTTTGGAGTGTGGCTGGATTGCTCTGACCATATGTGTCCGTTAAAACCACAGAGAAGGATTAGAATCCTTGGACCAGACAGGGTGGTTTCCCTGGTTGTTGTCTCCTCAGACTGGCCCTCCTTATAAGACATCTGCCCCTCTTTATCACATCAGGCACAGCCCCCCTGAAGCCCAGCTCTGTCTGGGACACAAGGCCAGGACAAGGGGAAGGTCCGGGGAGAGGGGACGTCCTGGGAGAGCTGTGTAGGATCAGTGTAGACTTTAGCACATGCTCACTTTCCAGGGCTGAGCCTGGACCTGCCTGACCTGGGTGCCTCCCTTGTTCACCCCAGTCTGGCCCTAATCCAAGGGGCCAGCTGGACCCCAGGGCTGGTTCTGAGACCTGCCACGTGAGGCTTGCTCCACGACTGGCAGTGACTTCATGCCACACCGACGACCCCCAGGACTGTATTCTGTTGCTGGCAGTGTCCCAAGCTCTCCCTTTTCTCAGAACAATCCTGTGTGTGTGCTAAGATGCTTCAGTCATTTCCGACTCTTTCTGACCCCAGGGACTCTAGCTCACCAGGCTCCTCGGCCCCTGGGATTCTCCAGGCAAGAATACCGGAGAGGGTTGCTGTGCCCTCCTCCGGGGGATCTTCCTGAGCTAGGGATCTAGGGCTCGATCCCACTCTCACGTCTCCTGCGTTGGCAGGGGGCTTCTTGACCACTGCACCACCTGGGAGCCCTTTGTCCACACGTCATCCTGCAGAAGCTGTGAAGTGGCTCTCATTGTCCTTGACACACAGACGAAGCTCGGAGAGGCTGAGAAAGTGGCCCAGGTCTCAGAGCAGAGAGCAGGGGACCCGGGGCTTGACTCTGGGATGAGGCCAGCCTGCTTGTGCCTTGGTTCTGATGCTGGTGCCCTGGCTCAGAGCCGCCTCCTGTCACCCTACGCCCACACCCCTTCCTAGGCCTGCGCTCTCACATGTCTCTGTCATAGATACCGCCTGAGGGTTCCCTGGAGACGCACCCCACTCTCCACCAAGAGACTGTGTTTTCAGCCAGCTGCTAGAGCCTCCAAGATCATTTCCTCTTGGTCTGGTGGTTGGTGGGGGGGGCGGTCTCTGGACTTCTGGTTTCACCATCTAGTGGCATGTGACCTGGGGAGGCTCCTTGACTCCTCGGCACCTCAGTTTTCTCTTGTAAAGTGGGGACCCCCTAAACCTGTGCCTCAGAGGCCGTCAGGACGACTCAGTGGGGTGCGACCCGGAAGTCCCTTAGAACAGCGCCTGACCACGCACAGCGTTCAGCCAGCCTCGGCAAGTATTGTGATGCTTTCTGATGTCAGATGTTTACCTTCCTCTTGGGAGACTTCCAAGGTGCCAGCCTGTTGTCTGCAGGACCACCCTGGGGACCACACTTCCCTGGCACAAAGCGGTGGGCTGGTCTCCAGGCCCCTCCTAGACGCCTGCAGTGAGCAGCTCCCTGCCTTGACTCCGTAGATAGGCTGCCTTCACGAGGAGTTGGCTGATGCACGGTACAAGAGATGCCACATTGGGAGAGGCATGCCCGTGAGCAGAATGACCTGGGTACCATCTCACTGGCTGTGAGCCAGAGCTGCCCTCACCTCACAGCCCCTCCCAGGGAGACCCTTCAGCATTTTGTCCATCCTCAAGGCTGAGAGGGCTTCCCTGGTGGCTCAGCTGGTAAAGAACCTACCTGCAATGCAGGAGATCCTGGTTTGATTCCTGGGTTGGAAAGACCCACTGGAGAAGGGAAAGGCTACCCACTCCAGTATTCTGGCCTGGAGAATTCCATGGACTATACAGTCTATGGGGTTGCAAAGAGTCAGACACGACTGAGCGACTTTCACAAGGCTGAGAAGCACAGCTGTCTTTCGTGAAAGACATTAGTGGCTTTGTAAATAGTGAGGAGCATGGGTTTCTGTCTTAGACTGAGAGAGAGAGAGAAAGAGACGACTGTGGGGCTGGCAAACCCCGAATACGCAGGGCGGGCTTCAGGGAAGGGCCAGTCCTGCAGTTCAGGTCACAGGGCATCTGCTGGCAGAAGTCCCTCGTCTTCAGGGACGTCAGTTTCTCTCTAAGGCCTTCCTTCAGCTGATTGAGTGTGGCCCGCCTACGCTGTGGAGAGCAATCAGCTTTACTCAAAGTCTGCTGACTTACATCTTTAGTTCAGTTCAGTTCAGTCGCTCAGTCGTCTCCGACTCTGCGACCCCATGAATCACAACACACCAGGCCTCCCTGTCCATCACCAACTCCCGGAGTTCACTCAAACTCATGTCCACAGAGTCGGTGATGCCATCCAGCCATCTCATTCTCTGTCTTCCCCTTCTCCTCCCGCCCCCGATCCCTCCCAGCATCAGAGTCTTTTCCAGTGAGTCAACTCGTCGCATGAGGTGGCCAAAGTATTGGAGTTTCAGTTTCAACATCAGTCCTTCCAATGAACACTCAGGATTGATCTCCTTTAGAATGGACTGGTTGGATCTCCTTGCAGTCCAAGGGACTCTCAGGAGTCTTCTCCAGCACCACAGTTCAAAAGCATCAATTCTTCGATGATCATATTAATCTCATGTAAAAAACATGTTCACAGTAATATCCAGATGCCTTTGGTCAAATATCTGGGGACCAAGGCCTAGCCAAGCTGACGTGTAAGATTGTCCATCACACCGGGCCTTTGAAATGGACTGGATGCGGCACACGCTTTCATCCTTCACGTGGGACCTGATGGGCGTTACCTCAGGCCAGAAACACTTTGTCTGGTCTATGAAGTCATGGCAATTAAGAAACTATCGACTTCGGGTGATCGTGAGGGCTTTTCAAATGGATACCTGGCATGCTCATGGAAATGGCAGATGAATCTTTGCAGAGCATTCTCCAAGCATGGGGTGAGCTCTTCTGTGACTCTTAGCAGATTCTCACACACACACACACCCATTCACACACACTGCCTCTGGGGTTCAAACACTGGATGTTCTGATTAGGAAACTTTGTCCTGGAGGGAAAAGGAGTGGAATTTTCATCACAGGCCTGGAGCCCCACTTCTCGATGGCAGATGTAGAAAGAAATGAGACAGGGCGTTATTACCGATTCTCTGACTGAGGGTACTAAGAAGGCGGCCTTGTGGGGGGCTGACTTTCTACATTTCTGGGCACATTTACAAACGAGCCCCAGCCTGTTAATGACGTCATGAGTTATTACGATGGCCGAGAACACTGTGGTGCTTCTGAGAGTTTACGGATGCCGGAAGGGACAGAAGTATGGCGCTTTAATTCTCCAATCTGTACGTGCGGTACACTGTGTCATTGTTTGGGAAACTGCTCCCTCGTCCTCTCACAGGAACGACATACATGGACAGACATTATTTTTTATGTCAAGTGGGTAGAAAAACGGTGCAGAGGCTGAGCCATCTGAGTGGGCAGGGACTGAATCGCCTGGACCTCCTCGTTAGATTTCTGAGCACTGCTTTTTCCCTCACGGGACTTGCAGCTATTTTGAAAGAATGTGGATGTGGGAGTCAGAGCTTACGAATGCAAACCTCAGCCCTGAAATCAAAGCTTTCTGTCCTGCCTGAGAGAAAGGAGAACTTAGAGGGGTTTAAACTGCCACATGAGACCTGTGACTCTGGGAGGGCAGTTGTTTTTCTGTGAAGTCCAGGCACTGCTTTTTTTTTTTAAGGTTCCCATCCTGGGAGCGGGGTCTGGGCCTTCCAGCACAGAATCCCATCTGCACGGGGTCACAGCCGCTGGTCCACACTGGCCAAGGCTCTCTCTGAAGCGCCCCCCACCCCCACCCCGCTGGCTCCCCGGCTCCATCCTTGGCTCCACGTCTGGCTTCATGCTGCTTACGGGAGTGTCCCTCCGTCCAGGGATTCTCCCAGAATTCCTTGCCCCTCAAGTCTGCGTTTCAGATGTTTCCTTGCTCTTTGCCTGTAAGACCCTCACTCTTTTACCATTTTGGACCATCTTCTCCACTTTTGGGCCAGAGTTTGTGCTGCTTCTCTTCCCCAGTAGCTGTCTCTTCTACTAAACATAGAGGAGGTTGATGTCCTACGAAGGCTGACGTCTTGCTCTGAGAGCAGGCTGATCTAAGCCCTCATGTCTCTCCCACCATCTCTCCGAGAGGACTGTAGGGCTCTCTTCTCCCGCATCCCAGAACAGCGCCGAACAGGAGCCAGCGCGTGGACCCCTTGAGGGCTTGTCTGACTTAGTTACCATGGAATGTTCTGTGAAAAGGGCCCCAATGTTTGTTTCTCTTGTAGTAGTAGTTCATGGCACATGCGTAAGCTGACTCATATTTGGGGAATTTGGAAATAGAATATTTTATAACAACACTGAAACCAGAGTTTTTCAGATTATCCCCATGCAATGATCCTTTCTTTAGTTATTTGGATAATTCCAGTAGACATGGGAGGTTAGTCAGCATCCTCTCTTTAGGGGAAACATATTTTTAAGATCCAGGGAGTTAAAACTACGCTCGGGGTGGGGAGGAAGGAGCTGAAATGTAGACTGGAGGAACACACGGACCTCCTTTTGTCAGCGTGTATGGACGAAGGGGGGAGCCAGGGTCTGTGTGAACCCCAGCACAGCCCCAGCCTATTGAAGCGGAAGGCAGACGGGACTTAGGAGTCACCCTCCCAGCGTCACTTTGGATCTCATTAGTTAGGAAGTGATGCTGGAGGGTCCAGCCGGTCGAACCTGCATCTCTTTGCTTCAGGGCTTTTCCTGGCAGCTCAAGCTTGCTCTGTCCACAGTAGGTCACCCACAAACTCTTCCCTAAACCAATGACTGTCGGGAGCCAGTATAAACACCTCCACTCTCCCACCCCTAGGATGTGACAGCCCACCCACAGTGGTTCCCAGCTTCAGAAGGCATTCAGTTCAGTTTATCTCCTGCCTGTGACCTTCATCCCATCCCTGACAGCGAACTTGGCGAGACAGTCAGTACCTTCACCCAGGTTCTTCATCTACCAGGTAATTATACGCCAGCCAAGCTATCTCACAACAGGAAAATCATGTGTCTCTGCTGATCGTCAGTCTAGAGGGGCCATCAGGGACCATCTAGAGGGATCTGCCATCACCCCTTCCATGTGCTGCCATGTGGGGGTGGGGTTCAGTTCAGTTCAGTTCGTTTCAGTCGCTCAGTCGTGTCTGACTCTTGGAGACCCCACAAAGACTGCAGCACGCCAGGCCTCCCTGTCCATCACCAACTCCCGGAGTTTACTCAAACTCATGCCCATCCAACCATCTCATCCTTGTTGTCCCCTTCTCCTCCTGCACTCAATCTTTCCCGTGTGTGTGTGTGGGTAAGTGTTCCAAAGTAAGTGCCTGCCATTGCTGTATGGCAGGGGTTCAGAGGGAAGCCGCAAAACCTTTGTTTTAAACAAAGTAAAATTCCATGTGACTTTTTGATGGAAATAAGTCCATTTTCTATTAACGGGTCCTACTGCCACCTGCCTGGGTTGCCCCCCACCCCCCCACCCCCGTGTCTGAACTGCTTGCTGGTATCTGACTCCTTAAGAGCCCTGGGGCTGTCCTCTCTGCCACAGGGCAGGCACTGCACACACGGCTGATGGAGATGAAGCTAAGTGGCTGCATGTTACCCGTGGAGTGGATGACCTGATGGGGCCCTGAGCTTCATCTTGGATTAGCAGCTGACTGGGTACCAGGCAGGAGAGAGCTCTGGGCTCTCTCGAATGGAGTGCCCAGGGCAGACGCAAGGCGTCTGCTGGGTTCTTAGAACTCCTGGGCGTCTCTCCTGCAAATCCTCCTCTAAAATAGCCTTTTCTGAGCAGGCATTTCCACTCAGCTCCTCCAGCGACTTTCCTTCAGGGACGAGCTTTAGAATATGTGCCAGTGAGTACGTGTGTCCCAGCTTCACACCATTCGCAGACGCCGAATGGCCTGGATACTCATGGCTCAGTCCAACAGCCTCCTGTCAAATGACTCAACTCGACTTTTTCCAAACTCACTGGGATGTGCCGGGCCAGTGTGCCCTGTGTGCCTCTCACCTCCCGCAGCACAGCAGCCAGAACGCCTGGGCTGATGTTCCTCCCCTGGCCTGGAGGGATCTTGGAGAAACCACAGGTCCCCACCCAGGTTGGTTCCTGACCATCGGAGCCGCACGGAGACCAGTCACTCTGATGGCAGGGCATCAGATCAGGTGCCCTCTGTGCTGGAGGCTGAAGCACCCTTTGATAAACATGATCACTTGCTCATTTATGGCCTCTGGAGCTGGTGGACGGGGCTCTCACTCGCAACAATGGCAAGAGTGACCTAAAAAGCTATGGAAGCTGACAGCGCCCGGCCAGCCCACGCTCTTTGCATCCTCTTGCAAAGCGGTGTTGAGTCACCTTATACACAGTCACCAGGAATTAGTATGATTGGACTCTTGTATTTGCAAACTTTGCGTCTGATTTTCCTTGAAGGTGTTGGTTGTTGATGTTGTTCAGACGTTAAGTCTTGTCCAGCTCTTTGCGTCCCCATGGACGGCAGCACGCCAGGCTTTGCCGTCCTCTGCCATCTCCCGGAGTTTGCTCAGAACTCATGTCTACTGAGTCAGTGACGCCATCCAACCATCTCACCCTCTGTCGTCCCCTTCGTCCCCTTCTCCCCCCACCTTCAATCTTTCCCAGCATCAGGGTCTTTTCAAGTGAGTCAGTTTTTCGCATCAGGTGGCCGAAGTATTGTAGCTTCAGCTTCAGCATCAGTCCTTCCAATGAATATTCAGGACTGATTTCCTTTAGGATGGACTGGTTGGATCTCCTTGCAGTCCAAGGGACTCTCAAGAGTCTTCTCCAACACGCAATTCAAAAACAGTAGTTCTTGGAGACGCTCACTGCTTCCCAAACAGCTAGATGGAGCTCTTTCCTCTTTAATTAGCTGGAAGCCATTTTAGGAAATAGTCAGGCTGGGGGAGGAAGACCAGGGATTCCTCAGGGAGCGCATCGTCCCGGAGACAGGGCGGCTGATGGGAGAAGACGGGGCGGAAGGAAGCTGGGCTGCGGTTAGCTGATAGGTGGTTTGCTGGGAAGGAGCTCTCTGCAGGCTTGTGCGCAAGCATGATGCAGGTGGGAAAAGCACCCATGTGTGTGACACGGCCGACTGCATCACTCGAGGTGATGCCTTGACCTGGGTATCTTGGAGCAAGTCAAGCAGAGTGCAATGATATTTGCTTGATAAACCCTGAGGCCAGTTATTCCGCCAAGTGGATTTTTCTGTAAGTGGTTAAGTAAACCTTGCATGTTTTTTTCCCCAAGGGTATTTCGGCACTCAGGGAAAAAAGGACTGTTGGAAACTTTAGACTCTGGTAGGAGAAGGCAAATACAAACGTTGTTATTTGTTTTCAAGGAGAGAAGCACATATTTCAATCTTGTCTCCACTCAGCCATAAGATTCTTGAAGACTAATGTATTCCTGCGTTCTCTAAGCTGACTTGAGGTTGGATCTTAGGCAGTAAATACGCTTTGTTTTGGGGTATGAGGGGCAGAGGCTTTTGTTAAGAAGAAGCTCATATCAAAGTTCAAACATAGTGTGATGAGGTGGGATAACGTTTTCCAACATTTTATTAGAAACATTTCAAACACGCAGCAAAGTTGAAACGGTTTTGGTTAACGCTTGTTTCGACACGGCCTGGATTCTATCACTGACATTAGACTCTGCTTCTTTGTTGTTTATCTGCTGTCTGCCTATTATCTGTTTCTCTGTCATTTATCGTCTGTTAGTATCGATCATCTATCTGTTATTTATCTGTCATCTGTTTGCTTCATCTCCATTCACTAATTCAACTTACATGTTAGTACACTTGCCTTACGTGCAAAGACATGTGTGTCATTGCGTAGAGTTCAGGATTTATCAACTGACTTTTCTCTTTCTATAAAACTTAGTCTTTGAAATGCACACATTTCAAGGGTATACATTCTGAGTTTCGGTATGTGATGACACCTATGTTGTCTAACCTTCATCAAACCATAGAACATTATCACTGTTACCCCAGGAAGTTCTCTCATGCTTCTTCCAAGTTAACTTCTGCTTTCTTCATGCCCAGAGGGAACTATCATTCTGATTTTTTTCTCAAGTGAGAGTCTGGTAAACACGTATTTCTCTTTTGCTAAATGTACCCTAGAATATCATTCACAGATTATATCTACTGCCTATGTTTTAGAAAAAAATAGATATGCCTTGGCAAAGAATGGCAAGGCCCTCTGACCCACAGTGACCCCTAGGGGTGTGACACTCACCCCCCGTGAGTTCCACTAGGGCAGGTGACACAAGTTGGTGCCCTGGAACAGCAGAGGGTGATTTCCAAGATTGCTGTGATCTTTAGTTAAAAGTTTCCAAATACCTATACGTTATAAAGTCTCTGTTTTCCCATCCAAATCATTCAGACAGGTCTATGCCTTTTGTAAACCCATTCTGTGTTTATACCCAAAGTGACTTTCTTGCAAAGTACAAAGTATGAAGGACGGTGCTTTAAAAATTCCCCGGCCTCTATGTGCAAGTCATTGTACAGTTTTGGAGTTTTCCAAATTAGCTGAAAGTGGTATGTTTGACCAGCTCAGAAGTCAGTTCATAAATTTCCTTTTTACGTGAATCAAAACAGCCTGAACTCAATGGCAAAGCTCCCAGGATGTGAACAAGAAGAGTGGGGACAAGCTTCAGTGACAGGTCTGGGAAAATACGCAAAATCAGTCCCAGCTCACTGGCTAGGTTCAAGAAAAAAACACTTGTGTTATGAATGTGGTACTATGCATGCCATTCCTGGACTAATTATGCTGCTGTTAAGTCGCTTCAGTCGTGTCCGACTCTGTGCGACCCCATAGACAGCAGCCCACTAGGGTCCTCTGTCCCTGGGATTCTTCAGGCAAGAATACTGGAGTGGGTTGCCATTTCCTTCTCCAGGACTAATTATACCCTAACATTTGACTCTGGAGAAGAAAAGAGAATATGAAGTCATTTTGTGTCCTAAGGCCTCCAGCAAGTTTCGCATAAAAATGAGAGACCCCCCCAAAATCTCTGTTTCCTTCTTTAGGTGTCCACAACCCTCCAGGAATAGGCTCCAAGGCTGTGGGACGTGGATGGTGACAAGGCCATGTCCTCCGTCCAGCCGAGCACCCTCAGAGTGGTGGATTAAAGGTGCTGACGAGTGCTCCTTGGATTAAAGGTTCTGCAGGAAAAGGAGCCTTGTTGTAGTTGTTCAGTTGCCTTGCTGTGTCCGACTCTTTGCGACCCCATGGACTGCAGCACGCAGGCCTCCCTGCCCCTCACCATCCCCCAGAGTTTGCCCAAGTTCATGTCCATAGGTCACCAGTTTCTGGGTAAAGACCTCGTTTTTTAAAAGCAGTTGATCCATTTTGCACTCTGTTTTATAGACAAATAAATAGATAAGTGATTTATTATAAAGGAGTTCCAGTTGGATCTTTCCAGATGTGGAAAGAGCTTTTCTCTGTTTCAGTCAATTGATCCTTGTATTTGTGGATTTCTCAATGTCAGCACAATTCTGGGAGCTTCCCAGGTGGCACTAGTGGTGAAGAACCCACCTGCCATGCCCGGAGATGCAGGTTCGACCCCTGGGTCGGGAAGATCCCCTGGAGGAGGGCATGGCAACCCACTCCAGTATTCTTGCCCGGAGAGTCCCAGAGACAGAGGAGCCTGGTGGGCTACAGTCCATGGGGTAACAAGTCGGACGCGACTGAAGAGACTTAGCACGCACAGCGTTGAGGCCCCGAGTCCCAGGAAAGACTTCGTCGTGTGATCGTTTCATGGCTGCCAGAGCTGAGGCTGGGGACCCGTCTGTCCCTGGGCGTCCTTCTTTGAGTCGGCCAAGCTGCCTGCTCCTCTGTTTGGAGGGGTGTTCTCCCAGCGGATTCCGTTTGCTCCCGGGGCTATCCTCTCCAGCATCTACCTGAGTTTGCTTTCATTCTTAGATAATCTCCCCTCCCCTGGACCAGAGGACCAACTTTCTATGTAAAGTGCCTCAAGTTTGAGTGAGATTAGACAGTGTTCTTTCTAAGACTTTTCCTGGGAACTCGCTCACAGGGCAAGGAGCTCTCTCTCCCTCGAGCTCTCTCTCTCCAGACACAAATGATGTATCTCATCCTAAAATATGGAAAAGCTCCTTTACATCGTGATATTCATTACGATTTTCTCCTTGCGTCTGATTTTGGCCTCTAAGGGAAGGAACATTTTTAATTACCCTGATGTATATAGTGAAGAGAATTGTCAATAATACTTATAACCACTGAGAAAAGTTGCTCTTCTGTTTGTCTCATCTGAACGCAGGTGGGTGGGTTGTATATTTACAGATGATGACCTTGCTAGAGCAGAGGAGCTGAGAAGCTGGACCAACTCCTATTGAATTAATGAACTCGGCAAATAGTTAATTGAATGTCCTTCATACCCCAAGACTCTCATGGGTGCTGAAAAAGTAAAGAAATAAGACATCTTCTCTATCTTCTCAAATTAATGGGAGAGAAAGAAGTCAAGAATTTTCCTTAAAAGTTGGTCAAAGTGAGGGGGCTTCTCTGGTGGTTCGGGGAAATGAATCCACCTGCCAATGCTGGAGACGTGGGTCCGATCCCTGCTCCAGGAAGATCACAAATGCCATGAAGCCACCAAGCCCACGCACCACAGCTGTTCTCCAAATCCCGGGAGCTACAACTGCTGAAGCCCGTGTGTCTAGAGCCTATGCTCCACAGCAAGAGAAGCTGCCGCAACAAGAAGCCCGTGCGCTGCAACTAGAGAAAAGCTTGTGCACAGCAAGGAAGGTCCAGCTCAAAGTGATCGGCCAAAGCGATCGATGAAGTAAATTTAAAAGTCAAGGGTATGTTCTTGGATTTTGAAAGGAGGAAGCCGCTCATCTTGACTGGGGTGATCTGAATGATGACACAAGACACGGAGTTCAGGCGGATCTGGACCCTGGAGAGCAAGCAGAGGTCTGCAGAGAGCAAGCAGAGGTCTGCGGAGAGTAAGAAAGTTCAAAGGGGTTCCTGGAGAAGGAAACAGTAGATGCCGAAAGCTGAAGTGGAAGTAGACAGCATGATTTTAGAACCATTATGGAGGCAGGCAAATGGATTGGTTTGGAATCAGAGGGTCCTACATTCTGTCTGTGGGCTGCTGCTTGTGACGGGGTTGTCACCTAATGGCTCTGAGGTTTGGTTCCTCAAGTGGGAGCGGAGGAGGCATAATACTCCACAGGGCTGGGGGCGTGGCATGCACAAGGCACGTGGTGAATAGGGCCCCTTGGGGGGCGGGCTCTGGGCGCTCCCTCTGTCACGGCAGGGCAGAGCCCAGTGGGGAGGGATCTCGAATCAGCCTAAGGAGACTGGGGACTCTGGGGCAAGCCCTGGGGAGGCTTCGGTATTTTCTTAATCAACTAGGGGAAACTGACTAATGCTCTCTGTGTTTTAAGTAGTTAACACCATTTGCCTCATGGAAGTTGGTCCAGTAATAGAGGAGAATGAAAATAGAACGTTTCGGCTCTTGCAATTACCTATAGAAGAAAAGTCAAAAGCCCTAAACCTAAAAAGTTTTCCACACAAACATGATGCATGCATCATGGAAATTTGAAAATCACACAAGAGAAAAAGGGAAAAATATCAGCCATGGTCCTGCCACCCACAGGCAAACAGAATTGTAAGTGCCTCGGTGCACCCTGCTCAGGGTTATTTTTGTGTAAGTTTTGTATTGTATCACAGAATTCTGCTCACACCAAATCCTGCCTAGAAAACCCCCAACCTTTATCATGTGCATGATTCTACATTCCGAATCACTGCTCTTAATCCTCATTCTAAAAGCGTAGCTATTATGAATCTGTAATGAACACTTTTGTGCCTTAAATGTTTTCCGTATTTAACAGCTTTTTCATAGGATGGATTCCAGGAAGTGGGATTAACTGCTAAAACTATACTTACACTTGAGAAGTTTTGGGTAAATTTGCATACTCTCATGGATGTAAGAGGATGCCATATATTAATTGATAATTAGTAAATAATTATTAAGGCTTCCCTGGTAGTTCAGCTGGCAAAGAATCCGCCTGCAATGTGAGAGACCTGTGTTCAATCCCTGGGTCAGAAAGATCCCCTGGAGAAGGGATAGGCTACCCACTCCAGTGTTCTTGCCTGGAGAATTCCATGGACAGAGGAGCCTGGCGGGCTACAGTCATGGAGTCGTAAAGAGTCGGACATGACTGAGCGACTAAGGACAGCACAGCAAACAATTATTGTTGCTATTTAAAAATGTTTCTTAGTGCTAAGAAAATGAACAGTGCACTTTTGTTTTAATTTAAGTTTCTTTGGAAAGACTTTTCTCATATCCTTTCTTGAATACTTCTATGATTTGAGTGATAAATAGTGATGATTTGTCCAGCAGTTTTGTATTAAGACCTGAAGTACTCGGATCTTCCGGTTCCGATGTCAAGCCTCTAATGCATCCGCTCGCTCATCCATCCTCTCATCCAGTCGTTTTCAGAACCTGCTTTATGAGATTTTCTAGGACCTTGAATCTTACAGTAGCGCACCCTGGTCTCTGCTAAGCTAAGAGCGCTACTTTCAGGGAAGCTGGAGTGCAAAAACGATCATGTGCGTGTCAGAAGAGATGGTCTAGTCCAAACTACTTTTGGAATCTTCACGTCCTTAGCTTTTTTTTAAAGCCCCTTTCTTCTAAACTACCTTTTGGAAGAATGTAGATAGATTCATTTGAAAATGATGACTGAGAAAGCGCTCGTCTCTAAATACTGGAGGAAAGAAAGTTATATCAATACCTTTAAGCACTGACAAGATTTAGGACAACATCGGGCACTCACATGATGTAAAACTATAGCTTTAAGCACTGACAAAATTTATCACGACATCACCCTACTGTCAGTATCTTTTGGAGATGTCACCTCCGTGTCTGTTCACTGTTGTGAATAAACGCAGGGCTCCCTCTCTCGCCTCCTCCCACATAAGACAGCAGGGCAGGGGCGGTCCGCAGGCCTGCCTGCAGGTTGGATGTCAGACGTCAGTGCGGGAAGCACGGGGTGCAGGGAGGACGCCCAGTCCCAAGCTCTCGGGGAAGCTGAGCTCTCGCCCTGGTGGAGCCCTGTCCGCACCATCTCCCCATTCTTCAGCACAACAGCTACCAGGGTTGACCGGTGTTCACAGCAGCAAACCATTACCCGAATTAGCTAACTTATTCTCTGTGTGCGGACAGCCTTGCTCCCAGCTCACGGTCCGTTTGATGAGAGCCTTCAGCCGTCATCAGGGCCGCCTCATAGTGAAGCTCACCCGTTTAGGGCGCCGCTGGAGGCTCTGCTCGGGCCGGTGCTTCGTCGTCTTCGTTCACTCTGCCTCTGGAAACGCGGGCGGCGCTGCTCGCTGAAGAGGCGCACATCCACACCCAGGCCCGTGGCTGCTCCGGGACTGGGTGGGACCCGCGTGGCAGGAACTGCGAATCGCCCGCACAGAGCCGTTTCTGGCAGAAGGGACCTGTGTGCTCCCATCAGAGGAAGCCCAAGCCTCTTTGCGCCGGGCTCAGCTCGTCTCAGCTAAGCCGAGGCGCTGAGAAGGGGTCGTGGGGGCCCTCTTTCTCAGCTGAGTTTGGGTTAATCCGTTGTTTGACTGGCTCTGTAGTACTTCCTTCTGAGCCTTTCTCTGCCTTTCTGGAGCCTATTTAGGGTGTTTGGAGGTTTCTGACGAACGTTTCTTCTTATTTGTCCAGCTCGGTTGTCTGTGTTCAAGCAGCGCTGGTTTCTGATGATTATCAACACTTGAGCAGAAATACGTGGATGCAATGCTCAGAGTCTATCTAGGCTCTCTCCCACCTCCCCCAAACGGGCTGCTGCCCTCTCACAAACTGAGTGGTACAAACTGTAAAACTCTGGGTAAGAATGAATATTTCTTAAACAACATATTATGGGAGGGCTCACACATGAATGTTATCTACGAGAATTTGCTCTGAGAAAAATGTGGTGTTCTCTGCGGGAAGCTGCCTTAGACCGCTGAACGCATAAAATGAACCTGAAATCGTCTGTCATAGATGCAGCCTTTATTTAGGGAAATTGTCAGAATGCAGTTTAAAAATTGTGTGGTTAGATGATCTTTCTGATTTTTTTAAAAAGCCATGTTGAAGTTTTGACAAGCTCTTGGCCTATTCCCACGATTCTCCATCTGGGCACGCGTAAGGATTTCTCCCTTCGCTTTGCATTTGCTCTCAGACACCATTCCTTTAAGCAGAGCCCTCTGAGCTGAGACCAATAGAAAAGCACTTTTTTTTTTAATATCAAAAGAATTGCGTGAACAAGTGTCCAGTCTTCCTAGGCATGTAATCAGAGAGGTCAGTAACCTTAAAACACATTCCTCTGTGTTCTTTACATACCTGTGTCTGTACAGACTGAGACAGTTCTTTCTCTGTGTCCTGTTCGGGATGGTCAATAGAACCAATGTTTTCTTTTTTTTTTTTGGCCACATTGTGCGGCATGTGGATCTGAGATCCCTGACCAGGGATTGAATCCTGAACTCTATGCCTGCTTGCATTAGAAGGGCAGTCTTAACCACTGAGCCACCAGGGAAGTCCCGACTGGTTAATAAAACATCTGGGCTTATTGAACACCTTTTATTGAATACCAGATGGGTGTCAGCTCCTGTGGAAAGGGCTATAAGACAGGATTTTATTTAACCTTTATAACAACCCTCTGAGGCAGTCTTTGAAGAATTCCCATCAGAAGGGGAAACAGACCCAGAAACGGTACAGTGACCAGCTGTGAGATTTTGGCTCATTTGGGTCCACTTCTGGAGTTGGGATGAGCCGGCTCCTGGGACAGTTGCTGTGGCGTGTAAGCGGGGCTGCGAATGGAGGCAGGAGCAGTGCGACCAGCGGGTGTCACGGGCTGAGTAAACCTTCATCCTTTATCTGTTGTAGAGCAACCCCCCAGTTGTTTCAAAGAGCAACGTGTGTTCCTCTCAGATTCCACTGGGCACATCTGACTTCGTGAGGGCCGCCCGTGAAAAAAGGTCACGTTTGCACCAGCTCAGCCCTGATTTTTAGTTTATCAAATATTGTTTACAACAGCAGCAGAATTGTATTTGACTAGCTTTCTGAAGTGTAATTACAGTGCAATTTTGGCACTGGATTTCTGTGTTGTGTTTTAGCTATTGAAGAGTGTGTGTGGGTATGCACACACAGTGATTTACAGCTTCGGGTTGGAGCTAAGGGTTGCATAAATCGGGAGTGTACAGTCCCAAGTGGTTTCTGAAACACACATCTGGTGAAGAGTCATTGCTTGACCAAATGGATCTAAATTAGAGTTCCCAAAGAAAGACACAAATCAGTCTTACCTATTGGACTCCTGGACTTTTCACACCCTGGTTGCAGGAGCTCGTGGGCCCAGCGTAGAAAGTGGTGATCCTAGCAACCCCGGAAGTATTTGAAAGCACAACGGCATTTCGTCTGGTGGGAAACCGTTTCAGGGCAGCTGTACGGCAAAAGGCAGAGCAGAACCGAAGGAGGTTCATGTGTACATCTGATGCCTGACTCAGGTCCGGCCTGCTCATCTTCTGACCCAGGGCGACTGCTCATGTGGTTAATCAGGGTTTTACACTTGGTATCCTGTGATCATCTCCTATGGGACACAGCACAGCTTCCTTCCTTCCTACCTTTTTGTTACCCCTTTCAAAAATTAGCAATTTGCCAGGCGCTTCCTCTTCGCACTGGTACGTAAGTGCTAAGTGTGGTTTAGATTCACTGAGAACTTTCACTGCCTTTTAGCGGGGCAGGAAGTGCTTTAACAATGTTAATATTTAAGCTCTCGATTCTGTAGACTGTGCTAACAGAGAAAAATAGTAACATAGCCTGAATGTCTTGCCAAAGCTCAGTGTTTCTTCACTTCAGCTCCATGCCAAAGTTTGTGAGCCTGAAATACAGCTAGGTAGGCCAAAACAATATGAATCTGTGAATACTGAATATAAAAATAGCCTTCACTAGGAAGTCTGAAGCCATACCTAACTGCAAGGTTGCGGACCCACAGATAAATGGTTACGCTGTGCTGTGCTCAGCTGTATCCATCTGACTCTTTGTGGCCCCAGGGACTGTAGCATGGACTCTGTCCATAGGGTTCTCCAGGCAATAATACTGGAGTGCGTGGCCATTTCCTTTTCCAGGGGATCTTCCCGACTCAGGGACCAAACCAATATCTTCCGCATCTCCTGCATTGGCAGGCAGATTCTTTACCACTAGCGCCGCCTGGGAAATCCCTTATGACATCTGTGGTGTAACATAAACCACTCTTTTTTGCACAAAAGTTAAAAAAAAAATCCTGTTTACTGTCATCTTTGTTTGCGTGAACAAGGAACATGCCCCATGTAGAAGTGAAGGATGTGAGTGAACCTAAGTTCCTTGTCACAGAGAAATTACCATTGATTCAACCAGGCCTTCCCTAAAATGAAATAGCTTAGCAAATGTTTATCTTGAAATTCTGTACAAAATAATTTTATGAGCCCGCATTGTACGTCCATACTGTGTTATCGGAGCAGGATGGTGATTTTACACGATGTCGTATCATCAGATGCGCTGGAATTAGCCTCTGGTCTCAATTAACCGCCTTCTCAGTCCAATCCTCACTGCTTTATCCTGTGGCTGAAGTGTTAGGTCTGCAGTTTCAAGGTTCTGAAGAGTAGCTTCTGACATTTTGCACTTTCTGGGTTTAGCAAAACTTGTTTAGAAAATGCAACTGAAAAGTCAAAAAATCTTTAATGCATTTTGAGTTTATTTTTGTGTACTGCATTCGGAGGCCTTCCTAACTTCATTCTTCCTAGCCCTAGACGTCCCAGAGGAGATGCTGCAGAGGAGCAGATAAAAAAGACGAGCATCCGCACGGTGGGGTGTGAGCCCGCCGTAAAACGGAATGAAACCGGGCCACTGGTGGTGGTGTGGATGGACCTAGGGTGAAGCGAGTCGGAAAGAGAACACATGTCGTGTATCAGCACACACACGTGGAATCTGGAAAAGCGCTGATGGAGACGCAAACGCAGAGAATGGGCTTGTGGGCACAGGGGGGGAAGGCGCGGGTGGGACAGGGTGAGAGCCGCACTGACGCACGGAGCCCGGTGTGTAGAGCCGAGCGGAGCCGCCGTGTAGCGCAGGAGCTCAGCTCGGGGCTCCGTGAGACCCAGAGGGTGGATGGCGGGAGGCGAGGCTCCAGAGGGAGGGGATATCTGTGTGCTTACAGCTGATGCACGCTGTTGGACAGCGGAAACGAACAAGGGCAGCAGAAATTAACCAACACAGAATCGTAGGGCAACTATCCTCCAATTAAAAACAAATTCAAGAAGAATCTTGAAGAGCCAGTTGGGCCCATTCTAGAATGTCAGAGAAGCATGTCATCAGAACAGAGGCATGAGTGGCTGCAGAGTGCCTGCCTGAGGCCCCGCGTCTGAGGACGGTCCCGGCCGAGCCCCTGAAGCCACAGAGGAGGGACCTGGGCGCCTGGCCCTTGGTGGCTTTGTGGCTAAATGAGTAAGGCGGGCCTTTCCCCTGGTTCGCTATTGAGGCCTGTCCTGATATCTGATCCTTTTAAAGTATTTTCTGCTTATTCTCCACACATCATTGTCAGAACTGTTCCTACAGGATGGTCACTAACCTCTCTAAGAGATTTTCATATACTCAAAAGCCGTTGGGTCCCTTTTTCCATTTTAATGACAAGGGGACCAAAACTAGCTTTCTTAGTGCAGAAGCCAGGTTAAATTATGCTAATTTACTTTATAGGAGCCCTTGCTGTTAGAGACTTGATCGTGTCACCCCAAATTCATACAAGGACGCCCCAACCCCTAATACGTGTCAAGGTCGCTTCAGTCACGTCTGGCTCTTTGCCACCCCGTGGACTGTGGCCCCCCAGGCTCCTCTGTCCCAGGCAAGAACACTGGAGAGGGGGGCCATTTCCTCCTCCAGGGGTCTCCCTGACCTGGGGATCAAAGCTGCATCTCTTCTGTCTCCTGCGTCGTAGGCAGGTTCTTTACCACTAGGGCCCCTGGGAAGCCTTCAAGGCGTGACCTTGTTTGAAAGTGGGGTTGCGGCTGATGTAGTTAGGTTGCAATGGGGCCTGCTGGAGCAGGGCGGCCCCAAACCCAATGTGACAGGTCCTCATAAAGGGGGAGATTCGACCCAGGCACACACAGCTGTCAAGATGGGGACAGAGATGTGGTGATGCTCCTGGAAGCCAAGGAACCACCAGACGCTGTGGGAGAGGCTGGGCAGACCCTCCCTCAAGGCCTCAGGAGGAGCCCACCTGTGGACACTGCGATCTCGGCCTTCTGGGCTCCAGACTCCAAGACTACACATTTTTGTTGTTTAAACAGCCCAACCTGTGGTATTTGTTTTGGCCAACCAGGCAAACCAATATGCCCGCACACTTTCGTGGGGTTGAATTTGTCTGTTATAGAATTTATGAAGGGGCTAGAGGAGCCCAGCATCTTGTGGATTTGGAAATATCTGTGGCACTAAGGCAGTCATCCCACTGACTTAACCCTTCAGCGCCTTTTACAGTTTTACCTAGTTTCTTCTCAGCCCCCAGTCAATGGATGTTTGCTAATTTGCACACTGAACTAAGTTAGAATGGGAACGCTGCCTGTCTGCCCCCACCCTGGAAGGTGGGGGCCAGCTGGGGCCGGCATACACACCGAACAGTCACACACTGCAGTCCTGACTGTTGACGAATAAAACATCACTCAGAGTCACACAGCCTGTCTTTTTATTGCCAGAGTACAGGAGACCCAGCTTCCACACTACAAGGAGCCTCTTCATTCATTTCCCAATGGTTAGGATTTCAGGATAGCCTACTAGATTTAGGGCACTCTGCCCCTCTGTAGGGCTTCCCAGGTGTCACGGTGGTAAAGAATCCTCCTGCCAATGTAGGAAACGCAGGAGATGCGAGTTCAATCCCTGAGATGGGAAGATCCCCTGGAGGGCATGGCAACCCGCTCCAATATTCTTGTGGAGAATCCCATGGACAGAGGAGCCTGGTGGGCTACAGTCCATGGGGTTGTGCCTTGCAAACTCCTGGAGGAAGGGCATTTTTGTCATAATCCTAAAGTTATCCTCTTAATTCATTTCTCAATATTTTTATCTGCAGAATTTTTAATTAGACTCAATCCATCCCCTCACCCCCCCATTTCTCTAAATCCTGGGGAAAGAAAAACATAGCACATTTCTCTTTCACTAAAAATATTATCCAAAAGGAGATACTGTGAAAACACTTGCAAATCGAGAGAGGTCTTCAGGTTCTGTGCTAACTGCTTTCTCAGCTCTGACGTCACCGCGAGGGATTTGGTCTGTTAACTTGCCTGATGGTTTTCATAACCTCAATGCTTCTGGGAACATCCAGGGTTGGAGCATCCTGGAGGTTCGTTCTACTTGTTTGGACCACATTTCTTTGCCCTGAGACCCAGCCCTCTCTGCAGCCTGCGCTCGTGGCAGCGTCGGTCCTGGCAGGACTTGGCGGGGCCGCTGACGACAATTACGCGGTCAGCCCCAACCTGGCTCTGCATGTGTGTTGCAGGGAGAGTCTGAGCTCTTTTTATTGCTTCCTCTGAAATTACTCTCAGAGGTCTTTACTGCTGATAGAAAGAAAGGACCAAAGCGATAGGAAGTTTCGAGTGCAGTGAAGTTGAAGACAGGGATGGCCCTACTGTCTGCGGTTCACACCTGCGGGCTGCCTCGTGTTGCCCTGAAAGAAGGTATAGCATGAGGATTCTGGAAACAAAAGAAAGGGACGGTATAGCAGTAGAAGGAGCCGGAGTTCACCAAAGAGAGGGTCCAGCCTATGGCCCAACCACCCCGAACGTGCCCCATCTCAGCTGACCTCAGAAGCGAAGGAGGGTCGGGCCTGGTGAGTACCCAGATGGGACAGGGTGAAGTCTCCAGCAGGTGACTGTCTGCCTCACTGGGAGCCATGCTCAGGGCTGGGCTTCTTGAATGAAGCTGGTAACCCCCACAAGTGTTACGGCGGGGGGCACTCTGCAGGGACCCCTGATATCCAGTCTCGGGGGTGTTGTTCTCAGCACCAGGCAGGGGGCCAGGGTGGGGCGTGCATGCCGGCGGGGTGGAAGCCCCCCGCCCCCGTTTAAGCGAAAACACTGGATCTCAGGGAGGAGGCGGTGCATGTGGTATTTATATCTGGAAACGAAAACATGTACATACTGTTTTCATAGTGCAAAAATAGAAAGCAAAGCGCAATAAAGTCTTTGTTTTACGTATGGTGCCATTTATCATAGTTTGAGTACACAGAGTTTTCTCTTTTAAAGTAAAGCATGGTTTATTAAAAATAATGCTGATTTCTTTTCCTTCAGTGACAAGAAGGATGAGGGGCAAAGAAGTGTGTGCAGTATTTTTAAAAGGGGAGCATGGATTTAAAAGTTGCAAAAACACTGACGGAGAAGTTTTCCATTTTCTCTTCCAGCTTTCTCCTGCTGGTCCCATCTATTAACCAATGACTTGCATGGAAACGTTCAGCAATGTTGACAAATACGCAAAGCATTTCAAGGTATATGTCCTCCACATAAAGCAGGCTTCTTTACTTTGTGAAAAGCACAACACTTGTGAGGGGCGCTGGCTTTGAACCAGGATCCTCAAGGTCTTGATATATTGAAATGTGGGGTGATGTAGTTGCATAGAATTCAACTGTGATAAGTGTGTCCATGCGTGCTAAGTTGCTTCAGTAGTGTCTGACTCTTAGCGACCCATTGGACTGTAGCCCGCCGGGCTCCTTTGCCCATGGGGATTCTCCAGGCAAGAAAACTGGAATAGGTTGCCATTTCTTTCTCCTAGGGATCTTCCTGACCCAGGGATAGAACCCACGTCTCTTATGTCTCCTGTTTTGGCAAGCGGGTTCTTTACCACTAGCGCCACTTAGGAAGGCCTGTGATAAGTGCATCTGCTCTTAAAAATCCCAGACGTATCTCAGGGGTGGGAGAATCAGAGCTGAACTAAAGCTTCTGTGAAATAGAACTCAAAGGGTTTAGAAGACAGAATGCCAACCATGTAAGTGATGCGATGTTGCTGAGAGAAACTCAGCTGCATTAATCAAGGTTTAACTTTAGAACAAGGGAGGCCCTCATCTGAATATTGATCAGAGAGGTTGTGCCTGGAGATAAGAGGGACTTAAGAGTGTGGGTTCCAGAGCCTGTTGGTGCTCAAAGAGTCATGCCCAAGTCTTTGTGGTCCCACGGACTGTAGCCCACCAGGCTCCTCTGTCCACGGGATTTCCCAGCCAAGACACTGGAGAGGGGTGCCATGTCTCCAGAGGTTGTTTGCCTGGGCTCAAATCCCTATTCTACTCCTTCCTGGCCGAGTGAAGATGTTAAGTAAGTTATTCAGCCTCTCTGTGCACCAGTTCCCCTTGTTAAATGGGGGTGACAGCTGGTGTCTACCTTTCGAGATGCTTTGAGCATGAATGGCACTACTTCAGTCTGCTCAGGCTGCCGTAACCAATACCACAGTCTGGGTGCCTGGAGCCACAGGAGGCTGGCAGTCCCTGATCAAAGTGTAGTTGGCTGGTTCCTGGAGAGACCAACCTTCCTGGTGTGTAGATAGACAGCTGTCTTCTCACCATGTCCTACCCTGGCAGAGGGAGCTGCTGTCCCTTCTTGTAAGGACACTAATCCTGTGGGGTCAGGGTCCTATCTGTATGACCTCATTTAACCCTTACCTCCTAATACAGTCACCTTGGGGCATGGGGTTCCCACATAGGAGGGAGCATCACTCACATAGGAGGGGTCAAAAGCTCAAATCAAATCTGAAACCCTTTACAAGGGCATCTCACAAGGTCAATGCACATTGAATGATGGTTATTATTATCTTGATTTTGCAATTTGAATCTGGGCACTACTTCCTTTGGACTGCAGGGACATCAAACCAGTCAATCCTAAAGGAAATCAACCCTGAATATTCACTGGAAGGACTGAGGCTGTGGCTGAAACTCCAACACTCTGGCCACCTGAAGTGAAGAGATGACTCACTGGGAAAAACACTGATGCTGGGAAAGGTTGAAGGCAGGAGGAGAAGGGGACGACAGAGGATGAGATGGTTGGATGGCATCACCGACTTGATGGACATGAGTTTGAGTAAAATCCAGGAGCTGATGATGGACAGGGAAGCCTGACGTGCTGCCATCCATGGGGTCTCAAAGAGTTGGACACGACTGGGCGACTGGACAACTACAGCTGCCGCTTTAATGTGGGCATAAACAAACTGGACTAAGGCCCGTTCACATGACGGTGATCGTTCAATGGATGTGAACTATTTAAGACTTCGGGAAGGTTGCTAACCATCTTCAAATATTCACAGGCTGTTACACTGATGAGCTGCAAGCTTTGTCCTGGCTGTCTGTGAGTGTTAGAGCGGGACATTACAGAGTGACTCAAAGACTCAGTGCAGGGAACGCCTTTGCAGGAACTGTCTGTAGTTCAGTGTTGAGTGATGCTTTTTTTTTTTTTGAGAGGACAATTCAGTGATTGCAGTCAAAAGTCTTAAGAATGTGTGTTTTTTTAATGCTGCAATTTTATTTGGAGAACTTTTTCAAACGGAGAGAATTCAGTGTACAAATGTGTACACAGAATTTATTCCACTGTCACTTAAGATAGCAAAATCTTAGAAGTAGCCCAACGTTCCCCAAATAAGGGATTGTACAAATAAACCAGTGACCATCTAGCAAAGAGACTATCGTGTAAGAATTTAAGTAATTTTATGCTCCTGGATGGGCTTCCCTGGTGGCTAAGTGGTAAGGAATACGCCGACAATGCAGGAGACCACATGCTCTGCAGGAGACATGGGTTCAGTCCTCGGATCAGGAAGATCCCCTGGAGGAAGAAGCGGCAGCCCTCTCCAGGACTTTTGCCTGGGAAATCCCATGGACAGAGGAGCCTGATGGGTCCATGGCGTCACAAGACTCAGACATGGCTTAGTAACTAAACCACCACCTCCATGTTCCTGGACATATTTTGAAAATTGAGGAAAGTATTTATAATAATTCTGTGTTTCTCAAGATGTTCATGAACAGTTGATTAGAAGAAGGGCAGGATCCAGAAGGAGATGTTGCGAGTAATCTAATTTTTAGAAAGTTAAAAAGAGAGAAGATGGCCACATGGTATGCAAACAGGCACAAGGACCATGGGCAGATAGCCAGGAGACAAGGTAATGGGATTGGGTTGCTATGTCTCCTTTTCTTTTTTGTATTGTGTAGTTTTTCTTCAGATGGTTTTCATGGACGACTCGTGTGAAAGTAAATATACACTTCAAAATGAAGATGGCACTTGGGGATCCAAAGACCTGAGACATTTAAAAAAGCTAAATGATGACCTGATTTCAGGGGAATGATGGTGCAGTCTTGTAGTGGGAAAGGGCAGGAGCAGCAGCAGCTGTGTTGTGCAGTGGAGGCAGTCTCGCCCACCCCAGGTTTCTCCTTGTGTTGGCGACAACCAGGGTTGCCATGGCTCCCTATGCTGGGTATCCTTGTCTTTAAAGTTATTACTTGTGGTTAAGATATCTTGATCAGTGCAGAACCGCAGACTGTTTCCATCATGGCAGAGGCTCTGTTGGAAGATGCTGCCTTCCACCAACACAGGAAGTGGGCATGCACTGTTGAAAGAGCAGAGCTTTGTTGGCAGACCAGCATGGATTTGAGACCCAGCTCTGCCACTTCCTAGGGGACTGGACATGATTAATGGAGTGGGTTGCTGTGCCCTCCTCCAGGGGATCTTCCTGACCTAGGGATCAAACCCACATCTCTAATGTCTCCTGCATCAGCAGGTGGGTTCTTTACCACTAGTGCCAGCTGGAAAACACTTCACTAGGGTAAGTTCACTGTAGTGCTTGAGTAGAGAGACCACTCTATTGATATTTGTTTAAAATAGACGGAGAATGCATGCAGAGGTCTGGCACCTCGTAGTACTTCCTCAAGGGGGCCATAATTTGGTGGATGTGTTTGAAGGAGGTTGGAGCCCCAGCATCCTTCTTTCCTCTCCCCAGTATCAGTTCAATTCAGTCGCTCATTCGTGTCCGACTCTTTGTGACCCCATGGACTGCAGCACACCAGGCCTCCCTGTCCATCACCAACTCCCGGAGTTCACTCAAACTCATGTCCATTGAGTCGGTGATGCCATCCAGCCATTTCGTCCTCTGTCGTCCCCGTCTCCTCCCAACTTCAATCTTTCCCAGCATCAGGGTCTTTTCCAGAGTCAGTTCTTCGCATCAGGTGGCTAAAGTATTGGAGCTTCAGCTTCAGCATCAGTCCTTCCCGGTATAGATTAGGTAATTGATTATGAAGCTTTTTGAAGGCATGCTCTAATAAATATTAGGAGGATAAGGTTTCTCACAAGACACAGACATTCATGATATTGCTAAATGCGTGTTGCCACGAGCAATTTGTCAAGAACCCATCTATCCGTGAGCATGAGAAGTATTCTAACAGGGAAGTCAAATTGTCTGATCCCTGTCTGTATTACGTGAATGATCGGTTCTGTCTGCTTAGTAGGGCAGGCTGGGTACGCGTGTCTATGAAATGAGCAGTCATTGTCAGTGGTTTGTCACGTCTTCAGGATCCCGACTCTGTGACAGACAGGCGTGGTGGCAGAGAGAGGAGCACGTGATGAGCTGAGCTGAGATGCCTGGAGGTCCCAGGATGTGCCTGGGAGCCGCGCGTGTTTGCCGGCAGTGCCGCGCGGACAGAGTCAGTCACTCCGTCTCTGCGCGGCTCCTCTCCGCATCTGGCACGTCTCTTGCGTTAGGCTTGAATCTCTCATTTGAATTCTGCTGGGGCTCCCGGTTTCGTCCGGATCCATCCCCGCTTCATCTGTATATCTGTCACCCCTTCCCACGTCCATTTTTATGATTCCATTTCTGCCACTTTTTTTTGTTTGTTTTTGGCACTAGGGCTCTTTGTAACGGGGCCCGGAGAATATTCTATTTTTCCCGATTAAATCTGTCAGATTTTTTTCAGGGCCTTGTTGCTTTCTTCTCATTTCCTCCTGTTTATGACTGTTCTTCTCAATGACATCACTGTGCCTCGAGTGCCCCTCCCGTGTGTGGAGTGCGCGGGCGCCCGTGTGCGCGTGCCTTTAATTTCTTGCAGACGAGCGCGTCTGAGGATGAAAGAGACGGCGGGGAGAAGCGCGGCTGACGTGCCAGCGCCTGACTTCAGCCTGAGGCCTCACTTCTGTCCGTGTTGAAACATCGTGGATCCACTCGGGTCGCGCTTTCAGAGCAGCTTTGGAAAACAGCCATTGGGTGGGGGTGGGGGAGCGCGTCAAAGCTGCCTGATTAAGAAGCTGGCGGAAGCCACCGTTTCTTCTTGGCTTCTGGCCCCGGCACCGTTCTCGGGGCTGCTCCGCAGGCCACCCGAGACGCATCATGCCGGCCCCTCCCGGCCGCACGGAGCTGAATCCTTCTTCGTCCCCAGGGCCGCGCGCTCTGCCTCCGTCACTCGCCCCGTCTAAGCATCATGACTGTGTTTTCTCCAAGGGGACAGATGTCTCGTGTAGCTAACTTGTTCTCTTTGCTAGACTGTAGGTAGCGGGTTGCTGACACTGGGTCGCCTGGGCCGGGGCTTATCGGGAGGTCATGTGCAGGCAGAGCCTCCAGTCTTGCTCGGTGGGAAACCGTTGGTGCCGCCCACCTGTCAAAGGTAGGCTCGCTCCAAGGTCATGAAAGGTGAAAGGGAGCATCCCGCAGAGAGCAGCGGGCACACACCTGGTGCCGCGGTGCACACACCGGGGCCCCCGCCCGTCACAGGACGTCCGGTGCTCACGGGAGTCGCGTGTCTGAAGGGTGCACGCCCTCCCGAGGCAGGCAGGGCTCCCGGCTCCACGATCTGACCGAGGTCCCAGAGAGTCCCGGCTGCGCCACAGGGCTTTCCGTCCCTCTGCCTTCCTTGGTCCATTTTTCCAGCTGATCCCAACGGCTGCCCAGCACATTTGCAAGAAAACCCAAGTTCTTTCCTTGGCCGACCAGACCAGGCCCCTGGCCACCTCTATCAGTCACCCTCATCTCACGCCTGCCTTCATGAAGCGCACCTTCTCCCAGCCGCACCCCACTCCTCCTGCTCAGAATTTTGTATGAGCTCTTCTACCCTTGCCCGCCTCCCCTGCGGGATCTTAATACCCACAGTTCTCATCTTAACTCTCACTTCTGGAAGTGCTATTCCTCTATCATATGCCTCATATGATGTGGATCAATGGATCATACGACCCATGCCTGTATCATAAAACGTACTCCCGTCCCATCCTCTATTATGGTCATCTTTTGTTCCCCCATAGTACGTACTAGAGCTTCACTTTTCAAAAACTCACTTACCCGTTTATTGACCACCTTGCTCGCTGAACTATAGGTTTTACGAGGACACGGCCCCTACCTGACTTGCCCCTGCCTGTCTCAAGAGTCAAGCACTCTGTGTCTCAGAAAACGTACCCTCAGAGTTGTAAACATCACGAGCCGTGTCAGGATTTACTTTAAGTCACTCATGAGCCATGTCAGGATTTAGTCAGTGTATACTTTAGGTCACGCTCACTGGTTAATTTCTATCATGGGGTCATCGTTTTGCATTTTTGTTTCTTCATCCCTCACCTCCCATCATTTCTAGAGTGTTAATGAACGAAGACAGACACGAAAGACTCTATGTACGTGCTGGCTTTATAGTTCCTCGTGGGCAACGTGTATTATTTTCAGCTTCAGACAATCGTCTGATCCGGAAACGAGCTCCTATAGTTGTTTTTGCTGTCGTGAGATTAATCACACACATGCAGTGTTTATTGACATTCATTTATAATGTTAATGCTTATGCATCCTGAGGTCCTCTGGAAGCTGGTGATGGGTCAGAACTGCCAGCTGCTCTGGCTTCCTTGTGGCCGCTCCTGTCTGGGGCTGGACGCTGCCTGGGTGTCAAGATTTTAAAGAGCGGGAGCTGCAGATGCCTCGGGCCTTCAAGGGCCTAAGTCTTCCATTTCAGAGACTGATCTATTTTTCACTTTGAATAAAGACAAAAGAGACAGACCATTTCTAACTGACCCTTGCTCCCTGGCTGAAGTCGTAGGAACGCATGGTTCGGGGGAGTTCTGGGGAGATGAGATTCAGCCCTCTTAATGCACCCCGCTTTCATCTACAGTGTGATGACTAACATGTTCAAGCTCTCTGGAGTCCGAGGTGAAGACAGAGCAAAGAGGTGGCCTAGGTCAACACTGCTGGTCAAAATAACAGACAGACCAACAAAACAGCATCATCCGGAGCTGTCTGGTCAAGGACATGCTGTAGAGATGACCTCTAGGAGAAGAACGGCTTCGGTGAGACTCGGGGGTGGAGAGAACCGAGAGCTGAGGGCTCCTCGGCTCCAGGCCAGGTCCTCCATTTCCCATACCTACCACCCCTGCCCCCTCCTTTAAGGCTGCTGTTCCTCATCTGAAAAGTGCGGATAAAAATTACTGCCCCCACAAAGGGCCACAGGTCGGATTAAAGGACCCTGTTCAGATAAGGCGTTAAAACTCAGTTATTATTGGTAGTATTATTAGCGCAAATTCTCCCAAGACTCAGTCACATACCACTACTCTCTCTTCGACTGGTCATACCTACCCTTGCCTTCCAAAGCTTCCGCTGAAGTAAGATCTGTATACTAAAGCTGTTTACTTAGGAATTCTTGCTTTACCTGCACCAGTTTCTAGATGTCCCTATCTCCAGGTCCATGGTTCTCAGCTGGGGGTGACTGCACCCTGCCCTCCCCAGGGACACCAGGCAATGCCTGGAGACGTTCTGGCTTCACGGTGGAGGTGAGGGGAGCCCCGGCACCTTGCAGGGGCATCCAGGGAGGCTGCTAAACACCCCACAGCACACAGGCAGCCCTGATGACCATCATCTGAGCCACTGAGTCAGCGTTCCAGGTTGAGAAAGTCCATTGTGGGGTGTTGTGCATCCAAAGACCGTCTTCTTCATTCTTTTCCCCTTAACACTACTAAAAGCACATACGGGTTATCTTGCAAACTAGTCATTTTGCACTCTGAAAACAAAATTGCATCTTGAATATCTAAATCACACAAGCAGATTTGATATTCCAAACTCTTCATTTAGGACTTTAAAAATATATTGATGTTAAATTTATGCACCAGGGAAAGACATTCCTTTTAATTACCTTTTGAGAAACACAAACAAGAGCTATAAGCCTGGAACAGTGTGTAAATTAGTGGTGTAGTAATAGATTCAGTTCCTTCAGATCATCAGTGATTTGTTTTCTGAGTATCCAAAATAGTTTCTAATCAATGGGTTCTAAATAAATGGGAGTGGGATGCAATGAAGAAACAATAACGAAATACATGTATTTTAGAGCCAGGAAAGTAAAAACTGTCATTTTCTGGTTTTCTTCCGTGCAGATATATTTAAAGATCTTCAGCACTGTCCTTAGCTTTTTGGAGGTTATATTCCCAACATGTAAATACAGGTCTTGACCCAGATGGCTCTGAGATCCCTTCAGCACTGAAATTCTCGGATTATGTAATATTTCACCGCCTTGGAAATGGCACACGTTTGTACAGGCATCACCAGTCTCATTTGACTCTTGATTTTCCTCCTAAAACAAAGTGCTTTCCCCTCTTGACTGGTTACGTCTTTCCCCTTGATCTCCGTTAGACTCTGCTGTCTTTAATACATCCCAGGAATCAGATGTTTTAATGCATTTTCCTTTCAAAATGGGCTGCTTTCATCTCTGATCAAATACAGGACGACGAGGACGAGGCACGTGCCTTTCTCAGCTGGTTGGCACCGCTGTGGAAGGCTTTTAGGGTCTCACAGCCCTGTGATATGAGATGTCAGACGTGTCAGCGGAGCCGCTGGGAGCCCTGACTCATGTTCTGATGGCACCTCGGTGCTCGGGGGGCTGCTGACGGGTTGTGGAGGAGCAGGGGCCTGGGCTCCGGGGGCAGAAGAGGCGCCTTAGCTCTTTGTCGGGGGCTGCACGCGCTCTCGAAACTGGGGACTTCCTAGAGGACTCCTCTGTGTGTGGGATTCCCCAGGCAAGAACGCTGGAGTGGGGTGCCGTTCCCTTCTCCACGGGATCTTCCCGACCCAGCGATCGAACCCAAATCTCCTGCATCTCTTGCAGTGGCAGGCGGATTCTTTACCACTGAACCACCTGGAAAGCCCATCTAGAGGGCATGCGCCGTAAAGTATAAAAGGCACACGCCTGTCTGAAATTTCTCCAGCAGCACACGGGGCCCCAAGACTCAGCCACTGCCCAGCTCTTCCCGCTGCTTCCTGACTCAGTGCTGGGACGTGGTCCTAAACCCTGTGGGAACTGATGTGACCTCACCAAGGCAGTGGATCTCTGGGTTCGCGAGCATGTTTTGTGTTTTCATACATCTCACTCACATGTTCAGAATAACTAGTCATTTTAGCTAAGGGTTTCCCATGCGGCTCAGTGATAAAGGATCTGCCTGTCATGCCGGAGATGCAGGAGACCCCGGTTTGATCCCTGGGTTAGGGAGATTCCCTGGAGGAGGAAATGGAAACCCACTCCAGTGTTCTTGCCTGGAGAATCCCATGGACAGAGGAGCCTGGCGGGCTACAGTCCACGGGGTGGCAAAAGAGTTGGTGAGCACGATTGAGAGACTGCGCGCCCTGGTCATCTTAGCCTGGTCGTGTTTCCTTTAAGAAGAGAAGCCTGAGTGTCCTCATTTGAAACTCATACCAAACACACTTCATGTTCAACTTCTTGTCACTTCCCTCTCACCATGACATGCTGGGCAGGAGAACTGGGCTGTGTTCCCATGGAAGGGGTGTCCCTGCCTTCCACCTTCCCCGCCCCCACCCGGCACCCTCCCCATCACCCACCTCCACGGTGCATCCTCTGTGGTCCCCACCCCTGCACCATCTTGGGTTCAGGATGAAGCAGAACTTCTGCACAGGGAGGTGGGCATCCCCGAGCCTCCACCCCACCAACACAGTGACCCCCAAGTTTCATCCCATGTCCTTAGAACTCAGCGTGGACCAAGGGCACATCCGGCTAACTGAATCCATGTGACAAATCAGCTGGCTGTGATAGCTCTGGGTCTCGGCTTCCTTCTGACTGAAGAGGCCCAGGGACTGCGTCATAAAATCCACCTGCAGCCAGATATCGCTTCATATTTTTCTCTGAATCTGTATACCGTATCTCCATTCCAAGCATTGTAAGCTGCAGTTGGTGATAGCATTTGCAATGTCCTTTCCTGGGAGATATTAATGATATCGAGAGTTGTTAGGTGTTACAGGGAAACATCACCGATGAAAACAAATAAACACACCCTGGGAAGTGCTTCCCCGTCTCACGTGGAGGAGGCACCTCCAGGATCCAGACAGGCTGATCAGGGAAGAGAACCTAATGGCAGAGAAAAGTTTACCGCTAACCCATTGGCATGACTTTCTGCAGGGACCACACTGGAAAAGACGGAGCTAAAAACCTACACACCGAGAAAGCCAGAGGACGGTCACTTCAGAATCAGACTTAGGGGGTGGCAGGTGCCCATGCATCTCTGCGCTTAAGGAGGAGACAGCAGAGATGGTACAGCTGAAGCTCTGCTGTTTCAATTATCGAACTCTCCTTCCCATCAGCTTCGAAGGAGACAATGTCTGCCTTCATTCCCTGACAGTCGTCTGTTTGTGTCAATTTGTTCTATTTTAATCCGGGATGAAAAACGGACTGTTGGAGCCCAGTCTCGCCAGATCTTTACTGGCAAAGGGGAGAAGGAAATTGTGTCTATTTCCTGGCTATTTCAGACAACACCTTCCTCTTGCTCCTAAATGATGTGGGCAGTTCGCAGCAGAGAAGGTTTTCATTTTCTCTCCTGAATTTTCCAGATCAGGGCCCCAGCTCCCTGCCGTCCTGGCCACGGGGGCCTGGCCTTCCAATAGGTGACACAGAACACGGCTGACTGCAAAGAACCACTGGATCTTCGGAAAGCTCTTTCCAGAGGCGGGAACGCGGATATTTCTTTCCAGCCGAGAGGAGAAAGCCCGTTTCATTTCTGTCTGTATTTACGGTCCGATCTCTGCAGCTGTTGTCCCTCGTCCGTCTAGTCCTGCAATGAGGGTTACCCCGTGGGGCTGGCAGATGCGGGGTGTGTAGCATCCCCAGAGCTGGACACACAAGCCTCCATGCAGCACCTGGCTGGGAGGTGGTGGAGCGTTCCATTTTCCCTTCATATTATCCTCGTCTCTTTTTTTCACTCCCAATCTATCCCTCTCCCTCCCTACTTGCCCAGTAACCATAAGTTTGTTCTCTGTCTGTGAGTCTGTTTCTGTTTTGTAAATGAGTTCATTTGTATCATTTTCGTTTAGATTCCGAATATAAGCAATAACATGATATTTATCTTTCTCTGTCTGACTTGCGGCACTTAGTACGTTAATCACCAGTTCCGTTCATGTTGCTCAGATAGCATTAGTGAAAGTGAAGTGAACGTCGCTCAGGCATGTCTGACTCTTTGGGACCCCAATGGACTATGGAGTCCATGGGATTCTCCAGGCCAGAACACTGGAGTGGGTAGCCTTTCCCTTCTCCAGGGGATCTTCCCAACCCAGGGATTGAACCCAGATCTCCCGCATGGCAGGCAGGTTCTTTACTGTCTGAGACCCCACGGAAGCATTAGTTCACTCTTTTTAATGTCCCAGTGGCTTTCCATTATGTACACCCCGCATCTTCTGTACCCGCTCCTCTCTTGGTGGACATTGAGGCTGCTTCCATGCCTTGACTATTGTAGACAGTGCTGCCGTGACCACTGGGGTCTACGTCCCCTTTCGAACCGTGGTGTTCTTAGAGTATACGCCCAGGAGTGGGATTGCTGGATCATATGATCTTCCTACTTTTCGTTTTTCAAGGAAGCTTCATACTGTTTTCCACAGTCTGCACCAATCTGCCTTCCCACCAAGAGTGAGGGAGGCTTCCCTTTCCTCCATACCCTCTCCAGTATTCATTGTTTGTAGATTTTTTTGATGCTGGTCATTCTGGTTTGTGTGACGTGATACCTCATTGCAGTTTTGATCTGCATTTCACGGATAATCAGAGATGTTGAGTACCTTTTCATGTGCCTCTTGGCTGTTTTTGAGGAAAGATCGAGGTTAAAGGATTTAAGACACTCAGTTCTCTTAAAGCCAGTGTGGAAAGAGAGCAAAGGCAAGTGACAGACCATCGGGGAAATACCGTCTAACTATCTCTGCGCTGGAGTTGAGGGAGGTGGGGGCTGCTGGAACCACACTCGATGGCGGTATCCCCCAAGCTCGTTTTCACCTTTGGAAGTATTTTCTTGTCTCCTTAGGCACCCTGACTTCTTACAGCATCATGGGACCCACTAGTGGTCACACGTACAGACGTTCTTTACTTCCCACCCTACATATTTTTAAAGATAACTTTGCTACTTGGGCTTGGGTGTAAGAAATGCTGATGTTAAAGAAAAGAAGAAAAAGACAAGGGATTTCCCTGGTGGTCCAGTGGCTAGGATTCCAAGCTCCTAATGCAGGGGCCCCAGCTTCAATTCCTTTATAGGAGAGCTAGATCCCACACGCTACAGCTAAAAAGACTCAGCACAGCCAAATAAACTTAGAAAGGAAAGAAATGTATATATTTCCCCAAGTTCTATTGTAGTAAGCTGAAAATAAAGCTACCGTATCTCCTTTCTATGTTGTTAAATAGGGCGCCTGCTTTTTTTTTTAAGCCATTCAATGAAACTGGGCTTTCATCCCTCGATGCTGCTCCATCTACTGGAAATGGAAACACCACTATTTGCTGTTCTCGTCTAGAAATTTATCAATTGCCACTTTGGAGCCTAGTGAACCACAAAGCTTGTATTGAAATCAAAACCAAGGTGTCAAAGTTCAGTTCGGTTTAGTTCAGTTGCTCAGTCATCTCTGACTCTTTGCAACCCCATGGACAATAGCACGCCAGGCCTCCCTGTCCATCACCAACTCCCGGAGTTCACTCAAACCCATGTCCATTGAGTTGGTGATGCCATCCAACCATCTCATCCTCTGTAGTCCCCTTCTCCTCCCGCCTTCAATCCCTCCTAGCATCAGGGTCTTTTGAAATGAGTCAGCTCTTCACATCAGGTGACCAAAGTGTTGGAGTTTCAGTTTCAACATCAGTCATTCCAATGAACACTCAGGACTGATCTCCTTTAGGATTGACTGGTTGGTTCTCCTTGCAGTCTAAGGGACTCTCAAGAGTCTTCTCCAATACCACAGTTCAAAAACATCAATTCTTTGGCGCTCAGCTTTCTTTACAGTCCAACTCTCACATCCATACATGACTACTGGAAAAACCATATCATTAACCAGACAGACCTTTGTTGGCAAAGTAATGTCTCTGTTTTTTAATACGCTGTCTATGCTGGTCATAACTTTCCTTCCAAAGAGTAAGTGTCTTTTAATTTAATGGTTGCAGTCACCATCTGCAGTGATTTTGGAGCCCCCAAAATTAAAGTCAGCCGATGTTTCCACTGTTTCTCCATCTATTTGCCATGAAGTGATGGGCCCAGATGCCATGATCTTTGTTTTCTGAATGTTGAGTTTTAGGCCAACTTTTTCACTCTCGTCTTTCACTTTCATTAAGAAGCTCTTTAGTTCCTCTTCACTTTCTGCCATAAGGGTGGTGTCATCTGCATATCTGAGGTTATTGGCATTTCTTCTGGCAATCTTGATTCCAGCTTGTGCTTCTTCCAGCCCAGCGTTCCTCATGATGTACTCTGCATATAAGTTAAATAAGCAGGGTGACAATATACAGCCTTGACGTACTCCTTTTCCAATTTGGAACCAGTCTGTTGTTCCATGTCCAGTTATAACTGTTGCTTCATGACCTGCATACAGGTTTCTCAAGAGGCAGGTCAGGTGGTCTGGTATTCCCATCTCTTTCAGAATTTTCCACAGTTTATTGTGATCCACACAGTCAAAGGCTTTGGATAGTCAGTAAAGCAGAAATAGATGTTTTTCTGGAACTCTCTTGCTTTTTTGATGATCCAGGTGTCAAAAATTGAAGTAAAGGAGACCAAGGACATTTTTGTTTCATGAAGAATTTTCTCAAGGCTGACTTCCAAGGTTGGGATTTTTATGCTCATGGATGCAGAATTCTATTATATTCAAGAAGGTTAAGTGTGGTCCGTGGAATTTCAGCTCAAAATTAAAACAAATATTTTTACCAACACACACTGCTCTACAAGTCACAAATTTCCCTGAGAGATGGTTTTCCAGTTGTCATGTACATCCATACAGAAAGAAGGCTGAGCACCAAAGAATTGACGCTCCTGAATTGTGGTGTTGGAGAAGACTCTTGAGTGTATTTTGGACTGCAAGGAGATCACACCAGTTAATCCTAAAGGAAACCAACCCTGAATACTCATTGGAAGGACTGATGCTGAAACTGAAGCCCCAATACTTTGGCCACCTGATACGAAGAGCTGACTCACTGGAAAAGACCCTGATGCTGGGAAAGACTGAAGGCGAGAGGAGAAGGGATGACAGAGGATGAGATGGTTGGATGGCATCACCGACTCGATGGACGTGAGTTTGAGCAAGCTCGGGGAGACGGTGAAGGACAGGGAAGCCTGGTGTGCTGCAGTCCATGGTGTTGCAAAGAGTTGGACACAAATTAGCAACTGACCAACAAAAGCACGGAATCGTGCCCAAAATAAGCCTCTATTTTTACACTTCACTGTTTTGTGGTTGGTTCTTACTGGACACTGCTGACTGATAGCTGATAACTGATACAGGGGTAAGTGTCTCGACACGGCAGGGACCCTTGAAGAGCACAGCTGTGTGTCCAACACAGGGAGCAAATGTTGAAAAATTGATGAACACATCCAGGTGAGGTCTAGGATCCCAGGGAACGCACGCCTGCTCTGTAGCTCTCTTTAGCCTAATCAGAGCCATGTCGCACAGTCTGAAATCTTGATTTATAAATTAGTTAATGAAGTTAGTCCTCGTCGACCACCAGAGTAGTAAAAGTAGAATTTAATAAAGCAGCTGTGGATGCTGAATTGCCTGGAATTGAAGGTGGAAATTGTCTGGCTAATGGTGAGTCAATGCCCCCTTTTGTTATAGGAATTCCAAGGGTTTGAAGATAAATCTCAATTTGATTAAAGGCTTATTTTCCCATGAAACCAAGAGAATAAGGTATAGAAAGAGGACAGATATTTCAGAACACAGTACGCATGCTTCATGTTACAAGCACACATGTATCTCTGTTCAGCACTGCAGAAGCGTTTTTGTGTTTGCCAAAATCACTACGTGCCTCTCTGTTTGAAACGGCCAGAGAAAGGTGGTTTTAATAAAGGTCTCCTAATGTAATAGAGCAAGCAGTAATAACATCCTGTTTGAAATCCCTGGGAAGAGAAGAAGTTTCTTTTTGAAATGTTTTTTCAAGAATTGTTTTCAACTAACCCGAAGAGGAGAGATCAGTGTCAGGGTCCTGAAATGGGCCCTCTGTAGAATTTCAGAGCTATGCCTTTCATCTCCCTGATGGATGATATTATTTGGGCTCGGAATTACTCTATAATCAGACGAAATATCCAGAAAACTGAAAGCAAAGGGAAGCCTTTGAATGCGGTCACAAAGGGAAGTCAGTTTTCCATTTCTGTCATCAATTAAAGTAGCGAAAGTGTGCACGTGAAATCTATATGCGTGCGTTGTGGAGCTGGTGAAAAAGCTCTGGCACCATGAGAAGAAGCGGGGTTGCTGGTTCTTGGAGGAGGACAAGTGATCCTTTAAGGGAAAGCAGTTACATAACAGCAGAGAAACGTGACTCTGACCTGCGATCTCTGTGGGATGAGGCCCTGGCGTGACCTCAGCCCCACATCGTGAGGCTCTGGGCGTCGTGGGCTGTGCGTCAGCCCAGGAATTCATCCGTACCTGTTATTTTGATACTAGTCAAGGGGGCTGAAGCAGCGGAGTTTTATTTTCTTGTTTGCTTTTCGGATTCTCTTGGTTTTCCTTCTTACTGACCTGGATGGGCTGTGACAGGATCTAGTCTGTAGGCCTACTTTCCTAGGAGAACACTGAGCTGCAGTCAACCAGTGGTCCCTCGAAAGGACTTCAAGTTTAAACAGGACTGTCTCCTGCCAGGCGAGTGTGGGAGTAACAAGGAGGCTGTGTGTGAGTCCCGGGAGAGGAGGACTGGCCGGCAGAGCGGCCTCCTCGGCTTTAACTGATTCCATGGAGAGAAGCCTTCCTCCACAGGCAGAGGCCAACTGCCTCACATGGCAATCGGCAGCCTGCCCCGTAGACTGTGGAGTTGTGACAAAGTGGGACAGGCCAGAGATGCAGGAGACGCGGCCTCAGTCCCTGGGTCGGGAAGATCCCCTAGAGGAGGGCATAGCCATCCACTCCAGTATTCCTGCCTGGAGCATCCCATGGACAGAGGAGTCTGGTGGGCTGCAGTCCACGGGGTTGCACAGAGTTGGACACGACTGAAGCCCCTGAGCATGGGCCACTCCCCGGGGGCACATCTCAGCAGGAGTCTGCCTTCCAAGCGGAGGTTGGCGTGGCCACCACCTTGGGTTCTGACAGAAATCGTTTTCCTCCAGAGTCCTCCCACAGCAGCCCCCTAATTCCTTTTCTTCCTCCAAGACCTCACCACCCCCAGAGCAGTGGACGAGCTGAGGCAATAACAAAATCCACCACCCTCAGGGCACCTCCTTACTTCTGTCAACACTTGTTCTAAGGAAGGTCTTTCATTCCCATCTGAAGGATGGGATAACTGAGGCTTCTGGAGGCGGCCTCTTGCCTGGTTGCACAGTGAGGTTGACCAGCTTCCTGGTTGTCTTGGGTCTGAATTCATGGGATGTCCAGAGGGGTAATCGTCAGCATCAACTTGGCTTGGCCATGGTGCCCAGTTGTCTGGTCAAATACTCATCTAAATACTACCCTGGGATGCTTTGTGGATGTTGACCTCTCTGATGAGCTAACTTGAGTAAAACAGGTCACTCTCTGCTCTGTGGGTGGGCCACGTCTAATCAGCTGAAGGCCGTAAGAGCAAACACAGGTTTCCTGAAGAAAAAGGAGCTGGTATATAACGTGGCTATTGGCATAGACAGGTACAGATATTTGCATGCGTGTGTACAGACTGCATAGATTAGTCCTGGCTCTTCGGAGACTCTCATACAGACGTCCATCCGTCCTCCATCTCATGTCCCCCCTACCCCAGGCTTTTCTGCACTGCGACTATAGTGTGAGAAAGTGGCTGAGGACAAGCTATATGAAACCAGGAGGAAGGAAGCTGTGGGGTTCGTGACTTAGCACCGTATCTCGTGAGTCCCCTTAGCGCCAGGAGAGTTAAGCAGTAACTCTAGGCTTGGTCACCTGCTTGTCTCTCCCGTGCAAGGCCCTGCACTCACCTTGGTGCCCCACGACTGTCATCAGTCTAATAAACCAGCCTCTTAACAGAGCAGGACCCGGGCCAAGCCTCTCCACCTGGACTCCTGCATGGCTGGACACACAGCTGGGTGATGCTCCCTCAGACGTTGAGTCAGTCAGATTCTCCAGAGAAACAGGATGAACGGGAGAGATGCAGACATGGATGCAGCTATCCAGAGAGAGATGATGTACAGATGTAGCAAAGCTGGGTCAATACAGACAGACACACAGCCAAAGATCCATACAGACACACACAAAGATCATACAGACACACAGACAAAGATCCATACAGACACACAGTCAAAGATCCATACAGACACACAGCCAAAGATCCATACAGACACACAGCCAAAGATCCATACAGACACACAGCCAAAGATCCATACAGACACACAGCCAAAGATCCATACAGACAGCCATAGATGGTTTCCCCGGCGGCTCAGCAGTGAAGAACCCACCTACCAGTGCAGGAGACACAGGAGGCTTGGGTTTGATCCCTGGGTTGGGAAGATCGCCTAGAGGAGGGCATGGCCACCCATTCCAGTACTGCTGCTGGAGAATCCCATGGACAGAGGAGCCTGGTGGGCTATAGTCCATGCAGTCACAAAGAGTCAGACACGACTGAAGCGACTGAGCACTTGTGCACACAGCTGTTGATACGGATTTATTTTAAAGAATTGGCTTGCCCGATTGTGAGGGCTGGTGAGTCTGAAGTCCATGGGACAGACAACAGGCTGCACACTTGGGCAGGAAGTGATGCTGTATCTTGAAGCAGCAGCTGCATCCTCCTTTTTCTCGGGGCAACCTGTTTGGTCTCAGGACCGTCACCTGATTGGGTGAGGCCCACTAGCACAGTCTGCTGGTAACGTATATGCTAACAAAGTCAGCTGATTGTTGGCCTCTGCAGCAACACCTGGTTGGGTGATGAGGTAACTGAGAACCAGAGCCTGGCCCAGGTGACCCAGGAGACCGACATCACAGCAACATCTCAGGATCCTGGCTACCCTGCAGTCTTGGGGGTCCTTTCTGGGGAAAACATTGAGGAGTCTGCCCCTTGTGCAGGGACCCTTAGGCTTGTACTAAGTGGCCGGGATCTGGCCAACTGTCTCTAGGGGACCGCGTAACTTACTGTCCAAGCTGGATTGTTCTTGAGTATTGGAATGATGCTCTGGACAGTTCCACCGGGACCAATGAAGGACTCGTGGCCCTGCCTCCACATCTTTCTCTGCACAACCCATGTGAGCCCTTGGGAACTCCTTTTCCCGCACATCCTCAAGGTCTGAAGACATTTTAGCTGCACCCTGTAAACCCTGCCCAGGCACACCCCATCCACTCTGCCACGAACACTATTTCCCAGCCCACCCCACCCCACTAAGGAGAGTCTTCCCAGTGCACTGATGTCCTGATCTGGTAACCACTGCAGACAGCGGTCTCAGAATCTTGGTCTAGGGCAGGGCTCACCCCAAGTCCCCTGGCCTGGTCCCTGCCTCTCTGACCCTAAGCTGGCCGCCTCTCTCCTGCTTTCCCTTCTGAGGAAGAGACACCCACGTTCCCCTGCCCCCCGCAGTGCCACCCCACACATGAGACCTCCCAGCCCAAGTCTGGACTGCCCTGGGGTCCCCCTGGAAGTGGCCCATAGCCCAAGGAACCTAAATTCAGGGTCTTTCTTCTTTTCTGAATAAAGAGCATCTCAGAAGCAACGTAACTGTAGACAGTTTGAAAAATGCAGATCCGGCCCTGATCCTTGCCCCCTTATCTCCCCTGCTGCTGTTGGAATTTGAAGTGTGCTTCTCTGGGGCGTGCTCACGCCAGCGCTGGGCTTAAGCGTGTGAGAAGCCGCGAAGGCAGCAGAGCCCCGGGTCAGCCTCTGGGCCGGTGCCTGGTCCCTCTTCTCCGCTGACCCCGTGAGGAGCGGCCCAGGCCGGCCGCAGGCCCGGGAAGGGGTGGGGGAGACGGGGAGCAAGATGGGGAGCAGCCTGAGGAAGTGGGTGCAGCCCCGGGGGCCGCCGCGCCCCAGACCCCGGCAGCCCCGCCGAGGTCCGAGGAAACGGCCCCCAGCACGACAGGGTGGACGGCAATCTAAACGGAAGCTTAGCAGCAAGCCACCGCTTTCTGGGGAGACTTGTTACGCAGCATTATTGCGGCGCTAGGTGGCCAGCTCAACAGATGAGGCTACACGTCCACACTTTACGTGAGCACGCGGACAAGCCTGGAGTAAGTGGTTTGCTGGTTAAGAACCTGTTACGTCTAAGCAGTGATACAGTGTAAGCGTCTGAGCCTTCAATTCCACATTCAGAAAGGATTTTTCCTTCTTTCTTTTCCTTTAAACTAAGAGTGGATACTGTAATTTTTTTCACATGCCTTTTGGGGGCATTTTTTTTAGATGATCACATGTTTTGTTTTTTTTCATTTGTTACTGAGTTATTAAAATATCCTTGTGCTTCTTGAATAATTTTACTTGATCATGAACTATTATCATTTTAATACACACTTACTTGGTCTGAAATTGCTCCTATTTGCTTTAGAATTTTAATAAGCCTATTCATAACCTGTCATTTTCTTTTTTGTGCCATTTTTGTCAGCTTTGGGGATCAGAGTTGTGCACGCTTTGTGAACTGAACTGGAAGTTTCCTGTAATTTCTTCTGCTTTGGAGCAGTTGACATAGGACGGTAATTATCAGTTCCTTAAAAGTTGGAAAGGGCTTGGCCCAAAAAGTCTGGGCTTGGCATCCATTTTGGGAGTAATGCTTTGATAATCCTTCAATTTTTTTCTGTGATCATTATACATTTAGATGATATATTTCATCTTCAGAAGGTTTTGGAAAATTACCATTCCCTAAAAAAAAATCATCCATTTCTGGAAGATTTCCAAATGTGTTATCATGGAATTGACCATCTTAATTATAGCAGGGCTTACCGTACTGTTAATCTGACTTTCTATCTGGCTAGTTCCACATTCTTTACTCTGTGTGTTATCTCATTTTTCTAGAAGAGGTTGCAGATGTTTGGCATTTTAATTAGCTTTTTTTCCCTCAAAGTATAAGCTCTTTGTATGTGTATCTGGTTTTATTCTATTTTTGCCACAATTTTCTATTTTAAAAATTACTTCCTTCCTCCTGCTTTGTTTTTCTTATATTAACTTCCTGGACTGAATGCTTTCTTTTATTTTCATTTCTCCTTGTTTAATAATAAAAGCTTTTATGGATATAAATCTGTCTTTGAACACAGCTTAATTTTATTTCCCTGTGGTCTGAGTATTTGGCATGCACAATTTCTGCCTTTTGAAATTCAGCAAGGTTTTGTATGTGGTCTCATGCATACTCAATTTTTGTAACTTTTCTGTACAATCCCTAAAAAGAATGTATGTTTTTCTATAGGGAGCAAAATTAGAAATGTATTATTTCACTTACCTTTATAATGTCTTCATTCAGGTCCTCTAAAGATTTATTTTATTTTCTCATTCTTCATCCGCCCAAGACTGAGGAAATTTTCTGATAGTAAAAATACATTTTAACAAATGTGCGTGTGGGCAGAGCTTTGAAAAGGTCCTCTCATCTTTTCTCTCTGCATTCCCTCCATCCCTTCACCAAAAACAAAATAGCTACCACAGGCAGGCACCATTATTACGTTCTTATATTCTTTCAGAGTTTATCTATGAAAATCAAGAAAATGCAAATATATATTCTCATTTTCTCACCTTTATTGTTTCACATTTATGCTGAGATCTTTTTGTGTTAATCATAGACATCCTGGCACAACACTGTAAACTACGTTAAAATCCATCCCCCAAATGAGGAGATCCTTCTGTATAGTCAGTATAGCATTCAGTTCAGTTCAGTTCAGTCGCTCAGTCGTGTCCGACTCTTACACAGCTAAACATTATGAACAGTTCATAACATCTTCTAGTACTGAGCACACAAGCAAATTCTCATACTTTGTTCACACTGGCATGTCTGCCTCACTTTCAGTTATTTCGTCCTGGAAGTCTTTTGTTCCTCCAACCTTTTATAGCATGCTTTCAAGTGTTCAGAAAAGTGAAAAGACACACAATCAGTTACTGCAGACACGAACCAGGATGGCCAGGCAGATGCAGACATGTTCACACAACTAAATCTAATCGTGGTCAGTACAGCCTCTCTCCCCCCTCCACAATGACTTCACTGATATTTATTAAATCAGGGTTTTCCAAACGGTTTCAGCCCCACGATTGTGGCTGCTCTCACTGTTTCAGGTTTAGCCAGCCATCACCTTCACCTGCTCCGGCATCTTCAGCACCCCCGCCTTTATCCGTGAGCACCTTCTCGATCTCTGGTGAGGCCAGGTCAGATGATGGTTGTGTGTGCGCCCCAGTCCTGGGAGCGGCCCTTCGGGCTTTTGGAATTTGTCTTAGAAACCAGGGTCTCTGGGCACAGCTGTTCACTGTCTGTAGAAGCCAGTGTTTCTAAGGTCTCTGTAAACAGTTTGCAAGGTGTTGGAATGGCCTGCATGTGGCAGTGCAGTTGGTATCCCCCTGCCAGCCATCCGGACCTGACTTTTTAAGGACAGAATTGGTCTTCGTGTCTTTCTTCTACGGCACTTGCTCTGTTTGGAAGTCTCAGCAAATTATCCAATTAAAATTTTTTTTCAAAAATATTTTTGCATACGGTGACAAATAGTTTCTCTTGATGAAAAAAAAAAAAGTCCTCTCTTGAAGGACTTTCTTCTCCGTCATTTTTAGTTTTGTCTTTACGCTGTCTTCACCGTTTCTTTCTTCTCCTCCTGTGGCTGGGCTAGCCACAGGTTCATCACCACCACTGGAATTCCAGGGGGTTGCTCTTGCTTTTGTTTTTACCCGTTGGTCCTGCTCTTACTCTATTGTACCCTTTTAATCTGGGCTCTTTCAGTACATGTTAATATTGGATTTGACTCCGTGACTTGGTTGCTTAATTTATCTTACCGTTTTATTTCTGTTGGTATAATTTTTTTTTAATAGGAGGATGATGGCTTTACAATGCCCTGGGGTTTCTGCCGTACACCGTGGTGAATCAGCCGTGAGTAGACGCAGTCCCCTCGCTCTGGAACCCCCAGCCGCGCCCTCTGCCCACCCAGCAGACTGGACTGTCACAGAGCAGAGTCGAGCTCCCCGTGTTGCGCAGAGGCTCCCAGCGGCTCTGTTTCAGACACGGTACCATGTACGTGTCGCTGCTGCTCTCCGAATCCGTCCCCTGTTGTCCATTTCTTCTAGAGCGGTTCCTGTCGTCATTGCAGGAGCTGCTCTATGTCAGGTCCCTTGTCACACCTATGACAGAGCTCTTCATAGCGTTCGTTCCCTTGCTATCCACCCGAAGTCTGCAAGGTCTGTAGTAAAATAACGTCTTTCTTTCTGATGCTGCTAATGTGTCTTCTCTCTTTTATTGTGATCGGTTTGTCTAGAGGTTTATCAATTTAATTGATCATTTTTTTAAAAAAAAAACTTTTCTTTTAATGATTTTTCTCTATTTTTATAGTTTTTATTTCAATGATTTCTGATCCTTGTTTTATTATTTTTATCCTTCTGATCATTTTGAGTTGAATTTTCTCTTTTTTTTTCTTATTTCTTAAGGTAGAAGCATAGATAGTTTTCTTTGAATCTTTTCTGATGTAAATATTTCATGCTGTTAATTTTTTCTAAGTTATAATTTAGCTGAATACTCAGATTTTCATATATTGCATTTTTCTTTGTATTTTTTTTCCAAAATGTTTTCTAATTTCCTTGAGACTTCCTCCAGAGGTCTTAAAGTGCAATGCTAAATTTCCTAATGTTTGGACATTTTCAAAGTATGTTTCTGTTACTGATTTATAGTTACATATGGCCAAAAAATTACTTTGTATAATCTAAATTCTTTTAATTTTTTTGGTTAAGATTTGTTTTATGGCCCAGATATGACCTATTTTGATGAATGTCCTCTGTGAACTTGGAAAGAATTTGCACTTTGCTTCTGAAATGGAGAGTCTACGATGTCAGTGAGGTGAAGTTGTCCAGTGGTGCTGTTAGGGTTTTTAATTTTCTTGTTAATTTTGTATTACTTTTTAATCAATCACTGCAAGAGGAGAACTGACATTTCACAGGACAGGGGTGGATTCATACACTTTTTTTTCAGGTTTTGAGTCACATCATCCAGAGCTTTGTTGTTAAATGCACAACCTTTTACGATTATTATTTCTCTTTGATTAATTGACCTTTTCAAATTTTGAAATGTCTATCTTTATTCTCGGGGCTTCCCTGGTGGCTCAGAGGTTAAAGCGTCTGCCTCCAATGCGGGAGACCCGGGTTCGATCCCTGGGTCGGGAAGATCCCCTGGAGAAAGAAATGGTAACCCACTCCAGTCTTCTTACCTGGAGAATCCCATGGACGGAGAAGCCTGGTAGGCTACAGTCCACGGGGTCGCAAAGAGTCGGACACGACTGAGCGACTGAACGGAACGGAACGGAACAGATCTTTATTCTCAGTAATTTTCCTTGTTCTGAAGTCCTTTTTCTAATATTTTCAGTTCAGTTCAGTTTCTCAGTTGTGTCCAACTCTTTGAGACCCCATGGACTGTAGCACGCCAGGCCTCCCTGTCCATCACCAACTCCCACAGTTTACTCAAACTCATGTCCATCGAGTCGGTGATGCCATTCAACCATCTCATCCTCTGTCATGCCCTTCTCGTCCTGCCCTAAATCTTTCCCAGCATCAGGGTCTTTTCAAATGAGTCACTTCTTCACATCACGTGGGCAAAGTATTGGAGTTTCAGCTTCAGCATCAGTCCTTCCAGAGAATATTCAGGACTGATCTCCTTTAGGATGGACTGGTTGGATCTCCTTGCAGTCCAAGGGACTCTCAAGAGTCTTCTCCAACACCACAGTTCAAAAGCATCAATTCTTCGGCGCTCAACTTTCTTTATAGTCCAACTCTCACATTCATACATGACTATTGGAAAAACCATAGTTTTGACTAGACAGACCTTTGTTGGCAAAGTAATATTTAGCTTTTCTAATATCTAACTTTTTCTAATATTACTGTGGTCAATCTAGACTTTTTGATTAATGTTTACTTGGTATATTGTCACTTCTAATTTGTCTGTATCATTATATTTGAGAAGGGAAATACAATGAACAGTGGAGGCGTGGTGGGCTACAATCCATGGGGTTATAGACAAAGAGTCAGACATGATTCAGTGACGAAAGTAGAACAACTTATAAATAACATATTGTTCAGTTCAGTCGCTCAGTCATGTCCGACTCTTTGCAACCCCATGAATCACAGCACGCCAGGCCTCCCTGTCCATCACCAACTCCCGGAGTTCACTCAAACTCATGTCCATCGAGTTGGTGATGCCATCCAGCCATCTCATTCTCTGTCGTCCCCGTCTCCTCCCATCCCCAATCCCTCCCAGCATCAGAGTCTTTTCCAGTGAGTCAGCTCGTCGCATGAGGTGGCCAAGGTATTGGAGTTTCAGCTTTAGCATCAGTCCTTCCAATGAACACCCAGGATCGATCTCCTTTAGAATGGACTGGTTCGATCTCCTTGCATGCAGTACAAGGGACTCTCAAGAGTCTTCTCCAGCACCACAGTTCAAAAACATCAATCCTTCGGCGCTCAGCTTTCTTCACAGTCCAACTCTCACATCCATACATGACCATGGGAAAAATCATAGCCTTGACTAGACGGACCTTTGTTGGCAAAGTAATGTCTCTGCTTTTTAATATGCTGTCTAGGTTGGTATTGTTAGTGTGTGGTTTTTTTTTTTTAATCAGTCTGTCAATTTCTTTTAATTGGTGCTATTGTAGGCCATTTATATTTAATGTAATTGCTAAAGATGACTAGACTTGGGCCTCCAATTCTATTGCCCAAGATGTTGGAGATTTGACATTTGGAAATTTTCAGATGGGCTCCTGTGTTCCTGACACATCATTTAGGGGACATGTCCTTAGTTTCTGCCACAGCCACAAGATGTTCCAGGCAGCTGTCCTTGCCTAGCCTTGTAGTAGCTATTTATCTCAAGAGCTCTAATTATCACCAGGAAATGATATTTAGGAACCAAGATACAAGTGCTGACTGTGTTCATTGCTACTTTAGTTCATTCATCATTTTTAAGCTTTCTTCATGGATAGCTCAAAAAATATTTACATGTATGTAAATGTACATAAATACATCTATACACGCTTTCATTGTCTAGCTGTCTGTGTCTCTGTGTGTTTTATACTTGAGTTCAGGCCTCCGACTTCAGCTCAGCGTGCTGAGGTTCATTTTAGCACCCCCCCCTTCCTCATCTGAGCCTCATTACTGTGTCAGGGAGAGTCCTGGTTGTCACTAATCGGACGCTCAGCTGTGTCCGACTCTTTACGACCCTGTGGGCTGTAACCTGTCAGGCTCCTCAGTCCACGAGATTGCCGCGACAGGTGTCCTGGAGTGCCATTTCCTGCTCCAGGGGATCCGCCCGACCCAGGGGTCAAACCCGCGCTTCTCACACCTCCTGCGTTGGCAGGTGGATTTTTTATCACTAGCGCCACCTAGGAAGCCACTACCTGAATATATTGACTTATTTTTCTTGTCTTGGAACACCCAAAAACTAGTTTCAGAATTTCTATCCTACGCTCCTATGAAAACAAATTTGCCAACGAGAGTACAATGTTTATATATGGTTCTGTTTGCCTCAAAGTCCCTCACATTTTGATTATTTCTATATAATTAATTTGACATATTTAATTAATTATATATATTATTATATTAGCACTGATTACAGCCAATTCTCTGGTGGTTATCAGTCATCCATTTCCTACAGATCTACTCCACTGAGGTGTGCTTTCCTCTTACTGCAGCCCAGTCTTCTTATTAAATATAATAATTGGGAGGAGGATTTATTTTTGGCTACTATGAAATAGGCCTTTGCTAGAAATAATGAACCAACACGGTTCACGTTCCAGAAGGCGTTGCTCCAGTGGCCCTTCCAACCTCAGCACCTTACCCTGCCAGCCTCACAGTCAAATGGAGAGTGCCATCCAAAGACCACTCTGCCTAACTGGAAGCAATTGAAGAAATACAGATGCAGCAGGAGTGGAGGGGTTGGAATGGTCCTCGAAGCCTTAGAAAGGGGCTCTTTGTGATGGGGAAAGCTCTTTCCTACTGGAGATGCAAGAGAGGGAGGGGTGGAGTGGGAATTGCCGCATTTCCTTGTGCGCAATCAAGTTATCGTGAGTCTGTCCTCATTTAACTTTAGATCCTTAAAAAGGACACCTCTCGTCTGGCAGAACTTGATGTTTCTCGGTCCCATTTCTTTTGAAATCTTTTGTCTGTTTCTTTGTATTTAAGAAAATTTGAAGACATTTGAGTAACGTTTCTCTCCCAGACTAACTTTGGTCTTAATATTCATGGAGTCATTTTGCTTAAGAGCCACCATCTCACTCATGCTAGAAAGTTCCTGTTTGCTTTCTAATTTGCCAACTTCTGAACAGTCTACAATATACACAACCTAACAGTGTCAATCTCTTTCTGGAGGAGGAAGACTATTTTGCTCCTGTATTTTAAGGACTTTTAGGGTTAGACCATTTAACACGAAAGTGGGGACTGCCCTGTGTTACTGAAGTTATTACCAGTTATTACTAGTCTTGTTAAATTTAAGTAACGAATTGAACATCCAAGAATGAGGGCTTTTAATCCTCCCATAAGTTTTTAATGCTGAAAACTCCGTGTCATTTGTTTTACGGGTACAGTCCATGAAATTACAATGTTCTTCTTTGCAGCAGGCAGCAGGGGAGAGTTTCTCAACCTCAGCGTTCCCGTATCGTCCAGAGACGTGTTCAAGAGACATTAGCCTGCCTTTCAATTTAACCTTCTGTCTGAAGACAAAAACAACTGCGTGCAAATGATGTTATTAAGTTTGTTTAAGAGATGGTGACTATACAGAGTAGGATTGAAATAAACATCAATGCAAATTTGATAGACTTAAGTAATCGCTTTTAATGACTTTTATTTATGACTTGTTCTAACCTGAAATTTGTTTCTCAACTCGAGAAGAGTGCTTTTCTCCAATGTGTTATTTTAGCATGTCCTCAGAACAGTTGATTGTGCATGTTTTCAAACATCAGGAAATTTGAAAGGCTTTCCCAGTGAATACCTGTGTGCCCAATACCTAGGTGCAGCCACTGACATTTTACTGCAGTGTGCCTCACAACTATTTATCAGCATATTTTTAAAGGGATTCTTAACTTGGAGTCAGACTCAATATTGAAAGATGCTTGGCTTTCAGGTAAACTTGAGATCAATATCCCTTGAATGATATTTGCTCTCAGCTTCCAACCTGAGCCACATGAACCTCCCAGCTCTGCTCATCCCACGTCACCTGCATGGCCCTGGACCTTGGGCCTGGGGTGTAGATGGGGTGGGCCTGGGGTGGGCAGCGGCCCTCGTTGGTGTTATTTGGGCAACATCCCAGTAGGGGCCTGGATCTCTGATGGCTGCCACCCCACCACAGCTCACCCTCTCCGCCGTGAACTCGAAGACTGAGAGGGCTGTGCCGTCTGTGTCACTGCTCCACAGCAGAGCCAGGCTGGGGAGCCTGGGGGGCTTGGAGCAGCTGGAAGGGGAAATGGGGCTTGGCCCCAGAATGGCCCCTGAGCAGACCCATAGCAGAGTGTGGAAGCAGCTCGGACCCATCCCTGTGTCTCACAGCAGCCAAGGCCCCACGTGGGCCTCGACAGCTCCAGCTCCAGAGGAGGGGTCCTGGGTGTGGGGCGAGGGAAAACACCCACTTAAGGGGAACAGAACCCACTCAGACCTGACCCTTGGGACCAGAATCCCCTCCCCAATGGGGCACTGGCCGCGTCTGAGCAGAGGGGAACCCGGGACCAGAATCCCCTCCCCAGTGGGGCACTGGCCGCGTCTGAGCAGAGGGGAAGCCCGGCCACACCTGGTTCTGGCCCTGGACCCTCCGGCCCCAGCCTGGCCTCCTGCACAGTGACCGCTGTCAGCCCGCCCAGAGGAAGGGCGCTGCCTGTGCTCAGCTCGCTTCCGCGCTCCCTTCAGAGGCCTGTGGGGTCTGTGTGGGCACACCGCCACCCACAGGCACCCCTTCAAGACCGCAATGGTAACTCTCACCTGCAGTCATAGAGACAGAGGAGTTAAGCAAATGGAAAGGCAGAGAAACTGTTCTCCATGGAAAGAGCAAGAGAAAACCCTTATGAAGCAAACAACAAAGCAGAAAGGAACAATTACTAGATAAAGAATTTGAGGCAGTGGTACTGAAAATGTTAAGTGAATTAAAGCAACGAATAGATGTGCACTGAGAACATTTTAACAAGGAACTGGACCACATGAGAAAGGCCTAATCAAAAGGAAGGATTCAAGAGCGGAGCCCAAGGACTGAGCACCCTGCTCAGAGAGGCGCTGTGGGTGGCGGAGTCACGGGTCTGTTCCTCCAGGTTGTCCTGTCAGTGGCGGCACCAGGAAGATGACCAGGAGTTCTTCTTGGGGGACCCAGAAAGCTGAAAAGTGAAAGAAACTCACAGGGTGTGTGTGATCCTGGCACACTGAAAAGGCACATTCTTCTGACATTTCCTGGAGAGAATTCACATTGACCTCACCACGGTCCAGCTTTCTCTCCGAGAAGCTGGGCGTCCTGATGCTCTCAAGTTACACTGCTGCAAACGACAGGCTTCAGGGCCTGTAACGCGTCCCCCAGCCACTTTCCTGGTACCTGAGTGAGCCGGATCAGCTTTTAACTCCTGGGATTTCCCTTCAGTTTCCTTTAAAAATAGAATATCATGGGCCACACGTTGCCTACTTTCCCATTGTCCTTTTGAGAGGCTTCGACACCTAGATCTGAGAGTGCTGTTTGGGGTGTTAAAGAGTCAGGAGAAACTGACCCCTAGTGTGAGTGGCCTGAGTGCAGAGTCAGGGAGCCTGTTTCCCGGGTGCAAACACGCCGCGGAGAGGAGGTTGGAGTCCAGGTTTGCAGCGACCTTCGCCTCCGACCACACGATGACGGTCACTCTCCCGGTTCCCCTCGAGGCACCAGAGAGCCACTTGGCGCCCTTGATTAGCTCGTGATTAGTACCTGGAGTGTGTCACCTTGTGCCCTTTTCTAATCCTTCTGGATACTTTCCCGGCTGCTGAACAATCTGGAATGAAAACGAGAGCATTATCCATTGATATCTTGGTCTAGCAATGCCCCAAGCTTTCTCCACGAATGGGACTGATCAAGTTTCAAATTTGGAACAGTGGGCACCCAACTGTGGAGTGTGATTCAAGACTGTTAAGACCGTCCCTGTGTCATCCTAATGTCCTTAAACCACGGCAACAGTCTGCTTCTAAATTAGACAATTAAAAACAATAGCTGGAAATCAGAGTCAGGGCTATGGGAAATCCAAGAGGGCTGCTTGGCTTTTCCCAGCTCCCTGACAAACCTCATTTTTTATTTGATGGGTTAAAGCCTCCCTGACTACAGGGCCTCCATAATGAAAAAGCATGGAATATTAAGTTTTGTAAATTGTTAAATTAAGTTTCTAGTTTTGTTAATGACTAGTGTTTACTTAGACTCACTGCTGAGACAGTTCCTTGTTACGTGATACTGCTAAAAGATTTAATTAAGTTATTAAAAAGGACACTCTAGGTTAGTTTCTAAGGCTTATCTCAGTAACCAATCTTCAGATAAAGGTCGGATGCTCCATAATGTACAACCAGGAGATTAACACCAGACTATAATCATTTAACAAATGAAGTCAGGTGACTTGGGGTATACCAGGCTTTATCTAATGAAAGTTCTTGCCTTCTAATTCTTATTTTACTAATAACTGCTAGCTATGGCTATATTATTTTCTATGTCACTTGTTTCACTGAGCCTGTGATATAATGCTGAACTGACAGTTCCATATGAGATCAATAATTGTAATAATGTGACTCTGGGTATGGGAAAAAGCAACAAGAGGAAATATTTTCCTGGACCAGGAGGCTAGTAAGACAGTGGTCCAGAGACTTTTGCTACTTGCAAGTCCTGGTCCAATTTTAGCACACTGAGTGGCCCATCACTTCCCGAGACCTGGGAATAAGCCTTCCCAGCACCGCGGGACACAATGGCCATTTCATGGGACCCTGCTGACTGGAAGTTGGTACTTGCCAGTTGCCTCTACAAAGATTACATCATGACCATTGCAAGCTGCTGACCTTCAACACCCCCTGAAAGAAGTTCAGGGTGAAAATCAGGAATGAGGCACTCTGTGCTCTGGAAAAAAAAAAGAAAAACAACTGGCAGAACAGGCCTTCAGATAGGTAGATCTTTTCAGACAAAGGTTTTATGAATTCCAATTCTTGCATCTTCTCATACCTAGAAAAACACTGACGTCATTAATGGTGAAATCTGCTTTGGCTGTTAAAAAAATTTTTTTTTTTTTTTTACAATTAAAAGTCAAAATAGAGTAGCTAGGGTTCAGACATCCTGGGAAATAACTATTTTCCAGATATCTTGAAAAATGATATTATGGGTGTGATTTCAGATTAGACGCTGTGACCTAATGTAGAACTTAATGCTCCTGTAATGCATTTTTGCTTCTGTACTTTGCTTGCTGCTCGTAAAACCAAAGTTACTCCATTTTAAGATAAGGTTGTTTTTAAGTAAAGATTCCTAAAACTGTTTTTGAAAAAAAAAAAAAAAAGACCATCCCTGTGTCAAGAAGAATCTGCCTCCTCAGTCCACCCAGGATCTTTCCCCAGGGGTGCGTTTCTTTCCGTTACAAAGGATTTTATTCCCTATCTTATAATAACCTAGAACGGAAAAGAATATGAAAAAGATTGTGTATAACTGAACCACTTAAATCAACTGCAATTTGATTTTTAATGCAAATTTAATAAGAAGGCTAGCTCTTTCTCCTGTAGTGGGTAACAGCTTTTCAGGGGTCAGTTGGAAGTCCTCTGGAAGTGAGATCACCATGCTGGGGGTAGCCCTGGGGGTGGGAGAACCCCTGCCAGGGTCAGGCAGACACACTTGGATGGATGTCAGGAGGAAGAGGGGTTTGACATTGTCAGGGAAAGATCGAGGGCAGAAGGAGAAGAGGGTGACAGAGGATGAGATGGTTGGGTGGCATCAGCGACTCAATGGACATGAGTCTGGGAGGTGGTGATGGACAGGGAGCCTGGCGTGCTGTAGTCCACAGGGTTGCAAAGAGTTGGATGCGACTTAGTGACCGAACAACAACCAGTGGCATCAAGGGCCTGTTGCCTGAAACGTCACACGCTGCAGGCGTACAAACCCAGTGTCTGAGACTTACTGGAAAAGCACTTTTGTCCTTACTGAAGCTTTCAGCAAGCTGCCTTGTAGGACAAACACGGGCAAGAAGCATCTGGAAGCATCTCAGAGTCATCTCTCCAAGTTCCCTTCATCACAGCCCCCCTGTGATCAGCCTGGCGCTCGAGGGGAGGGGAGAGCAGCTGCCTTCAGCTTCGTCATTCCCCACGCCGACTGCCATGCTAGTCAGCTGGCCACCCTCATTAAACACGCCATGCACCGGCCCCTATGTCTGATCCAAGGGAAAGGGTTTCTGTTTTCCCCTTCTTTACAAGAGACAAACGCAAATCAGTTCATTTCATTCAGGTTTATCACATTGCATCACAGGAAAATTCTGACAAAATGTGAAAATAAGTGGTCTCTCAGAAAAAGACAAATACCATATGATATTGCTTATGGGTAGAGCTAAAAATGGTGCCAATGAAACTATTTACAAGACAGAAATAGAGTCGCAGATATAGAAAACAAACTTATGGTTACCGGGGGTAAGAAGGGAAGGGGTGCATTAGGAGATGGGGATTGACATATACATGCTGAAAGTGGAAAGTGAAGGATCCCAGGCGTGTCCGACTCTGTGCGACCCCATGGACGGTATAGCTACCAGGCTCCTCCGTCCATGGAGGTTTCTGGGCAAGAGTGCTAGAGTGGGTTGTCATTTCCTCCTCTACATATGCTACTATATATAAAATAGATTAATAAGAACCCACTGTACAGCACAGGAAAGCCTACTCGACACTCTATAATGGGGCTTCCCTGGTGGTCCGGGATAAAGAATCCGCCTTGCAATGCAAGGGACACTGGTTCGATCCCTGATCTGGGAAGATCCCACAGGCCGCAGGGCAGCTGACCCTGTGCCACAACTAATGAGCCTGTTCTCTGGAGTCCAAGAGCCCACGGGCCTCAACTACTGAAGCCCAAGCACCCTAGAGCCCGCCTTCAGCACCGAGAGAAGCCACAGCAACTAGAGAGGAGCCACACAAAGCAACGAAGACCCAGGGCAGCCAAAAATAAGCATCTTAAAAAACACTGCATAATGACCTACATGGGAAAAGAATCTAGAAAAGAGCACACGTATATTTGTCTACGTGTAGCTGGTTCACTCCGCCGTGCAGAAGAAACTAACGCGACACTGCAAAGCAACTACACTCCAATAAAACGTTTATGAAAAATGACTTTGTGAACTTGGTTCTTCTACATGTGATGGGCTTGGATAAAGTAGCTCAGAGTAACTTATGCTTTAAAAGTAGGGTGGTGTGTCTGCCCATTAAATGCATGTTCCTTCCTTTGATAACACATGAAGCATGAATTATAGCCCTTGAAAGAAAGTAAGTGAGAGATCGTTCCATTCCTGCTGACTCAGGGCTGCTTTTGGAAAGGAGGTCAGGACAGTAGCCTCAGAAAGTGTGGGCTCCTTTGATGCGACTCTGAGGAGGCGGGGGTGTCATCAGTCCACACAGACAGGACAGCAGCTGCTTCTCATCCCATCACGTGGGGGCCGGGTCCCCTCCCAGGCAAAGCTTATGTCCCAGAGGAAATGTGGCAGGTCTCTTGAGAAGGTTCGTGGAGAAAGCTGGTTGGTTCAAGAGTTTAGCCTGAGTGATGTCTGCTGGGAGCATCTTTCTCAATCTGCCGGTCACCATCTCTGTAAACTAGGCATCTCTGAGTGCATAGCAGTCTCTCAGCATCTCAGTCCAGGGCTCATGCAGAGAAATTTTCTCTCCTTGGCACTGACGGCTGGGACAATAGAGCCAGACCACATATAACTGCCCGCCGTGTGTCATGGTCCTTACATGGGAGACAAAACACTGAACGTGTTGACAAATAACTTCTTACACAATTGCCTTATATTTTAAAAACAGGTGAAGAACTCATATTTTAAAGGAAAACCATGGGGGAGCCCTTAGAATTCATATTTGCTTTTCTCTGGTTTTATGTGGTTTGTGGTAAGAAGTTTAATATGTTTAATTTCTTTTTTTTTTCTTTTTTGCCCCAGCATTCATGTATGGATGTGAGAGTTGGACCCTAAAGAAGGCTGAGAGCTGGAGAATTGACGGTTTTGAACTGTGGTGTTGGAGAAGACTCCTGAGAGTCCCTTGGACTGCAGGGAGATCAAACCAGTCCATCCTAAAGGAAATCAACTCTGCATATTCATTGGAAGGACTGATACTGAAGCTGAAGCTCCAATACTTTGGCCACCTGTTGTGAAGAATCAACTCATTAGAAAAGACCCTGATGCCAGGAAAGATTGAAGTCAAGAGAAGATGAGGACGACAGAGGATGAGATGGTTGGGTGGCATCACCGACTCAATGGACTTGAATTTGAGCAGACTCTGGGAGGCAGTGAAGGACAGGGAAGCCTGGTGTGCTGCAGTCCACGAGGTCACAAAGAGTCGGACACCACTTAATGACTAAATAACAGCAACGTATTTAATTCAGGGCTTCCCAGGTGGCACTGGAGGTAAAGAATACGCCTGAAATGCAGAAGACACAACAAATGGAGGTTAGATCCCTGGGTCGGGGAGATCCTCTGGAGGAGGGCGTGGCAACCCACCCCAGTATTCTTGTCTGAAGAATCCCACAGACAGAGGAGTCTGGCGGACTACAGTCCATGCGGTCACAAAGAATCAGATGCAACTGAGCACACACACGTATTTAATTCAGTGACTTTGGGGTAAACACACAGCTCTTTCCTCTTACATATTATTCAAATATATTATTAATGACAAGACCAAGCTTGGGGTGTTTGTGAGAACAAGACAGGAAAGGAATTAACATCATTCGCAAATTTGCCCCTGGAACCTGGCCAGGAACAAGCCCAGCACCCCAGCTTTGTGATTCCCCAGTTCCCTAACACAGTGATACAAATACTGCCCGAGTGAGGTCTAGGTTTTTCATGAATTAGATGATGATCAATTTCGAGGGCATCTCGGGGGGTAGAGAATTCATGATTAACTTCCTTGGAGCGACCTGTGGGCGGCAGAGTTGGTGGGGACCACATCTGGTTTGTGACAGAGGCGCTGGCAGACTGGTCCCGAGAAGGTGGACGTGACCGCATTGATATTCCCAAGCCGTATCAGGAATGCAAATCCTATTCCTTCTGGGGTGTTTAAAGATCACACTTCCAAATCATAGAGCCATCTGACCCAGTGCCTGTGGAATAATTGGGCTGGTTTAGAATCCATTTATGAGCGGCTGAGGCTACGACGCGGCCATCACGGCCAATGTTATGATATGATATTCACAGAGAGTCGTCCCTTGGCTGGGACTCAGCCCAGCTTCCCAGGCGTCACGGGCTCTAAGATCCATGGAGATGTGGGCTTCTGATTGCTTCAGCTCATAAATATGCTAATTGTGAACATCAAGTGACCACAGAACACAGATCTTAAAGAGATTTATGGGCATATAAAAATAAAATGGATGGCATCGTCTACACCAGCAGAACATGTTAAAATTGAGGTTAGCACTTGGTGTCCGAGTCGGCAGAGGAGACAGGGACTCTGAAGGGCCTGACTCGTGGTTCTGAGCCCGAGTGGCAAGGGTGCACTTTGGGGAAATGCGGACTCAGACACTGGCACCGCCGGCAGGGGTCCCTGCCAGCTGGGGTGCCAGGTCAGCTGCCGGGTGGTGAAAGCGTGGATTTGGGGATTCTGTGTGGAGTAACTCCTGGGGGAGAGGAGGTTAGCTTGGCTCCTCGGGGCCGAGGCCGAGGATGTCTTCTTGGCAGGCAGAGCTGAGGCTGGACCGTGGATGTCCCAGCAGGCAGAGCTGGCCCTGAAGCGGCTGGGCCCTCGGAGGAGGCAGTGCCTGGCTGCCGGCTATGCCCAATTTCTGCTCTGCACGCAGCGCTTTTTGGAGTGGAGATACTTCTTCCCTGTGGCTTTTTATTATATCTGCATCTTCCATTACAAAATGAAATATCTTGTAAAGAAGGGCCTCCAAACAGAGGAATTCCCACTGAACAGAGATGCCGAAAACTGCGTGCCAAGTCACTTCAATCATGTCCGACTTTCTGTTACCCATGGACTGTAGACCGCCAGGCTCCTCTGTCCATGGGATTCTCCAGGCAAGAACAGTGGAGTGGGTTGCCATTTCCTCCTCCAGGGGATCTTTCTGACCCAGGGATCAGACCTGCGTCTCTGGTATCTCCGGCATCGGCAGGCAGGCTCTTTACTGCTAGCGCCACCTGGGAAGCCAAAAACTGTGAATCTTCTCATTGTTATCAGCGGACAAAACATGGCTTAGGAAATAGATGTACCTGGTGACAGTCATTTGTTTGTGCGTTGTTTTTATGTAGAACGACTTCCCTGAAAGTTGGTCTAGGAAATAGAAAGCAGAGAAACTAACCCCCAGATATCAAAAGCCCTTAAGAGGAAATCAAGTGTAGTGAAAACCAGCCCGGCTGCATTCACAAGGCCTCCGTGTAGCCGGGGACACTCCAGCTGCGTTCACAAGGCCCCCGTTGCCACCAGCAGGCTGGTTACGTGTCAGACACAGGGAGGAGCATCTCTGAGCCACCTTGAGGGAGAAGGGATGTGGGATGCTCACGGAGATGACTGGAGACGGTGCTTTCCAGGTCATGCATTGCACTGACCTTGGCAGAACGCAGGCCTCAAGGCCATCAGGAACGCTGCATTGCTAGCAAGGTGCCTCCAACACCCCCGCTCCCCCGCCTCGGAAACCACCTGTGTCCCGGGCTCCCACCTTGCTTCTCAGCCTTTCTGACTCTGCCACGCCTGTGCCGCCCTCTGGCCCCTCCATGAATGCCTTCTCAGCCTCCCCTGCGCCTGCCGCCCGTGGCTGCCTCTCCACCTCGCTCTTTAGCCCCACTCCTGACCCGCTGTGACACGCTGGGGTTTCAGATCCTGCCACTGGCGGCTTTATTCTCTTGCTACTTTCACATCCGAACTCTCAAGACAGGGATTGTGATGGCCCCAGCCCATCTTTGCAGGCCAGTTGCCTTCATGGTGGCTGATCAACCATGGTGAGCCATGGCCTTTTTCCTTGGTCCCACGGGGTGATGGCCACAGTGGTGTCCACGCAGAGGGCAGGCACACTGGCCAGCGGGTCCAGCACGACAGGGCCGCAGGGAGGGTTCTGTGAGCGGAGGGGACGGGGAAGGCTGCAGTGTCTACTGGAAGCTGTCCCCAGGAGGCGAGATTTGAAGACAGGCGAGATCACGAATCCATACCAACTGTACCAATCTATACCAACCATTCAGATATTTTAGTAGTGCCCGTGTTTGTTGAAATACTGAGCTCCTCTACTTCCACAGTTCACAGAATGTTTTAGAATGACCTCAAGTTTCACAGAAGGGAAGCCCCTATAGACTTCTCACGAGGGTGTGAATACTTTAAGGGTGGTTGCTCTTACTTCCTCTGAGATCCGCAGAACTTATTGTAAGTTCTTCCTGGCACACGGGAATTACTTAAAAAAAGAAAGACACCCAAGTAACCGAGAAAACAAAATGTAAGAACAGAAAGATCAGGAGTTCACAGGAAGCACTCCTAAGTCAGATGAGAAGGGGCGGCTTTTGTGAGAGCAGTTTGAGATCAGTCTGACCGGAAGACATGGCCTTTGGAAAGCCTGCCTCCCCTGGTCAGGTTCAAGGTTTCACTGCCTGAGCTCAGTTTCAAACACGACACACCCAGGCCCAGTTTGCGGGCTGTGTCTGAACCAGACTGCCAGGCCGAGGGGCAGGGGGCCCAGGGCTGTGGACCCAGAGGGGGGTCTCCTAGCTGCCCACAGCTCCATAAACAAAAGGGACCGCATCCAATGGCCCCATCCTCTCAAGGAAATCAAACTTCGCGTGTGACTCCTAAATTCTTCAGAATTTCTCCCTACCCCCCCACACACCAAGCAACGAAAATCCACTTGAATGCAAGCTCGGTTTTGTGTTTGTTTATCCCCTCCGAACAAGGAACCAAAAACCACAAGTTGACAAAAGCATGGAGAAATCAAATATTTTAATAGCACCCATGTTTGTTGAATTACTGAGCTCCTCTACTTCCACAGCCCACAAAATGTCTTAGAATGACCTCAAGTTTCACAGAAGGAAAGCCCTTAAAGATTTCTTATGAGGGTGTGAACACTTTAAGGGTGGTTGCTGTGTCCTACTCCCTCTGAGATCCCCAGAATGTATTCTAAGTTCTTCCTGGCACTCAAGAGAAACATGATGGATGCCGAAGGGTTTGTCTAGTCTGGTTTCTTGGTATAAACTGCGAGCAAAGGGCAGAGGCTGGGCTCTGAACTCTGTATCTTTGGCACGGCAGCTGGAACCTCTAAAGCACTCAGAAAACATGTTTCAGTGAAAGAATCAATAAAAAGTAGGTTCTTGATGGCAGTTATTATCTAATGAATGAGCTCTTAGTAAGTTTATACTAAAGTGCAAATGACTAATATGACACGCTTTCTGAAAGCAGGTATTTGTTTGGGTGAGGATCTGGTGTTCAGGAGAGAGCAAGGCCTGTGGACTTTTGACATATTGGGAAGGGAAGCAATGGTTAGCTGCAAAGACTGGGATAGAAAGGGGACCCCAGACAAGAAATAACTGATTTTCGATTTTTTTCCTGGGGTCAGCCCTGCATACTTTCAGAAATTTAATATCTTATTACAAAAAATAAAATAAATAGAATAAAATTTAACCTTGTATTGTGGATGGAAAATGATTTGCTGAACAGTTGGACGTTCTTGGTCGAGGCACGATTACGAGAACCGCTTCCTCCCACCCAATTCGTTCATTCATTCCTGGTCTCTAAACTCTAGGCTGTTAACGGCCCAGCAATCTTTTGAGCAATACCCACTGCCCCATGACTTTTCTCAGCTGGCTATCATAATTTCATTTTTTGCTATATCATAGTCACACAGGCCTGCTACCTCTGTGAATGGGTGAAGCTGCGTACAAAAGCGGAGGACTTCTTAAGGGAGACTTTTTTACATGAAAGTTAAGAGACGTCAGAGCAAGCACACACATGCTAATGACATACAAATGACATGCAAACCATATGCAAATATGTCTCACTCCCCACCCCTCCTCTGCTTTGATGTGGCCCATGGGAAGCCTTCTCCTGGAGATCATTAATCCAAAGAGTTGACTTAACAGCTTTCCCATTCTTTAAGCTTTTTTTAATCTAATTGCCTTCATTAGCTTGGATAGTGCATAAACGCGTCCTAGAATTTCATAAATAAGAGCCCATAATTTCCACAAAGGGATTTTTATTTGGTGAGTACTCATATATATATGTGTGTGTGTGTCTACACATGCACACAGAGAAGCTCTATTTTGAAAGATGTTATAGAAATTAGAATGCAAATAGAAGATATATTCATAACAGTTACCACTTTCAAATTAAGTACATGGATGTACATGCCAGCTTTAAGCCATCCCTTAACAGTTGTCCTTTGAAATTTACTGTTGCTGTTCAGTCACTGTCCCACCTGATTTTCTGGGACCCCAGAGCCCGCAACAGGCCAGTCCTCACTGTCTCTCACTGTCTCCCGGAGCTCGCTCAAACTCATGTCCATTGAGTTGGTGATGCCCTCCAACCAGCTCATCCTCTGCTGCCCCCTTCTCCTCTTGCCTTCAATCTTTCCCAGCTCAGGATCTTTTCCAGTGAGTCAGTTCTTTGCATCAGGTGGCCAAAGTATCGGAGCCTCAGCTTCAGTCCTTCCAGTGAATACTGAAGGTTGATTTCCTTTAGGACGGACCAGCTTGACCATGCTAACTCTCTTATGTGAGCTGTTGGATGTCAGACAAGTTGTTCATCAGTTCAGTTCAGTTCAGTTCAGTTGCTCAGTCGTGTCTGACTCTTTGCGACCCCATGAACCACAGCACGCCAGGCCTCCCTGTCCATCACCAACTCCCGGAGTTCACTCAAACTCATGTCCATTGAGTCGGTGATGCCATCCAGCCGTCTCATTCTCTGTCGTCCCCTTCTCCTCCAGGCCCCAATCCCTCCCAGCATCAGAGTCTTTTCCAGTGAGTCAACTCTTCGCATGAGGTGGCCAAAGTATTGGAGTTTCAGCTTTAGCATCAGTCCCTCCAATGAACACCCAGGACTGATCTCCTTTAGAATGGACTGGTTGGATACGTTTCCCTTAATTATCTCTCTTTCTCTATGGTGGTAAAGAGCAGGAATATGAAAATATGGAAAAGCACTCAATGACAGACTTTGTTCCTTGGCCATGACTTGCCCCCCACCGTGGAGCGGACAGAGAAGGAAAGGAGAGCAGCGAAGTCTGTTTAGAAACGCGCTGCCCTCAGGGGTCTTGTTAACATTGAACCTCATTTAAAGGAGATGAAGGGGGAAGCTTTATGACGAATCAACACTCAGATTTGTTTGCATATCGGCAAATATTGTCCTTTCCTCTGCACATTATTTACCAACGTATTTTCTCACTCCCAGATTTACCTAAGAGCTCAACATCTTATCTCATGAAAACATAAGAGAATAGCCTCAAAACTGTCATGTCCCTGTTTGTGGGAATGTAACCTGATATAGCCACTCACTATGGAAGACAGAATGGAGATTCCTCAAAAGGCTTGAAGTAGAATCACCATATGAACCAGAATTGAGAAAGGTCACAAGTGCCTCCGTGTTCCTTGCAACACTATTTACAATAGCTAGGACATGGAAATAACCTAGATGCCCATCATCAGACAAAGGGATAAAGACACCACGGTACATATATACAGTGGAATATTACTCAGCCATAAAAAGGAGCATATTTGAGTCACTTCTAATGAGGTGGGTGAACCTAGAGCCTGTTGTACAGAGTGAAGTAGGTCAGGAAGAGAAAAACAAATATCATATATTGTTATATCATATGCACATATGTGGAGTCTAGAGAGATGGTCCTGATGAACCCATTTCCGGGAGAACCGTGCAGGCATGGACGCGGAGAACAGGCTCCTGGACGCGGCGGGGCGGGAGGAGGAAGGGGAGCGTGGGCAGATGGGGAGAGTAGCCCGGGGCACAGACACCACCCTGTGTGACACGGACACCAGAGGGCACATGCCGCGCGGCTCGGGGAACTCGGGCCAGGCTCTGCAGCAGCCTAGAGGGGTGGGAAGGGTGGGATGGGGAGGGGACCCCTGTGTCCCTGTGGCTGGCCTGTGGAGGAGTGGCATGGGCCAACACAATACTGTGAAGAAGAGTTCCTTCAGTTAAAAATAAGTAAGTTTGGAAACGTAAAACAGTCGTGACATTTCAAAGAGGAGCTGCCACCCCAGGTGTGACTCTGATCCATAGCAGACAGATCAGGCATAAACCAACAAAACACCCTGACGTGATGTGTCTTGCTTAGGTTCATACAGAGCAGATTCAAGCCCAAGACAATTTAGCTTCAGAGCCTACACTTGTAATCACTGGGTTAGGCTGCCTTGTTTCTCAGTAGCATCACATGATCCCCTAAAACCTCTGCGTTGTGCTGGTCAAATGCAAGAGTGAGTCCAAGGATTAGGTACTGGAGGTGGTCCAAGGCAAATCAGTTCCTTCCGAACTGGGCGGAAAACGTACATCCAGAAACACATCAAGAAACAGAAGGGCATTTTTCTTATAATCTCGGTGCAGGAAGTGATGGTCCAACCTGGTTATCATCTGAGCTCCAGAGGGCAGCCGGCCCTGTGCTGCCTGAGATAGGAGTCTGCATTGCAGATGAAGGGCAGGCCAATTATTCCCAGGGATCAGACCGAAGACTTCGGCTGAAGCCGGAACAGAAAATGCCTCAGGTTTTGAAAACTGTAGCCAGTGAAGAAGATAAGGTGGAAGGCAGCCAGACAAAAAAATAAAAAAGATCCATGGCTGCCTCCCCCAGGGCAGCCTGTGACCTGCGATGCTGCAGAAAGCGCGGGATGCAGAAGGGGAACGAGACGGTTGTCAGCAGGCAGGTCTGCGGCTAAGTTTTCAAAGCAGGTACGCGTTCCTCCTTGGAGAAGAGCATTTGGGGCCGCCGCGAAAACCCTTCTTGTCTAGCCCACCTTGGTTACTGGCAGCACCCCAGGGGGGCAGGCGGTGGGGATGGGGCTCCATCCAAGTCAGAGGGCAGGCTGGAAGCTCCCTGATCTGTCATTCAGCACCTTCTCCAGCCTGCCTTCCTCTTTGTCCTCGTAAGTAAGTGTTCGTTGCTCAGTCCTGTCCAACTCTTTGCAACCCCATGGGCTGTAGCCCCACCAGGCTCATCCGTCCATGGGATTCTCCAGGCAAGAATATTGGAGTGGGTTCCATAGCATTCTCCAGGGGATCTTCCCGACCCAGGGATTGAACCTGGGCCTCCTGCATTTCAGGGGGACTCTTTACCATCTGAGCCACCAGGGAAGCAGCTAACTACATTGGTCATCATGAAATTAGGTCACATTCTGAGGTCCTGGGGCTTAGGATGTCAATAGATGAATTACGAGAGCACAGAATTCAACCCATTGTGAAACTTAGTGGCCTGAGATTTGACTGCGCTCACATGTCGTGTAGATCTGGAGGTCACACAGAGCCCAGTGGGAACAGCTCATCCCTGCTCCATGACATCTGGGGTCTCACGTGGGAAGCCTCATAGTGCACCCTGGCTGGAAACCACCGAGAAGTTTGATGGCTCACACATCTGGTGTCTGGGCTGCGACACCTCCCAGATGAGGACTGCTGAGTTGAGTGCACCCCGAGGTCTCCCATGTGGCGGGGCTTCCTGTCCACGTGGCCGCCTCTGGGTCGTCAGACTTCAGCTGCCAGCTCCAGGCTCCCCAGGTGAGGTCTCCTGTGGGTGAGGCAGAAGGCATGCCACCTTTCATGGTCCACTCTGAAGTCACAGGGCATTTCCCCTCCTCCACACTCCTCGGGCGAAAACTGATGGAAACTCCCAGGTTCAGGGGAAGAGGAATTCAATTAAAGGTGGTGATGGGAGAACAGCAGCATCACACAGAAAGACACACAGAACAGGAGATGTTGAGGGGCCATTTGGGGAAAGTGCAACCAGCCCCGAGAATCGCCCTCCGCACAGAGTAGGGGCTGGTGGGTCGTGAGGTCTTTTATGGTCTGCCTTTGGGGATTTCTTTCTATCTGCCATCTATCTTTCCTTTTTCCTTTCCTTCTTTTTAATTTTTGTTAAATAACTCCTTTTGCATACTCTCTTCTTTCTTGATTCAATTTTTCCATAGGAAAAAAAATCTATTTGAGAATTCCTCTATGACATACAGCAATACTAATTCACAGTTTCTTCCTAGAGGACCCAGGATAAATCATATCGGACCCTGGTGAGGCTTATAAAACAGTAAGAGAGAGACAAAGCAAAGGGAACAAACGTCCTGGCCAGCATGTAACAACCCAGCATTTGCGCTCTGAATGAGCCACTCACCGCTGCAAGTAGCTTTCTGTTTCAAAGAAGATCGCACAAATCCTCATGGAAACCAGGATGCAGTGTTTCCGTCTCAGGGAGAGAAGGTGCAGGGTACACTACCTGTCAGGAGAGAAACGGCAGGCAAGCCTTCTCTGTCTTGAGATGGGGGCCAGCGTTCACCAACCATAATTCAAAGTCTTCCATACCCCAAAACGTCATGCCTCACCTGCACCGTCCTGACACCACAGGGGTTTCCAGGTGCGACGGGCATCCTCAGTGAAGCCGGGCTACGGGTTTCCCCAGCTGCCTACAGCAGACTTGCGTCTTCTGATTCCCGCTCTCGGCTTGCCCAGGGTAAGGATCGCGGTTCCCATTCTCTGCCGATTGTCGGCGGTGGTGGCTAGAAGCTGGCTTCCAGGACCGCTAGCCCTCTGGTCACTCGGGAACGCCCTCTCCCCACATGCAGGACGCTGAGATGGCCAACAGTAGGAGCGCGGTGCAGAACGGTTTTCTTCCGTGCTCTGGGAGGGGTCCTCAAGCCTGCTCCACAGTCCGATTCCTTTCCTACAGCACCAGCTCCCACTGTCAGGGGGAGCACTCTGAAACCACCCACCCTGGCCAGGCACTGCAGTAAGCATTTGCGTGAGCTGATTTACAACAGGAGGTCCTGCTGAGGAACACGGAACTAATGAGCCACCGCCAACGCAAGAGTTCAGGAAAGGTCAAAAGGGGACACCACACGTCTGACCACCTCCCAGAATCCTTCTCACTGGCGTCCATCTTGGCTGGACAAGGCTTCACCACCAGGAAGGACTCTGAGCCAGAGTGACTGGCTGAAGACAACTTGGAAACGAATCCTATCACCATGAAACCCGAGCCTGGGAGCCACGTGGCAGAGCAGTCCTCCTGGGTTCCCTGGCCCTACTGCTCTCCACCCGGGCGCCCTTTCCCAATAAAATCTCTTGCTTTGTCAGCACATGCACCTCCTTGGACAATTCATCTCCGAGTGTTAGACAAGAGCCCAGTTCCGGGCCCTGGAAGGGGTCTCCCTTCCTGCAACACCACTGCTCACTCTTCCCCGTGCCGAGTCACTTGCCTTATTGCACTTTTTGAATTATTTCAATTTTTTAAATTTTCTCATCCACACCGCCTTTGTTGCAAGTCTTACCGACTTTTCCTTTGGCTTCTTGGAGACTTCTGTTGCATCCCAATAAGGTCATTAAACAATCTAGAAAGCACTGTTCTGGGTGTTCAGTTCATTTTCAGAGGCCTTTCCTGACCCTGACAGGTTAGGGGGTGACCACGCATCCCTCGCCTGTTGGGTCATTCCCACGCTTTCTGCGTGTGCGTGTGCACTCAGCCTGAAGGCTGTTTCAGTCAGACCCAACACTGGCCAGACAGCTGGTGGACCAAGAGCCAGCACCCAGCACCCTGGTGCCCTGTGGCCTGAGAGATGCCCTTTCACTCAAACGATGGGAGTTGCTGGAGGCAGCCTGGAGCTCTCTGTCAAGGTCGGCCGAGCTTCCATGCGGGGTGGTCTGCAGGGAGCGTCTCCTCAGCCCTGCAGGTGGTCCTTGGACGCCCCGAGCTGGCCGGGTGCACGTGAGTCTCCCTAGGCTTGGCCACCACGCCTCTCTCCATCCTTCAGGAATACCATCTCATCGGAACTGTGCGTCCAGACTCCCCCATGCTCCTGACCGCCATGTTCCGTCACTGTTCTGATTTTTATGTGGACACGCTAAGCCTATGAAAAGTGGTGATGGTGGTGGGTGTTGTTTTGGTATCGAGGGAGCTGTCCAGGACAGCCAACTGCAAAACAACCCCCATTTATAGCAGAGGCTTGGCTGCCAACTTTCCCGGTCCCTGAGGGGGGAGTCGGGAGGGGAGGGGAGAAACGTCTCCTTGTGACTGTCTGTCTGGCAGTCTGCTGTTTGGGGCAGGAACAAGAACGTGTGTAAGATGCTCATTTATGTCTCTCAGATTAGCGCCCTGTGGATGAACTTTCCTTTCTAAAATGTGTATAGTTAAGTTTGCTGTCTTTTGCTTTGTGTTGGAGGGCTGTTTCAGAGGCTACTGGCTGGAATTCATGCTTGATAACAGCATCCTAGTAGGCTTTCTGGCAATCTTATTTCTCTGTCATAAACGATTTTCATTAGCTATACATGTAAACATTATTAGGTGTCAAATAGTTATCAACCAGCTTTAATTCCATTGCACAGTGGACTCATCAGGGAATCAGTAACTTGTGGTTGGCTCTCAATTATGTGGGCGGACTGGCTGAAGTTAAGGAAGAAAGGAAGAGAGAAAGGAATGGGGGGAGGGGGAGGTGAGGAGGGAGCCAGAGAGGAAGATCTGAGCTCCTAAATCCAGAATCTGCCAGGTAATTAGAAACATGCGTGAAATGAATGTTGCATTTACTGACTACCTGCAAATCAGGAAGTAAAAGCCCTTATTAAAAGAGAAAATGCAACGTTCAAATAAGTCAAGTACATTTTGTTTCTTGTGCATATATGCTAATATTTTATGGTTAAGAGCCATAGCCAGAATACGAATTCTATCTGGACAGTTTTGTTGATATTTTTGTTATAAATTGAGAAGCATAGAACATACTAGGCTTTTTATAAACGTCACAGCTTATTAAGTCACTGGAAAGCTGGCAAAAATCCACAGCTTTTCCGTATTTCAGTAATAATTCCCAGGCTGTCCTTCTGTGTATTCCCTTCTCCTGCCAAGTGCCTCCACCAAACAATTCATTTATTTCACATAACTTCAGTCGTGCTCCGAGTTACTTCATCCATAGCCTTAAAGGAATGCAGTTAGCCCTGCCAAGTATTTCTGCAAGTTTCTGCTTTCCTTATAGTTTATCTGCTGCTTTCCCTAGCCTTTGACTCCAGACATTAACCGGCACAAGTCAGGCTGTATTGGAACCTTCACCTACTTACTGCTAATAGATGTTCCCTGAATAGTGTCTCTTTGCGGAGGCGTCCTGACCATGCAGAATGTTCCTCCGATAGGTCACTGAGAAGTATTCCTGACATTGAAATGTATTTGTCATTTTCCCTTCTGGAAGATTGCTCCCCAGGGTGAATCGTGCCTTTGTAACAATGAATCAACCAGTCTGGATCATCCATCCGTGTGACTCAGTTACATCTGATTTTTATGAAAGTGGCTCAATTTTGTCACATGCCTGCCATGCCCTCAGATTGCCATCAACATGGAGAATTGCCAGAGATGATGTCTCGGTAAGAAATCCTGTGACTTTTCACCAGGAACTCATGGAAAATCACAGTATCTATGCCTGCCTAAAAAATAATGATAATTACCTTTAAACTCACAATGTATAAATTTTTGTCAGAAATTCTACTCACAAAGGAATGTGAGCTGATAGCTTTTTATGTCAACCTGAGGATCTCTGAGTGACTCATGGCCCCAAGAGGGTTCGGGAGACTCAGGTCTAAATACCACCCTAATTAACATTGTGAGACAAAGATTAATTCGCTTGCTGTGGATTCACAGGGCACCTGAAACATGATTGCTCATTATGAAGCAAAAGAAAACTACATTGCACTACACCATGTGGGTGAAATGTTAATGCTGGAGTTTATAAGACCCAATGAAGCTTAAACAAGCTAATAATATTTCACCAAAGAGAAGCTAATACCAGGTTGACGAATAAGGCCGATAGGAAAGCATTTTCAGTGCTGCGTGACACACTCTTGTCCCTCGTACTATAAATAAGAGAGCTGGGGACAGGCACTCACATTGCTGCAGGCTGGAGTTGCTTACCATCTGAGGTCACCAAAGCTTATTGTGGATCACAGGTTAATGGCCCAGCTGTTTTTTCTAGAAGGAATGAGCCGTGGGTGAGTGCTTGTGTTAACCATGTCAGCAGCTGATTCAGTTCCTCTGTTCACTAGGTCCGGGTCTATTTTGAGCAAATGATATCAATAAAGTTGACCGAAGGACCACATGGGGTCATTACCTGTGATGCCTGCGCGTGAGCGGCCACTTGGGGTTTTCTACTCCAAGCAAAGATTTCAGCTTTGGTAATGAGAGACACATAAAGACAAAAAGCAAGAGAAAGCAACCCCAATGCTAGGCACCGATAACCTAGAAAGAGGCGGAGGAAGGGCTCTTCTTGCTCAGTTACTAAGTCGTGTCCGACTCTTTGCGACCCCGTGGACTGCAGCGCGCCAGGCCTCCCTGTCCTTCACCATCTCCCAGAATTTGCTCAAACTCACGTCCACCAAGTCAGCCATCCAACCCTCTCATCCTCTGTCTCCCCCCTCTCCTTCCCTCAGTCTTCCCAGCATCAGGGTCTTTTCCAGTGAGTCGCCTCTTCCCATCAGGTGGCCAAAGGATTGGAGTTTCAGCAGGAAGGGTGCTGAGAGAAAAGCCACAGAGGAGTCTGCTGCTGCTGCTGCTAAGTCACTTCAGTCGTGTCCGACTCTGTGTGACCCCATAGAGGGCAGCCCATCAGGCTCCCCCGTCCCTGGGATTCTCCAGGCAAGAACACTGGAGTGGGTTGCCATTTCCTTCTCCAATGTGTGAAAGTGAAAAGGGAAAGTGAAGTCGCTCAATCATGTCTGACTCGTAGCGACCGCATGGACTGCAGCCTACCAGGCTCCTCCGTCCATGGGATTTTCTAGGCAAGAGTACTGGAGTGGCTTGCCATTGCCTTCTCCGACAGAGGAGTCTAAACACAGAAAAATAAAGTAATATCATGGAAGGCCACAAAGTGTAAGTCAGTTCAGTTCAGGCGCTCAGTCGTGTCTGACTCTTGGCGACCCCAAGGACTGCAGCGTGCCAGGCCTCCCTATTTGGAACCAGTCTGTTGTTCCATGTCCAGTTCTAACTGTTGCTTCCTGACCTGCATACAGATTTCTCAAGAGGCAGGTCAGGTGGTCTGGTATTCCCATCTCTTTCAGAATTTTCCACAGTTTGTTGTGATCCACACAGTCAAAGGCTTTGGCATAGTCAATGAAGCAGAAGTAGATGTTTTTCTGGAACTATTTTCTTTTTCAATGATCCAGCAGATGTTGGCAATTTAATCTCTGGTTCCTCTGCCTTTTCTAAATCCAGCTTGAACATCTGGAAGTTCATGGTTCATGTACTGTTGAAGCCCGGCTTGGAGAATTTTGAGCATTACTTTACTAGCGTGTGAGATGAGTACAATTGTGTGGTGGTTTGAACATTCTTTAGCATTACCTTTCTTTGGGATTGGAATGAAAGCTGACCTTTTCCAGTTCTGTGGCCACTGCTGAGTTTTCCAGATTTGCTGGCATGTTGAGTGCAGCACTTTCACAGCGTCATCTTTTAGGTTTGAAGGTCATAAAACATAAGTCAGCTAATTTAATTTAATTTAATGTTGTAGTTGAGCCCAACAATGGATAGTCCCTCTACTTGGAGTCAGAAAAATGTGACAAAGGAGAATTGTCAGTGATGGGATTCCCCGATTAAACCTCTCCCACTCTTATGAATTATTCAGGAACATGAAAATGTTGAGGATGGTGTAATGGCTGGTGATGTAGCTTTCTTGTAAATTTCCCTTCCTTCCAAAGTATTTGCAAGGCAAGCTGTGGTTCCTCAGATGGGAGAATCTCTTGAAATTGGGGCCACCTTGAAACTGAGGTCCACCTTGAACATCAACTTAATGTTCTGAAGTCCCATAAGCTTTACTGGCATTGTGTCACTGCTTAAACCTTCCAGCAACAAACAAATCCCATTATTTTTCCTGTGAAAAGTGCTACCCCTTGAAAAAAGCACCTGGTCCAGTTTCACTGGAGAGTCCCTTCCAGACTCCAAGGATAGTGTCTGTGCTGTGTAGACCATTGCAAAGCTTTAGAAAGACTTCTTTTTCATAAGTCAACAAAACTAGAGTTATCAAAATGTGATGAAAATACTGCCTGGTACACACACACACACACACAATACAGCCCAAACTCAGACTAATCTAAGAATGCACATTTATATGGATACATAAAAACGCTTACTTAAAACAACAGCAAATAGAATTAAGGCGCACCAAGCATTTGATTCTCCGTGAACAAATATGATAAGCCAGGGATGCAAAGGAAGTTTCCAATGAAAATATATGTAATATGTATGTGTGGAGGGGTGAAGAAGTGTTTATCAATAGAGGAACACTCTCCAAGCCTTTAGCATTTAATTACTTGGCAAAGACCTTGAATATTGAAGTAATGTTATAAATTTAGCTCTTGAAATCTTTCTTTTCAGTGTATTTTATATGCTAAATAAAAAAAACCACTCACAAAAAAGTAGTTTGTATCCATTCATTTTGTTTGAATGTATAATGCTATGTTTCCACCTCAATATTAAGAAGATGAAAAAACCAATTAAAAGTAGCAGGAGATTGCAGAGACATCTTACAAAAGAAGATGAGCAGACACATAAGATGCTCCACCCTGCTAGTCGCCAGGGAAATGCAAATTAAAACTGCCGTGAGATGCCAACATAAACACACACACGCAGTAGACTGTCTGAAATCCCAGTTTCCTCATCTCTCTGTAAAATCTATTCCCCCTTTTCCCCAGATAACCGGCAACCTTGTTTCTGCCATTAGAGATGAGCTCACCGTTAGCGGAATTCGGTACAAGTGCATGATTTACCCTTTTGGGTCTGGTTTCTTTACTCAGCAAAACAATTTTGAGGTTCATCTGCACTGCTGTGTGCATCGTAGTCTAATCCTTTTTATTGGATTTTATTTTATTTTTAATCCATATCTCACTGTATGGATATATCAGAATCTGTTCGTCTTGCTGATGGGCATTTGGGATGTTTCCTGTTCTGGTCTAATAAATAAAATTGCTGTGAACATTTGTGTACGAATATTTGTGGGGTATATGTTTTTATTTCTGTTGAGTAAACATCTAGGAATGGAATAGCTGGGTTATATGATATATACCTTTTTTTCTTTACATTTAAAGAAACTGTTTGTTTCACGAAGTGTTGAATTGAAGTCAACTGAAATGCTTTCTGCCCAACAACACTCAACTTCTCTTGAACTCACTCAGTATGATTTTTCAGCCAAGCAACCTGTTTACAACCTCTTGCAGTCAGATGGTGGCCTTTTCAGTATCAATCAGGTCATGTCACTTCCCTCCTCAGCCACCTGCCGTGGCGGGATGAAGGTGGACCCACACAGAATCTCAACCTTAGCTGAGTAACCCTAGCCCGTGAGACCTGGGACAGCCGGGCCCTGGACGTCTCATCTCATCTGCGCCGAGATCCGCTTTGCTCCATGCTTGGCTCCTGGAATAAGCCAAGCTTGTCTGGCTTCTGGGAATTTGTCCCTGGTCCTCTCCTTTCCCGGAACACTCTTTATTCAAGCATCTCGTGAAGCAACTTCTTTGTTCTCTCTGCCATCTGATCTCTTCAACAGAAACTTCCCTAAACGTCTCATCTCCATGAGGACCAGTCTCACTCAGCCTCCCCTCCCTTCTCTGTCCTTCAGGGCTCTCTGGCCGTGTGAAAAGGACCCGTGTGTAGCTGAGTGATCCACCTCTCACTGGAGCATACACCCGCAGAGCCGGGGACCTCCTCTGTCAGATGGCCCAGGTGTTGCTGCCTCTTCAAATCCCCGGAGAGTCCGTGCTGGATGCCACAGACCTCTGTTTGGGGCTCATGAGGAGCTCTCGGTAAGCTTGGGTGGTTTCAGAGCCCCAGGCCGTGGGCTTGGAGGCCGTGCTCAGGCTGGGCGAGCCCTACCAACTTCTGGTACACCATCAGGGCGCACGGGCAGCTCAGCGCGGGAGCCTGAGTGGAGGGTTACACACGGGGTCTTCACTCCTTCCCCAGAACGGACTCCAGCCCTCTGCTCATCCTTTACTTACAGGACATGCCGCGCGGCCCCTGCCCGCTCCAAGGGCGCACGGGCCTGGGGCGGAGGAGGAGTGATTGCAGGAGGAGAAAGATGCAGGAGGAGAAAGGATTGAAATGGTGTGCCCCCCACTGCCCTTCTATTCACTGGACCCAGAGCGTCTAGAACTTAGTCACCAGGGCGTGCCTTACCCTTGATTCACAGTAGATGCTTATTCAGCGAGACTAACCGTGTTGGGATCTCAGTTTTTCTTGCCAGGGAGGCAAGACCCTAAGAAAATCCCTGAGACCTCAGTGCTGAGGGTCCCACCTCCCTCCTTCTGGCACATGTTCTTAGACGGCGTTTGTACTTCACTGTCTCTCCCACTGGAGATGACGTGTTTGGTTTGCACTAACACGGTGCATGCATGTGTGTTCAGTCGCTTCAGTCACGTCTGACTCTGTGTGACCCCACGGACTGCAGCCCACCAGGCTCCTCCCTCTGTGGTTATCCAGGCAAGAATACTGGAGGGGGTTGCCGTGCCCTCTTCCAGGGGGATCTTCCCAACCCAAAGATCAAACCCACATCTCCTGCCTTGATAGGCAAATTCTTTACCACTAAGCCACCTGGGAAACCCTAGCATTAACACAGTAGTGAGAAATAATTGACAGTATCAGCCTGCCGCAGAGTATGGATATTATGCAGGGTTGTTCCAGTCTGGGAAGGATATTTTTCTTGAAGGATATCTTTCTGGTGCTTTGCAACTAGAAGGCAGGAGCGACCACCTACTTCTAAAAGGATCATTTTCTCTGATGTTCTCTATCTTGTTAGTTTTCATCACTAATATTACTGTTTAATATTAATAAAATAGACACTATATTAGTGTTATAGGGAGCAATTTATCCTCTGCCCAGAATGATGGACTGAAGTTAGGAAAACAGCAAGCCTGTCTTTGAGTGTTCCTTCATTTTTGTTGGTACCAAGGTCTTGTCTGTGCACAGAATGATATACTCAGCATGTTGGAGGTCTGGGGGATCTTCCATTCTGACTCACGGAGGAGCAAAGCAGAAGCCTGCGAGGCTGAAGCAGTCCCCTGGTTACACCACTATTTAGGAGAGGATTAGGCATGAGAACTTGAAGTCCCCACTTCTAGCCAGGAGCCAAACTGTCAAAGAGAAAAAGAAGTAATCTTATTTTGGGTAGTAGTTGCTTCTTTAAAAGGCTGAAGTAAGACTTCCCTGTTGGTTCAGTGGATAAGAGTCTACCCGCCAATGGAGGGGACATGGGTTCAGTCTGTGGTCCAGGAAGATCCCACATGCCGCGGAGCAACTCACCCCGTGTGCACAGCTCCTGAGCCCGTGCGCAGTGACTGCCGAAGCCTGTGTGCCCACGGCCTGTGCCCACAACGAGAAGCCCCCGCAATGAGAAGCCCATCCCCGCAATGAAGAGTAGCCCCTCACAACACGGGAAAGCCCACTCTCAGCAACGAAGACCCAGCAGAGCAAAAATAAAGAAATAAAATAAAAGGTTGGAATAATTAAAACACGGTTCAAAAGGACACACGCATCCCAGCGTCCACTGCAGCACTGTTTACAATAGCCAAGACGGACGCAATGGGTAGATGGACCAACAGACGAATGGGTGAAAGAGATGTGGCACGCAGAGACAGTGTGATATTACTCAGCTCTTAGGGGGAGTGGAACCACGCCACCCGCAGCAGCATGGATGGACCTGGAGTTCATCATACCAAGGGAAGTAAGTCAGACAGAGAAAACAAACGTCAGATGACATCACTTATATGTGATTCCCAAAGAGAAAAATAGTACAGACGAACGAACTTATTTACAAAGTAGAAACAGACTCACAGTCTTAGCAAATTTAAGGTTCCTGGGGGAAGGGTGGGGGGAGGGACAGACTGGGAGTTTGGGACTCTCACATACCCACTGCTATATTTAAAATAGAAAGCTAGCAAGGACATACTGCCTGGCACAGGGAACTCTGCTCAACAAGGAGAAATAGCCTGGATGGGGAAAGAACTTGAAAAAGAACGTAATAGATTCATGTACGCATGTAACTGAGTCACTTCACCGCACACCTGAACATAACACAGCATTGCTCTTCACCGCTACACCATACAAAATAAAAAAAATTAAATCTGTCTTAACTCAAAGATGTCAGGAGGAGCACACTATCTTCTCAACAGACAGAACGTATCACTTAACTTCCACTGAAGCTGAGTCAGGGCTTACAAATCACCGGCAAAGCAAGCCCTTGTTTCCATGAAATTTCATCCTGGAGTTCCTGGAAATGACACAGAGAGCCTTCGTCACAGAAAGGAACTAAGTGAGATGTAAATTAAACTTTCTCCAGCAATTGTGTGTAATTTATAGATGCCAAGCCCTTAGAATTGATGTCATTTTTACTCTGCAGGAGAATTAAATTCTTGCTGTATCTTCATGAGCAGAAATCATGGAGCTTATATATTTTGGAACAATTGAAAAAAGAACTGAAAAAAGAGAGGTGAAAAATTTTTTTCCTCTAAGGACCAATAAAATCTCGATGGTGCTATCTGCTTAAGCAACACATTCCGACAAAGGCAACGGGGTACAGAGGTTAAGGGCGTGAACTCTGGAACAAGACTGCACCGCAAACCCCGCTGCCTCTTTACTGGCTGTGAGACTTTGGCTCAGCAGGGTCTGTTCCTGAAAACCAGGGATGCTAAGCCTAGCTGTGTGTTACTCACCTCTTTTAAAAAATGTATTCTATGTATATTTTATTGAAATATAGCTGATTTACACTGTTTCATGGGAATAGCAAAATCACTCGATTCAGTTCAGTTCAGTTCAGTCACTCAGTCGTGTCTGACTTTCTGCAACCCCATGGACCGCAGCACATCAGGCCTCCCTGTCCATCACCAGCTCCCGGAGCTTGCTCAGATTCATGTCCATCGAGTCGGTGATGCCATCCAGCCATCTCATCCTCTGTCGTCCCCTTCTTCTCCCGCCTTCAATCTTTCCCAGCATCAGGGTCTTTTCCAGTGAGTCAGTTCTTTGCATCAGGTGACCAAAGTACTGGAGTTGCTGCTGCTGCTGCTGCTAAGTCACTTCAGTCGTGTCCGACTCTGTGTGACGCCATAGACGGCAGCCCAGCAGGCTCTCCCGTCCCTGGGATTCTCCAGGCAAGAACACTGGAGTGGGTTGCCATTTCCTTCTCCAATGTGTGAAAGTGAAAAGGGAAAGTGAAGTCGCTCAGTCATGTCTGACTCGTAGCGACCGCATGGACTGCAGCCTACCAGGCTCCTCCGTCCATGGGATTTTCTAGGCAAGAGTACTGGAGTGGCTTGCCATTGCCATACCTATAAATCCATCTATTCTTTTTCAAACTCTTTTCCATTATAGGGCATTACAAGAAATCGGTTGTAGTTCCCTGGGTATACAGTAGGTTCTTGCTATTTACCTATTTTAATATAGTGGTGTGTATCTGTTCATCCCAAAGTTCTAACTTATCCCTCCTGCCCAGATGCCACCAGCAGTGATGCTGCTGTTCTATCTGTGGTCTCTGATGGAACAGAAGGACCATCCATCCAGTGAACACTGCCGGATACCCACAGCCACCGTTCCTTGGAGGGATCTCAGATTTGAATATAGTGCACATAATTCCCTGACTGCTGCTGCTGCAGCTAAGTCGCTTCAGTCGTGTCCGACTCTGTGTGACCCCATAGACGGCAGCCCACCAGGCTCCCCCATCCCTGGGATTCTCCAGGCAAGAACACTGGAGTGACTAATATTAACTAATTACAGAGGTCGTGGGGGTCACCCCAAGCCTGCAAGTGTTAATCACTGCAGTCGCGTCTGACTCCATGGACTGTAGCCCGCTTGGCTCCATTCTTGTCCACGGAATTCCCCAGACAAGAATACTAGCGTTGGTAGCCCTTCCCTTCTCCAGGGGCTCTTCCTGACTCAGGGATCGAAAATAGGTCTCGAGTATTGCAGGCTTATGCTTTACCATCTGAGCCTCCAGGGAAGCCCTAAATGATCAAACTTCAGGAGGTTCTGACCTGCATGTGTTTAGGAGGTGCTGGCTTGATAGCTAGCTATTGTTGATGTAATGTCATCATCTCGATGACTTTCATTATAATATATATTTTAATATGTATGCAGGAATTGATCCAGGGTCTCCTGCATTGCAGGCATATTCTTTATCAGTTGAGCTACCAAGGAAGCCCCAATATATATTTTAATGTATCATCAAAGGCATTCAATATACATGTAATAATTTAACTGTGTCCAGAGAGCTAGGAAGAGTTTAATGCAGATTTTTCTTGGGAAGATAAGTTTATTAAGCAATTACATTATTTTTATGAGTCCAGATTAATTATCAGATTATTTCTACTCTCCCGGAAGGAGGAGGATCCTGGCTGAGTAAACCATGCTGAGGGGAGGAAAGGGGCAGAGAGCTGAGAGCTCAGGGAGGATCCAGAGGGTAGCACTGGACTCCTCTCACAGGACTCTGGGGGCTTTGGGGTCTGGGAAGAGGGAGACAGCCTGGACTGGCCCCAGGAGGTCACTTCAACCCTGCTCACCCTTCAGTCCTGCAAAAGGAGATGGTACCAGCATTGATGTAAAATCTCCATCAGGCGGGAGCTGAAACTGTCTGCTCAAGTGGCGAGAATGTGTAGTTCGTACCCAGCAGCTAGCAAGGTAGGAAGCAGCCCGTCCCAACTGAGCAGAGCCCAGCCTCAGCTTCCTGCCCGGGATTGCCAGGACTTCCCTCTCTTTCCTGTCACCCCTTAGTATGCATCATGTGTCTGGTTAGAATCAAAAACTTTCCCACACTGTTTTGGTCATCAAGCTAGGTTTTTGAGTTGAGTTACCTTCACTAGAAAGAAGCTCACACTAAGTATTTCTTTTTCTTTACAAAGGTAGAATATGAATATCATGCTTGTAAGAAGGGACACTTGTTTTGTATACATGATTGTATTTTCCAGACAGGAAATATTGTCATATACAGAATCAACTGGATTACTTAGCTACAGTTTCCCTTTGTCTATAGGTGATGTGTTTGTTACCCGTTTGTCAACCAGCATCCTGCAAATAGGAAAGGAAGCTGTCACTACTTTGAAATTCTAATCATAATAATTGTAAAATTACAGAGAAACTGATGAGCATGCAACAACCAGTTGATAGAACGTTGATGGTGAAAAACAGATTTGTAAGAAAGAGAGATGTTAGCCGCTCAGTTGTGTCCGACTCCTCATGACCCCATGGATTGTAACCTGCCAGGCTCTTCTGTCCCTAGGATTCTCCAGGCAAGAACGGGAAACCATTTCCATCTCCAGGGGGTCTTCATGACCCAGGCATCGAACCTGGGTCTCCCTCATTGCAGGCAGATTCTTTAACATCTGAGCCACCAGGGAAGCCAAGGAGATGTCACAGGTCACCCATTTTGTCTGATGAGATGCAGAGGTAGGGGAGGGCGGGTCTGGATGTGGCGGCCTGAGGGAGTGACCTCGAGTCCTCCTGGGTGTGTGGAGAGGTCCCCGCCTCCCGCTTCCCAAACCCTGATAAATAGGAGGATGTGTAGGCAGGGACCCTTCTTTTAAAAAAATTGAATGTCTTTTTGGAACAATATGAACTAGAAACACTGATGGGTGAGCACCCGCATGGATAGACCTCTCTCTGGCTGCCCCTGCATCCTACCTGTGACATTTGAGAGCCTCTGCAGGTCAGAGCGCTGCCTTGGCCACCTTGGACCAGTTCTCATCCCCACACTTCTGAAGGGGGCATCCAGGGCAGCCAGTGGTGTTCCCATCAGTACCAGCTCCGTGGAGTAAGGCCCTTCCCTCTACAAACTGGCTCCCCGGGAACTCCTTACGTGGTGCAAACACAAAGCTCAGCCCAGGCTCTCCCAGGCTTCCACGGTAACCTCAGTGGGCCTTCGTCACAGGACTCACAGGACTAGAATTGCCCCTGTATCTGCACCCTTTGAGGGCTGCTGGATCTGACCCTGGTAGCCGGGACATAAGGAGTGGGCAGCGTGTGTCTCTTCTCACGCCTTGCCTCTCTGAGGCACCAGCAAGGCTGGGAAAGGCAGAGGTAGGACCGCCAGCCCCCTGGGCCTGCAGCGCCAGCGTTCATGCAGCCAGAGGCCCCAGGATGCGGGGCCCCGCCCAGGGTGGGATGCGTGCTCCTAAAGCCCTGCAGAGGAGACTGCCTCTGTTCAGGACAGTGTTCACTTTCTAGACAAATGTCGGATCGTGGGAGGGCTGGAGAACACTCGTGTCTCTCTCATCGCTACATTTGAGGCCGCCCAACTGTGAACCCAGACGTCAGGTCTCCTGATGTTCAGGTGACTGTTTCTGGAGTATCGCTGAATTTTTCCATTAAAATTAAAAGAGAAGAACCTGATGGTCTGAAGACCACCAGCATGTTAGTCCCATTTTCAGCTGAACCCTGCACCCCGAGAATGAAAGACGGAAACCGACTGCCATGAAATACAGCTTATTTCTCCCTCTAGAGATCAAGGGGAAAAAGCACTCTGCATCACCTTCCACATGATTTTACCTGAAATTTAACCCATTTGCTGAGTTGTTTGCGTGTATCCTATATCATCCCACATTGGATGAGTCATACATACGCTTGGGCTTCCCTGGTGGCGCTAGTGGTAAAGAACCTGCCTGCCAATGCAGCAGACATGAGAATTGCGAGTTCAATCCCTGGGTCAGGAAGATCCCCTGCAGGAGGGCAAGGCAACCCACTCCAGTATTCTTGCCTGGAGAATTCCATGCACAGAGGATCCTGGAGGGCTACAGTCCATGGGGTCATGAAGAGTCAGACACGACTGAGCAACTGAAAACAGCAAATACCACCCCCCCCCACACACACATTAAAATAAAGACTGAGGACACGGCACTGCTGTGAGTTGAACTTGATCAGGGTTGATCTCCCTCCACCCGGCATCACTTTGGGATTATTCCATAATTCTGCTGCATCTGTTTGTTAAAATTTGTACTGGGTTTAAAGCCAGCCTCCCAGGGACCTGAGCTGTGTGTCTGTGACCTGTTTCCCTGGAGGGGCTCCCATCCCGGGACGGAAAGCTCTTGCTGGCCTCCTGGTCTGGAATGTTCCGCACCCTTGCTGTGTCTAAATGTGTGTGGCTGTGCAACTGGCTTCTTGCATCAAAACCTCCCACTGCGCTGACTTCGCCCGTGTGACACGGAGCTTGTTCGGCGACCACATGGATAACCACCTCTACCCAACACTTAGATTTAAAAACATTAGAATGCATGCTCTTGTGGCTCTTAAAATCCTGCTTTGACCTATTTCAGTACATCCATGTTTATCCTGGAAAGAAACCAGCACAGTAGCTGTGGCTTCTGTTCTGAGCAGCGTCAGAGGCAGAGGGTGAGCATGGCCCTCGCTGTCCCAGGCTGACCGACCCCACTCAGGGAAGCAGAGATGCACTTCCCTGAGGTCAGGCGACAGGGCTCCCAGCACCCAAATGAGGCTATTTCTAGGCCATCAGTCAGCTGGCTGACCTGTGTCTGGGCCCCTGAATCTCACAGGCGTTCCCTTTACACATGGAGAGTGAAAAGGGATGCATTAAAGAGAAGACACTTTACTAAAGAGTAAAAGAACTGCTCATGCTCTGCCAGTCCTTAAACGCTTGGGATGGAGAGGGGACCGGAAACCCACAGAGAGCCCCCTTGCCCCCAGACCCGGTGCCCACGTGGGAGGTCCGATCTGCACCCCCATTTCCCATGGCAAGAGAGCCCCCAGCTCCCAGTAACAGTGGGGCAGGCACGATGCTGGAGCGGTGAGAGTCTGTGAGCTCAAAAATGGCACAACAGCCCTGAAAAAGTGACACTGTGATTGGAAACCCAATTGTTCATTTTCTGAGGGCAAATCCTGGTGTGAGGCCCCAAGTGGAAACCACAGCGAACAAAGTTGTCACCCTCATTTATGCGGTCCTCCCCCATTCTTCCCCATCCTCCCTATCCTCCTCTCCATCCTCCCCACCCTCCCCATCTTCCCCATCCTCCCCTCCATCCTCCCCCATCCTCCCCATCCTCCCCATCCTTCCCCATCCTCCCCATCCTCCCCTCCATTCCCCTCATCCTCCCATCCTCCCCCATCCTCCCCATCCTCCCCATCCTCCCCCATCCTCCCCATCCTCCCCATCCTCCCCATCCTCCCCTCCATTCCCCTCATCCTCCCCCATCCTCCCCTCCATCCTCCCCCATCTTCCCTATCCTCCCCCATCCTCCCTCATCCTCCCCATCCTCCCCATCTTCCCCATCCTCCCCTCCATCCTCCCCCATCCTCCCCATCCTCCCCATCCTCCCCATCCTCCCCAGCCTCCCTCATCCTCCCCATCCTCCCCAGCCTCCCTCATCCTCCCCATCCTCCCCAACCTCCCCCATCCTCCCCATCCTCCCCCATCCTCCCCAGCCTCCCTCATCCTCCCCATCCTCCCCCATCCTCCCCATCCTCCCCAGCCTCCCTCATCCTCCCCATCCTCCCCCATCCTCCCCATCCTCCCCAGCCTCCCTCATCCTCCCCATCCTCCCCAGCCTCCCTCATCCTCCCCATCCTCCCCAGCCTCCCTCATCCTCCCCATTCTCCCATCCATTCCCCTCATCCTCCCCATACGCCCCCATCCTGCCAATCCTCCCCAATCTTCCCCATCCTCCGCTCCATCCTCCGCATCCTCCCCCATTCTCCCCATGTTGCCCCATCCTCCCCATCCTCCCCTCCATTCCTCTCATCCTCACCCACCCTCCCCATCCTCTCCCTTCCTCCCCATCCTCCCCATCCTCCCATCCATCCTCCCCATCCTCCCCATCCTCCCCATCCTGCCCATCCTCCCCATCCTCCCCTCCATCCTCCCCATCCTCCCCATCCTCGCCATACTCCCCATCTTCTATCTCCCTGTTTCTTTCTCCTTTGCTTCCTTTTCTCTCCTTTTTCCTTCTCTTTTTAGACAAAGTACTCAGTGTGTCCATCAAGTCCATCTGAAGCCTGTCATTTTGAAGGGCCCTATGTATTAACTGGGCTCTGGGCTCTAACTGGGACAGACAGTGTTGTGTCCGTCATGCGTGTGGACACAAACTCGTCTCTCTGTTTGGACACCTGTCAAAGCCTTGCCAGAAACCAGGGCCGACCAGGCGAGTTGCGGTTTTCTTTTATCCATGAATCAGTATCAGAAAGTACTGGTATGGCTGGCTCTTAAGTTTCTTGGATTTTTGAGATGTTTTTCATACCAGTTCCAAAGATTATTTTATCAGTGACCTTTTAGACTAGCTCTGCAGTAAACAGGAAAACATCCAGCCCCTGTGACTTATGTAACACTCTGAACCCGTCTGGACGGTGTGAGGAGGGCCGTGAAGGGAGCGGACTCTTGGCCATGGGACGCGAGGCAGCAGCAGGCCTCTACTACAGGGACGTCCGTGCTCTCCTGTTGCCGTCTGTCCGTCCGTCCTTCTGCACTTCCGCTTCTCCACCCTTTGGTTCCTGGACACAGAAGGGCGTGTTCATAGCTGGGTGTGTCTACCCTTTCTTCTGATTTAGCAACGGGGTCTGATGTCAGCGACGGGCTCACCATCATATGTCTTCAGTCTCCCCGCTGCCTGGAAAAGTTAATAGGTGAAGAGTCGAGGGTTTTACAGGCCAGGAGAACGCGCACCCGTGGAAGGTAGGCTGTGGGGCTTTAGCTACGAAGGCAGGAGACTTGAAAGGCAGGACAAACAGATCCACCTCCTTGATCACGCTGTTGTTTACACACAAAACCCATCTTCAAGCGCTTTTCTCCTCCCAGTACACAAAATGCTGTGTTTATAAATCTGTCTTTATTTAGAGCATATTTACATGGAAGGTGTGAAATAAGATATGCAAAAGACGCGATAATCCGGTCATCATTTACTGAGAAATCGGGTGACTGTCTGATGAATGAATGCATGCAAAACTACCGCCAGAAGAACTTCTTCCCGAATGAAAACAAAATAAATCAGAGCTCTGTGTCAAGGTCCGTTAGGAGCTGCAAGAAAAGACAAGTAGGGTCCGGCCAGGGCAAAGCTTACACATTCATTTGGGAGCAAGGCCACGGGCAGATGAAGACGGTAATGTATCACGTGGTCCCCTCGAAGGACCAGAGGGATGGGCTGATGGAAAAGATCAAGTTCCCATGGTGCCCAGGACTCAGACATGGGTCGGCGGTGGTGAAAATGGCTCTGAAAGCAGGGGAAAGGGAAAGTGTTAGTCGCTAAGCTGTGTCTCTGACTCTTTGTGACCCCACGGACTATAGCCCACCAGGTTCCTCCGTCCATGGGATTCTCCAGGCCACAGTACTGGAGTGGGTTGCCATTCCCTTCTCCAGGGGATCTTCCCGACCCAGGGATCAAACCTGGGTCTCCCGCATTGCGGGCGGATTCTTTACCATCTGAGCCACCAGGGAAGGGAGGCAAGCCCCAGACAAATGAAGAGGAAGAAGGACACACCCGTGAAGGTGGGAGAGGGTGCCCAGCGGTATCGGCAGGCAGAGGGAGCAGCGGCAGGCTAGGCTGGGTCTGGAGCCAGCAGGGCCCCGCAGTGGGGTCTGGACCACAGGGGGAGTCCTGAGAGCCCCTCAGGACACCTGCCAGGTCTCGTGTACCAGCTCGCTGGGGCTGGAGCCGGGACCCCTCCTGTTCCCGCCATATGCCACAGAGGCCTGTGGGACAGCATCTTCACTGGGTCTGCCCCCCGCCCCCAGCAGACCAGGGACCAGGGGCTCATGTGCGAGCAGTTCACGTGGAAACACGGCAGCAGGGGAGGTCAGACAACAAGGGAGGGGCCATCCAGGGACACGGAGGCACTTCCGCACGTGCCTACCGCGGGGCACCATCAGAGGGTCGGGGACCCCTGGCAGCCGGGTGGGGTGACCACAGACCGTCCCTGGGTCCTGGCCCCTCTGCAGTCAGGCTCTCCTGGGTCCTGAACGCCCCTGGCAGGTGGTCGTGGGGAGCAGAGGCTCAGCTGGCAGGCGGGCAGCTGGGAGTGTGGGAACAGGCAGGGCTCACCCATCTTCACAGCAGCCACGGGGCCCTGCTGGACGTCTGGGTGAGAAGGGTGAATAGGACGCCAGCGGCACTTCCCCAGTGAAAACAAAGCAAAGCCAGTCGCCGTTTCCACAGGGCTTCTTCATGGACTTGCTTCAGTGACCGTGCCCGGGGTCCCTCATCTGAGGCCACCTTCGGGCGTCAGGGATTATCCGAGTCTGGGGTCAGGGGTTGGAGGTGGGCCCCTCCCTAGGTGCCAGCACCCCTCCGCCTGGGGGTGTTGGGGTTAGGGGAGGGGTGCAGGGGGAGGAGCAGGGGCGCCTGTTAGGACTTTTCAACGCTCCCCGAAAAGATAACAAGAGCAGACTAGTTTGGAAAGACACCAGGAGGAGGATGTTAGGGATTTGGGGGCCTTATTGGAAAACTGAGTCTTCAAATATCTTTTTGTTTTTTGGAAGCATAGCAACCTGTCACTTCCAAGGAAGATTCCCTTTGACCTCACCTGCTGTCTCCTCTGGGAAGCAGCTCAGTGCTTTCTGGCAACGTACAAGGATGGATGCTGACGAACACGAGAAATGGGGAGCGAGCCTGAGCAGAGACCCCTGCCCCACTCCTGTGTCCCTCGAGAAGGATGCCGGGGGTCCGATTAGTGGATTCAATTAAGCCTGACTGAGAACCCCAGGCACCACGGGGTCAGGCATCCTGCTCTGTCCAGCAGCCTCACCTGGCACTGCAAGGACAGAAACCTCCCCAGGGCCAGAAATGAGAAACGAGGGCCCCCAAGAGGGTCTGAGGGAGCAGGGCTCCCCAGCTTTCTCCACAAGCCTTTAAAAAGAGCCTCCCTCCCAGCTGCGCCCTCCCGCTTCCTCAGGACCCCTTCCCCACTGTGAAGCTCCTGCTTCTGTGGGCTCACAGAGGGGTGGAGCAGAGCATGTCATGGCTGGAGAAGAAGTCAGCTGGTCAGAAATCAAGTCACTGGATGTCCCTTAGCCCCTGCAGAGGTCATGTGAGCTGCCAGAGCCAGAGAAGGTTTTGCGTGGAAAAACCTTCCAGATTTGATCCCTGGGTCTGGAAGATCCCTGGAGAAGGAAATGGCAACCCACTCCAGTACTCTTGCCTGGAGAATCCCATGGACAGAGGAGCCTGGTGGGCTACAGTCCACGGGGTCGCAAAGAGTCAGACACAACTGAGTGACTAACACTTTCACTTTTTTTTTTACATCTGAAACTAACATAATAGTGGAAGTCAACGAGACTTCGATAAATAAAAATGCGTGTCATGTATAGGATTGTTACCTTCATGTTTTCCAGTACTAACCATCAAAAACACCTGGCAGGTTGTTCTCACTTCTCCCCGCTTTGATGGCAGGCCTGGGAACAACAAGAGTGTGGCTCCATCTCTCCTTCCCAAGGCCTGAGGCCAAGGGCGCTGGTGTCATCATGGACAGGACAGTCTCTGCTTTGTGCACGAAGGACCTTTGAACTTGAGCTAAAAGTCTGAAAAAAGCACTGCCTCCTGCCACCCTCTAAGCCACTCCCAGGCGTCTATCCAGTGCTCACAGGTGCCGAGAAGACAGGCCAGGTGAACACAGATGCTCTCCAGAGGCCTGGGGTTTCCCGGAGGAGACCAGCCGCTTCCCAACAACCCCTCCTCCACCCCTGGCTGACTATGAAGTGAGGTGAAAGTCTCTCATCTGTGTCCGACTCTTGGACTACATAGTCCATGGGATTCTCCAGGCCAGAATACTAGAATGGGTAGCCTTTCCCTTCTCCAGGGGACCTTCCCAACCCAGGGATTGAACCCAGATCTCCCACATTGCAGGTGGATTTTTTACCAGCTGAGCCACAAGGGAAGCCCAAGAATGGAGTGGGTAGCCTATTCCTTCTCCAGGGGATCTTCCTGACCCAGGAATGGAACCAGGATCTCCTGCATTGCAGGCAGATTCTCTACCAGCTGAGCCATCCGGGACTGGCCGGGCCCCAGGAGTTCGATTCTCCTGGGAAGCCGCTCCCTCCTGGCCCCGCGGAGTCGGGGGTGTGCCGTCTTCTCACGGTCCCAAGGACCCACACGCCTCACACTGTGCTCCCGAGCTTGCCCTTGACAGGTCTGAATCCCTCGCCTTTGTTGTTGCTGTTCGGTCACTGAGTCGTGTCCAGCTCTCTGTGACCCCGTGGCCTGCAGCCCGCCAGACCTCCCCTTCCCTTTCCGATTCCGGGAGTTTGCCCACGATTGTGTCCATTGACTCCACTCCCCACTACTGTCTCCTCAAGTGGGAGCTGTTCTGGCCCAGGCCTGGCCACAGAGCAGAAAGCCCAGACGTGTTTCACGACAGAACGGGAGGGGGAATCAGAGCACACGGTCCCCGGGGACCAGCTGTGATGGCGTGGGAGATGCCAGAGGCTTCCAGGGGCAGCGGGTCCCAGAGAGTCCGGAGACTGAGTGACAGCTGGTCCAGCCAAGAGTGGAGAACAACCTCGCGGGTGGAGACTCGGTGCCGGCAGGGGCAGCGGCTGTGACAGCGTCACGGCAGGACAGCGGGACGCGGGGGCCCAAGAACAAGTCCCCACGATGCGCAGGAAGGCCCCTGGGAGGGGAAGGGCAGCCCAGAGGGTGGCCGGAGAGTGGCCAGGGCATCACAGAGGGCACTGGGCACAGCGGGAGGTGGTTGTCCCCGACGGGCGGACAGACGGAGCGACATAGCCCAGTGGTTCTGACGCCAGCATCCCCAAGCAGCCCCACCCAGACCCTCCTGCAGAAGCTCTCTAGAGGGACTCTCCTAGGTCTGGACCTGAAAGGTCTGCCCTGGAGGGTTGGGTGGGCGTCCCGTGTCTTCTATAAAGGCCAGCATTGCTGTTGTGAAGGAGAGAGAGGCTGGGAGGTTGGGGTTCAGTTCAGTTCAGTTCAGTTCAGTCGCTCAGTCGTGTCCGACAAACTCTTATAGACATGGTGGATAAAAACAAGCTCCTGCTGGATTGTGCAGGGAACTATATTCAATATTCTGTAATAAACCAGTGGGGAAGAGAATATGAAAAAGAATGTGCTCAATCGCTCAGTCGTGTCTCTTTGTAACCCCGTGGACTGCAGCCTGCCAGGCTTCTCTGTCCAGGGGATTTCCCAGGCAAGAATACTGGAGTGGGTTGCCACTTCCTCCTCCAGAGGAATTTCCTGACCCAGGGATCGAACCCATGTCTCCTGCATTGGCAGGCAGATTCTTTACCACTGAGCCATCTTTGAAATCATGAGAAAGAATATATATAAAATAATTTCCTTGTGGCTCAGACGCAGGAGACCTGAATTTGATCCCTGGATTGGGAAGATCCCCTGGAGAAGGAAATGGCAACCCACTCCAGTATTCTTGCCTGGAGAATCCCATGGACAGAGGAGCCTGGCGGGCTACAGTTCATGGGGTCGCAGAGTCGGACACAACTGAGCAACTTCAGTTTCATATATATACATAGGAATAAGTGAATCGCTGTGAAAAATTAATCATTTTGTTAATTTTTGCACTTACAGCAGAAATTAACACAGCACAGTAGATCCACTATGCTCCAACTAAAGACATTTAAAACAAATCATGCTGATGCTGACTCGTGCAGCCATCCTAGCAACCCCATGTAGGGGTCCTGTGTGGGCCGGTGTAGGACTGACGGGATGCGGCCCGGAGGTGAAGGGATGGTCCGGCATCCACCCTCAGGTATCGCGAGGTCAGGCTGACCAGCAGCTGGGTTTGGGGAGAACGGGTCCCCTGTCCCTTCCTCCAGCACATAAGCATCTCCAGGGCGGCCGAACCCCAGGGGGAGGGACGCGATGAGAAGATCAGCATGTCCCCGGGAGACGCGGCGCTGTTTCCACGGAGGCTGCCGTTGCACCATTTTCACTGGTAACCGTGGTGACACAGCTGACGGTTGCCGCTCCGTCCCTCGCGCGGAGGCTTCCTCTGTGAGCAGGGCCCTCGCCGGCCTCCTAGGCCTCCCCACTGCCTTTGACACTCTGGCTGATCCCTTGCAGATTCCGGGTCTGTTTCTGCAGGTCTCAGCACTCAGTCTATTCTCCAGGAGCACAGGAAGGGCCTTCTGGGGCTGCGGGGGGCGGGCGACCCCTTTGTGAGCACGCTTCTTCTTTGTATGCCAGCCGCGCCCGAGGATGCCGGCTGCCTTTTGTCTGGGCGGCGGGCTGCCCCGTTGCCTGGCAACGAGCGGGCACCTCCAACTTGAGAAAGCACTTTCTCTTCCCGTCATCTGTGTGCTCGGCCAGAAAGACGGCAGAGCGACGGGGGAGTCCGCGTCCCCTTCCCGCCTGGCCCTCGCCTCCTGGACTGGGCACCGCAGATGGTCCCCTCGCAGCTGATGCCTGATCATGTTTCAAGGGGCTGCTCTGTGTCGTTCCCAGGAACGCGGCCTTTCTCCTTCTGTCTGGAAGGAGGCGGCCCTGTCTGCCTCGGGGAAGGAGGAGGGAGTGCTTTGGAAGGAGCGGTGTTTTCCTCCAGCCTCTGGGGAGCCAGGCGGCCAGGCCAGGTGTCTGCCCCGCGTCCTGCCGTGACCCTGCCAGGCAGACAGGCGCACCGGGAGCCTGGTCCCTTTCTGCGTTTCTTGTGCAGCCGGCCGCTCCAGGCTAGGGTTTTCTTAGAAATGATGGTGACGACTAGGTTTGCTTCTCATCCATCTTAGACAAGTAAGTCATGTAACAGCCAGTCCGCCGGCTGACACGGATCGGCGTAAAGTCATTACCCCGTTGTTGCTCCTACCTTTCTGTTCTTAACATTTCCAGACGATCAAGGCCCGCTGAAGCCGGGTGACCGAAAGTCAAGTTCCCTCGGAGTTTTATGAGCCCGGTGATCTTGGGGAGGAAGTGACAGTAAAATCCTTCTAGTAAGTCTGCCAGGTGGGTTGAGCTCATCCTCCCTGCCCAGTATTGTGCTGAGCTCCAGAAGGACCGTCCCATCCTCATCCCCGGGCATCCTGGGCAGGTGAGTCACTCACCTCATCTACTCACTGTGGCTCAGTGGAGGATGACTAAGTTGCCTTCCTGAACCCAGAGACAGCCCTGGGCATCAAAGCCAGTGGCCTCCCCGGGAGGACCCTGCTTCCTGCAGAGCGGGGCACAGACGTGCCATGATGCTAAAGCCAGTGGCCTCCCAGGGAGGACCCTGCTTCCCGCAGAGCGGGGCACAGATGAGCTGTGATGCTGTGCCTGACCCTGTCTGAACACAGTCCTGACTCACTGTTCCTAGTGCAGGCTCGCAGCGATGCTTTGCTCAGGGCAGGATAAAGTCAGTCCTGCTCAGCTCAGCTCAGCTCAGCTCCCTAGCTGAGGGTACCAGCCATCCCGTGACCTTGAGTAGGATGGCCAGAAATGGGCAGGAGCTTAGATCTTGTCACCCGAGACCCTGCGTCGGTGACCAGCGAACCTGAATCAGAGACTCCGTTGCCCACGACTCTTGTAGCATTTGTTTTAAAGTGCATTGCATACTCAGTTGTGTCTGACCCTTTGGGACCCCATGGACTCCTGTGTCCATGTCCATAGGGTTTCTCAGGCAAGAATACTGGAGTGGGTCACCGTTTCCTCCTCCAGGGGATCTTCTTGATCCAGGTATCAAACCAGAGTCTCTTGCATCTCCTGCATTGGCCGGCAGACTCTTTCCCACTGTGGCACCTAGGTTCTAACAGTGCTTGCTTAAGTTTTAAGAAAACACTCATATGTCTGTGTATAAGTAAGTCTGAAACAGCAGTTGACTCTAGTTGTAATTACTCCTGGGGACACCGTTTTCTCCACTGTGTAATTTTTTGGTTAAGGACCAACAATTCTACATAAAAAGGATACTAGATCACTTTCCAAGTTTTAGTCCTACATCTGGAGCTGAATTATCACATTTTTTTTTATTGTCCCAGGCTATGTGTTAAGTACAATCTATATATGTACCTTGAACTGAACTATAAAGTTTTGCCACTAGGTATTGGACTAAAATTGCATTTTCCAAGAACAGGTTTTGATCAAAAGGCAGGATTTTATGAAAGGATTTTTTCATAGCCCTTCTTACGTGTTTGCCTGAGTGTGTGTGTGCGTATGTGTAAATAGACATAAATAGTATTATTGGTTGAATTATGTCCCCCCCATTCATATTTTGAAATCCTAACGCTGGGCTGGAAGAAGCACAAGCTGGAATCAAGATTGCCAGGAGAAATATCAATAATCTCAGATATGCAGATGACACCATCCTTATGGTAGAAAGTGAAGAGGAACTAAAAAGCCTCTTGATGAAAGTGAAAGAGGCGAGTGAAAAGGTTGGCTTGAAGCTCAACATTCAGAAAACAAAGATCATGGCATCTGGTCCCATCACTTCATGGCAAATAGATGGGGAAACAGTGAGAGAATTTATTTTCTTGGGCTCCAAAATCACTGCAGATGCTGATTGCAGCCAGGAAACTAAAAGACGCTTACTCCTTGGAAGTAAAGTTATGACCAACCTAGATAGTATATTAAAGAGCAGAGACATTACTTTGCCAGCAAAGGTCTGTCTAGTCAAGGCTATGGTTTTTCCCGTGGTCATGTACGGATGTGAGAGATGGACTGTGAAGAAAGCTGATCGCCGAAGAATTGATGCTTTTGAACTGTGATGCTGGAGAAGACTCTTGAGAGTCCCTTGGACTGCAAGGAGATCCAACCAGTCCATTCTAAAGGAGACCAATCCTGGGTGTTCATTGGAAGTACTGATGCTAACGCTGAAACTCCAATACTTTGGCCACCTCATGCGACGAGTTGACTCACTGGAAAAGACTCTGATGCTGGGAAGGATTGGGGGCGGGAGGAGAAGGGGACGACAGAGGATGAGATGTCTGGATGGCATCACCGACTCGATGGACATGAGTTTGAGTGAACTCCGGGAGTTGGTGATGGACGGGGAAGCCTGGTGTGCTGTGATTCATGGGGTCGCAAAGAGTCGGACACGACTGAGCGACTGAACTGAATCCCCAGTACCTCAGAAAGTGAAGTCACTTGGAAAGAGGGTCTTTGCAGAGGTAGTTCAATGAAGATGAAGTCGTCAGGGTGGACTTTAGTTTGATCGGACTGTGTCTTTATAAGACGGGGAAACTGGGACACAGAAGCGCATACACTGATGCTGTCATGTGGTGATGAAGGCAGGGACCAAGGTGGCGTGTCTACAAGCCAAGGACCACCAAAGGCCACCAGAAGCTGGGGGCGAGAAACAAGGTTTCCTTCCCGGCCTCAGAGGGGACCAGACCTGCCCACACCTTCCTCTCAGACTTCTGGCCTCCAGAGCTGTGGGACAATGCGTGTCTATTGCTTGAGCCACTCAGTTTGTAGTTTGTTACAGCAGCTCCAGCAAACCCATATAAATTTATGGTAGATGATTGGCAGAGAGATGATAATTAGATGATTAGATTTAGCAACCTGCTTTGTATCCACAGTCATTTTCTCTACACAGAGAGTCAGACACGGCAGAGCGACCAACACATACATGTGTATATATCGTCTCTTTATACATATATATACACTTAAATATATATATATAAATATATATAAATATAAATATATATATATATATATATATGACTATCTATCTGGATGCCTGCCTGCCTACTCAGTCACTTTAGTCGTGTCCAACTCTTTGCAACCCCATGGGCTGCAGCCTGGCAGCCTCCTCTGTCCATGGAATTCTGCAGGCAAGAATGCTGGAGTGGGTTGCTATTTCCTTCTCTGTATATCTGTGTGTATCTGTATAAATTTTTGTTGAAGAGAAACGTGCGCTCAGACAGGCGCACATGCTGTAGGCGGACAGGCTGGCCACTGTCTCAAAGTGGACGCACCCGTTAACAACCATCCGGAAGAAGCCGCCCTCCCGTCACAACCCACCACCTTCCCACAGGTGTGGCTGTCCTTATTTCCATTGACACAGGTTCGTTTGCCGATCTTGAAATTTATAGACACAGATGCGTATAACATGTCCTATTGTGTGCCTGACACTTTCTCCTGTTCGGTTACGTAGCTTGTCCACGGTGTTGGGTGTAGCGGCATCTCATTTGTTTTCACTGCTAGACAATATTCCACGGTATGAACACATCACACTTTATGTGTCATTTTACTGCTGAAGGTCACAATGTTGGCAGCTTGGGACTCCCACGAATAATGCTGCTGGAAATATTTTCGTTTAAGTCTTTGGTGCGCATTTGTATGCATTTTGGTGAACATATGCTTAGGAGCAGAACTGCAGAATTGTAGAGCATGCGTGTGTCGGGTTGTAGAAAATACTATCACCTTAGTTTCAGCTCCACGGGCTCGCCACCACTCACTCCAGATCTTTTCTTTCCTTCCTTCCTGCTTGCTTTCTTCTGCTCTCTCTGCCTCTGTCTCGCTTTCTTTCCTTTTCTATTTTTTATAACTGTAGCTATTCTGATGAATATGTACTGTTGCTTGGTTTTATTTTCATTTCCCTGCTGAGTTTGAGTATCTTCTCGTGTTCTCATATGCTTATGGGCTAGTTGGATAGACTCTTCTGTGAAGTACCATTTCAAGCCCAGACTTTTTAAAAAATACATTAGTTTTCTTGTTTTCCCTTATAGATAAGCAGTGAGTCTTCATTTATTCTGACAAGTCTCTCGTTAGCTATATGTATTGCATCATCTTTGGCAGCTTTGGAGTTTTCATTTCCAAGTTTTTGTGTGTGTGTGTGTGTGTGGTGTGTCTCATGAGGGCTTTCCTCCGGTTGCAGTGAGCAAGGACAGCTCTTTGTGTGATGGGCGGGTCTCTCACTGTGGTGGCCTCTCTTACTGCAGAGCGCAGCTCTAGGGCACACACACTTCGTTAGTTTTGGCTCACGGGCTTGGTTTCTCCACAGCATGTGGGATCTTTCTAGACCAGGGATCAAACCCGTGTCTTCTGCTTTGGCAGGACGATCCTCATCCACTGTACGTCCAGGGAAGACCCTCCAACTTAATAGTATCTTTTCATGAGCAGAAGTTCTTCATTTTAATGAAAGTTTATCTCTGTCCCCCTTTCTGGATAGCACATTTTGCATTCTATTTTTCTATAACTTTGCCTACTTCAAGATCATAAAGATACTTTATATTTCATGCTTATATTTACAACCCACCTGGAATTTATTTTATGTATATTATGAGGTGGGAGTAACAATATATTTGTAAAACATGGACAGTCCATTAATTCTGCAGCATTTATTGAAAAGGTCATCCTTTTCCCACTGTATTACTGTGTCATCTTAAACTTATATTAAATTAAGTGCCTATGAATGGGCCTTTTTCCAACTTTTCCTTTAGTTTTTGGCCCTTGTCACAGTAACACACCATTTTAACAAGTGTAATAAAAGCCTTGATACCTTCTAGGACAAATTTCCCACTTTTGTTATACATTTTCAATATTATCTTGGCCATTCACAGTTTTGAAACAACTGATAGTGTTTTGATTGAAGTTGTGTTGCGTCTACAGAGCAAATCACAGGTGACTTCCAGCCTCTCACTCCATGAACATAGTACGTGCTTTTAATTATTTAGATATCATTTGATTTATTTCTATAAAAATTTCAACTTGTTACTATTGTTAGATCAATTCCTAGTTGCTGTCTTTTTGATGTTATTATATTTTGTATTATATCCTATTCGTTTATTGCTGGCATATAGAAATAAAATTGGTTTTTGCTTGTGAACTCACCAGTGAAATTGCTAATTTGGTAAACTGATTTTAGTAGTTTGTCTCTGGACATATTTGGGTTTTCCATAGGTATTATCATCTTGTCTGTGAATAAATACATTTGTTTCTTTTTTTCAAATCCTCATACATTTTCCTTCCTTAAAATATTGGCTAGAAACTCAAGAAGAGCTATTCAGTAGCAGTGGGGCAGCAGGCATTGCTGTTGCTTGCTCTCTAAGTTGCGCCCGATTCTTTTGGGACCCCGTGGACTGTATAGCCCAGGGAGAGCCCAATCTTCTCTGTCCATAGCATTTTCCAGGCAAGAATACTGGAGCAGATCGCCATTTCCTCTTCCAGGGGATCGTCTCAACCCAGGGATGGACCCTGCGTCTCCTGTATCTCCTGAATGGTGGGTTCTTCGCTGCTGAACCTCCAGGGAAGTCCTCGTCTTGCGGAGAAAACTTTAGACACCTTTAAAAAAGGTGCTTTGCATACGAGTCAGTCCTGGATGTTCATTGGAAGGACTGATGCTGAGGCTGAAACTCCAATACTTTGGCCAGCTCATGTGAAGGGTTGACTCATTGGAAAAGACCCTGATGCTGGGAGGGATTGGGAGCAGGAGGAGACGGGGATGACAGAGAATGAGATGGCTGGATGGCATCACCGACTAGATGGACATGAGTTTGAGTGAACTCCGGGAGTTGGTGATGGACAGGGAGGCCTGGCGTGCTGTGATTTATGGGGTCATGGAGAGTCGGACACGACTGAGCGACTGAACTGAACTGAACTGAAGTGCACCTTTATCAGACTAAAAAAATTCTTTTTATTCATAGTAGTTTTAAAATCATACATGTATGCTGAATTTTATCAAACAAGTTATTTGTATCTATTAGAATCATCTGACTTTTCACAATATAGTAAATTACAGTGATCAATTCTTGAATCTTAAATCAACTTTGTATTCCAAGAACAAGTCTTGGCTTGGTTTGATGGATTACACATCTCATATATTGACTGACTCAGTTTTCTATATAGTATTTTGTTCAGGGCTTTTGCATCTATATGAAAGTGGTGGCTTATAATCTTCCTTTCTGTGTCCTCATCAAATTTGCTATTATGATTATGCTGTGTTCATAAAAAGTTGAGAAATACTCATAGTCTGTATTAAGGTCAATGTCTTTTTCTTCCTTAGGAGTTTGGAAATTTTTACCAGTGAAGCCATGTGGCCTGGGTGTTTGTATGGGGATGGGGAATAGAGGCTTTTAATTAATAAATTTATTTGTAAGATATAAGGCTCCTCAAATTTTCTATTATTTTTGTCTTCATTTTGGTAAATTGCGTTCTTTCAGGAATTTACCCTTTTTATATAAATTTTCAAATTTATTGGTGTGAGGGTTACATATAACGCGCCTCACAGTCTTCAGAGTCCCTTGTACCACAAGGAGATCCAACCAGTCCATTCTAAGGGAGATCGATCCTGGGTGTTCATTGGAAGGACTGATGCTAAAGCTGAAACTCCAATACTTTGGCCACCTCATGCGACGAGTTGACTCACTGGAAAAGACTCTGACGCTGGGAAAGGTTGGGAGCGGGAGGAGAAGGGGACGACCGAGAATGAGATGGCTGGATGGCATCGCCGACTCTATGGACATGAGTTTGAGTGAACTGAAGGAGTTGGTGATGGACAGGGAGGCCTGGCGTGCTGTGATTCATGGGGTTGCGAAGAGTCGGACACGACTGAGCGCCTGAACTGAACTGAACTGAACAGTCTTCAGAGTCTGTAGCGTGTGTCGCGATCTTCCTTCGGTGATGTTCTTCATCTGGATGGTGTCTGTCTCCTGAGGCTCATCCTCTCAGTCTTGTCAGGAGCTTAGAACTTTCACTGCTCCCACAAGAAAACCAGCTTTTCAGCTTGTCTATTATCTTAATCGTATACTTAGGTTTAGTCTCACTTCTTATCATTTTTATTCCCTTTGTGATTAATATGCTTGGGTTTTCAGACCCCTTGATTATTTACTGGGAGCATTTAACAGCCAGCCTTTCTTCGTTTGTAACATATAAACTCAAGGCTGTGAGCTCCCTTCTGAGTCTGGTTTCCCCTCACCCCACAAGTTTTATCCTGCTGCAGTCTCACTGCGATTTAGCAAGAAATATTTTCTAGCTTCCTTTGAGACTGCTTCCTTAACTCATAGGTTTTCTTTAAGTGTATTACTTAATTCCCAATATTTGGCAGTTCCTGGCTATATTTTTTAATTAATTTCTATCTTGTTTCCAGTGTGGCTGCAAAACACAATTTTTAGTTTCAGTGCTTTGAGACTTTTTTTTTTTTTTTGAGATGTGTTTTACGGCCAGCATATTTTCAGTTTCATTAAGCGTTTACGGCTCTGACTAAAATAATCATATTCCTCTTCTGTTGGTTGGTGACTGCTAATTTAATTTTGGGCGCAATTAAAGAACACTTGTATTCCTTGATTCACTCCATTAGCTTCCTGGAGAAGAGGAGAACTTTAAATTTCTGAATGCTTACGTAGCCATCAGCAGCAAGAAAGACAAGCTCTGTTCACGGGACGTGCTATTGGTTAGGCCAAGTGGCAGCCTGTCTGGGGACAGATGTGCCCTTCATCCGAGGCCCCTCACATCCCTGGTGGGGCATCTAGACGTGGAGGTGGACTTGCCCTTCATCTGAGGCCCCTCACATCCCTGGTGGGGCATCTGGATGTGGAGGTGGACTTGCCCTTCATCCGAGGCCCCTCACATCCCTGGGTGGGGCATCTGGACGTGGAGGTGGACTTGCCCTTCATCTGAGGCCCCTCACATCCCTGGTGGGGCATCTGGACATGGAGGTGGACTTGCCCTTCTCTGCAGAGGCCCCTCACATGCCTGGTGGGGCAGCTGGACGTGGAGGTGAACCTGCCCTTCTCTGCAGAGGCGGCAGGAGTGCTCCAGGGTATTTCCGGGAGTGCTCTTCTTCCTGTGGTCCTGGGTCCTCCTGTTCATCCTTCCTCTCTCTCCCAGTTCCCCCTCTCTCTTTGGCCGGGCTCGGTCCTTCTCAGAAGCGACTGCCAAGCTTCACGCCAACAGCCTCTTAACTGGTCTTGTTGCCTCTCATCTCACCTCTGCAAATAAGATTGTTTGTAAAATCCACACCACCCAGGTCACTCCGTCCAGTGGCTTCCCAGGACCCACAAATGACGTCAATCATGTCCCCATGACATCCGAGGCCCCCTGGCCAAGCCCTGCCCCGCACCCTGTGTCGTCACCCCGTGTACCGCGTGTGGCCCCTCACGCTCGGGTTCAGGCTGTGCTATCGGTGTGGGACGCTTGCCCCACCCTCACAGGGCCCATTTGATCTTTGTGTCCCGCCTCCCTCTTAGCGTCCTCTCGGGTAACTCTCCTAGCCCCTCACGGCCCCACGGCTTGTCCTTTCCCTGCGATCCTGTCCCGTTCTGCTCCCACTGCTCCATCTCTTCAGCACGCAGTGTTCCGTGTCCTTCTCTGTCACTCCACGATGTTGGCTCCTGAAATGCACAGCCCTTGTTGAAAGCATGTTTTGGTCCCCTCCTTCCATGTGACTCCTTCAGAGTCACTTGATAAATGAAAGTGGAATGGAATACCCTGGAGTCTGCTACTGCCCATACTGACTTGCAAAGTATGTGCACTTCTTGGAACCAGTTTTTCAAGTGAAATGAGTCGTCTGAAGGTCAGGCTGTATCAGTGTGATATTCGTCAGTGAATATGAGGCAGGAAGCGTTAAGCCGGCAGCAGCCCAGAGCGGGGGGTAGACAAGACGAAGGAGAAAGGGGAGTGCGGGCCGCCCTCCAACTCAGAAGATTAGTTCTCACTTTCTGTGCATTAAAAATAGATCTCCGATCTGAAATCCAAGGACGTGGTTAGGTGTTCCCGCCCCCACCGCCCCTTGGAGGGCTTGGCCTCTCTACGGCCAAAGTTTCAGAGTCTGCCTCTACAATCCTGAGCTCAGATGGATCAGCTGCAGCTTGGGTTGCTTGAGACAGGAGAGATTGAATTGGCAGAGAGAAGTAACCAAGAAGGAGCTGAGAGGCTCTCCCGATTATGCTTCATGTTGGTTTCCCCTTCTTTACAGAAGGGGAGTGGACTATTCTATTACACAGCACGACGCAGCGGGCTTCTCATCAGCGCAGCGCCCAGCCTGGAAACCCTGACGCGGGGTCAGGTTTTTCTGCCGACAGCGGCTGCTATTTCTTTCCCCGAAATTGACCACAGCTTAGACGTTTCGTTTCCAGTCCGTCCCCTCTAGCCAGCCCTTGCTTCCATTGTTTCCCGCAGGCTCTCAGGCCACCAGGGTCTCTCCTTTTGCAGCCTCTTCGCACACGTCTGCAGAGCGATCTTCCTTAATCGAGGTGTAATCACGTCACTGTTCTGCCGAGCACACTGTCGGTCCACATTCTTTGGCCACTGTGTTTCATTTCCCCTCATAATTGTCAGGTCACCTCCTTACCCAATCCTGTCTGCTTCTTTTCGCCAAAATCTAGTGCAGAGTTTGCATGACTTGGTGGTTGAGAGGATGCATGGCTCCGCTGCTTGCAGCCTCTGACACCAGTGACGAATGTGTCTGCATATCCTCACAGATAAAGCAGGTGTAATAATGTCCTCTTTGATGGTGAAAACTGAGTGATTCTATGTGTGATGGTACCATTCCTGGACTAAGCTATGAATACGTAATAATACTTACTGCAAGGAAGTGGACCTGCTTCCTTCTACCAGCTTGTGTTTGCGCTTTCCGCTCGAATTCTACACAAGCTTCTGAACGCTGGGCCTTTCAAGACTGACCACATCCCAGGTCGCTCACTGAGCTCTCCTCGGGGCTCCCGCCCCACGCTCTTAGCCGGACTCTTCGCAGACTGACAGGCTAGCAGGTTCTTTTGTGACGGTTCATTTTTGTGTGTCAACTTGACAGGGACGTGGGGTGCCTGGATTATGCATTCTTTTTGGGTGCATCCGCGGAATGCGTTTCCAGATGAGATTAGCATTTGAATCGGCGGCGCAGTAAAGCGGCTCTCGCACGAGAGAACAGAAGGCGGAGGGCGGAGGCGTCTGCTCCCGGGGCTGCCCGCCTTCCAGGCCGTGCTGGGGGTTACGGGGATTCCTGCTCCCCCGTGCGCAAGACTTTGGACTCGGACTGAATTACGCCACCAGCTCTCCCGGGGGTCTGCAGCTTCCAAATAGCAGACGGCGGGACTCCTTGACCTCCGTAACTACTTGGCCAGTTCCTCACAATAAAAATCTATCATCTATCTATGATCTTGCTGGTTCCTCTGAAAACCCTGACTAATCTGGCTTGCAAGTGGTTTATGTTGATCCCCCCCAGCTAAATTTTAATCTTAATTTATTATTTACGAGCCCATTTTCTTGGTATTTATTGACACAGTGTTCCTGGCTTTGCACACTTCTGCGCAGGGAAGACATCCTTGGTCGACCTTGCGACCTGTTACTTTTATAATATGGTAATAAGCTCACAGTCTAGAGCCGACTTACCCTTTTAGTATTAGATCACTAGTGCTTACATTAATTACATCCTGGAAGCACCTGCATTAGCATTTGTTCACTTGTGGTAAAATTTCCTGTAGGTATTTCTTTAGATATATATAAAATAAATATCTGTATAATATATGTATATATACATTTCATGAAAAAAGTGGAAGTGAAAATGTTAATAGCTTAGTTGTGTCTGATTCTTTGTGACCCCATGGACTGTAGTCTGCCAGGCTTCTCTGTCCATGGAATTGTCCTGGGGAGACTACTGAAGTGGATAACCATTCCCTTCTCTAGTTCTTATTAACCCAGGGATCAAACCTGGGTCTCCTGCTTTGCAGGTGGATTCTTTACCATCTGAGAAACCAGGGAAGCCCCTAATACATTTCATCTAAGATATAAAAATTCTATTCATATATAAATTCCATTCATATATGAATTCCATATATGTGAGTTTGATCTCTGTCTATATACACACCTATGCTTGTCTGGTGGCTCAGACAGTAAAGAATTCACCTGCAATGCAAGAGACCTGGGTTTGATCTCTGGGTCAGGAAGTTCCCCTGGAGAAGGAAATGGCTACCCACTCCAGGATTCTTGCCTGGAGAATCCCATGGACAGAGGAGCCTGGTGGGCTACAGTCCATGGGGTTGCAAAGAGTGGGACACAACTGAGAGGCTAACGCTTTTACCCCACATATTCTTACCTGTGAAAAACATTCATTGGTTAATGGCTTAGAGTTTTCACTGTGCAACAAGTGGTTGGTCTTCAAAGAAGCTCTGGAATGAGGTAGCCCAGAAGCCCCTCTGTGAGAGTCACCATGAAAATTGGCACATCGAGTCTCTTAAGCAAGACTTCAGTAAAGAGAATGATTAACTTAGTTTAATTCAGAATTTTTCACACTTATATAGCCCTGTACAATTTTTCCTAAAAAATGTAGTGCCAGGAGTTCTTATGACTAAAACTTTATCCCTAATAAGCAATTATTATGTGTTTGTGGAACTGAATGGACAATCTGAAAGATCAAATATTAAATAAATCACTGACTATCTAAAATATGAGACAGATGAACTTATCCCGGAAACTTTTCCTTAAAGAGGAAACAGACTCATGGGCATAGAGAATAGTTTAACAGGCAGATGCGAGAGACGCCCGGCTCCCGGCGGCGCAGACGCGAGAGACGCCCGGCTCCCGGCGTTGCAGACGCGAGAGACGCCCGGCTCCCGGCGGCGCAGACGCGAGAGACGCCCTGCCCCGGCGGCGCAGACGCGAGAGCCGCCAGGCTCCGGCGCAACCGACCACGTGCAGAATCGTGGCTGAGATGAGCTACCCCGCGCCCAGGGTTAGGGCAGTGGCTGAGAGGAGCTGTACCACGTCCAGGAGGCGGTGGCTGCTTGGGCACCGGAGGGCCGAGAGGAGCTGATCCATATTCAAAGCAGGAGGGGCGGCCTTGAGGAGATACCCCTCGTCCAAGGTAAGGTACAGCAGCTGCACCTTGCTGGAGCAGCTGGGAAGAGATACTCCGCGACCAAGTGGAATATAAGAATCCAGTGTTCTGGGGAGGAAGGAACAAGATGGCGGAGGGATAAGACGGCAAGACCACTTTCTCCCCCACAAATTCATCAAAAGAACATTTGAACGCGGAGTAAAGTCCACAAAACAACTTCTGAATACTGGCAGAGGACATCAGGCTCCCAGAAAAGCAGCCCATTGTCTTCTAAAGGAGAGAGAAGAAATCCAGCTCCACCCACTAGAACACTGACACATGCTTCCCTAACCAGGGAACCCGGACAAGTCACCCGTCCAACCGCACACACAGCGAAGAAACTACATAATAAAAAGAACTCCACAAACTGCAAGAAGAGGGAAAGGCCACCCCAAGCAAAGCAATATAAGCAAGATGAAGAGGCAGAGAAATACCCAGCAAGTAAAGGAACAAGATAATTGCCCACCAACACAAACAAAAGAAGAAGATATAGGGAATCTACCTGATAAAGAATTTCAAATTTTGATGGTGAAAATGATTCAAAATCTTGAAAGCAAAATGGAGTTACAGATAAATAACCTGGAGAAAAGGATTGAGAAGATGGAAGAAAGATTTAATAAGGACTTAGAAGAAATAAAAAAGAGTCAATATACAATGAATAATGCAATAGATGAGATCAGAAGCACTCTGGAGGGAACAAACAGTAGAATAACAGAGGCAGAAGACAGGATAAGCGAACTAGAAGATAGAATTGTAGAAATAAATGAAACAGAGAGGAAAAAAGAAAAATGAATTAAAAGAAATGAGGACAATATTAGAGACCTCTGGGACAATGTTAAACGCTCCAACATTCGAATCATAGGAGTCCCAGAAGAAGAAGACAAAAAGAAAGACCATGAGAGAATACTTGAGGAGATAATAGTTGAAAACTTCCCTAAAATAGGGAAAGAAATAATCACCCAAGTCCAAGAAACCCAGAGAGTCCCCAACAGGATAAACCCAAGGCGAAATACTCCAAGACACATATTAATCAAATTAACAAAGATCAAACACAAAGAACAAATATTAAAAGCAGCAAGGGAAAAGCAGCAAATAACACATAAGGGGATTCCCATAAGGATAACAGCTGATCTTTCAACAGAAACTCTTCAGGCCAGAAGGGAGTGGCAAGACATACTTAAAATGATGAAAGAAAATACCCTACAGCCCAGATTACTGTACCCAGCAAGGATCTCATTCAAATATGAAGGAGAAATCAAAAGCTTTACAGACAAGCAAAAGCTGAGGGAATTCAGCATCACCAAACCAGCTCTCCAACAAATGCTAAAGGATCTTCTATAGACAGGAAACACAGAAAGAGTGTATAAACTTGAACCCAAAGCAATAAAGAAAATGGCTACGGGATCGTACTTATCAATAATTACCTTAAACGTAAATGGGTTGAAATTTTCAAAAAGGCTAGGAAACAATTCTCATAGCCATCAATAGTTCAGTGTTCAGTTCATGAATAGTTTTTAAAGTTTGGGACAAACTGTAGTATTTGCTATTTGAAGTACTATTTGTAATTGGCATATTACGATGTAACATTGGCCTTCATTTCCAACTTAAAACACCTAAAAATGCCTAACAGGTTTTTTTTAGATTTGTGAATTTTAGTTGAAATGTATTTTACGATGTTACTAAACCTGCAGAAATATTGAAATATTTCAGAGAACTTATTCACTGTACATTTAATTTATTTTATTTATAAAAGTTATGAACTGTAGAAAGTTTTACTTGTTGGGTCAAATGCTTGTTGCTTCAAATGCTTGTTGCATTTGAAGTGCTAGTTACAAGAAAATCAAATACCTTCAATGTATAAATGCTATTAAGTTTTAAAGGACTCTGGAGTATAAGTAGGTTTGTTTAAAGAAATTTAGTCTGTTCAACTTGAATCAGCTCTGTCAAACATTAGTTAAAAGCCTCATTTAAAAAAAAATAAAATAAACAAAAACAAAAACAAACCAAAAAAATAAATAAATCACTATGCTACCATGGCAATTTTACTATTTGTGTAAACATATGTATGTTTACGGGCTTCCTGAGTGGTCTATATCTGGGCCAGTAAAGAATCTGCCTGCAATGCAGGAGCCTCAGGAGACTTGGGTTCAATCCCTGGGTTGTGAAGATCACCTGAAGAAAGGTATGGCAACCCACTCCAGTATTCCTGCCTGGGAAATCCCACGCACAGAGGAACCTGGCAGGCTACCGTCCATGGGGTAGCAAAGAGTTGGACACAACTCAAACTACTTAGGGCATGCATAGACACACACACACGTATATATAAAGTTAATTATTGATTAAGCTTATTAACTAAATTCCTAAAATTCTGTTTATTCATTCCCTAGCTGCTGCTGCTGCTGCTAAGTTGCCTCAGTCATGTCCGACTCTGTGTGACCCCATAGAGGGCAGCCCACCAGGCTCCCCCGTCCCTGGGATTCTCCAGGCAAGAACACTGGAGTGGGCTGCCATTTCCTTCTCCAATGCATGAAAGTGAAAAGTGAAAGTGAAGTTGCTCAGTCGTGTCTGACTCTTAGCGACTCCATGGACTGCAGCCTACCAGGCTCCTCCGTCCATGGGATTTCCAGGCAAGAGTACTGGAGTGGGGTGCCATTGCCTTCTCCCATTCCCTAGCTGATAGAAGTTAAAAACCATAATGGCATTCCTGTAATATTCATCTTTTTCATCACCTGTCTTTTCTTGAAAATGTTAGGAGCCCGTCTGGTTTGGCTGTGAGCAAACTTGAATAGTTAACAACCCAACCCCACATTGTCCATCATTTCCTTATTTCAGTTCTAGTTTCATTTCACTCGGAATTCTTACGGTAAGTGAGGTGTCTGTTTCTTGGTTTTTAGCCAGTTGAAAGAATGCATAGGCTTTTACCATAAATTAGTATCCTAACATGGCCTTTCAGATGTGTGGACATTAGGAAAGACCCATTTTTTTTCTTAGGAAATATTGACAATGTATCCTTTTGGGGTAGACACAGTAACGGCCCCACCGGTGTCTCCGCCGGTCTCCAGAACATGCAGGCGGGATAAAGTTGCTGACCGGCTGACCCTGAGAGGGGACAGCGCCAGATGACCTGGTGGACCCATGTGGTCGCAAGGGGTTCAGAGTCCGAGAGACGCCCTGTGAATCAGGCTCCGCTGACCACTGCCGGCCTAGGGGTTGACGGGGGCACGAGCCAAGGAGCGCAGCCCTGCAAACATCCTGACTTCAGCCCTGTGAGACCCATCTTGGACTTCTCACCTTCAAGACACCAAGATAAAAAATGCAGATTTATCACCAGGTGGTCACTTGTTCCAGCAGCGGTTGGCCAATAACATGCCCCCTCTCCCAGTGACTGGTGGGAAAGGAAGGAAGTGTTTCTTCTGAAAGTCTGTGTTGGTTCAGCTTCCTTTGTGGCTCAACTGGTAAAGAATCCGCTGCAAAGCGGGAGACCTGAGTTCGATCCCTGAATTGGGAAGATCCCCTGGAGAAGGGAAAGGCTACCCTGTCCAGTATTCTGGCCTGGAGAAGTCCACGGACTGTATAGTCCAAGGGGTCGCAAAGAGTTGGAGGCAACTGAGCCACTTTCACTTTTCAGGCTATTAGAGAAAGCTTTTTGCTTATTACATGTGTGCTCAGTCAAGTCAGTCGTGTCTGAGACAGTCACGTCTCTTTGTGACCCCATGGCCTGTAGCCCGCCGGGCTCCAGTGTCCACGGGATTCTCCAGGCAAGAATCCTGGAGTGGGTTGCCATGCCATCCTCCAGGGGATCTTCCTGACCCAGGGATTGAACCGGCATCTCTTATGTCTCCTGCATTGGCAGGCAGACTCTTTAGCACTAGAGGCAGAAAAAAAGTTACCAGGGTCCGTGAGATAGACACAGTGCTTAACCCAGTAGTTAGCCCAGCAGACCCCTCCCCACCTACTCACACGGGGCCTGGGATCCCTCCCCACGGGCTTTGGCCCTGGTTCCAGCATCAGCTGGGACAAGAGCAGACCCGGGTGGTCCCCGAAGGCCCCAGCTCCTGCCCCCTTGGAAGCCCCTCCCTTGCTGTCCGTCACAGGTGAACCAACGGCGCTGAAAGCTCACTTCTCTGGTTGCGAACCTCTTCCATGGCCTGGCCCGTTCCTCCGAGCCTCCCTTTTCTCACGGCCTTTCTCAGGACGTGAGTCGGGAGCCAGCCTTCCATCTTCGTGCAAATCCCTCCCGATGCCAAACACCCACGATTTCACCTTCCGGAACGTCCCGGACGTGCGGGAGGGGGCCCGCCTCCGTGCAGGTCCCGGCTTCTCTTCTGCGCCCATGGTGTCCGGGCGGCTGGCCCACCATCCCCACCCCATCCCGGCGTAGCCACGCGGGCCCTCAGGACCCCGTCCGCCTCCCGCCACCTTGCTCCCTCGTCCCGCACCTGCGTGTCAGATGCCCTGGGCTCTCTCGCCAGACCCTTCTTCTGAAACTCAACCTGTTCTTCTAGCAGCTTTTCATCCATCCACGAGGCTCCTGGGGTCCCTTACACATCCCTGAACCCAGACACTGTGTCCAGCTGAGGGCTCGCTCTCTTAGTCCAGGGCGTAATGTGTCTGCCGGGTGGAGCTCTCCAGCCTCCCGGCCCCACCGGGCACATGGCCCCCGGCCCACAGGATCCAGCTCAGCCCCAGGCTCCGCTCTGTTGAAGGAGGCAGCGTCATCTCGACAGTCACCCTCAGGTCAACCCTGACTCCTCCTCTTTTCTTTATTCTGCTTAGTGACCAAAGCCTAGCAATTCTGTTTGACGGGGAAGCCTGGTGTGCTGCAGTCCACGGGGTCACAAAGAGCTGGACCCAACTGAGAGACTGACCTCAACGGGGGCGCCCCCAGACCTCCTCATTTCAGGGGCCTCTCGTGATCTTCCTTCCGTCCCTCTGGGGCACAAATGCAGTGTGACTCTGCAGCCGCCTCCACAGAGGCCTCGGCTGGATTCTCGCCCCTAGTCTCCGTCCACTGTGACCTGTTTAGAAAAATACGTAGTCCTGTAAGTCCCTTAATTAAGAACACATAGTGGCTCCCTGGACCCTATTGACCAAGGTCCAGATTTCTGTAAAGACACTCACGTTTGCCTCTCGTTTCTCTGTTTGCTCCTCCTGGTCTGTGTTTTACATCAGTGACTCTCAGCTCTACCTGCAATTAGAATCATCGTCGGCGATTAAAGGGGACTCCCCCGGTGGCTCGGCGGTAGAGAATTCGCCTACAGCGCAGGAGGCGCAGGTTCAATCCCTGGGTCGGGACGATCCCCTGGGCAAGGAAATGGCAACCCACTCCAGTATTCTTGCCTGGAAAAATCCCACGGACAGAGGAACCTGGTGGACTACAGTCCATGGGATCTCAAAAGAGTTGGACACGATTTCGTGACTAAATAACAATGGTCATTCTAGAAGAATGGGTTGAATTTCAAAATTGATACTTTAAGACAATCAGTGCCTGAGACCTGCTGTGCATCAGAGTCTCTGGATATGGGATGGTAGAGACGTTATAACAGGGCTAGACAAGACTTCTTGAAACTCAAGGCCGTACCGCTTGCCGTGGTCTCTAGCAGGTGGCATCTTAAGTCCCTACCGTAGCAAAGAATCATCTCTGTGAGGGGAATGAAAGAATATTCTTGAGACGCGAGAGACGCCCGGCTCCCGGCGCAACCGACCACGTGCAGAATCGTGGCTGAGAGGAGCTGCCCCGTGCCCAGGGTTGGGGCGGTGGCCGAGAGGAGCTGTACCACGTCCAGGAGGCGGTGGCTGCTTGGGCACCGGAGGGCCGGGAGGAGCTGATCCACATTCAAAGCAGGAGGGGCGGCCTTGAGGAGATACCCCTCGTCCAAGGTAAGCTGCAGCGGCTGCGCCTTGCTGGAGCAGCTGGGAAGAGATACTCCACGACCAAGTGGAATATAAGAATCCAGTGTTCTGGGGAGGAAGGAACAAGACGGTGAGACCACTTTCTTCCCCACAAATTCATCAGAAGAACATTTGAACGTGGAGTAAAGTCCACAAAACAACTTCTGAATACTGGCAGAGGACATCAGGCTCCCAGAAAAGTAGCCCATTGTCTTCTAAAGGAAAGAGAAGAAATCCAGCTCCACCCACCAGAACACTGACACATGCTTCCCTAACCAGGGAACCCAGACAAGTCACCTGTCCAACCCCACACACAGCGAAGAAACTACATAATAAAGAGAACTCCACAAACTGCAAGAAGAGGGAAAGGACACCCCAAGCAAAGCAATATAAGCAAGATGAAGAGGCAGAGAAATACCCAGCAAGTAAAGGAACAAGATAATTGCCCACCAACACAAACAAAAGAAGAAGATATAGGGAATCTACCTGATAAAGAATTTCGAATTTTGATGGTGAAAATGATTCAAAATCTTGAAAGTAAAATGGAGTTACAGATAAATAACCTGGAGAAAAGGATTGAGAAGATGGAAGAAAGATTTAATAAGGACTTAGAAGAAATAAAAAAGAGTCAATATACAATGAATAATGCAATAGATGAGATCAGAAACACTCTGGAGGGAACAAACAGTAGAATAACAGAGGCAGAAGACAGGATAAGCGAACTAGAAGATAGAATTGTAGAAATAAATGAAACAGAGAGGAAAAAAGAAAAACGAATTAAAAGAAATGAGGACAATATTAGAGACCTCTGGGACAATGTTAAACGCTCCAACATTCGAATCATAGGAGTCCCAGAAGAAGAAGACAAAAAGAAAGACCATGAGAGAATACTTGAGGAGATAATAGTTGAAAACTTCCCTAAAATAGGGAAAGAAATAATCACCCAAGTCCAAGAAATCCAGAGAGTCCCCAACAGGATAAACCCAAGGCGAAATACTCCAAGACACATATTAATCAAATTAACAAAGATCAAATACAAAGAACAAATATTAAAAGCAGCAAGGGAAAAGCAGCAAATAACACTCAAGGGGATTCCCATAAGGATAACAGCTGATCTTTCAACAGAGACTCTTCAGGCCAGAAGGGAGTGGCAAGATATACTTAAAGCGATGAAAGAAAATAACCTACAGCCCAGATTATTATACCCAGCAAGGATCTCATTCAAATATGAAGGAGAAATCAAAAGCTTTACAGACAAGCAAAAGCTGAGGGAATTCAGCATCACCAAACCAGCTCTCCAACAAATGCTAAAGGATCTTCTATAGACAGGAATCACAGAAAGAGTGTATAAACTTGAACCCAAAGCAATAAAGAAAATGGCTACGGGATCCTACTTTTCAATAATTACCTTAAATGTAAATGGGTTGAATGCCCCAACCAAAAGACAAAGGCTGGCTGAATGGATACAAAAACTAAACCCCCATATATGTTGTCTACAAGAGACCCACCTCAAAACGAGGGACGCATACAGACTGAAAGTGAAGGGCTGGAAAAAGATAGTCCATGCAAATAGAGACCAAAAGAAAGCAGGAGTAGCAATACTCATATCAGATAAAATAGACTTTAAAACAAAGGCTGTGAAACAAGACAAAGAAGGAAACTACATAATGATCAAAGGATCAATCCAAGAAGAAGATATAACAATTATAAATATTTATGCATCTAACATAGGAGCACCGCAATATGTAAGACAATTACTAACAAGTATGAAAGGGGAAATTAACAATAACACAATAATAGTGGGAGATTTTAACACCCCACTTACATCTATGGATAGATCAACTAAACAGAAAATTAACAAGGAAACACAATCTTTAAATGATATAATAGAAGAGTTAGACCTAATAGATATCTATAGGACATTTCACCCCAAAACAATGAATTTCACCTTTTTCTCAAGCGCACACGGAACCTTTTCCAGGATAGATCACATCCTGGGACATAAATCTAGCCTTGGTAAATTCAAAAAAATTGAAATCATTCCAAGCATCTTTTCTGACCACAATGCAGTAAGATTAGATCTCAATTACAGGAGAATAACTGTTAAAAGTGCCAACATATGGAGACTGAACAACACGCTGCTGAATAATGAACTAATCATAGAAGAAATCAAAGGAGACATCAAAATATGCATAGAAATGAATGAAAATTAAAACACAACAACCCAAAACCTCTGGGACACTGTAAAAGCAGTGCTAAGGGGGAAGTTCATAACAATACAGGCATACCTCAAGAAACAAGAAAAAAGTCAACTAAATAACCTAACTCTACATCTAAAGCAACTAGAAAAGGAAGAAATGAAGAACCCCAGGGTCAGTAGAAGGAAAGAAATCATAAAAATTAGGGCAGAGATAAATGCAAAAGAAACAAAAGAGACGATAGCAAAAATCAACAAAGCCAAAAGCTGGTTCTTTGAGAAGGTGAATAAAATTGACAAACCACTAGCCAGACTCATCAAGAAACAAAGGGAGAAGAACCAAATCAATAAAATTAGAAATGAAAATGGAGAGATCACAACTGACAACACAGAAATACAAAGGATTATTAGAGAATACTATCAGCAATTATATGGCAATAAAATGAATAACCTGGAAGAAATGGACAAATTCCTAGAAAAGTACAACTTTCCAAAACTGAACCAGGAAGAAATAGAAAATCTGAACAAACCCATCACAAGCACGGAAATTGAAACTGTAATCAAAAATCTCCCAGCAAACAAAAGCCCAGGTCCAGACGGCTTCACAGCTGAATTCTACCAAAAATTTAGAGAAGAGCTAACACCTATTCTACTCAAACTCTTCCAGAAAATAGCTGAGGAAGGGAAACTTCCAAACTCATTCTATGAGGCCACCATCACCCTAATCCCAAAACCTGGTAAAGACCCCACAAAAAAAGAAAACTATAGGCCAATATCACTGATGAACATAGATGCAAAAATCCTTAACAAAATTCTAGCAATCAGAATCCAACAACACATTAAGAAGATCATACATCATGACCAAGTGGGCTTTATCCCAGGAATGCAAGGATTCTTCAATATACACAAATCAATCAACGTAATACACCACATTAACAAACTGAAAAATAAAAATCATATGATTATCTCAATAGATGCAGAGAAAGCCTTCGACAAAATTCAACATCCATTTTTGATAAAAACTCTCCAGAAAGTGGGAATTGAAGGGACATACCTCAACATAATAAAAGCTATATATGACAAACCCACAGCAAACATTATCCTCAATGGTGAAAAACTGAAAGCATTTCCCCTAAAGTCAGGAACAAGACAAGGGTGCCCACTCTCACCACTACTATTCAACATAGTTCTGGAAGTTTTGGCCACAGCAATCAGAGCAGAAAAAGACATAAAAGGAATACAAATTGGAAAAGAAGAAGTAAAGCTTTCACTGTTCGCTGATGACATGATCCTCTACACAGAAAACCCTAAAGACTCTACCAGAAAACTACTAGAGCTAATCAATGATTACAGCAAAGTTGCAGGATATAAAATCAACACACAGAAATCCCTTGCATTCCTATACACTAATAATGAGAAAATAGAAAGAGAAATTAAGGAAACTATTCCATTCACTGTTGCAATGAAAACAATTAAATACTTAGGAATATATCTACCTAAGGAAACAAAAGACTTGTACATAGAAAACTATAAAACACTAGTGAAAGTAATCAAAGAGGACCTGAATAGATGGAGAAATATACCGTGTTCGTGGATTGGAAGAATAAATATTGTAAAAATGAGTATACTACCCAAAGTAATTTATACATTCAATGCAATCCCTATCAAGCTACCAACAATATTTTTCACAGAACTAGAACAAATAATCTCACAATTTGTATGGAAATACAAAAAACCTCGAATAGCCAAAGCAATCTTGAGGAAGAAGAATGGAACTGGGGGAATTAACCTGCCGGACTTCAGGCTCTATTACAAAGCCACAGTCATCAAGACAGTATGGTACTGGCATAAAGACAGAAATATAGATCAATGGAACAAAGTAGAAAGCCCAGAGATAAACCCATGCTCCTATGGACACCTTATCTTCGACAAAGGAGGCAAGAATATAAAATGGAGAAAAGACAGTCTCTTTAACAAGTGGTGCTGGGAAAACTGGTCAGCCACTTGTAAAAGAATGAAACTAGAACACTTCCTAACACCATACACCAAAATAAACTCAAAATGGATTAAAGATCTAAATGTAAGACCAGAAACTATAAAACCCCTAGAGGAGAACGTAGGCAAAACACTCTCTGACATAAATCACAGCAGGATCCTCCAAGACCCACCTCCCAGAATATTGGAAATAAAAGCAAAAATAAACAAATGGGACCTAATTAAAATCAAAAGCTTCTGCACAGCAAAGGAAACTCTAAGCAAGGTGAGAAGACAACCTTCAGAATGGGAGACAATAATAGCAAATGAAGCAACTGATAAAGGATTAATCTCCAAAATATACAAGCAGCTCCTGCAGCTCAATTCCAGAAAAATAAGTGATCCAATCAAAAAATGGGCCAAAGAACTAAACAGACATTTCTCCAAAGAAGACATAAAGATGGCTAATAAACACATGGAAAAATGCTCAACATCCCTCATCATCAGAGAAATGCAAATCAAAACCACAATGAGATACCATTTCACACCAGTCAGAATGGCTGCTATCCAAAAGTCTACATGCAATAAGTGCTGGAGAGGGTGTGGAGAGAAGGGGACCCTCTTACACTGTTGGTGGGAATGCAAACTAGTACAGCCACTATGGAGAACAGTGTGGAGATTCCTCAGAAAACTGGAAATAGAACTGCCATATGATCCAGCAATCGCACTCCTGGGCATACACACCGAGGAAACCAGAATTGAAAGAGACACATGTACTCCAATGTTCATTGCAGCACTGTTTATAATAGCCAGGACATGGAAGCAACCTAGATGTCCATCTGCAGATGAATGGATAAGAAAGCTTTGGTACATATACACAATGGAGTATTTCTCAGCCATCAAAAAGAATGCATTTGAATCAGTTTTAATGAGGTGGATGAAATTGGAGCCAATTATACAGAGTGAAGTAAGCCAGAAAGAAGAACATCAATACCGTATATTAACGCATATATATGGAATTTAGAAAAATGGTAACCTGAACCCTGTATAAGAGACTGCAAAAGAGACACAGGCATTTAGAACAGTCTTTGGGACTCTGTGGGAGAGGGTGTAGGTGGAATGATTTGGGAGAATGGAATTGTAGCATGTATATTATCATAAGTGACCAGTCCAGGTTCGACGCATAAATTTTCCTCTGTTCATTTCTTTGCATTTGTGCTTTTTTAATAAAATTCTTTTTTAGATATATATAAAAAAAGAATATTCTTTTCTTTGCAAAGACAGCCCTTCTTGTAATAACCGTAATGGATTTCACTTTCATTCCAACTTGCTAAAGATGAGCGTGAATGTAAGAAGTTCAGTAAAATATGATCTTCCAGGAATTAAGACTTGCCAGAAAATGCATTAACTTAATTGGTCTGTATTAATAGAATGAGGCAAGTAACCGTTGTCTTCACATGTATCATGAAAGGATATTTGTTGTGTAGATTTAAGAGAAAATCATAGTGAATGTGTGCGTGCATCCAAGCATGAACTACCAGTGTGTGTGTGTGTGTGTGTGTGTGTGTGTGTGAGAGAGAGAGAGAGAGAGAGAGAGAGTGTATGGGTGCAGAGGTATGGGGTCTTGCATGCTCTTCTTCATACTTGCTTTGTCTTTGAAGCAAGTATGGTGGTGAGCACAGACAGGAAGTCTGAGCAGGAACCAGCCACACCCTGATCATTCGCCATAACCAGAGAAGGGGGCACTCTAGAACCAGGAAGCTCGAAAGGCTCTTTGAATTGATCTCCCTGGGGGCTCAGACAGTAAAGAATCTGCCTGCAATGCAGGAGACCTCAGTTGGATCCCTGGGTCAGGAAGACCCCTTGGAGAAGGAAATGGCAACCCACTCCAGCATTCTTGCCTGGACAATCCCATGGACAGAGGAGCCTGGTGGGCTAGTCCATGGAGTTGTAAAGGGTTGGACTCGACTAAGCAACTAACTCTTTCACTCTTTCTCTCATGAAAACAGAAAAACTCACCTCTGGTGGAAATGAGCCACAGAAACGAACGGCAGAATCCTCCCATACCATCTTACTCTCAGATAAAGCAGAATAAGGGAGGGAAGTGATGTTCTTACAGACAGCACCTGATAGGCACCCATTCACGACACCTTCAAGAAACAGAACCCATGATGCTTCAGCATCAACCAGAAGGGAGGAAGGAACTAACAGGAGATACTAAAGAGCAGCGTAACTCAGGATCAGCACAGCCCAGGGAGGTGGGGACCGCAGCCAGGGGTGAAGACAGAAAACCAGGCTGGAAGTGGGATCTAAGTCAGAAGTACAAGGCACGAAGAAGGGAACATTTTAAGATTAAAGAAAAGAGATTGAAGAAAAAGTGGAAAAATTGAGACAATAGGCAAAGAAGTTTCAAAAGAAGTATAGCAGACTTTTCTAAAGAAGAAAGCTGTGCAATGAAGGGTTAGAAGCTAAGCGTCAGTCCATCTTCCCTGAAGTGGAAAGGAAAGCCTACACGGCATGCTGAGAGGAGCCCCAGCTTTCCTGCGGGGGCGGGCCCACAGGACCAGCAGGTGGTGCCGACAAAGGGAGACTGACTCTGTGTGTTCGGCTTCTGTTCATGGGAGCAGCACGAGGATTCCAGAACGGCAACGTGAAGAAGGGACCGGTGATGAGAACGAAGAAGTCAAAGCCCTTTGCCTGGTTTTGAAATGTGGAACGAAGCAGCGCTCTGGTTTCTCCACTTAGGAAAACTCACTTTCTGTTCGTGATGCGTTTGTCCGGATGCAGCACCCAGACCATCTATGCAGTGGTGGGTCTTGTCCACCGGGCACGTTGTCTTTCCAAAAGCGTTATCCAAAGACCCTTCAGGGAGGAGCGGGGCCAGCTCGGAAACATCAGCTCCGCTCCCACGGCAGTAAATTAAGAAGCTCTGAGGGCAACCTCGGAGGAGGAGTAAGGCCATCTTCCCCCCTTAATTAAAAAAAAGCAAAGCTGTGTAGGCTGACGTGTTTACTTACGCTATTGACAACATGTTTCCTGCTTGGAACTGTCACTGGATTCGGGGGTCACTAGTGTTCACACCTGCCTGCCTTTTCTGTGACAGCTATTTTGATCGTCTCATGATGAATGCCATCATTTCATGTCACAGCCACTCTGGCTCTTGTGATGTTCCCTTATGTTTTTCAAAGAAGTAGCTAGTAGGACCATGGGACACAGCAGGATGAAGAACTGCAGATTTTTTTCAGACGTGAAAGAGAAAGAAGATGTCTGAAAAGTTCATTCCTGGCTCTCTGAACACAGCTAAATGCTCTGGCACCAACGCTGGCCACTTAGCAAGTTCTTTCTGTATACAGCTAAACAGTGGATACTGCCAAAGGTAATGTGATAGAGTCTCCTAAAAGCAATTAAAGTCCACAGAAAAATTAGCTCTCCATCTTTCAGATCAGAAAGTAGGCAAGTTTGAAATATCTTATGAACGTTTCAAGTATGGGATTTCTCAAGAACGGGAGCTAACAAAAGAAATAGGTATTTTCTCATCCTGGAAATAAAACGGGAAAGAAACAAACAAGAATTATTTACTTTCTTACCTAATAAGTAAGTCAAGTGTAAAGTCCTATAGGTGATTTTCCAGAAAGGGTATCATAAGTAAGAGAGTTTCCAGAGAGGGCGTCACAGCTAAACACAGTGAGCAAATATTTGGGACGGACTGTGTGCAAAGCATTCCCCGCCCTGGAATTCCACAGAACACACTGGCTTCTTCAGAGATAATAAAGGGCACTACACTGAAGTCAGAGGCAAATGCTGACTGTTAAATATGAAAACTTAACTTTTGACTATTGTTGACAGATGCCAAAGTCCCCAGTATCTTAAGGACTTGCTTTGTCTGTGTGGAAATGGAAGAAGAGTAAGAAATTATTTTTCTTTTTTAAATTTAAATACAGATATATTTAACTGAAGTACAGCTAATTTGCAATGCTGTGTTAGTTTCAGATGCACAGCAAAGCAATTCAGTTATACACGCACACACGCAAACACGCATAGTCCCCTTCAGATTCTTTCCCCGTGTAGGTTATTGCAGACCATTGAGTAGAGTTCCCTGTGCTGTACAGGAAGGGGCTGCTGCTTAAGGCACAGTTGGGAATAGTCCATAAATAAGACCTGGGGGTTTAATGATCACAGTCTCCAATGCTGTACCATAAACTTCAAAAGTGCTGAGACTAAGGTCTTAATTGTTCTCACCACGAACAAGGAAACGAGAGCATGTGACGTGATGGTGGTGTTAGCTAACCCTGAGGGGCCTCACGTGGCAATAAATTCATGCGTGAAATGAAAAGTCAACACCCCTTAAACCCACATAGGTTTTATGTCGATTATATCTCAGTTAAAAAAAAAAAGACTTTTGTCCCGGGGGTGACATCCAGGTTCTGACATCTGTTACCTCTCAAGAGAAAAGATGCCCTTGTAGTGAAAAGTGGAAATTTTGACTACAGAACCAGAAGCCGTGGCTTTGCATCTGGGAGAGCGTGGAAGTGAGGATCTGCCTGGTAAGGCCCGTCTGTACCTGTTAGATCAGGAAATTGAGTGAATGTGACCATTTTGCCTTCAAACTGACTCTTTGAGCCCCCAGCTAACTCCTGCTTAACACCATTAAATATCAGTGGTGATCTGCTGGGAGATTTTTGTTTCAATAACAAAGCAAACCCATGACTTGAGCTGGGGAGCATCTTGGACCACCTCAAGGTCCTATGAGAGCAAGAACAGATGCTGAGGAACGTTCTTGGCTGGCATCTTGGAGATGTGATTTGACCCTAGAGGATTCTTCATGTTTAGGAAACACTTGTGCCTTCCCTGGTTTTCTTCTGCTGCCCAACTTTGCTAACGGGTACACTGTTTTACTCTTTCACTAAGCATTCTGAACAAAAGAAAGAAAACTTGGCATTTTGGCCTATTCATTTTTAAGAGGTTTGTGATAAGTTAAATCAACGGTAGTAACAGGCTTTGTCCCCAGACAGTGTGGGGCTTTGTAAAGAGAAAAGATGCCAGGTTGACAAACACGGGTGCAGCACACTACTCTTTTTAATTATCTGCAGTGCAACTTTAAGTGGTTTAATTGACTTCTCTGAGCTGCGAACTCACTCTTTGCACAGATACGAGCGACTGCACCTCCTGCTGCAGAAGAATCAAGAGATCAGACCTCCCAGGAGGGCTTCAGGAAGTTCTCGTCTTATCTTCCTTGTCCTTCGCTCAGCCTTGTGACCTCATTACTGTGGATAATTGAAAGGAGGTTGTTGCTGTTGTTTTAAATTTTCAGGGGTCTGGTGTAGGTCTTGGGTCAAGTATCAACTGACCGGGATCTTCCTGCTCAGGAACGTGCAGATGGCTGGTTGGATGGTGGGCAGGAGGGCAGGGCAGGGCAGGCGAGCTGACCCGGCGGACCAGATGGAGCAGAGAGCTGCCCTTCTCCTGTGGTCCCCACGGGAGGGTCCTGAGCCCCACCTGCCAGCTTGGCCTCTATCCTGGGCTTCCCTTGTCCTGTCTCGGGTTTCAAGGCCACTGGTCACCAGGGGCCGGCACTTAGCCACCCAGATCTTTCTCTCAGGCACTATATGTGATTCACATCCTTCCCCAACATGGGAAAGACTGGATTCCTTCCGAAGCGAGGGGGCGGGGGTAGACACTCAGGCTAGAATTTGCACATGTTTTGAGGTCTGTTTTGTTTTGCTGCGAGCTAGAGAAGGCAATGGCAAGCCACTCCAGTACTCTTGCCTAGAAAATCCCATGGATGGAGGAGCCTGGTAGGCTGCAGTCCATGGGGTCGCTACGAGTCAGATATGACTGAGCGACTTCACTTTCACTTTTTACTTTCATGCATTGGAGAAGGAAGTGGCCACCCACTCCAGTGTTCTTGCCTGGAGAATCTCAGGGATGGGGGAGCCTGGTGGGCTGCTGTCTATGGGGTCACACAGAGTCGGACACGACTGAAGTGACTTAGCAGCAGCAATAGCAGCTGGGTAAAAGGCTCACTGAAAGCATTTCATTCGAACAGTTTTTACAGAACAAAGTGTTGCCTATTTTAAAATGAAAACCCAACGGGACATGGCCAATGGCTAGGGGCTGGTGGGTCAGGCGTGGAAGCCTGGGGTCACCCAGCTGACATCTGGCCGGTGTGGCTCCTCCCAGGTTCAGTCCGGATGCCACGGTGCTGGAGATTCCAGCGAGCACCCAGTGAGCCCACCTAACTTGAGCTCCAGTAGAGTTGGGAAGATGCGTGGTGAATTAAACACCTCTAATGACTCATGCCCTGGAGTGTTTTTATAGAATGCAATGCAGCAGTTGGAGGCTGTGTTCCAGGCTGCCCTGTGAGAGGGCAGTGGAGACCTGCTCTATTTTCAATGAGTGAGGTCACGGAGTATTTATACGCACCCTTGGGGAGGCCCCACCACTGAAACAGGAGCGTAAAAACGTTCGCTTTCGTGACCCCGTGGCTCGCCGACGTCCAGTCTCATTACATTTAAGCCTTTTATGACTTCGGTATAAGGCAACAGGGAAGAGAGACAAAAGAAAAATGCTTTATGGGTGAAGAAAGCATTTTCCTTTCACCTCCCCCCCAAATGTCATTTTCTTCATTTAAAAAGATCAACAGACTTGGTCTGCTCAGTCCTGGGATACTATCTGGAGATTAAAAGACATGAACTATCAACCCACAAACTGGCGTGGAGGAATCGTTTTAAAAAGCTCTCTCCCAGAGCTTTCACTTTTGCTTCCTTTTTTATAAAAAACGTGTACTGAAGTATATAGTTGATTTACAGCATCATATACGTTTCAGGTGGACGGCACAGAGATTCGGAGACAGTGGGAGACAGCTCTACTCCCAAGAGACTGGGCAGAGGTATGAGTCCTGTAGTAACGTGCCGAGTGCTGTGCAGAAAAGGAAATCTTCAAGGTGGGTGCCAGGGCAGACCTGCAGGGCCAGCAGGAGCCAGCCGGACCCAGAGCGGGGAGGGCAGGAAGGCTCCCCAGCCGGCCCCTGACTCCCTCCGGCCGCCCTCCAGGTGCTGCGTGGCTCCCCCGTCCCCAGCTTAGCGTGGATATCCATTAAGGGACCGTCTCCAAAGTCCTTTGGGGCAGTTACGCTTCTGGGTAAGCCTGTGGGCCATTCGAACCATAACATCTCGTACTGCTAACTCACCTGGTCACATAGCATCCCAGCCACGAGGGGTCTCGGAAAGCCTCCATCCCTTTCAACGCTAAGGACTGAAGCCCTGAAGTCCAGTCCAGTTAGTGCTTTCCCTTCACAGCAAGGCTGTTTCTCAGAGGCAAGGTGAGAGGGGCAGAGGAAACTTGGGGAAGCTCACTGGGCACCTTTGACCCGAGCGATAGTGTGTTTATCACGTCAAGGGCACGGGTCCTGCGCTTTGAGACCGGCCCGTGGATGGCCATATATATATGCAATCCAAGCCGTTCTCAGGATGCACCCCCACCCCACAATCCTGCCCAGGTGTGGAGACTTCTAGGGGCGCGTGACATCCCCCTGTTTCCTAGAAGCAAGCCTCTGGATCAATGGTCCCCAGGCCCCGCCAGAAGTAAGATGCAGGGGTACTGGCCGGGGTGCCCCGAGCAGGTCCCAGCCCGCCAGCGAGGACCAAGAGCCGGCCCCTGAACCAGGCACCTTGGTTTTGCCTCAATTCACCTCCTAGGCATTGTCTGCTGCTTTCAGTTTGCTGTGTTAGTTTCCGGTTTTCTTGAAAGAGGACAGTGCGGTGCAGCCTTGAATCTGCAGTTGGTGGCTCTGCTCTGTGGCTGAAGTGAAAACAGGACTGAGAAAGGCCCCGGGGGTGGCTGGCTGGCTGACAGCATCCTCAAGCCAAGCGTCTTTAGAGGGCACGTCGAAACAGTGGCTCCAAGACAGAAAACCACCACAACCAACAGCAGCAAAAAATGTCAGTCGTGTGAAGATACAAGCTTTCCAATCCCAAACTGTTCAGTTAGTCTTGTAACTGAAAAGCAGAAGCTGCATTTTGCTGTGTATCTGCCTGTCTCGATCGCTCTGATGTACAGTGTCGTCTGCAAACCCCACGGGCTGTTGGTGCTGAAGGCGCTCTGTCTGCGCTGGCTGTCTGAAGTTCAGGAAGCAAGGCCGCTGTTTGGGGAGCTCGGGCCGCTGTGGCTCACGCGCCCCTGGTCTGGGTGGTGGGGTCCCGGGCTGGCCGCGCCGCTCAGGTTCCAGTTGCAGGGTGGCTGGGGCACACACGCCACTGCCCAGAGCAGGGGAACTCTTCTCAGAGGAAGGAGCGAAGCGAAGGGAACGTGAAGTTGTTGCAAACGAGAGGCTGAGACCAGGTTTGCACACAGGCGTGTGTGCTGCCCAGACGGGTCTCGGGCACCAGTGACTCCGGTCAGGTCTCCGCCTCTGGGAGCCCATCCCCGGGGTGACTGTGGGCACCTTGGGGGAAGGCGCGGGCAAATGGGAGGGCTGAGGGCAGGGAGGGTGGTCTGGACGCCGCAGCTCGGGTGGTATTCCTCTGGAACTCATGTGGGCACTGGCCGTCCTTCCACTGGCCCAGCTCTGTAGCCGCTTCTGGGTGTCGGTTCAGCTAACATCTGGAAGACCCTCCCCACCCCTGAGACCCTCTGCGAGCCCAAGACGCTTCATCCCGAATAGCGACGTCAGCTAGGGTCTGTCCCCTGCCTGTCCCATCGCAGCTGAGTCCTGCAGAGCAGAGGCCAGCCCGCAACTCTGTGGCCCGCAACCCGGCACAGTCCAGCTGCTCATCAGCATGGAAAGACAGCAAGGTGATACTGCACAGCACATATTCAGTATCCTGTGATAAAGCATGATGGAAAAGAATATTTAAAAAGAATGCGTATATATGTATAACTGAGTCACTTTATTGTGCAGTAGAAATTCACACAGCCTTGTCTCCAATAAAAAGTAATTTAAAAAATAAAATGCTCACTCAAAAAAAAAAGAAATTAACACAACGTTGTAAACCAACTATACAGTCTGCCCAGTCAGTCGTGTCCAACTCTGCGACCCCATGGACTGTAGCCCATCAGGCTCCTCCGTCCATGGGATTCAACAGGCAAGAGCACTGGAGTGGGTGGCTGTGCCCTTTTCCTTTAATCAACTATAAGTAAGTAAGTAAGTATTAGTTGCTCACTCGTGCCTGACTCTTTTCGCCCCCATGGACAGTAGCCCACCAGGCTCCTCTGTCCATGGGATTTTCCAGGCAAGAATACTGGAGTGGGTTGCCATTTCCTTCTCCATGGGATCTTCCCAACCCAGGGATTGAACCCAGGTCTCCTGCACTGCAGGCAGATTCTTTAAAAAAATAAAAAAAGAAAGAAATATTTGAGATGAACAAGAGCCCGGGACTCACCCAGCAGGATGGGGGTGCTGAGCGCCAGCTCCTGGCCCCACCTTTGCTCTCATGGCGCACACCACCCCCAAGCTAAGCACCCAGTTCCTGGACCACAGGAAGTAGACCCCACACATCACGGTGGCTTTATTGTCTCTGCACTTAAGCTAATCATCCCTACACAGTCTTCCTGTTTTCTCTGAAATGTCTCTTGTCTTCCATAATTATATATATTTTGGAGTACTTCCTGTGTCTCTGTTCTATTGTTTGCTTGATTATAAAAAAAAGGCTGCCTTTTTTTAGACTGAGCTATGAGTTAGCCTATTGCACTAAGTTATGTAACAGGTATCATTTGAAACTGAATAGAAATTTTTCATTGTCATCCCCTTCCAAAATTTTATGATGTAGCAAAAACTGGTTGCTTGGGTTAACTGATCCACAATATAGTTAATTCATTCAAGAGAAGTGCCCTAATGTTTCCTTTGATCACTCATGATTATGTGAAAATATCTTTTTTTTCTATCAAACACGGATATGCTTAAGCCGCTAAGGAAAGATATTGTAGAAAAATATCTAATGACAATAGAAAAAACAGGCCTTACATATTAAATAAGAAAGTGTGTTAGAATTTCTATTACAATATGATCCCAAATGTGGAAAAAGTTGGTAATCTTCTCTGGTTGGTAAGCTTATGAATGATTTTCATTTCCTTTTGTATATTTCTCTGGGTTGGTGTTTTCTGAGATGAACAGAAATTTCCTCGTATCAAGGGGGGAAATGTTTTAAAAATCTTTGGCATTTTGGAAGCTTATACTCTGCATTTCCTTGACCATCTGGAGAGTGAGGAGCCCTAACGTCACAGGAAGACCAGAAGAGCCTCACTGCTCTCCAGAGGTGTACAAATCTTCACTGCTGTTCTAGGTTGACAGCAGGAGGGAGGCCACTGGCATTTAAGGTTAGGAAGCTGAATCTGGGAAAGACCGGAGTGCTCCGAACTAATAAGTCATCTGTGAGCAGGAGAAGCCATGGGCCCGGAAGGGGTGTCGCTTCGGGGACTCACATATTCGGGGAGCTCTAAGGGGTCATCCCTCCAGGAACAATCACTGGGTGTGCCATGGCAGGTCACGCCTTCCACGGTGACTCTGTAACAGCGCCCAGCGTTGCCCAAGGAGGGACAGCACCAAACGGCGATATGCGAGAGACAGACTCTCCATCACGTCTGCCAGCTCGAGACGCTTTTTTCAGAAATAACAGTTTCCACAAGGAGGAGAACATTTCCAAGTGTGCGCTCCGTAAACCAGGCATTTTACATACGGCTTTCTGTTTAATGTCTGGAAAATAAATAGCCTCCCCATTATACAGATGACAACACGGAGACCTGGGGAGTAACAGCCCCAGAGGGAGGAAGACGCACCTGCTCCCAGGTCCCTCCAACCCCACACCTCCTCACCACCTTGCACCCCATCAGCAACAAAACGTGGTGGCTGCACCCCCTTTTTGAAAATGTTTCCTTTTTGGCCACATAGCACGGCGTGTGGGATCTCCGTTCCCCAACCAGAGGTCGAACCTGCACCCGCGGTGCGGAACACGGGAGTCTTAACCACCGGAGCTGGTGAAGCCCCAGCTGCACCATCTTGAACAAGCCCTTGTCTCTGAGCTTCCGTCTCTGCCTGTAGAAGGAGGTGACTGAGTTAAGTGGATTGTGATTTCTCTTCAGCCGTTGCATTTTATGCTTCTTGATTGATTTCACTCCTATGCTCGATGACGGCTTAACAGAGGTTTTAATGAAACTCTGCACTCCTTTCAGCATGAACTACACACAGTCTAACGAGCAAAGCACAGCAAAGTCAAGTCAGGTCACAGGTTTAGATGACAGGATTCCAGAAAGGCCGCCACCAGAACTGCATTTCCGGAGGCCCGGGCTTCCTTCACTGAACAAGAGCAGGATGCTGGTGAGACTGGAATGTTGCCTGCAGTGGGAACGTGAGTTTCTGAGTGGTGCACTTAATTAAGCATTTACATCGCGATCACGCTCTCCTTCCAAGGTTCACACGCTAAGCACCGTTGAGGATACACTAGTTAACTTTCCATTGTGTTGGAATTCTAATTTCCTCAAAGTCTTTAAAATAAGACTCCTCCCACCTTCACTTGGAGACTGAACTAGGATTGAAATAAACATGCCCATCACACAAGAGCATGAAGACAAATATTGTCAGTGTCTGTAACGGTTTGGGCTTGAGAGGCCACTGGAAACGGAGAGGATTAACAAAGTAGCGCTTTAGACGAGGAGCCCAGGGAGCCGTGGGGGGTCTTCTGTGGTTCAGGTGGCACTTGAACTACGCTTTGTCTGCAGGTGATCTTTATTGAGCCTGGAAGGAAGAGTATGTTTGACTGCAAAAAACGTTAGACTTCTCTGTGCTTTTTGTCCAGTGCTCAAAATGGGAAATTTTTTTTTTCAAAATGGGAAATTAAATTCATAATTTTATGAATGTATTTGTAAAGGCATACCGTTATTATTATTTTTTTTGAATTTTTAAGAGTTGCATGTGTATTTATTGAGGTACAATTGACATACATTTCTTTTTATTTTCTTTTTTTTAATCTATTTTAATTGGAGGATAATTACAATATTGTGGTGGTTTTTGCCATACATCAACATGAATCAGTCACAAGCATACACGTGTCCCCTCATCCTGAAACCCCCTACCACCTCCCTCCCCACCCCATCCCTCAGGGTTGTACCAGAGCACCGGCTTTGGGTGCCTGGCTTCATGCATCGAACTTGCACTGGTTGTCTATTTCACATACGGTAATAGACATGTTTCAGTGCTATTCTCTCAAATCATCCCACCCTTGCCTTCTCCCACAGAGTCCAAAAGTCTTAACTAATGATTGAAAACCATTGTGACACTGAGGTTATTTGGGTTTTTTGGTTAAAGGAACCTGTCTGCCAATGTAGGAGATAGAAGAGACGTGGGTTAGATGCCTCGGTTTGGGAGTTCCCTGGAGGAGGTCATGGCGACCCACTGTAGGATTCTTGCCTGGAGAATCCCACGGACAGAGGAGCCTGGCGGGCTACAGTGCACGGGGTCACACGGAGTCAGACCCGGCTGAGCACTCATGCAAGGAGAGGGGTGTCTAGACTTGCTCTGTGTTCAAGGGCAAACAGCCTGCTCCTGGTGGCTGGGGCCACTGCTGCCAGCTGCCGACCAGCAGACTCGGCCTGGGGCCAAGGACGCCTCAGGGCCGAGCTTGGGGGGTGGGGGAGGTTGTCTGGGACCCAGTTCTGCCGTTAGGCAGCCGTCGGGTTTTGGTTGGTTCTGCCACGTGTTTGAAGTCATGTGACCACATTGCTCACCTTCTGAGCCTCCAAGTCTGGGAAGGCGGTTGAGTAACCCTGCTTCTTTGTGAGATGGCGGAGAGGCTGGCAGCAGACAGCCCAGCTGACCGGCCAGCTGAGGGCCAGACATGGGCCAGGAGTCCACTGAAGGCTGGCATCAATGGGGGGGAAGGGGACGTGGGGTGGAGTGCCCTCTCCAGGGAATCCCGAAGGGGCTGGGGAGGGGCGAGGGGCCCTGACCAGGGAAGGCCACGGTGCTCGGAGGAAGCCCTAGGGGTGGGTGTCAGTCACTGGCTCTTCTTCCCTCCGGAGACTGGCGGGGAACATGGTGTCTTCTTTTATTTTAAGCATCAGTCATTGGACGACTGCCAACCGCTCACGGTCACCTCGAAAGTACCTCACTTGCATTTTCTCATGGGGGCCACTCTTGGCTCTTGTGTTTGCAGGAAAGGTGAGTTCACAGACACATATCTCCACCTGCCATGGGTCCTGGGTGCCGTCTCTGCACTGGTCTGCTCCAGCGGTCCGTGCAGGCTGGAGAAGCTCGACAGCTGAGCCAACGCCATTAGCCAGAAAGGCCTGGCACTGTGGCAGGGGCAGACCAGTGACTTGCAGAAGCCAAGGGGCTGGCTGACCGGAAACCACGCAGCAGAACAGGGCAGGGAGCAGACCTTGGGGGACGGGGTGCTCCAGTGACAAGGTAGGAGCCCCACCCTACCCTCACCGGGGTACAGTGTCCTTGAGTTTCTCCCAGATTTGGTCATGGTCTGCCCTGACTGGATGGCTAATCTTGGATGGATAGCATGCAACTGAATAATTTTGTCATTTAAAATGTGAAATCGCACCATGTAATACCAAAGACACTCACTTTAATTTGAGGGAGGAAAAAGATAATTTTTGTCTGTCATAGCTTCAGAGTGGAACAGAGTGCAAGACCCACCATCCACTGAATAGTTTTGTCATCGGCTTAGAAAGTGGACAGAACGAATTTTGGTAAAGGTATACAATCTTGCAATGCTAGTAAGTCAGGTTTGCAAAATTCACTTTTAACAGATGCTGATTAATCTGTTCAGTTCAGTTCAGTTCAGTCTCTCAGTCGTGTCCGACTAGTAGGCAACCATAAAATAAGAAGTTATGAGTTTTAAAAGTTAATTGTTTTATAGCATCCGAAGCTGTCGCCCATTAACCTATTTCTTTCTGCGGACCAGCAAAAGCACAGATGGAAAGGGTTTTTTCCTGACCAGATATACCATCATTTTACTTTCAATGAAAGATCACGTCTGAATCAAAGGCTTACTGGGCAAAATAAAGCTTTCCTTTGGGTACTCTTTAGGATGGTGCATTCCTGATTGTCCAGGCTGTTAATATTTCCCCATTGGTTTCAGCCAAGGGTGAGCGTGTTATTTAGAATCTGATGTATTACAAGAGTTTTCAAAGTAAGAATAATTATATGATCCTTATCTAGGGAGTGTGCCAGGTTTTAATCTTATAATAGCAAAGATAAAACTTTTAACCTGACGTATGCCTGAGGTTCTATTAAACTATAACATTCAGAGCGATTTGGATGAAACTGCCCTTCACTGTGCAGTCCTCAGGAGACTCTTGTGCTTCTGATGCTAATGGGGGGGAAAAAAGTGTGGGTTTTGAAATAAATTCCCCACGAAACATAGTTAAAAAATTCTCTTTCAGTGGTGAGGCAGAGGGTTGGTGCCTACTGAACCGACAGAGGAGCAAATAAAGCTTTAAGGGAGCTGCACGTTGTTCATTTCAGATCTTTTTTTAAAGGAAAGATAGGGACAGTGAGGTGCGCAGCGTCTCTGGGTGGGGCGCAAGGGCAGAGACAGAGCAGAGCGTGTGCCCTGTCGGGGTGGAGAGGAGCCGCGGAGAGTAAGTCGCAGCGCCCGCGAAGCTGCTCGTTACTTTCACAGGAAAACAGCGATGTTTCCTCACCCACCAACCCTGGGGTTTCTGCATTCCACTCGGGGTCGATGGGGGGATTTTCCAAAAAAAGCAAGTCTTGGATACTTCTTGTCTGTTGATCCAAGCAATTCATATCGTGTTTCTAATAGTTTGCGTCTGTGTTTATGGATGGATGTCCAGCCCCCGACCCCCTTGTCAGAAGGAACTGGAACCCTGCTTGGCAGGTCTGAGGGCTGGGGGGAGGGGCAGGACAGGGCCCCCATCTCAGCAGAAATCCCCCCAGAAATCAGGGCCAGCACGTGAGAGACGGAGAGGGAGGAGCAGTGGCTGGACCCACTGGGAAAACATTTAAAATCCTTGGGCTCTCAGTATCCCAGGCTGAGCCCTGCCTTGGGGCAAAGCAGATTCATAGGATCATAAAGAGACCGGCTGATTGGCTGACTTTCAAAGTATTTCTTACTGACAGGTCCTGTTCTCAAATATCTTCTTAGTCAAATCTCTAACACTGCAACGCGTCCGCGTTTGCTCAGTCGTGTCTGACTCTTTGCGACCCCAGGGACTGTAGCCCGCCAGGCTCTTCTGTCCATGGGATTCTCCAGTCAGGAATGCTAGAGTGGGTTTCCACTTCTGGGGATCTTCCCAACTCAGGGGTTGAACCCATGGCTCTCGCATCTCCTGCCTTGACAGATGGGTTCTTTCCCACTGTACCACCTGGGAAGCCCGTAAAATAACATTAGGAACAGGGCTGCAAAATAAATAGCAAAAAATATAGGAGGATCTGCTCTAGAGAAAGCAGGGGGGTACGTGGGGGGCCCAGAGAGGTGCATTCTAGATGGTTGTAGGTGGTTCTAGATCAAAAAGCGAGCTTCAAAAGCAGGGGAGTTGCTGACTTGGGCTGTTCAGCAATTCAGCTCAATGGCAGCAGAAATGCTGCCAGAACCCAGTTCCTTTGAAACACAGTGGGGCAGTGTTCAGTCCAGCACACAGTGTGTCCATGGGAATGTATTTCAGTAGGAGGCACACTGTTTAGGAAGCAGTAAGTAAGTGAAGTCGCTCAGTCGTGTCCGACTCTTTGCGACCCCATGGACTGTAGCCCACCAGCCTCCTCTGTCCATAGGATTTTCCAAGCAAGAATACTGGAGTGGGGTGCCATTTCCCTTCTCCATTAAGAAGCAGCGGGATCTACATTTCAATGTAGAAGACTTTCCATTAAAGGGTTGGGTGAATATACCAGGTATTAAAGGAGTCGCCTTTTCTTTTCTTGTCTAGACAATTATTCTCAGGAGGGGAAAATTCACTTAGTGACACTGGACCAAGAGGTAAGGTTTGTTAACATGCAGACAACCGTGCACATGTGTTGGTCTTATTTTTCACGTTAGCGTACCTGTCTTTCGGGGAGTGGGGACCCCAAACAGACACCACGAACCAGTCCGCTCTCTCGTGCCCGTCACCTGGAATCTCCTCCAAATCAAGATGCTGTCATCCGTGTCGGCAGCCTTCCCACTCTCTCTCAAGGTAACACGGCCTGTCATCCAAAGAGCCTGGTCTAGGCTCTCTCCCTGCTCTTACCGGGTGAGTACCAAGGACGTGTTACCTCACGGGGCCGTGGCTCATCAGACGCAGGTGTCACAGCCGCATAAAAACCATCATGGCTGTGGGATGTCTCACCCTGCAGGAAGCCGGCCTGTGGGGGTCAGATGTCTCTCTGCGTCATGTTTGTGGTTACCTGTTAGTCAAAGGCAAAAAGAGAGACTCCTTTCCTAGTTGGGACGTGCCCCTTCCCCCATCCTTCTGGGTACCCCTCCTCCTCAGCCCGGCTGGCTGGCCGCGGTCCCCTAGGCACCAGGGGGTCTGGAGGGGGAAGAGGGTGGAGCCTGGAGAAGCCAGAATTCAGATCCGGGCTGTCCCCACACGCCAGCCTGAGGACCAGGGTGCCCACAGCTTTAAGGCATCTCTGCTGTTTTCCATTCAGTACTGGCGGCCACGTTCCTGTATGACAGCCCTCTTGAGACGGATGTTTTCTTACCTTAGAGGACAAACGCACAGCTTTTCAAGCACACGGCTTTTTAGGTACTTTTCTGCGTCTCACGCAATCGCCTGTGTGATAACAGAGCGGATCAGAGGATGCCCTCTGGGCTCCCGGGGGCTGTGGGCGGGAGTCCAGGACAGTCCTCCCAGTCCGTTTGAATGGAGGTGAGGAAATCTGGGTGCTTTCCCCCACTAAAGTCCTGGGTAACACAAGTAACATCACAGGACACTGGGAAAACCCAACAAGAAATTTTCAAGTGTTTTCCAAGCACTGCTCCTCTGAAAAGCATTTATGTCTCAGCACCACACTTATTATAGGACGTACGCCTGTGGCATAAAGTGTGCATCAGGAACTTTTCCCTCTGAGACGAGCGAAGTGTACATCTGCAGCAACCGAGCAGAGTTAAAGCGTCTTCACTAGGGGGATGAAGAGACTGCGTTTTTGGCATGTCGGCATCAGTTCAGTTCAGTTCAGTTCAGTCGCTCAGTCGTGTCCGACTCTCTGCGACCCCATGAATCACAGCACGCCAGGCCTCCCTGTCCATCACCAACTCCCAGAGTTCACTCAAACTCATGTCCACAGAGTCAGTGATGCCATCCAGCCATCTCATTCTCTGTCGTCCCCTTCTCCTCCCGCCCCCAACCTTTCCCAGCATCAGAGTCTTTTCCAGTGAGTCAACTCGTCGCATGAGGTGGCCAAAGTATTGCAGTTTCAGCTTTAGCATTAGTCCTAGCCACTGTTAATTTCTCTTTCTTTTTTAAAAAATTATTTCAGGGCTTCTCTAGTGGTCCAGAAGTTAAGAATCCACCTGCCAAAGCAGGAGACACGGGTTTGATCTCTGCTCCGGGAAGATCCCACAGCCACAGGCAAGGAAGTCCATGACCACAATCGCCGACACCCGCGCTCTGCAACAGGAGGAGCCGCCGCAGGGAGTAGCCCGAGTAGCACAACTAGAGGAGCCCTGCTGGCCGCAACCAGAGAAAGCCCCAAGCAGCGATGAAGACCCAGATAAGCCAAAAACAAAATAATAAAATTAAAAACTTATTTTATTGGGGCATAGTTTATTTACAACGTTGTGTTAATTTCTGCCATTAAGTCACCCAGATACACATACACCTACATCCTTCGTCCTATGCTTTTCCATTGCGGTTTATCACAGGATCCTGAGCACAGTCCCCTGTGTTATAAGTAAGATCTTGCTGTTTATCCATCTTTAATAGCATACATTAGTTAGTAAGTTCAGTTCCTCAGTTGTGTCCGACTCTTTGCGACCCCATGGACTGCAGCACGCCAGGCCTCCCTGTCCATCGCCAGCTCCCGGAGTTCACTCAAACTCATGTCCATCGAGTCGGTGATGCCATCCAGCCATCTCATTCTCTGCCGTCCCCGTCTCCTGCCTTCAGTCTTTCCCACCATCAGGGTCTTTTCAAATGAGTCACTTCTTCACATCAGGTGGCCAAAGGATTGGAGTTTAGTTTCAGCATCAGTCCTTCCAATGAATATTCAGGACTGATTCCCTTTAGAATGAACTGGTTGGATCTCCTTGCAGTCCAAGAGACTCTCAAGAGTTTTCTCCAACACCACAGTTCAAAAGCATCAATTCTTCGGCGTTCAGCTTTTTTTGTAGTCCAACTCTCACATCCATACATGACCACTGGAAAAACCATAGCCTTGACTAGACGGACCTTTGTTGGCAAAGTAATGTCTCTGCTGTGTAATATGCTGTTTAGGTTGGTCATAACTTTTCTTCCAAGGAACAAGTGTCTTTTAATTTCATGGCTGCAGTCACCACCTGCAGTGATTTTGGAGCGCTCCAAAATAAAGTCTCTCACTGGTTCCACTGTTTCCGCATCTATTTGCCATGAAGTGATGGGACCAGATGCCGTGATCTTAGTTTTCTGAATGTTGAGTTCTAAGCCAACTTTTTCACTCTCCTCTTTCACTTTCATCAAGAGGCTTTTTAGTTCCTCTTCACTTTCTGCCATAAAGGTGGTGTCATCTGCATATCTGAGGTTATTGATATTTCTCCCGGCAATCTTGATTCCATTTTGTGCTTCTTCCAGCCCAGCGTTCCTCATGATGTACTCTGCATATAAGTTAAATAAGCAGGGTGACAATATACAACCTTGACGTACTCCTTTTCCTATTTGGAACCAGTCTGTTGTTCCATGTCCGGTTCTAACTGTTGCTTCCTGACCTGCATACAGGTTTCTCAAGAGGCAGGTGGTCAGGTATTCCCATTTCTTTCAGAATGTTCCTAGTTTGTTGTGGTCCACACAGTCAAAGGCTTTGGCATAGCCATGGTGGGGGGTGTGGGGGAGGGATGGATGGGAATATCACACTGACTAGTCTCAAGCTTCCCATCCAGCCCTCCCCCCCTGCACCCCCCGACTTGGAAATCATAAGTCTGTTCTGTCTGTGAGTCTGTTTCTGTTTTGAACACAGGTTCATTTGTGTCATATTTTGCCACTATTAATTTCTAATTGTGTCATTACTTTAATGACTGTCAGATCTGCTATTAAAAGAAGGCTCAGTTGTTAAAAAAATTTTGGAAAACAGTATTAAATAATTCTGAAACACTGACTGCAAATTAAGCATGTGAAACTTTTCTCGGGGGTTTAAGTAAGTTATTATTAAAGAACTGAGAGTAAAAGGAAGCAACTAATCCTGGTCTTTGAAGTCCATTTGGAATTTAATTGACCGTTAGGCCACCAACTGTCTTGGCACATGACCATTTAATAATGAGAAACTCAACCTTACATTAGGAATGAGAGTAGCGTAATTCATCAAAAGCCACACACCATTTGCATTGCTTTTGGTGGAGATTTTGGGGGAAAAGTGCAGAACACACAGTTTTAGGTGATTTATGAGCTTTTTAGCAGTGTTATAGCCATTGAGCTCTGGCAGTAATGAAACTGTTTGTTGACAAGTTTCGTTTGACTTGGGCTGTGATTGCTCCCAGTCTCCTGCCTTAGAAGCTCAGGCTGAAGTTAATGAAGACATGGGGGTGGTACGTTTCGAAAAACCTTAGTAATGCTGATAAACTAAAACATCTCCAGTGTTTCAACCAGGCTGAAACTATAATACCGCCTTATGAGTGAGTGAGTGAAAGTTGCTCAGTTGTGTCTGACTCTTTGCGACCCCGTGGACTATACAGTCCATGGAATTCTCCAGGACAGAATACTGGGGTGGGTAGCTTTCCCCTTCTCCGGGGGATCTTCCCAACCCAGGGATCGAACCCAGGTCTCCCACACTGCAGGCGGATTCTTTACCAGCTGAGTCACAAGGGAAGTCCAGGAATACCGCCATATATTCAAACAAAATCAACTTCGAAAATTGTATTGCTGTTCTGACAAATTTCATTCAACCCATATGGACCTTATTATCAAGATATCAACCTGACAATTAATTATCAGGCTTGAACAAGTATTGCTCTCACATTAGCACTGTGATATTCGTGTAATCTGGAGAAGGAAATGGCAACCCACTCCAGTACGCTTGCCTGGAGAATCCCATGGACAGAGGAGTCTGGTGGGCTACAGTCCATGCGGTCGCAAAGAGTCAGACACAACTGAGCAACTAACACACATATGTATAACCAAGAAATATGACCAACATCATGTTTGCAAATTTTGATCCAAAAATGGACATAACCTTAGTTCCACCACTGGGCTCTCCGTGCATAGGACACAGCATAGAGCCTCACCAGCTTCTCTGTCTTGAGTGGTGGAACCAGAGACCTCAAAGGAAGGGTTCTGCCTTCCCTTTGCATGAGCTCTGCTGCCCTGAGAAGAGCATTCCACCTCTCTGGACTGCAGGTCCCTGCCCATGATTCTAGAAGGTCATGGAGCATTATGACTGTCAAGCTTCGTCACATGAGGACCATTCATGTAACATTAAAATCTCCAGCATACAAAGAGCAGGCTTACCTTCTTTCTCCACCGATGAAAAGAAACAAATAAAATACATGCATTTATTTAACTCCAGTCTATAAAATCATTAGAGCTATGACTCTTAGCTAGTAAGCGTTGAGCTAATTACGCACTTGACATTACAAGTGTACCTTATTAGTGTACTGATTTTACAGCTGAAGACACTGAGACCTTGAGAGATTAATTAACTTGTTCAGGATCACAGAGCTGGAAAGATGTGGATTATCAAACCTCCAAAATTTACCCCAGACCCTAAAGGCCATGTTCCAGACCTCGTGTGGGGCACAGCCAGAAATGACTACCGTAGGCTTCGGTGACGCGCGAGTCTAAGGAAATTCTTCCTCGCCCGTCACTGGAGCATCAGAGGAGACCAGTATACCTGTTTACTTATCCATGAGCATTGACATGGGCTTCCTAGGTGGTGCTGGCGATAAAGAGCCTTCCTGCCAATTCAGGAGACATAAGAGACGTGGGTTTGATCCCTGGGTCAGGAAGATCCCCTGGAGGAGGGCATGGCAACCCACTCCAGCATTCTTGTTGGAGAATCCCATGTGTAGAGGAATCTGGCGGGCGGCAGTTCCTGGGGTCGAAAGAATCAAACATGACTGAAGCAACTGAGCACGCTAGCTTACTCAGAAGCAGTAATGGGCTTTGGATGGATGCAGAGGGTAATGCAGATCAATAATCAGTTGTGTTGGCAATCCCATCACTGGCTAATAATGGGCTTATTTTGATTCCCTATGACTATGGGATGCCTCAGATTTGAAATGTGGGAGGCATGTACGCTTTTGGAGAAGCTGACTTCAGATGAATAAACAAAAAGATAACTCGAAACTTCTTCACATGGACACCACTGTATTATTTATCAAATGGTATAAATGCCTACATTTAAGGAGGTTTCCAGGGCAAACAACAGGTAAGCAACATTCCCTGCCCAGATTTTCAGGTACAGCTCTACTGTCTGTGAAAACTCACTGTCACATAGTTTAGCACCTCTGAAATAATTTTGACCGTCTCTACTGCTGCTGCTGCTAAGTCGCTTCACTCGTGTCTGCTCTGTGTGACTCCATGTACTACAGCTCCTCCGTCCATGGGATTTCCCAGGCAAGAGAACTGGAGTGGGGCGTCATTGCCTTCTCCGGACCGTCTCTGCTAGAAGAACCTTATTTTCCATTGTGAACACTGGGCAGGTATAAGACACTGATTCTGAACTTGCATCCAATGGACACCAACTGACCTCTGATTATGTTTATGTCATGAACCCAGCTCCATTGCCTCATCCAAACTAGAGTCCTTATTAAGTAGCTTTGGGCTGGATTAACTCACCTGGGATCAGTAAGACTCTTTTAACTACAGGACTCATTTACTGGGGTGCCGGGAGGGGTCCCAGCAGCTACAGACGCAAGTGAATCAGGGCACGTGTTTTATCTGTTACATGAGGCTGGCGTTTGCCTGATCAAGCAGCATCTTTCTAACGCTGCACTCCACACAGGTGTATTCACAGGGTGTTCCAGCCGAAATGTACATTCACACGTGTTATCAGCTCAGTGAATAACGTTCAGCTGTTCCTAACTGGAACATCGTAGTTATTGTTTAGTTGCCAAGTTGTATCCAACTGTTTAGCAACCCCATGGACTGTAGCCTGCCAGGCTCCTCTGTCAATGGGATTTCCCAGGCAAGAATATTGGAGTGGGTTGCCATTTACTTCTCCAGGTGATCTTCCCAACTCAGGGATCAAATCTACATCGCCTGTATTGGCAGGTGGGTTCTTTACCATTTAGCAAGGAAGCCGCCCCGCCACCCTGCCTGGCAAATTGCAATATCTCAGTGTATATATATATACATAAATCCCATCATGAAAGTTATTTGAGTGTGGTTTAAAAGAAATCTTCATTCCTAATTATTTTCTAACCACATCCTTTATTTATTAACTTGAATCTTTACTTCAAATAGTCAGCAAGGGAAAACATTTCCCTACAGGAGTCCACTGATGCTGGAGCGATCTTCATGTGATACCAGTTTGCAGATGCCAGCAGTTCTCCTTTTTCCAAATTTGATTTGCTATTTGAAGTTTGACTAGCAAGTATTTACCAGCAATTCATATTTTTAAAGCAGCAGCAGAAATTTTACCAATAAATATATAGTTAAGAATATATTTAACAATATGTCTCAATGATACTTAGACTGAAAAATAAAGGCTTCAAGAACGTGTCCCAAGATGCAGAAATATGTGATGCAGTCTCAGTAAGTGCCAACGACAGGACACGCTGTGTCAACTTCACTAACTGAAGTAAAAACAGCAAAAGCCCCTCCGCCTTACGTGCAGTTTTCAGTCACGAGAAAGAGTAGCTCAAAAAGATTTTGTGGACGTGCAGCTGATGTACCATAGCGTGTGCTGTGGGAGTGACAGCGTGGCGATTCACAATTTTTACATGTCACACACCACTTACAGTAATTAGAAAATACTGACTTCTGCACCCTGGGTGGTACGATCTATCTTGGTAGCTTATTTCATCCCTGAAAGTTCTCCTGGCCCTGTATTGCTCTTCCCGTTTCTGAACATAAAGAGTACTTTTGAAACTTTTCAGTAGCCCGACATTTCCCTACAAATTCTCTGAACAGAAATCTATCAGTTCTTTTACTTTTGGCCAAAATAATATAGTCCAGCTTGGCCTCTCAACATTTGTTTTATATTAATATTTTACTGGCATGTTTAGTTGCTGTACCTAATCTGTGACTCATCACATCATTTTGAACAAAAACCAAAACCAGTCTTTTTTTTTTTTCCCAAGGGGGCATATCTTCCAAAATATTTGACAGACTCAAGAAAAAGAGTGTTTGGAAGGAGGCGTCCCCAGGTAATGAAGATCCACCAAATTCCGGACAATTAGCACATCAGTGAACACGCCAGATGTGGACTTTTAGACTCTAAAGGCAGGAAACGCTGTACAAACAGTAGAAATTATAAATAAACATATTCTTTGCAACTTACATAGAAAACTTTGTTATGAAAAAGCAGTAGGAGAGGGGAGAAGGAATGAGGTGTCGTGTCGGATGGGAGAATGTCCAGGGCAAACTCACGGTGCCACGTGCTGGAGCTCCTCCCCCGACATCGGAAAGAACTTCACATTTTTCACCCAGAATGAAACTGGGAGCCAAGTATTGCCTGAGAGAAAGCCTGCTATGCAGAGGGAATGGAGAGACACAGCTGTCCTTTCTGGGTTAAATCAAGTCCCCCAAGGAGACACTAAAGCCCTAACCCCTGTGAACTGACAGACCGCGATGATACAGCCGTAAGTTGTACTGCTGACAGAATCAGGGCTTTGGGTCCAAAACGGTTGCTATCGTTGTTTAGTCCCTAAGTCATATTCACTCTTTGCTACTCCATGGAATGTAGCCTGCCAGGCTCCACGGCATTTCCCAGGCAAGAATACTGGAGTGGGTTGCCACTTCCTTCTCTAGGGGATCTTCCTGACCCTGGGAATGAACCCGAGTCTCTTATATTGGCAGTTGGGTTCTTTACCACTGAGGCACCAGAGAAGCCCTTTAAACATGGTGCCCGCGTGCTTATTTGCTAAACCACTACAGTCATGTCCTACTCTTTGCGAATCCTATGGACTGCAGCCCTCCAGGCTCCTCTGTCCATGGGACTCTCCAGGCAAGAATGCTGGAGTGGGTTGCCATGCCCTCCCCCGGGGGATCTTCCCGACCCAGGGATGGAATCTAAGTCTCTGGTGTCTCCTGAATCGGCAGGTGGGTTCTTTACCACTAGTGCCACCTGGGAAGCCCTGAAAGGTGGTAGAAGACTGTGATTTTTTAGAATAGGAAGGTGCCTTAGCAAACATCTAACCCAGGGACCTGCATGTGTTTAGATGGGAAGCATTACTGCTCATGGCAGTGCTACTCGTAATTACACAGCTATAAATCGCAGGAACAGAAGCAGAATTCAGATGGTCGGTTAGTCCAGCGCTGCTGCCACAGCTACAACTCACTTGATTTAAATGCCCATCAGCTCTGGCATGCCGGAAATGACTTTGAAGTGCACTTCTTTTGATGTGTCTGTTAATCGTCATTTAGAAAAGCTTACTTAACACTTTTTAAGAATCAAACAATATTAGAAAAAAGTAACTGTATTATTATATCTATGTTCTATTTTCACCCATTTGCTTTTCCCACTAAATTGAATCATTAAAAAAAACAACCCTGCAGTTATTATTGTGTCGTTTAGCAAACACAGTCACTTGGAGATTACTTAGAGGGAGATGGGTAGCCTGTGTAGCAATTTGCATTGAAGTGGGTGATAATTTATGGACAGTGCATCCCCTTGCATGCCTCTGGTTGTCATACGTGGAAAGGAAGCATTGGTCATGTGGTGGGAGGACCTGCGCCATTGGCCACTCGAAAGCACGCTTTTGTGCTTCTCTTGCTGCCCTGCACGGAGCGGGGTGGAATTTCCAGCAGGGCCGCCTGTGTCTGCTCTTGGCCTTCAGTTCACTGTTCTCAGTTTTGTTGTTTTTTAGTCACTCAGTTTTGTCCTACTCTTTGCAGCCCCACAGACTGCAGCCCACCAGGCTCCTGTGTCCGTGGGATTTTCCAGGCAAGAACCCTGGAGCTAGTTGCCGTTTCCTCCCCAGGGGATCTCCCCAGGGGTCAAGCCCGTGTCTCCTGCATCTCCTGCATTGGCAGGCGGATTCTTTGTCACTGAGCCACCAGGGAAGCCGTCTCTGTGGTTTACCTATTCTGAAAATGTTCCTGCGAGCTCAGCGCCTTCCTTCCCTTCCACTCCGCCTTCCCTCCCTTCCACCCCGCATCTCAGAGCTGCAGACACCAGGCAGCAAAGACGAGGGGGGAGCTGGGACCTCCCTCTGCTCCGCTGAAGACGGCAGCAGAGTGGACTCTGAAACCCTAAGTGCTGCCGTCGCTTCTGGGGAGGGCCGAGGGGCTCCTGGGGTCTGCTCTCTCACAACTGTCCTGCGGTACCTCTGCGGGCCCCTGACTCTCCAGTCCCTTATTCTACGGGTCCTGGCACTCCTCTTCCCACTAAGAACATTCCCCTCCATCCCACGTGACTCTGGCGGGATGGTTACCTCTGGGACCTCCGTCCTCAGACACCAAACGGGCCTCTGGCCGAGCCTGGCGATCCTGGTGTCCCATTTGCCCTTCCCATCGGTGGGTTCAGGGCACAGAGACCAGGGAGGACCAGCTGGAGTCCTTCTGTGATAACCAACAAGGAGATGATGGCAGAGATGCTCTTTCTGCCTCCGGGTCACTTGCTGTAAAGACCAAAGACCCGGTTGTCTTTCCAACCACGTGGAGAGAATCAGCTTGCAGCTGTTGATGACAGAGTCCACAGGGAAAATGCAATATAAAGGAGCTGAGAAGGGGGAGGGGAGGAGAGGCAGAGGCTAGATTATATCCTACCACTGAAGCTTTAAACTCCAGGTTCCAAAGTGCATTCCATCTAGATTTCCTGCTCCAGATCAGTAAGTGTTTTCTAATGAAGTCAGGGCAACCCATGGGTACCACGGGCTTCAAACGCCTTCTACATCTTTTCCCCTTTCTGCCTCCTAAAGACACTCGAGCAGGTCCCGTGACTTTTCTGTCCTCCTCAGTCAAGGACACACTCACTTTCTCAGACACTAAAAATCCCACTCCCATCCTGGTCAAAGACTTCCCCTTTCTTCCTGGCCAAACAGCTCTTCTGTCCAGCTCAGGGGTTCCCTGAAAAGCGGGGATGGGCGAGGAGAGAGGAAGGCTGGCATTTGGCCTCTGGTTCTCAGTGCCATGGCTTTCCCCTGGGCACACTGGCTTCCACAGAAGGGAAGGGAGACGGTTCTGCCTGAACGGTGTCATGGTCTGACTGTCTGTTCCTTGTTGGCCAACGTCTAGACACGGGGCGTTTCCGTACTGTGGAGCCAGGATACCCACCCCGGCCCCGCTGTCCCACTCCAGCTTCTGGGGAGCAGTCCTGGGGCTCCATCGCTCAGCGACATTTCCTGGTCCCCAGCTGGTCCCTGGGGAAACCTGGCGCCCTGGCCTCTCCACCCCCGATCCTGGAAGAGTGTGTTTCTCCTCCGCTGTCCATCTTTGTTTCTGCCACTGCGGGCTGCTGCAGCCTCCCTGCTCCTCCAGGGAAGAGCCAGTCAAGGGGCTCTTCCTCCAAACACGCCCGCCAACTCCAGCAGAGCCGGTCGGCCCCTGGGGCTCCTGGAGGCGGACTTCTTGGTGCAGTGCAGGTCTCGTGAAGGTCTCGAGGGTACCTCCTCTTCATGAAAGTGCATCCTCGGTGGTCAAAGATTCCCCTGGATGTCCATCAGTTGACTTGAGAGCACAAAATCCAAAGTCGACCAGCAAGTGCCTTCAGGGACTGCACACCAGTCCCCGTGACTTGCTCGTCTTCTTTCACTCTGGCTGGTGGTACGTGATGGGGAAGGGTCTCAGAGGACCTTCTGCAGGGGCTGTGGCTTTTCCCGTCACTGATGAGGGACCGTCCTGACCGACCGTTCCCTGAGGCACGAGGGAAGTTCAGTGTATTAATAATGTCCCAAGACAGTGATTTCAGCTTTGATTGAGTTCATGGCGAGCCAAGGAGTCCTGACAGGTACACCTCCTATAACTCATCCATTCCTGAGGCCTTGGGTTCACTGTTTATAGAAACTAACTTCTCCCCGGAAGGTTTCTATAAATGTCGGGCTGATTAATGTCTCAATTCCCTCCCAGCCACTTGGCATCCCCTGGGAATTCCCCTCTGCTTACACAGAGGTCCCAAATACCCTGTTTCTCACTCTTTGGCAGCAAGCGCAGGATGGATGTACAAACAGACAAGTCAGTGCAGAGATGGACCCGCTGCCATCACCCCGGTGGGTCAGGCCAGTAACGCTCCATGTGAAAGTTCATGACCAGGGTTGACTACTGCCAGAAACGTCAGACCGTTTTCCATCCCCACAGAAAAGTGCGCCTCCGTCTCTGTAGAGACTTGTCCAACCTAGAGAAGCAAACCTTATTAAATGATCTCAGAGACAATGAGGACTCTCAAAGAAAGGGCAATGGGTTGACATCAGCTTGAAAACAATGGAAAGGGAAGAGGCGCATCCTCTGGCCAAGCCCGTAAAACACGGGTCTGATGATGCAGTAAGGAAGGCAGGCCTTAGTCAGCTGCTACCAAGCCAGTGTGTTTGTAATGGCAACCAGGTCAATACGTCTAACGATGCCAGCTGCCCCAGAAACCCTGGCTGTGTTCTTATCCACATCATGGGCTCTTGACCCGTCCCCCAAAGTCACCACCATCCTGGCTTTGACACTAATTGCTTCCTTACATTTCTTTATTGCTGTATTGCTGACATTCAGTCAATAAGTTGTGTCTGACTCTTCGTGACTCCATGAACTGCAGCACGCCAGGCTTCCCTGTCCTTCACTATCTTCTGGAGTTTGCTTAAACTCATGTCCATTGAGCCTATGATGCCACCCAACCATCTCATCCTCTGTCATCCCCTTCTCCTCCTTCAATCTTTCCCAGCATCAGGGTCTTTTCCAATGAGTCAGTTCTTTGTATCAGGAGGTCAGAGTATTAGAGCTTCAGCTTCAGCATCAGTCCTTCCAATGAATATTCAGGGTTGATTTCCTTTAGGATGGACTGGTTTGACTTCCTTGCTGTCCAAGGGACTGTCAAGAGTCTTCTCCAGTTCCACAGTTTGAATTGTTGTATTGGGTTTGTCAAAAAGTTCAAAGATGCTATGGAAAATTCGGAAAGAATGTTTTGGTCAATCCAATAGTTAAACTTGATTGAGTTTTGAATTCACACATCACTCCCCACCATCTAATTCATTGGCTTACTGTTCATCTGTTGAAGAATGTGGGCCATTTTTCCAGCTGTGTTTCTAAAGACTAGATCTTACTGATTGAGTCCAGCAGTTATCCTGTGCCTTCTGAGTGTGGCTGGATTCGAAGGTTCGTTCAGATTTGGGTTCAGTTCCTTCAGTAAGGCCACATTGAACCGTGCCCTCAGAAGGTATGCTACGTCTGTTTATTTGTCCTTTTTTGATGCCTCTGTCCAGTAGATTCACTGGGGATTGGTAAATAGTTTGAGTCAAAATTTATCATTTTGTTTCCATTTCTTAGCTAGAATAAGTTTATAAGAGCTTTCTCCTCATCTAATCTTTTGTTAAATGTCTACAGTTGATGGCAGATAAGCATTAAAAGTGCTTGATTCTATCCTTTTATTTACTGAGGTTTCAAAATAACAGACTCATTATTCACGCCTCTCAAGAAGTGACCAATTTGGTTTTGCAAAATATCGTGATGATCACAAGGATTGAAGCCAATGTGACACGCATCAGTCTTTGTCATTTCTGCCCTTATTCAAACTCAAATTGCACCCTTTTGGCCAAGGGGGTATTTGTCAAGCTGGCTCATTAGTTCTTTTGAAATAAACCCAGTCTTCTTTTATTGCTTTGTAATTACCAGGAATTACAACATGTTTCAGGCTAATTGTGGTAGTTTCCCAGGGCTTCGTAGCAAAGACTGATGGTTTAAAGCAACGGAAATGTATTCTTCCAGTTCTGGAGACCAGAAGTCTGAAATCGAGCTGTTGGCAGAGCCGAGCTGTGAAGGAAAGGACCGGGGAAAGCGGCCCCACACCTTCCTCTTGGCTTCTGTTGCCCGCGATCCTTGCTGTTCTGACTCTAAAAGACCTGCGGCCCCAGCCTCTGCCTCATCCTCAGGTGGCTCCTCCCTGGGGGTCATCACACTGTCATCCCTCCTCTGCGTGTCTCTGCGTCTCTTCTGTAAGGACGTGTGTACACCACTCCCTGGGGCGTGTGTAAATGGGAGACGCACATGACCATCCGCTCTCACCCTCCTTTTTTAATAGCTTTTTTGGGGGGTTGTTTTACTTATTTTTGGCTGCACTGGGTCTTCATTGCTGCAGATGGGCTTTCTCTAGCTTCAGCAAGCAGGAGCTACTCTCCGTCATCCTGAGAGGGCTTCTCGCTCTGGTGGCTTCCTTTGTCCCCGAGCATGGTTCTAGGTGTGCAGGCTCAGCAGTTATTAGTGACTGCCCTGGTGGCCCAGTGGTAAAGACTTCACCTGTCAGTACCGGGGACACAGGTTCAACCCCTGGCCCAGGAAGCTTCCACGTGCCAAAGGCAACCCCGCTTTGCTTGAGGGTTGCTGCATGGCATGCTAATTTCCCAGGATTTCGTGTAGCATAAGCCTGAACGCTAAGATGGTTCCTTGGGTCTTCAGTAGCAGTGAAGCCCAGGGAAAGAGCAGGGGAGGAGAGGCGGACATTCGAGTTGAGGTGCTGTCAGCATGAGGCAAGTCGCAGCCTCCCTGAACGCACAGCCGTCACCGTGGCCGGAAACAGAGACGAGGCGGGGAGGCTGAGAGGCTTGGCACAGACTCATCTGAGGCGGAGGGCTGGCCTGGGCTCCTCCTCGCTCCAGAAGCAGGTGATACGGAACTGATAAGACGGCTCTGCCATCACCAACACCCACCTACCGCCTCTGGGTCCTCGGTGGTTCCAGAAGGTGCAGAAACTCAGGAACACGTGCCCTGCTCCCCGGGAGGGCATGTCCAGAACGTATCAGCCATGTCCCGTCGGCTGGGACCCCGTGACTCCCAGACCTCGGGCCCCCAAGGAGACAGGGAGGTTGTGAGACCCCCGTGACTCCACGGAAGGGAGGGAGGCGGCACGTCCTGACCCAGATGGCAGGAGCTGTGCTGGAAGGAAGCTGGGGAGAGGGGATGGCAGCAAACAGGAGCATCCCTGCAGCTGGCAGAGGATTCCGTGGAGGGCAGGGGAAGGGCAGATAGCATGGTCATGCCCCCGGGGGAGTGTCAGGGTGTCAGCGCTGCTGGGATCCCTTTCTTTTATTTTTTAATATTTGTTTATTTATGTGTCTTTTGGGGTGCGCTGGCTCCTGGTTGCAGCACTTGGGGTCTTTTAGTTTATTGCAGCATGCAGGATCTATTAGAGTTCCCAGACCAGGGATTGAACCCTGGACCCCTGTGTTGGGAGCATGGAGTCTGAGCCACTGGATCACCAGGGGAGTCCCCCTTTCCTTTTGTTTAGTTGATGTGCTTTCGAGCCAAAGGAGTTGGTGTCTTTGCTCTTCAAAGGGGGTCCGACTTCCTGCCTGGTTGATTCCCCTCCTCCCCTCTCGGCCAGAACCCCTCTGGGGCTCTACCTGTACCCCATGGTAATGTTTTCCCATCCTTGCCAAAAGATTGGAGGCAGAATACATAACAATGGTTCCAAAGATTTACAAAGAACAATAGCTTACAGGCCTTTATATCTGGGCCAAGTTTTCGTAAATCTGCAGCCAGGTACTTCCAGGAACCCTCTTAGCATCACTTTGGAAGCGCCAAGCTGAGCCCAGGGCTCAGGGCTAGGGAATAGCCAGGGATTAGTGAATATGGCAGGATCCTTCAAGCCTGTGTTTGCTCGTGGTACCATGAGTAAGGCACCAGACGGGCTTCTCCAGAGTAGCTCAAAATACCAGATGGGCTTCCCCGGAGTGCCTCTTGCCAGGGGCTGACTGGAACCATATGAATAGTGAATAGCCAGTGGATTGAGGTTCTGAGAGGCGGACTGAGTTCTGGGGTTCCCTGGGGATTCTGTGTGTCGCTCTGGTGGCTGAAGGGTCTACGGGTCATTCTCTGAAACTCAGTGAATCAAGTGAAGTTGCTCAATTATGTCCGACTCTTTGCGACCCCATGGACTGTAGCCTACCAGGCACCTCAGTCCATGGAATTTTCCAGGCAAGAGTACTGGAGTGGGTTGCCATTTCCTTCTCCAGGGGATCGTCCCAACCCAGGGATCGAACCCTGGTCTCCTGCATTCCAGGCAGAAGCTTTACCATCTGAGCCACCAGGGAAGCCCTGTTCCATTCCTTGGGCAGCAGAATGTCTTGGGAGCCAGGACACCTGGCTTCCAGGCCTGGCTCTGCCACTAGCTGAGTGGCTTAGGGCAAATCACATCACCTCTCTGGGCCTCAGTGTTCACACCTGGACAATCCATTCCTCTGAAAACCCCTTCAACATCTGGCCCTTTCCTTTCCTGTGGAATTCGTTCAGCAAAACTTCAACCTGACTTGCACTCCAACTTCTCCAGGTTCTTGAAGCAAACACTTAAATGTTCCAGGCTGCGAATGATGGGGTACTCAGATGAATGCAGAATGATGAAACTCACTCCGCAAATCAAACTCAGCTCCTTGAAGGATCTGAGGGCTGAAGGCGACCCCAAGTCTTTGCTCCTTTGCGTCCCATCCCCCATCTTCCTCCCCCATCTTTCTCCCCAGGAAGGAAGGGAGGGGACCCAGGGCCCTAACCTGGGTTCCTGGTGTGTGTGTTAGTCGTTCAGTTGTGACTGACTCTTTGCAACCCCATGGACTGTAGGCCATAAGGTTCCTCTATCTACGGGATTTTCCAGGCAAGAATATTGGAGTGGGTTGCCATTCCCTTCTCCAGGGGATCTTCCCAAGCCAGGGATCGAACCTGCACTGCAGGCAGATTCTTTCTCATCAGAGCCACCAGGGAAGCCCATTCTGGTATGTGAGCCCCGCTTCATCGCTGTAATGTGTCTCCCAGCACACAGGAGGACCCACCCAGCCTTTTGCTCAGCTAGTGGTGGGAATGTGAAAGAGTTACAGTGGCTGCGTGCCTCCTGAGCCCACCTGTGGCCGCATAGCTTTGGGGCTGGGGTGGCCCTGAATCTCCGCTGTGCTCCTCACCAGCTGTGGGATTTCATATTAAGCACTGTCCGTGCCTCAGCTTCACCACCTATAAAATGGGAATGGTGAAGAGGATGGGACCATCCCCGCGGTATCTTCCATCTCCTTGACTCGGTTTTGGGTTCTTCCTCTCTGGGTCCTCATTAGCCAGGGCTCCTGTGAGCAGGAGGATCACCACGGTCCACATCCATGGACAGCGTCTGCTGAGGCCACAGCGCCTCGGGGACACTGGTCATCAGACAGCAGTGAAGATGGTCTCGGGCTGATCTGGTTCTCCCAAACATGCCGAGCTTGGTGGCCCGTGGGCAGCGCGTGCAGGCCGGTGAAAAAATGGAAGGGTATGCAGCTGTAAGACATTGACGCCACTGGGAATGTTTTAAGCAGCACGGCTTCCATTTTGCACAGTAGCACCCACGCATACAAAATGATGGACACAGACGTCCTGAAGGTGCTGATGATGGCTGCTCTGGGTGGGGCACTCATGCTGCCTTTTAGCTTTCCTCTGTTCACGTCTCTGGAGTCTAAGGATTTTCTTCCCGAAGCGATTATTCCTTCAATAATCTGATCAGAATGCTGAGGTAGCATTTTACACGGCAACAGGAATCATCCACCGTCTCAGCAAACACGGGCTTACACATGGAGGTTCAGAGGCGGCAAAGCCTCACGTGAAAGTGAGCGTGTGCTGCAGGAGGTCAACGGGGAAGACAGACGGATGCTTGTTATGAAACAATCATGTGGTTGGGGGTTCAAAGCCTCTTTGGGTAATCAGATTAGGGTGTTCCCCCAGACACTGTCAACGCTGGATTGTGGGTCCTGATGCTTTCTGTTCAAGGGCATCCCGGGTGATTCAAGGTCAGGGCCTGGCACCTCTCAGAATCCCCCCAGGAGAGGCTGGTTGGTGAAACTTTTTTTGGATCTGGCCGGATTAGGGTACTCCTTAATGTGGGAAGGTCAGCATTTCTCATTTCAGCCTCGCCTTCCCTTTTTAAATTTTCTCCATCCATTTCTGGTCTCTTTTTGAAATAAGAACATCTTTTGCAAGCAAAACCATGCTTTAGTTTGTCTCTTTAGTGCTGAAGGGTAACCAAGGAGTTACTTGAACCCTCTCGGTAGAGGTGAAGAGCTTTAACCAAGGTGCGTTCTTGTAGGCAGAATTCACATAACATAAAAGAGCAATGTTAAAATACATGGTTCTGTGACATGTAGTGACATTTTCAAGGGACAGAGTTTTGAAACAAAATTTAAGACTTTATTTTTTAGAGCAATTTTAGGTTTACCACAAATTTGAGAGGAGGATTTAGAGGTTCCCCCACCTCCACATGTGTAATCTCTCTTGTTATCACATCGCTCAGCAGAGTGATGCATGCTTACCACTAGAGAACACAGACTGACACATTATAACCACGCGAAGTCCACAGACCACCTTAGGTTAACTCTGGGTGCTCAATAGTCTATGGGCTTGGATAAATGTGTGATGGCACAGAACTGTCCTCACATCAAGCGCAATTTTATTTTCACTGATCTGAAAATCCTCTCTGCTCTGCCTGCCCACCTCTCCTCCACCCCCAGCAACCACTGCTTTATTTATTTTCACTGACTCCATAGTTTAGCCTTTGCCAGGATGTCCTTTAGTAGGAATCATACAGTAAGGAGCTTTTTCAGATTGGCTTCTTTCACTTATTAACGTGCATCTCACGCTCACGGTCTGCGAGCTCACTCTAAAGAAATCAGTGAACAGTATTGCACTGTGTGAGTGCACCGTCGTTTATCGATTCATTGACCTGTGAATGGCAGTCTTGATTGCTTCCGTTTGGGGGAATTATGAGGAGAGCCGCTATAAACATGTGTGGTCACATTTTACATGGACATAAGTTTTTGACTCCTTTGAGAAAATTCCAAGGAGCATGACTCTTGGATGGTACGCTATGATTGGGTGTGGCTTGGAGAAGGAAATGGCAACCTGCTCCAGTACTCTTGCCTGGAAAACTCTATGGACAGAGGAGCCTGGTGGGCTACAGTCCATGGGTTCGCAAAGAGTCGGATACGACTGAGCGACTTCACTTTGTAAGAAATTGCCAAGCTGTCTTCCAACCAGCCCTGCCTTCCTCCGGCGTCCCCTGAACCCTTCCGTGCTTCTCTTAAGCTCCCAGTTGCCGCCCACCTGAGCCTGCATCGTCTGACCCTCCCTTCCCTCCCGAGGACACTGCTGGCCGTCCACCTCGGCTTCCCTGAGTTCCGTGTCCTCCCTTGTCCCCGCTGCTCCTGCCAGGACGGCACTTGCAACCCATCATGGAGAGCTTCCCTCGTTCAAGTTCATCCTCAGGGACGAGGCTCATCTTTCCTGTCTTCTCTGGCTGCCTTCCAACCTCCGCTCCACAGACACCTCACCCGAGGAACCAACTCCTGTCTGGACCCACAGCAGCTTCCCTGTCGCCAGATCCGCCTCCCTGGGTCACTCAGCGTCGCGATCCCCAAGGCGCTCCTCCGTGCCTTCTCCTGATCCCGAGCCCTGCTGTTTTCCCTGCTTCAAAGGCTGCCTGTCCCGAGTGTCCTCTGCCGGCTCCCCTTCCTGACCCTGACTTCCAAACCTGGGCCTGGTCCGCGTGCTCCTCCCGATCTCATCTCCTCACTGCGAGTTTATTGCATGGCTAACTCATGTCCAACTCTGCGACCCCAAACACTGCAGCACATCAGGCTTCCCTGTCCTTCACCATCTCCCTAAGTTTGCTCAGACTCATGTCCCTCGAGTCAGTGGTGCCATCCAACCATCTCATTCTCTGTCGCCCCCTTCTCCGCTTGCCCTCAATCTTTCCCAGCATCAAGGACTTTTCCACTAAGTCAGTTCTTCACATGAAGTGGCCAAAGTATTGGAGCTTCAGCTTCAGCATCAGTCCTTCCAACGAATATTCAGGACTCGATTTCTTTTATGTTTGACTGATTTGAGCTCCTTGCTGTCGAAGAGACTCTCAAGATTCTTCTCCAACACCACAGTTCAAAAGTATCGGTTCTTTGGCACTCAGCTTTCTTTATGGTCCAGCTCTCACATCCGAACACGACTACTGGAAAAGCCATAGTTTTGGGTATACAGAGCTTTGTCAGCAAAGTGACGTCTCTGCTAGATGTGATGTCGAGGTTTTAGTGCATCCACCGGATAAACACTGCTGTACGCCTGCACTCCCAGACTGACACCTCCAGTCCAAACCTCTGTGATGGCCCACCCGGCAAACCTTTCAGCATCTCAGGTCACAGCCACAGCCTCACTAAGGTCTACAGAGCCCTTAAACGTTAAAATACATTACTTTCACACCTCTGAATATTTAACAGATTCTTGTGCTATATTTTCCCTGCTTAAACCACATCTTGGGATGTTATGGTCTGAATAAAGCTTCGACATGCCACAGTTGTATAGTACAGCATTCATATACGGTTTGACCAGTTCCAAATTGCTGACCTTCGACTTGCTTCCAAACTTCTGCTGTTCTAGACGAGAATGGAATGCAGGTCCTCCAGTACATACAATTTCTCACATGCACATCAGGTTCTGTGCTCAACAATAAATACTCTTGTAAGGCAATCATTTCCCATACGTACCAATGATTCTTAGACATGAAATTGTCAGTCAAGGAGCACGGACATTTGTCACTTGGATAGATACAGTCAGATTGCCCTGCGTGGATGCTGTTTGGGTCTGCACCTTCACGCAGCCTTGTATAGGAACCTTTCTTGACATCCTGATAGACTCATGTGTAACCCAACTTCTTGATCGGTGCCAATCTGATGGCTAAATGACTGTACCACACTGTGGTTGTAATCTGCATTTATCTTACTGTGAGCAAGGTTAAACAGGCTGTTACTGGTTTCAGACTTTGTTGCACTCATGTCCATCGCTGTGACCCTGTGTCCAGATCTTTCACCCCTTTTTATATTCTGCTTGTGGCCTCTCTGCTGCTGCCTTTGCAGGAGCCTTGAACGCACGAAATAAACGCGGTTAGCACTCCCTCTGTGGCAGGGTCTGTGATCTCTTTCCAGTTTGCTATCTGTCCTTTGATTTTGCCTTTCCTGTATTTTTCTGCACGGAATTCTATTTCAGAAAGTTAAATTTATCATTTTTCCCTTTCGCCCGCATTTCGTGGTTTCATGTTTTAACATGTGCATCTTTGATTCACCTGACATTTTCGCGGAAGGAGACAGGGATGCAATTTTAGTGTGTCTTCAAATGTATTTTCTGGTTACGCCAACATCATTTATCAAACAGTCTACCTTCCTGAGACATGAAATAAAATGCCAGCTTTACAGTACACCAACCTCGCCCGTGGAGCTGGGTCTAACAGTAAAGGCCGCTGGCCCTTGGCTTTGCCTGTGTCCACGCTCTCTCTCTCCTAGTCTGTGAGCTTCCCCAGGGGGCGGAGGTTTCACTGCAGTTTCCTTACGAGCCGATCACTTAGAGACATGCTCGCTGGAAGAGGAGGTGGGTGAGCTTTGGGGGTCCATGACGTGTGCCACAGAAAACAGCAAGACCTGCTTCTGCCCCTCTTGTCCCCCCGCTGAGCATCAGGGGGTAACACGGAGCATCCCAGTGGCTGGCCCTGCAGCGGGGGCTGGGGTGTCCTGGCTGGTTCACCGGGCGTGGGGATCCACCTCTTTGAAGCAGGAAATAAGCAAGGCTGCTGTCTGTCCTGGAGGGAGCCATCCTTCAATTCATTCCTTTTGCTGTTGCTGCTGAGTCGCTCAGTCGTGTCTGACTCTTCTGCGACCCCCTGGACTGTAGCCCGTCAGGCTCCTCTGTCCATAGGACTTACCAAGCGAGACTAGTGGAGTGGGATGCCGTTTCCTCCTCCAGGGGATCTTCCCCACCCGGGGATCGAGCCTGCATCTCTCGCATCTCCTGCATTGGCAGGTGGATTCTTTACCATTGAGCCACCAGGGAAGCCCTTATCTCTTAGGGCAACTGCTACAAGCTCAGTGCCCAGAAGGGGCTAGCGTCAAGGGGACCCAGGGACTTGCACATCCAACTTACCCAGCAAGAGGTGTGGGGGCCGGAGACACCCCTGGAAGGCAGCCCCTTCCAAGAGGCACAGCTGGGCGGCTGATGTAGGTTTGCATTTTGGAGTCAGTAGGATCACACACAGCTTAGCACAAAGTAGCTGTTTAAGACATTGATAAACCTGATAGAATTAACTACTTTATTGAGTTAGGATGAGTTTATCACCAGATAATGTAACTGGGAACCATTTATTATTAATAATATTTCCTACAAAGCAGGTAGGTCTTCATATTATAGATCTTCGGGATCACTGTCCAAAATGTTGACTTAAAAAATTAACTTAAAAATATGCTTAATAAAATGACTAATGTTTGACTAGTTGAAACGAACTTCCACTAAATGAAAGAGACTTTTCTTTCTTTTTTTTCCTGTTTTCATTCCCAGTGGAGTGGGTTTAAGCACTCTAAATCTCTCTTAAACAGATGTGCCTTGTTTATAAAATGGGCATTTTGTTAGTGAAGTGAAGTCGCTCAGTCGTGTCTGACTCTTTGCGACCCCAAGGCTCCTCCATCCATGGGATTTTCCAGGCAAGAATACTGGAGTGGGTTGCCATTTCCTTGTTATTATCACTAAAATGTTTTAATGATGTCTTGTTAAGTGTGAAACTGTAGTCCAGCCAGGACTGGGAACAGTGTTGAAAGGCAGCTTGTGGAGACAAAAACGCGTTTCCCCCTCCTCTGAAAGTAGCTGGAGATTGCAAACAGCACTTAGAAAAGTGAGTCTGGTTAAGAGTTTAAAGGAAGGGGAAAAAAAGAACGAGTGGAAAACGGCAGTGCGACACAGTAGCGAACAGCTTAACTATCGTTAGGGAAGACTCTGACATGAAGGACAGGAGTTTCAGTCCCATTAAAACCGGGGTTGTTCCTCTAACTGAACACGGATGAGGACTCGGAGGAGCTCTCGTGTGACCAGATGGAAGCCCTCTGACAGCTCAGGGCCACCTGCAAGTCAGCCTAAATGTTAACTGCTCAACACCGAACATCAGAAAAGAAGCCTCCATTTAAAACAAGAGTGATGCTAAAGCTGCCTCAGTTTACCTTTAAGTTTTTCCCATGTCTCCCCTTTCTGCGTTCTAACTGCAAACGGGGTTTTCATCGGAAGATCGGTCCAAGTAGCCGAGATGCAGTTCATTTCTGGTTGTTTTCTTATTGAGTCTTCATATCACCTTTTCCTGGAATTTTCCTGAATGTTACAAGATATGACATGAGGAACTTTACGAAACCTCCTGGGCTTAAAGATGAAAATCACTTTATCTACCATATCTTATTAATTAAAAGAGGCTAAAATAGCAACATTACAAACTAAAATACAGCTTTGAGAAAATTTAGAAAAGTGCCATATCATCAGTGTCATACCAATTTTTGTTTCCAAATTACGTGTGACAATGCTGTAACAAAAGATACCAAAAAAGAGAAAGTCCTCCAGTGAAAATACTGAAGAAAGACAGTGCGTTATTATCAGAGAGCAAACCGAAGGGGCAAACCTGCGTTCCAGACGATTCCTAACACGTTTGACGCTTAAACAGATAGTTAACGCACGTTTAGTAAGTCGATGCTTGCTGATGTTTATCTCTTGAAGTGAGAAAGATAAAATTCAACTGCATAATAAAGAATAATCCTACGTTTCTATCATTCTATAAGTAAAGAGTAATGTAACTGTTAACAATGACACTCATTAACAATCTGCATATTCGTTTCCTTTTAAATTTATACCATGAGGGATACAGTTGCCATTTTGGAATTGGAATCCACTTTTAGCTTGTAGACGTTTTCAAATCACGGACATACTTGCCAAAATAAAATAAACTAAAAACAGAACAATAAAGCAAAATACCAACAGATTTTATTTCCTGTGCGCTGCTCAACAGCAGTGAAAAATACGGCTTTTTAATCCTTACTACTAACTATCTAGAAAGATATTCTTGTAGCATCAAATGTAATTTCAAGAAATTTTCAGTATATAATTCTTATTTTTTCTCTCTCTTCAAGCAAAGTGATAGGCTGACATTCAGTGAAGAACTAGTAGACATGAAGATACAAGCTGATGGAAGCACACCCAGCAGTGATTCTCAGAATGCGTTTATCTGAACTGAAATCCCCATTTAACATGTAACAGCCAGCGGGAAATGGTGATAAGTGGCATCTGCTTCAACTTCACAAGTTGTTGCTCTAATTATTTTCTCGTGAACCTCACGAATCCCTCTTTCCTCAAATTACTTCAGTTGAGTTGATATCATTTATGTTCTAAGTGATTTAAACAAGGCAAAAAATATCCTATTCCTAAAAATAGCTAGTCATTCTTAAACATTGTATATGGGCTCATAGGACCCAGAAGGGGAATTAAAGATCTACCTGGATGCTCGCTTGTGTCAGAATCATATATTTAATATTGGCGTTATGGGAAAACGATACATGTTTACTATATTATATTACAGTAATATATTGATATACTGTTATTATAACATAGTTATAACTATCCTGCTAGCGGTAAAGAACCCGCCTGCCAATGCAGGAGATGAAAGAGACCTGGGTTCGATCCCTGGGAGGGGAAGATTCCCTGGAGGAGGGCATGGCAACCCACTCCAGTATTCTTGGTGGAGAATCCCATGGACAGAGGAGCCTGGCGGGCGACAGTCCCTGGGGTCACAAAGGGTCAGACACGACTGGCAACTGAGCATAGACATAACTGTGTAATTATATTAATATCAGGAATGTAAACTATATTATCTGATTTGATTCCCACACTGGTGAACGTCAAACGCCTAACGTGTAAACACATTGCTACTTTATGCGTTAAGCTGTTGTTCTGTTTTGCTCTTTCATCCAGGTTAAAGGTACTTGAAGAACAAACTTGGCAGCAAATAAATTATATCTTCTGATCCCTTCACACTATTTGGATAACTTAGCTCAAATACCATCACTAACGTGAATACTTCTGTCACTGGCACTGCCTAAAAACGGAGACTAGAGCAATTATGAAAGAAGGGATAATTTGTACTTTTAACTCTGATAAATAAGCTACGAGTTCATAAGTTCAAATTAATCAAAAAGGTAGGCACGTCTGACATTTCACTGCCATTTGTCTTTTGTAGCTTTTAAAATGTTATTGATAGTTCTGAAAATGTATTTTCTTTCCTCCATACATTTTCAAATGTTACTTTTCAAAATCTCTCCAGATGACTGACTTATTCTAAAAAAAAAAAAAAGAAATTGTTAGGTCAATTTCGTCGAGAAATACAACCAAAAGTTTGTATCCTGATTGTAACCCTGATGTTTGCTCCAGGAAATATCTGAAAATAATCTTGTTTAGATCTTATTTTTAATTTGTTGGTTACGAAGTTTTCTAAAATCTTAAAGGACAACGACTACATTTTTTATATAATAGCTGTTCTCAGTGGCTAAAGATGCAAATTGAGGTATAAAGTATATTAGAAAATGTGACCGTATTAGCTTGATACTCAATCCAAAAAGAAAACAAAAAATTATGAAGCTTACTAACATAGGCATTCCTCATTTGTTATCTGACGTTGTCTTTAGTTGCTCCTTGATGCTATTTCTTTTTTATCTCAAGCAGTTTCTATCAACTCTAAATGTAAAGATTTATGCCCAGCCAGGTCGGTGAGCTTGCAAGCAGCTTTGCACAAAAGCAGGGACCTCTCTGGCTGTGAGAGCTCACAGGGGAGCTGCTCCTGCCTTGGGAGGAAGCCTTGCCAGTTGGTGGCAGCATTCACAAGAGCGGGTCATGTTTCCTCTCTTATCTGTAGGTTGGGTTTCAGAACAACTCTAGAAAACAGACTGAAAGGCGAGCTGGAAACAGCACGTGAACGACCGCAGGAAAGTGGGAGGCTTCTGACTACAGCCCCAAACACCGGAGCATCTGGCGCAAGCGCGCAGCCGGCACCCTATTTACCTCCTGAGCAGTTTTGCAAAAACAGGGCGAAAGCTGGCTCCTAGAGCAAACAGTCCAACAGTGGGATCAATGAACTCCGGCTGATCTTTCTCCTTCCTTAACATTTGGGCTGTGTTCAAGGGCACTCCCAGCTGGCCTCACTGCTCACCCTCCTCCCCTCCCAGAAAATATAGCTGTGTCATTTTAGAGCCTTTTTTTTTTTTTTAATGTCATCTGCTCAGGGAGTACATATTGAGAAGTAGACACTTTAATTCTGATCTGATAGAATAAAAAAAACAAATAGAACATAACGCTTTAACGCAGCAGCTACAACATCGCAGGACATCAATTTAGTCATGCAAAACTAAGTTATATTTCAGGGCCAAGAATTCCAAGGAAGAGGGATTTTCTGAGAAGGAACAGTTTTTGTTTGTCTTGATGATTCAGTAATGTTATATAGCCATTAATGTAAACTTTTAATTTCCATCATGGAAAGTCTTTGGGGAAAAAAGTGTGTGTGCGTGTTTTAATCTAGAAACAGATTCTCAAAATTCAAACACAATAGAATTCAGGGATGAATGAATAAGAAATCTATGTCACTGCCTGCAGTCACTATGTAATTGCTTGTTTGTATGTTAATATTTCTTCAATATAATTCTTTTAAAAATGAAAACATTCTGAATATTGGATTAGCTGTCCTGGTGCTTACCACATAACTGAGCATTATTCTGAGCAATATTAATTCAATTTATACACTTTTCAGGATAATTCTTGAGTGTCAGAATAGTTTGCTCAAGAATATATGCACATAAGAAATCATTTACTTTAGAAAACTCTTCTTCCCCAAAAGAATATTTTAAAAAAAGGATTATTTAAAATGCATCAGGATTTTTAAAGAAGTGGAAAGCTTTACCACTTCCAAGAAAACGATACAGCCTATGAACAAATCCTGCTTTTTCAAACATTTGCAAAGCCACCCCTTGACAGTAAATGATCCGAACAGCAGTTACATTCTTTCATGTAAAACATTCTGTTGCACAGCACTGGCATATTACAAAACCCTTGTGAAATTTCAGTTGAAACATATTAGCAAATATATTTGTGAGGAAAAACTAGCAGCTAAAGTGTAGGAAGACCCATATAGATCCTAAATGAGGGAAAGTCTGTCCTTGGAGCTCATTCATCACAGAAAGGGTAATGTATTACATGAGCAATTGAAATACATTATTTAATATGGAAACTTGATGGAACGCTGCCACTCTTTCTAAAGACTAGGACATATACCTCCGATGTTAAAATCTCTCCTAAAATGCATTTTAAGTTAAAGCTACTCTAACTGCTCATATAATATTTCACTGACTGATCAGCTTCAGTTCAGTTCAGCTCAGTCGTGTCCGACTCTTTGCGACCCCGTGAACCGCAGCACGCCAGGCCTCCCTGTCCATCACCAACTCCCGGAGTTCACTCAAACTCATGTCCACAGAGTCGGTGATGCCATCCAGCCATCTCATTCTCTATCATCCCCTTCTCCTCCTGCTCCCAATCCCTCCCAGCATCAGAGTCTTTTCCAGTGAGTCAACTCTTCGCATGAGGTGGCCAAAGTATTGGAGTTTCAGCCTCAGCATCAGTCCTTCCAATGAACACCCAGGGCTGATCTCCTTTAGGATGGACTGATCAGCTTAGTTAGTCTATCAAGACAAAAGTACTGTGAAACAGCTACAAGGTTAAGAATTAAAAAAAACCAAAAAACTCTCACGTTAACTTTTCTCCTGCTATACATGCTTCCTTATGTGAAACAGAGAAGAAAATCAATGGTCATTATAATTATTACCCCCTGGAGAAGGGAGTGGCAACCCACTCCAGTATTCTTGCCTGGAGAATTCCATGGACAGGGGAGACTGATGGGCTACAGTCCATGCGGTCACAGAGTTGGACACAACTGAGCGACTAACACACATTATTTATTATTTGTATTATGAATTATTGTATATTTTTAATATCATACTTTTACAAAATTGACTACTCTATGAAAGGTAATTAAATTATTTCAGAAAGGACTTTTTTAGTTTGGTAAAAAAAAAAAATCACTGTGTAAGATTTTATATTAAAACAACAACAAAACCAACCAAACAAAAAACAATATTTGTTCAAAGATATGGCCATTTTGTTATCCATTTCGGGCCATGGGAAAACATTTCATCCAGGCTTTAGCTGGCAACAGGCCACGCAAGCAGCACCCAGCCCTGCACAGGGAACAGGTTGGCAGATGTTATTAGCTGACTTTTGCTGGAGAACAGTTGGAAAAATCACAAGGTGTCAAACAAGCTTTAAATAAATAAATTGCTTATTTGGCAATGGGAAGGGAGAAAGACAACCAGTTCCTTCGTTGAGGAAGACTGGGATGTTTCTAATTACAGAGTTCCTTTCTGCTGGTTTCACGGGCTGACTTCTTAATGAGAATGGAAATTGTACTCCCACACTTGCAGCTAGAGGTTCTAGGACTTCAGAATGACAATTAGCTTGCAGTTTTGCTGCAGCTCTGTGATCCTGGCGTATGAGAACACCACTGAATTCTTCACCCTGGCTTGTCTGTCCCGAACCAGGGACCGACTAACTAGTGTACGGGGCTGTCAGCTGCCAGCAGAGAACTTCTGACACCATTACTGGAACGCTGGTACTGAACACCCATTGGAACAGCTTGAAGGGAAAAAAAAAACAACAACAAACCCAAGATGGACTTGGGTTGACATCCGAAGGGCACAGCAACTAAGTATTCAATGAGTATTTGAAAACTTAATTTTGTTTGAAAAGCCAAAATCAAGCGGAAAAATCCTTTCTTTGAAGAAATTATTATGGCATGAGGTTACCCCACAATCACCCTCTGGAAAGAGGTTACCCCACAATCACCCTCTGCTTGCTGGGGTTACTGAACATTTAGGCAGGCTGGTTTACTGGAAATGATCACAGAGCCAACAGAATTGGGCCACATGGTCTTGAAGCTCCCAGATGAGAAGCCCCATCAACTTTCCTTGCTGGGTGGACAGCTTGCTAGGCAACATCTGTTACCATAAAAGGGACAGCAAGATCTAAAAGTAATAGAACACACACACAATCACACACAAACACAAATGTACATACACACCCATGCCCACACACAGAAACGCGTACACACACACACACACACACACACCCCCCGCCACTCCTAGAAGTATTAATTTGTAAAGCACGGTTTATTTAAAATGAAGGATCGACTTTGAACACACCTCTTTGAGGCAAATTCTATGATGACTTTTGTGTCATTGACCCTTCTGTTTACCTTATTCATCAGTAACCATAATTTATATAACAACTAACAAAACTACTAGGATCTTTCCGTAAGTGGGGATCTCTCGGCCCATAATAGTAACTAGCAGAATTTTCAGGTCACATTTTTACAAACATGTTAAAATGTTTATCACTCTTTCAAAAATTACAATCTTAAATTATTTTTCTTCAACGTAAGACTCCATGACATTGGAAACGAAGGTTCCAATGTAAGGTACAGACGGCGTTCAAAGGCAAACTTCCAGGAGATTAAAAAAAAAATTGCTTCAAATCATTTCATGAAGACACAATTAAAAACAAACCAAAAAACCCGACCAAGGCTTGTGTGTATAGTCTTTTTCGTTTCCGCAGGATTCATAGCCTGCTCGGATCTGAACTCGGGGACTCCCACCCTCAGCAGCAGCCCTCAGAGTCATTTAGGAGACGCGTTATATGGTGGGTCCTAATTTGTAATCGACTTTGAAAGTCACAGAAGGCACGTAGATGCAAATATCCGAAGCATCCAAGGGCATCTTTCACGCGGCACCCGCTGCGGGCGCGCAAGTCCGGAGACGCCCACTCGCGCGCCTCGGCGCGCGGGGCCGGGGGTCGGCGGGGGGCGCTGGCCGCGGGGACCCGGCTCGGCTCGCCGGAGCCCGCCCTCTTCCCGGCACGATGGAAACTGCAGTCTTCTCCGCCCGCTCGTCCTCCCCTTTCTCCTGTTACATCCAAACAGACGATTTCAACTTCCCGAGAACCCGACTAGTGAATGGCGCTGATGACGCCCCGGAAAGGGCCCACGATCGGGTGCGGGGGAAGGGCCGCCCTGAGCGGGAGGGACCCCGGGAGCGCCCCCGTCCGCGCCACTTGCCGACCCCGGGTCCCCCTCCGGAAGGGGCTCCAAGCTGCCATCCATCCTGAGCTCCCCGGTGACTAATGGGATGCTCGTAAACAAGCCGCGGGCCGGGCACCACGGGAACCACCCAGGCGCGAACCCGCCGAGGCGGGGGCGGCGGCGGTGGTGGGGGCGCGCGCCCACCCCGAGCCCCGGCACCGGATCCGCGCGCCCCAGTGTCTGCTGCGGCGGGAGGGAATTTCGGGGGGCAGCCAAGTCCACCGCCTCCTCCAGGCCCCAGCCAGCGGGGCGGCGGCGCGGGGCCCGGGGCTGGGGGTGCCACCGCCCCCTGCCAAGCCCCGGGCCCCGGGCCCGCGGTCTCGGCCCGGGATCTCGGTCGGCCCCCGCCCCCTGCAGCGGCCCCGCCCCGGCGGAAGCTGCGAGCCCAGTTAATTGAGCCAAAGGCGGGCGGGCCGGGCCCCGCGCGCGGCGGCCGGCCCCCGCCCCTCCCGCGCGCCCCTTTTCCCGCCCTGGGTGGCATCGCCTCGGCCGGCCTCCGCAGCGAGCCTCCGATTAACTCGGCCGCCCGCGCCCCGCCCCGGCCCGCGCGCCCCGCGGGAGGGGACGGCGGGAAACGCGGCCCCGGAGAAAGCGGGGCGGGGCGGGGGCGCGGGGCCCGCCTCCCCGCGGCCCGCGCCCATTGGCCGCGCGCGCCGTCCGTCGGGGGCCGCGGCGCCAATGCGGGCGGCGGGGTGGGGCGGCCGCGCCGTGTGTGCCTGCGTAACGCCGAGTCACATGTTGTTTTGCTCTTCTTACTTCAGTCACTCGGTGCGCGATGTGTTACTCACTGTGCGGCGGGGACCGCGACGAGCCCGGGTCGCCGTTGGCAGCGGCAGCGGCGGCGGCGGCAGCGGCAGCCCCGGCGGCGGCGGCGGCGCGGACCCCGAGTCCCCGGGCGCACCCCGGCGCCCCGGAGCGCAGCGCGGCGGCGGGACCCGTGCGGCCGCGCGCGCCGTAGGCTCGGCCCCGCGGCTCGGGGACCCCGACTCTCGGCCCAGCCAGCGAGTCCCCCAGGCGCCGCCCGAGAGCCCGGGAGGCAGCGGCCGCGGGCAAGCCGGGCCGCGGGGAAGGGGGGGCGGCGGCCACCGCCAGCGCCGGGCACCTTCTGGGGCCCCGGATCGCGGAGGGCGCTGCGCCACCGCGCGGGTGCCGGCCCCCGCGGGGCCTCCCCGAGCCTTCCCCACCTCCTGGGCCCGAGGGGCGCGGGCTCCGGCGGGCACGCAGGGGGTGGTGCGGAGCCGCCCGCGCGCCCCTGCGCTCCGCCCCCCCGGCCCCTCCAAGCCGGGCCGGGCGGCGCGGCCTGAAGCGCCCGCGATGGCGAGCCCGCCGGAGCCCGGGCCCCCCGGGTCGGCGGGCGGGGGCGGCCCCAACCTCAACCTCAACAACAACAACAACAGCCGCAGCGTGCGCAAGTGCGGCTACCTGCGCAAGCAGAAGCATGGCCACAAGCGCTTCTTCGTGCTGCGCGGGCCCGGCGCGGGCGGCGACGAGGCGGGCGCGGGCGCGGGCGGGGGCCCGGCGCCGCAGCCGCCGCGGCTCGAGTACTACGAGAGCGAGAAGAAGTGGCGGAGCAAGGCGGGCGCCCCGAAGCGGGTCATCGCGCTCGACTGCTGCCTGAACATCAACAAGCGCGCCGACGCCAAGCACAAGTACCTGATCGCCCTCTACACCAAGGACGAGTACTTCGCCGTGGCGGCCGAGAACGAGCAGGAGCAGGAGGGCTGGTACCGCGCGCTCACCGACCTGGTCAGCGAGGGCCGCGCCGGCGCCGGCGACGCGCCCCCCGCCGCCGCCGCCGCCGCCACCTCCGGGTCCTGCAGCGCCTCCCTGCCCGGCGCCCTGGGCGGCTCGGCGGGCGCCGCCGCGGCCGATGACAGCTACGGGCTGGTGGCGCCCGCCACGGCCGCCTACCGCGAGGTGTGGCAGGTGAACCTGAAGCCCAAGGGCCTGGGCCAGAGCAAGAACCTGACGGGCGTATACCGCCTGTGCCTGTCGGCGCGCACCATCGGCTTCGTGAAGCTCAACTGCGAGCAGCCGTCGGTGACCCTGCAGCTCATGAGCATCCGCCGCTGCGGCCACTCGGACAGCTTCTTCTTCATCGAGGTGGGCCGCTCGGCCGTCACGGGCCCCGGCGAGCTGTGGATGCAGGCGGACGACTCGGTGGTGGCGCAGAATATCCACGAGACCGTCCTGGAGGCCATGAAGGCGCTCAAGGAGCTCTTCGAGTTCCGGCCGCGCAGCAAGAGCCAGTCGTCCGGCTCGTCGGCCACGCACCCCATCAGCGTGCCCGGCGCGCGCCGCCACCACCACTTGGTCAACCTGCCCCCGAGCCAGACGGGACTGGTGCGCCGCTCGCGCACCGACAGTCTGGCCGCCACCCCGCCCGCCGCCAAGTGCAGTGCGTGCCGGGTGCGCACGGCCAGCGAGGGTGACGGCGGCGCGGCGGCGGCGGCGGCGGCGGCGGCGGCCGGGGCCGGGGCGGCGGCGGGCAGCCCCCTGAGCCCGGGCCCGGTGCGCGCGCCCCTGAGTCGCTCGCACACGCTGAGCGGCGGCCGCGCGGGCAAAGCGGCGCTGGCGCCGGCAGGGGGCGGCCTTCAGCACAGCCGCTCCATGTCCGTGCCCATGGCGCACTCGCCCCCGGCGGCCACCAGCCCCGGCAGCCTGTCCTCCAGCAGCGGGCACGGCTCGGGCTCCTACCCGCCGCCCCCCGGCCCGCACCCGCACCTGCAGCACCCCCTGCACCCCCAGCGCCCCTCCAGCGGCAGCGCCTCGGCCTCTGGCTCCCCCAGCGACCCCGGCTTCATGTCCTTGGACGAGTATGGCTCCAGCCCCGGGGACCTGAGGGTCTACTGCGGCCACCGGAGCAACACGCCCGAGTCCATCGCCGAGACGCCCCCGGCGCGGGACGGCAGCGCGGGCGAGCTGTACGGCTACATGACTATGGAGCGGCCGCTGAGCCATTGCGGAGGCCGCGCCTACCGCAGGGTCTCCGGGGACTGCGCCCCGGACTTGGACCGAGGGCTGAGGAAGCGGACTTACTCGCTGACCACGCCTGCCCGGCAGCGGCCGGCACCCCAGCCATCCTCCGCGTCCCTGGACGAGTACACCTTGATGCGGGCCACCTTCTCGGGCAGCTCCGGCCGCCTGTGCCCGTCCTGCCCCGCGTCCTCTCCCAAAGTGGCCTACCACCCGTACCCCGAGGACTACGGCGACATCGAGATCGGCTCGCACCGCAGCTCCAGCAGTAACCTGGGCGCCGACGACGGCTACGTGCCCATGACGCCCGGCGTGGCCCTCCTGGGGGCGGGCAGCGGGAGCTGCAAGAGCGACGACTACATGCCCATGAGCCCCACCAGTGTGTCGGCCCCGAAGCAGATCCTGCAGCCGCGCCCCGCGCCCGCGGCCTTGCCCCCCGCGGGGGCTGCGGTGCCCACGCCCGCGTCGGCAGCCGGCAGGGCCTTCCCGGGCACCGTGGTCAGCTACAAGACTGGCTCCCCGGCTGAGAGCTCCCCCGAGGACAGCGGGTACATGCGCATGTGGTGCGGTTCCAAGCTGTCCATGGAGAGCGCCGACGGCAAGCTGCTGCCCAACGGGGACTACCTCAACATGTCCCCCAGCGATGCGGGCACCGCGGGCACCCCGCCCGACTTCTTCTCGGCCGCGGGGGAGACGCTGCGGGGCTTGCCGGGCTACTGCTACAGCTCCCTGCCCCGCTCCTACAAGGCCCCCCACGCCTGCCACGGCGACAGCGACCAGTACGTGCTCATGAGCTCACCCGTGGGCCGCGTTCTGGAGGAGGAGCAGCTGGAGCCGGCCCCCGGCCCAGCGCAGCCGGCCAGTGCCTTCCCGGCCGTGGCGGCTGGTAGCGGCCACCCCCAGCCACCCCACCCTGCCGTGCCTTCACCTGGGAGGCCCGGCAGTGGCGGAGGCAGCCGCCCCGACGGCTTCCTGGCCCAGCGCTGCCGGGCAGTGCGGCCCACGCGCCTATCCCTGGACGGGCTGCCGGCCCTGCCCCGCATGCATGAGTACCCGCTGCCCCCCGAGCCCAGGAGTCCGGGCGAGTACATCAATATCGACTTCGGGGAGGCTGGCGCGCGCCTGTCGCCGCCTGCGCCCCCGCTCCTGGCCTCGGCCGCCTCCTCATCTTCGCTGCTGTCCGCCAGCAGCCCAGCCTCGTCCCTGGGCTCCGGCACTCCGGGCACGAGCGGGGACAGCCGGCAGCGCTCCCCGCTCTCCGACTACATGAACCTCGACTTCAGCTCGCCCAAGTCGCCGCAGCCGGGCGCCCCGGGCCGGGACCCCGTGGGCTCTTTGGACGCCCTGCTGTCCCCCGAGGCCTCCGTGTACCCGCCGCTGCCCCCGCGCCCGGCTGCCCCCTCCTCGGCCCTGCAGCCGCCGCCCCCGCCGCCCCCGCCGGGTGAGCTGTACCGCCTGCCTGCGGCACCCACCTCCCAGGGCCTGGGCATGGCCTCCTCCTCGTCCTCGGACACGGGGGACAATGGTGACTACACCGAGATGGCCTTCGGCGTCGCCGCCACCCCGCCGCAACCGATCGCGGCGCCCCCGAAGCCCGATGGTGCCCGCGTGAGCAGCCCCGTGTCCGGCCTCAAGAGGCTGAGCCTCATGGATCAGGTGTCGGGGGTCGAGGCCTTCCTGCAGGCCGGCCAGCCCCCAGACCCGCACCGGGGGGCCAAGGTCATCCGCGCGGACCCGCAGGGGGGCCGCCGCCGGCACAGCTCCGAGACCTTCTCCTCGACCACCACTGTGACCCCCGTGTCCCCGTCCTTCGCTCACACCCCCAAGCGTCACAACTCGGCCTCGGTGGAGAACGTCTCTCTCAGGAAAGGCAGCGAAGGGGGCGGCGGCGGTGTCCTGGGTGGGGGCGATGAGCCCCCTTCTTCGCCGCGCCAGTGGCCCCCGCCCACGCCGCAGCAGGCGCGGGCCTGGACGCCTGCTCAGCCCGGCGGCGGCCTGGTTGGCTGTCCTGGGGGCAGCAGCCCGCCGATGCGCCGGGAGACGTCCGCTGGCTTCCAGAACGGCCTCAACTACATCGCCATCGACGTGAGGGACGAGCCGGGGCTCTCGCCGCCCCTGCAGCAGCACCCTCACGCGCAGACGGGCGACAGGAGCGCCTGGGGCCGCACCCGGAGCCTCGGGGGTCTCATCAGCGCCGTGGGCGCCGGCAGCACCGCCGGGGTGTGCGGAGGGCCGGGCCCCGGCGCCCTGCCCGCGGCCAACGCCTACGCCAGCATCGACTTCTTGACGCATCACCTGAAAGAGGCCACGGTGGTGAAAGGTGAGGGCCCGGGGCCGGGAAGGAGGGCGGGCAGGCCGGGCGGCTAGAAACCGCTTCCCTTCGGGGTACCTTGACCTCGGTGCCCAAGTTCTGGCGCAGGGCTCTCGGTTTCTTGTGCCTTTGACCCAGAGCCTGTCTTTCCCCAAAGACCTCGCCAGAGCGCTCAAGTTGCCTTTGAGTTGAACAGTGAGTTTTCCGACCCGGGAGGCAGATCTGTTTTCTTGGGACCCAGAGCCCCGTTCCTCTTCCCCTCTGTGAACACCTGGGGTGGGGGGGGAACCCCCAGGTCAGCCACTCCCCTCCGGAGGAGGTCCGGGGGTCCTCTGATCTGTGAGGTGGGAAACTTCCGCTTGGAGAGACCCGCCCACTGGCGGCTCCCAGGCCCACATACGTCACCTTTCTCTTTGTTTTTCTGGAGCCTGGCCAGGCTGATTCTTGCTGAGCTTCAAAGTTTATAAAAACAGGCCCCAAAGTTGTTTAGGAAACGAGCATCCATTTTGGGCTGGCCGTGCAGGGAGCCCTGACGTGCCTGTTCTCTAGGGGGCTGAAAAGGTGATGCTGCTTAAACCCAGCTCTGGAGCTTGAGCCCACCTGGGAGTCACCTGGAGAGTCTGAGGCGGGGATGGCCGGGCTGGGTGAACCCCTGAGATTCCCATGCAATGGGTCTGGGATGTGGCTCCTGGTGTGCCTTCTTAAGAAGCTACCCTGTTGTGCTGGTGCTGCTGGTCGGGGGCCCTGGCTGGGGGCGGAGTTGGGGGCACTTGCCTCAGTTAGACTGCCGGAGAAGGTCTGAGAAATGACCTGTGGGGTCAGCCGCAGTCAAGGAAAGCGGCCAGTGGGCGGAGCCCAGGCACCAGCATTTTCCCGGTTGCCCAGGCGATGAGAATCTGGGCTTCAGAGAAGATGGTGAAAGACGGCCGCAGGGGTCTTTTCAGGAGCAGTCACAGGGGGCGGTGCCCAGTGCTGTTCCTCCCTGTCTCCTCACAGATCCGCGAGGACAGAGGTGTGCTTGCCTTGACCTGGTTGTCTCAGACCCTGAGTGACGCTGGGGAGGAGAGGAGGGCAGGCTCAAAGAGTTTCTTAGTTTTATAGCTGCTTCGGTGCAGGAAGATAGAGGCGCCGTGGGAACCGCAGAGGACAGAGCAGTGAACAGTGCTCAGATGCTGGCCTGTGGTCAGCAGTCTGCTGGGGTTATAGGGTGATGATGGACACAGCCTGGGGATCTGTACACCTTGTGTTCTAAAAGCAAACAGACGCATCTGATGCGGGGTAAATCCAGCATGTGTTTTCTCACATCCATGGGATTTAAAGTTACAGCTGGGTTCAAGAGGGCGGGGACATATGTACACCTGTGGCTGATTCATGTTGGTGTACGGCAGATACCAACACAATATTGTAAAGCCATTATCCTCCCAATAAAAATAAATTTAAAGAATAAAAAATAAAGTTATAGTTGTGGGGTGGATACCCTGTTATTCTTATACAATAGAGGAAAAGTGATTTGCTTTTTTTCTAAAATCATGGACTACAAGATGAAAGGCACGTCGGCATCTAATGACGCCAGTTGGAAGCCGTCAGGATGTGCCCCGTAAATGGTGAGGCTCAGCTGAAGGTCGCTTTTCTTGGAGGCACTTAAGCCCTACAGGTGTGTCTGAAAATTGCTGGTGTGTCTTCGAGTTGAAGGATTATTAGGTGCCATCCAAGACACAGGCCAGATAAACACAGCAGCATAACTCGACTTGACTAGGGGAAAAATCTGCATGCACAGGAAGGGGTATAGACCACAGTGAACACCAAAGTACCTCTTGCTGAAATCTGATTCTCATCAGAAAAAACAGCCTGAGAACACAACACCTTTTACAGCCTCTGGTGGAGCAGGCAGGAAAAACCCGGACTGGATTGAGGAGGGCCCTGGGAGGCGGTTCTCGCAGCAAGCGGAAGAGTGAGCTGGGGTGTGTGCCTCCAGGCCTGAAAGAATCCAAGGCCTTTCGGATAAAGTAGATACATTCAGAAACATAATTCACGGCTGATGTAATGCCCTTTTCAGATGAGGGAAAATTTTAAACTGCAAGAGATGAGTTTAGCGAGAGGCCTGGTCTGCCTTGTTTTGTTCCCGATTTCCCACCGGTATAACATTCCTCTCGACCTATAGGATTCAGGGCTCCGAAATCAAAACAGTTTGTAAGTTCCGTGGTCACTGAAATCGCTTTGGATTGCTGTTTGTCCAAATTCTCTGTGGGTGTTATGGTAAACACCCTCTTAAGAATGGAAAAAGACTTTTTTTAAACAAAATAGATAACTACAATTGAGCCATTGTGTCCAGACCATTTTTTTTCTTTCTTTCAGAAAGGCCTGGCCGCTAAACGGATTTCTAGTAGACTAATTTGAGCTCAGAGAGCAGTGGACTAGGGAAGAGGAGGATCTCCTTTTAATTAACAAGGGGGGGGGGCTTAATTGTGTTCTGCACAGCCAGAAAGGGACTGTCGGGAAACCTTGAAAGAGCATCCACTTTTATTTAACTCCTGTTTGTGCATAGACATTGGTTTGTGATGCTCGTAAATAAAAAGTTCATAGGAGATAAGTGTTCTTTGAGAGCATGATTTATGGAGGGAAGACTTGCAAAGCATTTCTTTGAAGATAAAATGGAAAGTGAGCTTCCTGAGTCACCGGGTGCATGCCCTGACCCTCAGAAGGGGCTGTGTTTCCACACCCAGCTCCTCGGGTGCTGAGTGGAAAAACTGCATGAGCTCCATGGAGTTGGAATCATTCGGGGTCGCTTGGGTAGTGTTTGGTGTTTGGATAAGCGGTGACAAAGAGTTAGATAGAGTTCCAGCAACGGTTTGCTGGTTGGTTGTTTCCAATAGAATTGGGGCTGGGGGCGGAGTTTCAGTGCTGGAGCCAATTAAACAGTTAGTACCCCTTAGACTGACACCCAGACATGTGTTTGTGTCTTTGTAGGTCGTCCAGAGAAGATGAAAATTTAACTGTAAATTATGCATCGCACTTGGGAGCAGGGGGAAGGCACTTGTCCTGTGCTTTGTGGGTGTGTCTGTGGCAAAGTCTAAGCCATCTTTGCCGTGTTGTTGTTTGGGAGCAGACATGCTGCTGCTGAATTTACTGAGCAGTAAAGCCGCGTTTTAAAATTAACTTTGTATGTTTGGTTGTTAGGATTATAGATTGCTCTATACTGTAAACTGTGCTATTTTAGTATTCCTCTTTCCTGAGGTTTTTGTTCTAAAATTGGTGTGTGTGTATGCACAAGGCAGATTAGATAAGAATTGCCCTGAAAGCATCTGTATTTAAATTTGTTTGATAAAAGGACTATTTATTCACATCCCACAGAAAGAATCGTGGGATAAGAGAGCAACACCATCATAATTTATGTTTAAAAGTTGAAATCTTCAAGCAGGGGACCTGAATATTTTGAGAACTCCAAGGAGATGGCTTGACAAACCATACACACTTTACTTTCTCTGTCGTGCCTGCTTTTCCGCTTTGTTTGGCCGGCTCTTATCGTAATAAGCCAATCAGGTGCCCGGCTCCCACCCTTTTCCCAGGAGCAGACAACTAAGGTGCTAATGAAAACACACAAGCTTTCCTGAATGAAAGTCACGTGACTCGTTCTAGTTCCTTTATTGAAAGAGAAACCTTTACCAAAATAGTGCTTCGGAAAAGGAGGCAGGGTGTGTGAACACGAACCCAAGAATCAGGAAACCAGGTTTCTAGTTGCTGATTTCGGTGAGTCACGTCTGAGACGAGTCCCTCTGCCTCACTTTCTCCCTCTGCAAAGTGAGGCCCTTATTACCCTCTCCTCCTGTGCTCCGTGGGGAGGTCCAGGAGCTTGTCCACATCCAGAGAGCTTCGGCTCCTCTAAAGAAGAATGCCGATAAATCCCACGATGCTGTTGATACTTACTACCTTGAAACCACGAGTATGTGCAGGAAAGACACTTCTGTCGATGCGTGTTCTTAAAAGAAAAATAACACCCCAAACCCTCATAGTTGTCTGAACGTGGAGCCAGTACCTTCCTGAGAAATGCAGGCCTCTTCTGTTTGGTTTCACTCCAGTCTCTGAGAGCCTTTGTTTTCTCCCATCTCTGTTTCACTGGAGGTTTTTTTTTTTTTTTTTTGGTAGATAATTATCAATCGTCACGCAGTAGTGTTTTAAATTACGTAGTAGAATAACAGCGAAGGAAAATAGCGTTCTAATCCTGAAACTATATCAGGACCGAACTTTCTGATGACCTTTTATGATGTGGTCATATATTAAGAGATATTGGCAAGATGAAAATATGTAACTGGAATGTAGATTTCTCAGACTGACAGTGTTGGCCCTTCATCTGGGGAGCATCAAGAGAAAAACAGATCCCTGAAACTCAACTGCTCAGTCATCACTGTATGACTGGGACTCCGCTTCTTGGGGTTGACTCAATGAGAGTGGTCACTCCTGCGCTGTTTTTGGTTTGCCTGGTTGTCCCAACTGGTCAGGAAAACCTCCAGTGTTTGATTCTTTCATTCCTCCATGGGCCCACCACCCTCCTGAAAAGGAATTTTAATAGATAATTAATGCTTTATTTTCTTTAGACCTTAGTATTAAAATGAGTCTCTTTCTGAAAAGAACTTGCAGAAGTTTCAGGACCAGCATGGGGATAATGGCTTTTCTGTTAAAATTCCCACTAATTCATTTTCTGTAGAAGTGGAGTTCCAAGAGCCAGTTAACTTTTGGTATCAGATTTGGCAGGTGGAGAGGGTTTTTTGTTTTGTTTTTTGGGGTAGAATCAGGTATTCCCGTTTAACCTGAGAAACTGAAGGGAAAACGTACCTTGACTCTTTTATCTGCTTTGCCAAGTACATGGAGCAGGAAAGAGGCCACGGCTTCTGCCCCCACAGCTGGGTCTTCACCAGGGCCCCTGTCGTAGGTGAGTTTCTGTAGACTTGATCTGCTGCAGACATGAGGAGAATGTTTTTCCATACAAGTTGGGGAAGGCTTTTAATGCTGGCGTTTTTCATCTGCTGAACAATTTTCTGAACCTGCAAAATCAGTGGTTATAAACCTGTTACTGATCAGATTGTAGGTTTCCTGAGAATAGCGCTCTTCACATTTCAGTTCGAAGAGTCTTTCTGCATTAAGTTCATCAATTTGGATGCGTTCTTCAAGATGGCAGTGATTATTCTGAATCACTCAAGGTTGAATATTGTAGACAGAGCTCGTCTGCAATAGATTTGTAGATTTGTTTCTGGAGAGAACTGGTGAAGTCATCAGTCAAGATCGAGGAAATGCTGAGGCTGGTAATTAATTGCTCCTGACTCTTCCATGTCTTTCTGGCTGGCTGGCACAGACTTGCATTAACTGTGCGTGGAATTAAAGAGCACAGAAGAAAGTGTGAACAGGGAGAGCTGTAGTCTGTGCTGGAAACTAGCGTTCGCTCTGTGAGTGCAAAATGTACAAGATATGTGTGTGCTTGCGGGGTAGGGGGATCTCACTTCATTGAATTCATTGCATCAGAATGGAATTCATTGAATTCCCCTGAAATGTAATTGGGTTAAAACTTGTAGGCTGCGTGTTTACAAGTGTTGTAACAGTCAAGTTCAGTTCAGTTCAGTCGCTCAGTTGTGTCCAACTCTTTGCGATCCCATGAATCACAGCACACCAGGCCTCCCTGTCCATCACCAACTCCCGGAGTTCACTCAAACTCATGTCCATCGAGTCGGTGATGCCATCCAGCCATCTCATTCTCTGTCGTCCCTGTCTCCTCCCGCCCCCAACCCCTCCCAGCATCAGAGTCTTTTCCAGTGAGTCAGCTCGTCGCGTGAGGTGTCCAGAGTGTTGGAGTTTCAGCTTTAGCATCAGTCCTTCCAATGAACACCCAGGATTGGTCTCCTTTAGGATGGACTGGTTGGATCTCCTTGCAGTCCAAGGGACTCTCAAGAGTCTTCTCCAGCACCACAGTTCAAAAGCATCAATTCTTCGACGATCAGCTTTCTTCACAGTCCAACTCTCACATCCATACATGACCACGGGAAAAACCATAGCCTTGACTAGACGGACCTTTGTTGGCAAAGTAATGTCTCTGCTTTTTAATATGCTGTCTAGGTTGGTCATAACTTTCCTTGCAAGGAGTAAGCATCTTTTAATTTTCTGGCTGCAATCAGCATCTGCAGTGATTTTGGAGCCCAAAAAATAAAGTCTGACACTGTTTCCACTGTTTCCCCATCTGTTTCCCATGAAGTGATGGGACCAGATGCCATGATCTTTGTTTTCTGAACGTTGAGCTTCAAGCCAACCTTTCACTCTCCTCTTTCACTTTCATCAAGAGGCTTTTGAGTTCCTCTTCACTTTCTGCCATAAGTTAGTGGTTCTGATTTCTTTTCTGTTGGATTAGGAAATGTTAAGTTTGTATCAGGTTGCTTTTCCCTGTCCAGAGGCTTTTTAAAAAGTTTTATCAGGCAAAGGTGTCTTTAAACGTGGCCCTGTGTTCTCGTGCCAGGCGTGACATTTATGCGCATAGACAGGATTTAGAAACTACTTTTTGCTCATGGGGCTTCATTTGGAACGTTTGGTCAAATGCGGTGGTCTGTAACCGGCATTGAAGAACGGTTGCGTGCGCAGCGTTTTGTGAACACCGGGCTCTGTAGGGTCAGTCTTAATTAAAAGCACCAAACTTTCCATGGAAATTGTCATTTGGGGGTGATGTGCGTGCGCATATATGTGTTTAGTTTCGTCATTTCTCATCCGGTTGTGCCCCAAGAGGGTTAACGTGGATATTTTTTTTCATAATTCAAGGTCCAGCACTGAATAATACTGTTCTCTAATCACGTTGAAGCTTTGTAGCCTTAAGTATACCTATACTGCTAACTGTGACTTCAGTCTCTCCGTTAGGTATCGGTACAGATGCTTGAGTGAATTACTATAGTGCAGTGTTAAATTCCAACTCTTTCAATGTGAAAAAAATAGGTACTATATAGAGTCCATTATATTAGTGATTTCAATAATTACCGTAAAATCCATATGTATATCTTAATAATGACTTATATTTTTGCATAGAATCAATGCATAATCTTTAATATTTATACACGTGACCTCGTACTTTTGCAGTGCAAATTCAAAAGTCCTTACTTACATCTGCCCATCTTTTTGCCTCCAGATTATAAGTGTAAGTCTCCCACCCGTACTGTAGGCAGACGCTTTACAGTCTGAGCCACCAGGGAGATCCATAAGTGTAACTAGTGACCCCCAAAACTTGAAGAGCTGTGAATGAGGCTGAAAGAACGCTACTGAAGCTGAAGTGATGAAAATGCAGCTGTTGTTCTGGTCAGTGCTGAAAGATGATTGCATGTCCCTCTCTCTCCCCCTTCAGCCAAAAGAAGTGTTTAAAATTCAAAGAGTGGGCTTTTTATCACTTCATAGTGTTCAGAGGCTTTAATACCTAGAGTCTCACGTGATACTCCAACAGCCCTACCTCAGAGCAGAACTTCCCGGGGGTCCCCATTTGTGGACTAAGGAGCCTGCAGCTCAGAGAGTCCCAGCGACCTGTCTTGGAATCCCTGAGCCAGGAAGGGCGGTGGTGGGTGGAACCTCACAAAGATGCCGTCTTACTGGCTGACTTCTGGCCAGTGTATTCCATCATCTTACACACAGTCTGCTTGGGAAGTTCATTTGCCGCAGCGATCCTGGGATTTTCTGTAGACTCGCCTCAGGCAGCTTTCAAGTCAACAGCTGGGTTGCTGTTAAACTTGGTGACACTTACTGAATCTCCTTGTCTTTTTCTTCCACACATTATTCATTCAGAGTAAGATGGGGACAGCTAAGCAGGAAGACTGGATGATAAAGGAAAGCGCCCTCATTTTTTTTTAATGTATTAATTTTTTTTTTGTTTTTACATTTTTGTTGGTCTGTAATTGACTGCTAATGTTGTGTTAGTTTCAGAACGCTCCCTTATTTTTTAAACTGGTTTGCACATCTGCTAGGTTGAAGAGCTCAGAATTCAATATTATTTTCAAGGCTCTGGTGGTGGTGGTGGGTTTCAGAGTTGAATCAGATTGTTGGTTGGTCATCTGTTCTGGGGATCCCAGGCTGTCTTCCTGGACTTCCAGTGACCTGCATAGTGGACACATATATTCCTCAGCTATCTTTGTTTTCAGGAAACAAACTGTATATTATACCTGATAAGATACCTCCCCTTTGCAACACCAAATGCTTGAGAACTCTCTCCATACAGTGTGGTGACAATCAGGAAAAAAAAAAAAATATATATGTATATATATATCTCCAAGGTCGTTTTGAGGAAAAGGGGTGGAGAACCCTCAGGTCTGATGATACTCATTTGAAGGTTGTGAAAACAGAGGCGGGGGAGGTGGGCGTCTTCTGCAAGGTCACTGATTTAATTAGTTGGCAGCAATGTTTGTAAACATTCCCAGGAAAGAATGGGATGTTCTGTGTCTGCGGGCCTCTGTGTGACCATGAAGCCCTTGCTCTTCTGACACAGCCTGCCCCCTCTGGAATGATGTGTTGTCTGTAGAAGTGCTCTTTACTAGTCTTTTTTGTTTTGGAGCCTCTCAGGAAATTGCTTTGCGCATGCACCATGAGGTGTGACGGTGGACAGAGCAGAGAAAGCAGGAACACTTAGATGAGGCAGCAGCCTGGAGCCAGGGTGATGGCCCAGCGCCCGTGTGGGCAGCGTCTCCTGGAGGTGCAGAGGGCAAGGGCTCGGCGGTCAGTCGAACTCATGTGCTTCCTTGTAAGAAAAAAGAGAGAGAGAAGGAAGAAAGAACATTCTTGGGGTAATTCAGATCAAAAGACCTCTGTGATCTGGGAAAACGTAGGTCCTTTGTTGGTGGGTCGCCTTGGTTCACTGAGCCAGCATCTAGTGGGTCTGTGGTCTCCATCATTCCGTGAGGGGTCCTTAAGATGCGTTCCTTTTCTAAGTGAAACATCATTCACTCCTCATTACGGACAAGTCCATTAAGTTTCCTAAGAAATGAGTCATTACTCTATTGGCTGATGAGTCTGTCCAAAAACGAACAGTGTTAGAATTTGCCTGAACACCTGTAATTAGCTCCTCAGTGGGGCTAAGTGGTGGTTTTCTCCGGAAGGGATCATTTCAACAGTGCCCTTCCTGTTTTTGAGATCTTTTTCTCTTTTTTTTGAGGAAACAAATGTATTTACTTACCTTCATTGTTACAGGATGAGAAATGATTTTTCAGAAGGCGCTGCCTTCCTAAGGGGTGACTCCGAGCCCCCTTCAGAAGGCAGAAAGGAAGATGTAAACATACATAATGGTTCCCACAGCAGCTCTCCACACTCGGAAGAAAGGGTAGTCGGGGCTCTACTGCCTGGCACCTTGGGGAGTGGTCCAGGGCTGTGTTTACACGAGCTGTCAGTCTTGCCAGCATCCGAGCAGAGACCACTTCCTTCCTGGCAGATGCAGCCTGGGGGTCAGGCGCCTGCCATCAGGAGCGTGTGCACCAGCGATTCCCGTGTCATCACTGCCGGCTGGCGTGGGGTAAACAGGCTGGGAGTGACTGGAGTGATGAAACTGCCCCTTGGGATCAGACGGAAGCCGAGTTCAGGGGCCCTGTCTTGGGGCGTTGGCTCTGGGGAGCACTTCCCCAGTTAGGTGCAAAGCGGATGGGATTTGAGATGCAAGTGTTTGTGAAGCAAAGCCACAGCGTCTCCCTGGAGGAGGTCTGACACCTCCCCTGAAAACATGCCCTCCTGGGAGGGTCTGGGACGAAGTGCTGGCTGCCCGGCCGGTGCTGGTGCTGGTGTGCCGTGGAACGTGGAGGCTGAGCTCAGTGACCGTGTCACACGTGGAGAAGCCCCTGACCCAGGCCCAGGCGAGGCCCCACGTGGTCCCTGCTGCTTCCCTCTCGTAGGGCTTCCGGAGTCCACGGTGGGTGGATGGATGGGTGATGGATGATGGGGGAATTGAGAGGTGGGGGAGAAGTTTTGAACTTAGGCCAGGGTGCTCTCTCTAAATTTAAAGACCATGCAGGGAGTGTCTTAGAAACTCCAGGCAATAGCAGGATTAAGCAGGGGGTAGGTTAGAGGCTCGGAGAAGGCAATGGCAAGCCACTCCAGTACTCTTGCCTGGAAAATCCCATGGATGGAGGAGCCTGGTAGGCTGCAGTCCATGGGGTCGCTAAGGGTCGGACACGACTGAGCGACTTCACTTTCACTTTTCACTTTCACACATTGGAGAAGGAAATGGCAACCCACTCCAGTGTTCTTGCCTGGAGAATCCCAGGGATGGCGGAGCCTGGTGGGCTTCCGTCTATGGGTCACACAGAGTCGGACACGACTGAAGTGACTTAGCAGCAGCAGCAGCAGCAGGTTAGAGGCTGCGGTGCAGGGTGACTTCGTTTGAAGATGAGGGATGGGGTGGTGCAGCCCAGAACCCCTGGACTGCTGAGACGACGGGCATTCCTGGAAGGGAAAGTGCTCAGTCTCTCACACCACAGCCTGCGGGCGTTTTTTTAAAGATGAATTGTTAATGTGATTTGTGGTGGTTCCATGCTACTCTTTAATTCTTATATGATGTGAAATGAAGTCTCTCAGTCGTGTCCGACTCTGCGACCCCACGGACTGTAGCCCGCCAGGCTCCTCAGTCCATGGGATTTCCCAGGCAAGAATACTGAGTGGGTTGCCATTTCCTTCTCCAGGGGACCTTCCCAACCCAGGGACTGAACCCAGGTCTCCCGCATTATAGGCAGATGCTTTTACCGTCTGAGTCACCAGGGAAGTCTCTTATGTGAGGCAGGTGCTTTTTAAAATTGTTTTCCGCATGAAAGACACCTAAAATAACACTTTACATATTATGCAAGTGAAACAGAAAACAAAGCCATAAACCACTCGTAAGGTCTTAACTCTTAAGCTCGCTTATATTTATTCCAAATTTTTTAAACAAACATCTAATCAAATATTTCTGTCAAATAGGCTTGGCAAAACTACTGCAAAGATCTCTTCTTACTTCACCAGTTAAACTTTTAATAAATGTACAGTTCAGTTGAAAATATTTAGATGGATTTTCGCAAAATATCTTAGTAGCAAAACTGCAGTATCTGTTTCTTCTTTCTTTCGAATATTATAAAATAGGGGTGGATGTTTAGCTCAGTCTGTTTCAGAAAATCCACCTTAACTGGTTGAGTAAACAAACAAACAAAAAACTTTAATAGTGAATGATGTGAATATATTCAATATGAATTATCAACACACTCCTATAAATATAGCAGGCATGGATTTTGAAACATTCTTTCAATTTCATTTATTTTGACAGCTGTTTGAAATGAGCATTTTCTTTCCAAGGTGAAAGTTCACGTAGCTTCCAAGTTGATAGACGTTCCGGTGTTGAGGATCCTATCAGAGCTGTGAAGACGCAGAATGACGGACAGAGCTTAATGCTGGTTTACTTCTTGCTTTTTACGGCAAGCGGTTTAGCCTGTGGGTCGCGCTGGTTTGTGATCAGACTTGGTTCCAAGTGAAACATGCACCCTAGTAAAATACCCACGTTTCCCCGGCGTGGAGCATTTCATTCAGCCCCTAGAATAATTCTGGGTGATGAGCATGCATCTTCGCCACTCGAGTGTGTGGCCATTCAGCTGGGATGCTCAGAGTTCATTTTTGCATTCCTGCTTGAGCCATTCTCGGCCAGAGACACAGGATGGACTGTCGCTGCTGGGTCTGCAGGTGCCTTTTGCGGGAAAATTCTGGTGGGATCACAGCTTAGAGTGCCCCACTCGCCCCCGCTCCGCCCCACACACTCACTTGGGGTCCATCCAAGGAAGTGGAATTTCTACGCCAGTTTTCTTCTCTGAGAACCCCCAGGTTTGATCTGCTGCGGTCCCAGCCCCAAGCTGCCAGCCCCTGTGAGCTCTGGGCCGTCTCACCTCACGACTCCCAGCGTTGCTCCGTGCATCCTGTTTTTGCCATCCGGCCCCAGAAACTTCGCTAGGTCCCGGGACCCCTTCCCCTGCTTTCTGAGTCTCCTCTGCTGGCCCACAACTCCTGCTGGAGAGAGACGCTCCTCTGCGGTCCGTGCAAGGGGCAGCTGGCGGGACCCACACCCGCCCCATCACCTGTCCCTGCCTCTCGGAGCCGGGAACATGAGCACGCGGTATGTTCAGGGCTGTGGCTGTCCGTGAGGAGGCAGCATTTCAATTTCAGTTAATATTTTTCTCATAAACGATCCATGGACATTTCACATAATCACGATTCTGTTTATAGGTTAGGCCTCAACCTTGCTGAGCTTTTAGACGTCCGGGTGGTTTCTGAGGCGAGCTCTGTTTTCTTTAGGTGTTAGGCATGCCTGCAGCTGCTCAACACAGCCTGACTTGACCCTTGTTTAAAAAGTGTGTCTTTTATCTGTTGTTTTTTTCCTTGAAAAAGCAAGCAAACAAATGACAGGAACTTCCTTTCAGGGCTCCTGGGACGAGGGAAAGGTGGGCTTGGGAGCAGGAGAGATGGAGGCTGGGGAGGGTCCTTCTGCCTTCAGATTCAGCCAGCTCTCTGTGCGCGCGCTGAGTTGATTCAGTTGTGTCCCCGACTCTTTGTGACCCCACTGACGGTAGCCCGCCAGGCTCCTCTGTCCATGGGGTTCTCCAGGCAGGAATACTGAGTGGGGTGCCGTGTCCTCCTCCAGGAAGTCTTCCCAACCCAGGGATCGAACCCACGTCTCTTGTCTCCTGCCTTGGCAGTCAGGTTCTTTATCACTAGCACCACGTGGGAGCAGAGGTGCAGACTGTGACATGCTGTGTACTTTAAAACTCTGTCACCATTTGAAAAAGAGCAGAGTGCAGGCTGGGATGAAAGAGGTTTGACTTCCAAGTGGGAAAACAAATGAAAAAAAAAGCAACTCCACCCCCCCACCACCAAAGCCAAAGGTACTGCATCTTCAAGCCTACCTTTGAAACTGAGGAAATAAACCTAATATTGACGTGTGTTCAGAGCGTGAAGTAATATAGGTGATACCAAGTGCTCCAGAAACTGAAGCAAGGGAGTGGGGGCAGAAGGTGGCGAGGAGGCGAGGTCTGGGGATATTTACGGGAGGTCCATGTGGGCAGAGGGAGTGACTAGGGGTGCAGAGGCCCTGGGGCAGAAAGTCGCTGGTGTGCCCCAGGACCAGAAGGAGACCTGTGTAGCTGACCAGGAGGGATCAGGGAGAAAGCAGAGGCTGCTGAGGACAAATGAACAGCTGCCCATGACATGTGGAGCCTGGTGTAAAGACTGTGTTACTGCTTAACAGCACAGGCGGAAAACATTGTTGCTTTGGAACCACATGTGAAGCGTTTAAATGTTTTTCGTCTCATTTTCCCACAGCGTCTTTTTTTCTTCCACTTAGCGTGGTCTGTGTCACCTCTTGACTTTCTTTCTCAAAGATAGTGCATCACAGGTGCAGAGGCCCCAGAGTTCTCTGGGGGAAGCAAGCTGCTGAGGGGTCACTGGGGTGGGAGGACAGAGGGGGACGTGGTCGCAGGGTGAACAGTGGCATCAGGGCACCTGTGTTCAGTCCCAGAACTGCGTTCTCAGCTCCACAGACGTATCTGGAAAGCGCCTTATGACTTGTAACACGTGTTTAGTTGGTATTTCATCCTCAGGCCCTCCAAGGAGGACAAGTCCCTGTTCTTGCTTTCTGAAGGGACCACCCGAGGGGGAACGGGTCTAGCAGTTGGTGGGCCTGGGGGAGCCTCTGCCGGGCTGTGGGGAGAGATGCTTCGGGCAGCTCAGGCTGCCTGGGGCTCCGTGTCCTGTTGGCACCCCAGGACCCTCCTTTGATAAACTGGGTTGGTTACTCCCTCCCTGCCCAGGGCGTCCATCCACCCTGAATGCCGTCCGGTAAGGAGCCCCAGTTCAGGCTCTGCAGCAAACAGGTTTCCTTCCTCAGCTGACTGGGAAACCAAAGGGATAGATAAGTCAGTATTCCCTGTATTTCTTGGGGATGGGACCTCAACAGAAGAGCGTTGATGGGGTGATTTTGGAGCTGAGGGTGTCAGAGCCCAGGAAAAGCTAGTGAGTCACGTGGGAAAGACCTCCCCGCCTTTCAGCCTGTTTCGAGGAAACCACACACTTGATACACAGACTGGTGTGTGGTTATTTGTAACTTACTTGACTTTTAAGGACTTAACGTGGGTTTGAGTCTGTCTTTAGAATGTAGGCTGAGTTTTACTTAATTTTTCTTAAATGCGTAAGAAAGTGATGGTCTGGGTGGAAGTGTCTTAATGAGCCTCCTCCATCTGAACAAGAGAAAAGCGACGATGTCTTTCTGACTATTTATTTCATCTGTATTAGTCGTTATTTCCTCCCTTAGGGGCTGCCGTGACAGCATCCCAGGCGGGAAGGCTGAGATTCCGTTTTCTCTGTGGAGCGTGTATCTTAGGAAACACGCGTAGGCGTGTGCGTCTCCGGTTCATAAAGTCGGTCTAGAGGATTTGATGGGTGAGGAGTCCCGGCAGGCGGCTGCGTGTCCGGGCGTTGGGAGTTTTGTGACCGGCACCGGGGTCTCGGCGGTGCCTCTCTCTCGGCGTCGGCCTCCCCGGCCCTGCAGGCCGACAGCTTGCGTAGACTTGGAAACGACTGGACGTGCGCGTCGTCTTGCCCGAGCCGTCCAGGAGGTCTGGCGTGTGGGCAGGGTAACTCTTGTTCCTTCCAGTTCCAGTTCAGGACCCCGTGAGGCCTCCCGCCCTGTCATGTTCAGTTCGACACATCAAGCAGAAATTGTAAAACGGCCAGCTGCCCTCTACGGACGATGGAGCAAACAAGTTATTTTATCATAATTTGTGTAGCGCGAGTGTCACAAAATCGTGAAGCTGTGAAGTGTGACGAGGCGGAAGGGATCTCCCGGGACGGGGCATCCTTGTCTGCGCGATGCTCTGCTGGGGGGACGGTCCTGTGTGCGTGATCTCGGGGCGTCATTGTTGTCGCCTGCATCCTCTGATTCCTGAAGAGGTGGGTGGGAGCCACCTCCATTCTCGGGAGTCGTAGAGAACGCCCGCCCAGCTTTTGGAGCCCAGGGATGTGTTCGTGTCAGTCAGCACTTCCTTCTACTGTGAGAAATGTCTTCACACTGAGTCGACCGTCGCCCTGCGTTTTCTCTTAACTCTTCAGCAGCTTGGGAAGCTGTGTTGGCGTGGCTGGGTGTTGAGTTCCTGCCCTCTGCCTTCTCTCCAGGGGAGAAGGGTGGGGGAGCGGGTTTGTGATCAAGGCTTTCCCAGCCGGTCCCCTTCGTGTGCCGTCTGGACGGGCCTGGGTGTCCTCGGTCTCGCGTTTGCAGTCCTCCCACCTGGAGGCACCTCCCTGCTCCGTGTCTGACAGCTGGCGGTCCTGGACCCTCCTTGAGGGGCTGGGGGCCCAGGGTTCCAACTCAAGGCTCCAATGGCTCTCCTGAGGGGCCCAGCTGGGTGGGGTCCCTCCCAGCAAGCGGGTTGGGGAAGAATTGTTCCGAGGCCTGTCTGTGCCGAGGTTCCACAGTTCTCCCGGCAGGTTTGCCCAGCCGAGGCTCCAGTTCTGAAGATACAAAGACGCTGCAGGTGTGGGCTGAACATGGGTACCCGGCAGCTTCACCTGGCCAGGCAGCTGATGTCTGCAGGTGAAGCTGGGTGGGGGGTGGGCGGTCATCTACAGATCGGGAGTACCGGGGTCTGGGTTCCCCCAGCCCCTCTTCCCTGGGAAGGCATAGCCATCAGCTGCTGTCTTTCACCCTTTTTTTTTGTTTTGTTTCCAGTAAATGAAGCTGATAAAGGTGGTCTGAAACTCCGCACGTTCCACTTTTTGTTACTGAAATTTCAATCAGGGGTAAATGGCTCTCATCGGCCACAGGGGAACTGAAACGTCCATCTGCACTGGGGGGCACGGCTGTGTGTGACCACGAGGGAACCGAGGTCTTGGGCCCCGTGGCCCGCCTGGTGGGGGCCTCCGCCCAGACGCGGGGGCCCGTGCCCGGGGCGTGCAGAAGGCGCCCGAGCCAGGCGCTCTGTGCCATATCCCAGAATGTTCGCTTCAAACAGCCCGGACTTACCCCCCTCCCCCCCACCCCATCAAAAAACAATTCTGCTTCTGTTCTGCTCCTTTCCAGTGAAAACAAGTTTATTCATTTTTTTCCGGGAGCTGTTTGCCCGCATGTTTGTGCATTCACGGCCTGTTTACTTGCTGCCCGAAGCTGCAGTTGCTGGTGACGTCACTCACGGGTGAAGGTTTGAATGAACCAAAGGCCACGATGGCAGATGTGCCCCGAGACTCCGGAGCACGGGGCCGCCCGGCTGGGGACCCGCGGCCTCCCCTCTGCAGGGAGGTCTAGGTCTCAGCCTGAAGGCCGGGTGGCTTCTTCCCCCATGAAAGGGAGCCGGCCGCCCTGTCAGGGATGTGTCGTTGGTGGGAGACTGACCCACAGTCTGGACGCCGAGGCTCCTGAGGCCCCCGCGGTCTGTGTTCAGTGCTGGGAGACCGTTCAGGCTGGGAGACCGTTCAGGCTGGGGGGTGGCGGTGGGTCAGAATATGTTCCCCCTGTTTTCTTTAAATTCTTTGTGTTTTTTCCCATATAATGATAAGTCTTTCACGGCTCCTATTTTTAATACATTTCCAAGTTCCTGCATCATCCTTAAGTATAAAAACAGAGTTTCAGATTCCTGAAGGTGTATCTTTTAAACGGTACTCATAAGTCTGTTTCCTATTCAGTGATATTTTAGAGGGGATTTGAGTTATGTTTGGCATAATTTCAGATTTCCGGAAAATGCTTATTTCAGTTTCAATAATAAAAACAAAATGTATCAAACTGTAAAACATAAAAGACCTAATAGAAACTCTTAAATATTTAAATATCCGAAGGAAAGAACGGTTCATTTGAAATGTTATGTAACAGCAGGATATTTGGGGATGGTTATATTTTGAATAAATGGTTATTCTACATTCCTTTCACTTTATAGGTAGGTAGGTTTAGTCACTATGTCGTGTCCAACTCTTGCGACCCCACGGACTGTAACCCGCCAGGCTCCTCTATCTGTGGGATTCTCCAGGCAAGAATACTGGAGTGGGTTGCCGTGTCCTTCTCCAGGGGATCTTCCCCAGTCAGGGATTGAACTCAGGTCTCCTGCATTGCAGGCAGACTCTTTACTGACAAGCCACCAGGAAAGCCCTTTATAGGAAAACTATGGTATTTAGGTTTGATATATATATACAGTTTCCAGTTTATGAGAAAAGTATAGTATTTGGCTTGAGAACTTCACCTAGACACGGTGTTAACATTTTTATAGTATACCTAAATATGGTGGCTCAGAGGTTAAAGCGTCTGCCTCCAATGCGGGAGACCCGGGTTCGATCCCTGGGTCGGGAAGATCCCCTGGAGAAGGAAACGGTAACCCACTTCAGTATTCTTGCCTGGAGAATCCTATGGACGGAGAAGCCTGGTAGGCTACAGTCCACGGGGTCGCAAAGAGTCGGACACGACTGAGTGACGGAACACAAATATACAGCTAAGGGAAGAGTTGTACCATTCATAGTATAGTTGGCATTTTAATGCAAGTTCTATCATTTGGCCCAAAAACATTTATTGTTTTTGGGGGCAGACACATAATCCTTATAGTCGCATTTTCAAATGACCCAAGAAAGAGAAGAGATTCAGACCCTTTTTGAGTTGCAGGTCTAATGTATGTAACTTCTTTTCGAGTTGAAGGAGCAGTACTGTAGAATATATTTAGTTATAATCCTATTTATTGGATACTGCTATGTTATTCATGAAACATCAAATAGTTGTGTAAGGAAAACCGCTTCCAGAAGAGCGTGGTGGCTTCATAAATGACTTCATGACTTGCTCCCTCCTTCTCAGGAGGGTCTGTATCAGGATAGCCGGCTGTGAGTGGATGGGATCAGATCTCAAAAGCACACAAGCTTGCAGATCATTTTCTAAGGGGCTATCCGTGAGTCTCGAGGGGTAACAGGAGAGGGAAATGCATTGTAGCTCTCACAGATTTACCCTCCTCCTCCTCCTCGTGTTCTGGGGACATAGCGTCCCTGTCACCCTCCCCCTCCCTCAACCCACTGTTGAGGGTGAGAATCAGCTGAGTCTGAGTGAGTGGCCGGGGCCACGTTCTGATAAGACTTCATTTCCAGAAACGGGCAAGGGCCAGGTTTGGTTGTGCGGTGCTGACCTCTCTCTCAGAAGGCCACTCGTGGGAGGTGACAAAGGGCTGCTTTCTCCTGGGCTTCGGATGGTCCCGAGTCGCTTTTGTGCTCCTTGAGAAGGTTTTTATCCTGCTCTTCTGCCTGTGAGAACTGACACCAACCCTGGGGGTCCTGGTTTCCGTTGAACTCATCGGAGCCTCGTGAAGGGCTTTGACAGGCACGGGCTGAGTGCCGGGTATGAGATGGTCCACGCGCCCCGAGCAGAGACGCACCACCTGCAGGGCTCCGTGTCCCGGGGGAGTTTAGAATCAGCTGGTGGTCGCGTGTGAAGCTTCAGACTCCAGGACCCAGAAGGAGCCCTCCTCACTCCTCCCCAAGTCCCTCCCGTCTTTCATTTGCAGAAAGGGGTAGGGGTGTCCTGGGTGCTACAGTGACGAGACTTCCGGGAGAATTAAGCGTTATCCTTTCTCGCCGATTAGCCCCAAGGCACCTGGCAAGTCACGGAGGCTCCCTCATCCGGTTTTACCTAGAAAAGACCTCACGTTTCATAACTGAGAAGGGTCTGGGCTTCCCAGGCAGCTCAGCAATAGAGAATCCCCCTGCCAATGCAGGAGACACGGGCTTGGTGTCTGGAGTAGGGACGATCCCCTGGAGGAGGGAATGGTAACCCGCTCCAGTATAATTGCCTGAAGAATTCCATAGACAGAGGAGCCAGGTGGACTACAGTCCAGGGGATCACAAAGAGTTGGACGTGACTGAGCAGCTCAGCAGGCACACAGGCCGGAGAAGGGCCGCTGGCAACTTCGGGGCATTTTTCCCTTTTGGGTCTTTTGAGTTGAAGCAGGTGCTTAGTCGCTCAGTTATGTCCCACCCTTTGCGACCCCATGGACTGTAGCCCACGGCTCTTCCATTCATGGGATTCTCCGGGCCAGAATACTGGAGTGGGTTGCCCTGCCCTCCTCCAGGGGATCTTCCCAACCCAGGGATCGAACCCAGGTCTCCCACATTGCAGGCGGATTCTTTACTATCTGAGCCACCAGAGAGTTGGAGCCGAATCAGTAATATTTAGCCTGTCATGCTGGAAAAGTCTTGCCTTGACAGGGTAGCTTATAGGATCCACACATCAGGCTTTCAAACAAGAAACAGGAAAGGAATGAACACTTAAGTATTAGGACATGAAGCTCGTGCAGGCTGCTCACTGTGAAGTTCATGCGAATTGCTGTGGATAATTGGGAAGGGGGGTGGGATTTGAAGTGTGTTAACAAACAGCCTGGGCTTCCCTGGTGGCTCAGCTGGTGAAGAATCCCCCTGCAATGCAGCAGACCCGGGTTTGAGCCCAGGGTCAGGAAGATCCCCTGGAGAAGGGAATGGCAACCCACTCCAGTGTTCTTGCCTGGAGAGTCCCATGGACAGAGGAGCCTGGTGGACTGCAGTCCTTGTCGCAAAGAGCCGGACACGACTGAGTGGCTCACACACACACACATGCACGCACAGCAGTCTAGGGCACCTGACTGCTCTGCTCTTCGGTGATTGAGGTCTCACGGGCAGGGTTAAACGCGAGCCAGAGAAAGAGAGACGCCTTTTGTTAACCCCAGCCTCCTGGGAACACTTGGTTTTCTCATCCTGTTTCCTGTTGTGTCATTAACATCAAGCTGCAACTTGATGCCAGGAAATGTCTTTAATCACAAGCATTCGGGACGTAATGATTTTAATTGTCCGTGGAGATGATGAGCTCACCTCCAGAAGGTTCTAGGTCTTCCACAAGTTGGGTTGGTCAAGTTACTGACCGCACCCGTTTGTCCTGGGGACTGCGTGCTTCCATATTTTCCTTGTGAGTTATTTTTTTTTTCCACTTACAAAGTTTAAGTAACCGTTTTTCTTAGAATCCTTGGCTTGCTTGTTATCACACCCAACCTTACTTTTTTTTTTTTGCATATCCTAAGAGTGTTTTTGCTTTTAGTAAAGTGGGGAGATACTGAATTATCAAGTTGCCTTTTCTAGGAATTACTCATATAACTGAAAAGTTTATTTTCTCCCATCATTCTGGTTTGACATAAGAAGTCTCAATGGACCTGAAGGACGTGTTTGGGCTCACCAGAGGGTTTAGCTCTTTTTCAATCGTGTTTGCTACTAGAAATATAAATGTTTATTTTAGAGAAGTATAATGTTTCCTTTCTGTCACGCAAACAAGTGTCCGTGCCTCCCCTTATTCAGATCTGCCTGAAAGCACTAAACCACGTGTACCTGCTGCATGGGCTTTCCTTCTGTCTGGTACAGTGCTGTTCACCAAAGCCCTGGGAGGCCCCAGTCCCTCCCAGGCAGGGAGGCCTACACAAGCCCCACACGGGACTCTTTTCTACATCCAAACCCAAATAATCATAAGAAATCACTTTGAAAAGCCGTGAGTCAGAACATGCTCCAGAATGCTGTTTCAGTTATTTTGCTTTTTTTTTGCCAGAGCGCGTTTCCCAGATTTATTTCTGAAACCTTCTCGACCCGCCGCTCACCACATTTTCTGCCGTGGTGTTTGGACTCTTGGAGGCCAGCTCTGTGGTGGTGTGACGTGTGTCCTATTCCGAGGCATGGCGGCTCCCCTGCTTGTCTCAAGGGCAGAGTTTTTCAGTGATGTGTTTCCTTTTTCTTTCTTTCTCTAAAAAAATAGAGCAAATTGGAGATGGGCCTTTGCTGACAGCACTTGTGCTCATCTGCATTCTGATTGATCTTTTAAATGGAAGAGAAAGGGTGGAATTAGCCCTGGTCCCCAGGGCTTTACAGTAACTGACAAAGGACTGTATCCGTGGCGTGGATGTCGCCCGTCGCCTGTGACAGAGTGAAAAGAAGAAAGTGCGCGGGGCGGGGCCGTGTGATGTGCTGTGTGGATCAGCTTGTCTTTCTGCTGAAATTTTTTTTTTTAAATCAAGTAGCTCTCGATCGATGCTTCTGTGAATGGGTCTCTTTACACAGCGTGTCTAAGCTACAGATCAGTGCAGCGTGTAACCACAGGACCAGTTCAGTGTGCGTCAATAAGTTTCCACTCTTCTAGACGCATTGCCTCCAGGAGCAGGGTCCGAATTGGCGTCTGCTGCTCTGTGGTTGTATTCATGGGCAGCTCGTGGTTCTGGCCACGTTTTTTCCTCATGTTATGCCTGCACCCACTCAGTTCAGACAGTGCCTCACATCATAGTGATCAGCGCTGTGGCGAGATCAGAAAATTAATCGTTTGTTCTTTGCCTCTAGTAGGATTAACACAGATAATAAAATACAGTTTTGCTGGAATCCATCGTTAATAAAGTTAAGGGGTGATGATCTAGAAGTTGTTTTTTTTTTTTTCTAGTTTGGCTGAACCAGGCTAATTTTCAGGGGGAAGAGTGATTTTTAAGCTTCCCTGGTGGCTGAGATGATAAAGAACCTGCCTGCAGTGTAGGAGACCTGGGTTTGATCCCTGGGTCAGGAAGATCCCCTGGAGAAGGGAAAGGCTACCCACTCCAGTATTCTTGCTGGGAAAGTCCCCATGGACAGAGAAGCCCGGCGGGCTGCAGTCCATGGGATTGCAAAGAGTTGAACACTACTGAGCAACTAACACTTTCACTTTCCAAAGTAGATAAATACAAGGTAACAGTGGACTCAGGTCCTAGGTCCCAGCTCCTACTCTGGCCCCTTCTTCCTGGGATGCGGGATGTGGATGCAGGATGGAGTGACAGGACCAAGAGTGGTTCCGGATGCTCGCCTGACTACAGAGAGGCTGCTTGCTCAGCGCACTTGAACCCCGAGCATCCTGGCTCAGGATTCCTGCCAGAGCACATGCAGCAAGATTGCCCTGTGAGTCAGGGGTGAACCTCGGGGGTTTCAGCGGCAGGTGACGTGGGCGGGCTGGACTGACGGTCTGGTGGGCGGGTGCGGAGGTCCCTGCCCTGAGCGGAGGTGTTCCAGGGCCCGCTGTTGTCTGACCCAGCAGGAGACAGCTGGCGTCCATGTGGTGCCGCTGTGTCGGTCCAGGACACGTCTACACGCTTGGATGCATCCGCGTTTGAAGCACCGCACACCTCTCGCCCGGACACCCATCTCTGAGCTGGCGCCTGTCCTCTCTCTGGCCTCGGCCTGCCCACAGCCTCCCCACGTGCTGTGAGCACACCCCGCTCCCTATGATGGTACGAGTGTGGTGTGTGTGCGTGCCCTCGGGGCTCCCCCGGCCGCGTGCGGGACCGTGCCCCCGCCCCTGCCCTTCCCTTGGAAACCTGGGGCTGCCCAGCCGTCGGCTCAGCCCCTGGGGAGCCCTTTCCTCACTGTCCCACGTCTGGCTGTGGCCCTGGGTTGCCGACAGCCCGCGCTTGTGCCCTTGGAAGGGCTCCTTTTCCCTTCGCTGGTGACCACGGCTGGGCATCCTTTGGAACACAGGTGTCTGCAGAGGGCAGTGCACCTGTGAAAGAGGTCCTTGCTTCCAGGCCGGGGAAACAGCCGTCCTCTGACTCCCGTTCCGGCGGGAACCGCCTTCCTCATCCTCCCGCGAGCCTCCCGGAGGCGCCGCTCGAGAGCAGAGCTGGGAAGAAGGCTGAAAGGTCACCGGAATAAATACACTTTATTCCCGTCTTGCCCCTAGCAGCTCTCTGCTCTCATGATGCTAACGCTTAGAGATTAAACGTTTTGACAATAGTGCAGTTTGTGCTTCAAAGAAATGACACGTTCAGCTTGATTAAAACTGATGGAGCTCTAACGGCAGGAGTTATTTCATAGCCGTAAAACGTCCTGAAAAGCAGAGCAGAAACGTCCGTGGCCCTGTGAATCTGCAGATGGTAAAGGAAAGTAAGCTTTTCAGCAAGTATTAACCCTCATTTGTGTGACTCTATGTTTAGAGTTTGAGGGTTAGAGAGCTTACTTGCTTAGCTGTTTTCAAGGTAATGGGGTTGAGTGTTAACACATTTAGCCACATTTAGCTAATCATTAGTATAAACATAAACTCTGAACGGCCCTCTTCCTGTAAGTGTGGCCCACAGGGCCGTGACTACCTCTGCGGTGGCCACAGGGCTCTCCGCACAGTCAGGGCCGGTCGACAAAGCGCAGCCTCATTTAGGGGGAGACTAAGTTTAGATTGTCACTCTCATCGCTCAGTCGTGTTTGACTCTGCAACCCCGGGACCGCAGCATGCCAGGCTTCCTGCTCCTCACCACCTCCTGCAGTTTGCTCAAGTTCGTGTCCATCGAGTCGGTGATGCCATCCAACCGTCTCATCCTCTGCTGCCCCTTCTCCTCCTGCCCTCAGTCTTTCCCAGCACCAGGGTCTTTTCCAGTGACGTGGCTCTTCACATCAGGTGGCCAAAGGATTGGAGCTTCAGCATCAGTCTGTCCAATGAATATTTAGGGTTGATTTCCTTTTGAGTTGACTGGTTTGATCTCCTTGCAGTCCACGGGACTCTCGAGAGTCTTCTTCAGCACCACAGTTCGTAAGCATCAATTCTTCGGCAGTTCAGGTAGATTTTGACAATTGCCTGTGTAATTAAGGGATGCAAACCCTTCAAGTTCTCGGTTGAGAACTTGAAATAGATGGAGCCACGTCTTTGCTTTGGAGGAACCTGGGGGCCCTGTTTTCCGTTACATTTCACATTCTGAGTAGTTTACTTACTAGGTTTCTTAAAAGATGTAAGTCTTTTTTAATATAATAAGATAAAGTGGCACTGTCTCAAAATACCACATTGTTGGGAACTTTAAGTCATGAAAAATGACAGTGTTTACATTGTGGGTAGACAGCCCGCGTCTATGCTGGCTATGGTTTGGGCACCGCCTGGCTACAGAGCAGGTGCCCACTCTCGGCCGTGGGACACCCTGGACATACGTCTTGCTGGGATCGGCCCTCACAACTCAAGGTGAACAGAAAACAGTAGACGGGCAAAGCAGTAAATCTGGGAGTGTGAACTGGTCCTTAGAACTCTAAGTGATTGCAGAATAATATGTGGAGATGCTGGTTAATAACTTACAGCGGCGCAGGACGACACTGTTCTGTTTACGACAGCTAGTGACCCACTTGGCTTTGTGTGACCGAGAAGTTGCCGACGTGGGGAGGGGTGCTCAGAAGGGCAGAGGCGGCGTGCTGTGCCGTGCCAGGCTTCCTGGTTGGTGTGTGCCCTGAAGGAGCAAGCACACCGGTAGAAGTAACCTGAAGGAATTAGGGAAAAGTTGAGGAAGTTTAGTCTCTCAGCCCAGAAGGGAGGAAGCAGTTGGAGCTGGTGGGCATCCTGCCAGGTCAGCACCAGGGGGGTTGTCGGCAGAGGAAGGAGTATGCAACGGGAGGTTTTGAAATCTAGGTCATTTTCAGTTCAGTTCAGTGCAGTGCAGTCACTCAGGCATGTCCGGCTCTTTGCGACCCCATGAATCCAGCACGCCAGGCCTCCCTGTCCATCACCAACTCCCGGAGTTCACTCAAACTCATGTCCATCGAGTCGGTGATGCCATCCAGCCATCTCATTCTCTGTCATCCCCTTCTCCTCCTGCCCCCAATCCCTCCCAGCATCAGACTCTTTTCCAGTGAGTCAACTCGTCGCATGAGGTGGCCAAAGTATTGGAGTTTCAGCTTTAGCATCAGTCCCTCCAATGAACATCCAGGATTGATCTCCTTTAGAATGGACTGGTTGGGTTATTTTAGGAACAGGGAATATTCATTGGAAGGGCTGATGTTGAAGCTGAAGCTCCAATACTTTGGCCACCTCATGCGAAGAGCTGAGTCACTGGAAAAGACTCTGATGCTGGGAGGGATTGGGGGCGGGAGGAGAAGGGGACGACAGAGAATGAGATGGCTGGATGGCATCACCGACTCGATGGACATGAGTTTGAGTGAACTCCGGGAGTTGGAGATGGACAGGGAGGCCTGGCGTGCTGGATTCATGGGGTCGCAAAGAGCCGGGTCGCCTGAGTGACTGGACTGAGCTGAATGAGAAGCAGGGCAGGGGACCTGCGAGAAGGCTTCCATGCGGGGCAGACGTGCGGGCCTGTCCTTCTCCCTGTCTTCCTGTGACACGTTCGTGTCACCTGTGTGGGCGACAGCACGCTGTGACACGTGGTGAGGTTGTCATTGGCTCCGCAGCCCCGTGAGGAAGGCCATGGTCCCCCCCCAACACTGTCCACACGATGATTTGAGCCCCAGGTGGTGAGGGGGCCCTGGCCAGGTCACATGGTCTCCCCCCCTGCCAAGGGGAGAATCCTGGTTAGTTTTCTTGCATTGAAAATACGACCCTCACCTGATGGATCTCACCAATACACTGTGAATCCATCAGCCCTGCTCTAGGGACACCACGTGGGAGTTTTACCCGTCGAGCTTGTCTCTAGAAAAATGGAGTGAGTAAAAGTTTGCTTCGCAAAGAGGATCGTTTCCTGAAAAGTGACAGAAGACGCTGAAGCGGGCCCTTGCCTCCCACCCAGGGTGAGTCTGTGCTCAGCAGCCCACTCACGCATCTCCTTCCTCTTGCAGAGTGAAGACCTGTCTGGCTTCATCCCCGTGACGGCACGCATCACAGACAGCCGTGGGGAGGAGATGCTCAGCATTTTTTGTAAACACATTGGAAGCTGCTTGCCATTTCCTTCTGGATCTGCGCGATCGTCGCGTGTGGACGCGCCCGTGACCCAGTTAGACGTGGATGCGCCCGCCTTCCCCGGTCTCCGGGGGTGGGGAGCCGTCCTCCTCCTTGCGCTGTTCCTGCCTTGGTTTTTGACGACGAGAGCGGGAGGAGCGGCTCCGAGAAGGCCGGACAGTGTTGGTCGTGGCCAGTGTCCTGTCTCTCCCCGCCCTTGTTTTGGCGCAGCAGATGCATCCCGCAGCACGCTAGGAGATTCTGCCAGCTCGCGCTCAAGTGGTAAAATCTGGTGTTTACGGACATCCGCTCAAAACTACCACCGTCCTACCTCAGTTCCAGGGGAAGCCGGGTCGGCATGGTTTGCTGGGGGTCCCCCTCTGCTGGCTGAGTCCCCACCGCGGGCATCTGCCTTATCCCTCAGCCCCGGACACAGCTGCTCATCAAAGTCCAGCCCAGGGACCTATGTGTTCACTCCCACACAGAGCCCCGCGTGGGACTGCCGCCTCTCCACAGAGACGCAACTCGAGATTGGACTCTGAAGATGGATGGATAAATAATAATTATTATATGTAATGGAAGCAAGCTACTTTTGCAAATCATTAACTGGTGGGGGAGGGTGGGAGGGGCAAGGTCTGGGAAGGCTGGGTGGGGGACGGGGTGAGTATCTCTTTTTACCTTTAAGAGACTTGTTCAAGCTTCTCTCTGTAGATGTTTATGTAGGCACTTCAGATTGCAGACGCCTTTGATCCTATTGACAAGCTCAAACGTCTCTGCCGTCCTTAACCTTGAGCTTGCATTTTTCTAACCAAAAATTCACGTAGGCATGCGAGCCGATCCTAGACGGGGAGGTCAAGGGTTCGGCAGGTCTCCTCTAAAATGTATCATGTTGACGACGACACTCTCGTGTCGGGCCAGGCTGCCCCAGATGACGACAACAAAGACACAGAAAGACAGAAGAGAAGGGGCTGATGAAGAAGGCGTCCTGGGACACAGAGGAAGCAAAGTGATCTCACAGTGCGTGTCACCTGTCAGAGAAATCCCCGACACGGCGACCCCTCTCCTGTGTGTCTTCAGTGTTCTGGGAATATCAGTGTTGGGGCGATCGCGGAGGGTGTCCCTAGAAACCGCCGCCCTTGACCTGCAGAGCGTCAGGCCACCTCCGTGCCCCCTTGACACGCGGGGGCGGGGGGCTGAAGGTGCCCCGAACTCCCACGGGCCCATCCGCAGTGCCTCTTCTCCGAGAGTCCTATAGACGTCACACAAATTCGTTGGAGATACGAGTTAGGGTTTTTTTTGGGGGGGTGGGTGGTAGGGGGAGAAAAAAATATATATAAATACATAGATATATATCAGTATAGAATAATGCATTCATAAAATGAGGCTTTTCTAGAGGAAGACCAAAAAGATTCAATGTCTTAAACCTATATTTAATCGCAATGCAAACGTCTTTCTCCTCCCACGCTGACCTTTCAGAACAGAGGATTGTATCGCAAGACAAAGTTGAATGTAAAGTGACTGCCCTGAACGTTTCTCAAGTTTCACTCTTCCAGAATCACACAGCACAACCGTGCACAGACCATCTGATGCTGGTTTGAAGGTCATTTTCAGTGTGTAATATAGAGAGACTTTATGAAAAAGGTGTATAAAGTGTCCTAAAGTTTTGGTTTAGTTCTGGGACTCGGGATGGATGGAGTTGCTGTGGAAACCGCCCCTCCCCGCAGGACTGGACGTGGCCCCGCCGGATGCAGCGTCAGACTCCCCTCCCCTCCCGTGGTCTTGCCACCCTCCCCGTGGTCGTGTTTCTTCTGCCGCTTCAAGCGAGCGACGTAAAAAAGTTGATAATATACTAAATTTTCTTCTATCCTGTACATTTCAAAAAGTAATAATAGAAAAAGGCGTATGCAATATTTACATTTTTAATTTAGTTTACAGAATGGAACCAAAATGTATAAATGTTACGTTTGTTAAAACTTCACAGTGTACATTGGGTCTTTGTACATTTTGCCTGACTTACCTTAAATTTAAAATATTTTTTGCTATATAAACTTTAACAGTTATTAAACAGTGTTTTCTTTTCGGGGGTGCGTGTTGTTTCTGGAGATCAAGATGTTGAATATATTTCTCACTGTCGTGACGTGACGAAGGACTGACCCCTGCTGTCTTCCACCGTCTCCGCTGCACACAAGGACCGACATGGCACTGCTGGGAACCAGACTCCACGGAACTAGACTAGTGCATCGTGTTTAGTCTGTATTGATCATGGATGCTCTCCTTAATAGCCATATGCAATACAATAAAATACATTATTTATGAAATGAGGACCGCCTGCTCGATGCTTTTTCCTGTGTGGATAATGAATTTGACATCAAGCCATTCTTCCGGTGTTCGGAAATAAATATCTGGCTCTTTAAAAACGTTTTGTTACATCTTCACTTAATGGTTGTATTCTGGAAACCGGAAAACACCGCCCCCCCCCCAATGCCACAATGTGTATGAAAAGTCGATGTATTAAGAAAACAGCAACAAAAAATTCACTTTACCAAGCGTAGAATCATTGCAGGCATACTGGATGCTGTTTTGTTTTGTTATTTTTTTGTTTATTGCCTTGATTTTTTTTGTTATTTTATTTTAGTTATTTTCTTGGCCGTGCAGCATGAGGGATCTTAGTTTCCCCATCAGGGATTGAACCCCGGCCCCCTGCAGTGGAAGCTCAGAGTCCCAACCCCTGGACTCCCAGGGGAGTCCTGGATGCTGTTTTAAATGCTGTGCAAACATTGATTCCCTCGTGGTTCCTAATGACCTTTGGTGCTGGGAGTTGCTGTCCCATTTTATAGATGAGCAGACTGAAGCACAAAACAGTTAATGGACTTCCTGGGGTGGGGCACAGAGCTCGGGGGCGGAACCAGGACGCGGGTGCAGAGGCGCGCCCCCGAGTCCATGCCCACGTGCCTGCTGCGGCCCGCCTACTGAGATGCAGGTGTCAGACAGCATCCAGGCCGTGGGGCGGTCACAGTGCCGGAGCCAGGAGGTACAGAAAACAGGAGCAGGACCTCTAGTGGTTTTTATCAAGGACAGCTTCACCTCCTTGTTAGAAACCACGTTTTTATACATCCACTCTACTGGCATTCTATCAACTGAAATGCAGTAACACAGATGTCATCTCTTTTGAAAAGATAAAGAGCAATGTAGAAGGTGATTTTGAAAGATGGCTTTTGAATCTCAAGCAACAGTAAGCCCTGTGCGGCTTCTGGGAGCTTGGTGATGACGTGTGGCCTGTTGGTGCCCAGACTGGTTGTTCTGGGGGTTCCTGTTAGACACCCGGGAGGAGGCACGATCTATAGGGTTTAATGCCCCTAAAACCCGCTATGTTGGTGCTGAGAGGACTGTCGTTCCAGGGCAGACGTATAAGGCGAGAATCAGAGAGTGTCTCTACCCAGAAACGCGGACTGTAAAGAGGAGGCAGGTTTTTTATCAAGGTCCTGTGGAAGCTGGAAGTGTTCACCAGGATCCAATTTCTGAACTTGGTGGAGAATGCTAGATTAACAGGGCATCATCCCAAGATGTAGGCTAAAGGCCCCCCATGTTGACTGGGGAGAGCTTGATTCTGAGCTGTTCATGGGCAGCATGGAAGATGTGGATGGGTACCTTCAAGGATGACAGCACCTGTGAACTCACTGGCAGGATCATATCTGGCCCTTCTCAAAGCCCCGAGTCCCACGTTAAAGGTCACTTGACAAGTTTGCAGGCTGCTTGGGCAGGTCATTCACTGCTTCGTGTGTCTCACCCTGAGCTATGCTAGTGTTTGACTTCCTCATCCATTCTGTCCTTCAGGGCCACCAGTTGAAAGACAAAGGGGGTCGTGGCCTGTTTAGATCTTGATGGCGCCAGGTCCATGGCCTCTCGTTTAGACAGTGTGTGTGATCAGTCAGTGCGATCCCAGGTTGCCAGCTTGTGTGTTTTGTCCATGGCTGGATGGCATCAGCAGCTTGGTGTATTCTTCTCGTCCGTGGGTATAATTGTCGTTATCACATTGCTCTGATCTTGTTGTGATCACCATCTGCGCAGTAAGGCTCGTGCTGTCCAAACAAAGCGAAACACGCAAGACGCGTGACCCCCATTCTCACAGGGTATGACCCCCATTCTCACACGCAAGACGCGTGACCCCCATTCTCACAGGGTATGACCCCCATTCTCACACGCAAGACGCATGACCCCCATTCTCACACGCAAGACGCGTGACTCCCATTCTCACAGGGTATGACCCCCATTCTCACAGGGTATGACCCCCATTCTCACACGCAAGACGCGTGACCCCTATTCTCACAGGGTATGAGCGCTTCCTGGCGTGCAGGGGAGCGGAGATTGGCACCTCCCTTAAAATAACTGAAGATAAGCTTCTCATCAACTTGCCGGCTCCCTTGCCGTGTTTTCCACCTGCCGCCTCCCTCCTCTGTCCGGCGAGGCCAGAGGATACGCTGAAACCATCACGCCCGCAGCGACTTCACACGAGCAGGTATTTGCTTGATAAGTGTTGTGTCGGGTGTGTGGAAACCGTTTTCCCCTTAAAAATGGAGAGAGAGGCCAGGCTGTTAGTAATTTACAAGGGCTGCTAAGTCACTTCAGTCGTGTCCGACTCTGTGCGACCCCATAGACGGCAGCCCACCAGGCTCCCCCGTCCCTGGGATTCTCCAGGCAAGAACACTGGAGTGGGTTGCCATTTCCTTCTCCAAATTTACAAGGACATCACATGGCAAAAATGCAGGAAAGGTCCTATCTTTACAAAATTTGTTCTATGGATGTGGTCGCAGCCCTCTCAGACTCCTTGCAAGGGACGGGGGAGCCCTGGGCTGGGACCCAGCCTGGCGCTGCTTGAGGGACCCCGTGGTCCCTTCTCGGGCAGGAGTCCTGTCCCGGCAGAGCCAGGAGATGTCGCCTGGCTGTTCCCCGCGTCCTGTTCCGTGGGGGAGCTGAGCCCCGGTGGGTTTACCCTGAGCCCTACGGCCAGCCTGGACCCCTCTGTCTCCCCTTCCGAGGGTGGGGGCAGCAGGCCTGCAGCCCTCCCACCACCCTCTGAGCATCCCCCGAAGAGGCCCAGCAGCCTCCAGGCTTCGCAGAATCTGCTGGAGATGTCAGCTCCTCCCGGCGGGCAGCCGAGGTTTTGTTTCCCGCTCTCACAGCAGACCCGAGTCCTTCCTCCCGTCCGGTCTAGTTTTTGAAAGCACTCAGCTCCAGGCCGGCAGACCTCACTTCCTGCTTTCATCTGTTCGGCCTGGACCGGGGACGTCCGGCCCCCGGCTGGGGCAGCCCTTCCCGGGGCAGCACCAGGAGCCGTGCGGAGGCCCCGCAACCTTGTCGTCTCCCTCTGCTCTGGGTTGCTGGCTAAGTTCGGTGACTTTTGCGGATTCGCCCGAAGGGCGGTGAGTCCTGGTGGGGCCACAGGGACATAGTAGGAAAATAGTGCATCTGCCTGCAGCTCACACCCGCCCTCACCCACCAGGGCGTGCAGGCTGGCGGCTCCGGGGGACCCTCCAGGGTTTGCAGGAACTCCGGAGTCGCTCTGGAGACGGCCCCTGTCTGGCCTCCTCCAAAGGGTCCTTGGATCCTGGAGGAAACTTTCCACCACAAATGTTTCCAGTTAGCAAGCAAAGCCGCTTCCCGACCCCTCCCACCACTCAACCCTCCTGCACGCAGACTCCCCTCAGTGAAAGGGATGCTTGCTTCCATTCAACATTTTCTCCTCATCACCAGGAGGCATCCAGGCGTGGCTGAAAATCTGCTCCAGCCCTGGAGTAAATATCTGCCCCCTGAGGGCAGCGCACAGCCGGGCAGGCCGCTCTCGCACCCAGCGCAGCTCACCAGGTGACTCAGGCAGGAGGCAGGGCCAGGCAGTGGCTCTGGGCAGAGGCTGCAGGGCGCTGGTTGGTTCAGTTCTTCTGGGAAGGGGGTTTCACACTCCGCATTCTTTCTGTGGGGGCTTCCCAGGTGGTAAAGAACCTGCCTGCCGATGCAGGAGACATGGGAGATGCAGGTTTGACCCCCGAGTCCAGAAGACCCATGGTATAGGATATGGCAGCCCACTCCAGTATTCTTGCCTGGAGAATCCCATGGACAGAGGACCTTGGGACTAAGCACAGCACAGCGAATACCTCTCCTAAGTACCCACCGTAGCAGGCACAGTTCAGTTCAGTCGCTCTGTCGTGTCTGACTCTGTGACCCCACGGACTGCAGCAGGCACAGGTCTTTCATAAAGTTCACTAATTTTATAATAAATGACAAACACAGAGATAAGTCCGATAAGAAGCACTGGAAATGCTTCTCCCAATTCCCTAAACAACATTCTGTGAGACAGACGATCGTTCATCAACCAGTAACTCATTTGGTTTCAGAAGCTGAAAATGACCCACGGCCAAGGTCACATAGGGCCCCTGTCTGCCCCAGAGAGGTGATGGGAGGCCCGGCTCATCAGGAGATGGAGTGTGGGCCTCCTCTCCTGACCGGGCCTGGCTGTGACCCGCTGTGTCTGGGAGGACGTGGAGCCAGAGGCAGGCACCAGGCCTGGTCCTCCGTGAGCCCGGAGGCTCCTGCCCGCTCTCCCAGGGGCTGGCCCTGGTGGTGGAGCAGGTCCGGGCTGGTCTCTGGGCTGACGGGGGAGCCCGCCGAGCAGACACTGGTCGGGCCGGTTGTCCCCACCCCGGAGGGGAGCCCAGGCTAGACAAGGAGTCACCCCGCTGACTCACGGACTCCGGGCCTGCCCTTCGGAGCCGAGGGAGAGGTGTGTCCACCCCGGGCATCCCTGCTGGTTCTGCGGGCGACGTTGCGGGGCAGGAGGGTCTCCTCCTGCACTTCCTTCCCTAATCCCCCCAACCCTGCCCCCACCCTCGGTGATCACGGTACTTCCCTTTCCCCTGGCCCCCAGCCCGTCCCCACCCCCTGGTGGTCCCGCCTGCTGCTCCATCCACATTACAGAGTCCAGCAGTCAGCCCGGAAAGTCCAGACACAGCTCACCTCCTGACCAGGGGCCCCGCGATCAGGGCCTCCTACAGGGGACATCTGACCTCCCCTTCCTGCATCCCCCAGGATGCCCACCTGGGTTTTCTCATGCTCCCCCAGTTTGGCTGCCCCCCAGCACCCTGTCTTTTCACAGGAAGGGGTTCCCCGTTTCCACACGGTCGCATCTCCCGTGCAGAACACCCGCCCTCCTGCCTCCTGCCTCTGTGACATCGAGCCTGTTTGTTTGAGTCATCTCAGGCTACCTGGTGGAGACGGCAATGGCACCCCACTCCAATAGTCTCACCTGGAGAATCCCATGGATGGAGGAGCCTGGGGCTGCAGTCCATGGGGTCGGGAAGAGTCGGACACGACTTCACTTTCACGCATTGGAGGAGGAAATGGCAACCCACTCTAGTGCTCTTGCCTGGAGAATCCCAGGGACGGGGGAGCCTGGTGGGCTGCCACCTATGGGGTCGCTCAGAGTCGGACACGACTGCAGCGACTTAGCAGCAGCAGCAGCAGGTTATCTGGGGTTGGGGGCTGGGGTGAGGAAGTCAGCGAGCCCCCCTCGGGCCTCATGAAGAGAGCAAAGACGGGCGGAGGCTGGACGCTGGAGCCCCTGGGGCTGTTCTCCAGAGTCACGGAGAGCTTCTGAGAGAGAACCCGTCAGCTCCGTCTTGGAGGGAGGATGGATTCCCCCTCTTCCGGCTGGAGCAGGGCAGACCGCAGGCCCTGCCGGCCAGCGATGGATCCGCAGCACCTTCTCCGCGGGCCGCTCACGACGAGACCCTCTGGTTTGCGGCCGTCCTCACGCAGCTGTCCTGAGAACATGATGGGGGTGCTGGGGGAGAGCTGCCCCCGTTTCCCCAGGTGTGTGAGTTCGGAAGAGCGCTCGGACCGGCACGGAGCGTCAGGCTCCACACCTCTGCACGCAGGGCGCTGCCTCCCTCACTCTGGCCGCCCCACTGGCCTCCTCCTCCTCCAGCCCTCCCTGCGTCCTCTGCCCTCTGACCCCCGTGGGCCCCAGCGTGCCTTCCATGACCTCCTGGGTCTGCGTTTCCCTCCTCTGCGACCTCCTCTTTGGCCTCTGCTGCTGCCTCTCGGCAGCTGCTCCCCCGCCCACAAGCCAGGATCGCACACTGATGGGTCTGCAGGCCGCCTCCGCCTGGATTTCTTGTTGTTTAGTCGCTGAGTCTTATCCTCTGAGTCTTTGTAAAACCCCACGGACCGCAGCCCGCCAGGCTTCCCTGTCCATCACCAACTCCCAGAGCTTGCTGACTCATGTCCATAAAGTCGATGATGCCATCCAACCATCTTGTCCTCTGTCACCCCCTTCTCCTCCTGGTTTTCTGAATGGCATCCTAAATCTAACATGCCCACAAGCATATCTCTGTCTTCCCTGGAAACCAGTTCCGCCTCCTGACCATTTCCTGTGAGTCAATGAGGCTGACACTTCCTTCTGACAGCCCCCATGGCCCTCCCCATGTCCCATCCATTTCTGTCTTTGGGGTCTCACCAGGCTCCATCCCTTCCTTCCCTAACACGTTGCTAATTCCACCTGCTCCGCTGGACTCTCTGCTGCAGCCTGTCTCTGGTCCCCACCTCTGTGTGTCTGCAGATTCTGTCGTTCTGATGCTCAGCTCACATCGTGTCAGTGCTCGATGCGCAGACCCTCAGGAGATCCCTCTTGGTACCCAACAGAGTCCAAGCTCTTCTCCTTAGGGTTCCAGGCCCTCATGATTCATCCCCATCTCTAGCTTCTCACCTGAGGATCCCCAGGGCTGTGTGGTCTAGGGACAAGAAGAAATCAGGGGCCCTCCCTACACATTTATGTGTAGGGAGCAGCCTCCCGCCCTGGCCCTAACAGATGGATATGTTTAGAAAATTGACTCAGAATAAGAGCATGGAAGTGACTGTGGTTTTCTGACTCAGGGATGGTCCTTGCAGAAGTGTGAGCATTCTCTCGAGGAGTGGATGGAGCAGTGCTCCGTGGGTGCGGAGGAGCGAACAGCTTGAGGGGAGCTTCAGCCTTGCAGGGGCCGGACTCTCCCTGGCCAGAACAGTTTGCCCCTGTGCTGCTGGAACTCAGAGGATGTGGACGTTTGGGTCTTCAGAATCATCTGCGGACTGGTGGGTTGATGTAAAGAGGCCGTTCTGTAGGGTCTGGGGTTTGATAAACGACGTTCGTGGCCAGTTTGCTCAGCGGCTACACTGTGCTCTCTGCTCTGGCAGGTCTGTTCTTGGGTGATAGGATCCTGTGTGACTCAGACAAACATCATAAGCACATGTCTTCTCTTTTCGGCCATTTGGGTTTGATAACCCTTCCCATAGGAAAGCTCCTAGTGTCTCTTTAGATGATCTGGCCGGTTGATATTGGCGGTCTGAGAAGCTGTCTCCCTGAACGCTCTCGTCCACTGAAAATTATGTGAAACCTCATATCATGTACATTCATGTTTTTAAGGTGTGGAGACTTGAAGGGGAACAAAATCACAGTTCGCGCTGGGGCTGAGGGGGCAGCAGGTCTGGGGTTCCCTCCCTGAAGCCGACGCGTCTTAATGGAAAAGGACGGACGTCACTCCCCGCACCTACCTACCCCATCAGCAGCAGATACAAGGATCTCCTTACTCTGGTAAGTACTTCAGGCGTGGCATCCTGGATTGGTGTCAGGAGGGCGGACACACAAACAAGGCAGCAGGAGGAGGTTGGTTTTCTGTCCACCCTTTCTCATCCCTCCAGCTTCCTCGTGCTCTCCACCCCCCTGCATCTCTCTCCCTCCTCCGCTCCTGTTCCCAGCTCTCTCTCTTCCCAAGTGACCTTTCAATCATGCAGATTTGACCTAACGCTGCCTCGGACCCCCTGATCCCCGCCCTTACCCTGATGGCGCCTCTGCATGTGGTTCCCAGAACCGCCCGGGCCCCCACGCGGCCTTGGTCTTACTCCCAGCCCGCCCCGCTCGCTGCGTCACTTGGAGTCAAAGTCTGTGTCCTGAAAACCTTTTCGGCTCCATCGCTGGCTCTGCCTCCCTGCCCCCGACTCCAGCCCTGTGTCTCCCGAAGTCTCCCTGCAGGGGCGGTGCCCGTGGACACCTCCCTGTGCCCACAGCGGAGGGCAGCTCTCTGGGCCTGCTCCCCGCCCGCCCCCCAACTTCCCCGCTGGGCTTCCTGGAGTTGGCTCCCGGATGAAGGACTTGAACCCAGATCTTTGCCTCAGGGACAAAGATTGGAGGCGGGAGACAGATTATTTTCTCGGCCCGTGCTTCCCTGGCTACTGTTTGAAATGAAAACTTGAGCATCATTGCCTCAGTACTTCAAATGCGCTTCCCTGTCTTGCTTTTTCTTGCTTGTCCCTCTTTCCCAAGACCGTGTGTTTCCCTGACTGATCTCGCGTGCTGTCCGTCTTTCCTACAAGGATGTAAGTGACCCACAGCGGTGAGGTCTGCTTGGTTCATACCTGCTCTCCAGACCCTAGAAGAAGGGTGCCCTGCATACAGTAGGCTTTCAATAAATGCTCTGTGAATTGTCCATCCTGGCAAAGTGGGACCGTCTCAAACAGGTGTAACGTCACAGGCTCTTGGAGTTGGAGCCTCAGAATGCTTTCGCCCTATTTCCCGGTGCAGAAGTCCTGGGTAATTGATGAACGTGCGTCCCCTTGCGTTATTTTGGGGTTAGGGACTTGGAACTGCACACAGCCTGTTCCTCTGCTGGAAAGCCCCAGCTCCAGTCCACAGACATTTCTAAGAGAACACTAATGCCCACGCTGGCCTTAGCGGATGTAAGTAAGTTCTCAGGCTGTCAGCCCAGGACTCCAAGAGGTGCCAGCTAGGGGCAGAGCTAGTGCAGGATGGATGAGCTGGAGGGTTGAGATTGGAGACTGAAGGGCCCTCCAGGCTGTAGCAGGCCCTACCTCTGGACTGACTACATTTTCTTATTACATCAACTAGTTTGGTACAGGGTTTCTGCGGCCCTAACTGGCTCACGCTAACTATGCAGGTTGGGGGAAGAGTATATACTGTAGACATATACTCAAAGCATAAGTTGATGGTGATGGAATTTCTGCTGGTACTTTGTGTTTAGGGATGAGTGAGCACCCCTGAATGCTCATTACTATGAATCTTGACCTTCACTATCTCTTTTAAATTTTATAAATAGACGCTGATCTTCCCGACCTAGGGGCTGTCAAGCAGATTCTTTACCACTTGAACCACCTGGGAACCCCAAGTAGGGAAATAGAGTAGCTCTGTTTTCAGTAAATCAAGTGGATTTCCTTATTTATACTGCCATCTACTTCCACATGTTCCATAAATTTTGGAGTAATCTGCTCTTTGGCTTAGAAACCGAATTGCCTTTGTTACAGATGACCAATTAGCCTTACATTTTGCATTGTTGAATTTTAATCGCCTGACCCTTGATTTTATAGGGAACAAAGTTCTCTAAAATCACAAAGAAAGACGTATCCTTAACATCATCCAAGAAGTGTATGGATACAGTCCAGATTATAATTCAGAACTGAAAAGGATGTATTGGGCTAAACTGTCTAAAACCTAAGGCGATAACCATGACTTGACTTTGTTGCCCTGGTGGCAGATATATGAGCCACATGTACCTAACGAGGAAGTCCTGGCATTCTTGTATATCTTAAGCACCACTGCGACTCTTCAATTTAAGGACGTGACATTATAATCTTAGAAGTTGCAAACTGCGGGTGCAGAGTGAGAGCTTGGGGCAGGCTGCTGGAGCCTGAGTCTGTCCTACAGTACTGCAAATTGAGGGCTCGGGTTTCCGTGGTTTTAAGCTTTGAGCCCCTGTGATTCCCTAAAAATAGATCATCTAGACAAGGCGACTTACTCTCTTTTTTTCACTTAAAAAGAAAATAGGGTTTAGTTGCTTTACAATGCTGTGTTCGTTTCCGCTGTACAACGAAGTGAACCGGCTGCATGTAATCCCCTTATTCTTGGAATGTGAGTTGTTTGTGAGTTTTCCAGACGCCGCTGGGACAGGAAACAAGAAGAAGAAAGGAACAGACTGTGGATGAGATGTCTACAGATTCGGGAAGAGATGGACGCCCTTCCAGCCATTTCTCCTACAACTCAGCTCCCTTAAATTGCACTGCACGGTCGTCTTTGCGGGGGGTGCGTGGGGGAAGGAAGTGATGGATAATTTTGCAAAGCTGTGTTGAGGTGTGTCTCCTCCAGCACGATGCCAGTGAGGGCGGCCAGGGTCCTGGGGCAGACTCGGGAAAGGTTTAATCCTTGAACCCTGCAGGAGGGAGGCAGGGGCCCCGCGGGGTGGCAGGCATGAAGGGCTTTTGCTGAACCCTGCCAGCCTTCAGGCATTCCTGATCGGGGAAAACACTTTAATTAATATGTAAAACAGCAGTGGGAAGAGCAGCCAGGTTAATTTCCAAACCACATCACTGCGGGCTGCATTCCGGTTGTGAAAGCCGGGGACCCTTCCCGGGGTTGCAGTTAAAGGCACAGAGGTGCTTTTGTAAGTGTGGGAGCCGCCTCCGAGGTGCCCGGGGCCCTTTGATCTGCCCGCACCGTGCATTCCTCCTCTCGTGCTCAGCAGCGTTGCCTCCACCGGGCAGGCTGTTGCTTTTCATCTGCAGCGCACCCTCCGCTTTCTCCCACTGGCTGCTGGCAGTTGCCTGGGACCAGCCTGAAAGCGCGTCGATGGGGGAGAGTGGCGGCCTTGTATTCTCTGTCCTGCTGCTTCCGTTTCTCCGCTGCTGCGGCCTCTACCTGTGGAATGTGCGGAGGGGGCCCTCCCTGTCTGGGCTGAGACGGGAGCGCCATTCCTGGGCGGAGGTCTCCAACCCTAGGCGGAGTGTGTCACGTCCTTCCCGTGCTGAGCATCACGTGGTCCCTCCAGGGAGAGGTGTGTGAAGGAGCTGGAGCCTTCCCTGGCTTGGACAGGCCCCGCTTCCCGTGGCACTGGACCGCTTAACCCAATTAAAGAGCAGGCGCAGCCGAGATGCGCGGGCCTGTGACACGTGTGCCCTCCTGGCTCGGCCGGCTCTCTGGCGCGTCTGTAGGCCGCCCTCCTCTGAGGCTCCCCCCAAAAGGAGAAGCCCGTGCACAAATGATGCCCTCTACTTACCTCTCCTTATCCGGTCAAGTACCCCATCCTGCCCGCTGGACGCCGCGCATCTCCAGAATCAGATAGGGATGTTTTCTTGGGTCATGGACATCTTTTACTGATTAAAGCTGCGCCCCCAGGAAGAAAACCATATTTGTGCCTGCATGCAAAATGTGCCCACGTCTAAGTAGTTCTTCGCACAGCCCAGTTCCAGCGCAGTTAAGGCGTCTCCTCCAGCTTTCTGTCCCGTCTCCTCGGTCACTGCTGCCATTGGCAACTCCACTCACCACCTGGCTCTTGCCTGGAGCCCCCCCATCCCCGCCCCCCCAGCCCTGGCGCTGGTTAGCTTTCCATCAGAGATCCTGGCAGGTGTCTTGCCTTGAGCCCCGGGGCCCCCCGATGGCCTTTACAATGAAGCCCCAGTGCCAGCTTGGCAGCACGGCCCCCTGAGTCCCTCCCCTCCTCAGGGGGTGCCAAGCACCTCGGGTTTTCCCACATTTGGCCACCCGGCCTTCCTGACCTCCCTACACGTCCTGTCAGCCCCGTGTGAGTCTCCGGTTTGTCTAACACATGGGCCATTCTCACTCCCTCCGGGAATTCCTTGCTCCGAGGGACTCACGTGCTCCTCCGAGCACCACTCGGTCAGCCTCCCATGCCACTCAATGTTCTCACTGGTGGCTGAGCGCCTTCTGCCCTCGACCTTGGGCTTCTGCAGGCACCGTTTCTGTCATCTGGGTCCTGCTCTCTGAACTGGCCAGGGCAGGGGCAGCCTCAGGTTTCCACGGGAAGGACTGTTGGGGGGCGGTGAGCTGGGGAGGGCGCTTATCCTGAAGCTGAATTTCATGGCAAGGACCACATGCCCTGCCATGTGAAGTCCCTTCAGTCATATCTGACTTTGAGACCCCATGGACTGTAGCCTGCCTGGCTCTTCTGTACGGTGGACTGCTGTGCCCTCCTCCAGGGGATCTTCCCAACCCACGAATCGAACTCACAACTCTCAACGTCTCCTGCATTGGCAGGGAGGTTCTTTACCACAGGCGCCACCTGGGAATTCCAGGAACGACTGTGTTCTAGCTTATATCCAATATATATTTGGGGTGGCTTGAGGGCTGGAGATAATACAGGGCAGGAGCTAAGGCCCCAAGCCTGAGCCTGTAACTATTGCCCAACTGGTCGACCAGACCCACAGCAGGGCCTGGTTCTGCAGCCTGCCTCAGAGTCCACCCCACGGGGCAGCTCTCTGTCCACCTCAGAATCCTAGGGAGAGGCAGGAACGTGGGGTGAGCAAAATGCTGCACGTGTCGATGTGTCCTGAGCTGGGCCAGGTGCTCAGTCGCTGGGAGCCTCACTTACCCAGCTTGTTGGTTCAATAATACTACATCTCGGGGTCATTGTGGGGTTAGAGATATCACCTGCTCAAAACAGTCAGCACATTGCCTGCCACATAAAATGTGTGGAATGAAAGTGGGATATTGAGGGAAGATGGCTTCATTCTGGGACTGTACCTTGCCTGGGAAAGTGGCTCCTTAGAGGTCTGGGGGGTAAAGAGTGGAGCCCTGCTGGGGACTAGCCCACCCCCACCATCACTGGTCCTCTCCCTCCTCTTGCTCCTTGACCATTTGCGTGAAGGCAGAGGGTCTCCATGGGGAAATGAGGCTGAACATTTAAGGTTCATTCACCTGATTAACACCCAGCAAGATCTGCATCCCTCTGGTCAGAGGTGCTAGGGCTCAGAGAGGCTCCTTCCTGCTGCTAAGGTTCATTTTTGTGTGGTTCTGCTATTTCTTCCTTTGTGACGTTTTCTCCAAGACTTCGAGGAGGTCTGCAAGGAGGCTGTGAGGCTGAATTTTCCCTCTTGTTGCTGATGATGTCAACCTTGTACCTCTTTCTCACAGGGCTCCACTCTGAACTCCAACCTGGAAAGCGTCCCTGTGGACCTTATATTAGGGTAACTATTGTCCGCCCTTGTGTAGGGGGCCTTTGCTGCTTGGCATGAACTCCCATCCGTCACAGTAACCCAGAGGCTTATAGTGACAATAACTGTGGTTTGCAGAGTACTTAGCTGCTGGCCTTGAAGCCTTTGAGGTAGGGGGTCCCGATTTACAGCTGAGGAGACCACGGCTTGATGAGATGAATGTCTCACCGGGAAGCCAGCCTCCCACTCCCGGCCAGGGGCACCATCAGCGTCCCTTCACACCCGGGCTGGCTTTCTCCCTCACAGAACCGGGAGCGTTCAGCTGAGGTTGTCGTTCTTCCAAATTGGATTACACATAAATTCTCTCTCCCTCCAACATTCAGCAAGCTTCCTGGCAGTCACTAAGGACTCCTGGCCTAATTGTTGCCACGGGTGATTTTCTCAAATTGCTGCCCTGGGCCCAGGGCCACCGCGCCGATTCACCACGCTCAAGAGATGCCTTGTCAGATCTCAGGTGACCTCAGGTCATCCACCCTTTGATCCACCTCCCGCTCTGAGCCCCAGATTAAATTTAGGAGTTGCGTAAGGCAAGGCGGACCCTTCTCTTTCCTTCAGGAGTGGCGGTTGGCGTGAGCTCCCGGGGTGGGCAGCTCTGCTCCTCCCTGCCTTCACCCCAGACCAGAGTCGTCTGGGGGCCGGCCGCAGGTTCTGCGCCAACATCATGGGCGATCACCAAGGACTTAGAATAGCCTGAAGGTTAAAATGCTGGACTTCAGATCCCAAGGGGCCCCACTGCCCTGTCCTACTCTATCAGAACACTTAGCCCCCACTTCCTTTCCTGGCAGATAGATTTATGTACTTGAGTTACATTTTGTTTTTTAACACCAAAAGCATTTTGTATTGGGGTATAGCTGATGAGCAGTGTTGTGATAGTTTCAGGTAAACAGTGAAGGAACTCAGACATCCACATATACATGTATCCATTCTCTCCTGAACTCCCTTCCCATCTGGGCTGGCACATGACACTGAAAGGAGTTCCACGTGGTCTGCAGCAGGTCTTTGCTGGCTATCCAGTTTAAGTACAGCAATGTATATGTGACCGTCCCAGAGTCTTTAACTATTCCCTCCCCCTGGCAACCATGAGTTCATTTTCTAAGTCTGTGAGTTTGAGTTACATTGGATGGTTAGAAAAGTTAAAAAATAATCAATTTGGAGGGCCCTATATGGTTTTATGGTGGCTTCCCAGATGGCCCTCATGGTAAAGAATCCTCCTGCCAATGCAGGAACCACGGGTTCAATCCCTGGGTTCGGGAAGATCCCTGAAGGAGGAAATGACAGCCTACTCCAGTGTTCTTGCCTAGAGAATCCCATGGACAGAAGAGCCTGGCGGGCTGCAGTCCATAGTGTCGCAAAGACTTGGGCTTGACTGAAGTGACTTAGCGCGCACATGGTTTTATGCTCCCTGCGATTCTGCTGCCAGGCTTGGAAGCAAGTGAGTGCGTGAGTGAGCGGAGGAAAGCTCCGGACCTAAAGGAATCAAGCTCTTGAGTAAAGAGATGGTGACAAAATATGTAATTGAATTTCTGCAGAGGGTCAGTTAGAGCTTCTTAAAAGCCTGGGGCAAATTGGAAAGCACTCACAATTTATGGAGAAGATAAATCACACATTTTCAAACATCTGACACCATATATTAGCTACCTGAGATTTTAAAATGTCTCTACTGAAAAGAGAACCCCCCCAGACACACACACACACTGTCGGTGGGAATGTAATGTACATTGGCAAAGCCATCGTGGAAAACAGTACGGAGATTCCTTAAAAGAGTGAAAATTGGATTGTTCTACAGTCCAGCAATTCCACTCCTGGGCACGTATCCTGAGAAAGCTCCGATCTGAAGATACATGCACCCCAGCGTTCACAGCAGCACTGTTTACAATAGTCAAAGCACAAAGGCAGCCTAGAGGTCCGTCGACAGAGGAGCAGACGAAGGAGATGTGGCACATATATATCCACACGTACAGCAGAATACTGCTGAGTCATGAAAACGAGTGAAACGGTGCCATTTGCAGCAACACAGATGAATCTAGAGATGACCATGCTAAGTAAGGTGAGTCAGACAGAGAAAGGTAAGTACGTGCTATTGCTTATGTATGGCATCTATAAAAATGATACAAGGGAACTTATTCACAAAATGGAAAGGACTCACAGACATCAAAAACAAACTTCAGGTTACCAAAGGGGAAAGTGCGGGCAGGGATAAATGTGGAGCCTGGATTAGCAGATACATGACTGCATAGAAAAGATACACAGCAAGGACCTGTATAGCCAGGGAACGGTATCCAATATCTTGTAACAAGCCTTTATTACATTATACATTACATTCATACAGGCTGAGGGCAAGAGGAGAAGGGGGCGACAGAGGATGAGATGGTTGGACGGCATCACCAACCCGATGGACATGAGCTGGAGCAAACTCTGGGAGATGGTGAAGGACAGGGAAGCCTGGCCTGCTTCAGTCCATGGGGTCGCAAAGAGCTGGACATGACTAAGCAATGGAACACAACAATAAATCATAATGGAAAAGAATATATATAGACATATAATTGAATCACTGTGCTATAGACCAGAAATTACCTCAACATTGTAAATCAAGTATACTTCAAAAAAAAACAACAACGTGGGAGTACAACTTTTCAGAAATAAAGTGGAATGACTCCACTGTAGACCAGTGCTGTTCCATGACTGGGACAGTCAGGGCCATTCTGGGATCCGCACAATTCATTCCAGCCGCTCAAATGGTTTCATCTGACCACCTTTCTAACCTGCTCGTCTTTCCTTTCCCCCTGTTTTTCCTTTGTCTTCTTGGGAAGTATCACCTTAGTAGGGGGCACACCCATCACGTTTGACCGAGTGTTGAATTTAAGGGAGCCCGGAGGTGAATCCTTCACATTGAATTTTGTCTATTAATGAAAGTCCGTATAAATCAAGGCTCCTACAGCTCTGACATGAATAAAGTATTGCACCTGGAGGCAGCAGGATGCGCCGTATTTTACTGTCTTCATTAATCTGCAAATTTGCCGTTTAAGGTAGAGGCTGCCCGTCATGGCAGCGAGGAGATAGTCTACTGTTTTCTTGGATCAAGATAATGTTCTTTCTTTAGTAAGGAACATCTTTTTTCTCTGATAAACACCTTGCTGTGCTTTTCTGAGGGTTTATAAGGTCACTTAGTCATATTCTGCTTCAGGATTTGGCTAAGTCTTTGAACCCTATCTTTAAGCATCTACTACACAGAACCTAGACAGCATCCGTTAGACATCACTTTGCTGACAAAGGTCCATATAGTCAAAGCTATGGTTTTTCCAGTAGTCATGTAGAGTTGTGAGAGTTGGACCATAAAGTAGGCTGGACACTGAAGAGCTGATGCTTTTGAACTGTGCTGGAGAAGACTCTTGAGGATCCCTTGGACAGCAAAGAGATCAAACCAGTCAATCCTAATGGAAATCAACCCTGAATCTTCACTGGAAGGATTGATGCTGAAGCTGAAGCTCCAGTACTTTGGTCACCTGATGCAAAGAGTTGACTCTGGGGAAGACTGACGGCAGGAGGAGAAAGGGTTGACAGAGGATGAGATGTTTAGATAGTATCTCTGACTCAATGGACATGAGTTTGAGCCAACTCTGGGAGACAGTGAAGGACAGGGAAGCCTGGCGTGCTGCAGTCCATGGGTCACAAAGAGTCGGACATGACTTAGTGACTGAACATCAGCAGCAACAACCCTTTACTCGGGTCAGATGTGGTATAACTGTAAAGACCCCAGTGAGCCCAGCAGAGACTCCACGACTGGATCCCCAGGTTCCGTGAAGGAGGGAAAACCCAAGCTTAAGTCAAGGTCTAGGCAGGAAAGTTACTGTGAACTCTGGAAAAATTGAGACCTTAAATATTTTGGCATAGTCCAATCCAATAGCGAAAGTGACCTAGTCTGACAGTTATTCAGGATGTACAATATTTCTTATAAACTATCTTATCTACCAAGCAGATTCTTCCGTGGGGCCATCTGCTCAGTTCTGCAGCCCTCAGCTGTTCTTGGAACTGAAAAAAAAAACCCTGCTATGGGAAAAAAAATCAATTACTTCTCTTATAGAGACATAGATTTAATGTGTCACAGGAATAGGTTCTGTGGAAAGCCCTAAACTGATCACACTGATTATGCCTCCACTTGATTGAGGGATCTTAGGGTAAATAAAGTGTGGCTCCATGTAGGGGCTGTCAGATGATGTAGGTTACCATTTTAATAACGGATTCGGCAGTTTTAGGAAGAAGGGTATGAACGCCGTGGCATTTTCACACTGAAATAGATTTCAGGCATCTTTCCTGTCGTTATGTCTGGTTGAGGCTCTTTTCCTGGTGTTTTTGAAGCTGTGGTTCTCTGCTACTAGCAGTTTCAAAAACAAAAGCTTTGAATTTGGCTCCATTTGGGGTTCAAGCAAATTAGTGCAGTTCTGGTTTGTGCTTGAGGTGCTGTTTGGTCCACGTCTGGCGTGGATGCTGTGTTTGTGAACAGGGCCTGCTTCAGCTGAGCCCGTAAGTGACAGGAAAGGCTTGCCTGGCAGCGCTTGGTGGTAATTGAAAGTGAAAAGTGAAAGTGAAGTCGCTCAGTCGTGTCCGACTCTTTGTGACCCCGTGGACTGTAGCCTACCAGGCTTCTCTGTCCATGGGATTCTCCAGGCAAGAATACTGGAGTGGGTTACCATTTCCTTCTCCAGGGGATCTTCCCGACCCAGGGATCGAACCCGGGTCTCCCACATTGGAGGCAGACGCTTTAACCTCTGAGCCACCAGGGAAGCCCCCCAGGTGCATTTGCATTCGTGTCCACAGGGCCTCTGCACTCCCTCCCAGAAGGGAGCGTGGGCCTCCCTCCCACCCCCATGTTCAGGCTGAGCTTGGGGAGAGACAGCAGGGTGTCAGTTGGTGGATAAATGCAGATGTTGAGATGCCTGACTTCTGCTCCCAGCCCAGCACACCTGCCCATGGGACAGACACACACCTGTTAGTGCTTGCATTTGCTGCTGGGACTGCGCGGGGTGGGGGCTTCTGAGGGGCAGGGCTCCGATGAGCCCCACCGAATGGCCAGTGTGTCTGTCCTTCCAGGCAGCACGCTCAGCCCTTCTTCCATCCACGGGAGCTTGGCGGTCCCACCAGCTCTGCCCTAGGTCATAGCACTGCATTTTCACACCCGAGGAAGGTCAGGCTCAGAAGGGACCGGATTGGAAAGCTCCATGACAGTCAGTGGTGGAGCTCATTCAAATTCTTTGCGGCCCCCAAGTGGTTCTGTTTACTGCCTCATGGTCTGCGTTAATACAGGTGGATGGTAGCACAAAGAAATTGTTAATTTCAGCATTTTTACAGGCCAAACATCTGTGAAAACCACAGTAGCCTGATTATAAAAATCTCATGTAAATCAAATATCTTAATATGGTACAATCAAGTGACGGCCACCCGTGATACCTGAACATAGTCTGTGGTTGGCCAAGCCACATTTCCGTCAAGCACGAGTGTAGCCAGTAAGCCTGTTATATTTGAGAAGCACTTGCCCTCATCCTTGCTGTGAGAGGGGCCTTTTCTGAGTAACAAGAAAGGCAATGGAGCCACAGCTGACTTTTTGGTTCACTGGAAGTCGGCTAACCCACGGGAGACGGGAAAGCTATTCACGCATCAGGGAAGAACACTCTCATTGTTTTCTTTTTAAGAGTGGAGGCATTTTATTTATTGGTTACTTTGGTCTGGCTGGATCTTCGTTGCTGTGCACGGGCCCGCTCTAGTTGCAGGGCACAGGCTTCTCACTGGGGTGATTCCTCTTGTTTCAGAGCACGGGCTCTAGGCACAGGGGCTTCAGGGTGGAGGCACAGGGGCTCAGTGGCTGTGGCTCGTGGGCCCTATAGCATGGCTGGCTCCGTGCTTGTGAGCTTAGTTGCTCCAAAGCGTGTGCAGTCTTCCCAGACCAGGGATCGAACCTGTGTCCCCTACACTGGCAGGCGGATTCTTATCCCCCGCACCACCAGGGAATTCCCTAGGGAAGAACCTTTGTGTCCTATTCCAAGTTCATCAGTAAAGGGGTGTTGCCTGTAAGTTTGAATTCTACATACAGGCCCATCTCTGGGAACCCTGCCTCCCAGGTAATGAGGGCTAAGCTAAAATGCCTCTGTTCGGCTCGCAGGAGACACCCTGAACCTGGCCCACCTGTGAACGGATGCGGGAAGAAAGAAATTGACATCCCTTCTGAAGGCTGACCGGAACCAGGACTTGACTGCTTCCCCTTCTAGTATGAAAGAAGCCTGACTTCTGACTCAGGGAAAATGAGTCTAGTCCCCTATCATCTCGGTTGACTGGCTTTCTAAATAAAGTTGCTATTCCTCGTACCAGCAGCTGGTCTTTGGATCCACTGGCCTGTTGTGCGGAGAGCAGTGCAGCCTTACCTCCGTGACCACCGCTTACGGCCATTTCATTGGGCCCTTCACCTCCTGCCCACGGAGGCGGGAAAGATGCATTGCTACTCAGCTGATCAAGTGAGACCTAAGTTTAGTTGTGGACTCCATCACAATCTACGTACAAACCAAATTTATATAAATCTCTGTTTTCATTTGCTGTGGGTTAGTTAAATCGAGCAGGCAGCTAGAATTTGCGGTCAATGCAGAATAAGGATTAAACGGATAAATGAAGTATTTATTATTTATTAATTTTAGTACAGAGTAAAACTCTTACAGTGTGGCTTAGAAATGTTGTGTTTTTCACTTTTTTAAAATGAAGGAATGATACTTTTATTATTTTGTGTGTGTTTTGTGGTTTGTGTGCCTAGGTTTTCCTACAAGCTTTACTCACGATTCTAACTCATTGTCCTTGGCTGTGCCTTCATATATCATCACAGTCACCCTTTAAGTGAACAAAATGGTCCCTTTGAACCGTGGAAGAGGTGGATGACCTTTTGAAATAAAAACACACTGGTGCAATGCAGCCAGAAGAACCAAATGAGTTGCAGCCAAATCAGAAGCGATTGGTTCAGCGGAGGGGCACCTGCCAGATCAAAGCTGCCAGCTGGGAGAGTCTTACGCGTTTCCTAAGTGGCTGTTGCATAAAATATTGAGGCTGTATATGTAAGCAACCATCACGCTGATATTTAAAGAGACTTGTTCTTTTATTTTTCCTTCCTGGAATGGAGAGGCAAGAGACCAGGGCTGACATATCGAGGACAAGAAACCAAATCAAACAGTGACTTCTTCTTTAAAGTAAGCAGAGCAAAGTCTTCCCACAGCAGATGTAACCGAGAACTGCGTCTCTGCAGACAGAGAGAGGAGGTTAGGAAAACAAAAATCTCTTCCACTGAAGTAATTATCTTTAATCACTGATTGCTTGTAATGTTTTTCATTTGCACAGAATCTTAGGGGTAAATGATGCTGACAAAGGCTGATGAAAAATGGGAAAGGCTGGTTTTAGATTCGGGGTGGGGGGTGGCAGCGGTTCTGAAGGACTACCCTTCCACTTTGCCTACATGGACCCTTCTCCTTCAAAGCTCTGCTGGGACCCCTCCTCTTCAGGGGACCCTCCCCCACACCTACCAGCCCCTGTTCCTTTCCAGCCTCCGAGATCCACAAGGTCAGCTGTCAGAGCTTCCACCTCGTCACGTGGTTGAGCCCTTGCTCTTTAGCTGATAACCTGGGGACAAGGGGGCCTCCATTCAGGGTTCATATTTAGCAGTGGAATTGCGTAACTCTGTTTCGTGTATCGTCCCCATCACATGGTCTGCACTGCAGACAGAAGGACTGTGGATGCCTCTCTCTGTCTCCCCAGGCCCCAGTGCCTGCTGGGTTGACCGTGAGCAACCGGTGCATGGATGTGGAAATGTGGCCAGGTGACTTGGGCACTCTGGCTTCAAATGTATATTCAGATATTTGGAGCAAAATCAGACACTCTGTCCAACAGGTGGTAAAATCTGATCCTTTGGCGGCCAACTGGGGGTGACCGGGCTGTCTTGCCAAATCGCAGTTGGCAGAGGACTTGACCTCTGCTCCGAGTTGTGTGACCAGACGCCAGGTCTGGTGCGTTGCTGTTCTTTGGCTTTTCAGGTCTGACCCTGGTGCAGCTAACAAGGCCCAGCTCTTCCGGGGAGGACCCATTGTCCACAGTGAACTGTGTTGCAGTGGGAAGCTGAGGTGTCCTGTTGAGATCATGGACCTTCCAAACCCCATGTCCGGCCCTTTATCACTGCCCTTGACCAGACTCTGCCCCGGAGTTCACGACCTTTGTTACACAGGTACTACCAATGCACCTGTTCATCCCAAAGGCAAATTCTTGTTCTGGATTCCACCAACATTTTATTATAAATATCGCACACGACACTAATTTCCTCCCCCAAAGGCAGTAGGCTCTCTCTTCTACTAGTTTTAACGAAGTTCTGAGAACTGTTTAATACTCAGTACACAGTTGGTATGTGAGACCAACTGTGAATTCCAAGTGCAACACTCAACCTTAGACACCTTAGACAGTGTTTTGCCCTGGTGATCAGCACACTGGTGGTGTATTTCCATTAAGTGGGGGCTGTGTGGATAGATAACAGCATTCAGAAATAGATTTGAGGGACTTTCCCAGTGGTCTCATGGCTGAGACTCTGCACTCCCAATGCACGGGGCCCAGGTTCAATCCCTGGTCAGGGAACTGGATCCCACATGCTGCAGGTAACATCCTACATGCCGCGACAAAGATCGAAGATCACACTGAAACATATATATTTCAGTCCTTTTGGATATGCTTTCTATTTTTTTATTTTTGCAAAATACATATTTTATCATCCCAAGAAAACATGTGTCTCTCCAAAGTGTATTGAAATATTTAGGTTGGTAATTCAAGCACAATTTTCCTTGAAAACAAAGCATGATTTGTGTTCAGTTTCACAGGGTTCTTTGAGTCTATTCCATACCCTTGAGATTTATATTTTAAGGAATTTAATCTTTCTGCCCTTTCCGTAATTCACAGTCAACCATGAATCAAGTTCCAGAAACTACGGAGGCTGTTTTGCTGAATCAATAGGAAACTGATAATGCCCCCTTTTGGGGCTTTTTAGTATTAATAACAATTATAATTATGTAGATATGCCATGCACTGTATGCCTCTAAGGTATAGAGCAAAATGCTTCAATGCACTGTCGCATATAAACCTCCCAGTGATCTCTATGCTTCAGGAGTTGATGAGATTTAGAGATGGTGAGGCTCACCCAGGCCCACCCAGCCTGGAGGCAGAGATGAGATAGGAAACCACATCCCATGCTGGGCTCCGGGGATCCCCTGCACTCTGCCCGGCTGCATGAAATCCTTCCAATTTGCTGGGTCGGAGCCCAAGGCGTCCCCACCGTGAGCTGCCCCTCTGTTTGAAATGTCAACTTTGTCGTCAAAACAACAATCTTTTCAACTCAGTCCAATGTTCATGGGGGCGTTAAATTAAGTAGGAATCCTCCTTCCTAGTCTCCAAATAGCAGGGGAATCTGTTAGAATGAAATGGGTCTTCTCATCCGTAAGACCTCGGACCTGATGGGCACGCAGGGTTGTTGGTATTGCAGACGACAGAGGGTTTGGGTCCTGAAGGAAGTGAGTGAGCTGCCAGGTAGGACACTCTCTTAATGAGCAGGCCACTGTTTACAACACACAAGTGACGCTGCCTGGGAAGCAGTCTGGCTTCCCATCTGTCATGTGAGCCTGGGGTGGCGGGTGGCCAGTCCCCAGGCTTCCATGGAAGGAGAGGGTCTCAGGTTCCCTTCTGAGACCCCTCATTCAGACAGCTGAAGAACATCTTTTCCTCTTGGCAGACCTAGAAATGGCCGTGGGGACAGATGGAAGCTTTGAAAAGCAGATCTTGTAGGTTGGGTGTCCTGCACTTTCAGAAGGTCATATCAGCCGTATTCCTTACAAATATATCCATTTGGGGCAGAATGGAAGCCTTTGTAAGTGGGTTTCTCTGACTTGCCTTTTCAGATTGTTCAACATTTACTGCTTTCTCTAAGATTTATTAATTGTCAGACAAAGGCTTCCACACAGAGATTCAGGGAAATAGGAGTAGATGTATATAGTATTTATATGACTAATAGAATTTTCCCCTAAAATTGTTTAAAGTCCAAAATCTAATAGCAATGGACTACCTCTCATTTTTGGTTGCCTAGATCAAATGTTTAGTTCTGAACATTCATTGGAAGAACTGATGCTGAAGCTGAAACTCCAATACTTTGGCCACCTGATGCAAAGAGCTGACTCATTGGAAAAGATCCTGCTGCCGGGAAAGACTGAAGGCAGGAGGAGAAGGGGACGACAGAGGATGAGATGGTTGAATGGCATCGCCGACTCGATGGACATGAGTTTGAGTGAGCCCCGGGAGTTGGTGATGGACAGCGAAACCTGGCATGATGCAGTCCATGGGGTCGCAAAGAGTCAGACACGACTAAGCGACTGAACTGAACTGAACTGAGATCAAAAACAATCAGTTGAATCACTGTTGCTGTGGATTCTGTGGAATTTTTGTACTAACCAGGGGCTATATTGGTCCTGATTATCCATTTCCCTCATCAGATGTGATATTTTGATCTTTTTACATAATGAGAAGTTGAGCCCTCCAGAATCTACCTGCAATGCAGGAGACCCGGGTATGATCCCTGGATCAGGAAGACCCCCTGGGGAAGGGAATGGTTACGCACTCCAGTATTGTTGCCTGGAGAATTCCATGGACAGAGGAGCCTAGAGGGCTACAGCCCATGACTCAGTGATTGAACACTATCTTTAAAGGACTTGTGTCCCTTAGCAGTTTAGATCCCAAACTGAACACCTTCAGAAGAGAGAGCACTTGGACAGAACTGAGTTGGTTTAAGGAGTGTGGTTCATGTCACCCACTTGATGAGTGACAGGTGCTCTAGGCATGAACCCTCCTGGTTTCTGCCCGAACGGACTGCGGATGCTGACTGCAGCCATGAAATTAAAAGATGCTTGCTCCTTGGAAGGAAAGTTATGACCGACCTAGAAAGCATATTAAAAACAGAGACATCACTTTGCCAACAAAGGTCCGTCTAGTCAAGGCTATGGTTTTTCTAGTGGTCATTATGGAAGTGAGAATTGGACTAAAAAGAAAGTTGAGCACCGAAGAATTGATGCTTTTGAAGTGTGGTGCTGGAGAAGACTCTTGAGAGTCCCTTGGACTGCAAGGAGATCCAACCAGTCCGTCTGATAGGAAATCAGTCCTGAATATTCATTGGAAGGACTGATGCTAAAGCTGAAGCTCCAATACTTTGGTCACCTGATAGAAGGAGCCAACTCATTGGAAAAGACCCAGATGCTGGGAAAGATTGAGGGCAAGAGGAGAAGGGATGAGATGGCTGGCTGTCATCACCGACTGGATGGACATGAGTTTGAGTGAACTCCGGGAGTTGGTGATGGACAGGGAGGCCTGGCGTGCTGCGATTCATGGGGTCGCGAAGAGTTGGACACGACTGAGCGACTGAGCTGAACTGAACTGAACTGGGCTTGACTCACATGGAACCAGACAATTCTGGATGAGAATGGAGCCATCTCAAGGTGGCCAAATGGCACATTTTATGGGAAACCCTGTGAGACAGGCATTGTGACTTGTCTGAAGTCGCATACCTAGTACTTGACAACACAGAGATTAGAAGCCGACTCTCCTGATCCTCGGTAGTGTTTCTCAACAGAATCCCAACGTCACCAATTGTTTCATGAGTCAGACCCGGTCGCCCGCAGCCACGTGGCGCTGCTCTGAAGGGCGGCGACTGTCTCCCTGCCCCTGACTTTGCACTCCTGCTGTCTGCCGCACAGAAGGAGCTCAGCTGCACCTGCCGGACTAGAGCTTAAGGAACAAACGTCGTTTCTCTTACGGCTCACTTTCAAGTGATTCTAATGCTTGTCTTTGCCAACGAATATCTGCATATTCAAAACTATGGTTTTTCCGGTAGTCATGTGCAGATGAGGGACTTGGTCCATAAAGAAGGCTGAGTGCTGAAGAGTTGATGCTTTCAAACTGTGGTGCTGGAGAAGACGCTTGAGAGTCCCCTGGGCTGCAAGGAGATCCAACCAGTTTATCCTTAAGGAAATGAACCTTGAATATCCACCGGAAGGACTGATGCCAAAGCTGAAAGTCCTGTCTTTTGGCCACCTGATGCAAAGGGCCGACTCCTTGGAAAAGATCGAGGGCGGGAGGAGAAGGGGCGACAGAGGGTGAGATGGTTGGATGGCATCACTGACTCAATGGACATGAATTTGAGCAAGCTCCGGGAGATAGTAGGGGACAGGGAAGGCTGGTGTGCTGCAATCCATGGGGTCACAAAGAGTCAGACATGATGTAGTGACTGAATGACACAACAAAACTTGTCTAAGGATGCTAACAGTTTTGACCCTTCTGTTGCTCATGAATATGGTCATCTGAAGTTGAAAACAAGGAAAAAGAATTAAAATTCAGGTCTGCTTTGATACTTGTTAGCAAAAGTGAGAAGGTTCTTGGTGACAGAGACCCAGATGGATGGGGAAATAGAGTTGGGAGGCGGCTACTTCTGGCATCTTCTATCTTTGCTGTGTATGCTGCCATGATCATGCATGGAGCTAATATTCACAAAATATGTATTTACAAAGCCCGTGCTCAGCAACTTTGGGTAATACTTAAGGCCATTAGTGTCGACCAATGCAGTTACAGACCCAATTAAACTTTGAAAAGCTTACTAAGCACTATTGCTTCCAGGAAGTCTATAGGAAAAAGTATGAAAAAAAAAATCTCAACAAATTATTTTCTCTGGGTGGTATGGTTCCAAGAAAGCACTGTGATGAGCTTCTGCCGTTAATTGATCAATACAAGCAGATGTTTGAAGGTAATGCCTAAAAACTATAGCCAGGGCACTAAGAGAAGTTAAAAGTAGGTTTCATATTCAGACATGGGATATCATGGAAAGCATGGTGCGTGTCTGTATGTCAGTCACTCAGTTGTGGCCGACTGCCTGCAACCCCACAGACTGTAGCCGCCAGGCTCCTCTGTCCATGGGAGTCTCCAGGCAAGAATACTGGAGTGGGTTGCCATTCCCGTCTCCAGGGGTTCTTCCAGACCCAGGGATTGAACCCATGTCTCCTGCATTGTAGGTGGTTGCTTTACCATCTAAGCCACCAGGGAAGCCCAAAAGAGTGGTTCAGTTCAGTTCAGTCGCTCAGTCGTGTCGGTAACTATAGTTAAAGTTGTTGTATTGCATATTTGAAAGTTGCTGAAGAGTTTTTTAAAAATTTTATTGAAGTATAGTCAATTTACAGTATTGTATTAATTTCTGCCATATAACAAAGTGATTCAGTTATAAATATGTGTGTGTATTATCTTTCACATTCCTTTCCATTATGATTTTTATAGGTTATTGAATATGGTTTCCTGTGCTATACAGTAGGACCTACCTTATTGTTGATCCATTCTACATATAGCAGTGTGCATCTGCTGATCCCAAACTCCCCATCCTTCCCTCCCCACTGTCCCTCCCCCTGACAACCACACATCTGTTCTCTGTGTCTATGAGTTTGTTTCTGCTTCATAGACAAGTTCACTTGTGTCATACTTTGGATTCTACATATAAGTGGTGTCATGAGGTATTTGTCTTTCTCTTTCTGACTTCACTTAATATTATTAATCTCTAGTTACAGCCATCTTGCTGCAAATGGCATTATTTCATTCTGCTAAAACCAGTAGATCTTAAAAGTCTTCATCACAAGGGAAATAATTTTTTGGTTACTATGTAAAAATTAAAAAAGATTCTTAAAGCAGAAGAGAAATTTATTTTTCACATTCTTCAGCAACCGTTTTTGGTAGAGCATCTTAGTTGCAGCACTAGAAGAATCTGATGAGTTTTCAGGATGTCGGTTTATCTGTACTGGCTGTTCTGTTGACTACGTCTTTACCTTTTCATTCTGCTCATGGGTTTCTCACGGGAAGAATGCTGGAGTGTTTTGCCATTAAAAAGCAAAACAAGCAGAGACTTGCTGACAAGAGTCCATCTAGTCAAAGCTATGGTCTTTTCAGTAGTTATGTACGAATGTGAGAGTTAGACCATGAAGAAGGCTGAGCGCCAAAGAATTGATTCTTTTGAATTGTGGTGCTAGAGAAGACTCTTGAGAGACCCTTGGACTGCAAGGAGATCCAACCAGTCAATCCTAAAGGAAATAAACCCTGAATGTTGATTGGAAGGACTGATGCTGAAGCTGAACCTCCAATAATTTGGCTACCTGATGCTAAGAGCTAACTCACTGGAGAAGACCCTGACACTGGGAAAGATTAAAGGCAAAAGGAAAAGGAGGCAGCAGAGGATGAGATGGTTAGATAGCATCACTGACTCAGTGGACATGAGCTTGAGTAAACTCTGGAGATAGTGAAGGACAGGGAAGCCTGGCTGCTGCAGTCCATGGGGTCACAAAGAGTTGGACACAACTTAGTGACTGAAGGACAACAAGCAGATATCTTTACTTAACGTGTGTTTATATTACTTCTAAAGTCTGATCTCCAGTGTACAAACACCCCTCAGGGATCGTCTAAATGTATTTGAAGTCATATGTCGATATTTTTCAGTTGTTTTCAGGGTTGACGTTGTTTGCCTTCCTGCCTGACCCCCTTACACAGATTCAGATTGCCTCTGAGATGGTCTAGATGTGCTGAAATGTCTCACGTGGCAACACAGGAGCTGCCATTTATCTGTTCAGTTGAAGCCCAGCACCATGAGGTTGGGAGTCTGGACTGTACCAGAAGACTCTTGAGTCGAAGTCTGGTTATCAAGTATGTTCTCCCCACCTTTCCCTCCTGCTCTCCCCCCACCCCCAGGCACTGTGCCTACATCCCGCTCTTTCCTTCTTTCCGTGGGCTGTTGGCCCGGTCGCTTGAAAGTGTCAGCTGATAATTTAAGGTGTGACCGCTCCCAGGAGTGTTGCATTTCAAAAGGGGCCTCCAAGGTAGAAAATACTTCAATTAAAGGAGCTGAGAAGAGGGAGGACCCTCATTATTTTTTAACTTACTCGTAAGTTGAGCGTCAGGACACTTAACTCAGTCTTTCGGAGCACCTTCCCGTGCGTAATTCCTTCCAGTTCTGAGAGCCCAGGACTCTGAGGGGCACTTCCCACCTTCTAGGCATTACATCACAATAATTTCACCCTAAAATGTGGTTTCCTCACCTGTGTCTTAGCTACAGACTGAGGCTGAGTGTGGCCGATTTCATCCCGAATAGAAACAGCAAAAACACTCAGCTCTTAAAGGTGCCTCAGCAGCCTGTGAAGAAAGAATTGGTGCTTCCAGGGCCCTGCGCCTACTATGACTAGTCACGCTTTATGAACACAGCGACGTAGTTTAGGCTTTGAGTGTAAAATGCAATTACCAGTTTGATTCCCTACTTCCCCAGATACTTGAACACACTGAGACACGGAGCTCCCAGTGTGGCAAAGTTTACTCACTGAGATTTTTTTGCTGCCCACATCTGTATGAACACTCTGTACACTACATGGAACTATGCATGTTCACACATGTACAGGATGTGTCTATCCTTTGAGTTCATTCTCATGTAACACCACGCCTCCCTGGTGGCTCCGTGGTGAAGAATTCACCTGCCAATGCAGGAGACAGGTTCAATCCCTGGGTCAGGAGGATCCCCTGGAGGAAGGGACGGCAACCCACTCCAGTATTCTTGCCTGGAGAATCCCATGGATGGGGAGCCTTTCTGGCTACGGTCCATAGGGTTGCAAAGAATCAGACACGACTGAAGCGACCCAGCATGCGTCCATACTGATTTTACCTCCTTTAAGGCTGTTTTAAAGCAGCCGTGGGGGCAGGAGAGCGCCCTCTATTTGCGGTCTTTAGTCGCTGAGTCGTACGGCAGCCCACCAGGCTCCCCCGTCCCCGGGATTCTCCAGGCAAGAACCCTGGAGTGGGGTGCCATTGCCTTCTCCAATGCATGAAAGGAAAAGTGAAAGTGAAGTCGCTCAGTCGTGTCTGACTCTTAGCGACCCCGTGGACTGCAGCCCACCAGGCTCCTCCATCCATGCGATTCTCCAGGCAAGAATACTGGAGTGGGTTGTCATTTCCTTCTCTACCCTTTCATTTTTAAATTAAATTTGTATTGAGTGATTACTTTCTGCCAGGCACTGTGGGGAACAGAGGGAAAATAAATCTCCCTTCTAGACACAAAGGGCTTCAATCTAGAGGAGCTGGGGGTGGTGGCTGAATATTCCCTAAAGACATTCCAACCCTGATAGTGCATTTTTGGTGATTTATTTTATGTTGATATTTGTTCCCAAAGCATCCGCTGTTCCCTGTTACCTATGGGATAAAGCTTTCAGGCTAACATTGGGGAATGACCACACTCTGACCCAAATCTGCCTTTCTAACGTACATTTCTCCTTCTCCCTTACTAAAATCATTCTCTCCAGTTACAATGACTTCTACTATTATTGCTATTGGACACTGGATCACCAAAGAGTCCCCTCTGCTTCTGGGGCCCTCACTGCTTCCTGTGAGCATCTGATTTCCACATATTCTCCAAGAGCCAGCTCGCTTCTCATCTCCTCTAGAGACCCACAGCCCCACCCCCTGCTGCTCATTCTGTGCAGACACCCGTCTTCAGGTGTCCCCTCTGCCAGAGAGACTTCCCGACCTGGTACCCACTGTAGCTTCCCATAGCAACCACTGTCTTCATCCTTCTCACCTCCCTCTCCAGCCAGGACGCTGGTGGACAGGAAGTAAGTTTGTGGACAGAAGTTTGTGGGCAGGGAACTGGCCTCACTCATCTGGATCCCAAATGCCTAAACAACACAGTGCTTGGCCCAGGGTGTACTTTCAGTAAACAATTGATGGTGGGTAAAAGTTCATCTCTTTTTTTGTGCTGTAATATTATTTTACCTGAGCGTATGTGTGTGGAAAAGCTTTCAATCCTCCCTAGCTCCCCAGGTACGATTTACACAAGAGAACTTCAGTTAGCAGTAGTCCATTCTCAACATATGAAGTAGTTGTATTTTCAGATCTTTCACAAGAGCTAATAATTTTAAAAATTAATCAATTGCTAAAGATTTTATGAATCATAACAAAGGTATTCTATGGTAACTCTTCAGTTCAGTTCAGTCACTCAGTCGTGTCTGACTCTTTGCAACCCCATTCTTAATTACATACAATTCCAAATGCTTCACTATTTGAAAATACCTGGGTATCTTCAGTAGTTATATACAATTTATTTAATGTTTTTATAATCTCACTGTGGAAAAATTTCTCAATATTTTTTAAAAAGTATTTTCTTCTCTAATTATGCTTCAACTAAAATAAAATCTTAAAAACCTCCAGTGATGATATCCTGTGAGTTCAGAGGCCCCTGAAAGGCATCTGAAGCAGTTTCATGGATCCTGTTTTATTTGAGCCTTAAAATAAACGGTGACTTAGCAGGCTTCCGAGCTGAAGTATTCTCTCACAGTCAACGATGAGGAAATCAGGTTAGCACCCATCTTTGAGGAGCTGTGTGGAGAGCAATAAACAAGCCACAGTCTGGTTCTTGTTGGCCAGTGTGTTAACCACGTAACCCGAAAGCCTGAAAGATGTCTGGAATATACATAATCTGAACAAGATGAAACAAATCTGACAACCAGGGAAAGACAGGGGCTCTTAAAATTGTGACTTAGCGGTGTGGTGCTCACACACTGGTGGAGGGTGGTGACGGGAACCCGACTCCTTGGGGTTCAGTCCCGCTTGCCCTTCATCCCTTCAGCATCGGTATGATGCCTACATTCTGGAGCCTCAGCCTCCTCGTCTCTGTGTGGGCAACAGAGCGGATAATGACGCACTTCAAAACCCTGGAAGTTCTTACATCAGTCCTGGCACGTGCGCGGTCCGTGGCATGTGCTTGCTTTTATTATTATACAAATGAATTTGACAATAAGATGGTAACTTCACGCAATATCTTCCTGGTCTGTATTTTGTTCTTTATTCAGTTCGTTCATTTATCCGTAGAAAAGATAAACCATTTTAGCAACGACTTCTCATTCCCGTGCTCACACGTACCACTTGCCAGTGTTCTGTGAGAAGCAGCGTGCTAGATGCTACATGTCTGTGTAAGGCGGCCTGGGGAGCAGGCCTGTGGACCTGGGTCCCGTAGGCCGCAGACGGCTCACACACTGTTCTCAGGGAGCCATCCCGAGGGCCCTGGCCCCAGAGACACCTTTCAGGGAACTGTCATTCAGCGCACGTTTGCCCTGCTGGCCTGGCCCGCGCTCGGCTGCTGTGACATTCCCCAGGCTGGCCTCCTCCTTGGGAAGTAGGGGCCCTGGAAGAAGCTCCCATCCACCTGCACGGCCCCCAGGACCACTAAGAAGGGGCACCGAGGACCACTAGCATCACTCCTCTTCTCTTCCTTCCTTGTGTGTGTGTGTTAATCTCTCGGTTGTGACCCTCTGCGACCCCATGGACTGTAGCCCGCCAGGCTCCTCTGTCCGTGGGATTCTCCAGACAAGAATACTGGAGTGGGCTGCCATTCCCTTCTCCGGGGGATCTTCCTGACCCAGGGATCGAACTTGGGTCTCCAGCATTGCAGGCAGACTCTTTATGGTCTGAGCCCACCAGGGAAGCCATCTCTCCCTTCTTAGGGGGTCTTATTTCTACCGATGCTCTGCTCCAAGCCTTCTTCCCATGACCTGTGGAGCAGTCACTCAGACGTTCTGAAATAAGCCTTGGCTTTTTATCCGAAGGTTTGCATTATGACACCCACCTGCAAGGATTCCCACTCTTTAAAGACGGATCCTGCTTTTCAGAGGAACCACCGCTTCCCTGAGCTATCTGGGGAGGCGGCAGGCCCCGCCCTCGCCCTCTGGCCCCCCACGTCCCGTCCCCTGAGACTCTCCTGGGACAGAGTTATCCCCACCTCTGTTTCAGTTTCTCCTGTGACAAGAAGCGGGTCATTTTGCATCAGGTTGCATCAGATGACGTCAGAACGTGGAAGAAAACAAAATGTCCACCCCAGGGACCCAAAGACTCACAACAGCGGGCTCGGGGGAGACTTGGAGGGAGAGCCTCTATCTCGGCTTTAAACAGTCCCCCTTGCACCCACTTGCTTCGTCATATTTTTTTTTCCCATGGGCTTTAAAAACACATTCTTAATTCTTAACTGTTTTCTGATGCGCAAGACTCATTTTGTTTATATAATAATATTCAAGGTTATATTCAATTCAATAATATTCAATATTCATGACTAGATTTTGTGTTTATCCTTTTCCAAGGACAGATGATTAAAGTACCATCCACAGTAGGGGGAGCATCTTGTGGAAAGCTTCACCCAGAATGAATACCTTGTTGATGACTGTCCTGATGCGTTTAAAAAAAAAAAACAAACCACTTATTGTCAAAGACAGTCTCAGGATCAGATGTTTTGAAATAAAATTTATATGCCAAAAATGTCTGCTTTTTTTTTCTTTTGAGAGACAGAGGCAACAATAAGACTTGAATTGTACTTACTTTTTATCCCGGTTTCTTCTGCAGATGCTTGTTGATTACATTTCAGAAAAGAGTCTTTGACTCACTTTGGGAAGATTTTGGGTAAATTCTGGGAGTTGGTGATGGACAGGGAGGCCTGGCGTGCTGCGGTCCACGGGGTCGCAAAGAGTCGGACACAGCTGAGCAACTGAACTGAACTGATACATTTTCTATAGTGAGATCCTGGTCGACCAGCCAAGGGAAGGTTTTGGAGGGGGCCGGCCACCAGAGAACTGACTCAGGTCTTTGCTCAGAATGTGAGGGTCAGCTGTGTGGCCCTTGGAGCATCCAGGGCCCTGCCCGCTACAGTTGTGAGGTCACGTCTACGAGAGGCTTTTGTGTAAGAAACTTGTGTTTCTTAGCAACAGAAAGGCACCTCTACCAGGTGGGGAAATACGTCACTCACTTTGATCTGTGGCTCTAACCCAGGGCAGGTGAGTCAGTCCAGTTTCCTCCCCTGCCCATGGTTTCTCCATGGATGCAAACCCAGGCCATCCTGGGGCTTCTGGCTGTGGTCCCCTGCATGACGTCTGTCCACCCCACAGGCCCACCTATTTGAGGGGCATCCCAAGACAGAAGGCCAGGAAAGGGTGACTGGGGGATTCTCCCTCATGCTCTCTTCTCCCAAGATGATCTAGAATGTTCCACCATGTTTGGAGACTTTTTTTCAACTGCTTTTCACACCCAAGGACAGCTGGCCCCACTGCTGATGGGGAAGTTCTGGAGGGCAAGGAGAATAACGGTGTAGGGAGTGAACCTTGGACTTCCCGGGTGGCGCTAGTGGTAAAGAACCAGCCTGTGCCGTTGTCCTCTGTCTGTTTAATTTTGCTCCTGGATCTGAGGAGTTGCTTTGACTCCGTCTGTGGACCGTCTGGCCGACAGTGGAGGAGGCCTGTGGTCCAGATAACCAGCTCCGTGTTTCCATCCATTTTTATTTTGTCGATCCTGTGGCCCTGGTTTTATTTCCAAGTGTCTCTTTCTTTTCCGTGAACACGGTTTCCTTCTTCTCTTTCCCCTTTCCCCTCCTTCTTCTAATTGTGGCCAATTCTAATTTTATGGGTGCAATTTCCTCTCTAATCTTTCACGATCAAATTAGGTTTATTATTATTATTATTGTTATTTCTGTTTCCTCTCTGGTGAGCTGCTTTATTTGTTCGTCATTCTCCTTATCTTCCACACTGGTCTTTCCCCTCCTGTCTTGGGGCCCTGGATTTGCTGCATTTTTATGAATGGAGGCCTGGGCTGGTTCCCGTGGGCGGTGATTGTGGGTTTCCTCTGCAGCCTGCACATCTGTTTCCTGAGCAGGCCTCATCCGTGAATGGATAAGTCCAGGCCCCGTAGAAGCGGGTGAGGCGCCAACAGTAGGAAAAACAAGAAGGCATCCTGGGGGCCCTCCCCGCCCCCCGCCCGGGCCAAGTGCCAAACCAGCGCGTTGATCACAGAGCTCGGAGGCTTCTGTGCCTCCTCTGTGCTTGGCCTCCAGTCTCAGCGATTTTTCACAGCAACCTCTAAGTCAGAAGCACGTCCTTCCCACTCTCTGTATGAGGAGTTAGGTTTGCACAATGTATTAGCTATTTATGTCCTAACAACTTAGCAGCTGTTTAAAAAAATGAAACCAGTATTATAAAACAGGTAAGCAGCAACGACCTACTGAATAGCACAAGGCACCGTGTTCAATAACAGGGAAGAACCTGGAAAAGATCGTGTATGTATATGTATAACTGAATCACTCTGCTGTTCCCCTGAGACACTATAAATCAGCTATGCTCTGATTAAAAACAAAACCTCCCAAACGCATGTAAACGTAAAAGAGAAAGCAGTGTCTCTCTGCCATACTAAGGAACCCCTCGCTTAGCTGGGGCTGGCTTGTACCCCTTGGAATGGAGATGCGTCTCAAATGCTGGGGTCAGATCGAGTACCCCATCCCACATTTTCCTGCCCATCTTGGTTTTGTCGTTCACTGGCTTTTGGTTCTATCAGTGTCGCTGCTCAATTATGTGATGTTGCGGGAAGGAATGCTCATTACTGCTTTTTCCAATAAAAACATGGGTGGCTTCATACTCATTGAAGTGTTTCCAGCTTCAGTTCTAGACTAGTTATTCTGTTGTCACGTGTTTGAAGGTAGTGTTCTCCTTTCCTCCAAACCTGTTGAGCAAAATCTGATTTTTAAGAAATTTGTATATCGGGGAGGAAATTTAACGTGTTGGCAATATATGTGTGTGTATATTTACATATATATATATATATATATATATATTTGCTGTTCTTGTCCAGTTGCTGAGTCATTACCCACTCTTTGTGATCCCATGCACTATAGCATGCCGGGCTTCCCTGTCCTCCAGTGTCTCCTGGAGTTTGCTCAAGTTAATGTCCATTGAGTCAGTGATGCCATCTAAACATCTAAACATCTCACCATCTCATCCTTTGCCACCCACTTCCCCTCTTGTCCTCAATGTTTCCCAGCATCAGGGAGTATAGAGAGATTCATTTACTGAGATTTACCTGGGAATAATGGAGTGAGTTGAAAATCAGGCTCTATGGTGTGACATTTAACATTTCTGCAAAGAATAATTTCAGTTATATAATAGATTAATTGTAAGGTTTGAAACACTCATGAGTTGTTTTTTTTTTTTTTTTTTTAAGCTGTGTGGTAGTTTCTAAGTGATTGGAAGGCCTGGATAAGTTATCCCAGTTTGTAGGAAATTCCATATGTTTCAGAAAGTCTCCATACCCTGGGGGGATAGCAAGTAGCATGTATTTGGGGAAAGAAAATGGAAAAGTCAAGGATGGGGCAAAATACAGCTTCTGTCATAGTTACCCGAGGAATCTACAGGAGCCACATTTGGGGAGTTTATGGCCAGTTCAGAAGTGAGGTTTGTGGTCTACTGCCTGGGGAGAGTAAGGAGAACGAAGTTCCCAGGTAGGCTGGTGATTATTCACTCACAAAGAAACGGAAAAATGGAACTGAGTCAGTCATGCTGGCTCTGACTTAAACCTGGCTTGGAACAGAATGGGGCTTTTCACCTGTAAGTGGACATAAGGAAAACTGATGGTGAGATGCGTTGACTAAAATATATATACATATATATTTTTAATGGAAGACTTGTTGAAAAATCCAATCATTTCACTCCAACCTCTATGAATTTTGGTTGCCAGTGACGGACTTCCCATGCGCTGGCTGTCATACCTCACACAAGCCGACCAGCAGCCCCAGGACTCGGACTGTTTCGCTGTGAAAGGAGGCGGTGGACTGGGGACACGCAGATGACTCCCGGCTGTGAGCGGCTGGGTTGCTCGCCACCCACCATCTGGTAATAACTGAGGCTCTCAGCACGAGGGTCGGCCCTCTGGGGCCCGCTCTTCTTTCCTCCTGAGACGCCATTGTCTCCTGGCTCTTTTCCCGCCCTCGTTGGTCGCATCATCTCTTCTTTCTTCCTCTCCCTGTCCTTTTTAGATGCTGTGATCCCTTTCGTTGCATTCCCAAACTGCTTGCTTCCTCCCGAACCTGTACACAATTCGTTAAAAGCAACTTCACCCAGATGTACAAATTCACCTATCAAATTAATACTCTTAGCCCAGGCCTCTTTCCAGAGCGTCAGGCACGTATTATTCAATCCCCTATAGACATCTTGCTTCAATGTCCATAAATGTCTCTAACTCAGAACGTCCAGAGTTGAATTCATTATCTCCTGCCCTTAATTGATCTCTCACGATAGAATACTAATTGACTTTTTCCTTTCAATGTAACCCTCTCCGTCAACAGAATGGCCCCGATAAAACCCAAACCTAATCGCGCTTCTCTCGTGATTAAAAGCCTCTCGTCTCCGCACTGCGTTCAAAGTTCATCTAAAGTCTCTTTGCAGCTCTCCACAAGCCCACGCTCACCTGCACCTCAAGCTTCTTTTCTCGACCAGGTAGAGCTTTCAAGCTCACAGCGGTGGTGACATTTTTCTTGGGGTTTGCAGTTCTATCAGTTTTGACACATGTGGATTTCCATGACCACCGCCATGGTCAGGACACAAAATGGTCCGGTCGTCTCCCCAAACCTCCTTTGGGCGAGACACACTCCCCACCCCTCAGTCCTGGCAACCACTGATCTGCTCTTCATTGATGTTACTGTCCGACTCTTTGAGACCCAGTGGACTGCAGCACCCCAGGCTCCCCTGTCCTTCACCATCTCCTGGAATTTGCTCCGAGTCACTGTCCATTGCGTCAGCGATGCTGTCTAACCGTCTTATCCTCTGCTGCCCCTTCTCCTTTTGTCTTCTCTCGCATCTCTTTTCCAGCGAGTCAGCTCTTCACATCAAGTGGCTGAAGTATTGGAGCTTTGGCTCCAGCATCAGTCCTTCCAGTGAATATTCAGGGTTGATTTCCTTTAGGACTGCCTGGTTTAATCTCTTGTCAGTCCAGGGGACTCTCAAGAGTGTTCTGCAGCACCACAACTCAAAAGCATCAGTTTTTTAGGACCCCGCCCTCTTTATGGACCAACTCTTACATCTGTCACATTAGGGCTTCCCAGGTGCCTGAAGTGATAAAGAATCTGCCTACTGACGCAGCAGACACTGGAGAAGTGGGGGACGCGGGTTCAGTCCCTGGATCGGGAAGATCCCCTGGACAAGAAATGGCCACCCACTCCAGTCTGCTTGCCTGGGAAGTCCCTTGGAGAGAGGAGCCTGGCTGTGCCTGGGGTGGCAAAGACTCAGAAACGACTGAGCACACACAAACTCCGCACATACCTGGTTGAGAACGTGAATGGCATTACCTCATTTTAAAAACTTTCCCCAGTTACTTAAATCGTTGGCACATTTATGGCTCATCTGCCAGAAAGCACTTAAACTGACGAAAAGAGTGAACAAGTGCATCCCTGAGCAGGACCCCTTGGAACAGCTAAAGGATGTCGCGTGACAGCTGGGTTTTCATACAGAGCCGTCTTCGTAGTCGTGAACCTCTGCGGCGTGCTTCCCGTGTTCACATTCTTTTAAGCACTAAGAACGAAAAATCCTACTTTGGAAAACAAGAGTTGAATATCAATATTTTCTTAGGCTTCGCAACTTTCCAGCGTTTCACTCCCTAAATAAGCTTAAGGACCCCTGTTTAAATCCAGCCACTCTACTGGATACGCAAAAACACCAGTGAAGGCATTTTGCCAGGACACTTTACGCCCAGAGATGTGTTCCTGGAAGTAAGGAGGGGTCCATTTTGCTTGATGTCGCTCATCTTTCTTTGTTTTTCTGGGTGGTGAAGAGGACTTCTTTCCCCAGGTTTCCCCACAAGACCGTTCAACGCTTCAGTTGATGTCGGCCATTCTGTTACAGTTTAAAATGTCAGCCACCACGTTAACCTTTCACTGCAAAAGTCCAGACTTGCCCCAGAGCCTTTGGGCCAACGTCTTTTCAATGTGGCCTCAAAGGGCTCCATTTGCTCCAAGAGGTCTGTCGTGAGCCAGTTGCCGTCAATCAGCAAAGGGTAGCTTTTGGGGGCAGAGACAGATGAACACAGGGAGGCACACAGGGACCCTGACCCGCGGAAGCCGGGCCTGCGTCCACCCCTGTCCACCCCTTCTGCCCGCCCGGCCTCCGTCCTGAGTGGGCCCTGCCCGGTTTGGCCAGCACTGGGCAGTCCAGAGGCACCGACGTCCCCACTCAGCCCAGTTTCTTGACCCTTTGCTTCGTTTTCGCCTGTTGACACAGCTCCAGGTCCAGATCTTAATTGTCTCTGTTTTCAGGCCATTGCCTAACTTTTCCCCTTTGGCCCGTCCACGCAGTCTGGGCCAGAGGGGCCGCCAGCTGAAGCCCTGCCTCGGCCGCTGTGGGCTTGGCTCCTGAGCTGCAGTAAACATCACCTTTTCCCCAGTCGACCTGCGGGCGCACAGGGAACACACCCACCCCTTCCTGCTCATGTTACTCGCTTGGACTTGACCGGGAGCCAAGCTGCTCTCACGCAGGAGCCAATCGTGCGCCTCGCACTCTGCTTTCCAAGGCGGGGTGGGGACCGAGGCTGCAGGAGGCGATACCCGAGGTTTTATCCTCAGGGCCATGGGCAACCGCACACAGCGTTTATTTCCATTAAGTGAAGTTTAATGTGAGGAAAGGTCGTTTCTCGCGTGCCCCATTTTCAAACCTTTGCTGGTTCTCCATCCGACCGCAGGTGGCCCCTCCCCGGCACACTGCTGACTGAGATTTGCCGAGTCCCACGCCCGCTGCAGGGACCTGTGCACCCCGAGGGCCCAGCACCGGGGCCAGTTACAGCTGTGTGATGTGGGTGAAGACCACAGCTGGCAGGTTCCTTAGGCCCTGAAACACATTAGGGAAGATTTCTGATGTGCAATAAACACAAATCAGAACTGAAAACTGGCAGGTTGGTTGGGCTTTAGTGTTCTGGGAACAGGGTCAATTTATGCCACACTTTCACTGGACTTTAAATAGCTTAACGACTCTTCTTTGGTTTACGAAGCAAAACTTTCAGACTGCGTCATTCTCTCTGCTGGTCACCCCACGTCCACCCCTGTACCCCAGGCCTGCAGCACTTTCTGGAGCCGCCAGCCCTGAGATGCTGGTTGCACCCAGGACTTACCTGCCCAGGGGACCAGCACCTCCTCTGCTGCAAGTTCCTCTCTCCACATCTACGTGTACCCGCCCCTCCCTGGCCAGGCAGGACTCTTCCCAGGAAAAGCGCACACCTATGTGGTGTCTAGACAGCTGGGCATCCATGCTGCTGGGCTGAGGGAGGGGTCCTCTTCCTGCCTCTGGAGAGCTGCCTTTCCCATGCTCTTCAAGAGTCATTTTAAACTTGAATGGCTTCCCTGGGACTCCACAACCCCTACCCCTAGCAACTGAGAGGGTGCCCTTGACTCAGACTTGCAACAAACAGAGGCCAGCAGGACACAGCCTCGCCTTGCAGGCCCCTCCCCACCAGCCACGCTAGCTATCTCTCTGAAACTCAGGGAAGGTTGTCACGGACTGGGTGTTTCCATCTCTCCAAATTCTAATGTTGAAACCCTACCCCCTGTACCTCCAGCATGCTGGTGTTAGGAACTAGGCCCTTGTGGGGTGATTAGAGTTAGACTAGGTCAAAAGTGCAGCCCCCAAATTCTGATGTTAAAACCCTACCCTCTGTACCTTCAGCGTGGTGGTGTGGGAGTTGGGCCTTTGTGGGGTATTAGAGCTAGATGAGGTCAAGTGTGGAGTCCCCATGCTGGGACTGGGGTCTTTGTAAGGAGAGGAGGAGACCCCAGAGCTATGTCTCCTCTGCAGGAGAACACTGGGCGGAGGTGGACCATATAGGCACCCTGCTGCTATGCTTCCAGCCAACAGGACCCTGAGGTTCAAATTCCTGTCCTGGGAGCCACCCCGGCTGTGCGGTTCTGTTACAGCCGCCAAGCTGACTATGCCATCCTGTAACTGCAAGGCAACATGCACCGCTGCCTTTTTCTGCACCAACCCATCATTTGGTGAAGTTCTACTCTTTCCCCTTTTCTTTCTTTTTTCCTCTTTTTTGGCCAAGCTGTGCAGCATACGGGGCGTCGCTCCAAGACCAGAGATCGAACCTGTGCCCCTGGCAGTGGAAAAGTGAAAGTGAAAACATTAGTCACTCAGGCGTGTCCGACTCTTTGTGACCCCACGGACTGTAGCCCACCAGGCTCCTCTCTCATGGGATTCTCCAGGCAGGAATGCTGGAGTGGGTTGCCATGCCCTCCTCCAGGGGATCTTCCTGACCCAGGTCACCCGGGATCTCCTGCACTGCAGGCAGAGTCTACTGTCTGAGCCCCAGGGGAGCTCCTCTCCCCTTTCTCTGCTCTTCCCCTACACTCTCTGCGGCTACTTCTCCACGCTCAGCCCTGCATTTCCAGCATCACCCTGAAGCTTACCCTTTCCCACTCACTCAACAAACGTAGCGGCCACGTTGCTTGTGTCCAATACTAGATTGGCTTTTGGAAGGTAGAGAAGGAAGTGACAGCCACACCGTACCCATCACCGTTGGGGGTCGTGTTGCTGATGTTCATCGATTAGCGTCGAGAAACCAGGCCTTGGGCCTTCAGTGCTGTGCGCCCAGTGAGTGTGCCCGGTGAGAGCTGGGTCTATACCGGGGCTGAGAGGCCGGCTTCGGGAGAGGATGAGGCACAGCTGCGGGCACATGGTGGACTCAGGGAGGCTTCTGTGTGTGCCGTGCTAGAAGGTTTTCCTGCCTTTGCCTGCAGGCCAAGCAGTTCCTTGAGCTGAGTCTTCAAGCACGAGAAGGAAGGGGTCAGGGGGCGGGGGCGGGGAGAGAGGGGGGAAATCCTGGGTGGAGAGACAAGAAGGCTCGGGGATGAGGGGCTGGGGACAAGCTCAGTGTGTGCAGGGAGGTTCTAGCCAGAGAGAATTTCACAGGACAAGTGGTCCAGGTCCTGCTGGGGGGAGGGGAGGTGGCCAAGGTGAGCCCCAACTTTACTCTAGGACTGTGGGGAGATGCCCAGAGGGGTGTTCTGACTGGCCTTTATAGGGACCTTGCTGGTCACAGTGCAGTGTTCATTGCAACGGGGCCAGATCAGAGGAGGCAAACCTTTTTCAGCAACTCGGCGAGGACCAGGGGGCCCTGAGCGACAGTGGGGTTGGTGAGAAGACCGCAGTTCTCCTGGCCTGGAGGCTGGGGTGCGGGAGGAGAGGTATCAGCCATCCCCCTAGGTTTCAGAACAGGTTGGCCTTGCCAACAGTGTGGTTCTGTGTCAGTCACCAGCCAGTCACCAGCCAGACACCAACAGCATTCTTGGTTGTCGTCCAGTCGCCAAGCCGTGTCCGCCTCTTTGTGATGCCATGGACTTCCCTGTCCCTCGCTATTTCCTGGAGTTTTCCCAAGTTCGTTTCCATTGAGTTAGTGATGCCATCCAACCATGTCGTCCTCTGCTGCCCGCTTCTTTGGCCTTCAGTCTTTCCCAGCATCAGGGTCTTTTCTAAGGCTCAGCTCTTCCCAGCCGGAGGCTGAGCTGGAGGACAGATGACCAGTTTTCTCAGGTTATGAGGAGCTCTGGGGAGGGCGGAGATGGGGGAGGAGCAGGGGAAGGAGGACGCCCCTCCCATCGGGCCTGCTGGGCTCTGGATGGCCGGTCCCGGGCTGGCCGGGGCGCGGGCCGGGTCTCAGCCCGCTTCCGTCGTCCTGCTGCCCGGCTGGCCCGGCTCCAGCATGCAGGCTGTGGCGGGCACCGTGCTGCCTCTCCCTCCGGGCTGTGTTTCCCTCCAGTCTGTGCTTTCGTAGGTGTTCTAGTAAGAACCGGAAAGTGGCTGAGGCAGGCGCTGTCTGAAAGACACCGTTCCAGTCCTGAAGTTCCTCTGGGGGAAGAAGTCAACTTTTTGGAAGGAAAAAAGAGCGCCTTGGCACTCGTTGGTTTTCCGAGTTCCCAGGCAGTACGTGTGTGGGGGTCAGGCAAGCAGAGGAGAGGGCGGTGCAAAGACAGAAGGAGAGGCGCGGTCCTCCACCCCGGGGCCCATCCTCTGGACCATCCCCCAGGGGACTCCGAGGAGCAGTCAGTCTCCAGGACACAGACTGCAGCAGAGGCCCCCGGGCGGTCAGTGGACCAGACAGGGGGAGCTGGAGACACACTGATGACCGTTCTCCTCGGAGGTGGTGGCTCTGGGTCCCTCTCTCCCCGTCATGACTCCAGACCTGGGGCACACGTCCCCACTGTGTAGGCTCTTTGATTGTCAAACCACGTTGTCCAGTTTCCTGTGTGACATCGCAGCCCTTCACTGCTCCAAGTCCTGGATGCTGTCTTATCTCTCTGATGACATTTCCTCCTTCTCTTTGCACCTCCTCTGATTCAAACAGAGCTCCTCCCAGGGACCACCCCCAGGAACAGCTTCGTGCCTCTGCTCAGCTGTCCCCTGGAGAATGTCCCGTCTTCGTGCGCCCAGGTCCCTTTCCAGCATCAAGGCCACCCCACTGGAGACTCCCCAGACGTCCGTGCTCTCTGACGCAGACTCACATAGCTTGGGCCTCTGGAGGTTTCCTAGCCGTCATTCGTGGTTGTGTGTTGTGCCCCTCCTGGACTGTGAACTTCCAAGGATGTGGCCATGTTTGGGTCCTAATTCAAGGTCCTTCCATGTTCATCACCAAATTCTGCCCATAGCGGGTGGCCAGTGCTACCCCCGCGGGGATGGAAGGCTGACCCTTCTGCTCCCATTGTGGCTCAAAGACTCATGTCAAGCTCTTTGTAGAGGTGCTCACAGAAAGGACAAGCCACGCACAAAGCTTCCTTTATTTTTCTTTTCAGTCTCTACCCAAAACCTTTGAAATAAAAATGAAACCATTGAATGCTTAAAATTCATTCATTCAGTAAGCAAATATTTCCTGTGTACCGACTGCTTTATAGGAATATCAATGGATGTCTCTCCCGCCTATCCCAACCCAACCCCAGAAAATCCCTGCCTTCATAAAGCTGCTCTTCTAGACAGACGGCAAATGATAACTGTGGACACAATAAATGTTAAGTTCAGTTCAGTTCAGTTTCTCAGTCATGACCGACTCTTTGCGACCCCATGAATCACAGCACACCAGGCCTCCCTGTCTATCACCAACTCCCGGAGTTCACTCAAACTCATGTCCATCGAGTCGGTGATGCCATCCAGCCATCTCATTCTCTGTCGTCCCCTTCTCCTCCTGCCCCCAACCTTTCCCAGCATCAGAGTCTTTTCTGGTGAGTCAGCTCGTCGCATGAGGTGGCCAAAGTACCGGAGTTTCAGCTTTAGCATCAGTCCTTCCAATGAACACTTAGGATCGATATCCTTTAGAATGGACTGGTTGTCTCTCCTTGCAGTCCAAGATGTGATAAATGCTGGAGGAACAAGACGAAAACACAGCCAGGTGAAGGGTAGAGGGCTATAATATTAGGCAGGAGAGCCAGGGAGAGCCTTACTGAGGCGATCTGACAGTTCAGAGAGAGAGAGAATCAGAGAGCTTAGCCACGCAGGCATCTAACGGAACAGCTGTTCAAGGGTAACGGGAAAGAATTCTATCTGGAACATAATTGATAAATACGGCTTGTGTGGGTTTTGGGCATAATTTAGCTATGTTTTTTTTTTTCTTTAGCCCTGCATTATAACTCTTCAAGAGATAACAAAGAAATTAATTGAATAGTGTAGTGGAGTTTTTATTACAGATGGGAGATTTATAAATCCTACAGTAAAGGGCTTTGAATCCATCTTAATTTTCAAGCAAGGATTTGAGAATTCACATTTATCTGACATACGTCTCTGGATGGAGCCTCCTTTGTTGTCATCTTCCTCATCTGCTGTCTCATCCGTCTGGATGCTGCTTTGCTTTTCTCATTTCACTGATTTTCTCTTTGACTTACCCTCTCACTGCTGTTTGTCTTCGTGGCGGCTAACTGATGTGTTAGCAAGCAGCATTTGTATTTACTGTATTGCACGCCGCGGCAGCTCTGTGGTTAAAAGTATAAAGAGTTGATCCTTGAAACAAATTAAAAAATATGTAAAAACCATGATCCAAGGTCACCATTTTTCATAGAAACTTTAATTCAGATATTGTAGATTCACATACAGTTGTGAGAAATAATACAGAGAGATCTACATGTTCTTTGCTGCTGCTGCTGCTGCTGCTGAGGCACCTCAGTCGTGTCCGACTCTGTGCGACCCCACAGACGGAAGCCCACCAGGCTCCCCCGTCCCTGGGATTCTCCAGGCAACCCACTAAGTCACTTCAGTCGTGTCCGACCCTTTGCGACCCCACAGACGGAAGCCCACCAGGCTCCCCCGTCCCTGGGATTCTCCAGGCAACCCACTAAGTCACTTCAGTCGTGTCCGACTCTTTGCGACCCCACAGACGGAAGCCCACCAGGCTCCCCCGTCCCTGGGATTCTCCAGGCAAGAGCACTGGAGTGGGCTGCCATTTCCTTCTCCACAGGTTTCTTTAATGGTGGCATTTTGCAAAACTACAGTAAAATATCCCAGCTGAGGTTGGTATCCACACAATCCCCCAACCGTATTCAGATTTCTGTAATTTTACTTGTATTGTCTGTACAGGATTCAAAAGTACTCTTTTATAAGTATTGGCAGATATTTATAACCAATAGACCATACACCACATGTACCATATGCGTCACACACCTGCTCATATGCACTCACACACACTCATAGACACACACACAACACACACCCACCCCACACACATACTGAACGCTTTACGCACCCACTGAGATGCACACACACACTCACACATACACACACTCATACACCACATGTACTATATGTGTCACACACCTGCTCAGATACACTCATACGCTCATATGCACACACACACACTACACACCACACACACCGTCTGTGGATCCGGGTGGGGCCTGATCACCAGCGTGTCTAGGAATAACGGCGTTTCTCCCAGGCGCGCCCGCTGGTCCGGGGCCCACCCCTGGGAAGCACAGGAGTGTGGGAACCAGGGATGCGGTGCAATTGCCCAGCTGTGCCCCGTGCGGCCTTGAGTGACTGACTTGCTCTCGTGAGGGTCGGGGGCCCCAGCTCGGCCAGTCTCCCGGCCTTCCCTCAACCCCGTTGTCTTTGCGCCCCCAACACGGGCTCACCCCTTCCGGAAAGCCCCTCACCCCAGGCCCCTGTCGCCCTTTGCTTCCTCTCTCTTCTCCTCCTTGGCCCCTGGGGTGGCTGCCATCACGAGGTCCTCCGTGACTGGCTCTCTCCCAGCACCATCACCCCCGTTGCTAAGGCTCCAGTCCTCGTTTCTAGGCAAGTGATGCCCTACCTCTGGTCCGGTCCCTTGGACAGCAGCTTGCCAGTCCTAACGTGTCCTCAAGGGACCCTGCCATTTCCCCTCCACGTCTGTCCTTGGTGTCTAAGCAATTAAGAAATAAGAGTTTCTTACTCAACATTTACTGATGTGGAAACTGGGGATCTGAGCTGGGGGCTCTGTCACCACCAGGCCATGGGTGTGTGCTCAGCGCAACAGGGAGTCCGCCAGCATACCTAGGTTGAGAAATCAGCCTGCCTGCAAATCCAGCCCCAGCGGTCAGGCCGCGCTCCTATAGACAACAGAGTGCAGATCCCCTGACGCGAGTCAACTGCAAGCACAGTTCATTGAGTTGAGGATTTGTTATGAAATAGATCAACACGCGTGGTTTCCAGGCCAAAGTTACTCAAACAATGAAGGTCTTGGCCAAATTGGAGGTTCCTTCTCGATGCTTTTTCGTTCTGCAGGTTCATTCACACTGAAACTCAAAGGCACATATGCCTTAGCCAGGAAACTGCATAAGACCAGGTCCCCTAGAAAGTTTGATTGTAACGTTAGGTCCTCATCCAAATCCTAGTGACCTTTGCCTCCCGAGCTGATTGCAGGAAAGTAGGGCAGCGTCAAGGCCTTGCTGGAAGGCGTGATGATGGATAAGAGCCATCATTTCTGCTTCCATCGGCCATTGCCCCTCCTTTAGTTTATTTTATTTCTTTTGAGATATGATTCAGGTATCATAATATCCACCCTTTCAAAGTGTACAAGTCAACTGTGTTTGGTAGATTCATGGGCTTGTGCAACCGTCACCACGGCCTCATTCGAGAACATTTACATCAGCCCTGAAGGAAGCCTGTATCCATCTGTGGTCGCTTCCCGTTCCTCGCCACCCCCAGCTCCTGGCAAACACCCGTCTGCTTTCTGCCTCTGTTGACTTGGGCCTTCTGGAGACTTCAAATAAATGGAAGCACATGCTGTGCGGCCTTTGGCTCTGGCTTCTTTCATAGATGACGTTTTGAGGTTTATCCGTGTGTACTGGTGCTTCACTCTGGATGGTTGGGTGACAGTCCTTTGTACACTCAGCCACGTGATGCTTCTCTGGTTTTATCAGAAGGAGATTATCCGTTAAATGATAGCACAGTGTTTTCACCGCACTTCATCCTGACACAGTCACCCCTGGATTGTCCCCTCGCCCGCCTGCAAAGCGCCTGTTGCTTACTTGGTGATCTCTGGAGTGGCGTTCCTTTGCGGTGTTCTCATCTTGCCTGGGTCCTGTCTGTCCTGTAGACTTGGACGTGGCTGCGACCACACCCTTGTCACAGGCGGCTGCTGGTCTACCGTCACTGTCTCCAGCTTTCCCGAGATGGGCTCTCTGCAGTGGGGAAACGGAGGGTCTTCTGAACCCACCAGTGAGGACAGCACGTTCTAGCTCCAGGACACGGGCAGCACATTTTCTGCACTGAAAGGAGAGCCAACCGTGCTGTGTGCGTGCGTGTGTGTGTGTGGTGTGTATGTGTGCGTGCTGTGTGTGTGCGTGTGTGCGTGCGTGTGCGTGTGTGTATGCATGTGTGTGTACGTGTGTGCGTACGTGTGTGCATATGTGTGGTGTGTGTGTGTGTGTGTGTGCGCGTACGTGTGTGTGTGTGCATGCGTGCATGTGTGTGTGTGGTGTGTATGTGTGCGTGCTGTGTGTGTGCGTGTGTGCGTGCATGTGCGTGTGCGTGTGTGTATGCATGTGTGTGTACGTGTGTCCGTACGTGTGTGCGTACGTGTGTGCATATGTGTGGTGTGTGTGTGTGTGTGTGTGTGTGCTGTGTGTGTGCGTACGTGTGTGTGTGTGCATGCGTGCATGTGTGTGTGCGTATGTGTGTGTGTGGTAGGGATGGAGCAGGGTGGGGTGGGGTGAGTAGGTAGAAAGAATCGGTCTTTAGTTTTCCGATCACCTTTCCAGTCACAGAGCAGAGTCTGTAAAAGTACACGGTGGTCCTCAAGACTGTTTCCTCCCCTCCATCCCCGGCTTCACCGGCTCAGAGTCAAGTGATGATCTGAGGCTCAGTACCTGGTGGTGTCACACCCTGAATAACCCTTGTAGGGTCGTGGGCTCTCCCTATGAGATGACCGGGCACTCAGCCGGGCAGAGTCGGTGGAGGGCCTGGTGGGGCTGGGAGAGGGGTGAGAGTCCAGCCAAAGCCACCGTGTCTGCTCAGCTTGGCCTGCAGGGTCCCCAGCAGTTGGTGGAAGCTTCATGGTGGTCCGAGGCGAGGACCCTCCACGGATTTACCAAGGAGCAAATGCCCCCTCCTTGACCCTGCACCCCTGCGACGCTATGCTGTTCTCAAGGATGCCCCCGGAGCTGGCGGGGGGGAAGGGGCTCCTCCCCCAGCCTGTGTGCCCTCTGCTCTCCACTCTTAACCTGCTCGCTGCCCCCTGTAGCACACGTTCTGAGCGCGTTTGCTGAAGCATTCATGGAGCTTGACACAAAGGTCTCTCTGGCTTTGAGAGGAGTATCCCCCAGTCTCCGAAGTCTGCTGATGTGGTTTTGTGTTCTATAAGAATAAAATTAGTAACTGAACTTGTCTCTGAAGATGGCGAAACAAAGAGATCCAAGAGCTCCAGGGCGGGACGGTCTTTCCTCAACTGTGTGGACTGAGCAGAGAGCAGACTTGGGCCCGTGGCTGTTACGAGAAGGGAATGGCAACCCTCTCCAGTGTTCCTGCCTGGAGAATCCCATGGGCAGAGGAGCCGGACGAGCTGCAGTCCATGGGGTCGCAAAGAGTTGGACACAACTCGCAACTAACACTTATCCTGAGATCTAAATATTTATTGGCTTGAGGTGTACACGATTCTCTAAAACCAACCTCGGAGCGACGTGGGAGGGGATGTGCTTTTTGGGGGACTCAGCCTGCTGAGCCATCCAGGGTCTGGCCCCAGGTGGCTTCGGGAAGGCTCTCGCTGGTACAGTTTAGGATGTGAATGTCCACCTCCATTTCTGGATTTCTTTTGTGACATTGGCTCAGGAAAAGTCACAAGAGGTTGGGTCTGGCTTGACCCCAGCCGAGTCAGACCCATGCAGTGGAGCTTGCCCTCACCCCAGGCCCTTGACTCCTCGGGAGAGGGACGTGGGGCCAGGTGTCCAGCCAAGCTGCTGTCATCCGGCTCTGACACCGTGGGAAGGTGGAACAGGCCAGCCCGCTCCCCAAAGGGCCGAGCCGGTGGCCGTGGAGCCGCGGTTGGCTCAGCTGCTCTGTGGCCCTTCACTTGGGCTGTGGATACCACAGAGCAGATTTAGAACATCTGCAGAGGACTCCACCATAGGAGACACTTTCTCAAGCATTTTCATAAAAGCAGCATGGCCTCAACAAGTGGACACAGTTCAGCTGAGCCCTGGTGCTCCTGGAACCATTAGGAGGGGTGACCCAGGGCCTGGTCTGAACCTCTGAACTGAACGCTCCTTGAGACCCCTCTCTCTACCTGCAGGGCATCAAGGGCCGGGGGCGGGGGGCACTGTGACAGTCCCCAAGGCTCAGGACACAAGCAGGGGCCACCCCAGGGGACAGCAGGCAGCAACCCACAGGGAACAGAGAAGGCACCTTCCGTCCATGCGAACTGGGTACTTTGTGCATGAAGACAGGTTGGTCACGGGGGCTTTTTGCTGCATAAAGTGCTGTGTGTTTGTGCCTGTGTGTGCACTCAGTCGTGTCCGACTCTTTGTGACCCCCTGGACTGTAGCCCTTTGTCCATGGAATTCTCCAGGCAGAAATCCTGGAGCAGGTTGCCATTCCCTTCCCCGGGGGATCTTCCCAACCCAGGGATGGAACTCGGGTCTCCTGCATTGCAGGCTGATCCTTTGCTATCTGAGCCACCAGGGAAGCCCACAGTGCTGTGGCTCACTAAGCAATGGGAAGGTCTGCAGGGCTGTTTTCTGCCAGGAATGCGTGGAGAGGATCACCCCCTTCCTCCTTCTCCGTCACCTCCCTGTGCCTACCCTGCAGTAATGCAGAGAGCGCGGGGTGGGGAGGGGCTTCAAGCTCAGCAGAGGTGGGGGGAGTCAGAGCTTCAGCGTGGTGGAGGAAGAGGAGGGCTCGCCCACGACTCAAGGCAGATTTCCGGGATAATTAAAATTTGAATTACAACTTTTCACACAAAAGCTCTAGCAAACCGGCTCACAACTCCCTCTCACACCAGTGGGGCCTAATTTCACCTGACAGCTTTAAGCCATTTGGAAAAATATCAAAAGGGAAACAGGAAGATTACGTTTCCGACTGAAGGAAGGCCACGGTGGCCAATGGTATCTCTGGAACGTAGCACAGCCCCCATAAGGAGTGAAGCCCACCTTGGTGGCAACCTGTGGCCCGTGTCTTCAAGGCAGCACTCACTTAAAAGACAAGTGACTGTCCCCAGGGAACATCTTTAGGGACATTATCACAGGATCATAGCTCTGGTTGGAAACAATTATACTTTTGACTTGATTTTTTTTTTAACTGTTAAAAATTCTAGATTCAAAATAAATACCTCACCAGTCAACAGCAACTAAGCCTTCCTCCTCCGCCTTCTCCCCGGCCCCCACCACCCCACCAGAAAAAACAAAACAAAAAACGGAAGCAACTCCCTGCCTCTCGAAGGGCCTCAGATTGTAGGAGCTTTTAATCGGGTTTCAGAAACTCCAGTCCAAATAGGAATTCCTGACATATTCCAGGCAGCTCTGACCTCCGGGCACTTAGCAACCACTGGCACAGGGTTTTGAATTTGCTTAAAACTATTAAGAAGTAATTAAGTAGTTAAAGGGTCTTTTTCAGCCTGGCTGAGTTTGGGAGGAGGGGTTCAAAGAAAGAAAACAGCACTCTTGCCGGCCCAGCCTTCCTTTGAGCTGACCTTGCACGCTAATAGATTCATCCTGGTATTTTTCTGCTACTGCCAATTTATGGCCTACAGGAAACTAATCTTGTACAATAACTACCTTCCTGTACTTAGTTCCTAAATAGAGCCAAATGGATCTGGTGGCGGAAATGCTCGGCCGCGGCCCCGGGGAAGCCAGGCCGAGGCCGCAGGAGCTCGGAGGCTGAGGTGGGCACTGCCGACCCCGCCGCGTCCGGGTGCCCTCGCCTCTTGGCTGCCGTGCGTCCTTGTGAACGGAAAATCGAAAACCATCCTCCATGCCCGGCCTCCCGCGAGGGTCTCAGCTTCCACTGGAGGGAGGGAGAGATGAGCCCTGGGAGACGCGGTCGCGTGAATTTGGGGAGTGAGGCACACACAGCCCGCAGCCCGGCGCCGCAGACCTCAGATGCTCTGCTGTGAAAGAAGAATCCCCAGGGAGTGGATCCGGTGCTGAGCTGGTGACAGTGTCGTGTTCTCCTTCGAAAGTCAAAGTCTTGCATTATAAGGGGAAGCTAGGAAGAGACAGAGGTTGACTTGAGACCTGGTGACGTTTATTCCAGAGCTGTTCTCGGCCAGGTTGTGACCACAGGGGCAGACCCAAGGCAACCTGAACCCAAGTCGGAGAGCCTGTGGGGACCCTTCTCAGAGCCTCAGATGGCTGAGCTGGGAAGACTCTCGAGCTCTTGACCCCCCGCGGGGATCCTGGCCCTTGGATTCTGCTTCCCCGCATCCATCCCATGAACTGAATGGCTTTACATCCTCTTTGCCTAGTGGCTTGCTCAGTGCTGTGCGGACAGGGATCAAACCCAGGTCTCCTGACTGCAAGCAGATTCTTTACCATCTGAGCCACCAGCGAGGCCCAGGCAGAGGCCACTTCCTGTTAACTTAGAGTCTTGTTCTAAGTTTCAGGGAAGCAGAGGGACATGGAGCCTTCTATCAGGGCTGGAAAACACCGCAAATCCCTGCTGGGTCGGAGCTTTAAATCTGGGGAGAAGAGGTCCCATGGAGGCACACAGGTGGGAAGCTCTGGAGTCTCTCTGTCCCCAAAGCCTCCCAGGGGACTGACCAGTGAGCCCCGGGGCTTGCGATGGCCGTGGGGGATCCCAGGGCTCTGTGTTCAGCCTGAGCATTATCACAGGGGAACCAGGCCAAGGGTGTCCTGCGTGGACCCCCACCCCGGGCCCCTCATCCTGGGTGTTCTGGGCACCAGGTTCTCAAAACGTTTACCTCCGACTGGGCCTTGAACCTGTGTGCCAGGACTCGAACCCAGCCAAAACCCGGTCTTCCAACTGAGATCACAGACCTGGTTTCAGGACCTAATGAAGTTCAGGTTCTTGATGTCTCAGGTTCTTGATGTCTCATCGCAAAAAGAATTCAGTGAGAGACAAAGTGATAGGTAAGAAGTGGATTTATTCAGAGAGAAACACACTTCACAGACATAATGTGGGCCATTGCAGAGGGCGGGCAGGGGGCCTCCAAACTTGGCGCAGGGAGCTTTTATGGGCTGGGTAATTTCCTAGGCTAGTGAGTGGGAGGGTCATTCCAACTATTTTGGGGAAGGAGTGGAGATTTCCAGGAATTGGGCCCCACCCCCTTTTTGGTCTCTTGAGGGGCCTTGGAACTGTCATGGTCCTTCGGGGTATGTCATTTAGCTTGCTGATTGAGAATTCTCTGAGAGATCAGTTGGTAAAGAATCCGCCTACAGCGCAGGGGACCCTGATTCAATTCCTGGGTTGGAAAGACCCACTGGAGAAGGGATAGGCTGCCCACTCCAGTATTCTTGGGCTTTCTTGTGGCTCTGCTGGTAAAGAATCCGCCTGCAATGTGGGAGACCTGGGTTCGATTCCTGGGTTGGGAAGAGTCCCAGGAGAAGATCCCCAGTGTTCTGGCCTAGAGAATTCCACGAACGGTAGAGTCCATGGGGTCACAAAGAGTCAGACGCGACTGAGCGGCTTTCACTCACTTTGAGGGTCAGAGTCTAGTTGCAGTTGGCGTGTCTTCTTCCTGGACTCATTGACTATAACCAGTTTACGTTGTGTCCTCAGGCCGAGTCTTTCTTTCAGAAGTTGTGCCCTGCCCGCTTCCCTCCTGTTGCAGTCCCGTCTCAGGATGAGGTGTGAGCTTGCAGATGGGGATGTGATGATTCTGAGTCACTCAGAACCCAGGAGGGGTGTGGGGGAGGAGCAGAGAGCACGGTGCAGAGGCCATGGCCACGGAGGGTCAGCCCGGGAGCGCCACTCGCCCCGGGGGCTGCTCGTGCTGAGATGTGCTCACCGGACGTCCCACAGAGTTCGGCCACGATGAAGCCCGTGTCCATGCATGGAGCCATTAACGCGGGGCGCAGGAGTCCAGGAGGGCGGGCTCACAGAGCAGCCCAGGGATGAGGAAGTGGGGTGTCCACCCCTACAATCACAGACACTGGCCCTGGGCCGGTCCCTGGTCTTGCTGCCTCTGGGCCCTCACCTATGAGGGTTGGAGAATACGCGTTGCCATCCTGGGATCGCTGGGATGAACTGAATGGCAGAGTGAACCAGAGTGGCCCTGGCCACGCTGCTTGCTTGTGCTTTGGTTTTCCTTTAGATGCAGTCAGCCCAGCCCCTCGGTCAGCTTCTGCTGTGCTGCAGAAGGTGCCGCCTCTGCACGCTTCCTGAGACGCTGGCTGCGGTCCGTCCGCCTGGCAGGTCACAGGTGCTGCGTCCTTTCGCCGTCCAGGCCTCAGGTTTCCTCCTCCTGCGGGGACACTAATTATACTCCTTTGCAGGACGGCGGCGCTGGTCACATGAGATGCTGGAGCCGAGGACTTAGCGCTGAGCATAAACAGCCGCTCTGGTTATTTTTAGCACTGCCATTACCCCGTCCTGAGATTCTCTGGGTGCTTCTCATTGGACGTTCACCTGACTGGCCTCCCTGAGCAGACCTTTCCTGACCCTCTCCATTCCTCCTGGGTTGGCAGCCCAGGGGTGTCATTTGTGGTCTCCCTGTCCTTTATTTAGTACGCTGGCACACTGCAGGGGTTTGGTCACCATCTGTTGCACTGGCAGCCTGGGGCACGTTTGTGTCATCACAGGTCACACTCAAATGACCTGGGAATACCCGGCTGGAGTGGGGACAGCATGACCCCATGTGGGTCCACAGGCTCCCAGAGGTCCTGGGACTTACTTTCATCCAAAGTTCTTGCCCTCCCTTTATGCAGAAAGGAATCCCCTATAGAAAGTCTGAGTTTTAAACAGTCATAATCTACTCACAGAAAAGCTGAAAGTACCATCCAAATAATTTATTGCCTGAACCTTTTGAGGATGGTTTGCCTCTGTTACGTCCTATGATCCCTGAGCATTTTAATCTGTATCTTCTGAACACACGAATGGTCTCCACATGACCTCAACAGAGCTGGCAAAAACAGACTTAACAGAACACATCCCCAGATGGCATTCACTTTGCCCTAAAAAGCGGTCGAAAATGAAAGGACCCACTTCAGAACCTAATGTTGCATTTGGTCATCACGTTGCTTTGCGCCTCCCGGCCCTGGAGAATCTCCTGGATGGTCACGACCTTGACCATGATGATTCCAGGCCCCATGGAGACTCCAGGTCTGTTCGAGGCCTCCTCTTGACTGGAGGCATCCAGGCGTCTGGCAGGAAGGGCCCTGCAGGGCTGATGTCTGTCCCTGGCCCCTGAGAGGACCTCTGCTGGCGTCCTCACGCCTCCTCCCTTCCGTGATGACACCGGTCAGGTGGGAACCACCTTAAAACCATGTGTATAACCTGCTCTTCCTCCAGCAGTTGGTTTGTTCATTTCTGTATTTGCCCCTACTGGTGTGAACTTGTGGTTTCCACTTCACTTGCATTATAATCTGTCATCATTCTCACGCACCGCGATGCTCTGAGGTGCCTGGATCTGATGCTTCAACACCCTCTAAACACGTCCTCTCCATCAGCTTGAAGACAAGCTGCAGATGGGCTGTGGCCCCTCCCTGCCCTGGACTCCGAGGAGCGCTGGTTCCCCTAAGGGGAGAGCGGAACTCGGCAGTGAGGTCTGGAGTGGGTGCTGGCATCCGTGGACAGAGCCGGCCGGCACACGCACGCACAGCAGCTCCAGACATGTCTACTCATACTGAGAAGCCCGAGTTCACTCCAGAACCCCCAGATCAGCAGCCCGGGGTTGGGGGTTCCACCTCTCCTCCTGTGTTTGTAACTCCCGCCCCGGTGCTCTGCCTCCCCAGCCGCTGTCTACCACCACTGCCACCCTTCCTGGACCTGCAACCTTCCAGGTTCTGTTTGGCCTCCTGCCAGACTGCACCTCACCTGGGCTTTCTCCCCACGCAGTCAGCCCCACCTCATAAGCTCTCCTGTTTCTGCTTCTCCCCGTGAAGTCTCTGGCCCTTTGCTCTGGCACCCGGCACCTCCAGCTGTCCTCCTCATCCTACTGGGAGCTTCACCCCCCAACTCCGACCCCCACTTGGATACACTCTCCATTCTGCTTGGGGCCACAGTACTCAAGTGTGTCCTCGATCCCAGACTGCGGCGGTCCCAAAGGCTGCCCTGATCCCACACCCATCCTCCCATCCCAGCCTCCATCCTGCTGCACCACAGCCCCAGGGACACCCCTGTGCCCAGCTGTGCCCCCGGCAAGGCTCACCTAATGCCATTCTGCCCCCCCAATCCTCCATGGGTCCTTCCACCCAACGTGGACATTTACCTGACTCCAGCCAACTGAGTGGCTTTAGGAGTGAATTGATGGGGAAGACAAGGGTTTCAAAGAAAAGGAGACCCCCCAAAATGCTTTAATGGTTTCAGCTATTTCCTAGAACAGTGCTAATAAAGACTCACTTGAAAAAAATGTACCTTGTTATGCCCTAGGGCTTAATAGGCATGAAGCTTGGTGTGGATGAGATATCTGGTCACCCATACCTGCCTGTTGGTCCGCAGCGCCCCTGGGGGTGTGCCAGTGGTGGTGGAGGACGCCACAGTGAGTGATGGGAGTGCAGGGGCAGCGGCCTCCCGGGAGCCTCCGTGTCCGGATCTGCAGCTGGAAGCGCTCTGTGCACCAAGCTGCTGGCGGAAGTCCTGTGGCCTCTTTCTGTCCTCTCTGTCGACCCCCCAGGTGACTCGGGACGTCCGTCGGGGAGGTGAAGGCAGCGCGCCGGCTCTTACCCCAGTGTTGTCCAGGCCCAGGGTAATGCTCTCAAGATCCTTCGTGTGGCCTTGAGAAACAGCGGGTCTAGAGCCCAGACCCTCTGTGCTGGGTGTGCTCTGTCTGGCTCAGACTCTGCATCTGCTAAACACGTCAGTATGCAGTGACTTGTTTAGTGAGTGCAATGTTTACTTAGGAAATGCCAGCTAGCCAACAGAAAGTTTCAAGAGCTCAGAGCCTATTAGCAACGGGGCTTTGTGAAGCTGGGAAGGGGAGGCGCCGTGGGAAAAGAAGGGTTTGCTTACCAGAAACCTGCTGAGACGTGGCGCCTCTTTCCCTCCCAGAGTCATGGACATTCCCGGTGTTCCCATCTCATCTGTAGATGCTGAGGGCCACTTTAAGAAGGCATTTTCAGGGACAATTGCCCTTAGATAAAACGTTTATTATGTGATTAAGTAAGCGTGTTCAAATCAAGTGCAAAATGACATTTCCGTTTATAGATAATGCTAGGATATCAGCTAATATTTGTAAACATCCAGCAAAGCAGCAAACTGGCAAAACTCAGATTCTTACTTCAAAGGAAATTTAAAAAATCGAGATGGGCCAAAGGTTCAAATATAAAAAAGAAAAAATATACAAAGATCTAAACTGAAATGCAGGTAGAAATGTAACAACCTCAGAAGCATGTTTTCTAAGCGTGAATCAATGGAAGACACTACAAGAGGGAAGAGTCATAAATCTGACTTTGTAAAAATTAAAAAGAAAAGTGTAAATGAACTAACGCAAAAGCAGGAATGAAATGAAAAGGCAAACACAGGCCAGGAAAATATTCTGCACAAGTGGCTCACGGCCTTCGTTGAGGCGGCTCTTTGCCAATCAGTAGAAATAAAAAAAAGGTGATTGTTCCCAAAGAGAAGAACAACAAAAATACAATTGCAAGTGGCCTAAATGATCTTTGAGCCAGTGCAGAGGAGAGAGGATGTTCCGAACTGTCAGTCCTGGTGTAAGGAGAGCCTCCATTTGACACAGATTGTTATGACACATTCTGGAGTTACAAATGCAACAGAGAAAAAGTGCAGAAAAAACGACATGAAAGGAAAATATTCAGACCGAGTCAGGAGTTCTACCAGCCCCCTAGCAGGCAGGGAGAGGTGACATGAGAACCCCGCCAACAAACTGGAATTATATTTTGTTTCAGGACCACACACAGGTTATTCTTGGGTAAAATGCATCATAGATTTTCCCAACTAGTTTGCTATGGTAAGTGTTCACTCCCTATCAAATAATCCATTTAATTAAAAAAAAAGTGACAGCACCTAATACTTACTGAGTACATTCTAGGTACAGTGTTACACATACAGAAATTTATTCAGTCATCACAATAAGCCTGAGCCTTAGGTTTTATCATTATTATCCCCAGTTTATAAATGAGGGTTTTGTGTCATGCTTCCATGACACAGTTATGATGTCATGCATCAGTTAGTGCCAAAGACAAAATCTAAGTTCCAAGTGTCCCCTTAATGTCAGTCATCACCTCAACCATCAGCTTCTTTATCACTGTCACCACACTCACCATCACCATTTGCATCATCATCACCTCCACCATCACCACCATCACCTCCACCGTCACCACCATCACCTCCACTATCACCTCCACCATCACCACCATCACCTCCACCGTCACCATCATCACCTCCACCATCACCTCCAGCATCACCTCCACCATCACCACCATCACCACCACCATCACCTCCACCATCACCACCATCACCTCCACCATCACCTCCACCTCCACCATCACCTCCATCATCACCTCCACCATCACTTCCACCATCACCACCATCACTTCCACCATCACCACCATCACATCCACCATCATCACCATCATCACTTCCACCATCACCTCCAAAATCACCACCATCATCACCTCCACCATCACCATCACCATCACCTCCACCATCACCATCACCATCACCTCCACCATCACCACCATCACCTCCACCATCACGTCCACCATCACCACCATCACCTCCACCATCACCACCATCACATCCACCATCATCACCATCATCACTTCCACCATCACCTCCAAAATCACCACCATCATCACCTCCACCATCACCATCACCATCACCTCCACCATCACCATCACCATCACCTCCACCATCACCACCATCACCTCCACCATCACGTCCACCATCACCACCATCACCTCCACCATCACCTCCACCATCACCACCATCACCATCATCACCTCCACCATCACCACCATCACCTCCATCATCACCTCCACCATCATCACCATCACCACCATCACCACCATCACCTCCACCATCACCACCATCACCACCACCATCACCATCACCATCACCACCATCACCTCCACAATCACCTTCACCATCACCATCATCACCTCCACCATCACCACCATCACCTCCACCATCACCACCATCACCTCCACCATCACCACCATCACCTCCACCATCACCACCTTCACCTCCACCATCACCACCTTCACCTCTACCATCACCTCCATCGTCACCATCATCGCCACCATCACCACCATCACCTCCACCATCACCACCATCACCTCCACCATCACCTTCACAGTCACCATCATCACCTCCACCATCACCTCCACCATCACCATCATCACCACCATCACCACTATCACATCCACCATCACCACCATCACCTCCACCATCACCTTCACCGTCACCATCATCACCTCCACCATCACCTCCAGCATCACCACCACCATCACCTCCACCATCACCATCATCACCACCATCACCACCATCACATCCACCATCATCACCATCACCTCCACCATCACCTCCACCATCACCTCCACCTCCACCATCACCTCCACCATTACCTTCATCATCACCATCACCTCCACCATCACCTCCACCATCACCATTGTCATCACCACCGTAATTCTGGAGCCAGTTCATACTGGTCCTATAATCCCAAAGGTCTCCCACCCCTGATCTTTGACACTCCCACCTTTGCCACTTTGGCTGTTGAAAGATATTTTTCCTTCAAAGTAACTAAGTAAGTGTTAGTCACTCAGTCATGTGTGACTCTTTGCAACCCCACAGACTGTAGCCTGCCAGGCTCCTCTCTCCATGGAATTATCCAGGCAAGAATACAGGAGTAGTTTGCCATGCCCTTCTCCAATGTTTTCCCTCAAAGTGCATATCAAATGTTCCCTCTCTACAAACTCTGTGATTCCACATCCTTGATGCCAAGTGAAGGCATACCTCCTTACTATGGTATTATGTATGTGTGTATATATATATGAAAGTAAGTGAAGTCACCCCGTTGTGTCCAACTCTCTCAGTGATGAGACATGTATGTACCACATGTAATGTATTAATATAAACACATATGGGTGTGCTCAGTCGCTCAGTCACGCCCTCATGGTTGTGTCCTCTCTGTGACCCCGTGGACTGTAGCCCGCCAGGCTCCTCTGTCCATGCGGAAACTCCAGGCAAGGATACTGGAGTGAAGAGCTTATCCCACCTCCAGGGGATCCTCCCGACCCAGGAATTGAACTGAGGTCTCCTGCCTTGCATTCGGATTCTTTACCAGCTGAGCTACTAGGGAAGCCCTAGCGTATACATACATATGATTTTTACCATGTGTGGTTTAGACCTACCCGAAGGTCCAGCGCTTAAAGCACTGCAGGCTGTGGACCTGTGGAAGCCATGAAAAGCACACGACTGTGTGCACACTTCCTGTGTTTGTGTCGAGTGAGTCGGTTACGTGCTAAACCTGAGCGAATTCCGGGTCCCCTGCTCTTGCAGAGCCCTCAGTTACGATGCAGGCCACAGCCGCCTCCAGCAAAGCTCAAAACTACGGTGCCCACTTGGGAACAAATGAGGCCATTATTTGATATCTAAAGTGGACGGCTCTCTTGAAAAAGAATTCTATTGGCTGGATTTCCCGCCATCCTCTCTGCAATTTGACTCTTCTGAGTATGCCACAGCTGAACAGGCTAAATGCTAAAGATGCCCTGGAGTCTCATCACCTGAGCCGTGGCCCTCACTGCTTCACAGCAGAGGCGAGAAATGACCAGTCCGTCATTGAAGCCGGATGTGTTTATCTGCACCCGCAGTCACAGGGGACAAATACCAGATCCACTTGTGATTTTTTTCCTACTGCTGGCAAGGCATTACCAAAATCAACATTGAGCTGCTGCAAGTGGGTTTGGAGATTATATGTATATATTTATTTGAAAATGAAGTTCTAAAATTGTAGCTGAAGCGGATGGGCACTGATCCCAGAGGACCGCGTTTCCTTCCGTGACAGCGCTTCTTGAGAGAGAATGTGTTTGCTGTGCTAAGATTCGCTTTTAGGATTTCCGAATCTGTAGTTTGCAAGAGCCCATCCAGAAAGATGAACATCCAGGAGGCAGATATGTACCCTTACACGGGGAGCAGCTTGGTATTGCCAACTTAGATGCACATCAATAGCAAAAAGCCTCTGTTTACGCTCCTTTGTACAGAGTTTAAGATGAGAGAGAACAAGGAAAACATCCCAGAATCTCCCCACCCTCCCCCCTTGAAAACTCCCGACACTCTTTCCTCTGTCCGATTAGATACTTTCATCATGACTATAAAGGCTTTCATGGAGCGCGATTCTTTTAAAAACATACACCACGCCTTGGCATGGCAAACCTGAGGCTCAGCATCATGGAGAAAAGCAGCCTCTGCATGATGACCGCAGGATGGCCTCCCGCATGGGCCGTGGTTGTGAGACTCAACAAACCTTTGGATGGCAGACTCCGGGGCTGTCTGAGAATACCTTCGGTGACAAAAGTTGAGCTTGCTCATTCATTCTGCTTGCCATCAGGAAAAACGGACAGCTGTCTCCTCTTGTGTGCGCTTCTTACAAGAGACGGGACAGCAGGGAGGAGGGGCAGAGACAAAAGGAAGACATCCAAGAGGAAAGGACGCTGAGGGGTCCGTCAACTAGCGTCAGGGAAGCTCCGTAAGGTAAGGGGCAGCTGATCTCAGAGACATGCACCAGGCATGGGCTCCTCTTCACGGTGCTTTATACGAGGGACAGGTTCTTCGGATCAGAAGTGGCACAGACAGGACCCCACGGTCAAGGGAGTTTACACTTTCTGCACCACCAGTGGAGCCCCTGCCTTCCTTTTTGGTCACGTGGTTTAGCAGAAGCCTCTCCAGAGGCTTCCTCTAACCTGCACAGTTTAAAAGAAAATGCAGAAGAGAAATCTTGAGCATGTGGGAAGCCACTGTCTCATCTCTCCCCTTTGGGACAAGGAGAAGTCCCGCACCCTGTGTGGCCTCCGTGGCCACCTCCACTTCCTTCTTTCCATTTTGCGTCTCTCCCGCAGCCCCCTCCCAAGGAGGAATTCTCTGTCTGGTTCCCCAGTGGCTCTCTGCTCCCCCCACAAGGAGCTTGGAAGGTTTCTAGCAACTTCCATGCCACTGATTCCTTCTGGGAAGTTCAGATGGACCGCAAGGTCCACATAAAGGCACTGGTTATTCATAAGGGCCAGGCTCTGCTCTGAGGTTTGCGTTCAATTTCTCATCTTTTTTTTCACAAAACTGCTATGTTTGACCCCATCCCACCCCCCATTATAAAGAGGAATGGCCTGGAGAGTTCAAATTTTACCCCACTGCCTTTTATGTGGTGGCAGCCAAGATTCCAACCAAGACAGTAACTTCTGTCTTAACCTGAATATTTCCCATGAGCGAGCAGGTCTTCCACGTACCGTGAGGTGACAGTTCCCAGAAATAAGCCTGATGGGCCCAGGCCTCCTCTTGGGAACCAACCTAGGAGTCAAGGGCATCCAGGCTGCAGGAGGCAGGGAATTTGCACATGGATCTCGGAGCTAGCTGCCTGGAAGGCTGGTGAGGGCGGGGACTGGTGACTCCCCACACTGGCTCCAGGGCTGGCTCCCCTCATCCGCTCATGCTGGTCAAAGCTGTGGTTTCTTCAGCGGTCATGCCTGGTATGCGAGCTGGAGCATAAAGAAGGCTAAGCCCCAAAGAACCGATGCTTTCCGATCATCATGCTGGAGAAGACTCTCCTGGGACAGTAAGGAGATCAAACCAATCAATCTTAAAAGAAATCAATCCTAAATAGTCATTGGAAGGACTGATGCTGAAGCTCGAATACTTTGGCCCCCTGATTCTAAGAGCTGACTCATTGGAAAGGACATAGATGCTGGGAAGGATTGAAGGCAGGAGGAGAAGGAGATGGCAGAGGATGAGGTGGTTGGATGGCATCACCGACTCAATGGACAGGAGTTTGAGCGAGCTCTGGGAGTTGGTGAAGGACAGGGAAGCCTGTCATGCAATAGCCCACCTGGTCACAAAGAGTCGGACACTGAGCAAAGGAACAACAACATCCACTCGTGTGCAACATCCTCCTGTGTCCATTGTTGGGAGGATCCACAGAGAAGCCCTCACTTGTTTTATGAATTCATATTATTGCTAAATTCAAGAGGAAGAGAAGGAAAAAGGGGAAATGAAGACATCCTTGGTTTAAAACTTAACTCTTCCCTTGAAGCTGGGAATGAGTGTGTTGTTTCTGTTGAAACTGCAGCCTGGCTTAGCTCACACGACACCATCTATCAAAATTCCTAGCTTGCAGAGTCATCCTGCCAGACTCAATTATGGAGTTAATTCCACCCTAACTGGAAACAGAGCTTTTGGTTCATTTCCTCTCCAACCTCTCTGGGGATGTGTTTGATACGATTCCAGGGCATCCAAGTTCAGGCCAGTTTGGTCAGAATTGATGGGCGTTTTCTGGCTCATCTTCTGTGGTGTCAAGACACACACACACACTCACACACCCCACACACTCACACACGCGCTTCTGTGCTCCCCCAAAGCACACACACACCCACCCACACTCACGCACACACACATTTACACGGAAGCCCTGGCTCCCCTCTAACTCTGGCCGCACATTTTCGAGAAGGTGAGCTCCTGTTCTTCCTCAACATTTGCAGGCCGTGTTGTTGACCTCTGGCCTGTCTCCCAAGCTGTTTTTGTAGGTCACTGCCTGCATTCTCTCCCTCATTGCAAAAGTCCTGTTTCGATGAGCAGGGTCTGACAAGAACAGAACACCGAGTCTTCCGTGAACTCACCACAGACGTATTACAACACCGCTATCATCAGATCGCTTCCTCAGACTGTAAGAATTCCTGCCGGTTCTGATACGCAGCTGAGTTGTGGTTTAACTCCTCGTGCTGAGAACGCCACGGGGAGTCAGATGGAGTGGCCCTCGTGTTCTCTCTATGCAGTGCAGGTAGAGAACACCTTTGCAGAGACAGATGCAATGTCACGCTGATATTCTCATTCATTCGCTTCAAGGTAATGTTGGCTAAGTTTTCTGCTTTTTGTTCAACTGGCTATGTTTGGTACAACTGTATAAAAGAATCCTTTTTGGTAGGTGACAGTCACTGAAGATCATCAATTTATATGTCTTATCACTAAAGATAAGCTTCCACGGTTGGAAATGTCAGACAGAAGGAGAACATGGCTTTTGACTTTATTGTAAGACAATCAGCTTAAGCATGCACGCTTCATGCTAAGTCACTCAGTCGTGTCTGACTCTTTGCGACCCCATGGACTGTAGCCCTCCAGGCTCCTTGGTCTGTGGGATTCTCCAAGCAAGAATACTTGAGTGGGTTGCCATGCCCTCCTCCAGGGGATCTTCCCGACCCAGGGATCGAACCTGCATCTCCTGCAACTCCTACGTTGCAGGTGGATTCTTTACTACTGAGCCACTAGAGGAGCCCAATCAGTTTAAGAGAAAGCATACAACTTTAAAATGTTTTCAGTGAATTAAAAACTATGGTCTTTTTCAAAAACAAGAATATATAAATACACCAACTTTCTACACAAGGGCACTTACGTTTAATAACAACACAGATGTACTTTATTATTTATGTACTTGGCTGTACCGTGTGGCATGTGGGATCTTAGTTCCTTGACCAAGCATTAAACCCAAGCTGCCTGAAGGGGAAGCACTGGATGGCCAGGGGAGTCCCAAGCATGTACTTCAGTGGAATATACAAAAGTACAGTATATATTTTGAGCAGAGAGTCACTTCTCGTGAGAGAACAGTATGTTTAATTGCATCGGGTTCTTGAGATGTTAATAAAATATGACGATGTGGTCATACAAGGTAAAATACATTCCTGAACAGGAAGAGCACTTTTGTAAGTTGTATGTCGTATTATCATCAGAGACACAGAAAGAGAAGTTAAATAAGAACCACAGAAAGAGCAGCTGCATAGACCTATAATTTCATGGAGAAAACGATAGTTTTGTCTTGTATGAACATGAACCATTTTGATTCTAAGTGTCACTCCATCCCCAGATCTCCTGTGAGCTTGTCTTATAACTGGGAAAGTGGGTGGCCTTTTTAGCCTCTACTTTTCAGGTAGATGGTTGCTCACATGGTCAAGTTATCTGAAGATACGCCAGAGCTCAGAGTTGGTCGTTGAGATGGGTCAGTGGCTATAGGACACACTTCAGGGATCCTCCAGGACAGAGGGACACAGAGCCTCAGTGTCTAGATTGCGGGGAGGAGACCTTAGCTGCATCTCCATCATTGCTTTTCTGAGAGGGGAAATCTTGTTGTCACTTAGCTGGGCGGGTCTCTTTCTGACGCTGACTGCGAACAGTCTCATGCCCACGTCGTGGGGCTCCAGGTGGGGCGTTGACAGTGTGGACCTTGGGTCTGACTCCTGGCGTTCGAGTTCTTTTCAGTTGTATGACTTGGGCAGGGTTATTAAGCCTGAGAATTGCTTTCCTCCTGCTGGAATCATGACAACCTCTTCTCCGTAGAGCCGACGAAGGTGAGAGTGAAAGTGTTAGTTGCTCAGTTGCGTCCAGCTCTTCGCAACTCCACGGACTGTAGCCCGCCAGGCTCCCCGTCCATGGAATCTCCAGGCAAGAATACTGGAGCCGATTGCCATGCCCTTCTCCAGGGGGTCTTCCCCACCCAGGGATAGAACCGGGGTCTCCTGCCTTGCAGGCAGAAGTGGGAGTTAAATTAGCCAATTCTTGCAAAGCGCTCAGCAGGGAGCCCGTCCCCTGTGGAGCCGTTGGTCAGTGTTCTCTGGGGACACAGCTGCCACTGAACGACTTTCTGCGCTGGGACCTTTAGCCCCGTATCTCAGGCTTCTGGCAATAAGGAAACACTTCGTTTCCTGCTTGGGAGTGAAAAGCATGACTCCAACTTTATGACAGGAAATACAATCCAAACAGTATGATTTTTTTTCCCCCAGGCTCAAGTTTCCTTCTTGAGATCACCAAGTGGCCTTTGCCGAGTCTCAGCTGGCACTTACAACACTGATTCCCAAAGGCCGGACCGTGACAGAGCCCTGCGGTTCTGGGAACACGTATTTTCTGAATGTCAGAATTCTCGCAGCCAAGTGGCCCAAGTGGGGTCCCCAGACCTTAACTCCGTCACTTTCTCTCCAGGGGACACCTTCCTAATCAGGTCAGAGGGAGCGTGCGGACGCCAGAGCTCACAGCTCTCACCACGGGGTCATACGTTTCAGGGTTGAATGGCGCGTTCAAAATTATTCTTCTAATCCCTTCAGGGTGCAGGGCATGAAGCTAAGGCTGAGCAAGCAGAGGTGGATGTGTAAGGCTTATTTCCTTGCAACCAGGCAGGGCTTTACTAGGCTGTGAACTTGAGCAGAACAGGACGGACTAACCTGTTCTTCCTCACAGAGCTGGCTGTTGCATCTTGATAGATGTGCGCTGGTCGTGAGCATGGACAGCCACTGAGCAGGAAAGGGTGGGGGCACCTTCCCTCTCTGTGCCACTGATCAAATAACAAACAAAACCGCGTGGGCATTGCAGGATCTCCTTGCGCAGGGCACTGCTAACATCTCGCTCACCTCTGCAGTTTGTCCAACCCCCGCGGGGCTGGGATGGAGCGTCGCTGCTCCGTTAGTTCCCCGGACACGATTTCACAGCCACGTCTGCCTTTTGAAGCATCTGGATTCCAGTCATCCAGAGCCCTGTCTGCGTGAGGCATGAACTTTCCTCCAGGAGTGGAAACTACTTCCCCGAGATCGGCTGTCCCAAAGCCTTGGGGACCCAGCCTGGGCCCCCGGGCTCAGCCCTTTGGATTTCGTCCGGGTTAGTGCTTCCATGGCGCTCAGACCTGGCGGGCGGCCAGGAGAGGAAACGTGCAGCCTAGGCGAAGAGCAGGCGCTCCGATGTCTCACCTCCTCCTCCGGTCAGTGCTTTAAGGAAGTGTTCATTTCCTCTCTCTTTCAAACTTCCTCTGGGAAGGTTAAAAATGGAAGACTTTATTTGAGCTTAGCTTCTGAATTTGTTGTTACCTGCAAATCCAGACCTTCGTTTACCTGCTCACAATGCACTTGTCATCTGCCTCAGGAAGATTTTTACAGGTTCCAACATTCAGCTTGGATAAAATCGCCAAAATCAGGGAAGTGAGCCTATGTTCATCCATACTCGTGTGAAAGAGCTTTTTTGGTTGCTGTCACAAGTCCTTAAATGTTTATTGGTTAAATGAATGAATGACTTCCATAGCCAAACCACTGCTATGACTAGAGACAGACTCCATCCACATTCTGGATGTTTATTTCACGTATCTATCTGCTGAGAACTTTTCTCTAAATGACATTTATATCTTGCAGTAATTTTAGATTTTCAGGAAAGTTGCATGCATTTCGCAGAGAACTTTCCTAGTGTTAATGTTTTATGTAACCATGTTGCATTTTGTAAGACCCTGAAATTAACATTGCTGTAATATTTTTAACTATAGACTTTATTCAGATTTCACCATTTTTCAAACCAATGTTCCTTTTCTCTTCCAGGATTTAATTAAGGATACCATATCATATTTAGAAGTGGTTGGAGACTTTTTTTCTCCCTCATAAAATTAAACAAGCCAAACTTCCCCTAAGAAAATAACAACTAATGAAATTTACTGGGAGTTGGAAGGATTGTTCTACAAAGGGCCAGATAGTACAGTTTAGGCTTTGTAACCATGTACCTTTGCAAAAGTAGCCACAGACAATGATTAAACAAGTGAGCACAGCTGTGTTCCAATAAAACTTTATTTGCAAAACAGGAGGTTGTCATATTAGAGTCTTAGGCAACAGTTTTCCAACCTCTGGTTTTATTGAGCTGTGATTTAACATCAAACTTGGTGTAATAGTCACTCAAACCTCCCTTCTTTCATCGTTACCGAAGAATGTGGAGTTCTCCTACGTGAGCTACATGGAGCCCCCTCCCCTGTTTTCTAGACTGAAGGTGGCAGAATTCTCTTGACTAAAGACATCTCTGTCTACTTTAACCTACACTCAGAAATCCTCTACTGTAATACTGAGAGAACACTCACTATACAAAGTTAAACTGCCAGTTAACGGTCACTATCTTGCAATAAGGCTTGTTTAATATCCGCTTGGCTGAAGGGGAGCGGCTTTTGAAAACTGGTGAATCTTGTCAATCAATTCCACTTAACTGAAATTTATCTTTGTAAGATGCATTCACCTTTCATGTAGTTATGTTTGGAGATTGCTTCTTTGAAAAGTGAGCTGTTCATTCTGAGTTGCTAACTTTTTTTTTTTTTTTGAACGTATATTTTATTCTTTGAAGCATTTTTAGGTTCATGCAGGAACCAAGTGAGAGGTACAGACTGTCCCCGTAAGTCCCTTGCTCCCACAGATGCCCAGCTTCCCTCACTGGGTCATCCTGACTGGTCCATGGGGCCCAGATGTTGGTCAAGCAGTATCCTGGTGTGTCTGTGAGGAGGCTTTGAGTGGGATCAGCACTTGAGTTGGTAACTAGTAAGGCAGATCTCTCTCCCCAGTGTAGGTGTGGGCCTCACCCTGTCAGCTGAAGACCCAAATAGAGAAACGCTGACCCTTCCTGAGTCAGAGAGAACTCCTCCCACTCACTGGCTTTCCTTTGGGACACTGGCTTTCCCTGAGCTCAAGCAGTATTTTTTAATTTTAGTGAGGTCCACCTGGTCCGCTGTTTCTTTCCTGGATCATGTTTTTAGTGATGTCATCACCAAATCCAAACTCGTCTAGATTTGCTCCTGGGTTATCTTCTGGGAGTGTATGGCTTTGCGTTTTGTGCTTAGTTCTGTTGCCTGTTTTGAGTTAATTTCTGTGAAGTTTGTAGGGTCTGTGTCTAGCTTTGTTTTTTGCATGTGGATGTCCAGTTGCTTCAGGACGTTCATTTGTTGAAAAGACTGTCTTTTCTCTGTTGATTTACCTTGGTTCTTTTTTCAAAAATCGTTTGTCTTTATTTGTACGGGTCTATTTCTAGGTTATCTGTTCAATTTCATTGATCTATTTTGTCTGTTCTTTTGCCAGTTCCGTACTGTTGTAAGTGCTGAAGTTGGGTACATTAGTACTCTGACTTTTTTCTTCTTGAATATTGGGATGCTATTCTGGGTTTATTAACCTTTTAAAGTTTTGAAAGATTTTCAGGTGTGGATTCTTCACAACTCTCTCTCTTTCTGTGTATGTAGGTAAAAATACATACGTTTTTTAATTAATACATATAAACTCCTTGGAAATCATTACTTATTTTCTAGGCCCTGAGCCCTCCAGCTATTTTGAGCTTCCTGGGAATACACCTAGAGCTTGATTTTATTTCACTTTTTCTGTCAGGGAAGCATGTACACAGTGCTGTTTTTGGTTGTTTTTTAAAAAAGTTTCTGAAAGCTTTTAATGCTTCAGCTATCACCTGTGGAAGCCATAGTTGAGTTGTAGAGAGTCCTTCACATCGCTGTGGAAAATGAATTTCCCAGAGTTACAAGGTGTGGTTTTTGGCATGTTCAGTAAAAAGGAAACAAACAATAGTAAAAAGGAATTTCTAAGAACATTCCTTTACCTGTGAGTAATCTTGTTTTATTTCCTGCTTGACCTGCCTAAAAGGAATTAATCCTCCCGGGAACACTCCGAGGTTTCATGAGACCCCAAGGAAGTTGTAGTTTACGACAGAGCTAAAACCCCTTGGTGAGCATTGCTATCACATAAAGAGGAGTGGACAGCTTCACCTTGTGACTGCAGATGGCTCGCTGTCTCCTTTTCCTGCCTTGCCTGGGGAGTTTTCTGGGCCCAGGAGTGTGACTTGGGGAATCAAGCAGCCGAGGCAGTGACATTGCTAGCGGTTTAGAATGACCTTCTCTGGAGCAGAGTTTGGTGGAGTGACTGGTTCCATCACTATTAGGAAATTGGAGATTGTCCACTCTGAAATTTGTATTTTATTTTAAATCAGTGATTTTTAGCTTTTTTTTTTTTAAACAGTTTGGGAATCTCCTGGCAGTTATAGATTGAGTCCTTGGAAAAATACTGTTACACAAAACTTTGCTTATAATTCTTAAGAGATACAAAGATGTTCTGCATCTCAGAATGAGCACTTATCTTTTAAAATCTCATTTTTGAACTTACTTTTTGAAAGGTATATACCAGGTGTTGGAGAAGGAAATGGCAGCCCACTCCAGTGTTCCTGCCTGGGAAATCCCTTGGACAGAGGAGCCTGGCGGGCTACAGTCCATGGGGTTGCAAAAGAGTCAGACGTGACTGAGCGACAAGCTGCATACCACGTTTGCCATGCAATTTCTTCTAACTCTGTTTATTATAACAGTTTTGTTTCAACACTATAAATCAAGAGTGAGCCGACTGTGGCCCCTGGCTCTGATGTGGGCACCCACCTGTGCTTGTAAATAAAGTTTTATTGGGACATGGCCCTGACCGTTTGTGTATGTACTGTCTACTGCCGCTTTCAAGATGCTAAAGCAAAGTGAATAGCTGAGAATGAGGTTGCACGGCCTGAAAAATGGAAATATTTACTATTTGGACCTTTTTGGAGAAAAGCAGCTGACTCATGCTATCAAGAGTGAAATTTGGGATGGTGGAATGTATGGCTTTTTATTTGATTCATGTCAATAATAAACTACATTTGAAACATTCTCCAGATCACACGGGCTTGATATTCATGTAGCAGGGTACTTAATGAGACTTGCCTGTTATCGCAGAATCTAGGCCAAGCCTGCAAGCCGAGACAACGATCGCTCACCTCCCAGGCTGAGAACAGCACCCCCTCACCCCCGCCCCACCAGAGACCTGCCGTGGTTCCACTTGCCCATCGGGTTCATCTCTGCACTCCCTGCCCTCGAACACACCGTTGAGAAAACAAACGAGTCAGTTCCAAAGGTTGCCATTACTCCATGTTAATGGGGTATCATGTGTTTACCTTCTTCACTGGCCTGCCAAGAGAATCCAGTAAGTCTGTCTCACAGCGCCCAGCTCTCACTCTTAGCCTTTGCTGCTGCTCCTACTTGTATAAAAAGTAGGAACTCTGGGAAGATGGAAGGCGGCTTTGAGAGTTGCATTCACTCATTTCTGCAGCCAACGTCCTGTTGGGTGGCTTCCCCACACACCACTCTGAACATGGCACAGGAGTAGAAAGACGAATCAGAGCGTGTGGTGGTCTTGCAGCTGATGGCCAAGCCTGGACCTCAGGTCCTGCCTGTGAGCCGGACACCCTGGGCACCATCGCTTCTTCTGACCAAGCATCAAGATGGGGGCAGCGCCGCAGGCTGGATTTGCTCCGGTCAACCGAGGAAGGGAATTCTAAACTTAACAGTTCTGTGCATTGGGATCCGCTCATCTTTCTCAGAATCAATTCACCAGAGTGTAGAGACATCTGAACGAACAAGGTCAGGTGAGACGTGACTCTGCCTTGGTGGTCAGTTTGCATCTTTATGGTGGGATAGGATGGGGAATGCAGAAAGCCATCCCCCACCCTTACTTTCCCCATTGCGACATGTCTGCGGGAGGGTCTACCCTGCGGAGCCCTGGGTCTGACCCGTGGGGAGTGGTGCTGGGGATCCCAGGAGCATCAGAGGGCACACATCTGCTGGGAGGAGTGCTCCAAGGGCGGAGGAGTGCCCCAAGGACGTGCCCTCCCCAGCCTCTCCTTCCAGCACTTTGTGAGAGCCCTGGAGCCCCCTCTGAAAAATTCACTCTGACACTTTGCGTAGCTCAGGCAGCACTGGGGGTGCTGGGCAGGATGGCACAACCTCTCACCCATCTCCGGAGGAGGAGGAGCTGTCAGAACCACATCTGCAAATGCAAGAGGTGGACGGTTTGGCTTAACGCTCCAAGGTAGTGCACACACCGGCTCCCAGACATGTGCTGATGGCTCCAGCCATCTGCTGGACAGACTTCTGGCTGACTCTCAAATGCAGGTGCCAAATGGCCTTCAGGGGCATCCACCTAAGGTAGACTGTGGGTCCCTGGGGAAACGCTCTGTGCCCGGCAGGGCTGACTCCTCCACGGAAACAGCGACGTGGGGCCACTTCCCCTGCAGAAGGTGGGAGAGTTCCCACACTGAGCGGTGCTGAGATGCTGTAGGTCTGTATTTGTGTTAAAATCTGTGAACGGAATCACAGCCGTAGAGACAGACTGATGGTTGCCAAGGGGCAGGGGTTTGGGGGAGGGGTGGAGGGGGAGGTGGGGGTCAGCGGACGTCAGCTTTTGCATGTAGAATGGATAAAGAAGGTCCCACTGGGGAGCACAGGGAACTATACTCTATCCTACATAAGTGAAGTTGCCCAGTTGTGTACGACTCTGCGATCCCGTGGACTGTAGCCTACCAGTCAACTCCGTCCGTGGAACTTTCCAGGCAACAATACTGGAGTGCATTGCCATTTCCTTCTCCAGGGGATGTTCCTGGGATCGGATTGAACCCAGGTCTCCCACATTGCAGGCAGACGCTTTACCGTCTGAGCCACCAGGGAAGCCATCTTACATAAAAATATTTTTAAAAGGAATGTATATATGTATGACTGAATGACTTCGCTATGCAGCAGGAATTAATACAACATTGTAAATCGACTACACTTCAATAGATTTTTTGAAAAAGTAGTATGTCATTTCTTTACAACACCGTACTCAGAACCCCTAACATAGGCAGATATTCCTTTATCTACCTGTGAACAGCGCATTTCCCTTCCTGCTTATGATGGAACATGCCTGACACTGTTTGTCACTTGGCACCCACTTCACGTCACGTGTCCTTCCCCCCTCTCCCACACCCAACCCACGTCCAAGGACAGGTGTGACCGCCAGCATCGAATTTCACACCCTTCAGGTCTCCATGGGAAGAGGCTGACCTTTCCTTTCACAGGGAAACGCGGGATCATCTCAGAGTTTTAAGAGCAGGAAGATCGTGTATTAAGAATGGCTCGTTGGAAACTGGAACGAGAATTTCAAACGCTCTCCACACACCTCTTCTTAAAAACGGGCCAGGGAATTCATGGATTTGGCAGAACATGCATCTCCAACAGGGCAATGTGGTTCCCTGGAGGTGAAAACTAATCCTCGATGGACAGAAAGCCCCTGAGATATGACCGCAGCCTGTGGGCCTTCAAATGAACACAGGACATACCACTTGCAGTGTATCTGTGACAAGGGGTCACGGGAAGGGGTTAGGATGGGCACGTCTACAAACTCCTTCAGGGTGGACGAGAAGATGTTTGAGGGACACGCACGCAGAGAGGAAATACTGCAGCAAGAATGAAGTCCGCAGGCAGTGTCACAGTGGGCCCTTTTTTATTCCAGAAACAGGCTAACCAGGGACCGAGAGACTTCATGGTTTACGTAACACTCGTGGGAGACTGCTCCCATGACCAGGTTTGATTCCTGGCAGGGAACCAAGATCCTGCGTGCTGTGCCACGAGGCCAAAAAAAAGAAAAAGCTGTTGCCTGTTTTCTTCACATTGAGGGTTTGGGCCAAGCCTGCCTCTAGCCAGTTTCCCAGTGCCGTTTGTCCAGCATGTTTGCTCACTTGGTGTCTCTGCGTCATCGTTTGGTAATTCGTGCAATATTTCAAACTTTTTCATTATTATTACTGTATTTGTTATGGCGATCTGTGATCAATGATCTCTGATGTTAAGACTACGCCTTGGAGGCTTCCCTGGTGGCTCAGTGGTAAAGAATCCACCTGCAATGCAGGATACATAGGAAGAGATGCAGGTTTGATCCCTGGGTGGGGAGGATCCCCTGGAGGAGGGCATGGCAACCCACGCCAGTATTCTTGCCTGGAGAATCCCATGGACAGAGGAGCCCAGTGGGTTACAGTCCACGGGGTCACAAAGAGTCGGACATGAAGCAATTGAGCACGCACATGCACTGTACTCTGCTGAAGGCTCAGATGGTGGCTAGAATTTTTAAACAATAAAGTATTTTTTAATTACAGTATGTGCATGCTTTTTAGATGGGATGCTATGCACCTACTAGGTGGCCATCCCTTGTAAAGGAAGCTTTTCATGCACCAGGAAAGCAAAACACGCGTGTGATTCACTTTATTGCCCTGTTTGTTTTTCTGTGACGCTGGCTTTACTGCAGTGGTCTGGAACTGAGCACACGTATCTGAAGGTGTGCCTGCAGCTGGTTTGCAAGCCTGGGGAACACTGTTTTCTCAGACTCAACCCCAGAAAAGACAAACACGTGAGCATATTCCTGGTGACCTAGTGTTCAGCGCAGAGCTTGTAGCGCTGGGAGAGGAAGGTTCTTTCCCCTGAGCAGGTCCCCCTAAGATAAGTCCACAAGTCGCTTAGTGAGACGGCCCGGCTGCAGAGGATGGTGCTCACCAGGGCCCAAGTCCAGGCTGTCCGGGCTCCACTGATGCCATGGGACAGTCGTGCTTCCATCCCCAGGGCGGCCCCTCCTCTGGGCCCCGCTGATGCCGTGGGACAGCGGTGCCCCCATCCCCAGGGCGGCCCCTCCTCTGGGCTCTGCTGATACCATGGGACAGCAGTGCCCCCATCCCCAGGGCGGCCCCTCCTCTGGGCCCCGCTGATGCCGTGGGACAGCGGTGCCCCCATCCCTGGGGCGGCCCCTCCTCCGGGCCCCATCCACCTCCTCCTGGTCACAGCCACTTCTCAGGCCTCCGGCCTGCCCGCTGTTGGCCTGTCCTGGATCGTCAGGCTGTATCCCACCAGCACCCAAATTTGGGGCTCGCTCTTCAGAGCCGGATATGGAAGCAACTCCTTTCCTCACCGTGCATTTTACATGCAACCTGTAGTTGATCTTAGTTTCCTATAGTTCTCTGTCTCTAGGAACTTTGGGAAAATGTACCCGAGTCTTGCCTGGGGGCATATTTGAAGCATCTCACCTGCTGTTCTCCTGGTTCCCTGAGGTGTCAGGACAAGCCTCCCCCGGGAAGCCTTCCATTCGCTGGGCCTTGAGAGGCACACATAAACTGCACTGTTTTCTGTTGTAAAAATGTTAACTTTAGCCGTTTGCCATTTCATGCTTTGTAGAGTTTCCCTGGTGGTTCAGATGCCTGCAATGTGGGAGAGCTGAGTTGATCCCTGGGTTGGGAAGATCCCCTGGAGGAGAGCATGGCAACCCACTTCAGCATTCTTGCCTGGAGAATCCCACGGACAGAGGAGCCTGGCGGGCTACAGTCCATGGGGTCGCAAAGTCAGACACGACTGAGCAAGTGACACTTTCACTTTTCACCGCTGTTTTCTGGAGCCGTGGATGCTTGGCCCCATCCCAGGTCAAGCCGGGCTTTCATGGAGGACCTTATCGCCAGGAGGACCCTTCCCGAACCTTCCTGGTGCCTACAAATACGTATCCACTGTCTTGTCATCATCAATATTCTTCTATGTAGAGGAAACAAGGAAAATCTATAGTTCTTAATACATTGATTTTCTCCACAAATTTATTGATCATGTCAAATGAGCAAAACATGCTACATTAGATAATTTTTAATGTCTTTGTACAATCTTCCTTTAAAAACAAAATGGGAACATTTTAGTGCTAAAGCATTTTGCAAGTTGCCAGGCACCGGTTTATATTTTGGTGTGTCACAACAGAGGTTGTGACAGAACAATTGTCTTCTGAGGCAATCATTTTCCATGGAGAACAGACAGTCTGGAAATGCTGGAAATTAGGGATCTTCTCATTTTTTGACCTAGAAGGATTGATCCAGACTTACTTATGGAGTTAAGGTATGGAGTAAACAACGTTCAGAAAGGTTTAGCCTGGTAGCAGTTACATAAGCAAAATCACCGGATCAAAACAAGCAAATAAAAACATTGCTTTGGCATGTGTGGGACCCAGTTGCACAACCCGAATGCCTTGTGCTGACCCTGTAATTAGTCATGATGGCTCCTGACGTGGATGTACCTGCATGGGGGCGGGGGAGACGTGGTTACACCAACAAAAACATTCTCATTTTTGCATGACCTGACATGGCCTCCTTTCTCCCAAAGGGGAGCTCGTTTGGACAAACGATGTTCGCATGGGCAGATTCTGAACCGGTGAATGCAGGGAAACTAACAAAAATGCAGCAACCCATGGAGAAAGAAAGTCAAATCAATTTCCCAATATGAAGAGGTGAGAAGCAGCAGGGGGCCGTCAGTGTGAAAAGCAATGAACGGGGAGAAAAATGTGGGACTCGGCCCTCTCTCCTCCACCTCAGTCAGGCTGAGTGTCCCTTTTGAAAGTAACAAGAGCCCTGGAAGTGCAGACGTCAAATTCGGCAAATAGGTACCCTGTGTTTCTTCTGCACAGCACAGACTTTCTGTTAGAATGGGACTCAATCTATGAAAAGAAATCAGCCTGTCAATATGCTCTTGTTTTTCTCCACCAGCAAGGAACTCAGCTCATTTTGAAAAGCCAAAAGGAACACAGGCTGACTCTTAGAATGAATGCCCCCAGGCCAGCTCAGTTTTGGAGGTCACATGTTCTTAGGAGACCAGGAGAGCTCCTCAGTTTGCCTGGCTGTGGGGAGGTGGAGAAAGCCAGCCTGCGGTGATGCGATGAGGTTCCTCCGCTCACTGTGGAGGGCGGGTCGGGCAGAGGAATCCACAGGGCCCCACCTGGGTGGAAGTGGAAGTGTTAGTTTCTCAGTTGTGTCTGAATCTTTGCAACCCCATGAACTGTAGCCCGCCAGGCTCCTCTGTCCAGGGGATTCTCCAGGCAAGAATACTAGAGTGGGTTGCCATTCCCTTCCCCATGGGATCTTCCCGACCTAGGGACTGAACCTGGGTCTCCCACAGTGCAGGCAAATTCTTTACCTTCTGAGCCACCAGGGAAGCCCCTGAGGGTGGGAGGGACACAATTCTGCCCAAGAAGAGAGACCTTGGAGATGCAAGCCAACAGAGATTAGAGCATCTCCTTAGTACTCATTCAAGGAGCTCTGTGATTGACACCAGTCTTACCCAGACAGACTACTTGACGATTTCCATAGTTTGGGGAGTAGAAACAAGACATATTTACGGGGGGAGCGACTCCAGGCGTAGGTGTGAGCGAGCAGTCCTGTCCATGGACTATAGCCTGCCAGGCTCCTCTGTCCATGGGATTCTCCAGGCAAGAATACCGGAGTGGGTAGCCATTTCCTCCTCCAGGAGATCTTCCTGACCCAGGGATTGAACCCACGTCTACCTCTTGACCACTCTGGAAGCCCAGAAACAGGACAGGGTGGGCTAACTCCCATTCAGTGTTTTATTGAGGGGGAAAACAAAGGTCTTCGTATGTCTAGTGACTATAATTCTCTCTCCAGATGAGCCCCATTTCACCGTGGGCTTCTCATCTTGAAGGAAGGAAAAAACAAGTTGTATTCAGCTATAAGGGATTCTTGAAGACCTGGTAGATTCCCTTGTTCCATGCTCTTGGGTTTGTGTGAAAAAGCAAACAAACTCAGAAAGCAAAACCCTAAAGCTTCCAACAAATTGGAAATACACAGTCAATGAGGGACAACATTTATCTTTTGGAAAAGACCTTTAAATAAAGACTCAGAGGGGGAAAAAAAAGAAAAATAATCATTTGGTGTATTTCCCCAGCATATTGGCTTTTTCATTGTCGGTGTATGCATTTTCACTTCCGCCAAGACATCTGCATCCATCCTGCTTATTACCAGATACTGAGCATCGCCAGGCAAGGCTGTTACTATGGCGAGTGCTTTCATCGGAGGAGGAGTATGAGAGGGACTCACAAACTGTACTGCGAAAACAGGAAGGCAGAGAAAAAATATTCTTCCTTCTCGGGCCTGAGCATTTGAAAGGAGGTGGTGACCACGAAATATTTAACAATTACCCATTTAGGTTAGCAACCTTATTGTAAGAATTGTAGGAGGCACCAAGGCAAACCCGGGGTGTTTCCTGATCTCAAGGACCTCGCATTCTCTTTGGGGAATCCTGCCATAATCACCACAGATGGATGATCCCCTCGATGCAATACGCACATGGTGACCTGAGAAATAAGTTAGGAAACAGGAGCTTTGGGAGCCCAGGTAAGGGAGATACAATGGGCAAAGTTTGATCAAGAAAGATCTCTTCAGGGAAGGGGTGTGTAAACCTTGTTTTTAAAGGGTGGACGATGTTGGGATGGATCAGAGACAGTTAAGGATTACGGAAAAGTTCAAATGCATATTTGATGGTTAGAAGTAAAGGGAAAAGTTGGAATCCAGATGAAAAAGATAAATGCATCCCGGTTCTGGGGGGATTGCTTTTGAAAGGCTAAGGAATTCAGATGATACCCTGCAGGGAAGGATTAGAGGCTGTAGGTTTCTAACGGGTCCTGGTTTCCCGCTTCTTTCTAAATGGGGACAGGTGTTGAGTGACAGGTCCCCGGGTCCACCTCCCCCAGTTGGGGTCAGGCTGGGGGTGCAGATGAAGTCCTCATTTGGCAGTTCACCAACGAAGCTTTGCTCCCATTCCTGCTCTGAGCCTGGCAAACACTCCCCTGAAGTGTATTGAGTGTGTTTCCAGGCTGCCCCTCACGGAGCACAGCCTCTCCAGTGTCGGCTCTCTGCCAACCAGCCCCAATCTGTCCCTGAATCAACAGTGTGTGTCTGCAGCCATATCTCCCAGCAGCTCACCAGCCCCCTGCGGGAACCCGCTGGTTTCTAGGGGCTGCTGACTGCGTCTATCTCCTCTCACCGTTGTGGGCAGGGCTGGGCATCAGAGGGAATGGCTTGTACCCTCCATGTACTCTTGGCCTGACTTCAGATGGTCTTCTGGTTGCTTCCTAACTCTGCGGACTCACATTTCCAAGTGCTGGAAAAGTCTAGTCTCCAGCACCCTTCCTGAGTAGGCGGGCTGGATGCTCAGATCTGGTGGATACTCTGTCTTCACCAGGAATCTCAGCTCAGCTTTTCCCTACTCAGTCTACCTCCTAGCTAACCAGGCATGGGCAAGGAACATGATCTAGAAAGCAACGCACTAAAGGCATGAAACCTGCTATTGTGTAAAATGTGTTAGAAGAACAGAGAGTGTTAGGAGGAGAGCTGGTTGACAGTGTTTCAGGGTCCCACGCGGTGAAGAGATCTGGGTTCTGGAAGTGATGTGTGTTCTTAGTCGCCCAGTCAGGTCTGACTCTTTGAGACCCCAAGGGCTGTAGCCCACCAGGCTCCTCTGTCTGTGGGATTCTGCAGGCAAGAATACGGAGTGGGTTGCCATTTTCAAGTGTACTGGATGGAAAAGGAAGGATAGATATGAGACTTGTTGTTGGTATTCAGTAGCTCGGTTGTGTCCAGCTCTGTGACCCTTTGGACCGCAGCATGCCAGGCTCCCCTGCCCTTCACCGAGACAGAAGAAGAAGAAATGGACCAGGCACGGTGACTCCTCGGCCCGAAGGACCAAACAGGATGGAGTCCAGGGCGACTGAAGAGCTTCTGGTGTGGACGATGGAGAGGAGGCAGGTGCCATTAACAGAAATAAGGAAACAGGAGGGACAGTTACCTTCCCCACCCCGGGATGGGTGGGTTTAATTTAAATGCTCAAGTAAAAATGGAAGTCTTCCTCATTGTCTTTGAGGGGGAAATGGTGCTCCTGGGTGAATTTGCTAGTGAAGAGAGAGAAAAACAAAAAGGAACAAACGGGTAAGAGATGGAGGAATTAGCTCAGGGAAATGTTCCTGTTTAAGAAGTTTGAGGGAGGAAAGGAAGAGAAGTCAGCGAAGAGACAGGAGTGAGAGCCAAAAGCGCTGAGCCACGGAGGCTCAGGGTCAAGGAGGTCAAGCAGTCCCAGGCTTCGGAAGAAATGCACCAGTCATGTCACACGCTCTTGAGAAGGCATGATGAATGGGGAATAAGTCGATAACTGGGAGAGAGGGGTTCGTGGACGCTCACTGGAGCACTGCGCTCCTCCCGGTGGACATGGAGCCATATGCCGCCAGCCAGGGCGTCGATGATTATAAATAGTTGGAGAAGTTTACAGCAGATCTGGGTATGAATAAGCAGCGATCGTTGAGAAATTTGGCAGAGTAAAGAATGAGGGCTTCTGCTCCGTGTGGGCAAAGCAGAGACTGAAAAGATTCTGGATGTGGGGGGGGGGGTCATTGTTTAGGAAAGAGGAGGAAGGTGTTTTATGCTCATTTATAAAAGCATAAAATGTGAAGTACTTTCGTACAAAACTTGTGCAACTGTGAACAATGTAGAAAATAATAAATATTTTTTACCAAGAAACATCAAGGGAAACCCATATAAATGGAAGGATCTGAATATTTATCTTATCAGAGGAATTGTTAAAATATTGTTTTTTGTTTTTTCTTTTCTCTGTCTTTTTTGTTTTTTAAGTTATGAAAATATGATAACATATTTATAGGAGACACAGAAAATACAGAACAAACTTACAGGTAGTTCCACCGTGTACTACAGTTGTTTTTTAAGGAGATAAATTAGGATCTTTAGTTGGAATTTCAATATCAAACTCTCCAAAATTAACAGAATGAATGTAGAGAGAAGTGGAATACAGTAGACCCGAAAGACGTCATGAGCCAGTTCGACGTAATTAAGATTTGCCCAATTTTCATACAGCAGTAGGATACAAATTTCTGTTCAAGGTCCCATCAACTCTAACCCAGGAGACACTGGAGATACTAGCAGGCCGAACCCAGAGACAGAGCTCCAGGCGCAGACGCTTCATGGTCTAACGGTGTTGAATTAACCTCTAGTAATTGATCAACACGTTTAGTAAAGTCACAATCGAAACCCCATCACTCTTTTTCTTTCTCCTGTAGCAGCTCCACAGATTCTGTACACAGTGTGTCTTGAAGCACAAAGATTTTGAATAAGAAAAACACATGAAACTAGGTGCCATCTATATTTTTATTTATAGAATCTGACAGCCCTACCTAATATCAGCACCTGGAAAACTGTCTAGGAATATTCCCTTCTGTGGGCTTCTCAGGTGGTGCAGTGGTAGAGACTCTGCCTGCCGATGCAGGAGATTCAGGATCCTCGGGTTTAATCCCTGGGTCGGGAAGATTCCTCTGGAGGAGGGCATGGCAACCCATCCCAATATTCTTGCCTGGAGAATCCCATGGACAGAGGAGCCTGGTGGACTGCAGTCCATGGGGTCGCACAGAGTCAGACATGTCGGAGCACACAAGAGCATCCCCTTCTGTATCTTTATTTTGGTGCAAATCATCAGTACCCAGTTCAAGATTTATTTCCTTTTTCTGTTAGCGAAAGAGGTGTGGTGGGGCCTGGCTTCTTGCTGCCCAAAAGCCAATAAACAGGCCATGATGGTGGAAAGCAAAGTTTGCTCTATTTCAGATGCCGGGAACTAGGGAGGGAGGCGGGCAGACATCTGTCTGAAGGCTGACTCCCCCCACCCCAGCCACCAACTAGTGGGGCAGGAGCTTTTACAGATGGAGTGTGAGACAGGGGGGATTGCATCCAGAAACAGCACAGTCATCTCCGAACCGGTCATCGATGGTTTGATCAGCATCATGTGGGTTGCTTTAGGTACAGTTAATCTTCACTTCCAGGGTCCATTTTTTCTGCATTCTTTGTGGCCAGTTCTCAGAATTGTGGCAGCTTGTGTCCTGGGTATGATCTGGTCATCGTGTGGTTAACTCCTCCACCTGGGGTTTCAGTATCTAAAGACAGCTCACAGGATGTGGCTCAGAATATCATCTATAGCCCTTGAGAAAGAGCAGAAAGTCCTTGACTATGAGTTAAGGTTAATGAGTGTATTATTATTATCTGGGCTCCTTTGACTGTTTTCCTTTGTCTTCACATGTTCTCAATTTTCTGATTAAACTTTTTCTTTGACTACAGGTTTTCGTAGACAAGAGACAGGCAGAGGACTTGGGAAACGGCCAGGACCGTCGGGTCCTGCTGTCTCATCTCCACATCATCGACTCTTCCCCGTCTTAGGAAAGGGTTCTTGTCAATGTTTCTTCTCTCCCTGGGCACCTCCACCTAAATGTGTCCGAGAACAAGCTCATTACCTTGTCTCGGAAACAAGCTAATACTTCACCCCTGGCCTCCCTACTCACGTCAGGGATGCTGCCTCCGGATTCTTGGTTGCAAGTGACAGAAACTCAATGGGACCAAATGTGGTCAAATGGCAGTTTATGGCCTTGAATGATGAACCTGCCTGAAGGGTGAAGGCGGTAGGGCCCAGGGTATGGAGCAGGGCGGGGACACGGTCGGCACCCTTCTTATCCCTGCCCGCTCTGTAGGACAGCCTTGTTCCCTCAGGGCATGCAGGTCCTAGAGGGCAGCCTGGGCTAGACTCTGGCTCTGCCAGTTCACAGTATGACCCAGCACCTAGTTACCGACCCTTCCTGAGGCTCCCTTTCCTCCTCCACCAACTCCATTCTGAATTTGTTTCTCCAGAAGCAGAGAGATTTGGATGCACTTGGTTGTCCGAGGGGATAGCCTCAGGAGAAAAGGAGGCAGGGAAGAAGCCGGACAGGCTGGGGCAAGGATGTGGTCTCAGCTAGAGTCTGCGGTCCAGCTGATTCCACAGGGAGCTCTGCAGAGGGAGGTGCGGTGCAGAGCTGGACCCGCTTTGAGACGAGGACCCCGGAACCAGCCTGGGTGTCCCTGTGTTACTGGGTGCAGGTTGTCTTTGCGGGAGACAGAGCTGGGGTGGAATAACCTCCCAGGAACAGAGGCTCCCGTGGGGTCAAGGCCAGTGGAGCAGGAAGGGGTACCCTGGCCCCTGGAAGCCTTGATGCTCAGCAGTGGAGGAGGCCAGGGCAGGACGCCAGCAGCGTCCACACTGCGCGTGAAGCAGGACTCGCCGTGTGGGTCTCAGTCGTGAGAGGTGCGTGCGTGCGCGCGTGCTAAGTCGTGAGAGGTGCGTGCCTGCGCGCGTGCTAAGTCGTGAGAGGTGGTGCCTGCGCGCGTGCTAAGTCGTGAGAGGTGGTGCCTGCGCGCGTGCTAAGTCGTGAGAGGTGGTGCCTGCGTGCGTGCTAGTTCTCTTCCGTCACGTCTGACTCTGTGCGACCCTGTGGACTGTAGCCCGCCAGCCTCCTCTGTCCGTGGGATTCTCTGGGCAAGAATACTGGAGTGCCCTGCTATGCCCTCCTCCAGGGAACCTTCCTGACCCAGGGTTTGAACCAGAGTCTCCTATGGCTCTTGCATTGCAGGCAGATTCTTCACTGGTGAGTGACAGGGGAAGCCCCGTGAGAGATGCTTAAGTCATTATCTGGCATACAACAGGCACTCCATAAATGCTACATTATGATTAGAGCTACTTTTCCAGTTTTACTAGTAGCTCATGAGAGATATTGGGCTTCCCCTGTGGCTCAAGTGGTAAAGAATCTGCCTGACAATGCAGGAGACGCGGGAGATGTGGGTTGGATCTCTGAGTTGGGAAGATTGCCCTGGAGGAGGAAATGCAACGCACTCCAGTACTCTTGCCTGGGAAATCCCACGGACAGAGGAGCTGGGTGGGCTGCAATTCATGGGGCCACCAAGAGTCAGACACGACTGAGTGACTGAGCGTGCATACACGCGTGAGAGATATTATTTCTGGAAAACAAAAAATATGGGTTTTGCCAGAGTTGATAAAACTTTTAGTTTTTGCTCAAGAATCTGTGGTCTGTGATCCATGGTTCTATCTTTTTTTTGGTACCATTTCTGTCGTTCCAAATATTCAGCAAGGGTGACGTGCATGACTATCCTTTGTTGGTTTTTAAACAGATTTTTCAGCATCAGATCCGAGGTCATCTTTGTCGTAAGCCGTTGTTGCAGTAGGCACCAAAGAAGCAGTTCTATCTGTTCTTACTCATTTCTTGGCGGCCTCCCCTTGGCTCTCCATTCTAGTGACAGCCCCAACCTACACAGATGTATTTTGCAAGCGGGATTTTGTGCAACACTGTATCACATGTATTATATTGCAGTCGTCATTCTAGACATACATCAACTGCATTGCTTTCATCCGTAAATCTTGTAATTCCATCACAAAAGCAATCAAGTTGTCTATGGAATGATTAGTTCCCTACAAACACCTGGTGATTATGGCTCCTGCTTCTATTATCCATGGATGCTTTCTGATTTCCCCCTCTCCTTCCTCCATTATTTACTGAAGATTCAGGGTGTGCACAAATAATTCAAATTTATCATGTCTCACTGATTATTTTATAACGTCATTGAGTAGGAAGATGGTACTGTATTTCACAGATGAAAAAGTTAAAACAAAGGAATGTGTGAATTGAAGTGCGATGGTCCAACTGTAATTTTTATCTTCAAAGTCCTCAAGTTCCCTGGAATTGAAAATTTCGTTTTGATAAGAGTTCACCTCGCCCTTCGTTTTCTTCAGGATCTCTCAAGCCTTTCTGATTTAGTGATTGCACATGACTACCACATTTTATCTGCCTACAGAAAACCAAGGTTTATCATTGGAGCTTTTCTTAGCGCACCTACTAAATTTGCAGCCACGATTTTTCTCCTTCTCCATTTCACAGTGTTTGGGAACACGTCCAGATACTGTAATTTACATGATCACTGAGCCAGAATGTACCATTTTGAATGGAATACGGGTTGTCGCTCAGTCATGTTCGACTCTGTGGCCCCATGGAATACAGGCGGCCCTCAGTTCAAGCTGTAAAGGAGTCATAGTGCAGAGAGGATGGTCCCTGGGGCGAGCGTGCACCAAGCATGCGCATCCTCTCTTCCTCTGACAGATGATTGACAGTTGTTGTTGGGATAAGAAAGGGAAGTAAGAGGAGAAAAATTGGGGTGGAAGCACCCAGAGTGTTGTTTGGCTTGAGCGGGAGTGGGAACAGGACATGTGCGTGGCAGATGCTGTCTCCATGTTAAGATCCTGGAGTACCTTCCATGTAAATGATCTCTTTCCTGCTGAGGGCAGTAGAAATTGGTGTGGATGGCTGGGAACAGAGGGTTGAGCTGTATAGTAAGCAAGGTTTTGAAATGTCAAATTTTGTTGTTTAGTTGCGAAGTTATGTCTGATTCTTTGTGACCCCACGTATTGTAGCATGCCAGGTTTCCTTGCCTTTCACTGTCTCCTGGATTTTGCTAAAACTCACTTCCATCGAGTCGGTGATGCCATCCAACCATCTCATCCTCTGTTGCCCCCTTCTCCTCCTGCCTTCAGTCTTTCCCAGCATCAGGGTCTTTTCAAATGAGTCAGCTTTTCGCATCAGGTGGCCGAAGTATTGGAGCTTCAGCTTCAGCATCAGTCCTTCCAATGAATATTCAGGACTGATCTCCTTTAGGATGGACTGGTTGGATATCCTTGCAGTCCAAGGGACTCTCAAGAGACTTCTCCAACACCACAGTTCAAAAGCATCAGTTCTTTGATGCTCAGCCTTCTTTAGGGTCCAGCTCTCACATTCTTACCACAATTTGAATGCATCAGTTCTTCAGCGTTGAGCCTTCTTTATGGTCCAGCTCACATATCCATACATGACTACTGGAAAAACCACAACTTTGACTAGACGGACCTTTGTCAGCAAGTTTAGAGGCTAAAGATCAAATTGCAGTCAGAGAAATTCTGGAAATCTAAGGACACAGTTGCTTTATGACATTGCATTTTGTTGAAAGATGGAGAGAATGGGATGGCTATTTGAAAACTGCAGATATTCTTAGACGCTGGGGGCCTGGGGGACGTTACCTCACCCTGTTGGCAAAGGCAACTCTTTGATCAGCGGGATCAAGCGGAAGGAAGCACGGACAAGCTGCCTACTGGCTCCACTCTTACAAAAAGAGTCTTTATTGCCTCTGGGGAGTGGGTGGAGCACACTCAGGACCTGGGGTTCGCTGGCAACCACAAGTTAACAGTAGGGCAGCCTCGGGGGTGGACTTGGTTCCCCTCAAGGGATACACAGGACGATATCTTTGAGCTTTCTGCAGATACTGAAACCCCCACTACATAGGAGAAGTTAGCTGCTTTCTGCCCACAAACACGGAGGCCCAGGTCAGCTTGGAACCAGAAAGTTGATAATGCTGACTCCGCTTCCCTCGCCGCCAAGCCATCACAAGCTGATGTCCATGAACTGATCACGCCCTCTTTGAAACAATACCATATAATTCCTCACTACCCCCTCCAGATGGGGTCAGAGTTTTGAAGGCATTAGCCCGCTGGGGCAAACCCCTTTGCCTGGCAAAACAATAAAGCTATTCTTTTCTACTTCACCCAGAGTTCAGCCTCTGAGAATTAATTCTGTCCTGGGTACAGAGGTCAGACTCAGCGTCAAGAGCGTGGTGTTGCCTTAACTGAGACGCCATCTCCACTTGCTCCCCTGGCCCAGCTGATGGTTCTGTCATCGGGACAATGACAGCTGAGTGGGAAACGGGATTGTGGTACAGCATCAGGCAAGAAGGGGCTTTCCCAGTGACTAGGTGGTAAAGAACCCACCTGCAGTGCAGGAGCCACGGGAGACTCAGGTTCGATCCCTGGGTGGGGAAGACCTCCTGGAGGAGGAAATGGCAACCCACTCCAGTGTTCTTGCCTGGGGAATCCCATGGACAGAGGAGCCTGGTGGGCTACAGTCCATGGGGTCACAAGGAGTCGGACACGACTGAGCGACTAAACAACAGCCTGGCAAGAAAGAACCATTCAGGGAGAAAGGGATGATTTATAAGTCCTTCTCCGAGCAGAGAGCCATCGTCCTCTGCGCTTCATAGCTGGCTCCCCCGGCTTTTCCAGACAGACCTGTGATGTCTGCGTTATGACAGCTCTCTGCTTTTGTCCCTTGCACTTTTGTAACGTGGGAAGAGGGAGATTAATTGTATGGTGAAATTCTTCCACAATTTGCTGAACCTCTGCATTCCTGACATTAATCTTTCCCCAAGTGCCCTATGATTAACTTGAAAAATCAACCGGGCACAAGCATAGACTAGATTCATGTAAATGGAAACACATAAATAGCATGCGGGATGGAGAAGGGGCAAGGCTGTCTGGCTGCTGGAGAATCTGTAGCAAGATGATACATGAAGCTTTTTTGCAGACTGCTTCATCTGTGGAACGTGTCGGTTATCCGTCAGCCGGTGCTCAGGAGTTAGAATCGCTTCTTCTGGGCAGGGGCCTGGTAAGAGCACAGACCACGTCTCCATTTGCAAGCTGCTTTCAAGTTGTGCAAATAAAAATAACGTTTCTGTCTTGATCTTTAAAAGAAAATCTCTCTTCCTCTTTGTTTGTGGAATTCATCAACCAGGTGCCTTTACCTAGATTTTCCTCTTTGTGAAAAGAAACTAAGCACAGGACATCCGTTTGGAGATTTTCTCGACAATGTCCCTGCGCATTTACGTCAGAGATGCTCTCATGGCGCCAGCTCGGATTAGTCTCACGCAGTTGGCTAGAGGGCTCTATTGGTGCATTCGCTCTGTAAGTTCTGAACCTCCTTTTCCTGACCGGACTCTTCCACACATGAATTCGTTCTTATGTAAATAGAGCTTTGGTTTGTGCTCACAAAATGATAAGGATGAGCTGGATGGAAAAATGGAGCCCGTTTGCAGGGAGGAGAACATGGCCCTCGGGTGAATCCACTAGGGGTGGATTTTACTCCAGAGGTAGCCACGGGCGCCCGCAGTCTATGAGACCCTGAGCGGCCTTCTCTTTCAGCTGCAAACTGTGATCTGAGTCATTTGCTACAGAATTTCACGTTAAAGGCTGGTAGTTTGAGAATGAAAAGTATGCACCATTGTTTCACCGACTACTTTGAAATTGCTAACCCTTGGGAGTCTACCCTGAACTACAACCCCAGCACACTAATCCATTGTCCCCCAGGTACCTGATGGGGCTTCTCTGGTGGCTCAGATGGTGAAGAATCTGCCTGCGATGCAGAAGATCTGGGTTCAATCCCTGGGTTGGGAAGATCCGCTGGAGGAGAGCATGGCCACCCACTCCAGTATTCTGGCCTGGAGAATCCCATGAGCAGAGGAGCCTGGTGGGCTACAGTCCACGGGGTTGCAAAGTGTCAGACATGACTGAGCGACTAAGCACAGCATAGCCGCGTGATAGAGGCAAAGCGACCAGGACGTAATTAAATGCAATTAGTCCAGTGGACAGACGTGAGTAGAGATTCTCAGAAAGGGAAATGAAGGAATACGCTCAGGCCGTTTTCAGAGCTCAGTTGAAACTTAAATACATAAGTCATATCAAACCTGTAATGTTTGTGCTTGAAGCAAAAATTAAAGTGGAATTTAGCATGGAAAGTGACTTCCACTGATTGTATTTTTTCCTTTGTATATAGAAAGTGATTATATGACCAAGAAAGTTAAACCTAAGCAAAGGCTTGGATTTAAGTGAAAAGGCATGTAGGTTTATTTTCAATTATTTTTTCAATTAATGTTTGTGGAGAGCTTCTGGGGTGCCTATCTCAGTACTCGGCAGGCAGACATGAAGCTTATAATGATGAAGGCCTAAGACAAGTACTTGGGTGACAGCGTGGTTACATTGAACAGGCCACATGCACTCTTGCCCCCCATGCCCATGTCTGCTGCTGGGAAGAACAAGAGAATAATTAGAGATTTCATGATTACAGACTTGTTTGGACTTTGATTACTAACTAAATTAATAATTTATTTTTATAGTTTATATATGCTTTATATATATATTTATATATATATATAGTTTATATATGCAAGGGAAGTGCTTTTGAAATGTAAATACTTGTGGGGGTATAATATCAGGGAGCCAGATTGGACTAAAATTTGGCAGAAACATCACTTACCCACACAAATCATTTCCTTAAACTAAAGGTAGTAATTAACACTTGCATGTCGTGCTGTGCTGTCCTCAGCCGTGTCTGACTCTCTGTGACCCCATGGACTGTAGCCCACCAGGCTCCTCTCCAGGGATTTCCCAGGCAAGAATACAGGAGTGGGTTGCCATTTCCTTCTCCGGGGGTATCTTCCAGACCCAGGGATTGAACCTGTGTCTCCTGCGTCTTCTGCACTGAGCAGGCAGATTCTTTACCTCTAGCGCCACCTGGGAAAGTGTTAGTTGCTCAGTCATGTCTGACTTTTGTGACCCCATGGACCCCACCAGGCTCCTCTGTCCATGAAATTCTCCAGGCAAGTATACTGGAGTAGGTGGCCATTCCCTTCTCCAGAGGATCTTCCTGACCCAGGGATGGAACTTGGGTGTCTCACATGGCAGGCAGATTCTTTACCATCTGAGCCACCAGGGAAGCCCAGGGCCACCTGGGACACATTTATTAAATTTATTAAATGCAAGGGATTGTTCTAAGTTACTCACACACAATTCATTTATTTCCCTGAAGGAGCCTTATGAAGGGCGTGGACGTCATCGGCGTCAATGAATAAATGAAGGTGGCAGAATGTGTCACCTGAAAACACGCCTCTTTGAGCTAAAAGAACGTGGAAAACAGCAGGTGCAACAAGGCTGCTCTGTTTCCCCCTGTCTTCCTGAAGCCAGGAGATAAAAATGCCACATGGAAGGTGGCCTCCTTATACCAGGAGGGGAGACACACTCTTCTGACCAGTGTTGGGAATGGAGGCAGAGGAATCCGTACAAACAGATCTTGCTAGAACAAGTCTAATCTTTCCTTTGGTCCCTGTGTGTTTCAGTCACTTTTCCTTAAGGGTCTCTCTTTGTTCAACCTGGTGTATGGGCAATGAGGCTTTGCCCCTTCTTGGGGTCTTCATTTTTCCTGGGGGGGTCTCACAGATGTGGAAAAATGCTTGTGCTTTTCTCCTGCTAATCTGTCTTCTGTCAATTTAATGCTCATGCCCAGCTGGAGGGTAGTCTGCCTCCTCTCCCCTGACAGGCTTGGCGGTGCAGCCCAGTGGGAGTATTCACAGAGTTCTTTGTCTTGCAGGGGACTTAGGGGATGTGGTGACCAGCAGTCACACACCCGTCAAACCCCAATTTATGGCGGACTGTGGAGATGCAAAGACGGTCAAGGCCCAACCCTTGGCCGCAGCTTCCCTTCTGGAGAGGGAGGGGGGGCTGGAAAGCAGGTGAGAGCAGAGGGAGACCCCTGAGGAGGGGGCTGGAAAGCAGGCGAGAGCAGAGGGAGACCCCTGAGGAGGGGGCTGGAAAGCAGGCGAGAGCAGAGGGAGACCCCTGAGGAGGGAGCGGCCATGCAGGCGAGAGCAGAGGGAGACCCCTGAGGAGGGAGCTGGAAAGCAGGTGAGAGCAGAGGGAGACCCCTGAGGAGGGAGCGGCCAAGCAGGCGAGAGCAGAGGGAGACCCCTGAGGAGGGAGCGGCCAAGCAGGTGAGAGCAGAGGGAGACCCCTGAGGAGGGAGCGGCCATGCAGGCGAGAGCAGAGGGAGACCCCTGAGGAGGGAGCTGGAAAGCAGGTGAGAGCAGAGGGAGGCCCCTGAGGAGGGAGCGGCCATGCAGCTCTGCTTGGAGACCTCACAGAGGACTGGACACTCAGATGCTGGGGCTGTCTTCTTCTAGAAGGTGGTCTGGGCAAGGTGAAGTCATGTCCAAAATTCCCCCAATTCTAAGCCTGGACTTGAGGCCATTTGATGGTTCTAGCTGTGATCTTGTTCCAAGCAGGGCTGTGGTCGAGGTTACGGGCACGCAAGACAGTGCTGCTAGGCTTGTTCCTTCTAATGGAAAGAGCTAGGTCAACCCCAGGAGACAGAGGATGGAGACAATGACCTTCAGGTAAAAGCAGAAGAAACTAGAGCCTCCGGAGATAGCCCGAAACCTTCTTTCTCTTGCCCCCTGTTCCATTCACCAAAAGAATCCATCAGCAACAGACCCTGACATTGACTCAGTATCTAGGGTTACGAGATCGCGAGAGCTAACAACACAGGGGAAAGGAATACTTCTGAGAACTGTATAATCTAGTGGTTTTAGCAGCTTTCTTAAATCACTTAATAAACATTTTTGAGGTGCTAAAACATGCTCGGGCCTACAAAGCACTTCATGACATGAGCGTTTTGGGAATTAGATCCTACACACGGGGTTGTCCACAACCGTGTACTGACATGTGTGTGCTTGTGCCGACATGTGCGTGTATATACGTATGATTTAACAGTCTCCAACAGCAACGTGGGATGTCTCCCTCCCAACATAATTTACCTGAAACCCTTCACCTAATTTAGTAAGACCAGGCTCACTGTCACACGCACACTGGTGTCCATAATCATGCCCTGAGGTTGTTTACTCATACAAGCACCATTGCAGGTAACTCTTTCCCTAAAGAAAGTGAAAGCTGCTCAGTCATGTCCGATTCTTTGCTACCCCATGGACTATACAGTTCATGGGGTTCTCCAGGCCAGAATACTGGAGTGTGTAGCCATTCCTTCTCCAGGGGATCTTTCCAACCCAGGGATTGAACCAAGGTCTTCTGCACTGAAGGCAGATTCTTTACCAGCTGAGCCACAAGGGAAATCCAAGAATACTGGAGTGGGTAAAACCCTTTCCTTAAAGCACATTATAACATGCAATGATTACGTTTTAATAGTGTTTCAAGCATTTGCATGTCACTCTGCCAACTTTAAGAAGGGGAGCGGACTGAACACCTTATAACAAATGGCTGAAGACTCACAGAGTTGGTCCTTCCTGGCCAGCTCGAAATCCATCATCGTGAATCATGCTGGGCAACTTTATTTTGCCTGGGGAATGTCCCTAATGGAAATGTTTGGCCACTAACCACATAAAATGGTTATCAGAGAGCTGGGCACTTGCTTCAAAAAAGAAAAACTTTTTTGAGAAAAGTCAAAATTTATAATTAAGATCTATATAAGTCATCTTTACGAAATGGAGACAAATCACCAATTCTTCAGCCTCTGAGCCCTGAAGAATACGTATCTCTTGATTGCTACCTGCCTGCACAGTGTATTCTTTGCAGAGCCATTGACCATTTGTTGTGATGATCCTTACCGGGTCAGGGAAAGCTTGAGAGAGAATGACTCTGCCCCAAGGAGTGGACACATGCTACAAGGAATCTTGTTCCTGGAATCCTGCCCTGCAGAGTGACCAAGGTTTTGAGAAGCTGTCGCACTGGGAAAAAGAGACCATTTCTCACCTCTCCTGGAGAAGATTGTTATCACGTCCCTTTGCCCTATTCTTTGAAATAAATTCTGAGAAATAAAGACGCATTCTTCATATGCCAGGGCAAGAATCTTTCTGAAATGAGCGTTGGTGAGGACGTGGAAAAATTGGAACTCTCGCCCACTGCGGGCATCAATGGTGCAGTCACTTTGGGATACAACTTGGCAATTCCTCGAAAGCATAAACATACCTTTTGGCCCATCAGTCCTACCCCTAGACGAACACCCATGAGAACTGGAAACTTACATCCAGTAAACACTGTACACAAAAGTTCCTATCAGCATTATTCATAATAGTCAGACTGGAAACAACCCCAATGTTTCCCAACAGATGGGTGGATAAACAGAATGTGGCGTATTTGCACAATGGAATACTCGATATGTTACAAAAAGAACGAAGTTCTGATACGTGACTCAACATAGATGGACAGCAGGCTGGGTACCATGTGAACCCATTTACATGACACGTTCAGAGCAGACAAATCCGAGGACACAGGAAGTCGGTTAGTGGTTGCCAAGGGCTTGGGAGGACTTTGGAGGGAAATGGGTTGTGACTGTGATGCGTTTTATTTGGGGGTGATGACAATTTCACAATGATGACTTCACAATTCCGAGACTATACTAAAACCCACCGAATTACACACTTTGTAAGAGTGAACTTAGAGTCTGTGAATTATATTTCAGTAAAGCAGTTATCAAAAGTCTTTTTGAGTGGCCTTCTAGAGTCCAGGCCTGCGTGCCTGTGAACGCCTGTAAATGACCAAGATCTAACTAGTTGTTTTGAGATGTACTATAGCCTGGAGATAAAATAAAACCTTTTAAAAAATAAACAAACACAACAAAGCAATAAGAAGCGGTTTTTGTCACATGTGTTGGAGTTTCATGTTTTCAAACATCCGAAGGGAATCGTCCATAAAATGAATCAGAACGATAATAGATATGTTTTTGCAATGCTTTCACAGATGGTCTTATTCAAACACATTCTGAGTGATGATAAATACAGAAGCTTATAGAATCAGACTGCGCTTGTGAGACTCTGGGCTGGAGATGAGACCAGAGAGCCCTTTCTCTGAGGGAGCGTCTCTTATTTGTCTTTGTATTTTCTGGGGCATGGATGACATGTTAGCTGAAGGAGAGATTAAATGGGTTATCACTTTCTGAGGGAGCACCTTCAACCGGCAATAAAATAAATATCCCTTTATCTCTGAGATAATACAATCTTAAAGAATCACCCATTTCAGAATGTAGTAGATGCCTAGTAAATGTTTCACGAAAGCATGCAGGAGGCAGTCAGCATGTGAATGGATGCGTGTAGAGTCTGTGCAAGTGGTTATCTGAGCAGATCCCCGTTGGGTTTCTAAAATTAGCTTCCCCTTTGCCTTCACTGCGGGCGGGCTTCCCTGGTGGCTCAGACGGTAAAGAATCCACCTGCAATGTGGGAGACCAGTGTTCCATCCCTGGGTTGGGAAGATCCCCTGGAGAAGGAAAAGGCTACCCATTCCAGTATTCTTGCCTGGGGAATTCCATGGACAGAGGAGCCTGGCGGGCTACACTCTGTCGGTCGGACATGACTGACTAACACTTTTGCTTTCACTTGACTCCAGTGTAATGGAGTTGGAATTTTGAAACATTTTAAAGAAATTAAATGATCCACAAATTTTTGTGATCTGGTTTATGTGCAGAGTATGTACCAAGATAGGCTTCCCAGGTGGCTCAGTGATAAAGAATCTACCTTCCAGTTCAGGAGACGCAGGAGACACGGATTTAATCCCTGGATCGGGAAGATCCCCCAGAGAAGGGAATGGCTATGCGCTCCAGGTTATTGCCTGGAAAATTCCACAGGTAGAGGAGTCCATGGAGGTGCAAAAAAGTTGGCCATGACTGAGTGACTGAGCACACACGCACACACTCACACACACACACACACACACACTCTGACACACACACACGCACACACTGACACACACTCACACGCGCACACACTGACACACATGCGTGCACACACACGTACACGCACACACTCACACACGCGCGCACACACAGACACACTCTGACACACACACACACGCACACACACACACACACCTCTACCAAAGTGCTCTCTTGTTTCCTAATTCCTTCATCAGTTATGCTAAGAATTTCAGCTTGATGGCACTGTGGACAGGCCGCCACCCCCGAAACCAAAAGCAAGAACAGTGCGTCCTGGTGACATACTGAAGACTCATTATTCTGAGTGAAACCTATCTCTCGGTTATACCATGCGATTAGAAAATGCTTTAATAGGAATTAAAGTTACATTGAATCAACGTGGGACTTTTCACCAATCTCTAACTATTGGTTTTCCCTCACACCAAGGAAAACCAATGTCCCTCAGCAATACATGGATTTTAAGCTTTCCCCAGTAGGGAAATGCTTGCTGTTTTCAGGGGGGAAGGAAACCAAGGGGAATGTGGCTTCTGACTGCTATCACACTCTTCATTATTTGAGTTTCCCATGATTTTTCAGGTCACTTGCCTTTTTGAAAATATTTTTATGCATTAAAAGTCAGCATGCTTCCCTCGTGTTATTGAACTGGGGAAGTTTATAGTTCTTAGAATCTGTTTATGTATAGATTTAAAGAACAGGAAGGGCATCACTGAACTCTCTCTAAAATAACTGACGCACAGTGGGTCATTTCACAGCAGCTGCCAGCTTCATCAGCATCTATCTATGAGGTCAAGGTTCGTAGCCCAGGAGGGCAGGAATGATGGTCAAATCAGCCAATGTTTAAACATTTTTAGAATTTCTTATGGGCTTATTGACATGGACCAGCACATTCTGAGATGAGGTGATAAGTGAGTATGTCGGACTTGTGGGGAAATCCTTTAGTTAAACTTAGGTGTAATTCTCTCGCAGTATCAGTCAATATCGCAGAGCACTTTACGGATGGAAACGGCGCAGTGTGATAGATCTCCTGCTTCTAGACTTTCAACGGTTGTTGCGGTTTCGCTTGATCAGTTTTGCTTCTCGTCCTACAGCAGCTCATCTTGTGCGTGCTTAGTCGCTCAGTCCAACTCTTTGCGACCCCATGGACTGCAGCCCACCAGGCTCCTCTGTCCATGGAATTCTCCAGGCAAGAATACTGGAGTGGCTTACCAGATAGCTCCTCCTGAGTCATAATAAATATGAGACCCCCATCACCTCCATTCTCACCTCCAGCTAATTTGGTTCATGACCTCCCATCCAGCCAAACTCTCTAATTAAATTCTCGACCCTCTGATTTCACAGCCTCCAGTTCCTAATCCTGGCATTTTCTTCCCATCAAGATGCACGAGTCATTCTGCCACTCCAGATCTACTTATTCTATAAAACAGCCTCTGGCTAACAGATTACAGTCCCCAACATTTGGAGGAGTTTGGTTCCCAGCATAAGTCCAACATAGCTAGCCTAGACATCCAACTAACACAACTGACTATACGGGGTGTGTGTGTGTGTGTGTGTGTGTGTGACAGTCACTCAGTCGTGTCCGACTCCTCAAGACCTGACAGACTATACATCCATGGAATTCTCTAGGCCAGAATACTGGAGTGGGTAGCCTTTCCCTTCTCCAGGGGATCTTCCCAACCCAGGGATCGAACCTAGGTCTCTCGCATTGCAGGCAGATTCTTTACCAGCTAAGCCACAAGGGAATCCCAAGGATACTGGGGTGGGTAGCCTATTCCTTCTCCAGAGGATCTTCCCAACCCAGGAATCGAACCAGGGTCTTCTGCATTGCAGGCGAATTCTTTACCAACTGAGCTACCAGGGAAGTCCATATAGTACTATAATAGGTTTCTAGTGTGTTTCACACAAATAATACATAAAAAACAAACACACAAAATTGAAATGTTTTTCATCTTGGAGTACAAGATCTTGGAAAGTACAGTAGCCCTGTACAACAGCGGGCACACAGGGGCTGGCACCAAATGAACAGGCCAGGGAGTTCCTGCAGGGAGGAGCGAGAGGGCTGAGCTGAGGGAGCGTCCGAAGCAGGAGGAGAGGCAGGGGAGGGCTGCAAAGTCACTCAGTGCTGACACCGACGCAGTGCAGGCTTGCATCGCCGGAAGTCTGCAGCCTGGAGTTTGTCTGTAGGGGCCTTATTGTACAAGCACATCACCCTCCTGTGAGCTCTTGGCCACTCTTCTCTGTCTCAGACACGCGGCACACACATTACCGACTTTGTTTTGAAGTTCCACGCGGCACGTCCATGCCCAGTGTGAGGCGATACGTTCCTGGAGTTCACAGCCCATCCTGGCCAATTTCTGCATGTGACTCCCTTCACACAGGGCAGCCTTGCGATGACTGTGTGCGGACTGCCCGAGGGGAGGACGCGAGAGGAGCACTGGGGCAGCGACTCCTGTGAGGGGCGTCTGAAGGGTGAATGATTCAATGGGCTCAGAACACATTCCGATCTTCCGTTTGACCTGTGGCTTTGGAAGTTGAGACCCTCCCATCTCTAGGGCATCAGGTGGGTAGACAAACTCCCCTGAGAGGTACCTGCAGAGAACTTTGATCATCATGCACAGAGCAGACAAGAGGACAGATCTGAGACTCTTGTTTTCTGCAAAGAGGCGTACTTTACATAACACCCCTTGGTCACAAAGTGGCATCTATCGCTCAAAATAGTGTTTAAAATTTCCCCCCAGAATGCTTTCAAGGAACCCTGGATGAATGTATTTATCTTGATATAACAATCAACTTGATTTTGAGAGTGAAATTGTCATTTTGGTTTCCCTTGCGTAGCAGAATGTGATAGCCGCAAAGCCACAGGATTTCCGCAAGTACCATAAACACATTTAACCAGGTAGATTGTTTTCAAAAGGTTCCTATACAGGCCACTTGGGTACAAAGGGCCAAACGCAGTCCAAACAAATGCACACCAGTAATAGGTACAAAGGGCCCATGTCCTTGGTGAATGATTAATCAGAAGCCATCATAAACAAAAATGTTCCATACATTTGATAAACAGGCTTGTAAAGGAGCACCGGAAGTGCAGGACACAGTCACATCTTTCAGAACGAAAGGTCGGTGGTAAGAGAGCGTGTGATACTGGGGCTCTTACAGTTCTGAAGGGTTTTGTTTAATGCTTGGAGTCAGACCAGGGTGGCTATGTCTGTACCCAAAAGTTAGTAATAGCATACGCATCTGTAATTGAAACTTGAGGTATTTCTTTCACGCTCTTCTGTTTTCCAGTCGCTAGATTATTTTATGCACGTCTACTCAAAGAATGCTCTAAGGGGACGTCAGGTTTCTTTCCCTGCATTTTCTCCTTATGGGAATAAGAATTAACCATGGCAACCGCAGATGAAAAGGCTGTTTCACCCTGTTTTCAAAAATAAAAACAAAACACTGTCACACCTTCAGAGTAGCCTAAGAATAGTAGGCCAGAACACTGGAGTAGGTAGCCAATCCCTTCTCCAGGGGATCTTCCCAATCCAGGGATTGAACCCAGGTCTACTGCATTGCAGGTGGATTCTTTACCAGCTGAGCCTATCCCTTCTCCAGCGGATCTTCCCAACCCAGGAATCAAATAGGGGTCTTCTGCCTTGCAGGCGGATTCTTTACCAACTGAGCTGTCAGGGAAGCCCAAGAATACAAGGGAGACTATAACAAAAGAGACAAACTTTTGGTTTTTTATCCACAGATGTGCTGAATGGCATAGCCAAGTGCGTGTCTTCTACTTGGAAGGTTACACAAATATTCTCCAGTTGTACTTTTTCTGTATTGGACAGCAGAATCTGCTTGCTTCAGAACACTTCTCAAGCTTAACTTAAGGAATTATCATTGAGGGCCACTTTATATTAATAAGTCACATAAGAAAACCATTTCTTTCCTCTGGCCAAGAGTGCCTGGAAGTATAGGTAGAGCCGACCTTCTCGGTATGGAAAGTAGACAGTCAGCCCGCCCTGGACACAAAGGAGGGCAATAAAGACGCCTGTGTGGGGCTTCCCTGGCCATCCAGCGGTCAAGACTGCCAGCTCCCGATGCAGGGGGCCTGGGTTTGATCCCGGGTCAGGGAACTACATCCTGCATTCTACAGTGAAAGATTCTACATGTCAAAACGGAGACCTGGGGTGGTCAAATAAATAAATTTTTTTTTTTTTTAAAAAGAAGCAAAGAATGAAATTCCTAAGAAAAAGAAGGAAGAAATCTGTGGGCCAATCCAGGCAGGCCCCTGTGACTTAGGGAACGGAACACAGCTGAAAGAGCAGGGGGAGTGGGCCTGGCGATGAGAGCGCTTCAGGGTCCTAGGCCGATGGGAACACTTGAGAAATAGTCACGAAGCCTCATCCTTGGGGCCAAGGCAGAAGAGGGCCTCTCCCTTTGCTACCACAGCCCCCGCCTTCCCAGGTTTGGTCCCTGAGTCTTGTCTCTGTGGACAGTGAAAGCAAACCCCAAGGAGAACAAAGGTCCACATGTGTCCAGGAGATTTTGGTCATGAAGAGTCTGATATCTGGTTGAAGCATGAGAAAAAAAGGGAATAAAGAAATGGGAAGGCAAAAACAACAGATCCATGTGTTTCCTGAAAGATGTTATTTCCTTTATGTAAATAATCATGCTTTTAAAATTATAGAGGATGAGATGGTTGCATGACGTCACCTACTAGATGGACATGAACTTGGGCAAACTTCGGGAGACGGTCAGGGACAGGGAAGCCTGGCGTGCTGCTATCCATGGCGTCGTGAAGAGGAGGACCCAACTTGGCGACTGAACAGAAACAACAATTCTAGAATCTATATTCTCTTCCTTCTCTTCCTCCCAAGAGTACAAAGTCTGAAGGACCTGTACGTGGAGCTGCCCACAGGAAGCGCTTTCCCTCCACATTGTGTCCCGGCCCCTGGAATGGCTGTGTGCGCCCGGGCGAGGTCTCCTGAGGCCCCTCCTGCACTGACCCCCACCCCCCAGGCTCCGGGGTCCCTGCTTGTCACTGCTCTTCGTTCCCGCCTGCCCTCCTGGACTGGATCATGGAGCTCAAATCCCAGGGGGTTTGAGTGGATAGTACAGGTTTTCTGCTTTTGTTACCAATTTACGCTGGTATTTTCTACACAAGGTGTTTTGTGAGATTCTCCAGTCCTCCAGGATTCTTCTCTTTGGAGAGAAACCTCAGCCCCACAAAGCTGTGGACGCATCAGAACAGATGGTGCCCAGGGCTCGTGTAGTGTGGGGCTGGGCATTGCAGGAGCTTCTCTGAAGGATTGCTCCTCATTCAGGAAACTCAGACGAGCATCACGAGCTTCTGACCCTTCCTGACCTGAAAGCTGACCCCTGTAACTTCACTGCAGCCCACAAAACCGGGGTGGCCCCCTTGGAGATCCTTCTCATCTCCTTTTTGCCGTATCAAACATCCTCGTTTTCAACTGTTCTTTCTAGGATATGATTCTTATCTCCAAGTAAATGCCAGTCTATTTTTACCAACAGCAAATATTTTATTTTATTATTATTTTTTAATTGGAGGCTAATTATTTTACAATATTATATTGGTTGGTTTTGCCATACATTGACATGAATCCGCCCCGGGTGTACATGAGTTCCCCTTCCTGAACCCCCCTCCCATCTCCCTCCTCCCCTTATCCTCCCTCTGGGTTCCCCGCATAACAGCCTCGAGCATCCTGTAACATGCATCGACCCTGAAGTGGTGATTCGTTTCACATTTGATAATATACATGTTTCAATGCCATTCTCCCAAATCATCCCACCCTCACCCTCTCCCACAGAATCCCAAAGACTGTTCTATACATCTGTGTCTCTTTTGCTGTCTCGTATACAGGGTTATCATTTGCATCTTTCTATATTCCATAAGATGTTCATGACCAAGATAGTCACGATAATGTGATCACTGACCTAGGGCCAGACATCTTGGAATGCGAAGTCAAGTGGGCCTTAGAAAGCATCACTACGAACAAAGCTAGTGGAGGTGATGGAATTCCAGTTGAGCTATTTCAAATCTTGAAAGATGATGCTGTGAAAGTGCTGCACTCAATACGCCAGCAAATTTGGAAAACTCAGCAGTGGCCACAGGACTGGAAAAGGTCAGTCTTCATTCCAATCCCAAAGAAAGGGAGTGCCAAAGAATGCTCAAACTACCGCACAATTGCACTCATCTCACACGCTAGTAAAGTCATGCTCAAAATTCTCCAAGCCAGGCTTCAGCAATATGTGAACCGTGAACTCCCAGATGTTCAAGCAGGTTTCAGAAAAGGCAGAGGCACCAGAGATCAAATTGCCAACATCCGCTGGATCATGAGAAAGCAAAAGAGTTCCAGAAAAACATCTATTTCTGCTTCATTGACTATGCCAAAGCCTTTGACTGTGTGGATCACAATAGACTGTGGAACATTCTGAAAGAGATGGGAATCGCAGACCACCTGACCTGCCTCTTGAGAAACCTGTATGCAGGTCAGGAAGCAACAGTCAGAACTGGACATGGAACAACAGACTGGTTCCAAATAGGAAAAGGAGTGTGTCAAGGCTGTATCTTGTCACCTTGCTTATTTAACTTATATGCAGAGTACATCATGAGGAACGCTGGGCTGGAAGAAGCACAAGCTGGAATCAAGATTGCTGGGAGAAATATCAATAACCTCAGATATGCGGGTGACACTACCCTTATGGCAGAAAGTGAAGAGGAACTCAAAAGCCTCTTGATGAAAGTGAAAGAGGAGAGTGAAAAGGTTGGCTTGAAGCTCAACATTCAGAAAACAAAGATCATGGCATCTGGTCCCATCACTTCATGGGAAATGGATGGAAAAACAGTGGCAACAGTGTCAGACTTTATTTTTTGGGGCTCCAAAATCACTGCAGATGCTGATTGCAGCCATGAAATTAAAAGACGCTTCCTCCTTGGAAGGAAAGTTATCACCAACCTTGATAGTATGTTAAAAAGCAGAGACATTACTTTGCCAACCAAGGTCCATCTAGTCAAGGCTATGGTTTTTCCACTGGTCATGTATGGATGTGAGAGTTGGACTGTGAAGAAAGCTGATCGCCGAAGAATTGATGCTTTTGAACTGTGGTGTTGGAGAAGACTCTTGAGAGTCCCTTGGACTGCAAGGAGATCCAACCAGTCCATTCTAGAGGAGATCCTGGGTGTTCATTGGAAGGACTGATGCTAAAGCTGAAACTGCAATACTGGCCACCTCATGCGACGAGCTGACTCACTGGAAAAGACTCTGATGCTGGGAAAGGTTGGGGGCGGGAGGAGAAGGGGACGACCGAGAATGAGATGGCTGGATGGCATCACCGCCTCTGTGGACATGAGTTTGAGTGAACTCCGGGAGTTGGTGATGGACAGGGAGGCCTAGCGTGCTGTAATTCATGGGGTCGCAAAGAGTCAGACACGACTGAGCGACTGAACTGAACTGATATTCCATATATATGCGTTAGTATATTGTATTGGTGTTTTTCTTTCCGGCTTACTTCACTCTGTATAATAGGCTCCAGTTTCATCAACCTCATTAGAACTGATTCAAATGCATTCTTTTTAATGGCTGAGTAATACTCCATTGTGTATATGTACCAAAGCTTTCTTATCCATTCGTCTGCAGATGGACATCTAGGTTGCTTCCATGTCCTCGCTATTATAAACAGTGCTGCAATGAACATTGGAGTACACGTGTCTCTTTCAATTCTGGTTTCCTCAGTGTGTATGCCCAGGAGTGCGATTGCTGGATCATATGGCAGTTCTATTTCCAGTTTTTTGAGGAATGTCCACACTGTTCTCCATAGTGGCTGTACTAGTTTGCATTCCCACCAACAGTGTAAGAGGGTTCCCTTTTCTCCCCACCCTCTCCAGCATTTATTGCATGTAGACGTTTGGATAAAAGCCATTCTGAATGGTGTGAAATGGTATCTCATTGTGGTTTTGATTTGCATTTCTCTGATTATGAGGGATGTTGGGCATTTTTTCATGTGTTTGTTAGCCATCTTTATGTCTTCTTTGGAGAAATGTCTGTTTAGTTCTTTGGCTCATTTTTTGATTGGGTCGTTTATTTTTCTGGAATTGAGCTGCAGGAGCTGCTTGTATATTTTGGAGATTAATTCTTTATCAGTTGCTTCATTTGTTATTATTTTCTCCCATTCTGAAGGCTGTCTTTTCACCTTGCTTATAGTTTCCTTTGCTGTGCAGAAGCTTTTGATTTTAATTAGGTCCCATTTGTTTATTTTTACTTTTATTTCCAATATTCTGGGAGGTGGGTCTTGGAGGATCCTGCTGTGATTTATGTCAGAGAGTGTTTTGCCTACGTTCTCCTCTAGGAGTTTTATAGTTTCTGGTCTTACATTTAGATCTCTAAACCATTTTGAGTTTATTTTGGTGTATGGTGTTAGGAAGTGTTCTAGTTTCATTCTTTTACAAGTGGCTGACCAGTTTTCTCAGCACCATTTGTTAAAGAGACTGTCTTTTCTCCATTTTATATTCTTGCCTCCTTTGTCAAAGATAAGGTGTCCATAAGTCTGTGGATTTATCTCTGGGCTTTCTATTTTGTTCCGTTCATCTATATTTCTGTCTTTATGCCAGTACCATACTGTCTTGATGACTGTGGCTTTGTAGTAGAGCCTGAAGTCCGGCAGGTTAATTCCCCCAGTTCCATTCTTCTTCCTCAAGATTGCTTTGGCTATTCGAGGATTTTTGTATTTCCATACAAATTGTGAGATTATTTGTTCTAGTTCTGTGAAAAATATCGTTGGTAGCTTGATAGGGATTGCATTGAATGTATAAATTACTTTGGGTAGTATACTCATTTTTATAATATTTATTCTTCCAATCCACGAACACGGTATATTTCTCCATCTATTAGTGTCCTCTTTGATTACTTTCACTAGTGTTTTATAGTTTTCTATGTACAAGTCTTTTGTTTCCTTAGGTAGATATAGTCCTAAGTATTTAATTCTTTTCATTGCAACAGTGAATGGAATAGTTTCCTTAATTTCTCTATCTTCTCATTATTAGTGTATAGGAATGCAAGTGATTTCTGTGTGTTGATTTTATATCCTGCACCTTTACTGTATACAGTAAAACAGCAAATATTTTAAAACTACCATTTTGATGGATATGTTAAAGTTCCTGTATGTCAATCATTAATCTGTACACCTTAAACACGTACAACTTTTAATCATCAATGATAATTCACAAATCCAGGAAAATTATATATATATATATAACATTTTATATGTTTATATTAATAACTTTCTATTTTGTAGTTTACTTTTTTAAAAAAAACTATTGCTTCCCTATTTTAAATGTTCTCAAGATATATTTTAAATGATTCTAATTAATGGTGGAGGAAAGGAAACCCTTCTACAACCATTGGTGGGAATGTAAATTGGTGCAGCCATAACGGAGAATAGTATGAAGATTTCTTAAAAAACTAAAAATAGAGTTCTGATATGATCTAACAATCCTAATTCTGGGCATGTACCCAGAAAAGATGAAAACTCTAATTTGAAAAGATACGTGTACCCCAGTGTTCATATCCGCACTGTTTATAATGGCCAAGACGTGGAAGCTACGTAAGTGTCCAACAATAGATGAATGACAAAGAAAATATGGTACCTATATACAGTGGAATATTAGTCATCAAAAGAATGAAACAATGTCGTTTGTAACAGCATCGATGGATGGACGTAGAGATTCTCACACTACGTGAAGTAAATTAGAAAGGCCGTGTATCATGAATATCTCTGATATGTGGAATCTGAAAAAAATGATACAAATCAGCTGATTCAGACATAGAACTCAAACTCACGGTTACCAGAGGGGGAGAAGGGGGCGATAAATCGGGAGTTTGGGATTAACAGATACACACGACTATATATAAAGCTGATAAGCAACAAGGTCCTGCTGCACAGCACAGGGAGCTATACTCAATATCTCGCAATAACCTGCAATGGAAAAGAACCTGGAAAAGGATGCCTATTATGTGTAACTGAATCACTTGCTGTACCTCTGAACAGCTGTGAATCAATTGTGCTTCAATAAAACATAAATAAAATAATGGCGATGGGCATGAGCTCTTGCACCAAACCTGCTTCATTCACATCCATCCTGAGCTTATCATCAGCATTTTATATGTGGAAACCGCGATCAAGCCACAATACACGTTGACTCCACACCTACCCAAGTTTATCACAGATGAGATGGAAAAAGCCAGGACTCAAACTCGGACCTGACCGTTTCCAGAGCCCGGGTTCTTCTCTGCCATCCGGTCTGCCTTCCTGCTTCTGTGTTTTAGTCGGTCAAGGCTAAAAGGCTGCTCTGTTGCCTGGTAACATTTTGCAGCTCCAGCTCTTCGGCACGTTAGCCTGGTGGCCATGTTCCAGAGGTCCCCCTTTCTCTCCCACACTTATCTCTGGTTAGATTCCGTTTTGCAAAGTCAATCCACGAAGTGCAAGGGATCTAACCTGTAGACCGTCTGTCTGACTGACACCTGTCAGTCAGTTTCATGTTTCAGACACGTTCCACGTTCCTTTGTTTGAATCGGGGTTGTCTTTCAAGTCTCACTTCTTTAGATCTACTTACCGTCAGAAATTTTCAAACTGCCTTATTGATACATCTGGCTTCCTAGGATGTGCTAGTGACAAAGAATCCACCTGCCAACGCAGGAGACTTGGATTTGATCCCTGAGTTGGGGTAATCCCCTGGAGGAGGGCATGGCAACCCACCCCAGCTTCTTGCTGGGAAATCCCACAGATAGAGGAGCCTGGTGGGCTACAGTCCATAGGGTCGCTAAGAGTCAGACACAACCAAGAGTACACACACGCACACATTGACACATGTGTGACTTTGAAGAACCTTTTTTTTCTTTTGGTCTCTGCTCCCAGGGCTTCCCTCATAGCTCAGTTGGTAAAGAGTCTGTCTGCAATGCAGGAGAGCCAGCTTCAATTCCTGGGTCGGGAAGATTCCCTAGAGAAGGAAATGGCAACCCACTCCAGTATTCTTGCCTGGAGATTCCCATAGGCAGAGGAGGCTGGTGGGCTTCAGTCCTTGGGGTTGCAAGAGTTGGACACGATGTAGTGACTAAACCACCAAACCCCCACCTCCCTGAGCATCCAGTTCGTCCCCTTCATCAAACAGAGGTCACTGGCAATGTCTTTTCTAAAATCAGGGTGACGACTCATCAGTGTGATGAAAGATGACTGTCTGGTCACACCCTCTGCGTTCAGCCCGACAGCTCTGGGGAGTTGAACTATCCAACCATCTCTCTGTTTTGCCTCTGTGTGAAACTTAAAAGCTAAACTGCAATCACAGCCCCGAGTTTTCTCTTCTCTTTCATCCAGTGGGTGATTTGTATGTGTTCTCTGACATATTAATATGGCCTTTGATCTTCACCAAGACCCTGTCCTACATGCCCAGCCTTTGAGTTTGCAGCGTTTCTCAAAGCACAGCTCTGCCTTCCTTATGGGCGTATTAGTCTGTACAGTTCTTGTCACCAAGGACCACAAACTGAGAGGCTTAAAATCACAGAAATGTATTGCGCCATAGTTCTGGAGGCCAGAAGGCCTGAATCAGGGTGCTGGCAGGGCCACGCCCCCTCTGAAACTAAGGAAACAGCCTTCCTTGCCTCTTCTGTCTTCCGGTGAGGGCTGCTCCTCAGTGTCCCTTGGCTCACAGCTGCATGAATCTCTGCCTCCACATGACCCCCATGTGTGTCTCCATCTCTTCTATCCATGAGGACATCATCCTATTGGATTCGGAGTCCAACCCAGTGATCTCATCTCAAGATGATCACATCTGCAAAAATCTTATTTCCAAATAAAGTTACATTTACAGGTGCTGGGTGTTTGAAGATTTCAACACATCCTTTCCAAGGAAACCATTCAACCCCCACACTAGTATGGAGCCCTGCTTCTTTTTAAGACTATTGACTCTTCGTCACCAAGTTCCAGTAATAAATCCCACCGGTCCAAAGCACCGTCTCATTTGTAAGATTACAATTACCATCTTAAATGGTGACCTCAAACTCACAGTATTTATTGCCTTGGCTACTGGCCGGCAGACAAATGGGTACACACATCTTGTTTGGTTTTTTCTCTTCTCTACCTCATGTCTCAGGAGATCAGCATCTCATCATCTATAGGTTTCTATGTGACACAGCACCCACCACCTGCAAGGCCGTGTTCATCTCCAGCCTCCAGAACCCACCAAATCACAGTCTGCCTTTCTGCTGTCTCATCCTCTATGTAACCCTACTAGTGTGGTTTTCTTTTTTTCAAATCACTCTATGGAGGTGATTTAATATATACAACTGTAGATATTTAACATATACAACTTAATGAGTTTGGGGATAAATACACACCAGTGAAACCATTACCACCATCAAGGCCAAGGGCATCTCCATTGCCCCCAAAGTTTCTTCTTGTCACCTTTATTTGTATTATTATCATCATTATTATTACTAGTGTGAATGTCTATGTGTTAAGACCACTGAACATTAGACCTATGGTCTCAGCGAATTCCAAGTATACAATACAATACCGCTAGCTGTAGGCACGTACTGAGCAGTAAACCAGTATTATTCATCCTGCACACCCAGAACTTCATGCCCTCGACCTTCATCTTTTCATTTTCTCCTCCCCACGACCCCTGACGACTGTCATTCTACCCTTTGTTCTATGGAAAGCGTCATCCATTTGAGTGCTTATATCATCATTTGGGGTCTTGACCTGCACAGTTAGTTTTTCATTTCTTCCACCCTCTTTGCAGACATTTTTCCAGGCACAATGTGAGTGCTTTACCTCTATGTACTGTCATATGTAAACCATAGAACCGTTTTAGTGGCCTGTACTTTGATCCTCTGGAGAAGGGAATGGCTACTCACTCCAGTATTCTTGCCTGGAAAATCCTACAGACAGAGGAACCTGGTGGGCTACAGTTATGGGGTGGCAAAGAGTTGGATATGACTTAGCTACTAAACCACCACCATACTTTGAAGATCAGTTTTTAAGAAAATAAAATATACCGCCAGAACTCAGTGGCTCGGAAACATCTTGAAATGACTCTTGACTCTCAAGAGAAAGCAAGGAAACCTTTTCCTCTCTTGAAATGGGATACGACTTCCAAGATGCCCCTTTCAGGTCACACCAGGATGGGCCCCAAAAAAATGCTGATTCTAACTAGCTTGTAGGAAAAAGCAAGTGGTTGAATTGAATTCAGTTTAATAAAATAAAATGAGCAAACGAACACCAGAATACATGATCTCAGTTTGTGGGTGAGTCTGAAGCGAATGGGACTTGTGTTTACTTCTTGTTCCTTACGTGTGTGTGGTCTGCTTCTCTGTGGGGTTGGGATCATATTTGGTAAAAGTCCCAGATGGAACTCTGTCCATTAAGAAAGTCAGCTCAGAAGGACCGTGACAGAGGCGTTTGAACCTTCAAACTTGTCTGTAAGTTATGCAACATTCTCTCTGCAGAAGCCAGGCATGGGTGCCAGCCAGTTCCCAGCCCAGCGGAGACCCCCTCAGACGTTGGTCTTCAAATTGCTTGGCTTACTAAAAGACAAAGAAGGAAACCAACAAAACTCAGTTACTTTCCAGAACTCGGCCCTTCCCTCCTCTCTTCTGTCCCTTCTCTGAACACTTGAATGTGGTGCCTGTGACCACCTGTTGAGATTCAGTGATGTCCTTTGAGTTAATCCTCCAGTTTTAATCTACCTCCCTTCACGTTATTTTCAAACACATGCCCGTTTGAGGGCAACTGTGACACCCTTTGCCATTCTTCCTTTTCTCCCCATCATGTGGGAGGAGAACGCCCACGACTCAGCCTGTCTTACCGGATACCAGCCGACAACTTGCCGTCACATTCCCCTGCTAGTGAAAACACAAAACCAACGTATTCTTTCCGTCTTCTGGGGAAACGGTCCACAGCTACGTGCTCACAGAAGGACGAGCTCCCAGTCAACTCTGAAGAGCCGGACAAAGACACGGCAGTGGGCTTCCCGGGCGGGTTCCCTGCTGGAGGCCAGGCTCTGTCTGCCTGGCTGATGATCTGGACTCCTGCCTCTCTGAAGTGGGCCATGGGAAAGGCGCATCAGTAGTGGACTTATGGTTGTTGAAAACAGCCCACCGTTGACTCTAAACGGGAAGACCTTTCCTCGAGTGGGTCATTACAGCCATCCAAACCGTGCGAGTGAAATTCGGTTAGTCGTATCCGACTCTTTGAGACCCCACGGACCATGCAGTCCACGGAATTCTCCATGCCAGAACACTGGCGTGCATAGCCTTTCCCTTCTCTAGGGTATTTTCCCAACCCAAGGATCAAACCCAGGTCTCCTGCATTGCAGGTGGATACTTTACCAGCTGGCCACCAGGGAAGCCCAAGAATACTGGAGTGGGTAACCTATCCCTTCTCCAGCAGCTCTTCCTGACCCAGGAATCTAAGTGGGGTCTCCTGCATTTTAGGCAGATTCTTTACCAGCTGAGCCACAAGGGAACTGTGCTGAACAGTAAATGGCAAATGACCATTTCCAGATGTGATGAGCCAGGAAAGGACCTCTGAAATGAGGCAGAACCCTCCCAAAGCAGTAAGCCCAAGCCAGAAATGCCATCCATTTTTACCTGCCTTTCACATATCAATAATAAAAGTGCCAACCTGGTGAGAGGGCTCCGTGTGTATTGCTCACTGGAGCTCACACACCGAGGTGTTCCAGCACTGGAAGATGATACTGCGGCCGCGATTAGCTCACGGGACCAGGTGTGGCCATACCTGTCAGGTGAGGCCCGGGCAGCCTCCTGAGCTCCAGGTGCGTACCGAATGTCCTCTGGGCAGCGGTCACAGCCGCTATTTGCATTAGGTTGTCATGGTGACGCTGACGTTCACATTTCTGGCAGCAAATTGACTCTTCCTCCCCCGTTGGCTGGATTATAAAGTGAGGAGTAGCATATTAATGACGGACACTCACGTCAGAAGATTAAATTGAATGCCCTGAAATCCGAATTGGCTATTAAGATGTAGACACAGGAACATTATAAAGAGAGAGAGAGAAGCCACAGGCTGTTAACCCTGTCGGCTCATCGCAGCCAGCGCTCTGTCTCCTAAGGTAACAGGGTGTTTGATTAACGACTCCCCCACTCTGCCCCCAGCATCGTCTCTGCCTCTGTCTGCCAATTTCTTCTGTTTTTCATCTTTTAAAAATTTTTTTCTATATACTTTCCTTGTCGCCTTACTCCATCCTTAAATAAGATCATGCTTTTGTAAATGAGAGTGAGTTCACGTTAGAGAGGAGCTGCGTTTGCTCAGAAGATGTTGGGGTTCCTTGGAATGTCATCAGTATCTTCACCAGGGTGTCCAGATGAGGTCAACAAGAAGGATATTCATTCAAAGAAGGGAGAATCCGCAGCAACGAGCACACTCCAAACCTCAGGGATGCTGGTGGTCTCCCCTACATGGGGGCCATGAGCTGGGAAAAGACCATCTCGAAGGCACCCTGGGATGGCTAAAGAAACTGATGCTATATGAGACCGGTGCGCCGTGTGTGTGGGCTTCCCTGGTGACTGTGTGTGCGCATAATATATCAATAACTCATTCACTGCTGTTGTTCAGCCGCTCAGTCATGTCAGACTCTCTGTGACCCCGTGGCCTGCAGCACGCCAAGCTTCTGTCCACTGTCTCCTGGAGCCTGCTCAAACTCATGTCCATCGAGTCGGTGATGCCATCCGACATCGCATCCTCTGTCGTCCCCTTCTCCTCCTGCCTTCAATATTCCCCAGCATCAGGATCTTTTCCAAGCAGTCAGCTCTTCACATCAGGTGGCCAAAGTGTTGGAGCTTCAGCTTTAGCATCAGTCCTTCTGATGAATATTCAGGGTTGACTTCCTTTAGGATGGCATGGTCTGATCTCCTTGCAGTCTCAAAGACTCATCATTGAGAATGCAGCAAAAAGGAAGTCAGAGGAAAACGCCCTTTCTCTGGCATCTCTGGCACCCCTCACTTCTGGTCAGGGTGACCCAGTCTCCTAACGGTGTCCCCTCTAGATGGAGTCAGGTCAGAACTGAGGGAGGTCCACCTGCTTCTCTCAGCCTCCGGTTCAGACGCTCGTCTCATCTAGAAACATCCTCGCAGGCACACCCAGAATCACGTTTGACCACGTGTCCAGGTGTCCTGTGGTTCAGTCGAGCCAACACATAAAATCAAGCACCGTGCCTTCTGACCCGAGTCCTTGGCTCCGTTCGTGATATTTTAGCAAGCGGAAAGGAGGGTTCCAGCTCCTTCTGAGGCCTCTCTTGGAATCAGCTGAGGTATCTAAGGGAATGGATGAAACCCATCAACAGAGTAAACTGTGGGTAATCATGTGTGAGATTAAAAAACATGTGCTCTAAACAAGCGCGTTTACGACAGGCACACCAAGTAATTGCGAGTGCGTTGGATATACTTTGCCTTTTTCCAAACAAACTGACACACGCAGGCCTTCCTGTGCCCTGCGTGCGGAGACTGCTGTCTGAAAACAGCCTCGGGTCCTGCTGAAACGACTCTTCATCCCTTCCTTTCTCGTTCCTGGGAGCTAGGATCAGAGGGAAAGGCAATTTACATGATGCTTGAAAGACTGCGCAGTTGCACAGGATAAACCATGCGGGTTCTGAGAGAAGACCTGTCCGGGGCGGATGGAAACGGGCTTCAGCCCTCCTGCTGGTGGGGGTCACTGCCTGCCTGAAGAACGATCATTCCTGGAGAAACACACCCACATGCACACACGTGCCTGCACATGGGCAGCTGAGAAAGGAGACAGGAAGGGGAAGTTTTGAGTTGAAAAGCCACGTACCCCCGGGACTTCTACTTTTCGCAGGCAATTTTCATGTCAATGGGTAAATCGAAAATGTGAATAAGAGCTTTTTTATTTTTCTGAACCTGAGGGAAGATTCTATCTTTACCCCCAATTCCAGTGCATTCTGTGAGAGCTGTCAATTTCGGCTTTTAACGCGAGGCTCCAGGCTCCCCTTTCCTCGAGTGGGGGCTGGATCACTCACTGTCACATACACAATAGAACCTGTGCTCCTCTCCCCGCAGCTCGAGCGTTACCGACGTCTGTAGCCTCACTCTTTTAAAGCTGAAACTGGTACCCAGAGCTCAAACCTTGCTCTTTAGAAAAAGCGGCCCCTCGGTACCATTTTGACAATCCCGTCTCTCATCGCTGTAGCTGCGAGAAGGACTCCGCGGGAGGGTGCTAGTTTGAATTCGTCCTTTTGCACCAAGATGCTGTGGGCTGTGTCCCCCCTCGTCATCCTGGCGGCGGTTCTGAACTTGACTTCTCCCGGAGCCTCTCCAGGTTTGGGGCCACGACTCTCCCCGGCTTCCACTCGGTGTAAACAGCCACTTCACCCACCACCGTCCCCCCACCCCGCCCTTTGCATCCTGAGATGTCCCCATCAAATTGCTTTCATGAAGCGGAAGTTTGCTTTTTGTTTTACGATCTGGGGTTAGCACAGTGCTTTTATGGGCGTCTGTCTGTTCGTGTACCTTTGTTACTTGTTCCCGAGGGGTCTGTCCTCAATGAAAGGTCCAGGACAGACTTTGGCAATTTACTTTGAATAATGACTATCAGGGTCCCCTCCAATATTTCAAATAAATACTGCGGACTGTAATAAAACGGAGTTCTGAAAGAAAGCCTCAGACGCCAGCCAGACTTCAGAACAAATATTTTAATATGGTACTGAACTGTAAAACCATTTATTACTAGAATTAATTGTTGCTCGATTTATTGCCACAATTCCCTTGGTATCAGACACAAGTTCAACGACATTGCAACTTACATCATGCTGTTTGCTCTCCGGGTAGTCGTCCTGCAGGGAGTACCCCGGCCCCCTGGGGGGTCCAAGTATTTGAAAGTGGGGTGCTCTGCAGAAAAGAACTTCTGGGCTCCACTCCTTTTTCAGAATTGTAGTCGATTTACTATGCTGTTGTGTTCGTTTCTGGCATACAGCAGAGTGATTCGTTTATATACGTAGGCATATATTGTCATATTCTTTTTCATTTTCATCATAAGTTATTATAAGGCGTTGAATATAGTTCCCCGTGCTCTGTATGCTGCACCCTCTGAAGAGAATTCTCAAAAGATGAGGCTCCAAGAATGTTCTGAAGCAAAGAAGGACAACTGAATTAAATCATGGCCTCTCGGGATCCCAGAGCCACTGAGGGACTAGGCTGAGCTCTTCCTCTGTTTGTATTTAAAAGGACACACTCTTCTGTATCATGGCAGCCCAAGGTGTGTGCGGAGCAGTGGGCTGCAGCCAGCACTGGGGCGGAACCCCATGGGCCACGTGAACCCCATTCTCCTTTGGGTCGTGACGAGCCCAGTTGTGACTTGACACCTGACTTTTTCCAATCTGCCCTGCTCCTGGACCTTCACTGGACGACTCGGGATCTGAATTGTGGATCCTCCCCACTGCCTACAAATAAAATAAACCATCGTTTCCGCCCCTGTCCCCTCAGGCTGCGGGCCTCTGGGAAAACGTCCAGTGCCTTCCTGGGCAGCCTCCCGCTGGCTGTGATCATGCAGACCCACAGAGCTCTCTTAGGGTCTGAATGGAGTCAGTTTGGCTTGAGTAGGAGCAAATGCAGTGAACCTTGAGAAAGCATCGCTCTTCCTCCTCGTCTGTTTTTCCTTTTGGCAGCTTTTCACAGGAATCTGGGTTTATTGGTTGAGGACAGAGCCTTGCGTTCAGAGTGAACTGAAAAGGAGAAGCAGGAGGAAGGAGCAGTCAAATCGAGCACGAACGGTTTCATTGACAAAAGTGGGTGCGCCTGAGACAATCTTTTTCTGTGGACGTGTTGACCTTTCAAAGTACCTGAAATCTCATAAGATTTTTTAAAATAGCGCGATAATGATTCAGTGATGGCGCGTCTGGTGATCCCGGCTCATGGTGTTAGGGCGATTGCTCTACCAGCAGGCTGCTCACTTGTGCCTTTGCATTTCTGTCCTTGGCGTCTCAGGCTTCGGCAGAGTCAGAGGACAGGACCCCGTCCTCTGGACAGTAGGATGCAATCAAGACTCACAGTCTCTTGCCTCAGATCTCAAGGCCGAGAGGGTTGTCCCAGCAATGGACCTTGAGCGCCACGTGGTCTCTCTTCTCTCGAGACAGACGTTATCTGACGCGCTTTGCCAAGTGGAATTTTCGAGGTGACTGGCTGGCACATGGATGTACTATGTCAAGCCAGTGACGTGACTCTCTTTTGAAACAAAACAACTTCCCTCGGGGTTGTCCCCTCGTGCGTACATGGTGGCAAATAATTGTTTGCCAAGCTTTCTCTCTCCTCCCTCTCTGTGTTCCATTGAGATCATGGAAATGCAAAGCAAATAGCCATGGAGTAAAATGCCTCCGAGAGTATTTATTTAAGAGTATTATTCCAGGATATGCACACAGATAAAGACTTTGTGTAATGAGTGAGTGACTCCAGAGGCCAGATACCAAGAAGTCATACTCTGTACGCAGTGTGTCCTGGCCGGGGTGAGGTCACTCAGGGCCCCCTCAGGACATGTCCTTAAAAAATGGTCACCTTGTCAAGCTCCAAATCCATGGGCACAGGCAGAAACTCAAGGAAGGAGCTTAGGAAAATACCCCAGGGTGTTGCCAGTTTGTCTGGAGATCTAGGTCAGAAGCAGGCAGACTAAACCCGGTGGACAGAGGAGGAGAAGGGAGGCCTTCTAGATCCTTCTAGAGCCAGTGGGCACTGGCAGATGTCCAGGAAGCCTCCGGACTTGGCAAGCGCTGGCAGCTGAGAGCTTGCTTCTCATTAAGTTCTTCAAGGACCCGAAGAGGCAATAGCAGCTCCTGCTTTTGATGTCTACGGAAATGACAGGAACCATTGGTGTTTGGAAATCAGGGTTGTGGGTGCCGACACGCCCTTGTTCCCTGCACGTGCAGAGGACAGACAGACAAAGCGCTGACAGTCTGCTTTGGACTAAGACGCGAAGCAGGAAGCACACGAGTGTCTGCATATTTCATGATTATTGACTTTTTAAACTGGTTTTAAAAGAAAAGCTTTCTGGACGAAATACAGGTTTGAAAGGATGGCGAGGCGGAGTGGCTGAAACCCCACACTGCTCCTCGCTCATTCTCACCTCCAAGCGTGCCCTTCGCCGTCCCCCTCGAGTTTCCCACAAACCTCTGCGCTGCAAACCGTTTTACCACCGAAAACGCCTAATGGTGTAATGAACAGATTGCTCATGAACAGACCCGTGTGCTCACTGCCTCGGAAGCAGGCTTCAAGGTGCTCATGAGGAGCACAGCGGGGCCCAGCAGCGTCTTCCTTAGGGAGCCCGGCTTCCCGCTTTCCATAATAAGAACATAAAGAATCACTTTTTATTGATATGGGAACGCATTTTTATTGCTTTCTCTGATTTAGCATCTTTCCTGAAAGGAGTGGATTAGACTCCTCATTTCATTAAAGCAAGATTACTGGCCCTGCTTCGTTATCAGCGTTCTGATTCTTAGGGAAAATCAGTCTTCCACAGAGCTTTTTGTTACTTAATGATTACGGAGGGTGGCGATCGTACAATTCACATGGAACTCTGGTAGAAATGCACACGTGGTCTTTATGTCCCAGTTGTGGAGAAAGCAAAAAGCCATCCTTTTCTTTCCTTTGTTAGGCTGCATCACCCTAGTGGGAGAAAGGGCTCCCCAGGTGGCTCAGTGGGAAAGAATCCGCCTGCGATGCAGGAGACGCTGGTTTGATCCCTGGGTCGGGAAGACCCCCTGGAGGAGGGCATGGCAGCCCACTCCAACATTCTTGCCTGGAGAATCCCATGGACCAGAGCCTGGTGGGCTCCAGTCCACGGTTTCCAAAGAGTTGGACACAGCTGATCACACATGAAGACCGAGAGGGAGGAACGTTCTCAGTTCAGCTGCTCAGCAAGAGATTGTCACGGGACCTTGGCTAGGACGGTTCACAGCTAAGCATGCTGCGCCCAAGTCAGATGGGGCACCAAGGACGCAGCCATTGCACAGATGGAGGGACTGAGGAGGGCAGTGCTGGTAACGCCCCTGGAAAGAGAAAGCGTGCACGCTGTGAGTGGAGAGCAGGATTTGAGATGTTCTGAAATTCCCGTCAGCCCCTCCACCCTAAGACTTTTAAGAAATGGCAGTGGGGTGCGACAAAAGCTTTTGCTGACTCATACCAGATCATCTTTTTGGTTTCTCCTCTCTTGTCAGAGGGCCAAGAAAAACCTCTGCTTGTCTCTCCTGAATGTTCTGTTCCACTTGGATGTGTACCTGCCGTCAGCGGCAGCGGCCCGCCAGGCGTCCACCAGCCAAAGCTGGACGCTCCAGGCAGCTCACACCCGCGGGTTCTGCCACCCGGGGACCCAGAGCACACCCGCCGTCACATGCCTCGTTACTTCTTCTGTCTACACTGGGAAAGGGGCCAGTTGACCCGGCAGCTCAACTGTGGGAGATGCTTCACAAAAGCAGGGGTCTGCCTCCTGGGGAGCTGGGGATGGAAATAGGCATTTGTGGGAAATGCTGGGGCAGCCCCACCCACCTGGAGAGGACACAGTCTGTGCCAGCTACAACGTCCACTGTTAGTGGAGAAGGGTCACCAACGCCTTTATTCCCCTGAATCTCCAACCCGCAGTGCCTCGAACATCAAGCCTGCATTTGTAGCTACAATTTCTGATTCAGCAGGAGGGACTTGACCTGGTTTAAACCCTTCCAGGTGACTATGATACACAGCCCAGCTTGAGAGCCCGCTGCTTTGGGCTCTGCAGTGGAGATGGCTGTCCCCTAATTCATGGTGAACACAGAGGCTCAGAGAGCCTGAGTCACGAGCCCGGAGTTGCACAGCTGGGTGTCGGAGCTATGACTACAAGCTGAGGTTTTCCGAGCCTGAAGGTGGCACCCTGGCTGAGTACTGGGATCACCCAGGAAGAGGTGCTAAGGACTGAGGCCAGGGGCTCGTTTGAGTTCAAGCATCTTTATTTTCAAAGTTCCAGGAAGAATCTATTGTGAAAACTGGATTTGAAGACAACTTCTCTGACCTGCAAATGGACTACCTGCTTCAAAATTTCCTGGGGGATGTATTAACAATACAGATTCCAGATTCCACCCTGGATCCTGCACATCAGAACAGGGGAGTAGAAGCCAAGGATCTGGATTTACATCCAGGGAGAGTGTCTCTGGCAGTTTCCTTACACACACACACAGAGGTTTGAGCACCGGTGTTGCCCTTAAGCCTCCAGCTGTCTCCATTTAGGGAGAGTTCTTTCTGTTCTCTCACTTTTCTCTTCTCCCTCCTGCCTCTTTTGGTTCTCGGTGTAACAATACTAACAACAATTTCTAAACTCTATTTTATTTTTTTCACTGTGGCCTGCAAGTATTTTTTTTTTCAGTCAATAGCTGTGTAGAGAAAAAAAGTTTCTCTTTCATACACACACACACACACACGCCTCTTTTGTAGTTGGTCTGTCTATGTATTAACACAAAATGAATGCAGCTTCTTAGCATAAACTTCTTTTTAGACTGAAGACTTTTAGCAGAAAATTATATAGATTCTGATTACCCAGCATAGTTACGAGAAGGGCTGTCTTGGCCTTTGTCTAGCAGGCAGAGCTATGTATATGGTTGAAGTTTATATCATTTTTAATTTAGATTAATCAGGTTTTACCCTTTATTTTTTTGCCAGTTAGGGTAACATAGAATGATGTTTTTTTAATCACATAGTCTAGATTTGCTGGAACAGAGAATGGGGAAAAGAAAGAACACAGGAAAGGGACAGAAGAGAGGAAAGAGGAAGATAAAGAACAGACCGAAGATGATAAAGCAATAAGCAGAGCGGACAGTGGAGGAGGTCAGGAAAGCGGGGGGGGGGGGGGGGGGGGAGGGGCGGGGGACGGGAGGGGGAGGGGAGGAGGGGGAGGGGAGGGGAGGGGAGGGGGAGGGGCAGGGTGATGGAGGTGGAGGGGGGAAGGGCGGGGAGAGGGAGGGGGACGGGAGGGGGAGGGGAGGAGGGGAGAGGGGAGGGGAGGGGAGGGGGAGGGGCAGGGCGATGGAGGCGGAGGGGGTGGGGGAGGGTGGACGAGGAGGGGGAGGGGAGGGGAGGGGATGGGGAGGAGATGGGGAGGGGAGGAGGGAAGAGGGGAGGGGACAGGAGGGGAGGAGGAGGGGAAGGAGGAGGGGAGGGGGAGGGGAGAGGGGCAGGGAGGAGGGATGGACAAAGAGAAGACGCTGAAGAGTAAAGGCAGAGGAAGAACCACTTGGCGTGGGGTCAGAGGTTGAACACGTTCCTTCCTATTTGATCTGCAAACAGTCCCAAGAGGGCAGCAGAACATGAGTCAGCTAATGCTTGCAGGTGAGAACCCTGACATCCAGGAGGTCAGGACCTGCCCCTGACTCCAGGGTCAAAGCTGCGGCCAGAGCCCAGCAACCTGGTTTCCTGATGGCACTTTCAGTTTTACTTTTTGATCAACCGGTCCCACAAAAAAGACTACAGGGGCACTGCCTCTGCCTTCCTCAGGACAGGAGCCCTGTGATGGAGGGACAGAGAGCCGGGTGATGGATGGCCGGAGAGCCGGGTGATGGATGGCCGGAGAGCCGGGTGATGGATGGCCGGAGAGCTGGGTGATGGAGGGACAGAGAGCCGGGTGATGGATGGCCGGAGAGCCGGGTGATGCAGGGACAGAGAGCCAGGTGATGGAGGGACAGAGAGCCGGGTGATGGAGGGACAGAGAGCCGGGTAATGGATGGCAGGAGAGCCGGGTGATGGATGGCCGGAGAGCTGGGTGATGGAGGGACAGAGAGCCGGGTGATGGATGGCCGGAGAGCCGGGTGATGGATGGCCGGAGAGCTGGGTGATGGATGGCCGGAGAGCCGGGTGATGCAGGGACAGAGAGCCAGGTGATGGAGGGACAGAGAGCCGGGTGATGGAGGGACAGAGAGCCGGGTGATGGATGGCAGGAGAGCCGGGTGATGGAGGGACAGAGAGCCAGGTGATGGATGGCCGGAGAGCCGGGTGATGGAGGGACAGAGAGCCGGGTGATGGACGGCCGGAGAGCCGGGTGATGGAGGGACAGAGAGCCGGGCGATGGATGGCCGGAGAGCCGGGTGATGGAGGGACAGAGAGCAGGGTGATGGACGGCCGGAGAGCCGGGTGATGGATGGCCGGAGAGCCGGGTGATGGATGGCCGGAGAGCCAGGTGATGGATGGCCGGAGAGCCGGGTGATGGAGGGACAGAGAGCCGGGTAATGGACGGCCGGAGAGCCGGGTGATGGAGGGACAGAGAGCCGGGCGATGGATGGCCGGAGAGCCGGGTGATGGAGGGACAGAGAGCAGGGTGATGGACGGCCGGAGAGCCGGGTGATGGAGGGACAGAGAGCCGGGTGATGGACGGCTGGAGAGCCGGGATGGAGAGCCAGGCAATGGAGGGACGGAGAGCCGGGCGATGGACGGCCGGAGAGCCGGGCGATGGAGGGACGGAAAGCCGGGTGATGGAGGGCCCTGCTTGGGGCTCCCCTCGGCCAGCCGCCCTGAGTTGTCCTGTCGGGGCTCCTGCCTCCAGGCACAAAGCGAACCGGTCTGACTTTTCCAGTCTCCTTCTCTCGCTAACTCAGGCCAGGGCTCAGGTTCCAATGAGATGTGAAGGCTTAGTTTCAAGGCGGCTGGAATTTCCTTCCTGGGTGGTGAGCTGATCCCGGGAGGCCCGTGGGGGCCCCACCGGCCACAGCAGTGGCTCGAGCTGCTGAGATGCTGGCCGACGCCACTGCTTGCCCTCGGGTGCGCCCTTGCCGGGCCTGAAGGCGGAGAGGGACGCTGGCGCGGCTGCTCTCTGACTCACCAGCAGGGCCCGCGTTTTCTCGTTCACGTTTGAAGGAGGAGGTGTCCCTGTCTCATCCCTCCTCTACCACTTGGAAACCCTCTACCTCTGGGTGGCTCCCAGGGCGCGCCTACCGTGGGTGTTTTGTTCCGAACATTTAGAAGTGTTGGAAGTAGCTCTTTTGTAAATGACCTTGAAGACACGAGCACGGAGTCCAGGGCTCAGGGTGGCTGGAGGTCTGGATATAAGATGGGGATGTGTGTGTGCTGTGCTGAGTCGTGACCGACTCTTTTCCGACCCCAGGGACTGTGGCCCGCCAGGCTCCTCTGTCCATGGGATTCTCCAGGCAAGAATACCAGAGTGGGTTGCCGTTTCCTTCTCCAGGGGATCTTCCCCACCCAGGGATCGAACCCGTGTCTCCTGCATCTCCTGCACTGGCAGGTGAATTCTTGACTGCTGCACCAGGATGCATTGTAAGTAAACAGAGCAGAGGAGGCAGAGGTTCCCATGGGAAGCCAGCACGGAGCAGGGGTGCAACCGAGTCAGCCTTCATGTTTCCTACTCTAAGGATGGTGCTCCATCAAAAAAAAAATCCCAAGGTGACGGTGTTTTTCTCCGCTTATCTCTAATGCATGTTTTATGAGCCTCAAGTTGTGTCGTCCGGGGAACACAGGAGTAAAAACAGCGGCACGGAAAGTCCTGCTGTGTATGCAAGTCTTAGAAATCTGTTTTCCTGAACAAACAAGTCCGCTGAAAGAACAAAGTCTGAAAGCGAATCATAAACGCCTGTTTTGCTGGAGCCGAAGCTGTTTTTGAAAACATCCCTGTTGGACGGGGGGTCACAGATGGGCAACGGAGGACCAGAAATTAGCCGTAAACCTCCAGGAAGGGCACAGGCCAGCTGACGAGTCTGTTCCGTTCTTTTTTTTTTAATTCAAACGCAAAGATAACACAAATTTTCCAACACATTGAGAACGCTGCACACTGGATAAGCTTCAAATCAACAACTTTTGTTACCTCTCACATAAATGAATGTAGTCAGTGGAAACAACATCCTTAATATGAAAGCTTTGTCAGAAGCCCAGAATGAATTTTGAATCTGGCTTCAAAGGATTAATGTAAGCAATCTGGTAAAGACTTATTAAAAAAAAAATCCTAAAACGTTATAAATTCCTGAAAATTATGCAGCTGAGAGAAATCCTCTGAATTGTATTATTTCTCTACTGGAGGTTGGTATTGCTCTTTCTAATGGGAAAGCAAACTCTAGCAAATGGAAAAATCCGAGTACTTTACTTTGACGCATTACATTCAAATATTTTCTTTTTAGAACATGAGCATAGATACAAGGAAAGCTTTGGACATTCGAATGAAGAGTATAAGGCTCCTTAGATGGCAGAAATACCTGTTTGGGATACTTGAAAATTACTTAAAATTTGTCTTTAATAATAACGATGATCTGGGGATTGCACTTAACAAGTTCAGTTTTCTATGTATACACACAGGACACTTGGGAGATGCTTGTCCATTTGTAAAACCTGGCGGACTTTGAAAATATCCAAGAGGGCTCCTCCAAACAAAAAAATCAAGAGCAAAAGTATTAAGCTTCGGGCAATTTCCTTCAAAAACAAAACTGAGACTTTCTTAAGTTTTAAAATAAGTAGGTTTATCATTAAAGTTCCCCACTTTTGGATGACACATGAAAATCACTGTAACTTAAATTGTTTTGGAAATCCCTGAATTAAACTGTTCACTTCCCTTTGCCTCAGACATCAAAACTGACCTATATTTGACTAGATGGAGTGAGTAGAAATATACAGAAGAATGAATTGTCTTCTTTAAGCATTGGGACATTTTTTTAAAAGTAATTACAAAAGACTTGATCAAAGAGGCCATAACTAAAGGTCAAGAACAGGAAAATGCAATCTTAGTCCCAAACACGCTGAGTTTTCACACTTATTTTCCTCGTGTCTCGTTTTGTCGTCTGTGTGAAAACAGACAGATGATGACTTCTGCTTCATCCTCCGGAGTGCCCGCGAGATTCTGGGTAGCAGGTGGGCATGGCCGGGGCTCTTAAGACCACTGGCTGCCCGCCCCAGCCCTCCCTACATGGGGCTGGCCCTCGGGCACACGGCGCCTCTGCACAGTCTGCCAGGGTGCAGCACGGCTGTGGTCTTGTTTACAGGGCAATGGTCCTCGTTCTGACACTCTGCCAGGAATCCAGACTGCTTTCCCAGAAAGGATGTTTTCTGCAGGGTAGATCAATATTCCCTCCCACTGTATGGAGAGTCAGGGAGATAACCCGAGAACAGCAGGTACACACCCAGGGCTGGGTGTGCACACCCAGGGCTGGGTGTGCACGCCCAGGGCATGCACACGCAACGAGGGACACTGCGGGCACCGGGACACCGCCAGGCGGCTGCATAGGGCAGTGCACCGCCCTGGGCACCCGCCGAGGGGATGCGGCACAGACGCAGGGGTAGCGGGAGACAGATGTCGCCAGGTTCCTGAGTTTCCCCTGGGAGAGTGTCAGAGAAGAGAGAAAATCGAGCCGGGTTCTGCGAGAGGCTGAGAAAGCCCTCACACAGCCGTCAGCTGGGATGGGATGACAGGCTAGAGAAGGAACAGGGAATCAAATCTGGCCCGTTTCCTTAGAACCCAGCCCAGGGCGGGAGCCAGGTCCGCAGACGGGCAGCAGGGGAGGCAGAGGGCTGCTCCTGGAGGCAGGTTTGAGGACCGGGCAGCCCCAGGGACGCCCCCTCTGCTCCGGGGCTGCAGGAAACCTCTGTTGGGAAGAGCGGCTGGGGTCCTGTGGTGGAGCATGAGAAGTGATCTCCTACATGTAAGCTTCAACGTTAAGTAAGTTCTTGTCATAGATCCGTGAAAGGAGAAGGCACCTGAGGTGTGAAGAGAGTTTCGGGGTGACTGGGTGGCACTGTTACCTTGCAGAGGGGAAGGGATGGGAGAGACGAGATGCGATACATCGTTTCTGTCTCTATTCCTTCGTGTGCATTTATTGAGCAAGTACTATGTTCAAGGACCTGCCTGAGGTGCTTGGGCTACAGAGAGGCACGAAAGAGAAAGACCGTCCCAGCTCCCCGGGCTCCTGGATCCGCTGCCATTGTTGGGATGAATACAATGCCAAGGAGTCCTGGGGGAGGGGCTAAAATAACCCCGGGCTGTCCATGCTGATCACTTGAATGGTGGAGCTATCTTTACTTTGATGTATTGACTGTTTAAGCTGTCTTTTTTGAAAACGCAAAGAAACTAGAACCATTTATCTCTTGTAGCTGTTCCTGGCCTGCGATAATAAAACTGAGATGTTTCTGTGTCAAGTTCTGGTTTGAAAGCCCTCATGTGATACAGGTTGTATCAAACAGTTCACAATCTAGATGCCCCACCCAAGCTATGTTCTAGAACCAGCGTTTTGGAGATGTGAACCTCAGGAACTCTGCCCTTTTGGTACAGAAAGTGGAGGGATGGTTACATAACTTAGCCCCAGGACGCTGTGTGTAGCAGGAGCATTGAATAAGGAATTCTCAAAAAGTGCAGTTTGAAGGCTGTAGAGATTCAGGCAGCAGCCAACGTTTCTGCAGACACCATGTGAACCGTTACCTTCCAGGCACCATGTGAACCTCTGGGAATCCAGAGACGCGTAAGTAACAATTATTCCCTTTCCTTCCAGAGCTGAGGACTCCAATGGAGGCAGGTAAGCCCCTGAAAACAGGTGCACACGCCTCCTCTGAAATCTGCTTGTGCAGTCCGTGGGATTCTCCAGGCCAGAACACTGGAGCGGGGAGCCTCTCCCTTCTCCAGCGGATCTCCCCACCCTAGCGATGGAACCCAGGTCTCCCGCATTGCAGGCGGATTCTTTGTCAGCTGAGCCACAAGGGAGGCCCTCTGACCCCACACTGGGATTCACTTTCTGTTTACGGATCCATTCGATTTTCTTCCCTGGTGGCTCAGATGGTAAGGAATCTGCCTGCAACGCAGGAGACCTGGATCTGATCCCTGAGTCAGGAACAGGGAAAAGAATGGCTACCCGCTCCAGTATTCTTGTCTGGAGAATCCCATGGACAGAGAAGCCTGGCGGGCTACACAGCCCATGGGGTTGCAAAGAGCTGGACACGACTGAGTGACTTCACTTTCATTTTTCCTCTTACACGTGTGCCTGTGATGGTCTAGTTGTTACATAGCTGAGGGATGACACCAATTTTTTACCTGGGAACTCAGTGGATATTAAACACAAAACTGTGAATTATTTTTAGTAAAAGTAGTTAATAAGACTTTATTAAAATTTTAAAAGCACATTTCAGCCTGTTTGAATATTTTGATGTAGAATGTTGTTATTCACTAATTTATGGCTTGTACTTTGCAGGACTGTTAGAAAGAAGATGTAAAAGTCCTCAAAAATTCATGCAGTACAAACAATCCTCAAATGAATTTTTAAGGGAACGGTTTTGACCATGAACAACTTTATTTCAATTTTTGGTTTAATTTAAAATTTCCCTTCCATGAAACACTTCAAAGGACTACAGAAATATTTTGTGAATTCAGCTACTGGTTTAAGTACAAGTTGCTATATAAATAAGTTATCTGTATGATCAAATAAAATTATTTTTATATTTGTTGCAATAATAATGAGTCATCCCATACAACCACATTATAGTATTTGATCATGGTATTTAGAACTCATAGTTTATTTCAAAATCTATGAATTGCTTCAGGAATTTTATTTGTAATTTTATTTATAAAATAAATTTAAAAATTATTTAAATTTTATATAAAATTTGTGTTGCTTCAGCAGTTTGATATTTTTCCAAATTGAAATAACAAAAATTGCCTAATAGAAGTCTAAAGGCTTCAAAGATCCAAGAAAGATTGCTTCAGTTCAGTTCAGTTCGGTCGCTCAGTCCTGTCTGACTCTTTATGACTCCATGAATCTCAGCACGCCAGGCCTCCGTGTTCATCACCAACTTCTGGAGTTCACCCAAACTCATATGCATCAAGTCGGTGATGCCATCCAGCCATCTCATCCTCTGTTGTCCCCTTCTCCTCCTGCCCCCAATCCCTCCCAGCATCAGAGTCTTTTCCAGTGAGTCAACTCTTCACATGAGGTGGCCAAAGTATTGGAGTTTCAGCTTTAGCATCAGTCCTTCCAATGTTATTACTGTAAATAGAACACAAAGTATGTAAGGAAAGTCTTCATGATAGCATCAAAGCTAAATTTTTTAAAAATAAAGGCAAGGAAAATTGTTATGAAAGGAATATGTCATAATTTAATAATTGTCCATCACTCATCCAAACATCTCCAGGCCATCAGCAGAATATCTAGAACTAAGCATGTGGAATTTATTCTGTGATTGTAAAGACGCAGTTGCCAAAGTGGGGCAAGATTGCACTTTATTTGGCTGTTTATTAGTGTCTGAGTCCATTTGTGCTGGTGTACCAAAACACCTAATGTGAAGAGCCGACTCACTGGAAAGGACCCTGATGCCAGGGAAGACTGAAGGTCAAAGGAAAAGGGGGAACAGAGGATGAGATGGTTAGATAGCATCGCTGATTCAATGGCCTGAATTTGAGCAAACTCTGGGAGACAGTGGAGGACAGGCAGGCTGCAGTCCATGGGGTCACAAGGAGTTGGACACAACTGAGCGACTGAACAGCAACAGTGGCAGATGGGGATGTTTGAAGAATCCACTGTCTGTTGACCTTTTCAATGAGGGATTGAATTCTGCTGTGGAAAGAACACTGGGGTTCCCACCGTGTTCACTGTAGCTTCTTGATTCCGAGGTCAAGGAAGTTTGCAGGCATTCGGGTACCCAGGATATCCAGGACAGCATTAATCTAGACAGTTATTCAGGAGAAGGGAGTGGCTAGTCACTGCAGTGTTCTTGCATGGAGACTCCCATGGACAGAGGAGCCTGGTGGGCTACAGTCCATGGGGGTCTTGAAGAATCAGACACAACTGAGTGATTGACACACACACGCACATAATCCACGCAGAGATGACGCCCAAACCCTGAGCGTGCCGTTTCAGCTCCCCACATTCACAGCGAAGCCAGGTCACCACAGACAAGGCAGACACGGGAATTAACCTCAGAAATTTGTCACTGGAAAATAGAGTTTGTAGAATCATTGTGCTATGCTTTCCTAGTCATGTCCAACTCTGTGACCTCGTGGACTGAGGCCCGCCGGGCTCCTCGGTCCATTCGGACTCTCCAAGCAAGAATACTGGAGAGGGTTGCCATGCCTTCCTCTAGGGGATCTTCCCAACCCAGGGATCAAACCCAGGCCTCCTGCATTGCAGGAGGATTCTTTTACTGTCTGAGCCACCAGGGATGCCCACTTCCCCCAGTCTTCAGGAAGGCACTTTCTCAAGGTATCAGTGTGCTCAAGGAACACAGAACCTGGCACATAGCAGGTGTGTGGTGAACAAGCGGAAGTGAAAGGGAAACGTCACTCGCTCAGTCCCGTCTGACTCCTTGTGACCCCGTGGACTGTAGCCCTCCAGGCTCCTCTGTCCACGGGGATTCTCCAGGCGAGAATACTGGAGTGGGTTGCCATTCCCTTCTCCAGGGGATCTTTCCAACCCAGAGATCAAACCCAGGTCTCCTGCATTGCAGACAGATTCTTCACCATCTGGGTCATCACAAAGGAACAGGTAAAATGTACTTGTACATAAGCATCACCCAATAGAACAAATAGAATTCACAGAATTCTGAAAAGAGCTTGAATCAGCTTGATGGTAAAGGCTGAAGTGAGAAACCACGTACCTAGGTCAATCTGGCCTCTCTCCAAGTAACTATGTGAGAAGTATTTTATTTGGACCGATATTGAAGAGTCCAGCATTTTCCTTCCAATAATTACGCTACTGGGAGGCTGCTAAGTTCCCCAAATAGAGGAAGGAGTAGGCGACTCATCAAAACCCTTTTTTTTTTCATTTTTTCCTGCGTCTTCTTAGAGCAGTTAGCCATCATCACTACATTTGTGGTCACGTTTAAACACTGTCTCCATTCCCTACGTCTCATCTGCCAGAATTCAGAGGCCAAAACCAGGGGGAGCCTCAGTTTCCTGTTCGATCCTCATATGATCAAATCAGTGGATGCAGAGAAAAATTCACTCAGATTTTCCAGGGACTGCAGTGTATCTGGGCCTGAGGAATGCATTCTATAAAGCCTCCTGTAATAGGTTTTAGAACACAGTGATTCCACTTCAGCTCATTGGCTTGGAAGTCCAGTAGTAATTCGCAAAGGAACTTTGCTAACTTTCAAATCAGCAGTGGGCTTGGAAGGAGGAGAAATCCCATTTTATCTTTTTAGAAACATAGAATCGGGCTCCCGTTACTGTTTCGTGAAGTGTAACTTGTTAAACTTTAAAAAGGTGAAACTCAAGGGAGCATCGCGAGACATCACTGCAATCTAGCATCTTTAAAATAAAAAGCACCGCTGTGTGTTACTTGCAGTCCCCCGAACCAGCATCTCCCCTGGCTTTACCACACGCACACGGGCACTTCAAGGCCCCGAGTCTACTTCCCTTAAACTAGTTCCTCTGCCTTGTGTTTTCGTCGCCTCCTTACAAAGTTCTAGGAAATTTTAAGTCGCTCTTCTTAAGAAAGGGAGTCAAAGTGACCCTGAAATGACTGGAGATTCCAGAAATCCCCCAGAAGTACTGGCCACCAGATTCTGAGCCCAGAGCAGTCTTGCATCTCACTCCACGGGTGCCTTGCTTGCTGTTGAAGTCTTTCCTAGTTCTTTAAAACAAAACTACTCCACCAGGTTGAAAGCCAAGATGAGCATTTCCTGAGTCTGCATCCCCAAAAGTAGATGGAACATTTTCATCTTAACTGACTTTTAAATGTGACTTAAGCCCAGTAGGGTTTCTCTTTAAATATATATAGTTTAGGTACGTACGTAATATATACATATATGTACACATCTGAATCATTATGTAGCCCTGGCACAGGCAGAGAAAGAGCTGATTTCTTATGCAATTACCAGCTTCTCCCCTCTTTAGGAGAATTAACATATTATGTAAATTATTTGACAAATATGGTGCAGATGTCATTAATAAAACATGAAAGTGGATCTGTGTCACCAATTAGCATTTTCATTGTATTTCCAGTCCACTCTCAGCTTATAGCTTCTCTAGTTTGTGAGAAAAAAAAAAAAAAAACGTGTTGCCATCATCAGAAGCCCTCTCCATGTCAAGCTCCAGCCTGAAAAGAGTGTGCATTTCAGGGCCAGTGGGGCGGGGTGGGGGGCTTTCTGATGGGAGGGGAGGGAGGGGACAGAAAGCGGAGAGTCCAGGTGGGCTCAGCTTCACCCCCCACCCCCCCGCCCCCGGCTGTCTCGGTACCTACACGCCTGGCAGAGCCTCAAGTCCATCCCACCTGTTTCCCAGGTGATGACATTCTGGGCTTGTTGACGGAAGCTGGCTAAGTAGAAGGTCACATTTATATATGGTAGACTTTACCCTCTCTAATAGGCTGAGATACTGTTTGGTGGCTGGATTCAGAATCATCCCCTCAGTGAAGTCTGATCTTCAGTGATTTATTCTGGGGACACTGGTTGTGAGCAGGAGATGCAAGATCCCTATTTCAGGGTGGGTTTCTGGGTGGCTGCCATAAAATGAGCATTGCCTTCTGCTATTGGGGACTTTTAAAACCAAAGATGCTTCTTCCTTTGAGGCATCTTTGGTTTTATAAACAGTCCATATAAACATGATGTACCATTTCAAAGGAAAAAAGGGTTCTTTTTTTTTTTTCAACAGGGACAGTGTAGTAATTGTCATCAGCCTTCACACGGCATCCCAGAGATGAGATGATGCCGATAAACTGGACAGAAAGCTTTGGAGAAAAATTACTTGGGCAGGGCTGTCCGGAGCGTGCATTCTGAAATTAATTTCCCAGCCTAATGGAAACAATCATGCTAATAATTAAAAGGTGGGTGCTAACAGGGGGCCGGATGAGAAAGGAATTTATATCTCTTTGCTCGGATCAACTCGGATGGCATTATGTGGATGATTTAGCAAGGCAGGGCCCCTGCTGCGGCTTCCATTAACCGGATTGGGGAGTGGAGAGGGGAGTGTGTGTTGGCTGAGGGGCTGGGGGTGGTTGAACAAAAGTCAGGGGGTCCGATAACCCAGCCAGCCTGCCAGGTTGGCCACGGTCAAGGATGGCCAACTCTCCCTTTCTCTCTGACCTTGGCAGGCCGAGCAGTCGTTCAATGCATGTCTCCTTACATGTTCTGAAATTCCCGTTCTTCTTGTGGGTCACAGAAGCCCTCGGGGGCGTGGTCAGGAGCTCCCAGGTGAGGATAAAGGATGTAAACCTCCGTCGCCCACCCGGTCAGATCCTGCCCCACGACTACCCGACTACCCGCAGGGCCCGGCCCCTCATGTCTGGCAAAATGCCAACAGCAGGCAGGACCCTGCAGCGGCTCACCCGTCTGCCCTCCCTGGGGGACCCCAGCTGCATTTCGTTTTCAAATATTTAACTTTAACCTGTTTAATATTTAGTAAGACTAAAGGAATAAAAGATGAATTATTGAAGAGATTAATGTTTTTAACCCCCGCCCCCGCAATGTCCCAGCCAGGCAGCTTTGTATCAAAAACTCATTTCACAGGCATTAATTTTTTAATAAAATACTGATTGTGTGATGAAGAAGTGCTTCTAATAAGCTCCAACAGTCCGTGGGAAGGGCGTTCTTGTTTTCTTGGGCTAAGTACAATCCAAATTGAGTCCTTTCTACTGTGGGTTCCAGAAAAGGTTGGGTAAACAAGAAGGGTTTGAACCCTTAAGTTTTCTCCTAATTTGTAATCTGAGTGACCATTTGAAACCTGGATAACACTGGAAACCTACCTCCCCAAGAAGGGGAGGCCGTGGCTTTTCAGACCATAACTCAGCAGACAAAGGGAGCATCGTTCATTAGCAGTCGTGTTTTCTGGGGGCACAAGGAGAGGGAGTGGAGCCGGGGTGGTGAATATTCAAGCGGAGTCAATAGGTGGGGCTTTGTTAATAGAGAAATCCAGTCTGGAGCCAGCACAGATGGTGGGGCTGGGGAGGGGTGCGGGGGGGAGCAGAGGAAAGATGATGGCTAATTTCTTCCCCCACCATTTTTTTCCTTGCCATGCATGTAATTTGCAATATCATCTTGTATTTCTCTTTTCTCTCTGCAGTTGAGAAGAGATGGGAGCCGCGCATCTATTATTCCAACACACAAAAATTCCTCAGTCCTGTTTCCCAGGGAGGGGTATTTCCAGTAGTACATGGAGGTGACAGTGGGAGAGACCCTCCCCCTCATGCAGTTTCAAAATGAACGTTGCAGATGGAGGCGGATGAGGCAAGAAGGCGGACAGGCTGCGGTTTGGAGACCCCTGACCAGATTTAGACGGGATCCTCACCACTGGGAGAGGTGTGCAGGGTTAGAGCACCCACTCGGAAAACAGGGGAAGTCTTGAATTCAGAGAAAAGGAAAATTGTTTTAACTGGAGAAGGAGAAGAGTCTGTCCCCGCAGCAAGCACTGCAGCACTGACTCTCTGCATAGCGACAGTTTATGGGGATTGATGCCTGCCGGGCTGCAAGGATGTATTTGTAAATGCATATTTATAAGGCCTCCCAAAGAAGCTGGAAGCAGATCCGTGTGACACGAGATGGTCTTACTCAGAAAGAGATTGACTCCTGCACCCTGGTTGGGAAGGGGCTCCGACGATCACAGACACGAGACTCTCTGTTTTCCTGGGGAAGCCCAAGGCTGCACTGTGCTCAGCATCTCTTAGAAGCTCTAAGAGCCACCGTGTGTATTGTTCCAAAGACAGCATATGAGGGAACGGAAACCCACTTTCAAGAGAGGCCATTTCACCAAGCTGGACGTGTGTTCCTTTTGTGTTCATTCTTTTGAAGGAATGGAAATTAGTAGCCAAGGTGAAGGGCAGCGGTGGTTGCAGACAGAAACACAGGCTCTTGAACTCAGCGTTTCACTAGAAAAAAATGCTAGACTGTGAAAACCCCCTTTTAAAAACATCAATACCTGCTATTTATAGGTTTTGGAAAATTGGTTTGAAGTCAAAAGCAATCATAGCCAAGGCTTTAAAACTCTGCACATGAAAAATCAACTTAAAAAGATCTTCAAAAACATGAGGTCAAAGGTTCAGGAACCTACCTGTGAGTCTGTCATCTCCAGTTTGTCTTGCACGCTTGGAGGAAAGTATGCAAAATGGCCACAAAACGTAGTTTTCATGACAGCGTTTACAGTCTGATCCCATTGAGCCTGCACTGTTTGGTTGAGATAGATTTCTCGAGATTTGCATGATGATTTCTTCTGGTAAGTTAGGTGTTTTATTTTTCCTGAAGCTCAGTATAACTCATGTATTTCAGAGAAAGAAAAATCTCTCAGTACAGTGACTACAGTTATGAGCAATCATTCATTGCGAATGTTTGTGACTGGTTGGTTTCATGTTTGCATAAATGCTTTCCTGGAGGCTCAGACAATAAAGAATCTGCCTGAAATGCAGGAGACCCGGCTTCAATCCCTGGGTTGGGAAGATTCACTGGAGAAGGAAATGCAGCCCACTCTGCACGGGAAGTCCCATGGACAGAGAAGCGTGGCGGGCTACAGTCCATGGTTTCACAGAGAGTCAGACATGACTGAGTGACTAACCTTTTCACTTCCCTTTCACAGTTAATCTACAATGTTGGGTTGGTTTCAAGTGTACAGCAAAGTGATTCAGTTACAGTACATGTAGATGCATATATATCTATTCTTTTTCAGAGTGTTTTCCATTAGAGGTTGTTACAAGACAATGAGTGTATCTCCCTGGGCTCTACAGCAGGTCCTTGCTTCAGGGTTTGTCTTATCCAGAGGTGCCTGCTGTGAATATGCTTTGCATGAATTCCTTCCTGTGGGACTGAGAACAGGAACCGATTCTCATCAGACACAGCTGGGGCATCAGTGATGCAGAGGCCACCCCAAACGTCTCCACTTCTCAGGCTTTTCACCTGAACCTCGATAACTCTCAGCAGACGGCCTCCACCCAGAATCCGCCGCGATACACTCACCACGCGCTCTGCTCCTTTCCCTCTCCTCCGATGACCTCCGTCTTTCTCATTACACCCTCTCCGCCCGGCTGGGGACACAGTCCTCTCCAGCATGGCCACCTCTGTCCTCCCATTCACACTGGCCCCATCCTCAGCCTTCCCTCCCAGCCTGCTGTGTGCAAAGACGACCTCCACTTCGTGGCCACCTCCCGGTGCCGAACTTGAACCTGACTTCCACGCCTGAGCCGGATTATAAGCTGTGACACTCAGAAGCCTCCTTTGCACCTTCCTCCTCTCTTGCCCTGACATCCTACCTTGAGGTCAGAAGGCCAGCAGCCGCCCCATCACTGCTCTGACTTCTCTCGGAATGGATCCAGGGGACCCTTCTGTCCTGGGGGAAACTTCCCCCCCGAGGCTGGGCCGCCCCCTCGGTCTGCCTCAAGGTCCCACGAGCCGTGACCCCCAGCTGTCTCTGGGATCGTCATCACCGATGGGGTTGCTTCCTCCCATCAGCGAGCTCGCAGCTTAGAGAGAGAGACAGGAGAGCATGCTTCCCTTAAACCCCAGTGTGACTTAGTACAGAAGCCACGGTCCAGCCTGACCGATGACAACTGCATGAATGTCTGGTCAACGAGGAGAAGGGCACCTGCCCTCCTCACACCCATGAAGAAGCTCCTTCGGAGACACCGACATTAGGAATGGGAATGAGTGAGTGTTTATCCAGCTCCCCGCTAGGAGCATGTGGAATGCAGACCCAAGACCAGAAAACGCCAGAACCCCCCTTTTAGGGAGACTCAGTGGGTGGGAAGTCTTCAGATACCCATGCCTCCAAACAGGATACGCAAGAGCGTGCTGTTTTCTAGCGTTTGTAATTTTAAGACAGATCTTCATTTCAGCCATATTTATAAAGTTGAAGATTCCTGGAATTTTGGGGTGGGCTTTGGGGACAGTTTCTTGCTCCTTTTCACTTGGGTGGGGGGCTCTGCTTAGGTTGCCACCCCTGCAAACGTCTGCACCTGATAGTCAAACAAAACTCTAGTTTCCCAAGAGCCGGGCAAGCCCGTGAGTCTCCCTGGTGTCTGCTGAACGCGAAGTTCCACAGTTGTGGTTAATGATTAAGCAGACTTGGTGGCACTGAGCAAAGTTTCTGCTTTTTACTCCTTCTTCTGTGAAACCAGACCCCAGGAAGCCCCCCGGCCCCACGGGGAGTCAGGGAGCTGGTGCTGGAGACCTGCCTCCACCATCGGGTTATGGTAGGGCTCATCAGTGGTAAAGGCCAAGGGACTGGGCCCCGCACCAGGTGACTTTAGGGGAAAGAAGAGGCGGAGGAGTGGCCGGTGGACATGTGGTGCTGCCCTTAGGGTCCAGTGACTCTGCCCGGCAGTAGAACCAGACCAAGGGTCTCACCCGTCAGATACAGCTTCATCCAAGTGTGGCGTGAGGCTGGGTGGCTCACAATGTGTGTGTGTGTGTGTGAGAGAGAGAGAGAGAGATAGGCAGAGGGAAGGAGAGAGAAGTTGGAGCCAAGGTTCTCCCCTTCAGGCAGACCCCGAGGAAGAGCCCCCGCCTCAGATCACACCATGGTCAGGATGAGGGGATAAGAAGTTAAACACAAGGGCTGGATGATCCCTAAACACCTTATCCTGCTCTCGGGGAGCTTAGAATTGAGACAGGAGTAGCATTCATTCCACAAAACCGATCATTCATAATATTAACACAGAGTTGCTTTAGACATGAGTCAGATGGAAGAAGAACACTGAGTTGGTCTTTGGAGCAGAGTCTTGTCCTGGAGACAAGATGTTAATTAAAATATGAGAGACGATTCCAGCTCAATAAACAGAGAGCATGGCATTTTGGAAGGGAGCGCCTAAAACAGCATTAAATACCTGATCTCTTACCTGCTCCCTCAACAGATTCTTTGATTTGGGGGTTCAGGTTGTGATAACGAGCTGCTAATTTCCCATAAAACATGTGTTTCTATTTTAGAGACAAAAGCAGGGGTTTTGCAGAAGCAAGTCGGGCACCAGATGCTGGTCATCCTCCACTCAGGGCCCCGAAGTTTAGAACTTGTTGCGGTCAATGCTGTTGGCAGAGGCACAAACGGTAAACTGTTTTCTGATCTTTGGCCCCTGTCGGTCCTGAAGGTAAAGCTAGAATTAGGCACACGAAGATAAACATTCCCCAGGCGGAATGTCGTTAGGAGATTGAAAGTCCGGAGAGTTCTCATCACAAAGAGACGTTTTCCTCTCCTTTCTTTCTATCGTGCGCGCAGATGGGGAGAGGGAGGCAAACTGGGTCTCCAATCCGTCCCTCCCCACCCGTGGTCGCCACGAGTTTGTCTTCAGTCTGAGCGTCTGTTTCTGTTTTGTAAATAAGCTCACATGCATCCTTTTCTCAGACTCCCGGTCAGCAGGGTTTCATGTGAAAGCAAAGGGAAGCCGCTCAATGATCCCTTTAGGGTGTTGACTTGTCTCTCTCGCTAGATCGTAAGGGTGCAATGCTAGGAACCTAGACGAACGTGCCTTTGCCTTCCTAATAGCAGCAGATGCTGTGATTTGTCAGCCGCACGTTTGCTAACAAGAGTGTCCCGCGTTCAGAGACGTGAAAGAGCCTCCTGAGGGGTTTCTCCGAAGCTTTGCCCCCGACTTGAAAGGCCCTTGAGCTGCAGGAAGAAGAGACTGTCACCTTTGTTCCGTCACCCTCGGTATGTGTTACAATTGGAGGCAAATGCTTCACCCGCTGTTGTCGCGTGTATATTTGTGGAAGGACGAATGACTCCGCAGAGCACACTTCCTCCCTTTTGAAGTGTTTCGAGGCTGTTTTCTCTTGTTCCCTTCGGGCTCTTCCGGATATTACAGTGACGCTGGTGAATGTTTCCTGGAGCTCTTGGCTGTCATTTCACAGGAGGAAAAGCAAATAGAGAGACCTCGGTGTGACTGTCTCTGTGTCCTGCACAGAAGTGACCGTTCTGGAAGCTTGCCCTCCTAGTCCTGCAGACACCAGACCCGGCTGGGAGTGTTTCATCTCATCTCGTGGCTCGTGATGTGAACCAGACAGACCTCTCCTCCTGTCCTCCTTGCTTATCCTTGCCTCAGCTACCTTTATTTATGACTTTTTATACCAGACAACCGGGCTTCCCTGGTGGCTCAGCTGGTAAAGAATCTGCCTGCACTGCAGGAGACCTGGGTTTGATCCCTGGGTCAGGAAGATCCCCTGGAAGAAGAAATGGCAACCCACTCCAGTATTCTTGTCTGGAGAATCCCGTGGACCCAGGAGTCTGGCGGGCTACAGTCCACAGGGCTGCAAAGAGTTGGACACGACTGAGCGACTGAGCATAGCACCCCCAGCAGACAATCGTCAGCCACTATCTCCTCCCAGGAGGTGAACTTTAAAAGCAAGAATCCTCACATTCTCCTGACATTATACATAGGGTTTCTCAAAGGATTATAGATGAATATCTCATAAATTCATTTTCTTAACAATTAGGCATATAAATGGATTTGATAAAGAATTCCCTTGAAGCCCTTTCTCCACGCCTTTAATTGAGTATGTTTTTCCTGTTGAGGTGCAGCTGATTTACAACATTGTCATCATTTCTGCTGCTGTACAGGGAAGTGACTCAGGTTTGCATATACATTCTTTTCATATTCTTTTTCATTACTCTTTATCTCAGGATACTGAACATAGTCTCATGTGCTATACAGTAGGACCCTGTCTATCCATCCCGTATATACTAGTTTGCATTTGCTAATCCCGAACTTCTCCCCACCACCCTTGAATCAAAAAAGATACGGGTTTTGCTTTACTTTCACGAGGTCCTCACCCCCAAGGATCAGCGCCTTATTCTAAGAATTGTCCTCAGAGTTACCATTTGGGGAAGGGGATGTTTTTGTGGGCTTTTTTCTCTAGTAGAGTTGATGAGGAGAAGGGGACAGCAGAGGATGAGATGGCTGGATGGCATCACCAACTCAATGGACGCGAGTTTGAGCAAGCTCTGGGAGATGGTGAAGGACTGGGAAGCCTGGCGCGCTGCGGTCCATGGGGTCGCAGAGAGTCAGACACTTCGGGACTGAGCAGCAGGCAGCAGAGTGGTAGAAGAGAAAGTGAGCTCTGCGGTACTAGCAGTTCAGTGGACACGCGGAGCCTTGTGTTAGAGGGAGCACAGTGGGAAACACTCATTTGATAGATGAATCTTTGGGGCCGAGCAGTTAACAAACTAGTATATACAGGATGGATAAACCACAGGGCCCTACTGTACAGCACAGGGAACTATATTCAATATCCTGTGATAAACCATCATGGGAAAGAATATGAAAAAGAACGAATCTGTGTAACCGAACCACTTCGCTGTGCAGCAGAAATGAACGTGACTGAACTTCAGTAAAATAAAATGTAAAAACATGACTTGAAAGGCAGTGAGGACACAGCAGTGGGCACAGCAGCGTCCCTCCCGATGGAGTCACACCCGCTTTCTGCTGAGGACGCCGGACTGGACGGGAACACGTGTGAGCAGCCCCTGGCTGCTCCGACCGGTCAGGCCTGAGGTGAAAGCGGACTGGAAGCAGGAAGGACCAGGGCTCCCCCCAAGGACGTTACCACCAGTGACAAGGCACCAGAGCCCCTCAGAGGCCACAGCCCCCATTTCGGGTCTTCACCATCGCGTGGCCGCAGAAGCCGTGACACACCTTCTCCGTGCACTGGGGGAAGGCCGCACTCTTCCTCCTTTGATTGTTGTTCAGTAGCTCAGTCGTGTCCGACTCTCTGCACCCCCATGGACGCCGCACGCCAGGCCTCCCTGTCCATCACCAACTCCCGGAGTTCACTCAAACTCATGTCCACAGAGTCGGTGATGCCATCCAACCAACTCAGCCTCTGTCTCTCCGCCTGCCCCCAATCCCTCCCAGCATTAGGGTCTTTTCAAATGAGTCAGCTCTTCACATCAGGTGGCCAAAGTATTGGAGCTTCAGCTTCAACATCAGTCCTTCCAATAAACACCCAGGACTGATCTCCTTTAGAATGGACTGGTTGGATCTCCTTGCAGTCCAAGGGACTCTCAAGAGTCTTCTCCAACACCACAGTTCAGAAGCATCAATTCTTTGGCACTTGGCCTTCTTAATGGTCCAACTGTCATATCAGTACATAACTACTGGAAAAACCATACTCTTGAGCATTTTGTGTGGAAGGAAAAATGAGACAGTATTCAGGCGGTGGGGATCAGCCAGCCTACGATCTGCAAATGTTTCTCCCACGGCCTCTAAAATGATTTGGAAAAGCTATGGATGTACATCCTCACACATCTAAGAAGAAAATGAGAATGTTCCCACGTGCTGTTGCCAGGAAGAGCTTTCCCTTACAGCGTGTGAGGTGGTCTACTTGTTCTAAATGCATTTTTGTTCACACCTTGGAGTGGAAGGTTTTTCTCGTCGCCTTTACACAAAATGATTATCACACGATCCAATTGAAACAGCCAGCTCTCAAGGTCAACCTGATTTGCTAAAGTAGACTTAATTTTTCCTAGGAAAAGGCTGACTTGGTCTTTTGCATTAGCTGAGCGTGTCCCCATGGCAACCGTGTCCGTTCTGTACGCCATCCTCGGGAGGCTGGGGGGCAGACACAGAGCGATGGACCTGCCCTGAGGGGGTCGCCTGTATGCTGTGAGCACTGGGGCTCTTGGCGACTCTGCTCAGCTTTCTGGGCTTGTCCTCAAAGGACTGTGGTTGTTTTTCATGTCCCTTTGTTGAGTGCTCAGAGGAGTTTTGGTCCCGCCCTGACCCCAGTCCAGTCAGAATGGATGTGTCCGACTCTTTATGATAAAGTGGAAGATGATAAACGTGAAGAGAGGTAAATTCTCAAGGCAGGGTGGGGCCTCTGTTTCAAGCTAGAGGAAAGAGAGTCTGTGCAAAGTAAGGATCCAAAAAATAACTCCATGATAAGTATTCCTCCTTACCTCCTACCTAGAAATCTCACACACCCCAGAACATGCAGACTACGGGCCATGATGGCTCTGCTGTAGATAAGAGCAAGTGTTTGAAGAGCTCAGTGATCAAATGAACGAGAAAGTTGCCACTCCCGTGTTCCCTGGGATACACAGGTTCTCTGGGTATGCAGGGACCTGATCACCTAAAGGAAATGCAGGAGCCCTTCTGTATGGACCTAGCATCAGGCATTTGCTGCTGCTGCTGCTAAGTCACTTCAGTTGTGTCTGACTCTGTGTGACCCCATAGATGGAAGCCCACCAGGGTCCCCCGTCCCTGGGATTCTCCAGGCAAGAACACTAGAGTGGGTTGCCATTTAGATGTACATTTATTGAAGAGTATATGGCTTCCCTGGTGGCTCAGACAATAAAGCGTCTGTCTGCAGTGCTTGAGACCTGGGTTCGATCCCTGGATTGGGAAGATCCGCTGGAGAAGGAAATGGCAATCCACTTCAGTTCTCTTGCCTGGAAAATCCCAGGGATGGAGGAGCCTAGTAAGCTACAGCCGGTGGGGTCGCAAAGAGTAGGACGCGACTGAGCAACTTCACTTTCACTTTATTGAAGAGTGACTTTCAGCAATAAGCAATGAGTCATAATTTCTTTTCTGAACACTGACTTACAAAATGGAAGCTTTTATATTTTGAATATATATCAAATTAGAAAAAAAGCAAAAAAAAGCCTTTTAACTTTTTTAAAAAAATCTTTTTAAAAACTATGTCAGACGTTCAAATGATGGGCTGGAGGAAAGACATCAGAAGGACCCCTGGTGACCCACGTGGACACCTGAAGTTTCAGGGCCACTGTTTAAAAGTAGACTGGCCTTGTTCTTACCATTTGAGAGCAAAAAGCACTCGTCAAAAGCATAGTGAAAAGATACCGAATGTTCAGTCACTGAAAACATCGTTTCCATGAAAAAATAAAATAGAAGCTTAAGGGTAAATGCATTCCTAGTCTCAGGAGCTAGAAATTCAGCTTCAAATATACACAGTGGTTTCAAGCTCTACTGAACCAGGGCCATTCCATTAATTACGGATGACATTAGGGTTTAAACAAATACAAACTGTTTTGCCCTCACCTTTAGAAGCTCCTGAAGCAAATGTTTTATTCCCAGTGAGAACCGCTTTGCAGAGTTCAGGTCTTGGAATTATTAGAAAAACAGCAGTGCTGGGAGGCCATCCAAAAATATAACAGTGGCTTGTTGACACCTGGCTTTTACTGGGCTGTTATTTACGGGAGGGGGCAGGGGAAGGACTCGAAGTTACTGAAGATGACTCGACAGGCAGGATGAAGCAAGACGGTGGGAAAATGTCACCCCAGGCCAAAGACTGCACACATTCTGACGTTTTCCCATAATCCGGGCCTGCAGCAATCGTCACTGATGGCTGAAGTCTCACAAAACTTCTCCGTTCAGCTCGAACAAAGCAAGAATTTGCTAACGCCAACGCTAGGGTTTGTCATAGGTACAGTGACTATGCTGAAAAACAAACAAACAAACAAACAGAGTTTGGTAGAACATAGACCTCCAGTTAGCCACAAGCCACCGACGGAAGAGCCTGACCTGCCTCTCAGTTCTAGCTTAGCGAAGTCAGTAAGTCTTTCTTGTGGACAACCATGGACTTGGATGAATTTGTCTGGCTTGGTCTATTCGAATCCCCCTTGTAGATTCAAATTATTTTGAAGGTTTTTTTAAAGACCTTCCTTGCTGGACTGACGTGCAGTGTGTAGTCAGTGAGACTCAGGTCTATATTTTTCTATAACCAAGTGTCCTTTGTCTACGGGCTAACTGTCCAGTGTGCTTCTGTAATATCACACTGAAGGGGGTGCCCGTGGGAAGGGAGGCGTTGCTTCTGTTTTTCAGCCATGGTTCACGTGACAAGCCACAAGATCAGAAGCTCTGTCTTTGTAAACAAGTTGATTTAACTGAAGTAGCTTTTGGTTTCACACCTTGTCACCCATTTCAGGTCTTCTCCATCTGGCTCACAAATCTCTCTTGATCATCTCTAGACTGGGAACGTGGTTTAATGAAAAGTGAAATCTCTCAGTTGTGTCCGACTGTTTGCGACCCCATGGACTGTAGCCTACCAGGTCTTCCACCCATGGGATTTTCCAGGCAAGAGTGCTGGAGTGGGTTGCCATTTCCTTCTCCAGGGGATCTGCCCGACCCAGGGATTGAACCTGGGTCTCCTGTATTGCAGGCAGACAGCTTACTGCCTGAGCCATCAGGAAGCCTGGTTTAATGAAAAGGAGTACTGAATTCAGAATCCAAAGTCCTAGATTCAAATCCAGTGTTCCTCTTTCAAACAAATGTCTATAGTTTGGGGTTGACATGCATACACTGTTATATTTAAAATAGATAACCAGCAAGGACCTCCTGTATAGCCCAGGGAATGAACCTAAATGGGAAAAGAATTTGAAAGAGAACAGATACGTGTACAGATATAACTGAAATATCTCGCTGCGTGTGTGAAACTGATGCAGCGCAGATCAGCTGTAGCCACATGTAGATTACAAACATACCTGTATTGAGAGCTCACAGTGTTTCAGACACCGAGCTTCAGCCTTTCATGTTCATTGTCTCATTTACCCGCACAGCAGTCCAAAGCAGATTCAGCAGCTATCCATATTCATTACGATGGAAAGAGTCTAAGTAGAATGTCATATGGAGGAAATACAGCAGCTAGGGTTTGAGCCTCTTTCTACCCAAGTCTGGAGACAATGCTCTCAGGCAAGATACTAGGTTGCCCCTTGCCAGCTGTGCGACCTCAGACAAATTAAGCACCTTCTCAGAGCCCTGATCGTCCCATCTGAGTTTCAAAGTTCTCATGTGAAAAAGTAAGTGTGAGAGTGACAACCTCAGGGTGTTGCTGCGTTTGTCCAAAGAGAGGTGACATTTCTTTGGGCGCGACCTTGGCCTCCAAGAAGGTCGTCTGCTGTTTCTACCAGAGGAAGGAGAGCTCAGTTCAGGAGTGGGGACCTGGTGGGAGAGGAGAAAGCTGCCGAGGCCGGAGGAAGCCTGCCCATTTCACTCCAGGATCCAGGCTGCAAGTCAGTCACAAATATGTCAGGCTCGGTGTGGTAAGAATGCGTGAGTGAGCGTGAAGGCCGCTCAGGCGTGTCTGACCCTTTGCGACCCCCTGGACCGCATCCCGCCAGGCTCCTCCATCCATGGTCTTCTCCGGGCAGGAGCGCCGGACTGGGCCGCCACAGTAAACAGCAGCAGGTGAGCGTCTGGCTGGTGGGCCACCTCTCCTCCTGGTTCTTACACACAAGTGTGATTTACCCTCAAAAATGCTACGGATCATATGACGGGGACTTACCCATTAAAGAGCTTTCATGACAAACTTTGGAGTGTGGTTCCTAAAACGTCCATCAGTGCAGTTCTCTGAAAAGCCGAAGCACTGTGGTCCAGGTAGAGAGGCCTCTGATGGTGTGACTTGATTTGCATGGGGGTCTAAAGGTGTAGATTTTCCAGCATCTCAGGGGAGTGGGTTGGTGGTGGGGGGTCCTTGCTGTTCCTCTTCACCTGGTGGATGAGAACTTGGGGCAGAGGAGAACCCTGACCGCTGAACTCAGAGCCAGAACACAAAGTATTTAGAGACGTTGATAGAGCACCCCACATGACCCACAGCTGCAAAGATGATCTGCTGAAACAGCGGGACTGCATTCCCCGGGGGCCAGCTTGAGCTCAGTGACACCAGCTGATTTCAGGCATGAAAGGAGGCTGAGGATAAATACAGATGAGGCTCTCACTGCAGAGGCTGCCACTGTTCTCTAGAATCTTCTGTAATCTTTAGGCTAGTTGGACTCCCTGGCTAATCAACTGATCATTCAATGCTTCTACCAATACTTCTTGGGTCCACTTTGTCCTGGGAACCATACAAAGTGCTTGCTTGTGGATAATCCTCAACTTCATGGAGTCCTTCTTGAAAAGAAGCTGGATAGTGTGTGTCATTATATGAGACCAGGAAAGATAGCCTGCCAGGAGCCAATGGCTCAGAAAGCTCTAGCAGGGCAAAATCACCGAAGACGGGACTCAACGATGAGTAGGCGTTCACCCAGAGAGGACAGTGAAGGCCTATGTGGAGCAGAATGTGGAAGACAGAAGGCTCTGCAGAAGGTGACGTGTTTGAGGAGGTGCACGGATTCTCCCTGACCTGAAAAATGCAGAGATGGGGAGAATGGCGGAAAGCAAAGGAAGATGAGTGGAAGGAAGGAAGCAGGGAGCTAGACAACTGATATGCTGGTATCACCCCTTTGATAAAAAGTAATGACAGTGGATCTGAAATACCTTATTGAAAGAGAAACACTCTCAGATGATATATACAAATAGCTAAACTCCAATCATGGCCTACGAAGTCTAAAAACATGTGAATGCAAAACACATACCCGAGAAGATGCAAAAAGGAGGGCAGGACGGCAGGAAGGGAGGAAGAAAGATACGGAGCATCGTAAACATGATTTGGTTAAGGTATTTCAAGGCACACGTGAAAAGAAAAAAGCACAGGTTTGAAAAATGCAAATGCAACATAAACTCAAATGTCACCGACTTTCCAAATATCAGGAATGCTGGCTTCTTCCTTCGCGTCCTGCCAGGTGAAGTAACACACGGTTGGTAGCAACCAACTTCAAGGCTGCTTGAAGATCAGGTGCGATGCTTTGGATTTTGGTGGTGTCGCTGCTCTGCTGGGCTCTAACTGGGGTTGACAGCTTGGGACATTTCTGTCTGATGCCTACCGATCTGCACACAGAGAGGATAATTGAAGACAGAGATGAGTGAAGATGCTTTTCAAGAGGACGAAAGAGTCGAAAGGCTTCTTTAATGCTCACTGTAGCCACAGGATTTAGAAATGTTTGGGAGACTCAAGTGGGGAGCCAGGCAGGCCAGTTTTGTGGGGCCCCGTGCCTTTTCCTGAGGGATCCTTTGATCACTGGACGTGTATGCAACTCACTGGCAGCTTTGCAGCCACGTGGATGCAGGATGGTGTTTTTGTGTGACAGTGCTTGAGTCAAGCTGCGATGATTCACGTTGAGAGAGCAGAGGTGATGCTGTGGGAAGTGGAACATGACGGTGACTCAGTGGGAAAAGGTGAAACTGTAGGCGAGACATGGGTGGGATAGGTTTGTCACCCACTTCCGAGCTCACAGTCCCCTAGTCCAGAACACTGGACACCTGGAGAATGACTCCTGCCTTGTTGAGGGGGAGCAGGGCTCAGCATGGTCAAAGCTGTGAGTTGGATTTCCCTAGTGAAGAGGTTGTCTCGTGGGACAGATAAGTAAGTAACCAGGCTGAGCAATTGATCGATTTCAGAGGCAGATCAGTTTCATTCTGTTGGGACATAGACCTGGGGCATACTCTGGTGGGGAAACAGAAACCAGTCAGGAGACCTCAACACACGGCTTTACATCCAGAGTCCAGTGCCATGGGGACGGTCTGGCTTCTGCCGTCTGCTGTCCTGGGGTTACGGGTGCAGGACGAGGTAGCCACACTGGCCTCTCCAGAAGTAAAGCAGAGAATGACTGCAGTGCTATCAAGTGTAAGCTTCGTACCACTGATGGGTTTCTGGGATGGATACAGAAGAAAGAAAGTGCCTGGTGGGTGGGCATCTCCGGGGGGCTCAGGAAGGAGGCAGATAAAGCTCCCCGAGCCAAGAGCAGAGATGCGTGTTGACACTGCCACCCAAGACAGGTGCCTCTGAAAGTGTCCAGAAATGTGTCTTTTCATGCCCTGGTTTTCCGTAGCCTCCCAATGATTTTAGAATCAGTGAGGTGAACAAGCAAGGTTTCAGGGCACCGACTCGAGGACCAACTTGAAATTCAGGGGACCTTGGGCCTGTGTGCTCCACTGAGGGCTCAGGTGACTCTGGCACAGCTTAACAGGAGCCACACGAAACCCATGGGTGGGCACAGCACAGCCTCCTGGTCTCTCTGACTCCAGGGTCCTCTCAGCCCCTCTCCTGGCCATGCGGTCGACTTGCTGTGTCCACGGTCCTTCCTGCCTGAGGGACCTGGTGAACTCCAGTCCCTCCCACCTGGATGACTCACCATCTCTTGTACCCCCAAAGGCTGTGAATTCTAGTCTCCTTGCAAGAAGACTGAACTGACTCCAACTTGGGAGTCTCCCATGTTGAGTCTCCCTGGATTGAATGGTAATAAGGAGTTAACTGGTTACTGTAACAAAGTTACGCACAAACACGTGTGCTTATGTGTGTGCCTCTCCTGTGAGGCTGGAATCCCCACACGGGAGATACTGATTTTACTCCCAGTTGAATTCCCAGTAGAGCCTAAACCTGTATGCCACAGGCACGCACATATGTGCAAGATCAATGAATTGATACTATTCGTGCCCTGCTATCCTTGGAAGGCTTTGTAGGCTCCTATCATGGGTGCTGGGGCTGGGACGATCCCCTGGACAAGGGCATGACAACCCACTCCAGGATTTCTGCCTGGAGAATCCCATGGACAGAGAAGCCTGGTGGGCTACAGTCATGGTGTCTCAAACAGTCAGACACAATGAGCACACACACATTGAGTTAACGTTACCAAATAGGTGTGCTGAAATTCCAACCCCCGGGACCTGTGAATGTGAGCTTGTGTGGACACAGGGTCTTTGCAGGCGTAATCAGGTTAAGAGGGGTCAGCAGGAGAGGCCCTGATCCAGCATGGCTGTGCCCTTCTGGGAGGAGAAAAGCCACGTGGAGACAGACACGCTGGGAGAAGTTCGTGTGGTGATGGAGGCAGAGTCTGGAGGGAGGCAGCTGTGAGTGGAGGGGCTCTGAGGCTCAGCGGCCACCAGCAGCAGCTGCGAGAGATGCGGCAGGAGTCCACGCAGGGTCTAGCGGGAGGGTGGCTCTGTGGGCTCCTGGATCGGTGAGAAAATATGTTTCAGTTGCTCTCAGCCGGTCACTTGGTGGCACTTGGTTTTGACAGCCCAGGACACTGGTCCACCTCCCAGTGTTGTTGTTCAGTTGCCAAGTTGTGTCCGACTCTTTGTGACCCCTTGGACTGTAGCACTCCAGACCTCTCTGTCCTTCACGATTGCCCAGGGTTTGCTCAGATTCATGTCCATCGAGTTGTTGATGCTATCTAACCATCTCATCCTCTGTCGTCCCCTTCTCCTCCTGCCCTCAATCTTACCCAGCATCAGGGTCTTCTCCATTGAATCAGCTTTTCACATCAGGTGGCCAAAGTATTGGAGCTTCAGCTTTAGCATCAGTCCTTCCAAAGAATATCCAGGGCTAATTTCCTTTAGGATTGACTGGTTGGATCTCCTTGCAGTCCAAGGAACTCTCAAGAGTCTTCTCCAACACCACAATTTGAAAGCATCTATTCTTCAGTGCTCAGCTTTCTTTATAGTCCAACTCTCACATCCATAGATGACCACTGGAAAATCCATAGCTTGAACTCAATGGATGTTTGTTGGCAGAGTGGTGTCTCTGCTTTTTTATACGCTGTCTAGGTTTGTCATAGCTTCCCTTTCAAGGAGCAAGTGTCTTTTAATTTCATGGCTGCAGTCACCATCTGTGGTGATTTTGGAGCCCAAGAAAATAAAGTCTGTCACGCCTTCCACTTTTCCCCTTCTATCTGCCGTGAGGTGATGGGGCCAGGTGCCAAGATGGGAGTTTGTTATCCTTGCTGCTGCTGCTAAGTCACTTCAGTCGTGTCCGACTCTGTGCGACCCCATAGACGGAAGCCCACCAGGCTCCCCCTTCCCTGGGAGTCTCCAGACAAGAACACTGGAGTGGCTTGCCATTTCCTTCTCCAATGTGTGAAAGCGAAAAGTGAAAGTGAAGTCGCTCAGTCGAGTCTGACCCCCTGCGACCCCACGGACTGCAGCCCACCAGGCTCCTCCATCCGTGGGGTTCTCCAGGCGAGAGCGCTGGGGCGGGCGCCATTGCCTTCTCCAATGTGTGAAAGTGAAAAGTGAAAGTGAAGTCGCTCAGTCCAGTCCGACCCCCAGTGACCCCACGGACTGCAGCCCACCAGGCTCCTCCATCCGTGGGGCTCTCCAGGCGAGAGCGCTGGGGCGGGCGCCATTGCCTTCTCCGGGTGCCCTTTTTGCATTCTGTTGAATCGACCACTCTCAGCGATCTTATGCTTCCTCCAAAGAAAGGCAACTTACATTGACAAAAGTTAGGCTCCTTGCAGACGGAAAGCCAGGAGGAAGGAGAACGGATGCAGTGTTAAGGCGGCACCTATGAAAGAGGACTCGAGAGGGTTTTGACAAGACCTCGAGACTCGGAAGACATCCCGGAAAGGAGCCTGAAGGGTCCCAGTGCCCTGCCAGCTGGCGAGCATCCTGCCTCGGGGCTGTGCCTCCAGGATGACAGGCAGGCCTCGGAAGGCTGGGCTGACTCCACCCTGAAGGCGCTCCCGTGCCAGCATGACCACCCCTCATCTCCCCTTGGGTCCCAGCTCTCTCCTCAGCCCAGCTGGCCCAGCCCAGGGCTCTCTGAGATGCACATCTGGCCGCGGGGTCCCACGTTCTGGGGGCACTAGGGCTGGGTGCCCCTGTCTGCTAGACAAGCTTCCTGTAAGCGGAGAGTCGGGCTGCAACCCAACAAAAGAGGAGACAGCAAAGGACTTTTGAGCTCCAGTGGGGCATGACACGCTCAGCAATAGGAAACAATGATTTTTTTTCCAGCACGGCTTGTTCATTGTCATCTGGGGAACACTAATCCCTGAATATTCATAGGTAACCTTTTCTCCCGCGGTGCTACTCTGGAGTGAATGGTGGTGACTCACGGCCCCGTTTGCCCCGAGTGCTCTTCCCTGAACTCTTCCTGTCACCATCCACCCAGGCTCTGCTGTTGTTGCTGCTGCGTCATTTCTCGTGGACCCTGAAGTGCGATCCCCTCCCCGGGCCCACCGGACCAGCACGAGGAGCCTGCAGTCCTTGTCCAAGCAGGGGAAACCCCTGCGTTTCCAAGGGGACCCAGTTGCTCTGGCTTCCTGCCTCTGGTGGCCGGCAGGGTGGTGCCCTCCCCACGCCCACAGTGCTCCCAGCCCCAGGTCCCCAGAACCTGTGACTATGTCACCTCACACGGCCAGAGGGTCTCTGCCAATACGTGAAGTTCAGGATGGGGAGATGGTACTGGGTTATCTGGTTTCCCAGGCTCAGTGATAAAGAATGGATATATGTACATGTGTAACTGGATCGCTTTGCTCTACTCCTGAAACTTACACAATATTATGAATTAACTCAGGGGCTTCCCTAGTGGCTCAGATGGTAAAGAATCTGCCTGCAATGCAGGAGACCCAGGTTTGATCTCTGGGTCAGGAAGATCCCCTGGAGAAGGAAATAGCCACCCACTCCAGTGTTCTTGCCTGGAGACTCCCATGGACAGAGGAGCCTGGCGGCTACAGTCTGTGGGATCACAAAGAGTTAGACTTGACTGAATGACTAAACAACAACAACTGGTTATCTGCTTGGGCTCAAGGTGATCACAAGGGTCCTTACGAAGAAAGAGGGAGACGAAAGAGTCAGCATCTCAAGATGCAACGTGAGAAACTGATTGTCGGGGTCCTTGAAGAAGGAGGAAAACTCCAGGAGCCCATGAAAACAGCATTCTCTGGAAGTTAGAAAAGATATGGAAGCTTCCTCTTCCCTGGAGCCCTCAGAGGGGGCCAGCCCTGCAGGCTGCGAGACACTGTCTGGATTTCTAGCCCTCACCAGGGGGAGCTTTGCTCAGTGTCAAGAGGACAAGTTGTATCTGGTAGAGAGGAGGGAAGAATGGAGCTGCAGTTTGCTCAGGGAGGAAATGGCAACACTTAAGGAGGAGGTACAGGCCCAAGGCTTCAGCTCTGTGTGTTTCCTCCTCGTCATCCTCTAGTGCCTTCATTGTAGAATTCCACGTACCGTCTTTCCTCCTGTCATTCTCAGCAATCATTTGAACATGAAATAAAGCATCAGCAGTCCGTGGGGTCGCTAAGGGTCGGACACGACTGAGCAACTTCACTTTCACTTTCCACTCTCACACATTGGAGAAGGAAATGGCAACCCACTCCAGTGTTCTTGCCTGGAGACTCCCAGGGACGGGGGAGCCTGGTGGGCTTCCGTCTATGGGGTCACACAGAGTCGGACATGACTGAAGTGACTTAGCAACAGCAGCAGCAGCAGCAGACCTCTTAGAGGAAAAGGATCATCAAGCAACATTTAGCAACATGGAGAGATCTTGAAAACACAGCACCAAGTGGAAAAACACAACAGGGGCTGCAGAACAAGATTGTTTGGGTGGCTGAAGATCACATTTACGCTGAGCCTCTTTCAAGGATCCATTTGTATCCAAGGACTTTGAATAAACACATCTGAGTGGGTGCCTGGTATGGAAAGGGTCCTGGCCCAGATGAAGAGGAAAATGATGAAATGGAATAAAACAGGAGGGTCCTTGGATAGGCCAGTAATGACGATGTGCCTTGACGCCCTCGACCCTCAGCAGAGGGAAATGGAGAGAGGGAACTAAAGTGGAAAGACTTTTTCCCAGTTCTCTTAACCCAGCCTCTGCTTCAAGCACACACATCCTGTCGTGTTCAGAACCATCTGGGTTTCAGTCACTCTATAGGAACGAGGAGCTGAAGGGAATCTGACCGTCAAAACCCCTGTTTTCTGGAAGAGCAGAGGTTTGCAGGGAGATCTACTGATGGGATGGGATGGATCAGGTTTTCCAAAATGTCCTCAAACTGAGTAAAACACACACACATACACACACCACCTCAGAATTCTCTGAAAGTGAAAGTGTTGGTCACTCGGTCGTGTCTGACTCTTCACGACCCCATGGACTGCAGCCCCCCAGGCTTCTCTGTCCATGGGATTCTCCAGGCAAGAATACTGGAGTGGGTTGCCATTCCCTTCTCCAGGGGATCTTCCTGACCCAGGGATCAAACCCAGGTCTCCTGCATTACAAGCAGATTCTTTATCAACTTACTGGCCAAGGAAGCCCCTCTGCTGCTGCTGCTGCTAAGTCACTTCAGTCGTGTCCGACTCTGTGTGACCCCATAGACGGAAGCCCACCAGGCTCTCCCGTCACTGGGATTCTCCAGGCAAGAACACTGGAGTGGGTTGCCAAGGAACCCAGAACCGGGTGAGGGCAAGCATAAAAGCCGGTATGTCAAAGTTTGGGCACACATGAGAACTTGGGCAGCATCATTTTGGGGATAGATGTGGTCTTTGGGGGCCTTGGGTATGCGCATAAAATCCTGTAGTTGAAGTCAAGCCTCCTGCATGGAACTAGGACAATTGAAGGAGCTATATATAGCTTCAGAGAAAGGATGACTGAAAACAAACGGACTGCCTGCAAGGAAACCGAGAAGATCTCTGTCCATCTCCGAAGGGAAAAATCGTCTCCTCTGAGGGCGCGGGGTCCTGAGCGTGGCCTCTCGTGGACCTGGAGCTCCACCGTGTTGCTCACTGCCCTGTGCTCAAGGAGCCCCACCCCCGGGCACTGCGTGAGCATCTTCAGTGAAGTCCAATAGATTTAAGGCAGATCCTCTAAGGGGAAAGTAATTCCTAATTCTGGACCCTAGGAAGATCCGCATATCCATCTGGACACATACTGTGCTCAATCACTCAGTCGTGTCCAACTCTTTGCAACCCCATGGACCATAGCCCACCAGGCTGCTCTGTCCGTGGGATCATGTCAGCAGAAACACTGCGGTGGGTGTCCATTCCCTTCTCCAGGGGAGCTTCCCGACCCAGGGAGCGAACCCAGGCCTCCATCCAGCTCCTACACTGACAGGCAAATGCTTTACTGCTGAGCCCCCTGGGAAGCCAGATATTGGGCAGATATAAGCTCACAACAAAAAACAAGTCACCACACCTTACAGACACAAGTCTGTATGAGGGAAAGTAAACAGAAGCCATAAGTGGCTCTTCTCAATTCACAGAGACTTCACACACCATAAGGATTGGACACACACATAAAATAAGCAAGAAAATAGAGACCAGAGAGGTTAAGAAAGAAGAGTTGATAACAGAGAATTTGTCAGACTGATGAGAAGAAATGAAACCAAAGGTGCACACTGGGAAAACAGACTTGGATGACGTCTTTAAAGGAGGGAGAAAAACGAACAGCAGCCTAGATTTCTGCATGTGAGGAGACGATGTTGCGAGATCTAGAAAGAAAGAAAAAGATGTTTTAGAAAAACAGACTGAAGAACTTGCAACCCCGGATCCTTCCTCAAGAAACTGTGGTGGGATCGATTTCAGAGAGATTAAGCATCTCAGAGGAGAACCTGAAGAGCAGGTGACCTTGGGGCGCATGGAACGATAATTGAAGCATCTAGTTTATAGGGATGAAGTTAATGCTGTGCGATCACAAGGCCAGCAGTAGAAGGGAAGCCAGATGGGGGTGGGATGCAAGTTTGCTAAGCTCTTTGTCTTGTTCATGAGAAGAGTTGATATACTGAATCAACTTTAGACTTATTTTTTAATTCAGTATGCACACATATACATGTGTGTATACAAATTATGCAATATGTACACATATATGCATATATATATTTATACATCTGTAAAATAGATGAGAACAGAAAAATGAAATAATACAGAAATCAGGGTGAGAAAGTACAAAATGAGACGGTGGAAATGAATCTGAATATGTTCGTAATCACAAGCAATGCATTTGCCAGGTAAAGAGAGTTCCAGACAGAATTCTAGAAATCAGATTATGTGCTCTTTGCAAGAGATATGCCTAAAGCATAAGAACATAGAAACGCTCAGGTAATTAATTGAAAAATATATGCAAGGCAAATAATGACCAAAAGAAATCTGACCTAGTAATATTAACATAAGAAAAAAAGGCTAAAAGGGAAAAACATTGCAGATGAAGGAGGTCATTATATCTTGATTTAAGTTTAAATTGCCTACGAGGGCATAAAAATTCTAAATATTTATGGGTGTAATAAAATAGCCACAAAATATAAAAACAAAAATAGAATTACACGGCTATGCAGGCAAATTCATTAAGAGGCTTGGATATTAGCCACATAACTTGATTAGAGATTGACAGGTCGGGCAGCGAATATTTAGTACATATAGAAAGATTTAAACAACACAATTAACAAGCTGGATTTAATGGGCATATAATAAAAACTCCACTCAATTGTGTGAGAATACCATTATTTTCATTGCTGCAAGGAACATTTACATAAATATCATGGCCTGGGCCAGAAAATAAGTCTAAATGAGTCTCAAAGAATTAAAATAAAAACCAGGCCACATTTTCTGATTATAATTCAGTCAAGTTGCACATCAAAGAGAGGACAATAATTCTGAAAACTGCCGATGCTGAGACATTGAAAAACTGCTGATTTATATGTCAGATATCTATTTAAGAGAAATCAGTACAGAGAAAAAGAACACAACTAAGCAATAATAAAAATACCACCCATCAGACTATGGAGGGACAGTTCAGGTGAGGCTTACAAGGAAATCGAGAGAAATACACCAGGAGAGAAGTTAACCAGATATTAATGTTAAGCTTTTTATTTAAGATGCTAGAAACAACTAAGCAACAAAAGACTGGAATGCAGAAAGAAGCAATAATGATAAAGGTAGGAAAGAGAAATAAAATAGGAAAGATAACATCTGGATGGTCAGTCAACAACCAGTGCTTAGAAAAGACAGCAGAAGTAATCTGGTGACACTGATCCAGAAGAGATGAGGTGGGGGCCACAAATACTCAAAAATAGGGCTGCAAAATGCACCACAGGGCAGCCTTAAAATGCTTTAAAAAATTTAAACAAAATGGACAGATTCCTAGAAATCTACCACAATTGGCTTTTAAAAACTGGAGATGATCTGTATTTGAATTAGAAAACCTGAATAGTCTTACAAGCGTTAAACAAATTGAATGAATATTTTAAAATCTTCCCACAAATAGAATACCCTTCTTCATCAATTTTATAAGCAAATTCTTCCAAGTTTTCATGGAAACCTTTGTTCTGAACTTACAAACTCTTCTTGAAAGTAAGAAATGAAGACCCCCTTCCCAATCATTCTTCATATCAAAATGAAAGAAGGAAAGATGCAAAATAAAAATGAAAAATAAATCTCATTCAGGAACAGAGGTGAAATTCCTAGACATTACGGGAATGATACTGGTGATTCCAATCTGAATCCTGAATCATTCTGGGAGGAATTGGCTTTCACAGCTACACATTAAGCTTCCTAGAGGTGGCCTTTCTCTCCACCTTGGAGCTTCCCTACCAGAAATCATGGGGGGAAGCGAAGAGTGCAGGCAGGCGGGGAAGGATCGACAGCGACCCTGGGGGTGAGGCGACCTCCTCCCTGCCATGGGGGCCTGACTCTGTCCTCGGCTCCCTGCATCTTTGCTAAGAACCAGTTGGCATCGTGTCAGCTTGTGTGTTGTGCTTCCGTGTGCATGCCCAGTCGTGCCTGACTCTGAGACCCCATGGTCCATAGCCACCCAGGCTCCTCTGTCCATGGAATTTTCCAGACAGGAACACTGCAGTGGGACATGCCCTCCTCCAGGGAATCTTCCCAACCCAGGGACTGAACCCATGTCTCTTGTGTGTCCTGCACTGGCAGGCAGACTCTTTATCACTGCGCCACCTGCGAAGCCCTTGGGGTTGGTTTGCCTTGGTCCTAATCAGGAGCAAAACAGCCTTGATCCTTATCCTCTTAGAGCGTCCAGCCTCCTGGGAAAGACACATATCAAGCCAACCACCACACACGTAAGTACAAGTGCAAATCGTGGCAAGAAGGAAGATCTTGCAGGTCCTCGTGGTTCTAGAAAAGTGTGTAAGGGAGCCTGGCTTTGCTTGTGGGTTAGTGAAGCCCATGGGAAGGAATAAAGTTTAGCCTGAGATGTAAAGATGGATGAAGAGTTAGCCAGTTGAGGAAAGGAAGAAACCATGGACCAGGCAGGGAGAACAGGATGCCCCCGTGCTCCCACACGGGAGGGGGCGCGGCGTCCTGTGGAGCCGGAGTCTAGAGCAGGGGTGAGCATCTGTAGTCCGTCCTGCTTTCTGAAGTCCAGTGCGTGCTGCTGAAACACGGCGCTCTGGCTTTCTCTGCTGGAGCAGCATCTTTCCAGGGAAGGAAATGACTTTCCTGGACGAAGAAGGGAGCATTTTTCTACTTCGGGCACACATAGCTTCTGTTCTTTTGAGAAGAGAATTTTTGCTTCTTAAAGTACAGTGCATTTTAGATTTTACCAAGAACTGAAAAAGCAAGATAGATCTCACACAGGTTTGTTGTTGCTGTTTCGTCACTAAGTGGTGTCCGACTCCTTGCGACCCGATGGACTGTAGCCCGCCACACTCACCTGTCCATGAGATGCTCCAGGCAAGGATGCTGGAGTGGGTTGCTGTTTGCTTCTCCAGGGGCTCTTCCTCACCCAGGGATTAAACCTGGGTCTCCTGCTTTGGCAGGCGGGTTCTTTACCCACCGAGCCATCAGGGAGAGCTTTCTGCTAAGGTTCAGTTGACTAGGTAACTAATGTGTCCTTATTTCTTGGAACTGGAGAGCCTTTGCCTCCTTGGAGGCTCCTCACTCCGTGGTCAGTGACATCCTTTGGGACGCAAGCTGTCCTGGTCTCCTTATTCAGCAGTGCTCCCACCCTGAGCCTGTCTTTTGGCCTCTTAGTTTCCTCTACAAGGACTGCCTTTGAGCACTTCATAAATGAAGTGGGGCCTGAACCGCGTCTATATTCTACAGGGACAAAGAAGGAAGAGAAAAACTAAGGCACCAACTACTTTGTAATTTAGATTTTTTTCCCTTTCCTCAAATTGTTGAGGCTCCAGGCCAAACATTATCAGGGAAAAAGGAAAAGGAAAAAAGATGGCCATGTATGTTCAAAATCCTATAGCTAAATTGTTTATCATTTGTTTATCCTTGCCAATTCTATTAATCTTCGGAAGAGTAGCCGCATGCAGAGTGAAGCATTTTAATGCATTAAAATTAAGCAGAGAAATGTGAGTAAAGTTTCAAGAATGTGCATTTAAAATACAGATATAAATTATAATTTAAGGGCCTTTCCAAGAACATTGGCTTAATAAAGAGGAAGAGAATGGGAATTTTTGCAATGCTAATTATGAAACTACTTTCTCTTTCCAAATCTTACCAGATGCCAGGAGATATGTTACAGGTATTCATTTGGAAGAGAAATAATCTCTAACATACATCGCATGAGAAGACTAGGAGGTTAAAGAAAGCCACAGCTCGTGGTTCAGAAATGGGTGTTTCACACTATTGTAAATATCAACGGGTGTTTGTGTAGTGATGGAAAGAAAACATGTTCATTCCAAGGTAACAAAGACCGTCATAGCCGCGGTCCAGGAAATGGGTTGGAATAAATCCATGCATCGTTTCAAAAATAGAATATGGAGAGGCTTGGTTCTGACCAAGACTGCTGCAGTGACTGTTTTGTTAAGGAAGAGGGTGTTATAATAGGAGTACAGGCACACTCGGTGACCTCTGAAGTATTTGCACTAATAGACTAATAACGTTCTCGAGTGTTCCCCTGGCACAAACCCACCTCAGGTTGGTTTCGCGGAATGCAGAGGTCAGGCAGGAGTTCAGGAATGTGAGTGAGGTCATTCCTCTGCCGCCTCTGGCCGTGCTGTGAGAACCCACACAGAATCAGCCACAGCTCAGGAACCGAGCAGCGGGGTCCAGGCTGCAGTGAAGGGACCCACTGCATGAAGCTGTGAAGTTTGACTCCGTGGAGCAAGGCATCGGAAGCACAAACAAATCATTATGCCAATCTTACAAGTGCTGTCCTCCCTTAAAGGGAGTCGACCATGCCAGGCTTTGCTACAGGTGGGAACTGAAATTAGAAGAGATTGTCTAGGCACATAATCCAATGTCCACAGCCAAGCTGAAGGGCTCCCATGGAGGGCACAGCCAGAAGTGTCCTTTACCCCCGTGGGCAGTTTCTGAGACGTCTTCATAACCTCAGAGGTTTACTCTACTGGGGTAATGAGGATAAACGTGGTTCAAGCTCTCATAGCTTCTCCGCTTCTAATTGTTTGAAACTCTGAGATCCAGACACACTGTAGGATGAATTAGGGGTGCTTCCCTCGTGCCCGTGAAGTGGCTGCCACTGACACCGAGCTAAAAAGTAGCCAGTGTGTTTACTGTACTTCCTTCTTACGCGGGGCTTCTTCCTCTCTCTGCCTCCTTCCTTCCCGCCTCTTTTTCTGCTTTCCTTCCTTTCCTCCTCCTCTTGGCTTCTCCCTTCTCTACGTGTCCCCCGCCTCTCCCACCCCACACACACTCCATTCATTCCAGCCACGGTCAGCATCATATGCCGGAGGAACAGAAAGAGATCGGAACTGTTGTCACTTCACGTGCCCCCAGCCAGGGTCAACGCGTGTTCTGGATGCCCCGGTCCTGCCTCCCATCCTTGAGGAGGCAGGGACAGCGGACATCATCCCCAAGAGGGCGCCTCGGGGGACAGGATTTCTTGATTTCACCAGGAGGGTGAGTTTCTAGCATGTGAGGCCACAAGGCAGGCTTCTTTGACTTATATTTGTTCCTCTTTTGTGTTACCAATTTTTCACTTCAAACAAGAATAACATGATTGTTTATTCTTATCCTTTGTATAATAATTCTTTTAGCAAGATAATAGCAGTATTGTTACTAATAGTATCATTCTCAAGAAAGCTTAAGGCTTTTTTTTCGTTTTGTGTTTGTTTTTAGTTCCATTCGTCCTCACGTTATAGGCCACTGAGAAGGTGCAGTGAAATGAAAACAACATCACTTGAAGTAACACTTCTGTGTGTGATGAGTCCTCCATATCAATACACAGGGAGGTTCATATAACTGCATTTCATCTTCACTTTTAGGTATTGCTTTGTAAAATTATGTATAATTCCATACAACGTTTGTGTAGTTCCTAAATCAAGTCTACAAAATATATTATAGACAGAGAAGTTTAGCTCCAATCCTCTCGACTTTATTCCATTTTCCCTCTCCGTTATAGATAGCCTTTTAAAAAGACATTGGCTTATGTGTCCATTTTTGCATATTTATGCACATATACAGACACACATATATGTATATACTTAACATTTTTTGTTCTGGTTATTTACCAACATGCAACAAATTGCCAGAAAACTGAATGACATAAACATAACCATACTCATTTTCCCTCTCTCTGCTCCCGTGCAGAAAGTCCGTGGACCAGCTGAAGGGCTCAGCTGGATAATCTGGGCTCGGAGTCTCTCCTGGGTTCCACTCAGATGCCGCCTGGAGCTGGAGCAGGAAATGGTATCTCTGGGAGCAGCTGGGACTCTTTCCACGTAAATCTCAGGGCTGCTCCGCGCAGAGTCACTTAATGGGCCAGGTTAGGCTTCCTGAAGCATGGCAGCTGGTAAAGACGACAGGCAAGATGCCGAAGCCGCTTGAACAACATGAGCGTTAATAATAACAGCACAGACATGAATGATAGCAACTGCACGGAAGAAACATCATGTATGTTTAAATCGCTGGTTCGTAACAAAGAAAACATTTTTGTAAAGAACTCATTGGCCTTCCTCACTTGTTTAAAAAATGCTGGAGAAACGACAAACTATTTGGCAAACCAGTAGATAAAGGGAAAGACTCAAGCCTTTATCCTACCTTCCCTAAATAAACACAGTGTAATCAGAGAGTGGATGGGGGTGGCGGGAATTTCCTTTTATGAAACAGCGGCAGGGGACCCTTGGCCAGAGATCCTGGCTCCCGGGCAGACACATCTGCTCATGGAACGTCCAACCCACGTAGTCTTTAGAAAGCACCTTTGGGTGAATGATCCTTGGGTCCTTCCTGTTTCCTGCATCCTCCTGCTTCCTGTCTAACTCTTGCCGTCAGCACTACCACAGGAAATAAAGCCGCAGAGAAACTTGATTACTAGAAGAGGAATAGGAAGACCGAGGCTTCCTTCTGCAGCCCTGTGGACGTCGTTGAAGCCGATTCCTCCCAAGCACCCGGTGTCACTTGAGGGAGGAGAAGCCTCCTCCTTTGTCTCTTCGAGAGGAGGGTGGGGGTTTCTGTGCTCACGCAACTCACCCCAGTGTCCCTGTGTTAGGTCCGATGCCACCATTCAGAGCTCAGATGGCACCAGGGGAGGCCTGCAGATGCAGACACTTGCCTCCAGCAGGTCCATCCTGGCCACACAGGTGATGCTCCACCTCAGGTCTCATAAACAGTCACGAGCTGTGGCTCCCTTTGCAACTGGGGACTTGCGATGCTGACACAAAGCCGGTTCATCTTCTTGGAGCGTGGGCCACGCTGACTTTCTCCTGTGTTTCTGCATTTTCGAATCTGAGGAAGGCACTGTCCCCCACGTGCTCAGTGGAGCAGAAGTTTGTTACTGCTTGCCTCTCTGTGCTGAGGCTGGCATACAGCAGGTGAGAGTGACTGCTCATCAGAAAGAAACATGTGTGGGAAAGAAAACACCAGAGGAGTGTGTGTTTCAGCGCACAGGCTGGGCGAGAAGCGGGTGCCAGCTTTGCTGTCCACTCTTTGCTGAGCCGCCATCAGTGAACACATTTCAGCCCCGGGTGGTCTGGGTGTAAAGCAAGCCGTTTAATCATTTAGCTCCGTAGACCTCTAAAGAGAAGGGTGGAAATGTTTACACTGGCCTGGAAACTTACCTGTAGCAGCCTCTGTTCATATATTATGATGGCTGATGGGAGGAATTCTGGGAAATTGGTGGATAATTTTATACCACTTCTCTGACGATTAACTGGGACCCACAGTTGGGTTTGGTTGGTTTGGAAACAACATCATTTTCTTTCTTGCGTGCACGCGTGCTAAGCCGCTTCAGTCGTGTCTGACTCTTTGCAACCCAGTGCCTCATAGCCCGCCAGGCCCCTCTGGCCATGGGATTCTCCAGGCAAGGATACTGGAGCGGGTTGCCGTGCCCTCCTCCAGCGGGATCTTCCCGACCCAGGGATCAAACCCGTGTCTCTTGTGTCTCCTGCTTTGGCAGGCGGGTTCTTTACCCCTAGCGCCACCTGGGATGTCCCACCTTGTTTTTTATCATCAGGTAATAATCACACGAAGAAGCATGAAGAAAAGTCAATGAGCTGTATATTGTGTCTGTAAGGTGAGCGATAGAATCCTGAATGCAAAGCAGGCGTTTTCACAGAAGGAATGTTTTGTGTCCGTTCTGTTCATTGTTATTGCCATGATGAGATACCCTTTGAAAATAAATCATATGTATTCAATCATTTCTTGAAGGCCTGTCATTAAAAAGAAGAGCATTTGTTACCTTCAAATATAGGTAATTCTCTTCTGCTTTGTCAGATATCTCACAGTATTTGCTTCCTATTACAGCTCAAGCAAAGATAAACGAGAGAACTAAGATAAAATAATGTCTCAGACACTATACTTCATCCCTCATCACAAACGGCAAATCAGTTTTTTCACAGGGAGCATTTCTCCAGCAACGTAATGTGGCTCCCCTTTCTACAGGATGAGTAAACATCCTAAGGCTCTAACACACCTTTGGCAACACGTTTGCGTTGCGCTGGTTTTTTAATGTTTGTGGCTAAAATCAAGTTGATATTTCCTCCCAAACCCAGCTCTTTGTGTCATCAGCTTTATGAGGTAACTGACGTCAATCCACAGCTGATTAATAGCCCGTGATTAAAAATAAATTGTTTTTGAATGGCAGACCATGATCATAACATCAAAAATATCCCCGGAAATCAGAAACAGAAGCGGCCGTGCCCATGTCTGCCTGCGTCTGTGATGAGACATCCCTTCGTCACCCTTCCTGGGCTGTACAGACTTCTAGAAAACGCCGTTTCTGTGAAATCTAGGTTGTCAGCATGCAAAGAAAGTTGGCAGAACACAGGGTTCTGTTGCTAAGTGATCCTCAGCAAATAAGATACGTGTACATTGTGGCATTTGATGACACCTTCAGGAGAGCAGAGATTCCAGCCTGACGGGAAACACAGTTTCCGAGAGATGGGAGAGGGTGGGGGTCTGTCCTACCTGGCTGAGAACCCCAAGCCTGAGGACGCCTCAGTCTCAGCTGGGAAATGAAATCAAGTTCTGTTTAGTGTTCGAGTCTCTGATCTCTCCCTGGTTACTCTAGCCTGACCTTCGAAAGGGACAGAGCGATGGTTCTGGTGTTTCTTTTATTACCCAGTCAGAAGGCAAATTCAGTGATAGCTACATGCCCAGGAGAGCAACAGCTCTTGAGTGCAAAAGAAAAGGAAAAACATTTATTGAATACCACTGCATGCACTGGAGGGGGAGGAGAAGCATCTGTAAAAACGCTGGGGGTGGGGTTGGTGTTTAGAACCAAGTTACATTCAGTTAAACTGGCCTGGTCTCCTGCTTCCCATGTGAGGCCCAGAGGTGTGGGATGAACGGCCCGTGAGTGACGACCTACAGGGACCTGAGTCCAACCTTTGAACCTCTGCAGGGCAGCCCTCAGGATCTGGCCATGTCTCTGCGAACAAACCAAGTGATAAGACACAGAGCCTGATCTCTGAGAATCGTAGACCCTTGATTTACGAGCTCTTTAATTTCAGCGAGAGTTACCCTTAATGACCCAGCAAAGACCCCTTCCAAATGAAGACGAACACAGTGAGAGTTTTGATCGCAGGATCACCAGCTCTCTTGGCGGGACTTCCCCATCACTCTCCTCTGAGTTGGCTTGGTTGTGGGTATTTTCTCCTGATTTTAGCTGAATCCATCGGATTTTCTGGGCCAGTTGCTCTCAATTAGAATCGACACTTTCTCCCAGGTCTTCCCAGCGCTTCAAGCTGACAGCTGTGCCCATGATAACAATCCGTTCTTTCTGTACTTGGGGACGACCGGATATTCTTAACTTACGTCCGCTGCTGTACACAAGACTGTTGCACATGCCTGGAAGATGCTGACCACAATGGTCAGCCATGAGGAAACTTGACAAAAGCAAGCAGAAGTCTGCCACACTGAGAGGAGAAAACCTTTCAGAACAGGGTGCTGTTCCGAGATTGAGACGTTTTTCTAGCAAACAGCATGAGTCTGGCAGTTGAAAATTGCCCAGCATAGATGTTCAACAGGCATCTCATTTCAGTGGGGACTCCTTTATCAGCTGGAAAGAAACTGCATCATTGAAAGCCTCCTCTACTTCCTAATCCTCCACGATCAACGCTCTGAATATTGTGCTGTTAACACATAGCAAGGTCCCCGGTGTGAGGATTTTGAAGGCTGGATCTGTTTAACTCAGGGGCCTTGAGTTAGGAGCTCATGGCCTGCAGATGTTTATCCCCAATGGGACTGGAAACCTGCTGCTAACCACCAGCTATAAAACGGGGTAAGTGTCCATCACTCCAAGTTTCAGTTTCTTTACCTATAATACGTGGAAAATAAAACTACTACTTCTCAGGGTTGGTATAAAACATATCTTAGTTAATATGTGTGAAGTGCTTAGCACAATAAAGATGTTACCATTTCTTCATTTGTAAAATTAGGATAATAAAAATATAATACCTACCTGTAGGGTTATTGTGAAACTTAAATGCTATTTATAGGAAAGTGCCTAGAAAATGATCAGTAACAAATCTGTGCACAAACATTTGAGAATAAATAGATGATCTGGGAACACTAGCAGTGAAAGTTGTTCAGTCATGTTCAACTCTTGTCAGACCCCATGGACTGTCCATGGAATTCTCCAGGCCAGAATACTGGAGTGGGTAGCCTTTCCCTTTTCCAGGGGATATTCCCTACCCAGGGATCGAACCCAGGTTTACCGCATTGCAGGCGGATTCTTTACCAGCTGAGACATAAGGGAAGCCCAAGAATACTGGAGTGGGTAGTCTTTCCCTTCCCCAGGGGATCTTCCCGACCCATGAATCAAATGGGGTCTTCTGCATTGCAGGCAGATTTTTTACCACCTGAGCTAGCAGGGAAGCCCAAACTGACCCCAAATGACAGGAATGAACAAAGCAGACAAATTATCAAAAGGAGAAGCGAGCACAGTTGACAGAGGACTCCGGGAGTTTCGCAGACGAGCTCCAGCAACTTCTTCACATCCAGATTACCTCGGTAGTACTTCCACTTCTTCAGAGCAGGAGAAGAGAATTCTGGATCCTTTCTGTAATGTTACCATTAACAGTAAACACGAAAAAAAAGAGAAGCTACAGGTAAATCTCACAAATGATGACACAAAGATACTAGATTAAATATTAGCTTACAAAAATGTTAAAAAGCACCGTATGGAGAAGTAGGTGGATCTAGTTTTAAAACAACTCCACGTTAGCCGACCTATCCGTATGATTTTTATATGAACGTTGTAAAGGAAACAAATCCCAAACTTAGATTCACTGAAGCTGAAAAAGCAGGTGTTAAAATCTAACATCTGGAAATTCCCTGGAGGTGCAGTGGGTAAGACTCTGTGCTTTCATTGCAGGGGGCACAGGTTCCATCCCTGGTTGGGGACCTAACATCTCACACGCCGTGTGGTGCAGGCAAAAAAAAAAAGAGTTAACATCTATTTGTAATTTAACAAAATGTAAGATAGCAATAGCTAGATAATAGTTATATATGAATAGTTCTATATGTCAGCCCAGATCCAACATAGTACCGCACTTAGAAGACAAATGCGAGGCACACGCCTATGAACATCAGCGACCGTCAATGGTGCTTACTGTCGTCAGCACTTGTAACTTGGTTTTGGGAAAACCAAGGCATTGTTAGTTAAGAGGAAAGAAGAGGAGAGTAATTGCAGCAAAGAGAGGGCAAAAGCAAGTAAATTCATGGACAGATTCAATATATACCTCATCTAATAAGTGATAAAGGCGGTATGTATAATCGCTGGGACAAAACGGTTTGGTTATTGAATAAATGGTGTTAGAACAATTGAATCGCCATCTGCAGGAAAAAATAATGAAGTGAGATTCCCTTCCTCATTGCCAACAATAAAATAACTTTCAGCTGGATTAGACATTTGTTATAAACAACAACAAACCTACACGTGGTACAAGTCCCCACGAAAGCTGCTCTCACAGTGATTTAGGAGAGAGAAGGCTTTTCTCAGAGTGCCAAAAGCTCAGGTAATTCAAAGAAAGCACTGACCAATTTATTACAGTGTACTGTTTAGGAGATTTCATTAATAAAAATACAAGACATAGAGTCACGACATATTCAGAAAAAAAATTTATAACACAAATTCCAGTGCTATAAATTGAAAACATCAGATTAGTTAATCTCTAAAATTCCTTCCAGCTCTAAATTTCCATTAACTTAATTTAATAGAATTCACATTTATTCAACCATGCACACTAGGCTTGCTCTGTACATAAAGCAAAACATTTGGGTTGTGTTCCTAACCCCTAGAAAAATCTAGAATGTGGTTGAGGTAGCAAGTACATGAGATACTTAGAAGACCTGGGAAGAATGAATATCAGAAAATCTGGGAAGATGGTGTTGCTGATGCCAAGATAGTTTTGGACTTTTCCAAACGTCTGTATAAAACAGCGATTAGATGATCAAAAAATCAGTCAACAACATTTATTTGTTGTTGCTTTTCAGTCACTAAGTCCTGTCCTACTCTTTGCAACCCCATGGACTGCAGCACGCCAGGCTCCTCTGTCCTTTGCCATCTCCCGGAATTTGCTCAAATTCATGAATTCATGTCCACTGAGTCGGTGATGCCATCCAACCATCTCATCCTCTGTTGTCCCCTTCTCCTCCTGCCTTCAGTCTTTCCCGGCATCAGAGTCTTTTCCAATGAGTCAGATCCTGGCATCAGGTGGTCAGAGTATTGAAGCTTCAGCTTCAGCGTCAGTTCTTCCAATGAATATTCAGGGTTGATTTCCTGAATGCTCTATACAGCAAAAATTAAAGTTACCATGAAATATAATTTATATTGATCCCTATATTCATTTAGCAAATATATAAAGAGCCTTTTGAATGTGCCAGGCACTGGCTCGACACTGAATATTGTCCCTGAGAGAAAACCAAGGGGAGCCGGGGTGTGGCATGAGATTCAAGTCTGGGAAATTTCAGAAATCTGAAATCCCAGCCACTTAAATGATTTTCTGAATCTTGCTCAGGATTCAGACCAATTTGAAAATAGAGGTAAAACACTCAAAGATGCTTATTCCTGAAGCAAAGACCTGAAAACAAACATTGCCATTTGCAGGCTTAATATCAAAGAAATCCATTCTGCACACACCCACCTGTGGGGCTGGGAACAGGGGAGGTGCACTGTTATATTCTCGTGTCCCACAGGCTTCCAATTGGTCAAATCTCCAGTTAAAATGCAACCAAAGATACAAAATGGTCAAAAGTTCAGCCAGAATGTTTCCTAATAGCATTGACCAAAATGATGACTTTGCAGATGAGCCTTGAATCGGAGCTAGACACCTTAAGCTTGCCTTACAAATTAGAAAGCGAAGTGACGGGGCGTGCTTTCACAATAAACAATAAAGGTAACATCTCTGAGTGGTTCCTGCTTGTATCCAGGATATAAGACAAAGGAGTGTCTTTGAGAACAGAAATATTAAAGGATCTGTCACCTTTGGCAAAGGATGTGGTCATTGGGAAGACATCTTTTATTTAGAAATACTCGAGCCCTTTGTTTGAAGCTATTTTATGTTGCATTTGTGTGTGAGAAAGGAAAGTTTCTAAGCAACTGTATTTTACACTGACTCTCTACTCCCAGTAAAATCAGTGTTTTTTCCTGATTTTTTTCTAGAAAAAAGACTACATATCTATTTTTTATATAGTGAATCCTTCAGATGTGTGATGCTTGGTTATCAGAATTGTTTGAAAATTGATAAATTTTTGACATCGAAGTTTCCAGGTGAGAGAAAAGATAAAGCCAGAGATAGACAAAAACTGGATGGTTTTTCCCCTGCCTGCAAATAAAATACCTACAGCTTATTCTCATGTCATCTGTTATCCTTGCCAACAAAGAGAAAAATTAGATGAGTTTTCTTTTCCACCCAACAAACCCATTGATGGATCTGATGATAAACTGAAGAATCAGGTACCATCCAGTGGGAGTACCTGTTTGGACTTGAGCAACCATGTGCCACCAGGAGAGATGACGCCTCAAAACACAGCCATCTGGCCAGTTTTTAAAATCATTGCCCCTAGGCTTGTTAATGAACAAAGCCATTTGTCCTACGTCTTCCAGGGAAACGAGTTTGATCCCTTGGCCTGGGGAGTTAATGTAGATGATGCCTTCCGTGTCGTGATCATATGCTCTTTCCCTGACAGACAGCATGTGGTTGTTCAGTTCATTATATTATGTTTACAGGGCGACATTGCAGGAAAATTATGGGCCAATAATAAACAATGACTCTTTCTTAGTCCCTCAGAGTTGGGCATAAGGCTGCTGTTGTTGTCCACGCACTCAGACATGTCCGACTCTTTGCCACCCCATGGACTGCAGCACGCCAGGCCTCCCTGTCCTTCACCATCTCCTGGAGTTTGCTCAAACTCATGTCCATTGAGTCGGTGATGCTGTCCAAACAACTCATCCTCTGTCTTCCCCTTCTCCTCCTGCCCTCCATCTTTCCCAGCATCAGGGTCTTTTCCAATGGCTTGGTTCTTCGCACCAGATGGCCAAATTATTGGTTGAGAGGATGTATTTTGTAGTTAAATATGCAGACTGGCAAGATGAATTGGGTTCATACCTTGGCTCCACCAATCACTAAGTGTGTTTCTGGACAAGTTAGTTCAGCTCTGTGTCTCTCCGTTTCTTTGTAAGACTGAGCCAATGACGTCTCGCTCGTACTGTGATGTAAGTGCTCATTAAAGGGCCTCTGTTATGGGAGATTCAGGGCTTATTATCACAATTTCTCCACAAAATAATGATTTATATCAACTGAATAGAGTGTTGGGGACTTTTTCCTAGAATCCCTTCATATACATTTATGTCAGGAATAAATGTGTCACATACATTTATGTTATTCATAAATGTACCTTTTTCTGGCAATGCAGTGTGCATGTGGGATCTTAATTCTCCCAACCAGGGATTGAACCCAGTCCCCACCCCTGCAGTAGAAGTTTAGGGGTTTTAATCACTGGACCAGGGAAGTCCTTGGGCCATCTATTTTGAGAAAAAACAAATTAGCAAGTGAAAGATCTTGGGCCCCTTTTTGACTTAGAGAGCAGAGGATGTGGCCAACTCGATGATGACTTTGTGCCCAGTGCCCTGCAGAATTATTTTGCATTTGGTCTGAAGCCAAAATATCTCTCTTGCATTTGCACATGTCGGAGGGAGACCAGTTTGCCTGTGGAGGGACGTGTCCTGGTCTGTTTGTCAACATCCTTTTGCAGCTGCCCCCATTTCACTGTGCTTCTGTCTCAGTGGAAACTTCTCCACCAGGACAGAATACTAAATAGACAACAGCCAGAGGATTTGGGCCTGGGTTCACTGCCAGGTCAGCTGGAAGCAGGGTGAGGAGGGAAACAAGAGGCCTGGAGAAAAACAACTCTGGACAGCGTGGACCTTGGCACGCGGGCAGCCCTGAGTGGACGTGCGCCAGCAGGTTCTGAGTGTGCACTGTGTGTGTGGGTGCCCCCAGGAGGGAGGGAGGCAGAGACCTCAGTGTTATATAGGGTCCCCTGCAAAGCACCCAGGCTGGGAGGATTTCCAGGGATGCTGTGCTTTATTTTTGTGTTCATCAGTGTTTTGAACTTGATGGAGCAAGAAGGGTGGACCTACTGAACGCAGTGTGTATACTGAACACCTTCTCTGATGCAACAGGACTTGGGCAGACATCCAGCAGACATTCTTCCCACCCAGAAAGAATATGGAGGGGCTCCTGAGTGTCAACACGGGGCCTCTGTTTCCTCTGCCTTGGGGTCAGGTCCTGGGAGAACTGTGGACTTTTCCAATTTGCCTGTGACCCTGTGGAGGCATGCACAGTAGGAAACCAGTGGCATGTGTAAGCGCAGAGTGGTGGTGCTCCCACCTCTCGGGTTTGGAGGGGAGAGAAAGCCTCTGTTTTCTGCTCCTCCATGTCCATATGCCCCAGCCCTCATCCTGTCCATGCGTCCTCCACCCTCTGTTCCAGTCACATCATCCTTGGGTAACTAAGTCCCAGAGAAGGTCTGGTGCCCAGGCTTCTTCTCAACACAGGTCGAAGCCCAGTAGGGGTTGTACAATTGTTTTTGATCAAATTGAATAGAATGGAAACAAAGTCAGAATTTATCACATTCAGTAAAGAAAGGCATCACTAAACGAAATTTTTGTTCCAGTACTCTGTGTGTGTGTGTGTGTGTGTGTAATGGTAGACACACAGACATATAGTTTTGCAGTATGAAATGCATTTCTTCTCACCAGTCACAGTCTACCACATCACAGACTTAGAGCAGAGGCTCCACAAGGCCAGGGCTGCTGTGAGGATGTCCCACGGTGCCTGCTGTGAGGATGTCCCACGGTGCCTGCTGTGAGGATGTCCCACGGTGCTGGGCAGGACCCACAACTGATGTGAACACTTGGGGGGCTCTCCAGTCTTGGCAGTTGAGCTTGGACCACAACTCTTCCCATCACTCATTAGAAAGTCCCTGATGAAAAACTAGAAGTAGAGCTACCATACCACCCAGCAATCCCACTTCTAGGCATACACCCAGAAAAAACAGAGACTCAAAATTGGAAGAATACATACATCCCTACGTTCACCGTAGCATTGTTTATAATAGCAAAGATGTGGAAGCAACCTAAGTGCCAGTCAACAGAGGAATGGATAAAAAGATGTGGTACCCATATACAATGGAATATTACTTAGACATAAAAAATAATGAAATGATGCCATTTGCAACAACATGGATGGACCTGGAGATTATCATACTAAGAGAAGTGAGTCAGATGAGGACTAGTATCATATGATCACTTATATGTGGAATCTGAAATATGATACATAGGAGCTTATTTACAAAACAGAAATAGATTCACAAAGAAAATAAACTAGTTGTTACCAAAGAGGGAAGGATAAATTAGGGGGGTTGAGATTAGCAGATACATGCTATAAAATAGATAAACAACAGGATCTACTCTGTAGTACAGGAACTATATTTGATACTTTTCAATATCTTGAAATAATGTATTACCTTCCCCCAGGCAAAAGGTTGCCTGCATGCAGCTCATTTTGCTGAGGGTAGAGAGCAGGAGGGTATAGCCTAGAGCTTGGACTGGCAAATAGAAGCCTGGGATGGGGGAATCAGTGTGTCTCAGTTTCCTCCCCCAAAACAACTGAACTTTTATAGTATCTTAAAATTGGGGAAGGGGGCTTCCTTGGTGGCTCAGATGATAAAGAATCCACCTGCAATTCAGGAGGCCTGGGTTCAATCCCTGTGTCAGGAAGGTCCCGTTTATAAGGGAATGGCTACCCACTCCAGTATTCTTGCCTAGAGAATTCCATGGGCAGAGGAATCTGGTGGGCTACAGTCCAAGGGGTTGCAAAGAGTCGGACGTGACTGAGTAACACACACACAATGATGTGTGATGGAAAAGAATGTGGAAAAGATTGTATGTATGTAACTGAATCACTTTTCTGTGCACCTGGAACATCGTAACTCAACTACAGTTCAATAAAGATCTTTAAAAACTTAGAAAGAGAAGGCTTCCTGATATTCTCTTGTCAGTGTAATATACAAAAATATCGTAAACATGCTTTGCCCAGCCTACATGTGCTGGTGTGTGCTAAGTCACTTCAGTCATGTCTGACTCTTTGCAACCCCATGGACTGTAGCTTGCAGGCTCCTCCATCCATGGGATTCTCCAGGCAAGAATACTGAAGTGGGTTGCCATGCCCTCCTCCTGGGCATATTCCCAGTTCAAGGATTGAACCCATATCTCTTACATCTCCTACATTGGCAAGTGGGTTCTGTACCACCAGCGCCACCTGGGAAGCCCTCTACATGCGGTACCAGTGAGCTATTTGTGATGATGTGAACAAGGATGCAGTTACAAGAGCATCCGGACAGGCTGTCCTGCATGCTGCCCTGACTCGAGTCAGAGAAAGCTCTGCAGGAAGTGGCGGTTTCTGGAATTAATGGTTAGCTAGCCAGAGGCTCTGCCCCAAGAATCTGATGCTCTTTGCTGGGGAGTTCTGAATGCATCAGCATGGCTGTCTGTAATGGCTGTGAAGACAAAACGCTTCCAAGCCACGTGTTCTGCTTTCAGGTTTGTTCTCCACCTCCCGGGGCTCTCCTCCGAGCCAGGCTTGCTCTCCCTGCAGGCTCCATGGTCCAGTCTTCTCTGCAGCTACTTGTTCCTAATTCCGTATCTCAATTGATCTCCAGCCCCACATCCGGCAGATGTAAATGAAGCTTTTAAAACTTGCTACAGATTCAGAGAGCGCCTCCCTTGGGTGTTGTCTCTAGTCTCGGCAATTGTATTTTTTTTTTTTTATCTAAGACATTTTTATGTGAATAAAATAATCTCAGTTTCTTAAATGAGACAATTAAACTCCATTTTACCTTGTTTCCCCAGGGCGGTGAGGTCTTAAACTGAGAGAACATCTCTGTTTGAGCCACGGATGGGAGCTCGACTTTTATTCTCTTTATTGACTGACATCTATGCTCTGAATGCTTCCTGTCTGCACCATGTGGACTGGATGGGGTGGGGCTGAGTGGTGCCCTGTGGGTGTCTGCCTGAATAGTTTAAACCCACGTGATAACGGGGGACCCGGGTTTGAGGTCCTGTTCTCCTCCCAGAGGCCCACATCCTGGTGGGGGTGACAGCTTAGTCCCTCCAGGGTCAATTCCACGCAGGTGACAGCTTTTCCCTTCTGTGCCCAGGGCCTTGTGGCTCTGGCGTCACTGGGGGGACCACCAACCTGAGAACTTGGTTGCCTGTGAAGCCTGTCGCAGTGAGGGGAGCCCTTACTCTCAAGGAGGGGGATTTGTTTTGTTGTTGTTTCCTTTTCTGACGGATGACACTTCTCTGCTGGTGGACACCAGCCGTGGCCGTGGTGTCATAAGTATTCCTTCTGAGAGGGGTCTTGGGAAGATCAGGTCAGCCCGGCCCCCACCTGGCCGAGAGGCTTGTCTCTGTGTGGGTGGGACAGTGAGAGAGGGGGTGACTGAAGCCTCAAAAGCCAGTCCCCAGCTCTCCTGTTCCCTCCATCCCTCTGTGTCAAAGCAGTCTAATGCCCGGATCATGGTTCCCTGGGATTAGGTCCCAGACTGAAGATAACCCTGAGCACAGCTAAGGCTGACCGTGATGGATGTGACCATGAGCAAGAAGTGAAACTGTCTGCAGATGGGGGCTGGTGGTGGTGGTGGTATTTGTTAGCAAGCAGCATAACCCAGAATGTCCTAACCGATACACTTTCTCATCTGCAAGTGTTTCCTAGAGAGTTGCCACACCTTTGAACGTGGGGCCCACTGTAAATCATTCTCTTTGGCCCCTCAAATGAGAGGATCCTAGTTCTATTCCCCTTCCTCAGTAAATATTCCCATATAGGTTTTTTGACTACAAAGTTGTATGGTGACTTTTACTGAGGGGTTAAAGGGATGTCAGCCCTGGTGATGAATGGAGAGTCACTGGGACCAGGGTTGGGGTGACTCGAGCTGGGTCTGTACCCACAGTGCGGAAGACACAGGGTTCAGAAGGTACTGCTTCAGGTGGAGCTGGCTGAGCTCAGAGCTCCACGGAAGGGTGTGTGGGTCTCTCAGCTCAAAGCTCCTGCACCGTGTGCCTTTCACCTTCCCACCACAAGTTTATACTCCACCTGCAACAGCGGCCGGTGCAACTTTACAGCAACGTGTAACAGCGGGGATCGTAAATGAAATCCACCCACATGTTGCATAGACATCGTACCACTTCAAAAGCACCAGAGAAGGACTGGGTAGGTGAGACCTTGAACATTTTTAAAATAAGACTCCTGACTGAGTTCCTGCATAAACTTTGTGGACAGAGGATGCTTTTCTGTGCATGCATTTATATGATGCAATGTGTTGATTTTGACAGGGGCATTGAGCATGAACAGCTCATAAAACACTTGGAAAAGAGGAAGCTTTGCTGTTGTCACTTGAGAAACAAGGACGGAGAGAGTAAAGGCACTTGATTCCTGGGGTGAGGGTCACTGAGAGACGTCTTGCCTGAAGAGTGGGTGTCCTTAGCCCTGGAGTCATGGCTGCTTCACTCCCTCTGAAAGCAAGACCTGAAATGATTAAGCTGCTCTCAGAAGTGTGGCTGTGCCTGAAAATAAAGCCTGAGGATATTTGTAGAAATCTAGAAACATCCATCACAGACTAGGTCCATGATGTCTCCCATTCGTTAAAAAATTGTCATTATGTAAAGAACTAGACAAATAGGAACAGGCCCTAAACAGATCTGAAAGCCACACGGAGGACGGAATTAGTAGACAAGCATTTGAAACAGTTGCTGTAAGTGTGTTCTTCGTGTTCAAGAAATTAGAGGGAAAATCAAGCCTGCCAGTGACAGAGACTCAGAAGACACAAAACGACTCATCAAGCTTGTAGTGTATCTGTGTCAACCCCACCTCCCCTCTGGTAACCGTGCATTTGTTTTCCACATCCGTGACTCTATTTCTGTGTTGTAAATAAGTTTGTTTTTGCCCTGATTTTAGACTCCACACAGAAGTGATATCACATGGCATTTGTCTTTCTCCGTCTGGCTTGCCTCACTTACCATGACAATATCTAGGTCCATGCGTGCCACTGCAAGTGAAAAACAGACAAACGAACAGAAACCCAACGCCTTCCCAGACTCCCAGCGATGAAAACTCTGGTGGCTAAGGAGAAAAATACATCCAATGAAATTAGTAGCAGACGAGACGTGGTAGAGGAAAAGACACTTGAAAAAAATCTCAAATGAACTTGAAAGCATTGCAAAAGAAACTATCCAAAATGAAACAGAGAAAAAAAAGATGGATACACATACAAAAATCAAGCAGTACCATCAGTGGTCTGTGGGGCAGTTTCAAGCAACCTCGTGTTTATATAATTGGAGGCCCCAAAGAAGAAGAGAGGAAAAACAGAAAAAGTATTTGAAAAAAAATAACATGCAAAAATGTTCCCAATTGAATGAAGGCTATAAAATCACGAATGTAAACAGCTTAACCAACCCACCTTAAAAAAAAAAAAAAGCATAAAGAAAGCAACATCAGGCCATCAGTTCAGTTCAGTTCAGTTGCTCAGTCATCTCTGACTCTTTGTGACCCCATGGACCGCAGCACACCAGGCCTCTCTGTCCATCACCAGCTCCCGGAGTCCACCTAAACTTATGTCCATTGAGTCGGTGATGCCATCCAACTGTCTAATCCTCTGTCATCCCCTTCTCCCGCCCTCAATCTTTCCCAGCATCAGGGTCATTTCAAATGAGTCAGCTCTTCGCATCAGGTGGCCAGAGTATTGGAGTTTCAGCTTCAACAGTACTCAGTGATGAGTACCTCAGTACTGAAGGGATGGTTCTCTTTCCTCCTTGGACACGGAGGTTTTATTCCACAAGGAGGCCTTCCGCTTGCCTCCCCTCACCTGGAAACGTTCACGCTGCATTTTGCAGGACCGTGGTCTCTTCATTCGTCCCATCTCAGCTTCAAGGCCGCCTCATGTCCGGTGTCCTCCACCGTTACCTTCCGTCACAGCGCTGTTTCTTTCCTTCGGAAGCCACGTCACCTCTTGTGGTCAGGCTGGTTCTGATAGAACAGGCTCTTTGCTTCTCTCTGATGCGTGCAAAGGTGTGGGAGGACCAGAAAATTAGGCAGGGTGAAAGTTCAGGCTTGACCCGAGGCTGCTACCCGTGGGTGTGTAAGATTCATGCCAGGCAGCTCTCTGGCCTGTTAGCCCTCAGGAGGAAGGCCCAGAGAAAAGCCTTTTTTTCCATCTTCAAGCATAAAATGGAAACCCTTTACCGATCACACAGAACACTGTCACCCCAGGACCGTATTTCACCCTGGGAACAGACGTAGGAACAAACGCGGTTAGTACCACACAAGGCACCCGTAGAGTGTGCAGGGGCAATGGGAAGGCTGTGGGGCCACTTGTGACCTTTTGAGAGTTTTATAAGTAAACAAAATTGCTTTAAAAATAAAAAGGCTGTGATAGGACTGGCTCTTCCTGGAATTATTCCCAGGACACGCTATATAACAGAACGAATGTGTTTGTGAGTTAAATGAAAGAGCCATGAAATTCTTGGATAAAAATGGAGCATGTTGTGTTTTGGTCTACGAAAAGGGAAAATACCCTTTCCACGATGCCATAAAGGGATGGAGCTTTGGCATAACTAATGAAAATAAATTGCATAGTCTTACAGAACATACGGAAAAATAGGCACTATTAGTAAACTTAGAAAAACGCTTTCAGTGAAAGACATTTTCATATGTTTCTGGGTTTAAAATGCACTAAAGGATGCCTTGGTTATGAGCGCTGGTAATTTGGTAATAATATTGTGCTAGTTGGGTGACTTAGTTTGCATTCATCAGAAATTAGGGATTATAAAAAAGCCATTATTTTGAATAAGCTATATTACGTTTTAAAAACCTCAGGCATATAATTCATTGCTTAACTACAGTTTATGAACTGTTTTCTTTGCACTTTTGTGCTCCTGGACACAGTAGGAGATACACTTTTGAGTTAATGAATTTTATTAGACTGTTTGATTCATCAATTTTGGGGGGGCTATTTTCAACATGGACAAATACATTGAATAGTCTTCATTTCAAGCAGTCTATTAGATGTCTCATCTTTTGTAAATGAAAGTCTCTCAGTCGTGTCTGACTCTTTGCAATCCCATGGACTACACAGTCCATGGACTTCTCCAGGCCAGAATACTGGAGTGGGTAGCCGTTCCCTTCTCCAGGGGATCTTCCCAACCCTGGGATTGAACCTGGGTCTCCCATATTGCAGGCAGATGCTTTACTAGCTGAGCCACCAGGAAAGCCCTATCTTCTGTAAGAGCATTTAAATTCCTCATCTTTCCTTCCTTCCACCCTGCCTTCCCGCCTCCCTCCCTTCCTTCCTTCCTTCTCTCTCACAAATTTGCCCTCCCCTGTAGTGAAACAAGGTAAAACACTTGGACGACTTCAAAAACGGGAAAACAGCATATTTTGGAAGCGGGTATGTGAAGGCACAGCCTTCCTGATGCTAAGGAATTCTTTGAAACAGAAAGGAACATCCCACTAGGGAAAAGGGGGTCCTTGAACAGTGAATTTAATCAAGAATAAAGACCAATAGGGGTGAGTGTAACAAAGGGCAGATCACTTATTGCTTATAATTTATAAAAACTATAACAGACGAAGCATATTAATAAATCTCCTAGCAAAGTACTGCAGAAAAACCACAAAACCATTTCAAGCCCTTTGAAATCCCTAGCAGGCTAATCCTTGAGAGTTTAGGGCTCTTTTCCCTAGTTTTATAGATGAGGGCGTTGGGAAAGTCTCTGATTTAAGGCCATGAAATGAGCAAAGAAAGGGGTAAAACTCATAATCAACAGCTCTGTACCCAGACCACAGAGAGACAGCCCTTCCAGTTTAAGAGGGCAAAATGAAACAATTCCACTGCTGTTCCGAGTGACCGATTCAGCTGACATATGTATTTGCAACAGACGGAATCTGTCTCTGCCCCCCGCCCTTCCTCCCCACAAAGCCCAGTGCTCCACAATAAACGTTTGTGGAAGGGATGAATGCGGAGAACAAACAGATAAACAAGCAGGCTTTGGAAAGAACACACGCGTGCGTGTTGTGTAAACGCCCCGTTACCAAACGTTGGACCACAGTGTTCCCAAAGAGAACCTGATCACGTCGGCAAAACCAGGAAGTGAGGGCCTTGGCGGATCAGCCCTGAGGCCCGTTCAAACGCTCTCTTCTGACGCCGAGCCAGGACCCGCCGGTGATGACGTGAGGAAGACAGGAGCACAGCCCTCAGTCGCTGCTGAGGAAAAAGCCGTTTTTTCCTCTGGGTTTAGGGACAAAGCCATAAGTCTCTTTCAGAACAACCGTGCCGTATTCACTTCCTCTTTTCAGCTTCTGGACGTGACAGTGGTTTCATTGCTCTTCTTCACTTGGATCTATGGGGTTTGCGGCTGAAGTTGTGATGCAGAAATGTATGTAAACAGCAGAGGCTTGGGCGTTGAACAGCAGCTCCCTGCTGCCTTTGCCCGACCTTCCTGTCTGCTGGGAAACAGGGCCGTGGGCCCTGAACGCCTGTGACCTACACGGCGTTGTGCTGTCAGCCTAGAGACGAGTTTGCGAGAGGGCTCGCCACCTGCGCAGCCATGTCTCTCGATGCCGAGCTGCTCAAGTCGTTTCGATTTTGCCGTGCTCCCTTCCTCAGACAGAGGTTTGTTTGCGTTTGTAAGTGAAGTAGAGTTGATTAACAGTATTGTGTGAGCTTCAGGTGTACGGCACAATGATTCAGTTATACGACTGCAGCCCGCCAGGCTCCTCTGTCCATGGGCTTCTCCAGGCAAGGATACTGCAAGGGGTAGCCATTTCCTTCTCCATGGGATCTTCCTGACTCGGGGATTGAACCTGGGTCTCTTTCACTGCAAGTAGATTCTTTACTGTCTGAGCCACCAGGGAACCCCCTATACATATACACACATATACACATATACTTTTTCCAGATTCTTACAAAGTAGTTCCTGGCGCCATACAATATGACCTTGTTTCTCACTTCCTTTATGTTTTATCCATAGTGTGGTGTTTATGTTAGCCCCAGCCTCCTAATTTATCCCTTCCTTCCCCTTTCCCCTTTGACAACCATACTTTTGTTTGCCATGTCTGTGGGTCTATTTCTGTTTTAAAACTAAGTTCATTAGTATCTGTTTTTTCAGATTTCACATATAAGTGATAGCATATGGTATGTGTCTTTCTGTCTCTGATTTACTTCCCTTAGTGTGATAATCTCCAGGTCCATCCATGTTGTTGCAAATGGCATTATTTCATTCTTTATCACGGTTGAGTAGTGTTCCACTGTATACATGGACCACATCTTCCTGATCCACTCATCTGCCAATGGACATTTGTGTGGCTTCTGTGTCTTGGCTATTGTGAACAGTGCTGCTATGAACACTGGGGTAGAGTTGGGACTGAATAGGTGTGGGCCAAGTACTGGTCCGGCATGATGCTGAGCTGCAGAGTGGAGACACGAAGGATGGATTTGAAGGGCACCCTTTCTCAACATCTCTGGGTGAGACACTTGACTAAGAAGACCCTCCCGAATGGTTGCAAGTTAGAAGGTATATTTGGGAGTTAACAGAAAAGCCAGTAGGGGGCATAGAATTATGAAACAACATCATAAACCTTCTCCAAAGGAAATTCTTCTAATAACATCTTTACTTTCTTGAGTCTGAGAGTTTATTTGGTTATTAAAATCAGGAAAAGGATCTTCAGCTTCAGATTTGTCTGTCTTTAGGAAAGCTGGACAAAGAAAAAGACTTCAATCAAGATAATGCTTTTTTGAGCTGAGAGTATGCAACATTACTGAAGCGTGTTTCATTTTATTTATTTATTTTTCAAACCTGGGTTGGAAATTTTCAGCCTATCCTCTTAAATTGTTCTGTTTATTTATAGCAGCATTAAATTGGTACATTAGTGATTTCCATCTTGCTTTGCACAGTACATTTTTAATTATATTTATTGTAAACATCTCAATCTATTATCACTAAAATGTATTTTAAAGCACTTTAATTAAAAAAAAAAATCCACTCAAGCATGGAGGAAGAGATTTATGCAGGAGAAGTAGGGGGTGGTGGTTGTTGAAAAGTCAGACAATGAGAGGGTGAGCTGATCCTGAAGCCTGACAACTGTGGAGCTGGATATTTCTGGAATTTCTTATCACCCTTTCCCTTCATCCATCGGCCCTGACCTCGGAAATACACCAGCATCCGTGACAAGAATAGCTTAACAAAACCTGTCCAAACTTCCAACAACTCTCCCAACCATTTCAGACTCTCTCCCTGCAGCTCCACTCACGACAGCAGGCCCCCAGGCCTGGAGCTACCCTGGGGAACTGGACCAGCACTGGCCAAGCCCCGGCTCACCCTCAAGGTCTGGTCAGAGTCCCGTCTCACTTGCTTTGGTTGGAGGGAAATTGAGTTTTAGCCCAGGGTTCATTTTAGGAATCACAGTTCACCAGATCTGGGTTTGAACGCTGACTCTTCTTTCCTGGTCTCCATCAACCTCCATTGGTTCAGTTCAGTTCAGTCACTCGGTCGTGTCCGACTCTTTGTGACCGCATAGACTGCAGCATGCCAGGCCTCCCTGTCCATCACAAACTCCCGGAGTTTACCCAAACTCATGTCGATCGAGTCTGTGATGCCATCCAACCATCTCATCCTCTGTCATCCCCTTTTCCTCCTGCCCTCAATCTTTCCAAGCATCAGGGTCTTTTCCAATGAGTCAGCTCTTCGCATCAGATGGCTGTTGCCAGCAATCACTGACCACACTTAAGGCTTCTCTCTTGTGGTCCAAGATGAATGACTGGATATTTGTTCTCCCTTACAAAAAATGGGGTTTGGAAATGTCTTTAGTTCCTGATGCCTGGGGGCTGCAGAGATACCCAGCAAGACCCTCACTCGCCCAGACATAGGGTGTCCGAGAGTCTGTCTTTCTGGGTCTCTGGAGCACGGCCGGACTGTCCTTGTCCCCCGGAGAGGCTTGCCGCCCACCCTCACCCCATTCTTGTTGGATCTGTTGCCGAGGATAGAGCCCCATTTCTGATCATGCCCCTGCGTTAGCCGTGGGCACAGGTGACAGATCTGAGCGGCCCACCAGACCCCTCCTTCTCCTTCTGCTGTTCTGTTTTCTTCCCATAACCGGAGCCTGAACTTGAGCTTGAGTTTGACCCTTGCCCTTGAGCATGCGTGTCTAGCATGTGCAGCCCACCCCTGGTTCCAGGGAGAAAGAGGCTCCCACTCTCACAGGTGACTCCCTGAAAGACCAGCCCTCCTTTTCCCTGGACTTGCCCCTGTGAGATCCACAAGAGCCCAAATTCTGTGGGTTTTGGGCAAAGTCTCCTCAAGAGTAGGAAAGTCTGTTCTCAGCGGTGGTTGTAATCATTAAATTTTGTGACATGTCTATATGGCCTGGTAAATGCTTCATGATGTTTAAAAAAATTTTTTTTTCTTCAGTTCAGTCCCTCAGTCATGTCCGACTCTCCACGACTCCATGAATCACAGCACGCCAGGCCTCCCTGTCCATCACCAACTCCTGGAGTTCACTCAAACTCATGTCCATCGAGTCGGTGATGCCATCCAGCCATCTCATTCTCTGTTGTCCCGTCTCCTCCCACCCCCAATCCTTCCCAGCATCAGAGTCTTTTCCAGTGAGTCAACCCTTCGCATGAGGTGGCCAAAGTATTGGAGTTTCAGCTTTAGCATCAGCCCTTCCAATTACAGATTGGTTAATCTCTAAAACACTTAAATGATGGACATTGCAACATTAGACTCATTGTGGATCCTGGATTATCAAAGATGATTTTTTTTTTTTTTAGAAAAAGGGGCTGTCTGACCTAAATGGTGACTTGGAGGCCCAAAAACAACATGTGCTTTCTCCCTTTTATGAAAATGCAAAGGATGCCTTGCTGACTTGAGCATCGGCTTCAACGACACCAGATTTAAACACTGTGGTATCTCCTGGGAATAGCCTTGGTCTCAAGACATCTTTTCACCTGTTTCAATTTTACTCACTATTAAAATCCTCCCAAAAAGGCTGGCAGGAAAGAAAATAAGAGAGATACTTGCATTCTCTACTACAGAAACAGAACATCAGATGGGTGCATGAGGCTAATCCCATCTGCTGAGTATCCAGAATCCAGACAAAGGGTCAGGGATTTCCCCCTTTGTTGTTGAAGGCTATCATGTCAAAACCTATTACAGTGACTGACACAATCAATAAAAATGTGCTGAATGAATGATATGCATTTTACAAGGAGGCAAGCAAGCCTTGGGGGACATTTTCTAAAAGCACTATACAGTATCGCCCAAGTCTGTCCTTCCAGCTACAATGCGTTAATTACTTAAAACTCATCTACTTAAACCTTAAATTTAAAAAGCAGGCAAGACTGCTTTTTTTTTCTTTGCATAGTTTTTATTTTCATGTTCAAGTCTGGCATTTTGTCACACCATCTGAAAGACGTCACCATCACCTTTAAAAGATAAGGTCAGCTGAACAGGGAAAGTAGAGCAATGACCATCACAAGAGGAAACGCAGCAGTCACACCCATAAGAGCAAATTTTATTCCAATAATGGAAAGCGGAGTTGGAAATAGAATGGTAATCTGGTAGCTAACAGAGGAGTCTCATCTTCACGCTTTGTTGGAAAAATGCACAGGTGCATTCATCAATTTTTCTCTCTGAAATGGAAGAGGTAAAACAAAGGAGAGACCTAATCTGCATTCCAAAGAAGTGAAAAGAAATGGGCTGAAATCCACGTAGTTCTTTGAGAAAAAGAAAGAATACAAATGAGGTTTGTCATGAGGCTTCTGGAAACTAATGATCGAAGGTCAGCCGTAGGAAGATGCTCTCGATCTGGATGTGGTTTATCAGTGGTGTGAGCAGAAAACTCAACCTTGGGTTAAAGCTCCACTTGGTCTAAAAAGGTGCACGTTTGCTGCAAAGGTCTGAACGTACTGCACATCGGCTGAGAGTGGGAATGACTGCTCCGAGCGGCTTGTTCTATCTCATTGGCGTCTGTTCCTGGGAATGTCGTCAAGCTGCCATATTGGTTCACTTGGATTGGCTGGCTGTGAACAAGTGCTGATAGTCTTTGGGCCATAAGCACGCACCATCCACTTTCTTCTCAATGCAGACTTATCCTCACACAGGTGTGGGTGGGTGTGCAGATCTAGGAAGGCATCAGCAAAGATAAAGAAAACAGCCAATGAAAAGACATGACTTAAGATAATGTCAGACTCCTATTGCCATCGTTGACTTCCCTCTGCAGTCCTTATGGGAAGAAAGCACATGTTTACAACTTCTTTTCCCATTTGCCTCCACTCTGCCTTCACCAGATCCAGACTTTCTGTACCAGAGGGCAAATCTGTACCAGTGGGCCAATCCTTTGGCCACCTGATGTGAAGAATCAACTCGTTGGAAAAGACCTGATGCCGGGAGAGACTGAAGGCAGGAGGAGAAGGGGATGACAGAGGATGAGATGGTTGGATGGCCTCACCAATGCGATGGGCATGAGTTCGAACAAGCTCCAGGAGTTGGTGATGGACAGGGAGGCCTGGCGTGCTGCAGTCCGTGGGGTCGCAAAGAGCCGGACAAGACTGAGTGACTGAACTGAACTGGGCAGATCATGCTGTTAAGGCTCAGATTCCCTGTTATGCACCATGTCATTGGGTGACTGTCTTGTGCACAAGGAAACGCTGCCTCGGTCCCACAGACGATTCGCAGAAGGCCCCAACTGCACTCTCATGCTGTCGTATGCAGGGCGCCATCAGCTTAAAGAGCTTCAGGCAGCCTTACACAAACGGAGCTTTGTGGTCGTGCTCACACTGTGATCCGTGAGACGGAGGTAGCATGTCTTCCTAGGTTCCCAACCACCCCTTCCAGGGTCTCCTCATGCATCTTAGTTCTCCTTCCTCCTCATGGCTTTGCATGTGTCACAGCATCTCAGAACTCTGCATGTGTGACAACAGTTAGGACTTAGGAGCAACTGGACTAAAGTGTATCCATAACTGGCTGTTTTTTAAGTTATTATGCAGCCAAGGGAATAGAGAGAAAGTTATTTAAATCCGTATTATGTATTATATGTCAAAAGAAATATAACAGCTAAAAATCAACCGAGAATTTGTTTCAGAAAAAACAGGAGAAATTTTTAAAATTTTCCACAGTTTTGGAGAAAGCATGTCAGACAAGAAATGAAGCTAGGAAAGAACTGATTGATAGACTTTTTCTTTACTATAAAACTGTTATGATCATCAAAGATGTAAAGCAACAGAGATGAAAGAAATAAGGAAATGATGATGGGGAAGACGTTTGCATCAAGTAAACCATAGAGAGAAGGTGAGCACCTGAAATAAACAGAGTTCATCACAGAAATAATAAAATCACAAAGACTATAGTAAATGAGAGAGCCTAGGATAGGAATAAAAAATTCACAATGAAATACAAATGGTAAGAAAAAATGTCTATCGTCTTAGTTATCCAGGAAATGCATTAAAGCAAGACTTGCAACCATTTTATCCCTGTGAATCTTTTTTGAGAGAATAGAGTTTTATTGTGCTGGGCCTGTTGGAATATTTTCATAAATAATAAGAAGTAATACAATCTGATACAGTTTTTCCTTGATGAATTGTATAATATTGGATATACAAGCAATTGAATAATATTTCAATGCCCGCAATGTTTCAACCAACCTCTCATTCATTCAAGAAATATTTATTGAGCGTCTATGATGAACCAATAACTCTAATATGCTGGGAATTTCATGATTATTGCTTTCATAGTTCTTACAGTTGATCTAAAGAAACAGATACTCCTATTTCTGAAGAAAACGAAAACACGAATTCAAAAAAATGCATTCACCCCTATGTTCACTGCAGTCCTATTGACAATAGCCAAGACACGGACACCACCGGGATATCCATCAGCAGGGGAATGGGTAACGAAGACGTCGTAGGGCCCCCCTGGTGGCTCAGCGGCAGCGCGGTTACGGTCCCTGATCCGGGAGGATCCCACATGCCACAGAGCAACTAAGCCCGTGGGCCACAAGTAATAAGCTGGGCTCTGGAGCCGGTGCTCTGCAACAAGAGAAGACACTGCAATGCGAGAAGCCCACACATGGAAACGAGAGTCGCCTGAGCAGCAGCGAAGCCCCAGCATAGACAAAGAAAAATTGTAAAAGAGTTTAAAATGGCCCACAGCAAAAAAAAAAAAAAATGATGTGGTATGTATACAATGGAATATGACTCAACATTAAACAAATGAAATTTTATCACGTGTGACATGGCTGGATCTCAGAGAGTATTACAAGAAGTGAAATAAGTCTGACAGAGAAGGTCAAATGCTGCGTGATTTTGGAAAGAATAAAGCAGTGCCATGGGTGGGCACAGTAATTGCCGCTTCTCCAAAGATGCCCTGGTCCCTGTCCCCAGAACCTCTGGCTCTGCTACCTCTAGGGCAAAAGAGGCTTTGCAAGTGTGGTTGAGTTAAGAACTTTTAGCTGGGGAGATTATCTTTGGTTATCTAGTTGGATCCACTGCCTTCACAAGGATTCTGACAACAGGGAAAGAAGAGACAATGAGAGGGAGACGTAAGGATGGAAGAGGTGTCGCGTGAGAAGCCAACCCTCCATCGCTGGTTTTGAAGATGGAGAAAGCAGAGCATCAGCCAAAGAACCCCAAGATGAGGAAGTGGATTCTCCCCTAGAACGTCTCAAAGGAACGCAGCCCTGCCCAGTGACGCCCTGTCAGACATCTGACTTACACAACTGTTAAATAATAAATCCGCATTCTTTTAAGCCACTAAGTTGTTAGTAATTTGCTACAGTAGCCACGGAAAGCTAATACAATGTTCAGTAAATATTTATTGACATCGAACCAAAAGAACTTACAAATATATATGATGCATTAATCATACATGGAAAGAGAAGAATTTAAACGTGAGAGGTTCCGGCTGTTAAGCTTCTGAATGTCATGTTTCAGAGCATGAGACAAAAAGATGGGGCTGAATTCAAGATTCAGAAAGACGAAAATTCCCTCATTAAATGAGATTGTCAAAACCACGTTGAAGAGACATTATACGTCAACTTCTTTGAAGCATCTCTTGGAATAGGAAAGTGCTCAGAAAAGACAAAATATTTGAAGGGGCATAGAAATGACTACATTTCTATTGCTTTAATATTTTTTGAACTTGCATTTCTGAAGCACATTAAGAAGTGATGGAAGGCCCATTTTGTGGCTTTTCTTGTGTAATCAGTACCTTAGCAAGCCCCTCTCCCCTTTTCTGGGTCATGAGTCCTCAAACCAGGCAAGCCTTTGCTTTCAAGAGATGTGTGTGAGAAACAATGGCTATCTTTAATAAAAGTATTTTGCAAAATATTGAGCTATCTGATGAGATAATCAAGGGACATGATGGCTTTTTCCCAAGGTAATGTTTGTAAATCTAATTCTGATCCATGGTCACAGTCAGCTGATTTAACACTGAAATCTGTCATTGCCAATGCTTTTCTTAATTCCCTAAGAATAGTGTATTACTAAAAACCCTTAATTTTTCCCAATAACCATACATATCTACTGCTTTATAACTACATTTGGAAAATAATATAATTCTTTCTGAAAAAAAAGTATTTTCCTTTATTATCGTTTAGTTTCTAAAAATAAGGTGGAATTAAATGTCATGTACCTTTGGAATTCATTTTATAAATACACTTGGTAACTAGGAAACTCACATTGCCATTATTTATAATCTAGGAATTCTTTCCATGGTAACTGTTGTAAGGTCACGATTGTGGTGTCCCAATGGAGGCTATTTAAGAATCAACCAGAAAAGCCTTTTCCCAAGAGGTGGTAATGTCTGATGTCTCCATCACCCAGATTAATGAGGCGAGGCTTACTGACTTCAGGGAGTGGCCCCACCTACAGTTCATCTCTGTCTTCTTGCCATGGACCTTCTTTGGGCCAAGAAGTGTCGCCAGCAGCACCAGCCCTTTGATTTCAGAGCCCTTGGAGACTCGGAGTGCCATTTCTAGTGTGTTCCCCCCCTTGTGACACCATGAGTAGGCTAATCACATCGGCATATCACAGGGCTTGCCGAAGTCCGAGACATAGGGGAGAAGTGGGAGGCAAGGTGTGTGGCTGAACTTCCTCACATCCCCCTGCACAGCCCTGAGGGGCCCTGGGAACAGGCCCCAGGGGACAGGTCCCAGCCATCAACTTGTTCTCTGACCCCACAGGAGCTGGAAATTGGCTCAAAAGCCACACAAAGAGCTCTTGCTCTGAGATGATGTCACAATTCATTCATGCTAATGAGAGATGCAAACTTGTCATGCTGACAATGTTTACCATGCCAACGTCTACCCTAACCCCACTTGAAGTGGAAAAGACACTGAATTAGGATGGGCATTGATGACAGATAGCAGTCAACAAGATCCAGGTGTCCAAAAATAATCCAAGGGCTTTGTTTTCTAGCAACCAGATTAGTTGCAAAGGACTTAAGTCCCATTTGAAGGCTCAGTGTGTAAAGAATCCGCCCTCAATGCAGGAGACACAGGAGGTGCAGGTTTGATCCCTGGGTCGGGAAGATCCCCTGGAGGAGGGAATGGCAGCCCACTCCAGTATTCTCACCTGGATAACCCCATGGACAGAGGAGCCTGGCGGACTGCAGTCCATGGGGTCTAGCTTCAGGAGACGCTGGCAGGACAGCAGGTGGACACTGAAAGTCCAGCCAGAGGGAAGATGCCTCACTTCTTCTTGGAAGATGGAAGAGCATCCGGGGCATTTCGTCACCACCCGAGGACAACAGCATCCGAGGACAGGGTTGCTCGAGCCCTGTCCTGACACGCATTACAATGGACTTTGCAAGGATCGCAACACCAGGAAATGTGAAGAGGTGGCTGTACCAGCTGTGGTGCTTCCCTGGTGGCTCAGGGGTAATGAATCTGCCTGCGGGGCAGGAGACCGTCTACAATGCAGGAGACACGGGTTCAATCCCTGGGTCGGGACGATCCCCTGGAGTAGGAAATGGCAACCCACTGCAGTGCCAGTATTCTTGCCTGGAAAATTCCAGAGACAGAGGAACCTGGCCAACCCCCGTCCATGGGGTCACAGAGATTCGGACACAACTGAGCACACAGACACCAAAAGCACAGCCGTTAGAGCAGCCAGTTTAAAACTCGGTCAGCCAATCGTCGTGATGCTTTGAGCCAATGAAACTCATTTGTGGCTGGTGGGAGAGTAGATGGTAGAACTACTGTGATAAACTAAATGATTTCGTGGTCACTGAAAAAGCTGAGCACGCACCTACTCTATAACCCAAGAACTTCACTCTCCAAAGAAAGGAAACAAAAGAGCACCAGGAAATGTATATGAAAGTGTTTGTAGATCATTTATCCATAATACATTTAATCCATAACACACTGACATCTATGGAGGGGCAGTTGAGGACTTGGAGGGCTGGCGGCGGTGGCTGTGAGAGTCAGACTTGCTGCCATCTGACTTTTTGTGTTATTAAGATAGTTTACCATGTGCATTTACTGAGTTTTAAAAGATCCCACTACATGTATATATTGCCTACAGTGTGATGGAGCTTGCCAGGGTTCATGTAAACATTTTTACAGTTTTACACTATGCTTTGAAGCCAATTTTGGATTCTCTTTGAATCAGCAAATTCATGTCTAGAAATGGATCTGAAGATAACAAGAATGTCCTTTAGAGGGCTATTTATAGCAGCAGAAAATCAGAGGCAATTTAAATATCCCAAAATAGGGGTTGGGTTGTAATGATTACATCTATGTAATGATTGCATCTATGCAAGCTTTGTCAACAGCATTGAAGAAGAATATTCAACGCCACAAAAAACATACATTATGACACAAAAGGTGCTCACCCCTGGGTAAGATCTGGAAGGCCGTATTCTAAAATGCCAATAACCAACGTCTCTCTGTCTTCTGTAAGAACATGTCCGAATTTCCCAAAAGGCCTGTACTCTCTGCCTCAGTGCTCTTCTTGGAAAGCTGTGTGTGTCCACCTGCATTGCCCTTCAGGACGTGTGGGCAAAGGAGGTCGGTGGACACATGTGAGTGCTCACGCTGCTTGCCCTGCGTGAATCATAAAGTCTTTGCCACCAACCCGGGAGTCTTGCGTCTTTTGCCAACATCTATGAAACTGCCCATCTAACACAATGACTTGTGAAAAAGGTGACACCTCTGGCCCTTCGTGGCTCTTTGCAGCTCAGATGGAGCCAGAGGCTGGCATTGTGGACAGAGACACTGCTCCACCGGTTTCATCCACAGTGGACAAACTCCACTCTCCCCAGCTTCCGCCAGCCTTGAGCATCACTGCTTCATGAGAGATGCTGGTTCTTTCATGGGTTTTAACCCTGGACAGTGGTCTCCGCATTCCTCTCCGAGCTCAGGGGGCTCTCACATCTGGCAGAGCAGGAACCCCAGCCCCAGAGACCACTTCTCTTGCTCATCACAGGGCTTTTGTATTTTATTTTATTCTTAATTTTTATTTTTATAGAAGTATAGTGTATTTACAATGTTTCAGGTATACGGCACAGTGACTCGGTTATATATATATATCCTTTTTCAGGGTCTTTTTCATAATAGTTGTTACAACATTGTAAGGACTTGCCTGTGGGTCAATGGTAAAGAATCCATCTGTCAGTGAAGGAACCGTGGGTTCGATCCCTGGGTCAGGAAGATCCCCTGGAGAAGAACATGGCAACCCACTCCAGTATTCTTGCCTGGGAAATCCAATGGACAGAGGAGCCTGGCAGGCCACAGTCCATAGGGCTGTATAGAGTTGGATGTGACTTAGCAACTAAATAGCAACAACAATAAGAACACAACATAGTGAATAAAGTTCCCTGTGCTATACAGTAGATCCTTACTATTTATCTATTTTACACGTAATAGTGTGTGTCTGTTAATCCCAAACTCTTAATTTATCCCTCTCCCTCCTTTCCCATTTGGTAACTATAACTTTGTTTTCTATATTCTTAGGGCTTTGGGAGTTTGGGAGTGATTTTAAAAATCACTCCTCCCTAAAGAGAGGCATCTTCCCCAAAACATCTGAACACCAAATTCCAACCAACAAAAAATTAAAGTAATCAAACAGACAAGATGCTGGTGACCCTTCCCCCAGAAAAAATAAGTCAGAAAAGCTCATTTAGTGTACATCTCACAGATTAATCCTAAACTCTAATTGAATCAGTCCAGTTGCTCAGTCGTGTCTGACTCTTTGCCCACTCCATGGACTGCAGCAGGCCTCTGTGTCCATCACCAACTCCTGGAGCTTGCTCAAACTCATGTCCATCGAGTCGGTGATGCCATCCAACCACCTCATCTTCTGTCATCCCCTTCTCCCACTTTCAATCTTTCCTAGCATCAGGGTCTTTTCAAATGAGTTGGTTCATCACATCATGTGGCCAAAGTATTGGAGTTTCAGCTTCAGCATCAGTCCTTCCAATGAATAGTCAGGACTGATTTCCTTTAGGATTGACTGTTTGGATCTCCTTGCAGTCCAAGGGGCTCTCAAGAGTCTTCTCTAGCATCACAGTTCAAAAGCATCAATTCTTCGGTGATCAGCTTTCTTTATGGTCCAACTTAAGCATCCAGTGATGCATAGACTCAGATAAGGGAAGGGATTAGAGAAAGCAAAAGTAATCCACTCTTCACGCAGTGTGATTATTTAAGGAAACAGAAGTGTGACGATACAAACACCCCCAGATACAGCCTACAGCCCGTATTCTGTCACCCTGTGCTCAGGGAGAAGCACTAGGAGGTCTTGTGAAGAGGCCGATCAGCCTCAGATGATAATATAAGAGCAACAATTAGGCAGGTGTCTGCCAAGCACTTTCCACGTGTCAGGGAGTCAGCTCTGTAACACGACTTAATTTAATCCCGGTCAACACTCTGCTGCGCCTCCACCGGTTTACAGAGCAGATGCTGTTGGACTTGGGTGCCATGGTATTCTGAGCACCCAGTAGAGGACCAGGCTCCTGGTACATGCTTCATAAGCGTTTGCTGAAAGAATAAATGAACCCCTTTTACAAATGAAGAAACTGGCTTGAGAGGCATGAAGCATCTTGCCAGAAGCCCCACAGTCAGGGAGTAACAGAGCGGGCATCTCCTTACTGACTCTAAACCCCCCTGGGAAGATGGCCTATTTCCCGACGCCCTGCTGGTGGTCTGACCTGGGCATTCTCCAGGGTCTGGTGGAAGGACCCACCCCTCACCCCTTTCATAGTGTGTGTTGGATTTCAACCTCAGTCACCCACCCTTCAGCTCCAGTTACTATAGAAGGTCCCAAATTTGGAAAACTCAGCAATGGCCACAGGACTGGAAAAGGTCAGTCTTCATTCCAATCCCAAAGAAAGGGAATGCCAAAGAATACTCAAACTACTGCACAACTGCACTCATCTCACACGCTAGTAAAGTCATGCTCAAAATTCTCCAAGCCAGGCTTCAGCAATATGTGAATCATGAACTTCCAGATGTTCAAGCAGGTTTCAGAAAAGGCAGAGGCACCAGAGATCAAATTGCCAACATCCGCTGGATCATGGAGAAAGCAAGAGAGTTCCAGAAGAGCATCTATTACTGCTTCATTGACTATTCCAAAGCCTTTGACTGTGTGGATCACAATAAACTGTGGAACATTCTGAAAGAGATGGGAATACCAGACCACCTGACCTGCCTCTTGAGAAACCTGTATGCAGGTCAGGAAGCAACAGTTAGAACTGGACATGGAACAACAGACTGGTTCCAAATAGGAAAAGGAGTGCATCAAGGTTGTATATTGTCACCCTGCTTATTTAACTTATATGCAGAGTACATCATGAGGAACGCTGGGCTGGAAGAAGCACAAGCTGGAATCAAGATTGCCGGGAGAAATATCAATAACCTCAGATATACAGATGACACCACCCTTATGGCAGAAAGTGAAGAGGAACTCAAAAGCCTCTTGATGAAAGTGAAAGAGGAGAGTGAAAAGGTTGGCTTGAAGATCAACATTCAGAAAACAAAGATCATGGCATCTGGTCCCATCACTTCATGGGAAATAGATGGAAAAACAGTGGAAACAGTGTCAGACTTTATTTTTTGGGGCTCCAAAATCACTGCAGATGCTGATTGCAGCCATGAAATTAAAAGACGCTTACTCCTTGGAAGGAAAGTTATGACCAACCTTGATAATATATTAAAAAGCAGAGACATTACTTTGCCAACAAAGGTCCGTCTAATCAAGGCTATGGTTTTTCCCGTGGTCATGTATGGATGTGAGAGTTGGACTGTGAAGAAAGCTGATCGCGAAGAACTGATGCTTTTGAACTGTGGTGTTGGAGAAGACTCTTGAGAGTCCCTTGTACCGCAAGGAGATCCAACCAGTCCATTCTAAGGGAGATCGATCCTGGGTGTTCATTGGAGGAACTGATGCTGAAGTTGAAACTCCAATACTTTGGCCACCTCATGCGACGAGTTGACTCACTGGAAAAGACTCTGATGCTGGGAAAGGTTGAGGTCAGGAGGAGAAGGGGATGACCGAGAATGAGATGGCTGGATGGCATCACCAACTCTGTGGACATGATGAGTTTGAGTGAACTCCGGGAGTTGGTGATGGACAGGGAGGCCTGGCGTGCTGTGATTCATGGGGTCGCGGAGAGTCGGACACGACTGAGCGACTGAACTGAACTGTCCTCTGTAGGTGTGTGCATGCCAAGTTGCTTTAGTCGTGTCTGACTCTTTGTGACCCCATGGACTGTAGCCCATCAGGCTCCTCTGTCTGTGGGATTCTTCAGGCAAGAATACTGGAGTGGGTTTCCATTTCCTTCTCCAGGGGATCTTCCCGACCCAGGGATCAAACCTGTATCTCTTACATCTCCTGCATTGGCAGGGGGACTCTTTACCTCTTGCACCACCCGGGTGCATTGTAGCAACTGAGCCAGAACTGAAGGGTCCTTTTCAGCCTGGTGAGTCCTGCGCTCTTGTCTTTGTGAGGGAAACTAGACCCTCCCCTTCCCCAGGCTCCCTCTTCTGTTCCTTCCCAAGAATCCCGGGACCAGTAATTCAAGGAAGTCATCTCCATTCCATTACCGATTTTCACTTCCTCACAGATTAAGTGATGGCTTCCTGGGACTATCGATTTCAGGGTTCTCGAGAAGTCAGCGAGAGCCCCCTTGTGTGTGGAGGGCGGGGGGAGCGGGGCTTGGGGCACGGCCGTGTGTGTGCAGGGATGTTTCAAGGGTACTTGAAGCCTCCAGCACTCACATCATTCTGTTTTTCACATATGCCTCGAAAGCATGAACTTCGTCTTAAAATTGCAGTGTTCATGCTGCTCAGATCAAAGATTCCCTGTTATTTAATCACAGTAAAGAGGCTGGCCATGCCGTTAATGAAAGCACGTCACCCTATACGCCTGTTAAAAGTGGTATAGATGAAGTGTGGAAAGTGCTCTGCAGGGAACAGTCTGATGCTGGTCCCTTTGGGGATGCTTGAGATGAACTAATAGGTCTCTTTCATGTCTAATTTATATGATTCTAATTATAGAGTCATTTTCATTCCTGTGGTTATTCTCCTCTGCCAACATAAATGTGCTGTACTTGTGACTCAGCCATCACTCTCTCCACTTTGCAACTCCCTCTTGGGTCTTCTCTCAAACTTTGATATCACCCCTTTTAGGAGACAGTTTGCAAATTGCAGGCTTCTCCCCAGCAACACTGTACGTTTAATAGAGAAGGAAGAAACTCAAGAGAGAACGCTTCCTCTGAGATCAGTGTGAAGTAAGTTCGCTGTGGGTGAAGCGAGGGCAATGGTAGAGAACAAGTCAGAGGAATGTGGTGATGTTAGCCACGTATCAACAGGAGAGTTGGGCCATAAAGAAGCCTGAGCACCGAAGAACTGATGCTTTCAAACTGTGGTGTTGGAGACAACTCTTGAGAGTCCCTTGGACAACAAGAAGATCAAACCGGGAAATCCTAAAGGAAATCAACTCTGAATATTCATTGGAGGGACTGATGCTAAAGCTGAAACTTCAGTACTTTGGGCACCTGATGGGAAGAGCTGACTCATTAGAAAAGACCCTGATGCTAGGAAAGATTGAAGGCAGGAGGAGAAGGGGACGACAGAGAAGGAGATGGTTGGATGGCATCACTAACTCAATGGACGTGAGTTTGAGCAAGCTCTGGGTGGTGATGGAGAAGCTTGGCGTGCGCCAGTCCGCGGGGTTGCAAAGAGTCAAGCACAACCGAGTGACCGAACAACAGCAGTGGGCTCTGTGACTCTGTTCGGTGGTCATGACTGGGTCTCACGTAACACACTCATGTTCAATGTTTCAGCAAACACCTCACACTATTGCAGGGAGGATGGACTATGTTCCAAATCCCAGACTTTTGGTAGCTTTTCGTCTGCACTGAAATTCAGAAGATGACAAAATGATCCAGAAAGACTGTGTGCTCCCTGGCTCGTCCTAGGCTGGGCAGGCTTGGGGAAAACAGAGCTCTGATCGTGGAAGCTCTTAGGACAGGTCTGATCAGCCCAAGGAAGGATACTCTGCAGAGAACTTCCGAAGCCTGGGCAATTTGCTCTTTGTTTCTGTCCAGTCAAACGGCAGAGGAGACAACCCAGAAGAGACAAAACAGTGTTCTCTGGATATATGTTCAGGAGTGGCATTGTAGGCTCAGGGGGTAATCTGAAGAAATATAGGCACCCCAGGGTTCATAACAGCACTATTTACAACAGCCAACACTTGGAAGCAACCTGAATGTTTGTTGACAGATGGATATGCATATATACAATACGATACTACTCAGCCTCAAAAAGAATACAATAATGCCATTTGCAGCATCAGGGATGGACATAAAGATTAGCATACTAAGTGAGCTAAGCCAAAGAAATATATATTGTCTATATGTGGAACCTAAAAAAAAGAAACACAAGTAAACTTATTTGCAAAACAGAAATAGGCCCACAGACACAGAAAACAGACTTATGGCTACCAAAGGGGAAAGGTGAGGGGTGAGTTAGGAGATTGGGATTAGCAGATACACACTGCTGTGTGCAAACTGAGAAGAAGGACCTGCTGCACAGCACAGGGGGCTCTACTCTCTTAAGTAACCTATACGGGAAAGAACTGGAAAAAGAACATACTATATATATACGTTTGCTGCTGTTGTTCAGTCTCTCAGTCATGTCTGGCTGTTTGTGACCCCATGGACTGCAGCACGCCAGGCCTCCCTGTCCATCACCATCTCCTGGAGCTTGCTCAAACTCATGTCCATTGAGTCGGTGACACCATCCAGCCATCTCGTCAGCTGTCGTCCCCTTCTCCTCCTGCCTTCAGCATATGGATGAAACTGAATCACTGTTCTGTACACCAGAAACTAACCCAACATTTTACATCAACTGTGCTTCCATAAAAAATAAATGAAAATTAATGTAGAAGGGCGCCCAGGGCAGGTGGCAGAGCTTGTTCCAGACGCCGGATTGCCGAGGTGGGCCTCGTGGTGCCCCTCGGGGCTTGCGGGTGGGCTGCGTGTGACAGGGGACAGGCCGAGCCCGCGGTGGGCGGTCTACAGTGGGCTTCTCTCTGAAATCCACCGCTAAAGTCTCCACGTGTGCATCTCAGTTGCATCATCTTTGTTTTATTCACCCTTCTGTAGCTGTGCTGTTTCCTTTAATCTCTCTGCAGAGGCTGCGCCGTGTTTCACTGTGTTTGACTTTCTCAAAAGATTTAAGCCCTGCCAGTGGCGGTGGACTGGCAGACATAAATATTCAGCTTTGAAAATCCACACTAATCAAACAATTTCCCTATGTCATTTGCATATTTTGGTGACTAGCAGATGAAATTAACTCACCAGGCAATCTACACACACACACACACACACACACACACACACACACTTGCATCACTGGAGAATTTTAGAATAATATCCTGAATGATATGCGTTTTTCTTTTACACAAAGACCCTCTCTTCAGATGGGTGTTTTTGTCTAAATTTTGACCTATTGAAAAAAAGGAAAGAAAACAAATACCCTTGCAAAATAGTTTTAAGTGTGTTTAAAGTGCCCCATGGTTCCTTGGACCCATTAAAGCCGTCTGTTTCAGCAACAAAAGATGGAATCAACCCAGAACACGAGTGGAATTATGCATGTCATTTATAATGAACCTCATTATACAAGGGGGCCTCATTCTATTATGAAGCACTGTAGTTTACAATCTTATTGCTATTCAGCTTTGAATAATGACAAAGGAAAAAAAAATCCCCCCACCCATGTCAGAGCTAATCTTTTTTAATGCTCGCAATTTTGTATTACTTGTGTATTTCCCTCAAAGAAAATTTCCCCATCACAATTATTCCACTCAGCTGTGTGTACGCCTGTCACCTTAATGACATTTAGCATCTTACTTTCACAGGTCCTAAGAAAAATGAAAGAATTTCATATATCTTTCTGCCTCTGATAAGTCAGACACAATGGCCATCTTGCAGCTGAATCTGGCATCAAATTTATAAACAATAAGGTCTATTTACCATCCCGGGTAAGCATCTAATTCCATCAAGAGTGTTTATGTGCCTTCTTTGACAGAATTATAGCTGGGGGTGCGTTCTGTGGCCCAGTGCTGTGTCCCGGCTGTTTGCATGGCTTCGAGGTTTAATAAGACTATTTACCATCAAACCCTTTTTCTGTACATTTTTATTACCCTACAATAAATTCAGATGGGGAGAATCTGTTTGGTGCATGCATATTTGGAGGCATTTTTGGGGCTGTTATTTTTAAGCACCAACTCGTAAATTGCAGAATACGGTTTTAAACGCCCTAGCGTTTCAGCCCGGTGCGGCTCTCATTTCTAATACAACACCCTGGAGTCAACGCATGTCTCCTGCCTACCTGGGCTGTTTGTCCACATCATTTATTTATCTGCACAGAGAAGAAAGTCATGTTGGGACCAGTGGAGAGACAGGGAAGAAATAGAAATATTAACCTCTGTTCTGAAAGTGGTCTCTTTGTGTGTTTAAGGAGACGGAGGGACTACCGGTGTGTGTGACTCAGGAGTGCTCATGAAGCCTGGACAACGGAGGGTGGAAGCAGCCAGCGGCGAGCTGGGCTTTTCCGCCCGTCCTTTCTCCTCCCTTCTCCTCCTTCACCGCCTCCTCCTCCTCTTCCATCCTAGGCAGAGGCCAATTTGTAGGTTTGGAGTCCAGCTCCATCATTTCCTGGCTGACTGTGGGTTGGGTCCTTAACACCCACTAAGCCTCATTTTCCTTAGCTGAGGAATAAAGATAATAGCAATTCCTCCACCACATGTGTGGGTGAAATTTCATTCACGTGAGATGTGCCTAGAAATCATGGTGCTCGGTGCCTGAGAACCGCTCAGTACATGTTAGCTTTGCTTTTCAGCTTATACCCATTTTTAAAGAACTTATTTGATTGAAGTATGGTGGGTTTACAATGCTGCGCTAATTTCTACTGTGCAGCAGTGATTCCGTTTTATATATATATCTTCTTTTTCACATTGTTTTCCATTGCAGTTTATCCCAGGAGACTGGATATGGTTCCTTGTGGTGTATTGTGCTGCTGCTGCTAAATTGCTTCAGTCATGTCCAACTCTGCGCAACCCCATAGACAGCAGCCCACAAGGTTCCCCCATCCCTGGGATTCTCCAGGCAAGAATGCCGGAGTGGGTTGCCGTTTCCGCTGTCCCGCAGGACCTTGCTTACCCATCCCATACACAAGTTTGCCCCTTCTAACCCCAACCCCCGGGTCCTTCACTCTCCCCGGCCATCCCCTCTGGCAACCACAAGTCTGAGCTCTATGTCTGCGAGTACTTCTGTTTCTCGTCTGTGCCCTGCTCTAGATCCCACATATAAGCGGTATCACATGGTGATTCTCTTTCTCTGTCTGCCGGGCTTCGTTTAGGATGGTCATTCAACTTACATCCTTTTTAATGAGACAAACGAGAGCACGGACTTGACCCTTGGGTTTGGTGGTCAGCAAGGCCCTAACCCATATGGGTGAAGGGCTCTGATTGTCCGAATCACTGTCTCAACAGGGATCAGAAACAGATGGGAGACCCGGTCAGAGATGAGTCAGCAATAACTGACCTCTGACTCCGGTACAACCGTCTGCCCCTGGAAGCATTTACGAAAAGGCAGGAGGATATCAGCTCACAGAAGGCGGAAGGCACCAATACATGCCCCAACACTGATGATCCTCGAAAACTCTAGCCAGTCAGAAAAGACCCGCTGTCGTACGAGTCCGTTTACATGAGATGTCCAGAGTCGGTAAACTCAGTCAGAAAAGTGGCTTCCCAGGGGGCTCGGTGGTAAAGCGTCCGCCTGCCAATGTAGGAGGCGGGGGTTCCATCTCTGGGTGGGGAAGATCCCCCAGAGGAGGGCACGGCAACCCACCCCAGTAGTCTCGCCTGGAAAATTCCAAGGAAATAGGAGCCTGGTGGGCTATAGTCCGTGGGGCCTCAAAGAGCCTCATATGCAGATTCACGGTTGCCAGGAGCTAAAGGGGCCGCTGAGGAGTCAGTGGTCTCTTTGGGCAGGGATGAGGGTGAGACAGCTGTGACGTTTACCCAGCTCTGCGACAGTCCTTGGAGCCACATGAGGTGCACTCGGAAAGCATGGATCTTACAGCGTGTGAATTCTATCTCAATAAATCTGTTTTGGAAAGCATCAGATTCCATGCATGTATGCATGCTAAGTCGCTTCAGTCATGTCCACCTCTTTGCAACCCCATGGATTAGAGCCCACCAGGTTCCTCAGTCCATGGAATTCTCCAGGCAAGAATACTGGAGTGGGTTGCCATGCCCTCCTCCAGGGGATCTTCCCAAACTAGGGATCAAACCTGCGTCTCTTCTGTCTCCTGCATTGGCAGACGGATTCTTTACCTCTAGTGCCACCTGGGAATCTAAGTAGGGATCTTTCCGTGGTTTGATAACTAATGAATTGTGTAATGGTTTTTCTTTCTGGAGTTGATTCACTAGAAATAAATCCAAATAGCATCCACCTTAGGAACCCACATACAAACGTATAGGAGATGTGAGGGGCAATGTTTTCCTTCATTCTTATCTACTGGCAAAAATCTTCCAGTAAAGCAAGACACCTAAACAACAATTAACTAAGATAACACCTTGGCGCATTTTGATACTATAAAGTATTTGAAGAATCAAAGCTCCTGAAAGTTTTTATCAAAAAAATGTTGATGAAGCAAACAAAAATAGTGAACCACCAGAATTCTTAGCACTATTTAATAGTTAGAAATGATTGTGTGTTTTAGACATGAAATATTAAATAGAACTTTAAAAAAGATTAGCATCAAAAAGAGTATTTCATTGAAAATTAAAGTGATGGACCCTGTTACCACAAAACTTTGATCTTTCCAAATAAGACAGTAAGTTTTTTGAAAATCATAAAAATCAAGGCAGTAAAATTTCAGTCATTATTGATGGCAAGGTTTCACCTGAAGCTCTTTCAATAATTTCATGTGAAATTCAATATTTTTGAACTTAGTGATGTTTTCTAGTAATCTTGGGAGCTGTAAAGGATGTTATTGGAAAAAAAAAATCAAACTTTGCTCTTCGTACATGAAAAAAATAAAGAGGCTTACAATAAAAACTTATTGGATTTTGTATAGATGTTATCCAGACAAAGTAATAGAGACAATCTGAAGTTTCAGCCAAAATTTAGAAACATACTGGAAGACAATTCAATGTTGATAGTATATTAGGTTTAAAGTTGCAAAACTAATTTGAAAATTGCATCACAATTTTTATACTCACTTTAATAGTAATTGAATGTGGAAACATTTAAACATCAGAAAATATTGATCATTCTTTTTTATATTTGATTTTGTTAAAAATCCTTATGAAAAAGATGTTACTCTATTTTTTCTTTAAAGGAGTAAAACCATTTCTTTTTGTAATAGCCATCCAAAAGCATTAAAGTTACTGCCTTTGACTTAACAATAAAGAAGTGTTTTCAGTCATCAAGGCCAATCTATTTCTGCAAATCTCTTTGGATTGAGAGTGATCTATTAATAAAATTAAGTCAATGAATGGATGGAGCGTGCCGATAAATAGTGTCTGTGACTTGGATAACTGAGATATTGAATGTTCTATGTAAACCTCAGACTATATAACTGAGGCTAGAAAATACTTGGTATAATCACTGTGGAAAAACATATCTGAGACAGTAAGGATTGAGCAGTGAGATGAATAACATGGGTGGTAGTGTAAATTCTCTGCTTGCTTAGGCTAAAAGTAATCTAATGACTGTCCAGTGACCAGAGGTCAATGGAAGGTTCTGTCGGTTCCGTCGCGTCACGACAGACTGGATCACCCCCAGTCTGATGGCTGCAGTGTCAGAAGACTGTAGCAACAAGCCCTCACCTGTCCACAAATAATCTGGAAATTAGTGTGATCATTTGGGGAAAAGTTATGCTAAAATATCACATGATAAACACTTAAAAAATGTGCGCAGTTTAATTCAAGTGGCTAAGGGATAGAGAGAGGTCTGTTTTTCACTCTGAGTTGCATATGGACTCATGTGTGTGTAATTCATATGACCGTAACAGTCAGAACTTGCAGTGTCATTCACCACGTGACTCAGGGAACCTGGAGGGGCGGGAGGCAGGGTCAAGAGGGAGGAGGGATGTTCAACCGTGGCTGATTCACGTGCGGCAAAACCAGCACGAAACTGCAGAGCAATTACCCTCCAATTAAAAGTCAATCAATAAAATACTAGTTCCCCAGAAAGAGACTTAACAACTTATATTAACAAGAGCTGAAATAGTATTTTTTCTTCTCAAAAATTATTGGTTTAGTGCAATCACAAACAAAATTCCCTATGGAAAATTTGGGCTGGGGTTATAGGCAAAGTGAGTCTGAAAATGATCAAGAAGATCAGCCACGTGAAACTGAGTAGTAACATTTTGAAATGAAGCAGCGAGCAGCATTTTTGCCTAGTCACAAAGCTCTGATAGAGAAATCACTCTGGTCAGTGGATGAAATAGATGAATAAGAATCACAATGGCACAGTAACTTTCCTGGCGGTCCAAGAGTTAAAACTCCACACTCCACTACAGGAGGCCAGAGTTAGATCCCTGGCAGACGGAGTGAAATGCAGGGGTAGCTAAGACCACACATGCCATGCAGTGTGGCCAAAAAGTTAAAAGAAACACAGTGCCATATAGAAAAGCAGTCAATAATAATAATAGCATCATGAGGTTATGAAAAACAGAAGGATTACAGTTTTCTGAAACAATGCATTATCTGTTGAGAAAACAAAAACAAAACCAGATCAGAGCCTATCTTTACATATGGTGCAAAATGCAGGGGAAACATTTCTCTGTTCTCAAGACGGTCAAGAATCTTACAGTCAAAGCAACGGAGGAGAGCGTGATGGTTAATCAATACCGTCAGCTACACACAAAGCTCCTGTTTCACAAATCAGCATAAATAACATTAAAAGGCAGCAACAACCTAGGAAGAACTGCAGCAAACACAGCAAACATTAGATTAATGTCCGCTATGCAGAAAAACAGGGTATAAATCAACAGATGAGACAGTAATGCACCTAGAAGGGAAGTTGGCAAAGAAAGTGAACCAGCAGTGTATTAAAGGAAAAGCTCAGAACCGACATGTGTGAAGCCATCTTACCTCTGCTTTCAAATGAGCAAATTTTCTATCATGTTAATAACATTGTTTTCCCCTGAGGATGTTTACAAATACATGCTGCGATTTGCAGTGCTTTCCACTGTAAAGTTACTATTATCCCCCTTTGTGATCAGTAAGTATCACGGAGAGAGATAATTTGAGATTAAGGAAATAACTCGATTCTCATCGCATTTTGGGAACTACTTTTAAGATCCAGCCATGATTTTTGCTTGAAACTGTGTCCACTGTGGTGCTTGTCAAACGGAGATTTTCTTCATTCATCATTTTTCCCCCCTATATTTATTAACTAAGATTTTACTGAAAGGTCAGACATCTCCAGTAGTGGAGAAACCTCCCAGACGTCACCACCTATACAGTAGCATGCTGCATTAATAACTCAGTCATGTCCCAGGCTTTGTGACCCCATGGACTGTAGCCTGCCAGGCTCCTCTGTCTATGGGATTCTCCAGGTGAGAATACTGGAGCGGATTGCCATTCCCTTCTCCAGGAGATCCTCCTGACCCAGGAATTAAACTCAGGTCTCCTGCATTGCAGGCACACTCTTCACCATCTGAGCCACAGGAAAGTCCCAATGGGATCTACCAAATGGTGATTTTCTATTTCTAATAACCTCAGATATTCAGATGACACCACCCTTATGGCAGAAAGTGAAGAGGAACTCAAAAGCCTCTTGATGAAAGTGAAAGAGGAGAGTGAAAAGGTTGGCTTGAAGATCAACATTCAGAAAACAAAGATCATGGCATCTGGTCCCATCACTTCATGGGAAATAGATGGGGAAACAGTGGAAACAGTGTCAGACTTTATTTTTTGGGGCTCCAAAATCACTGCAGATGCTGATTGCAGCCATGAAATTAAAAGACGCTTACTCCTTGGAAGGAAAGTTACGACCAACCTAGATAGCATATTAAAAAGCAGTGAAATTACTTTGCCAACCAAGGTCCGTCTAGTCAAGGCTATGGTTTTTCCAGTGGTCATGTATGGATGTGAGAGTTGGACTGTGAAGAAAGCTGATCGCCGAAGAATTGATGCTTTTGAACTGTGGTGCTGGAGAAGACTCTTGAGAGTCCCTTGGACGGCAAGGAGATCCAACCAGTCCATTTTAAAGGAGATCAATCCTGGGTGTTCATTGGAAGGACTGATGCTAAAGCTGAAACTCCAATACTTTGGCCACCTCATGTGAACAGTTGACTCACTGGAAAAGACTCTGATGCTGGGAGGGATTGGGGGCAGGAAGAGAAGGGGACGACAGAGAATGAGATGGCTGGATGGCATCACCGACTCGATGGACTTGAGTTTGAATGAACTCCGGGAGTTGGTGATGGACAGGGAGGCCTGGCTTGCTGCGATTCATGGGGTTGCAAAAAGTCGGATATGACTGAGCGACTGAACTGAACTGAACTTTTCTTCTACTTGTAATAATTGGGGTTTTACTGCGAGGACAGATTTTTTTCCAACAGTGGAGAAACCAGGCAGAAACCACATTAACCAAATGATCAAAGTTACCATCAGCAACGGAGCAAGTAGACATGTTTCTAGGTGTGATGCACCAAACACATAGTATCTCCTCTGTTAAGAATTCAAAACCGAAATGCCATTAGGGGGAAATGCCAGGCACACCAAAATAGAGGACTATTAGATAAAATAACTGACCACTATTCATCCCAAGTGTCAAGATCTCTGAGGACAGACCCAGGAAAGATCCAGATTAAAGGAAATTAACAAAACCTGGCAACTTAAATGCAACCGACTTGCTTTCTTAAATTTTATCCTGGACCAGAAAATGGACATCAGTGTAATAACTGGTAAAATTTGAATGAAATATGTACGTTAGATAACAGTATTGTAGCAGTGCTCTTGTTTTCTATTTTTTAAAGCTATTATCATAAGAAGAATTGGGATAAAGGATATACAAGAAACCTTTAAAGTATTTTTCCAACTTTCAAAATTCAGCAAATAAAAAAATTAAAAAGGAAATGAAAACATAGTACCTTTTTGAAAATAATTTACTGATCTCCTTTAAGACATTTACCGCTGTTTCAGCCTTTCTCCACTTCACTCTTCTGTATAATTTTCTTAAAGAAATAATCAGAGTTGCAGGCAAAAAAACATATTACAAACATTTTCATAACAGTATTTTTATTTTTATATAAACACAGTAAATTTACATCCAGACTGCCATTGAAACAACAAAAATTGTGTCTAAATATTATTTGATGGCATGATATTTGGGAGCTGGGTGGAGGAGCTTTTATACACAGAGAAATCCTAAACCAGTCTGAGAGCCTCAAAAAAACACGTATCCAAAGATAAAAAATAAGTTGAAAATGTTCAGATCTGTTTCATTAGTAAATAGGTCTTCTGCTGAGTTGCTGTGTTCAGGTGAACACCAGTGCCTGTAAAGCAGCCCATGGCGCCAGTAGGAGCCGTGGTCAGGGCAGAGGGGTCCCCAGCTGTCAGCAGTGGGCAGGCGGGACTCTGGGAGCAGAGAGCCGCCTCCCTCTGCCCACTCTCCCATCGCTGACTCGGTGGGCGAGGAAGCCCTCTGACGCGGTCCAGCCGGGTCACCCTTGATGAGCCTCCAGGCAGAGTGGGACACAGACAGGCAGAAAACGGGTGCCCCTACTTCACAGCCGTTTGATTCTCCCCATTTTGTAAATATTACTGAAGCATAGTAGATTTCTGTTCAGTTCAGTCGCTCAGTCGTGTCCGACTCTCCGCGACCCCATGAATCACAGCACGCCAGGCCTCCCTGTCCATCACCAACTCCCGGAGTTCACTCAAACTCATGTCCACAGAGTCGGTGATGCCATCCAGCCATCTCATTCTCTGTCGTCCCCTTCTCCTCCCACCTCCAACCTTTCCCAGCATCAGAGTCTTTTCCAGTGAGTGAACTCGTCGCATGAGGCGGCCAAAGTATTGCAGTTTCAGCTTTAGCATCAGTCCTTCCAGTGAACACCCAGGATTGATCTCCTTTAGAATGGACTGGTTAGATCTCCTTGCAGTCCAAGGGACTCTCAAGACTCTTCTCCAACAACACAGTTCAAAAGCATCAATTCTTCGGCGATCAGCTTTCTTCACAGTCCAACTCTCATATCCATACATGACCACTGGAAAAACCATAGCCTTGACTGGACGGACCTTTGTTGGCAAAGTAATGTCTCTGCTTTTTAATATACTATCAAGGTTGGTCATAACTTTCCTTCCAAGGATCAAGCATCTTTTAATTTCATTATAATGTGTTAATTTCTGCTGTGCAACAAAGTGACCTACTTATACACACACATATCCTTTTCCATCTTCCTTCCCCTTCCGGTTTGGCCACAGGACATTAAATGCAGCTCCCTGGGCTCTACAGCAGGCCCTTGTTGATGCATCCTGTGTGTAACAGTTTGCATCTGCTAAACCCAGGCCCCCAGTCCTCGCCTCCCCACTTGGCAACCACAGCTCTTGGATCTTTTGATCTTCCACGTCTTTCCCCATGGACCTCACTGGAAAATTCCTGTTTATCTGGAGCTCAGGGGCTCCGCTGTAAACCTGAACCCCAATCCACCAAGGCTGGCACTTGACCTGTCAGAGGAGGATGTAGCGGGAGTCAGCAAACCCCGTCTCAGGGCGGAACAGTGATGAAAACTCCCTGTGAACTTGTGAAGAGGGATTCACTGACCCCTCTGAGCCTGAGATGAAAATAAACAAAATCCGAGTCTTTCTCAGCAATGTCTCCTGGGGAAGGGGTTCCATTCTGAATGTCAGAGGCTACATCTTTTTCCAGGCATCTCTGATAGAAAATCTTCGATTCCTCGAGGCAACTGTGTCTTGGGGAGACCCCGGTGACTGTCTCACTGGGGAAAATGAGAGACACACAGCATGTTCCTCTTTCTGTTTCTCAGACTATTCCTGCTTCTCTAGGAACAAATAGAACTGGAAACAATCTCACACGTTAATACTGGGTTTTAATCAAGGGATGGTGTTGTGAGAAATTCTCTCTTCTTTTACACCATTATTGCTTTTCCAAAACGTTTTTACCTTTACGATCAAGGAAAGAAACCTTTTTTTTTTTTCAAGTGACCAGAATCACACTTGATAGAACAGAAGTTTGAGAGGTTGTATTTGGGAGAAATGAAGCACATGGCCTTCATTGCCCTAGGAACTCACAAGGTGAGTGTTAGCCGCTCAGTGGTGTCCGAGTCTTGGCAACCCCACGGACTGTAGCCCACCAGGCTCCTCTGTCCATGGGATTCTCCAGGCAAGAACACTGGAGTGGGTTGCCATCTCCTTCTTCAGGGGATCTTCCTGCCCCTGGGATCAAACCCAGGTCTCCTGCATTAGAGGCAAATTCTTTACTGTCTGAGCCACCAGGGAAGCTCAAAACTCTGATAGATTTTGATCTTTAGAGGTGCACGTAGTTACACTGTATTAGCTTTTTGCAGAGACATTTTCTGAATTCTGTGACAGCCTTACCTTTTACTCAATGTTGCTGCTCTTTGACGATTTATGAGACCTCACATGCATATGTTAAAAGATATCTTATAAAATAAAATTGCTCTTTTCTTTGGAACATCTGTCTCCCTTATGTGGCAGTTATAGGGCAATTTCCTGGGAAATTTATTATTAAAACAGAAGAAGGAAAAGAAGTCTCAGGATAAACTATGAAAATTATGCTGGGTATGGCATGCTTAAAAGATGAGGTGCCCTGAAATGAAAATTCTGGAAAGGCTTTTCCTTTCGCAACGTTTGCTTGATTTTATGCAAATAATTTGAGCTCCCTTTTTGACTAAGTTTCTCAGGATGGGGTTAGTTTGAGCATGTTCTAAGACAACCAAGGTTGAGTACGCGCGAATATTTGGGAATTTTAAAATATGATGATATCCACTTTCTTTCCCAAACTGTCAGCTAAATTGATATTTTCTTCAAGACAGCATAACAGGTGCCAAATTAAAAGGCAGTTTCTGCAAAAGGCTGCTTTGTATCCCTGAGATATCATTTTGTTGGACCAAATAAGTGACTAGACAAGAATTTGCTCCTTGGAAAAACTGGCCAGCAAGTGCCGTTAAATAGTCTCCATCTTTACTTCCCTCCCTCCCTCCCTCCTTCCTTCTTACCCCATGTCGCATTCCTTTCACACACACACACACGTACACACACATACACAAAAACACACACACATATACACACACACGTACACACACACACATATAAACACACACACATACACACACGTACACACACACATAAACACATACATACACATATACACACGCGCATACACACACATATACACAAACACACATACAGACACACACAGACACACACATATACATACACACACACACACACACACACCCATACACAGAAGCAAGCAATTAAATGCCAGCAAAGTGCAAAGAACAAGTCAGGACAAGAGTACTTTTTTCTATGCTTATTATCCAGATTCCACAGAAACAAGGATGTATAAGTTTAGGATGTGAACAAAAAAGTTACAATCTTTCCTGTTCTTTCAAACAGGTTGCATAATCCTGAGTCCTAACCATATATCTCTCTGTTATTATCAGAGGGACGGGAGTAACAAAAAAAGCGAATGACTTCACGTTGGCGTCTTAGTATCAAATACTCAGTGAGCTGGTCAGACCTGCAGTGATCCACACACGTATGTGAGAAAGACTGGCTAAGAAAATGGGTCCTGGAGAGGGCAGCGGCAGGCGCCCTCCTTGCACCGGAGGAGCAGGTCAGGGCCTTAACATGCACCCACATGGCGACTGTTCACAATTAATTTTGCAAATGTAGAGAAGGAATTAGATGCCCTAGATCCTACTGGGCTACATGTTCTTATCCTTTTCTGACATAAAGGCAGCTAGTTGGCTCTTTTTTTCTAAGTGAAAAAGAAAAGACCTTTCTTTAAAATTTATCTTCTAAGAAAAATAAATGAGTTCTATGGAGTAGGTTTTATTTTTAGCTCACTAGGAGTTACAGCAAGATGTCTTATGCCAAATATCTCTTCAAAATGTACCTTTTGGGGAATATTAGTTAGTTCTTTGAAATAGGAATTTATGATGAGTTCAAAGGGAACAGGCCATAGTTTCTTTTTCCTGAGAGATCCTTTAAAAAGTCTGAGTTCTGAATTTTTGTCTAAGTACCATGAAAACTAAAATAAAAACTCTTTCACTCTGAACAGTCAGGAAAAAAAAAGTTATTCGTCCCATGGCGTCTGATCTGGAAAGTCTGTTAGCCACGGGGCATTTTCGTTCTTTGAAGATTTCATTATAGCAAGTAGAATAACGCATGACAGAAAGAATGCACACACAATATGGGGAGCACGCAGCATATAAACTTTTATGGAGCTAATTCCCTTCATTAAATAGGAGGAGGCACTTTGAACGGCTGGGTTAACACCTGCAGAGTCATAAGCTTCGTGTGGATTATAATATTTCTATTTGATGTTTCATGGTTTTTGGAATCACGGGGCATATCTAAGGTTTTGACTTTTAAGGTTCAAGCTGGTGTATTTACAGCCAGGCCTAATTGGGAACTGGGCACCTCGAACTGTGTTAAAGCCACCGTGTTTTACCCCTGCCCCTGTCTTTTTTGGATAATCAGGCTCACTCTCCCACCCAACAAGGAAAACTGTGCTCATCGCTTGCAAGCAAACGGCTCTTTCACAGATAGCAGCAGTGTGCGGGAGGCTTTGCAGGCAGCCCGCCGCTCCCTGGTGGGCAAGGCCACTGCTCTGCAAAAGGAAGGGACGCACACCACACCGGAATCCCACTGCGACCCTCACATCATTGCAGCCACAAGCGCTTTTGGAATTTAAACGTTGTTTTTTTAAAGGACGTCTCAGTGGAGGGTTATAGGAGGCCGCTTCTGGTGTTGGGAAAAACAACCAAAATATGTGTTCTCTCCCTGTCTAGACAGAATGGTACTGTCCCAGACAGAAAGGTCTCCACAGGCCAGACAGTCCATGTAGCAGCGCAGTGCCCAGAGCACTGTGATGCCCTGGTGTGAGGCTGTGTCCTCAGGATAATTAACAGGATCGCCAGGGAGACAGCCACGCATGTGTGTGTGTGTGTGTGTGTGTGTGTGTGTTTCTCGGCACGAGGCTCACGTTCTTGGACACACATTCAGACATGAGCCCAGGGCGATAGCGATCCACGTGAATCTGTAAATGCTGTGAGTGCACACAGAAAATTGTTTTGAGCCCCAGATTGGTGCTAATGGAAAAACACAATTCGGTCTCACTATTTTATTTTAAAAATCAGTTTTCAAACTCAGAATTTCAGCCATGGTATCGTCAATATCTAGCATTTACTTGGATGTGTTCAGAAGAAAAAAACAATGGCTCAAAATCCATATCATTTGGAGTGTGCATGTTTTTAAATCTTAACGTGGTAAATTGCACACTTCAAGAAAAAAAAAAAAAACTTTCCTCCTCATTTTTAACCTGGTTCCCAGCCACAAAAGCCAATGGTAACTTAGCTTCCTTGTGGGGGTGCCCTGGCTTTCCTGGGACACAGGCACCCTTTCATCATTCCAAATCACTATTGGATGTTAGGAGACCCAAAATAAAGTTTGTGTGAATCTGGGGTGCATTTAATCTTTAAGGTCTTACTTTGTCTTAAACAGATCCCTTACTGAAGATCAGAGAGAATGGCAATTTAGTCCCTCTTTGCAGATTTTTCCTGCTTTAAGAGAACAGTAAAATGTACTCGGCTTTACATAACTTAAGTATGCTGCTTTGTACATGGAGAAAAAAGTCACAGTGTATCTCAGAGTTTATTTTGGTTGGTCCCTTTAAATGATGGAAATGGCTTCCTCTGCTTACAGACCAGTGCAGTTCATCTCCTTTGTCCGGAGATGACAAGATTTGAGAAACACTGCCGGAAATAAGGCTGTGGGGCTCAGCCAGAGTCCCGAAGATGCTCACTTGAAATATCATCAGATTTCAGAAGATAAGAACTGTGAGTTCCAGGTGGAATTTTGAGTCTTCATGGTCAGGTGCTTCTGCTGAAAGCTTCCTGCAGGAAATCTTTCCTGATGTATCCCAGTGGATGCACTTGGCCAAAGAAGCTGTGGCCAGGAACAGAGCTGGCATTGTGCCATCTTGTGGCTCTGTGTCCAGGGAGGACATCTTTTGGTGGGAGGTAGCCTTCTCCCCACAGCAGTCCTGGAGTCAGTGAACAATTTCATTGCCAGGCAAGCACGGGTTCTGTGATGCAGAGCACGGAGGAACAGGCCACGGCCTTTGAGATGAGGTGGTGGGCGTGCAGACTTGAGACCACCAGAAGGGCAGCCTCGCCAGGTCCTGGAGGAGGTGACTGGGGGAAGGGGAGTGGAGGGTGTGCCCCACGTGCCCAGGAAGCAGCCTCAACTAGGTCCCCAGGAAGTGGATCCGCCTCCACGCCTGCCCCACGTGGCCACGTTGTTTCCTGGCCTTTAGGCTGGTGGCCTGCCCACTGGGTCTCCAGAGTCCAGCCAAGGACAAGCTGAGGATTTGCACAAACACACCAACGACTCCCCGAGCTGCAGATGGCTACCAGCAGCCCAGAGTCTATTTTAGTCTATTCTGTAGACTCTACACGTGTGGACCAGCACTTAATTTTATGCCTGATGTGTAATCTAAAATTGTCTTTGCAAAAGAAAGGCCTAGAGGTAGGTTATTAGAATGGGGAAAGACATGAAAACAAACAGAATGGTGAAAGCAATGGAAGATCCCCAATAACAGCCGTATTCCGCAAATCACAAGAAAAAGCTCTTGGACTGAAACTGAACCCTCAAATACCAGTTTGAAAAGTACGGAAAGGTTATACCTGACTCAGAAAAGCTGAAAAATTGGTTTCTTTAAATCTCAGTCTATAAACTTTAAACTCCATTTTTGATGTTTATATCTTTAAGAAGGATATTTTAAAGTATTTGAGTAGAAAAATACCCACTGTCAACATCATTTTCTACAGATAAGAAACAATTTATCTGCCATGTAGTTTTCAACATGGGAAGATTTCTCAATTCTCCATATTGAGCACTAAAATAATAAATGCATTTTCTCAAAAGCTATAAGTGTTCAGCATTGTATGTCAAAGTACAGTCATCAAGCATGAAAAACTAAAAAGCAAATCCTTCCCAACTTGGATATTTCAGGTTTTTTTCAAGGTCTGCACTAGTTTGAGTTGCTGTTTTGTTGTTTAGTTGCTCAGTCGTGTCTAACTCTTTCGTGACCCCACAGACTGTAGCCCACCGGGCTCCTCTGTTCATGGACTTCTCCAAGCAAGAATACTGGAGTGTGTTGTCATTTCCTCCTCCAGGGGGTCTTCCTGACCCCAGGGATCAAATCTGCATCTCCTGCACTCTCAGGTGGATTCTTTACCACTGAGCCACCGAGGAAGCCTGCACTAGTTTAAGGGAGGCATCTAACTGAGAGACCCAAGGAAAAGCGTGCAAAGTGGTTATCCTGGAAGGATGGGGTTCTAAGGAAACTGTACTTCCTTCTGTATGAGGTTTGATATTTTCTAAGTTTTAGACAATAGACCGTGCTAATTTAGAAATCTTAGGAGTACTTATTTTAAACAGGGAGACTGTGTGTTGCTGGGCTGGAGAGAAAGCATCCTCCTCCCGCCCTCCGCCCCTGGTTTCCAGGCTGCTGCTTCCCGTCCTCCTTCTCACTTGACGCTTTCCGGCCGTCCCGGGCTCACTGCTCTCGGGACCCGTCTCCGGGGCTCCTCATCTTATGCCCCTGATCCCAGCACATTCAACTGACTCTCTGTACCCTGACTGCCTCAATGATGCCCGAATGGTCAGCCAGCCTCCCGCACCGTCCAGCCCCCCAGTGGAATCCCCTAGCCACGTCACGAGAACCCCTGAAGCCCCAGTCTGGAAGCGGCATTCACCTGCCTCGCCCAGCATCTTTCGAGGCGGTGTTCTCGTCTCCATGCCCCAGGCGGCCGTCCGGTGGGGTGACTTCGACGCGAAACCTGACCGCCCCTCTACATCCGCCCTCAGCAACGGCATCGATTCCTGCCTGCCCCCCGACTACAGGGCTTTCTCCCGTCACCGCTGCCAGGCACCTCTGGGCTGGTTTCCTAGACTTCGGGCTCATCTTCATTTGCTACCAACTTGTTTCCTCCCAAGGCTGCCAGAGTGACTCCTTTAAAAAACCACCTCTGATCATGCCGTTCCTCTCTGCCAGGTCTTTTGATGGCCCCAGATTGCCCCGAGATGAATTCAGACGTCATGGTCCAGCCAGCGAGTTTCAGCCTCTGCAATCTCCTCTCCTCACACTGGACTTGCTGAGCCGTCAGGTTACTAAATTACTTGCTGTTTCTATAATGAGCCTCATGTTTTCAAACCCACGTTTTCAGTGAATGCAGCCCTTTTCCCAGAATGCCCTGCTTCCATTATCCACTTGACAAAACTCCCACTTCTTATTTCAGAACTCAGACCTACTGTCCCCTCCTCCAAAAAGACTTGTCTGAGCAGAGTTGGGACCCTCTCCAGGGTTTATCACGCGCAAATAATTCCCTGCAGCCACTGTTCTCTGCTCCCCATCTAGAGCTCTTTAAAGGCAGATTTTTAAAAATAATTCATTGTGCTATTTCCAGCCTTCTTTGTAGTGCCTGGCACATAGTTGATACTCAGCAGATACATATTGAGTGAATGAATGGATGTTGTTGCTGCTCAGTCATTAAGTCATGTCCAACTCCTTGCAACCCCATTGACTGCAGCATGCCAGACTTCCCTGTCCTTCACTATGTCCCAGAGTTTGCTCAGATTCATGTACATTGAGTAGTGATACCATCCGACCATCTCAGGCATTCTCAATACACATCTAAGACTACAAGTAACTAGGTTTGAAAACAATTAAGGGGCCAAAAATGACCCCTTATTGTGAATTTCAGGACCCACCATATGTTTCCTGAGCAGCTGTCCCATATTTAAAGCATCTCAGGCCTAAGGTAATTACAACTGAACTTCAGGCAGAATTGTTGGACAGGAAGGCCACCCCCAAAGAGATTGAAAAGCCTAAGTCTTGAGGGTCACACAGGGCTCACAGGGTGACTCTGACTGCTCCCTGACTTTAGCCAAACCAGTCCGTCTTTGCACCTCCATTTCTTCATTTTTGAAATATGTCTATAAGGTTTATATATAAATCGCCCACACTGTGCGGCCATCTCTTTGGGTAGGTGGGAACCTTAAAGAAACCAACATGCATTTGTAACCACTCTCGGCTTAAGAATTTCTTCTTCCCAGTAAACAGGTCATCTGATCTCAACATTTTCCCTTCAGATTCTCAGTTTCATTGAGTACGTTTCATTGGGTGTTCTTCAAATAGCTCAGCACCTTTGTGTCCATTCTTGTCTCAAGGTGGCATAGTTCCAGGATGTTGTCATCGGTATTTTATTTTCCTTACTTAATGTTAGCTCTCTGTGATGACTAGTTACACCTTTTTGAAACAAAATCAGAGTTTAGAAACAGTCACCAATAATCCTGAACTGGTGTGTATCTCTTAAAATCTGAAGATTCACCGAAAAAACCAGTAACACAGACAGAATGTCTCCATCTCTCTATTTAACATTTTTTGTTCCTTTGAGACTGATCTACTATGCACTTAATTACCAATAATTGCCCACCAGGTATGAGATTATAAGAAGTAAATGTCAATAATTAGTAATCGTGTGAGACAGTTCAATTTTTTCCTTCAGAGAGATTTATTTCTAACCGTTTCTGTGGTTCGTAGCTGTTGAAATATTAGATAATGGATTTTTATTGATTTTTAGCTGAACACGGAAGAGGTACAAAATACATTTCCATAACTTTGATGGTCAGGAGACTCAGAGTATATTGATTGGACTGATGTAATATGCGGGTTTGTTTAGAATATTCACGGCAGGAGCAGAGAAAGCGAGTTTCGGCGGGCAGATGCCGTGCTGCGCCCCAGAGGAGGAGGATGAGGGGAGCCGAGGGGAAGGCGGGCGGGTGCTTGGGGTCGACGCCGGGCCAGCCTGCCTGGCCGCGTGTGTCACAGACCCGCTCATCACGCCCACTGCGCCCCGCTTCGGGGCAACCAGAGAGCCTCGCACAAATGCTCGGAAACCTTAGCCCCCTCCCCTTGAAGTGACTGAGGCCAGGAAGCAGCAATTGCCTCTTAATGCATTTGTGGAAGAGAGCTTAGGAAAACACAAGACAAAGCTCTGAGCCCGACAGCAATGAGGCCAGGGAGGCTGTCCCATCAGAATCACTTTCAGAGAAACGGGTCTTTCAAGTGAGGTGCCAAAGGAGTCCCAGGGGTGGAGTTCTGGTCCGCACCTTCTTTTGTTCCCCAGAGACACCTGAAAAGTTCGTTCAGAGGTGAATGGGGCGGGCCAAATGTGCAGCGTTAAAACATTTATCAGAAAGACGGTTTGGGCTGGATTTTTCAGGCCTCTTGTTGTTGTTTAGTCGTGCAGTTGCGTCTGACTCTGCAGCCCCATGGACTGTAGCCCACCAGGTTCCTTGCCCAGGGGATATTCCAGGCAGGAATACTGGAGTGGGTTGCCATGCGCTCCTCCAGGTGTCTTCCCGACCCCGGGATCGAACCTGCATCTCCTGTATTGCAGGCAGATTCTTTACCACTAACACCAGCTGGGAAGCCCACAGGTTTTGGATACGTGACTATATATTCCGTTTCACTGTGTCCTGTCTTAGGATTGGTCTCATCTCAATATGATGACTCCAGGCTCACGCATGGTTCGTCTGTGAATCTTTTCTAGAAAAATGCACTTTCCCACAACTTCCAGAGGCACTAAGTAATAATGGATTTCAGTGTTGCTGAGCTCCTTGAAGATCTAGTTCAACCCCTGAAGATGGGGAAAGTGAGGTGCAGGGCGTCTCGGAGGCGTCCTTTGATACTTGCTGGCAGAAGAGCTTCCCTTCAGTGTTGTTAAGCGCTGTCCCTCCCGTGGGGGTGTGCAACCCCTCGGGGCTCTCTGGAGTCAGTCTGTTTTTCTCTGCCTCTGTGCCGGGTAACACTGGAAGGCCGAGCCACACGATTCTGTGCGGAGATTTGGAAAAAAGAGAGAAAACATCGTGGGACGTGTATGCTATCCTTAAAGCTTCTGCTTTAGCTCTGAGTCACCTGCTGTGATGACTTACCTTTATTTTCTCAGAATGATGTTTATTCTTTCCAAAGCCTTTAGGAGATAACAAAATAAGGATGGAAATAATAAGAATATATTTAGAAACCTAAAGTGACCCAAGATCATCAGGGTTTAGTCATTTCAGAGGAACATATCCAAGAAACTCAGCCCAGAATTAAACTTGGGGAATGAAAATACTACCTTAGACTTTAGCAGTAGACCAGGGCAGAGCGTATCATCGTTGAGACGACTCTTCTGAGGAAGCTGTCCCTGCACTGCAGTGAATGCCTTACTGCTGCTCTTCAGTCCCTCAGGCGCGTCCAGCTTTTGCAGCCCCGGGGACTGTAGCCCACCAGGCTCCTCTGTCCATGGGATTCTCCAGGCAAGAACATGGGAGTGGGTTGCCATTCCCTTCTCCATGGGAATCTTCCCAACCGAGGGATGGAACCCACATCTCCTGCACTGCAGGTGGGTTCTTTCCTGCTGAACCACCAGGGGACCCCTTGAGGGATTCCTGTGACCACGATTTCCCACGGCATAAAGGAGGCGATGCAGGTATAATGTTGAGATGGAATGAAAGAGCTACCTGCTGACCTGTACGCTAAGTGGAGCGGCCCTGATGGATTTAACTCAAATCAAATTTGAAAACACACCAACAAAAAAATCTGTTGGCGTCCTTCCCGTTGCCTTCCTTCAGTTTTCCTGTGTCAGGAGGGGAAAAATCAATAGACCCGAGGGCTCGGGATAGGATGCTCACTGCCTGCTCCTCCCCTGCTGCGGCTGTGTGCACGTTGTCACCTGACCTCTCTGTTTGCTTTGCAATTTCCTGTCGTTCACCATCGATTCCTTGTTTATGTGACTTTGCCTCTCATCGGATGATGATCCATACCTTTGGAAGCTGTCTGTGGCTTTCTATCTGAGTTGACTTAAGTAAACAATCAGAAAACAAATTGCCGCCTAATATTGTCTCAAGATGAACCGAGGATTAATGTCTGGAAAGAACGTTCTGTGTGCGGCGTATCAGGGCTGTCATCCACCCTGTTGTTTGTAGAAATGTACGAGCCCTTCACGCCAAGATGATGCTCCAGGCGGCGGGAATGAATCACTCTGAACCTGTTACCCTTCCTACCGGGAGGACGTGTGCCCTTGTTTGTTTGTTTGTCTGTCCTGTGGTTGCAGCGGTGGCCTGCTTCCAAAGGTGTTTCCTCTCCCATTGCTGGCCTGCTTCTTGGTTTCCTCGGTTTCTGCCCTTACCCCATCTGCTCACAGTGTGGTTCACCCTGTGTGCGCCGCAGGAATTTGTTTTTCCACGAGCTGTTTCATGGTAATATTATTTCAAGATGTTTCACCATACCCTTGTCTTTCTTTTCTTTGCTTGTGCGTGCATGCTAAGTCGCTTCAGTCATGTCTGACTCTTTGCAACCCCATGGACTGTAGCCCGCCAGGCTCTTCTATCCGTAGGATTCTCCAGGCAAGAATACTGGGGCAGGTTGCCATGCCCTCCTCCAGGGGATCTTCCCAACCCAGGGATCGAACTCAGATCTCTTACATCTGCCTTGGCAGGTGGGTTCTTTACCACTGACACCACCTGGGAACAGAGTTTCTGATTTCCCTACTGGAACCTTCCATGGTGCCTACGATAGTCCTGGCTTCCTACCTGTTGTCTTCCTGTCATTACCAATGGTCCTCCCTTCCACACTGAAAAGGGAAGGTGTTGGGATGAAAATTATAGTGGGGGTTTCTCTACCCCCCAGATCGTGATGTCTCTCAGATTTTATAACCATCTTCTGAGGATCCTTATTCCAGGAAAAGACTGCTTTGATAGGCACTTAATTTAGATCCACCATCCCCTACCATGTATGAAATCATAAAATGGGGCTGAGCTCTGAACCTAAGACTAAGCAAGTCCTAACAGGTGATTCTGAATGACAGACAGGGTGGGAGGAATATTTTCGAGGCTGCCAAACTTTTCCAGTCGTTGCCGTTGACTCAGAAGCTGCTAATGGTTCTGGGCTTGGCAGCCTGATCACTGGTAGTGATCATGCAGTGATCACTTTATTTTCCTCTTTCCCCCAACACATTTATTATATTTGCACAGACTGGGCACCAAACGCTGGTCTTAGCATAAAGCCGTATCCATGAGGGTATCGGATAAATCCCCTACTGTTTATTCTGAGGGGTGAAAGTAGAGTCACATAATGACAGGTTCAATAATTAAATCTTGAAACAAACAAACAAACAAAAATCAGGTACTATGAAGGCTTGGGAAAAATGTGACATGATAGGAGCTGAAAGCCACCATGGAGCATAGCTAAGGAGGAGAGACCCGGGAAAGGTCCTCAGAGACGGAGGTGGCATTTAAGAAGAGAACCAAATGGTCCATCCCCTTGCTTTTAGCTGGACAGGGTTCAGCCATCGTCCACTCCATTTTTCAGACATCCCTTTGGCTAGCTGTGGTGTGTGAATAAGTTCTAGCCAATAGTTTATAAGATGAAGCATCATGTACAGCTTATGGAATGCAGTCTTAACGTGAAGCATGAGCTTCACTGTTTATCTTTTCTGTTTCCTTATTCTGCTGCTTACAGTGGAGCCTTGGCTCGCGGAGTTTGAGCAGCCATCATGTACAACGTGGTAGAGCCCAATGAGGAGTCTATCAGAGGACGGTCCCAGAAGGACCCCGGCTCCCTGGCTCTTCCAGATATCTCTCTGGCTCTCTTCAGCTCTGTGCTGTGCTGTGCTTAGTCCAGTCGTGTCCGACTCTGCGGCTCCATGGACTGTAGCCCACCAGGCTCCTCTGTCTGTGGGATTCTCCAAAGAAGAATACTGGAGTGGGTAGCCTATCCCTTCTCCAGAGGAACTTCCTGACCCAGGAATCAAACTGGGGTCTCCTGCCTTGCAGGTGAGTTCTTTACCAGCTGAGCCTCCCGGGAAGCCCCCTGTTCAGCTCTTGATGCTTTAAACAAGAAATTGATGGTGTTAAAGCCACTGGCGTTTCAACTTTTCGGCCACACTCAGTTGTGTCTGATTAAAATAAGTGCTAACAGCCCCAAATGCAGAATGCTCGTGGAATGCATCATGTCACACAGGCCAGCAACTCCGAGGAGATAGTCAGGGGTCGGAGACTTGGAGCTGAGCTCAGGAGAGGATTCTGGTGGGGTGGGCTGGGGGCAACAGTACTTTGAAGACTCTAAGACAGGAGGGAATGCATACCGTCAAAAAGCCCAAGACTGCAGCTTGAGCAGAGGAAACCTGTGGCTAGCAGGAACCTGGAGAAGCTTCCCTGGTGGCTCAGATGGTAAAGCGTCTGTCTGCAATGCAGGAGACCCGGGTTGGATCCCTGGGTTGGGTGGGAAGATTCCCTGGAGAAGGAAATGGCAGCCCACTCCAGTATTCTTGCCTGGAAAATCCCACGGACAGCAGAGCCTGGTAGGCTACTGTCCATGGGCTCGCAAAGAGTCGGACATGACTGAGCGACTTCACTTGGAGAAGCTGGCACGGCCAGATTATCTGCGACCTTGGAGGCCACAGAGAAAATGTTGGTCTTTATTCTAAAATAAAATGGGAAGCTATTTCAGAGTTGTATGCAGGTATTTTGATGATCAGATTGGAGCGTTTAAAATACCACCCTTGTTGCTGTAGGAGAACTTATTGGACTTGAACAAGGATGAGTAGCAGAAGACCATCTAGGAAGTTAGTTGGGTCACGTTTGGTCCATGGGCGTGGGAGGGGCCAGGCGGTGGCGTGGGAGGGTCAGCAAGAGGGTGGGGCTTCTGGCTCCCTCTGGGTTTCCCTTAGATGGGGATGGCCTTCTCTGTTCCCTGAGCATCTCCGTCTGTAACGTATCTACTGTCTTCTTTCCATCCTTGCATTTCTCTCCCACCCAGCAGAGTGCCTTGCCCACAGTAGGCTCTCAATACACATTTACTGATTTAGTTAAAAGGTGGGTGAGGAAAGCACGGTTGTATAATTCTTCCCAAAGAAACCCAAGGATGCTCACAGATCATGCTGCAGAGCTCCTCGAGACGTTTTTTTTTTTTTGCTAACTCTCTCATGTTGGTCACTATGGCAGCATCATCTGGAAGAGTGGGTCTGATGTTGCAAACCCATTTGCCTATGAAAGCACCTCCTGTTGCAGAGCTATCTGCATGAGCCACAAGGATGGTGCAATCCTGGCGCTTTGGCAAATGGGATTTCTGATGGAAAAAAAAAAAGTACAACTTTAACCCACTTGCTCTTTTGCAACCGTGTAGCAATATCTGTAGGAGGCCAGTGACTTTTCCCCCAGAGGAGATCGATCCTGGGTGTTCACTGGAAGGACTGATGCTAAAGCTGAAACTCCAATACTTTGTCCACCTCATGCGACGAGTTGACTCACTGGAAAAGAGGCTGATGCTGGGAGGGATTGGGGGTGGGAGGAGACGGGACGACAGAGAATGAGATGGCTGGATGGCATCACCGACTCGATGGACATGAGTTTGAGGGAACTCCGGGAGTTGGTGCTGGACAGGGAGGCCTGGTGTGTTGTGATTCATGGGGTTGCAAGGAGTCAGACACGACTGAGCGACTGAACTGAACTGAGCTGAATAATGTAGGTTGAAGTAACAAGGTTTGAGTAACAAATGATTTTGCTCTGTCTGGTTAATTATTATGGGTGGTTTATCCCTGGATTGAATGTTCTTTGCAAGTATCAGGAAATGAAAATGGGAACAGAAAACTCCATCCTGTATTCTGAGAATTGCTAGGGGCTGGGTGAATCAAATGTTCCGTCTGTAACAATGTCCTTCCTTGGCAGTGCGCGCCTTCAGGGTGAGACTTTCGAACGACAGACGCTCAGGACAAGACAGGGCCACGTTCAGAAAGGCACCCGTGTGATGTCAGCGTGACCCACCGACAGAGGCAAAGGAAGATGTGCAGACCGCCTCCCGGGGGTGCTGCAAACCGTGTCCTCACAGGGATTCATCATCTGCGCCCACTTCTAGGGGCTCCTTCAGCACTTTGAATAGTGGTGTTCCCATCAGCTCATTCATGAAAGAGAAAAGTCAGTGACCCTGCTAACCGTTCACAGTGACCCCGAAAGAGGCAGACATTGCAGAGCTCCAAGGGTTAAAGATCTGGCAAAGGGTCAAGCCCACCCAGAGGCCTCCGGAGCAACGTGGAGGGGCGGTGTTTTCTCCCAGCAGGTCACTTTGTTTTCTACTTACACATAATTGGTGACAGCTCATCAGGAATCAATCTGACTTAAATACTTCCTGGAACCAGGTAAATAACGAGAGTTAAGAAGAAAATGCACAAATGTGTACGTTCTGTCTTCCACACACGCATACACAGTTTATCCCCAATCCACAAATTTTGGAAAGTCACAGCTGTCTGAATCATGCAGTGCCCAGTTATTAATCAGCAAATTTAAATAACTAAAAACATCAGAATAATCGTCATGCAATGAAATGAATAACCTCTGAAAGAAAATCGCTCCATTTGGAGGCCATATCACGGCTTTTGTCACTGCGTGCTTGCTTTTGTTCTAAATCTCATCTTGTGAATGTCAACATTCGTCCTTTGTCATTTAAAAAAGAATGTGTGACTAAGCAGATGTTCAGTTCAGTTCAGTTCAGTTCAGTCGCTCAGTCGTGTCCGACTCTTTGCAACCCCATGAATCACAGCACACCAGGCCTCCCTGTCCATCACCAACTCCCAGAGTTCACTCAAATTCATGTCCATCGAGTCGGTGATGCCATCCAGCCATCTCATTCTCTGTCGTCCCCTTCTCCTCCCACCCCCAATCCCTCCCAGCATCAGCCTCTTTTCCAGTGAGTCAACTCGTCGCATGAGGTGGCCAAAGTATTGCAGTTTCAGTTTCAGCATCTGATGATTTTGAACTGTGGTGCTGGAGAAGCAGATGTAGTTTCCCTTTTTTTTGGTCACAAATTTTATTTTAATTACAAATGGCCTATAAACTCACTGCAGAAAATGTAGACAACACACAAGAGTAAGATTCCTGGAGACGCTGTTTTGAAGACATTGTTTCACATTCTGGGTTTTCTGAAACATGTACCTGGGGATTGGTTGAGATAACAGTGAACTTTGATTGCACTCATGTCAGGCATTATTGTGATATTGTACTGGCATCCACTCAGCTATTTATCCAATTCCGTGTGACTTTGTATTTTCTTACTATGACTTTCAGACACTTCTGTATATTCTTCTCTATATCTTTAAAAGTTCTTAGTAAACATAATTTTTAACGCCTGTGCCTTTTATGGGGTAGATATATCAGGGCAGATTTCTGTCACGCAAACAAGTAATGTTTCCAGTTTTCCATTAATGTGAATAACGTAAACATTGTCATTTACTATAACTGTATTACAAATATTACTTTGATGAAAAATCACAAGTTATTTTTTATATAAATCCTCAAATGTGTTTCTGATTGTAGAATTAAAATAGATTCCCAGAAGCAAAATGCTGGCTCAAAGGCTTGGAATATTTTCTATATATAGTATTTTTAAAAGGGAATTTTCACAGCAGAAGGTATTTCAGTTTGAGCAGATTGGCTAAAGCGCAAGGCCTGAATACAGTTAATTATTCACTTTCTCCCCAAACAGGGGAAGTGGGTGATTTGGAGCCCCTGGTCAGCTGGATATTTGCTTCTAATCCTGTTCTGGTTTTATTCGAATTCCCTAAGGAAAGTTGAAAAGCGCACACAGCTCTCAGTGCTCCAATTATTTCTGATGACTGGGGGAAAGGGAAGTCAGGCTCCATGTGTGAGCCCCCAGGTGCTGCCCTGGGGACCGGTTTGTCAGAAAGACGTCCCTGCTGGGGGGCCTCGTGGGAGCCTGCGCAAGAGGTCTGGGAGCCGGGGCTAGGGTGTAAGCCCTGCCTCATCCTCTGTTCAAGAGGACAAGGTTTCCAGGTCTGGCCTCCCCTCGGAGCAAACTGGCGCCTGCAGCTTTGGTCAGGACCCGGAGAGCACCTCTGAGTCACCGGTGCCTTTGAGAGCTCTTCAGTGCCTTCCGCAGGGGGAGATCAGATTCGGGGTCCACGTGGAAAGCCTCAGTTTCGGAGATTGCTGATGTCATCTTCCTTTTCTGCTGCTTTTCCTTGAAAGTCAGGACCGTGCTTAAAATAGAAATGAGTAAACTTAATGTAGATGCAGCTTAACCGAGTAAATCTTCACGTGGGAACCAAAACAGAGGAAAGGAGATGGAGGTTCCCACGGAGAAACCAGTTTGTTCCCTTTGTCCCGTGTCACGCTGACGAAAGCCTCCTCAGATAGTGGAATAAAATTGAGACTGCATCCCTGGAACGCGAATCAAGCACCTACAATGGCAATGAGGGAGAAAGTGGCTCTGTGACTCATGGAGCGTGACGGGACCTTAGATGAGCTCTGGAAACTTTACTCTGAGCTGATCATTAAGTGATAGGAGAAATGCTGGCAAGGTTGTGGATGTGGTAAACTATTTTGCATATTCGGTGATTGATCCAAACAGCGCACATCAAAACTCAACTCATTCTACTAGGAGAAAAACACAGATATGATTTTAATAGATTTATTGGCACATGATTAGCAATCATAAAGTGCACTTATTTCAAGTGTGCGTGCTGAGATCTGGCCTGTGTGCACACCAGTCTCCGCCCCCCAGTGAAGGTGCTGCAGATCCATTGTCTCCAAAGCCTCCTCGAGATCCTGAGTCATTCCTTCCTACCCGACCCCCCAGCCTCCTGCTCCAGCAAGTACTGCTCAGCGCTCCATCCCTATTGATCAAATTGCTGGATAGTTATAGAAAGGACCGAAAGTACCCATTCATCCGCTGCTTGAAGAGTAAATAATACCCTAAACAACACGTGTTTAAACAGTAAGGATCAATGATGCTATAGAAAACCCATCAATCATCTTGGGCGCCGGAGAAGCCAAAGTCCACTTGATTGCTCCATGAAACACCTCAGTGTTAGGAAACTCTTGAATCCGAGTTTCCTAACCCTGTCAGGACTTCTTGACTCTTACTGGAACTTAGTGACCATAGTGTTCAGTTATTCTCAGACCATTTTTATCATAACCTAGATTCTTTCTAGGGATGTACTTTAAGTTCACCAACCTGCCCTTTCCCTTAAGGGAATCTGCATTTCCATGGGGGGTTTGAAATGCTGTTTGTTCACTTTTGTCTTCCGCCATCTTTCCTTCTGCTCTCTGTTTTTCCGAGATCACGAAGAAGCCTCAGCGATCACACTTAACAGAAGTCCTCCGGCCCCTGAGACTTCACTGAGGGAGCTCACGGGTTGTCTGCTTCTCCCACGTTGGGTCTCCAGTCTCCTGATGCAGCTCTGAGCCTTTGGCCTCCTGTTGACCTCAGCACGCCAATATTTCCAAGATTATCCTCAGGACAGAAAAAGAGGGAGAAAGAAAGAGACAAACAAAGGAAGAAGCGAGGGGGAAGGAAGGGGGGAGGGAGAGCTGTCCTGCTGAACACCTTACGGCGGCGCCTGTTGGGCAGGTCCTGCTCGTCTCTCACGGGCCAGGGGCCACTCTGAGGCACGAGTCTGGTTCCAGACCCTCAAGCACATCCTTTAAATCTCTTCCAGCTCTTCTCGGCCACGGTATTCTTTTCCTGCATTTCCTCTTCTTCGTGGGCCCCTTAATCAGCTCTGAGCCTCAGCAACTCTCCATGTAACTGTTCCTCAGCAAAAGATTTCTGCTCTTCACAGCCCTACCCCGCAGTCCATGGCGGGGGCCTAGAACTTTCAGCAGCGTTCCAGCCTCAGTCACCTCACGCCCAGGCCCTCTCTCTCTGTCTTATCTTTTCCCTGAAAAAATAGCAGTTTGGGCTGGGGTTATTCTGGCTCAGCTGGGGGTGGGGAGCGGGAGGCCTGAAGGACGGAGGAGAGGAGTCAGGTGCTGTGAGCATCAGGGGCGGAAGAAAGGGTTTTGCTGGGGCTGCTCCCTTTCCACAGCGCAGGGGCTGGGTTTCAGTTTACAGAGGGAAACGTTGAGCAAAGGCCACATTCTTTAAAGCCCGTGTGTATTCCTTGCCACAGCCACCCAGGCACTCCGGGAGCCCACGCCAACGTGCAGTGGCCCCTGGAGAGGAACTCATGGTGACTATTTAAGAAACAGCAGCAACAAAAACGGGAACAGAAGCACCACCAGCTGGCAGAGACTGAAGCTCAAAAATCTCAAGGTTCTGCATCTTGAGACCTTCTTCAACAGCACGAACATTCTGCTTGGAGGATCAGTAAGAACGCTCGTTCTTTGACACAGTGAACCCCTGTGTTTGTCAGGTTGGGGGGCTGACGTGGTGGAGACAGTCCGTGATCTGAATTTCTCCAACCAGGTGAAACCTAACAAGCACGTGGCTGGGGTCAATGCTGGGCGAACACCCAGGACTGCCGGACAGATGTTAGCCTCCACCTGGCCGGGCGCTCACAGAATCCCCGTTATCCCCTGAAGAACTGCTAAAACCACCAATGAGGAAGAGTAAACGCCAGTACCTTGCCTTGAGGGGCCTGGGAGCTTCAAGGCGAAATATCTAAGAGATGTGAAATCCGCCATTAAACACAGCAAGGGTCTTAAACGTCCACAACCCTCTCCTTGCCCTTGAGTTTTGGCCACAACTTCTTTCCGAATTTCTCTGCCTGTTTAACAGTTTGTTTTCTTAGGGAATAAACTCAGTAAGCAACCAACTGATCAACTACTTTTCATTCCTGTGTTGTTTTCCCAGCTCTCTTAATTGGGATAAATGAACGTATGGCTTGACTTTGAACCTGATTTTCCTCGTGCTTAAACCAAAAGAGTGCACCGTGGTTTGTGTGTGTTCTGCGCACTGGTTTATTATCACTTCCAAGGGCCTTACCAGTATGACCTGGGAGATTCTACAAAATGCGAACAATTGCTCTCACCCTTTGCCATACTTAAAATCAATGGTACACTGAGAATAAAATGGAATCTGATATGCCAGACAGTATTATCTTTAGTGAAAGACTGCTTCCAGTGGTTTTGGACAAAGAGAGTTTACTAAGTATCTTGCTGAAAACGTTTTGTAGTACAGTGGATAATGGTTGTGTTATTCATGGTGGTTAGGCTCTGTAGTCAACATGAATACAAAATTAGTGAATTTCAGGAAACTGAGGAACCATCATTCCTGGAGAAAATAGTTCCTGCAAGCTTCTGCGTAGGACATTTTCACCAGCCAACCGATTCATACCTTTGTTTTATGTATGTTTCACCTTATTTAACAGATACCGATGGTTCAGTAATGATACGGTTGAACTCGTGGCCAGCCACCTTGTAACTCAGTCCCGAACAAAGCTGAACTGGCAGAGGTTCCTCCACAAGGTCGCCTCAGCCTTCTCAGGCTCAGGAAGAGCAGACCGCGCTTCAGCACCACACCTGAGGGCCATTTTAAGCAGCAAAATCACCCAAAAAAGCACGTGACAGGGGAAATGTGGCACTAAATGCCAAAAAAGGTCCCCAGTCTCCAGTCTGAGGGCCAGGGTGGGAAGGCAGCTCAGTTCAGTTCAGTCGCTCAGTCGTGTCCGACTCTGCGACCCCATGAATCACAGCACGCCAGGCCTCCCTGCCCATCACCAACTCCCGGAGTTCACTCAAACTCATGTCCACAGAGTCGGTGATGCCATCCAGCCATCTCATTCTCCGTCATCCCCTTCTCCTCCTGCCTTCAATCTTTCCCAACATCAGAGTCTTTTCCAATGAGTCAGCTCTTTGCATCAAGTGGCCAAAGTATTGGAGTTTCAGCTTCAGCATCAGTCCTTCCAATGAACACCCAGGACTGATCTCCTTTAGGATGGACTGGTTGGATCTCCTTGGAGTCCAAGGGGCTCTCAAGAGTCTTCTCCAACACTCCAGCTCAACAAAAACAGGGTGTTCCTTGTGTGTTCTCACCTGGGAACACGCCCACCAGCCCCACTTCAGATTTTTTCAACAACATCCATGTCGGTGAGTGAGTAGCACAGTATTGATTCTGGGGGTAACAGAGTACCGTAATGAGTTGATCTATTGGCAAATACAGAATCCATGACTAATGAGGACCAGTGGTACTTCTGGAAGAATCGCTAAAGGCATCTATATTCTTCCTGTACTAATATATTTTTTGCCAGTACTGATTATCTCACTTCTGACTATTCCAGCCTTCCTGACTTAACTTTCTCTTCTTAAAAAATTTTGTGGAACTAAAAAAAATTTTTTTTCTGGTTCCTTATTCTCCATACCCAGCCTCCAATTCAGAATGATTGCATTTTGGTTGTTTGTGTAAACAGTGATGGGAAAGGATGCTCAGAGGTTGCTGTGGGTGTGCCCCGCAACTTGCATCCTCCACCTCGACATCCTCCAGCTCACCCCAAATACAAGTATGGAGGCTGGCTGAGTCTTTTTGCCCGTGGACGTTCTCTGTCCAGAGGAATATGCTAGATCCCCAGAGGGCAGGGCAGGGAAGGGGCAGACAAGGCACCTGCGAAGCGATCAGACGCCCAGCTCTTCTGGGGCATCTCCCCAGCAGGACTTGGCCTCCTTGACCCCAGGACTCATCTGCACCCTCCCGGCTCCTCATGACACCCTGTGGATTGCCTCTGTCATTAATTCGACCCAGGGACTGAACCCATTTCAGGCATTGAACTGCCAGGGCTCCCATATTGCAGGCAGATTCTTTCAGATCCACCAGGGAAGCACTCTAATTAACAACTTTTATTCAAATCCTTAATACAGGTTCTAATGCAGGTTCCTTAATGCAATGCCCTTAAGGTAACCCACACTAAGGTGGAAACACTTTGGGGATGGGGTGGGAATCCTAAGGAAAGATTTGCATTTCTCTATGGTGGTTTGAGCTGAGAGACACCAGAGGGCCAGGAGGAGAGGCTGCCCTCCATCCAGACCTGGCCTCAGCTCCCATGAGACCCTGGCCTCGGTTCCCACTGCCGAGTTTCCCGGGGCCCTCGTAAGTTTCCTGGGCTGCTCTCACAGATCCCTGCAAACTGGTGCAGGTAAGGCAGCGAAAGGCTTTCTTTCGCCACGTGGGCAGCCAGGAGCCTGGAGTACAGGTGCTGGCAGGGCCGTGCAGGCTCTGAAGGCCTGTCCTTTGGGCTCTGGGGTGGCCAGCAGTCTTGGGTGTTCCCTGGGCCATGGACACATTACTCCAGGGTCTGTGTCATTACATGTCAGCGTCCGTGTCTTTGCCCTTTTTCCTATAAAGACACGAGCTAATGGATTCGGGCCCATCCTAGGACCCCATCTTATCCGCATTCCATCTGCAAAATCTGTTTCCAAATCAGGTCACGTTCACAGAGGGTTGGTACATGAACACACCATTCTGAGGACACCCTTCAACTCAGAACAGTGCCCGACTCCTTGTCTATGAAATGCAGGCGCTGGGTGGACGAGAGGACCTCCGAGTTTCACTGTAAATTTTGTAGTTCCACGATTTAGGCGTCAGTGGTGTTACCTGCACCTTCATTGCTATTGTTTTTCTTCTCTCTCCTCTCTCACTTCCCCATTATAACCACAGGAGAAATCAGACTGTTGTTGTTTAGTCACTAAGTCGTGTCCGACTCTTGCGACCCCATGGACTGTAGCCTGCGCTCTGTCCATGGAATTTTCCAGGCAAGAATACTGGAGTGGGTAGTCACTCCCTTCTTCAGGGGATCTTCCCAACCAGGGCTGGAACCAGCGTCCCCTGCATTGGCAGGTGGATTTTTTACCTCTGAGCCACCAGGGAACCCAGATATCATATTACAGTTCCTCTAAAAAGAAATACACATATCACCTCACATTAAAATATAGAAAAAATAAAGCATACATCAAATTGACGTCTCTTCCAATAATTACATTCTCAACTCTAAGCATTTAACTTTCTAATTCAACCTCAGATACTCACTGAACATTTATAAAATATTTTGAAAGCACTGGGTGAAGGTAACAATTAGTCATGACACAGATTTCCTGAAAGACCATTATGTTACTTCAGATCCCTCGCTCAGGTACAACGAGTTACAAAATTAATGTCAGAATGTTATCTGCCCAGGACTCCACGTGGGTTTGCAAGGTTCAGGGTGCCTTCCCCACAGTTTAACTGCTCCTGCCAGGGAAGGGATGAATAGAACTGACGGTGTTTTATTTTTCTCTAAGCTGTAGTGTGTTTTCTGCAGGACCGGGGACCGGAAATGAGAACAACAGGTATGAATCATATCATTAAGCCCGGGGAGCAAAGTTTGACGGAGTCTGCTCTCCTGGAAGGCTGATTTTTCCATTTTTTTTAGTCTGATTGTTCATTTTGTGAGATTTTTACTTTTTAAAAAGATGCTCTCTTTACGCTATAGCCACCAATGGAAATAAAAGCAAATTATCCTTGGAAGGAGGTAAAAGTGTTTGTAGCTATGCGATGGGGCCCCGGGTGTGTCCGCTTCGAGGAGAGACAAGGCCTGGCCCTAGGGGCTGATGGAAGCCACGTGGCCACCGAGCCCCGCCCCAGGATGTCTCCCAGGTCTGGTGTCAGGAAGTCACGTGTGGTGTCATTTTCAGTTGTGAAAAGAGGCAGATGCTCCCAGATCGATATCACGGTCCAGGGTCAAAGAGGTCTTGTGTGATCTTACTGCGCATCTTTAACCAAGTGAAAGTAAGTGAAAGTTGCTCAGTAGTCATGTCTGACTCTTTGCGACCCCATGGACTATACAATCCATGGAATTCTCCAGGCCAGAATACTGGAGTGGGTAGCCTTTCCCTTCTCCAGGGGATCTTCCCAACCCAGGGACCGAACCCAGGTCTCCCGCATTGCAGGCAAATTCTTTACCAGCTGAGCCACAAGGGAAGCTCGAACAGCAAAACTTTTATTCCATGGGACCTGGCAGGAGCCTCCAAGGTCTTTTCCCTTTTCTCAGTCAAAGGGGTGAATCTAGGCTAAGCAGATGATTGGATTCCTTTAAAAAAAAAAGTTTTATTTATTTAATCCATTTATTTTTGGCAGCGCTGGATCTTCGCTGCTGTGTGGGCTATTCTTTAGTTGCCACGGCCGAGGGCGCCTCTCTGCTGCAGCGTGTGGGCTTCTCATTGTGATGGCTTCTCTTGGAGTGGCTCCCAGGCTCTAGATCACAGGCTCAGTGGCTGTGGTATGTGGTCTTAGTTTCCATGAGATCTTCCTGGTTCTGGGATCTAACCTCCATCTCCTGCATTGGCAGGTGGATTCTTTACCACCGAGCCACCGGCAGAGCCCCCGGCATTCTTAGATATTTAGAAACCTCCTTCAGCTGAAAGCCAGGATGATCACTTTGATCTGATTGCATTGTTTGTTGGGGTCAGGCGGAAAATGAGCACACAGCAGCAATAACCCTTCTGGCCTCTCCTGACCTGAATGGAGAGTCAAGCAGTTGATACGTTCACATGCTGACGAAGAAGCTGGTCAGCATCCTGCCATCTCACGAGGCTCAGAAGCTGTCTTCTCAAGATGAATAATTACATACAAGGAGTCTCAATACTTGATGAATGCGACTCTCGCCTTCAGAAGTTACACAAGCAAAGTCAGGTAGAGAATTGAGGTGATCTGCTCTGAAAAAGAGGAAATTGACTTCCCTTTTCTTTCTGCATGAACAGCTTCAGTTCAGTTCAGTTCAGTTCAGTCTCTCAGTCGTGTCCGACTCTTTGCGACCCCAGGAATCACAGCACAACAGGCCTCCCTGTCCATCACCAACTCCCGGAGTTCACTCAAACTCATGTCCACAGAGTCGGTGATGCCATCCAGCCATCTCATTCTCTGTCGTCCCCAATTCCTTCCACCCCCAATCCCTCCCAGCGTCAGTCTTTTCCAGTGAGTCAACCCTTCGCATGAGGTGGCCAAAGTGTTGGAGTTTCAGCTTTAGCATCAGTCTTTCCAATGAACACCCAGGATTGATCTCCCTTAGAATGGACTCGTTGGATCTCCTTGCAGTCCAAGGGACTCTCAAGAGTCTTCTCCAGCACCACAGTTCAAAAGCATCCATTCTTCAACGATCAGCCTTCTTCACAGTCCAACTCTCACATCCATACATGACCACGGGAAAAACCATAGCCTTGACTAGATGGACCTTTGTTGGTAAAGTAATGTCTCTGCTTTTTAATATGTGATCTAGGTTGGTCATAACTTTCCTTCCAAGGAGTAAGAGTCTTTTAATTTCATGGCTGCAATCAGCATCTGCAGTGATTTTGGAGCCCAAAAAAATAAAGTCTGACACTGTTTCCACTGTTTCTGCATCTATTTCCCATGAAGTGGTGGGACCAGATGCCATGATCTTTGTTTTCTGAATGTTGAGCTTCAAGCCAATTTTTTCACTCTCCTCTTTCACTTTCATCAAGAGGCTTTTGAGTTCCTCTTCACTTTCTGCCATAAGGGTAGTGTCATCTGCATATCTGAGGTTATTGATATTTCTCCCGGCAATCTTGATTCCACCTTGTGCTTCTTTCAGCCCAGCGTTCTTCATGACACGGGATCGGGTGTGGCTTTATTTGAGGGGAGCTGGTGCAGTCAGAGGTCCAGGTGTGGGGGCCGCAGAGAGCTGCCCAGGGCCCTGCGGGGTGGGGGGTCACCCCCCGCTGCTGGGGGTCCCTGTCTGGGAACTGCTCCCGCTGGACAGAGCGCCTCAGCCGGATCCAGCCCTTCCTGCTGGCAGCCTCCCGCCTTAGTCCACTGCTGCAGTTCTAACAGCAGGTTAAGCCCTGGTGGTGCCCGCCCCGTCCCGGCTCCAAGGCCCTGGTCAGCTCAGTGCATCTGCCACCCAGCTCCACCTCCCTGGACGTCGTTCTGCTTCCTGCCTCGCTGCGGTCGCTGTTTCCACCCCTTGTCTCCAGTGGACTTCCTCTGTGCAATATGTGTCTCGAGTCTGCTCCTGGGGAACCTGAGCTGTAAGTGTTCTGGTCAATGGCGGCCTGAGAAAGGGAGGGTCAGCTCACTGTGAGGGCTGAGACTCAGGGTGACTGGGCCACGGCCAGCGTCTGGCATTGGCAGGGCTGCTGCTGCTGCTGTGACTCCCTGCGCAGGAGATCTGGGCTGGGGGGCAGGAGGGTGGGGGACTGATTCACAGCCTTAGCGGCTTTCCAGGCTCTAGGAGCAGTAATCACAAAAGAATCCAGTGTCCTTGCTGGAGGGCACTGATGCATTAGAGCAGAGGTTCTCCGCAAGACTGATTTTGGCTCCCTGGGGATATCTGGCGACATAAGACTTTTCCCAAATGAGAGGGAACAGTTACTATTGACTGACTTCAAGGGGAAAAGGCCAGGAATGCTGCTGAACACCCTGCAGTACACAGGACAGCCCCCAGAACAAAGAACCACCAGGGCAAAAGTCAACAGGACCAAAGCCGATAAGCCCTGCATTAGAGACACTGAGAGGCAGGGAGCTTCCCTGGAGGACCAGTGGTTAGGACTCTGAGCTTCTAATGCGGGGCCACCAGGTCAATGCCTGGTCGGGGAGCTAAGATCTCACATGTCCCACAGTGCAGCCAAAATTTTTTTTTAATAAATAAATAAATTTAAAAGACAGTGAAAAACTAAGAATGATTAAGCAAGTGTGAAAGTCAGAAGCCTATATTACTGAAGCTGAAACTCCAATACTTTGGCCAACTGATGGGAAGAGCTGACTCATTGGAAAAGACCCTGATGCTGGGAAAGATTGGGAGCAGGAGGAGAAGGGGAGAGGATGAGATGGTTGGATGGCACCACCGACTCGATGGACATGAGTTTCGGCAAGCTCTGGGAGTTGGTGATGGACAGGGAAGCCTGGTGTGCTGGAGTCCATGGGCTAACAAAGAGTCGGACACGACTGAGCCACTGAACAGAAACAATGTGTTATTCACTGAATGTCTGTGTTCCCAGATTCCTGTGCTGAAGCCCTAACACCAACGAGCTGTTATTAGGAGGTGGGGGCTTTGAGAACTGATTAGATGAGGGCGTGAGGGTAGGACCCCACCGTGGGATTAGCGCCCTTGTAACAAGAGGAAGAGGCACCAGGGCTCCTCCTGCAGTGTGTGGACACAGAGAGATGGTGGCCACCTGCAAGCCAGGATGAGGGCCCCCAAGGAACTGAGTCTGCCACAGCTTGAGCTTGGTCCTCCAGCCTCCAGCACTTTGAGAAGTCAGTCTAGTCTACGGTGTTAGAGCAGCCTGAGCTGACCAAGAAGGCCTCCTTGGCAAAACATAAAGAGATGACTCTCTTCTCTAGCTGGAGGGCAGAAGAAGCTGAGAATGGAGATTAGCACTTGGGGGTTAGGATAGCAGACCCCAGAGGAAACGGGATTCCCACCTCCAGAAAACCTGCTGAACTGTACCCAGTCCTGATTTCAAAGCAGCCAAGCCCTGAAATATATTTCTTGATGAAGAAAATATGGTTAGTGGAGCTGTTTACAAGATGAACAGGGAAAACAGTGAAGGAGCCATGAAAATCTTATTCATTTATCCATTTGGCAGAAAACTGTTTTGTCCCTTTAACAACTCTGGAAATGTTCCCATAATATGGAAACATGAGTGTAATAGTATTGAAATAATATGGTAAATGCCATATCAAATGTAAAAAGTTATGAAATGTAGAGAAAATGATTTAAAGTATGTAAGATGCTTTCTTAAGAAATTGGAAAACTATTTGAAAACAGTTTTTCTATGTTGTTAAAATGTTGGAACTGTGCCTTGTGACCCAATAAAACGCTGTTTCTGAAATTTTTGTCTTAATGACTATAAATTAGTAAGAGTACTACCCACTTAAGGCTTCCCAGGTGGCTTAGTGGGTAAAGAATCTGCTTGCAATGCAGGAGACATAAGAGATGCAAGTTCAATCCCTGAGTCAGGAAGATCCCCCGGAGGAGGGCAAGGCAACCCACTCCACTATTCTGGCCTGGAGAATCCCATGGACAGAGGAGCCTGGAGGGTTACGGTCCATAGGGTCACAAAGAGTTGGATACGACTGAAGCGACTCGGCATGCACACAGGCTACCCCATCGCCATAAATATAATTTGTATAGTCATATGCCCTGCACAAAGGCTCCTGGCTTTGGGGACTAACGTCCAGCTCAGAGAGGGTCTCCAATTCGCTTTCCTCATCTGCAGTGGGATGGATTTTCTAGCTGGCAGACAGACTCAGCTATGCTGGGAAAGAATCTCTAGAAAGTTTCAGGATGTGCCCACCAAGAGGACAGCTCGAGGCTTACTTGCTTTGCAAAGGGGTCCCACAGACACGTGATTGGATCCCTACCCAGAGAAGACGTGATCAATCGGGCTTGAGACATGGTCTCCCGCTGTGAACTGGGATGCATTTGTGAATCAGGAGGTGGCGAGGGCTCCACCTCTCCTCCTAGCCTGGCTTTCTGACAAAGATCCTGCTCTCCTGCCCCACTGCTCTGTGAACAAGCGCTGGGGTGAAACATGGAAGGTAGGCGCTGGGAAGCCGCTGGCACGACCCTCCCGGGTGCCATGACCCACGCTAGCAGGGCAGCGGAGAGGAAGTGAGACAGCATGGGTGCCCTGGCGCTGGGACTCTGCATCTGTCCGCCGCCCGGAAAGAGGAGGTGCCATGGAGAGAGTGACACTCCGGAACGCTTTTCACGCTTCAGCCGCCCTTGGGGACACGGTCGGATGGCAACGGAACGAGCCCCGGAGGGTGTGCTGAGGGCAGAGAAGCAGCACACGTGGCTCCTGACAGGCTCTGCCTACAGGTAAGCTTGTTCCCCACCCGCTTTCCTAAGAAACACAGGTGGGCTGGTGAGGGCGGGTGTGGATGGCCCTGGGAGGTGATCTGGGGGAGGACGGGGTGAGGGGCAGAGGGGACGTCTTACTATCACCCCCGGGGACAGGGAAAAGCCACTGTCCATGGGGAGGGCAGGGTGGCAGCTGGGCTGGCCGAGAGCCGGGCTCTGCACACCGTGAGGCACGTCCTTTCCCTGCCTGGCCTCGGAGCGCCCCTCCAGTCCCGAGGGGCCCACAGATAGCACCACGGGGCCCCTCCTGGTTCAGGCCTGTGCCTTCTGGTTGCTTCTCCATCACCATCAGGTGGTTGCTCCTTAAGCAGGCAACTCAGGGGTGCTGAGCCCCTGAATTAAGCAGGGAGTTCTCGGAACTGGGAGGGCTCCCCTTGGGCGTGGAGAGGAACAGGAGGCCCTCAAAGCCATTTTCCAGGCTGGTGGTGTTTCAGAGGCACCTGTCCTGGAAAGGATGGGAAGGGGGCTCGGCCAGGACCCCCTTGGAGCCCAGCAGGGTCCCGTGGACTGCCTGAAGCCCTCTCTTGAGTCAGTTCCAATTTGAGAATTCTGAGTCAAGTGACCCAGTTGCTTTCAATGGATTTTTCTATTTTTGCCACTGCCTCTTCAGCTGATCTCCAGTAGCATATTGGGCACCTACCGCCCTGGGGAGTCCATCTTTTAGTGTCCTATATTTTTGCCTCTTCATACTGTTCATGGGGTTCTCAAGGCAAGAATACTGAAGTGGTTTGCCATTCCCTTCTCCAGTGGACCACATTGGATTTAGCCAGAATGGAGAATGAGTTGAGATAATTTTCAGTCAGATGGACGGATGGATAGGAATTGCCCAAAACGTGACCTCACGGTTCCTCTTCTTTCGGCAGATAGAGATCAGCACCCCGATCAGAGCATCCAGGACCAGAGGGAACGCTACATCCCCTCAGCCTCCTGGTGACCTGTTGGGTTTAGAAGCCATCTAGAAATTAAATGACAGAGAAGACAAAACCAGATCAGAAGTACCCAATGTAGCGTTCATCTGTCATTTCCCGTCCTCAATATCTAGCCTGATATCTGACTTCCAATACCTGCTGGAGATACGGTTCTCCAGTGAGTGGACACCGAAGTGAGTACATTTCTCTGTGTTTTCTTGTCTTTTCTTCTGTTGGTCTGTTATGGTCTGTGCTCAGTTGTGTCTGACTCTGAGACCCTTTGGACTGTAGCCTTCCAGACCCCTCTGTCCATGGAATTTCTCAGGCAAGAATACTGGGGTGGGTTGCTGTTTCTTCCTCCAGGGGGTCTTCCCCGCCCAGGGACTGAACCCGAGTCCCCTACATCTCCTGCATCGCAGGGGCCTGCTTTACCCACTGAGCCCCCTTGGGAAGCCTCGTTTGTCTGTTGTGACTGCTGCTGCTGCTAAGTCGCTTCAGTCGTGTCTGACTCTGTGCGACCCCACAGACCACAGCCCACCAGATTCCCCCATCCCGACTGCACGGAGGCAAACCTCTGCGTGGCGTCCTCTTCTCAGTGGACCACCTTGTCCCTCGGGGCCTGGCCAGAGGGACCTGCCGTGGCTGTAAACCTCCTCCTCTGAGCGTCTCCTGATGCTGGGTGTGCTTGTTAGTGAACATGTCCGGAGTCTCGGTTAGAAGCTGAGGGTGAAGCAACACGAGGCGGCAGGCGATGGGAAGGGCCCCCTGGGGACCAGATCCTGGGAGGTTTACTCTCCTGAATTCTGGGAAGGGAAGGGTGAGATGAGCCGGCGGTTCCCACAGTGTGGGGGTCTCTGGGGTTTCCAACAGGGTAACAGGGCATCACAGGCTTGAAGAGATTGTTCCGAAGTAAGCCTGGCCCTCAGCTCCAGAGCCTTGGCCACTGACTAGCAAATAGAGGGGCTGTGTTAGCTCTCTGGGGCTGCCGTGGTCAAGGGTCACAAACCAGGTGGCCTAATAGACGTTTATTCTCTCGGAGTCCCGGAGGCCAGGATATTGAGCTCAGGGTTCTGGGCAGGGCTGGTCCCTCCCGAGGCTGCGAGGGAAGGTCTGATCCCCCGGCTCCTGTCTCCCAGCTCGTGATGGTTTCCCGGTCCTTCTTGCTCTTCCTGAGCGTTGACACACATCCCTCCCAGGAAAGCTTCCATCCGCGTGGTTTCTCTGTGGCCAGACTTCCCGTCTCCATAGGCCACCAGCCTTACTGGATCAGAGTCCACCCTAATGGCCTTATCTCACCTTGATTATCTCTGTAAACATGATGTCCAAATATTATCATCTTCAGAGATTTTAGAGTATAAGGTTTCAACCTGCTTTTGAGGGGGCTAGGGAGCTGGGCAGGGGGTGAGACTGCTCAACCCGTGACAGCCACCAGGGAAAACTTTGCTTGGCCTGCTCACGACCTGCCCCAGGGACATTCCGTATCCCTCATTTATCATGACCTACCTGCCGAGGACCTGGAGAGAGCTGGCTGTTCAATCGAGGAGTGCTTCAAAGCAGCTTTAAAATTAAATATTTATCTTGATCTTTTATAACCCTACTTACACAAGGGGCAATTACTGTGATGCTAATGAGTTTTACCAGTGTATAGTTCTTGGCAATAAAAGGCCTTGGTGCATAATTAGTTTGCAAGAAAAAACAACCCTGGCAAATATTAAATATTTAAGAACTCAAAATAAGTACGTGTCGTACTTGACCGTAGGCTGGACAGTCCGGGCTCCAGAGTGCGCTGATGGTTTAAAGGGTTCATAAAGCAAGCGTGTGTGCATGCCTTTAGATCTTACCTGGAAGCAGCCCAGCCTGCAGGCGATCCCCTTTCCAGGAACTCCCCTTTCATCCCCAGGCGAGATGGAATGAAGGGCAACACTCGCACCACTTCAGCCGGATGGCAGGTGTGAGCACCGTGTGGACAAGCCTTATCACGACCTTCAGTTTCACCCGGGGGCTCTTGAGATTAAGGCCGCGTGTTCTGCCAGAAGCTCAGTTTCTTAGAAATAATCTCTTCGGAAGCACTGACTGCACCTAAAGTACGACACACACGGGACCGCTATGCCGTTCTTGTCCTCACTGCTTCCATGGTTCCTCTCCACACCGCTAGACTGACGGTCTCGGGGCCCCGCGCCCGGGGCCTGTACAGGCAGACCGCGGGGCAGGCGGCGTTCCCCCTCACATGCCCTGCTCCTGCAACTGTTGGTCTCCGTGTCCCCTCCCCGAGCATGGCCAGACTCCCACCCCTCACTGAGGAAGATGTCCAGCAGAAGCGCTTAGTGAGGTCGGTTGGTAAAGGACATGCCCTTCCTGACTTCCTCTCTGTCCCTCCTCAGGCGCTGACTCTGATGAAGCTAGCAAGGCCCACGGGACAAGGGGCTGAGGGCAGTCTAGGCCCACAGCCAGAGAGGGAGCCTCAGGCGTGAGTTCACCCCTTTACTGAGCAGGAAGTTCAGTTCAGGTCAGTCGCGCAGTCGTGTCTGACTCTGCGGCCCCATGGACCGCAGCACGCCAGGCCTCCTTGTCCATCACCAACTCCCCGAGCTTGCTCAAACTCACGTCCATCGAGTAGGTGATGCCATCCAACCATCTCATCCTCTGTCGTCCCCTTCTCCTCCTGCTCTCAGTCTTTCCCAGCATCAGGGTCTTTTCCAGTGAGTCAGTTCTTCTCATCAGGTGGCCAAAGTATTGGAGTTTCAGCTTCAGCATCAGTCCTTCCAATGAACACCCAGGACTGATCCCCTTTAGGATGGACTGGTTGGATCTCCTTGCTGTCCAAGGGACTCTCAAGAGTCTTCTCCAACACCACAGTTCAAAAGCATCAATTCTTCGGTGCTCAACTTTCTTGATAGGAGACCCATTTAATAGGGTTTACAATGACCAGAGACCTGTATGTGTTTCCTTGGTGGCTCAGTGGTAAAGAACCTTCCTGCAATGCAGGATTCACAAAAGATATGGGTTCAATACCTGGGTTGGGAAGATACCTTGGAGAAGGAAATGGCAACCCACACCAGTATTCTTGCCTGTGAAATCCCATGGACAGAGGAGCCTGGCAGGCTACAGTCCAAACAGTTTCAGAGAGACGGACACGACTGAGGGACTGAGCCTGCATGCATAGACCTGGGTCACATCTTGACTGCAGGCTGAGTGGTGTCCAGGCTCCTGAGCCATGGGCACTGTGAGTCATAAGAATAGTTTACATCCATTAGGGACTGACTTGTGTCCCTGCAAAATCTACATGTTGAAGCTGTAAGGCTCATCACGGAGTTGCCAAGACTTGCACTTAAGTATTTGGGGTGAGAAGAGATTGTTGGAGGAAGCCAGCTTCTAGCAAGTCAGACAAGGAAAAAACTGAAGAGAGCCATTGAGAAGGGTCGTGTGTGAGAAGAGAAAAATCAGTATTCTTCCAGGGTTTTTCTAGGTTGGAATAGCGTTCGATGCCAAACAGTAGAGACATTGTGTACGCTCTGGGCTTTTGGGAAATCCACAGTGACAAGTTTCAGAGGTTTAGGAACAGAAGCAAGATCCCTGTTCACTGAGTGATAGTTGAGTAATTTGATTGTAAAGTAAAAGGGAAATAGGGCTATAGGTGGCCAGATCACCTCATGGCGAACTCTGGCGTGTGGACCCTTCCTTACAGAATTCCTTCCTGACCTGATGCTAGAAACGTCTTAGTTCAGTTGGGTTTTGGATGTCCACACGCTGCTTTCCTTGAACGTTTTCTTCCTTTCTCCTCCATCTAGAGCATCACTGTGGAGCATGGCGTCAGATGCCGACTGGCAGGCAGCACGTTGTGGGGGAAAGTGCTGAGGTCCACACGGGGCCACGAGAGATCAGACTCGCGTATTCATGCAGAGAGAGGGAGCCAGAGCCCAAGCTCCCCAGCCGGGTCCTGCAGCCACCCCCTCAGTCCCTGAGTGCGGGGCAGTGGGATTCTTGAACCAAAAAAAGCTTGGATTGGAAGAGATGGAGCTCAGAGTTGCTTGATATTTCCATCTTTGTAAGATTCCGAGAGTTCAGTTGTTCACTTCTCAGTCTACCGTAAAACGCAGCATGGCGGGCCTGGGCCGCAGCCCCGACACAGCACGGCCCTGGGTGGGGGCAGCGGCAGCTGTGGACGGGGCCCTGGGATGCGGCCAGCAGCGTGTGATGCCCAGGCAGTAAGCAATGGGAATTATGAGACTCTCAGAACAATCACAGGGAACTGAGATCCGCTTTTTGTAAGTAGGGACCATGTCAGCTGGCACAACGCCTGGAGGTGAAAAGATCTCGGTGTGTCTCCTGATGGATGGACCTGCCGTGACCCCAGTTAGCCACGCCCAGGCTGCCCGGGCAAACGGAGGGCCCGGCCCTGCCCTGCCACCATCGCTGCTGTTTCTCTGCATCGTGCTTACTGTGAACCCACCCTTCTCTGCTCTCTCATTTCTGCGTGTTGTCTGGTGGGCCCGCTGTGTCCCCAGGGAAGTGTTGTCTGAGTGATGCTGGGGCTTCTGTCCCCACCGGACCTTCGCTAGGTCCCCGGCGTTCGCTGCCGTCTCTCCTCTCCCGGGGCAGCCCTGGACTGGTGGTCTGTGGTCGCTCAGCGTTGTCAAATGTGTGGCTGTACCCACCCAACCTGGTCCACTCCTTCCCCGCTATCCCCGAATCTCTTTCCTGCTTTGCCTGGGGAAAGGCTGTAAGGATACCAGGGCTAGAGATCCAACTCTGGGTCATCATCATGCCATCAATTTGCTTGATTATTTTAGACAGATATTCTGGGTTGAACTATGTCCCTCGTACATAAAAAGGGGGCTTCCCAGGTGGCACTAGTGGTAAAGAACCAGCCTGGCAGTGCGGAGAAGTCCGAGATGAGGGTTCAATCCTTGGGTCAGGAAGATGCCCTGGAGGAGGGCGAGGGAACCCACTGCAGTGTTCTTGCCTGGAGAATCCCATGGACAGAGGAGCCAGGCAGGCTACAGCCCATAGGGTCGCAAAGAGTTGGACACCACTGAGCAACTAACACTTTCACTTTCACTTTCCCTCCTAGTGTTAACATTCAGTCAGTCAGTTCAGTTCAGTCGCTCAGTCGTGTCCGACTCTCCGCGACCCCATGAATCACAGCACGCCAGGCCTCCCTGTCCATCACCAACTCCCGGAGTTCACTCAAACTCACGTCCATCGAGTCGGTGATGCCATCCAGCCATCTCATCCTCTGTCGTCCCCTTCTCCTCCTGCCCCCAATCCCTCCCAGCATCAGAGACTTTTCCAACGAGTCAACTCTTCACATGAGGTGGCCAAAGTATTGGAGTTTCAGCCTCAGCATCAGTGTTTCCAGTGAACACCCAGGACTGATCTCCTGTAGAATGGACTGGTTGGATCTCCTTGCAGTCCAGGGAACTCTCACACGTCATTATAGGATGTCAAAACTGCTTCTTCCGTGAACGTGTTTCCATGACCTGAAGAATTGTGAGTCGGATGTCAGTTCTCATATTTCTTTCTCGTACGCACAGCTGTCTAGATCGTTTCAGCTGGACAAGCACCAGGCGTCTGGGATGTGAGACATGAGTGAGCGCCATGCTGTCTGTACGTCAAGTCATGTACAAGTCATGTACCCATGCCCATGGGTCTGGCTGCAGTTTTGTCTTAAGAGTAGCTCAGGTCAGATCTAAAGATAAAAGGGGAAACTCTGACGGATCTGGGTCATGTTCATTGCATAGAAAGCGAGCACTGGAGCTCCCTCTGAAGGTGCACTGGACTCTAGTGGCCGGGTGGGTAGTCTGAGTTGAGTCCTCGATGAGACAGTCTATAAAGAAAACCGAAAAAAGGACTAGTGGCCTTTTCTAATGATGAAGCGTTACGTAAAGTAGAAATGTAAGAAGGCTTAGAAAGTAATTGAATTTCTCCTTTTACTTCTCTGGACTCCGCGGTGTAACACGGTTGTGACACCATTCCCCATTTATCCACCTCTTAGCAGACAGAGGCTCTGGATATACCTACATGCAGTAGCAGTACAGATACGTTAACCACCGATCCATGGCCCGCTAGTGAGCGGGCCATATTTCACAACTCTAATGTAGCCAGAAGACGTGAAAACTCAGCAATGGCCACAGGACTGGAAAAGGTCAGTCTTCATTCCAATCCCAAAGAAAGGCAATGCCAAAGAATGCTCAAACTACCGCACAATTGCACTCATCTCACACGCTAGTAAAGTCATGCTCAAAATTCTCCAAGCCAGGCTTCAGCAATATGTGAACCGTGAACTTCCAGATGTTCAAGCAGGTTTTAGAAAAGGCAGAGGCACCAGAGATCAAATTGCCAACATCTGCTGGATCGTGGAGAAAGCGAGAGAGTTCCAGAAAAACATCTATTTCTGCTTCATTGACTATGCCAAGGCCTTTGACTGTGTGGATCACAATAAACTGTGGAAAATTCTGAAAGAGATGGGAATCCCAGACCACCTGACCTGCCTCTTGAGAAACCTGTATGCAGGCCAGGAAGCAACTGTTAGAACTGGACATGGAACAACAGACTGGTTCGAAATAGGAAAAGGAGTACGTCAAGGCTGTCTATTGTCACCCTGCTTATTTACCTTATATGCAGAGTACATCATGAGGAACGCTGGACTGGAAGAAGCACAAGCTGGAATCAAGATTGCCGGGAGAAATATCAATAACCTCAGATACGCAGATGATACCACCCTTATGGCAGAAAGTGAAGAGGAACTCAAAGGCCTCTTGATGAAAGTGAAAGAGGAGAATGAAAAGGTTGGCTTGAAGCTCAACATTCAGAAAACTAAGATCATGGCATCTGGTCCCATCACTTCTTGGGAAATAGATGGGGAAACAGTGGAAACAGTGTCAGACTTTATTTTTTTGGGCTCCAAAATCACTGCAGATGCTGATTGCAGCCATGAAATTAAAAGACGCTTATTCCTTGGAAGGAAAGTTATGACCAGCCTAGATAACATATTAAAAAGCAGAGACATTACTTTGCCAACCAAGGTCCGTCTAGTCAAGGCTATGGTTTTTCCCGTGGTCATGTATGGATGTGAGAGTTGGATTGTGAAGAAAGCTGATCGCTGAAGAATTGATGCTTTTGAGCTGTGGTGTTGGAGAAGACTGTTGAGAGTCCCTAGGACTGCAAGGAGATCCAACCAGTCCATTCTAGAGGAGATCAATCCTGCGTGTTCATTGGAAGGACTGATGCTAAAGCTGAAACTGCAATACTTTGGCCACCTCATGCGATGAGTTGACTCACTGGAAAAGAGTCTGATGCTGGGAGCAATTGGGGGTAGGAGGAGAAGGGGACGACAGAGAATGAGGTGGCTGGATGGCATCACCGACTCTGTGGACATGAGTTTGAGTGAACTCCGGGAGTTGGTGATGGACAGGGAGGCCTGGCGTGCTGTGATTCATGGGGTCGCAGAGAGTCGGACACGACTGAGCGACTGAACTGAACTGAACTAAACTAATGTAGCCAGAAGCTACGAGATTTAATCAAGGTCTACAATATTTCACGCTTGTGAAGCCATTACTTTGAAATACTGTTTTTGTTGTTTTTAAGCACCAAGAAATGACCAGTCCTTACACTGGATCTTAAACCAATACTATTGAAATATTCAAAAGAACTTAGATGAACCATGTAGCACTGAACTCAGACGACTGGATGTCTCCATCTGAAGACATTTTCCAAGCAGGAGATGAAGGGTGAAGCTGTCAGTAGTTTTTATTTTCTCCGCTTCCTCAAGTAGAAGTTGACTGGTGAGTGGCCAAGGTATTGTGCTCGGTCACAAAAGAGAGACATATTTCTATTATAATTATTGCCTTAAATGTTTCAGGGGACAGGTATCACCAGTTCAATTTTATAACTAGTGTAAGTAAGCCTGTCAAACTTTTCTGGACAAAAAGTTATTGTCTTAATGTAATTTTTATGCATTTTTTTTAAAGCCAGAATATCATGGAGTGATGCTAGACTAAGTGTAACATACTGACGTGGGATACCATTGCCAACATCCTGTGTCCTGTTCCTCTGGCACCAGAGCTTTCAGTTTAGGGCTTAGAGACCTTATCTTTATGAGGGAGGATTTATAAAGACCTTTCAGAAAGTCACTAAAGGTATTTGCAAATTAGCAACAGATAATTCCCATAGTAAAGAGAAAACCATAAATCAAAAAGATGCATCCATCCTGACGTTCATAGCAGCACAGTTTACAGTAGCCAAGACATGGAAACAGCCTGAATGTCCATTGACCAATAAATGGATAAAAACAGAGCAGTATAGATACACAGTGGAATATTACACAGCCATAAAAAGAATGAAATAATGCCATTTGCTGCCACATGGATGGAACTGCAGATTATCATACTAAGGGAAGTAAGTCATAAAAAGAAAGACAAGTATGATATCATTTAAATGTGGAATGTAAAATATGATACAAATAAACTTATTTATAAAGCAGAAACATACTCATAGACACAGAGAACAGAGACTTGTGGTTGCCAAGCGGGAGGGACTGGGTAGGAGAGGGATGGATTGGGAGTTTGGGATTATAGATGCAAATATTATACACAGGTTGAATAAGCAACAGGGTCCTACTGCATAGCACTGGGAGCTATATTCAATACCCTGTGATAAACCATAATGAAAAAGAGTATGAAGAAGTGTGGATATATATATATATATAGGGGCTTCCCTCGCAGCTTGGTCAGTAAAGAGTCTGCCTGCTGTGCTGGAGACCTGCTTCCTGTCCCTGGGTCGGGAAGATCCCCTGGTGAAGGAAATGGCAACACACTCCAGTGTCCTTGCCTGGAAAATCCCATAGACAGAGGAGCCTGGTGGGCTGCAGTCCATGGAGTCGCAGAGAGTCAGGCAGGATTGAGCAACTAACACACACACACACACACATATATATATATATATAATACTGTATCACTTTGTTGTACATCAGACTATACAGCAAACAACTAAACTTCTCTGTTCCCAACTTTTGGCTTTGCCCGTCTCTGCCCCCAGACAACCCCTACCTATAAATCACCCACTGGGAGACATTTATGTGGAAGTATTATCAGAAATACATGCTTTTGTAGCAAGTGTCTTTCACAACACACTGATCCAAAGCATTAAAAAAAAACAATACTTCGGTAACTCTAAATCAAAAGCATGTGTCCCTCCCTCCTAGCTCAGGACCATCTTCAGAGCGTCCGGCACACTCTTCCGTTGTGGGTTCCTGCAAGAGCAGAGGAATAACTGTCTTTAAATAGTGGCTGATCTTTATATCATGAATTTCCTGCTCTGAAAACTGAAATGCCTTGTAATTAACCAGCTGTAAGAACACATAAGACGGTACTAAATTTTCCTTAAGTACAGCCTATTTCGAAAACGGAAGCCAAAATATATAATTAGGTTGGCATTACCATTCGCTAGCTGTGTGTCTGGGAGGGGCCCTGGGGCTGGGGCCCTTGTGAAGGGCAGGCTGCCTGGGTGATGGAGCAGAAAGCCTTATCTGAGAGAGAGCGTGCCCTCTCTGCCCCCGTCTCCACGCCAGCACGGCCGTCCTACGACCAGCCTGCCAATACAGTAGGATTCCACTTGGCAGGCTCAGCCAAGAGAAGCAGCCTTGCCCATCTTTGGAGCAGACGCCTGCCCAAGTAAATGAAAGCAAGGGCTAATTAGATCACTGGGTTCCAAGATGACTGGCACAGGAAAACAGGCCATTGTGCCCATTTACATGAATAAGCATCGCACTCTTTTTCCCAGAGGCTGTTCACGGGACAAGGGTCAGGCTTTTCCAGAACGAATTCCAAGAGAACTCTTCGGTCAAGGAAGGCAAAGCGCATGCTTTGACCTCTGGTCTGTCTGTAATTGTGATTAAAAGTCACTGTGATTCTGTGACAAATATACTGTGTCTATTTCATGCTTTTTTTTTTTTTTTAAAAAAAAAACAACTCTGTGATGTGGCTACTGTCAGACCAATGTGGACACTCGGACAAGAAGAAAATAAATGTTTTCTGCTCACAGGTGGCTTCAAGTTTACAGCATACTCTTAAGAAGCAAAATTATATTGGCAGTTGCTAGGGTGCTGTCTGATATTTAAGCTCTTTGGACCAATAAAAGGGAAAGCGTGTCGGACTTGGTAGCTGGAGAAACAAATCCTAATTACTATTAATGAGATTCATTATAATATGGAGTCTCCCAGCAGTGAATTTTAAATGTCCCTTGTCAGTTTTTCTATCAACGTGGCACAGCAGAAAGCATCTGCTCAGGAGTTTCCATGGAATTGCATGCTTATTAGCTGATATGGTTAATCTATTTATTTGGGGACTCGTCATGTTGGTAGACAAGGGATCAACCCCTCCCTCAAATCAATTTTTCCACATAAAGCTGAAAGCTGGGGTGTTTGTGTGGCATGTTTTAAAAATCATATATTAAAAATAATTGAAAGGAATTAAACTCTAGTGGCTTTTTTCTTCTTTCCTTTCTGTTTTTTCCTGTTTGGACTAACACAAATGACCCTCGCTGCTTCTTGTTATCAGACGAAGGGACAGCCTATGCTAGTATATTTCAGAAAAATCAAGTACTTTTGTGAATGATACAATTCTAACTCTTTACTGGAGGGTGAATATTCAAAAAGTGGTGCCACCTAAAAACAAAATGTTACCCATCTAAGTAATTTTAAATTCTCAGGAGCCACCTATTCAAAAATAAGAAGAAACATGTGAAATTGGCTTCACTGATGCTTTATTTAAGGCAACAGATCTAAAAGAGCTTTGTCAACATGGAATCAACATAAACATTGTGACTGACTGTTCTGCTTCATCACCCTCATTTCAAGGTCTCCACAGACTGATGCCTAAGTGACATCACCTTGTACAACCCTGGTCCTGAGGAAATACTTCCTCGGATTCTTATTTGAGAAACCGGAAGGCAATGCTTTAAAAAAGAGAGACAACATTTAAAAGAGACTCCATTTCATTGAAGACGTTCAATGAAACATTTTTTTAGATAAAATCTTTGTGATTATACAAGTGAAGCATCTTACAGCTGTTAAGCCTCACCCTTTTAACATCTGAATGATGTGTCATTGCTAAAATGCAAACTTTTTCTTTTAAAGGTTAAGACTTAATTAAATATATTCAGGATGAATTTCACTAGCCAAAATCGCTTCAGATCTTCAGAATATCTAAGCAAGCTTCAGTAGGTGTAAAACAATTTAAAATTTCCAAGTGTAGTGACAAATAACTTCTATGTATATTGCATATGGAAATTAAGCAACTTAACACAATAACATAGCTATTTATAGTACTTTTAATTAGTCAAACATATCTGAAAATATGTTCATAAAAATAATTTTTAAATTTATTAATTTAATTCTCCATATAAATCCTATTAATTTTTTAGTATTATTTGAGAAGATGACCCAGAAACATTGCCTGCTTCAGTTTTCCCGACAATTTCACTGCATCTAGTTCTAACTGGTGACAGCCAACCACGTATGCTCCAAAGGAGGCATTTTTGGAAGACAGGGTAGGAGTGGGGAGTTGTTTCTTTGTTTTTTAATTTTTGTTTTATATTGGAGAGTAGTTAACACTATTGTGCTAGCTTCAGGTACACTGCAAAGTGATTCAGTTATACATATACATGCATCTATTCTTTTTCAAATTCTTTTCCCATTTAGGTAATCACAGACCAGTGAGCAGAGCTCCCAGTGCTATGCAGGGAGTCTTTAACGGTTACCTATTTTATGCATAAATGTTGTATACACATCAATCCCAAACTCCCAATCTATCTCCCCACCACCCTTCCCCCAGTAACCGTAAATTCATTCTCTAAGTCTGTGCCTCTGTATCTGTTTTGGAAATAAGTTCATTTGTATCTTTTTTTTAAGATTCCGAATATATGTGATACCATGCAATATCTGAGGCTTCTCTGGTAGCTTAGCATTAAAGAATCTGCCCACAGTGCAGGAAATGCACTGATCCCTGGGTCGGGAAGATCCCCTGGAGGAGGAAATGGCAGCCCACTCCAGTGTTCCTGCCTGGAGAACCCCATGGACGGAGGAGCCTGGCGGGCTACAGTCCATGTGACCACAAAGAGTCAGACACAACTTGGCAACTGAACAATAACAACTCCAGTTCTTACTGAGACCACTTTGTGCTCGACCAGATTCTCTGATCATGACCCAGTAGTAACTGTGAAGAAACCTGTATTGATTTTTAGCTATGTGAAGTAAATTTTAAAATTTTGCCATAACTGCTCCTTTGTGGGCCTTTAAACATCCTCTGAGTATGATGTTAAACATACTTCACCATTAGAAATGGCTTCACTATCCAGATTTGGCAGTATGTGTATGGGAACTCTTGCTGGTAAAAGTCTGTAGAGAACCAAGAACCATGTGCTTAGCATTTAAACAATGCTGACGTGTTTACCATCATTATTATTTGTGTCTGCAGAGAGCCCTGTGAACTACAGAGCAGGTAAATGGTAACTTTGGCTGTGTTCAGGTATCAGTGGCCGGTCTGGGGCAGAATTCAGACCATAGCCCACAAGAAAGCTGTTCCCACTCTGGATGATTTACACCCCCACTCAGGGCTTCAGGAGTATTTGTAAATATTAACATGTATTTACTAATGCTTTGATTATCCTCATACTCTGAATACTCATTGGAAGGACTGACGCTGAAGCCGAGGCTTCAATACTTTGGCCACCTAATGCAAAGAACTGACTCACTGGAAAAGACTCTGATGCTGGGAAAGACTGAAGACAGGAGGAGAAGGGGACAAAGGAAGATGAGATGGTCGGATGGCATCACCGACTCGATGGACATGAATCTGAGCAAGCTTTGGGGACTGGTGAAGGACAGAGGAGCCTGGCTACAGTCTATGGGGTCATAAAGAGGCAGACATGACTTAGCAACTGAACAGCAACAACATCGTCATTTTCAAGGTTGGAATTGAATCACCAGAGGAGAAAGGACTTGCCGCGGACCAACAGCCACAGGATCCTGGTAGGAACGCTCACAGGAAGTGCCATCAGGACCGGTAGGAGGCCTCGGCTCCGGTCCAGGGTCAACAGATGACAGAAGGCAAAGCCGGTCCTCTCCAGTGGTTTTTTCCAACCTCCTCTGTTAGTAGGAGCGATCTTTCCAGTGAAGCTGGGGAAGGAACAGGAGTTGCAACCCAGACAGCCAAGGGGAGGGTAGCAGAGTGCTGGCCCCATGCCGAAGATGGAGTCTCCAGTCCAGGGGACTTTTACTCCAAAGTGTGCAGAATGGAAATGTGTGATTTTGCTGCTGCTGTTTTTGTTTATTTTTCAGTCATGTCCAACTTTTGTGACCCCATGGATTGCAGTCCACCAGGCTTCTCTGTCTTTGTGATTTCCCAGGCCAGAACACTGGAGTGGGTTCCTATTTCCTTCTCCAGGGGCTCTTCCTGACCCAGGGATTGAACCCATGTCTCCTGTATTACAAGCGTACTCTTTACTGCTGAGCCACCAGGGAAGCCCAGATGTGTGATTACAAAGCCCATCTCAGCTACATTTGACAAATCCCAATGAAGATGAAAGGTCAAAGTCATGGGTACCAGAAGCTTCCAAAAGACAAGTTAAAGTGGCTCAGTAGTGTCCGACTCTTTGCAACCCCATGGACTATACAGTTCATGGAATTCTCCAGGCCAGAACACTGGAGTGGGTAGCCTTTCCCTTCTCCAGGGGATCTTCCCAACTCAGGGATAGAACCCAGGTCTCCTGTATTACAGGTGTATTCTTTACTGCTGAGCCACCAGGGAAGCCCAAACGTGTGATTACAAAGCCAATTTCAGCTACATTTGAAGAATCCCAATAAAGGTGAAAGGTCAAAGTCATGGGTACTGGAAGCTTCTAATGGACAGACTTGATGACACTTCCTGGGAAAACTGTAGAGTGAATTATTAGACCATAGACTTACAGGCCTGTTGGATAAAGAAGGAATGGTTTTTGAGGAGTCAGCGTGGGCTCGTTTTCTTTCTGAGGCTCTCACTAGTCTGGCAGCTCCTGGGATGTCAGGGACACGGTGTATCTGGCTCTCATCAAAGCAAGCGACAGAGCCTTTTTAATGCTCGTGGAACAGCAGGATGCCATGATCTGACTGATAGTAAAATTGGATGAAATGTGAAGGAGTGGATAGCCGTTAAAAAAAAAACACGGTGATTAATGTACTGATAACCACCTGGGAGGACGTTATTAGCAGCGAGGCGGAGGGCCCTGATGTGATTAGGTTCAGTCAAACGCTTTTATCATTCACTTACTTGAAGGCATGGAAAACATGCTCCTTGAATGAAAGAGTGATCTAATGATCGGGAGGAAGAATCTACTACAGGAGACGAGTGTGTCAGATTCAAGTAACCCAGACGTGCCAGCATGAAGCTGAAACAAAGTGTCAGGCCCTTCTCCCTTAGAAATCCTTCTGAGCAAGGAATACGCCCATCAGCTTGAGGATGGTGAGGATTTCTGCTTTTATCATGGTGAAGGGAGGCTGGCACTTCTCTTGTAAGAAATAACTCCACAACAAGTGGCAAAAGAGAAATAAGTAAATTTCACTATTGATGAAAAGAAGGAAGGGGAAAAATAGGAGAACAGTCTGTCAAAACAACGGACATCAAACTTAGAAGTCATGGAAGGCAACCACTGTGGTCTCAGGTCCCAGAAAAGTCCAACAAAGTCCACAGGTTTGCAGGAAACAGCAACCCTGAGGAGCAGACCCAACCGCACACCCACAAGATCTGCAAGCTAGTCTCACCAGTTGAAGGAGACTTTACCCACCTGTCTTAATCCCAGAGAGAGTCTGGCTCTGAGGAGAAGTGGCTGAGCACACAAACGCACACTGGTGAGTTAAGAGTTCATTATAAAACAGCAAACACGATGCAATCACGCTGAGATTCTTTTTGGTAAAATTCAGCTCACGCTGTAACACACAGTGTTCTCAAAGGTGTCATGAACCACTTGCTTTTCTACTTTACTGGGGAGAGCATGCCTGTGAATCACATTTAAACAGGGCAGCTTGATCCTTTATCAAGATCTGAAGTGTAGATAATCTTTGATTCAATAATCCCACTTCTGGAAAAAATCTACTGATATATTTACATGTTGGCAAGATAATATGAAAAAATATAATATATAAAGTAGTAGCATTATAAGCCTATAAGATATAGAATAAATATCAATTAATCCATGCTGATATAAAAAAATGATTGAATGATCCTTCACTGTAATGTGGATAAAAATAATTCTGCAAAAGTTAGCACAAACATACTTAATGTTGGAGTCAGAATGGAAGGCTGCAGTTCAGGACCGTGTCTTGCATGGGGGCCTTCCTCTCAAGGGCGTTTTTAGGAATTTCATTATGATATATTTTCAAGCATCTCCCATATAAAAAACCTAGCCAATTGGTATGTTATTGTTCAGTTGCTAAGCTGTGTACAACTCCTTTGCAATCCCATGGATTGAAGCTTACCAGGCTCCTCTGACAATAGGATTTCCCAGGCAAGAATACTGGAGTGGGTTGCCATGCCCTCCTCCAGGGGATCTTCCTGACCCAGGGATCAAACCTGTGCCTCCTGCATTGGCAGGCAGATTCTTCACTGCTGAGCCACCAGGGAAGCCCACTGGCTAACTGGTCTGACTATCAGCAAAATAAAACTATTTGAAGAAGGTGATGTGTTTTTATGGAGACCCAGAACATGAGTACATGCTCAGTTCAGTTCAGTCGCTCAGTCATGTCCGACTCTCCGCGACCCCATGAATCACAGCATGCCAGGCCTCCCTGTCCATCACCAACTCCCGGAGTTCACTCAAACTCATGTCCACAGAGTTGGTGATGCCATCCAGCCATCTCATTCTCCGTCGTCCCCTTCTCCTCCCGCCCTCAACCTTTCCCAGCATCAGAGTCTTTTCCAGTGAGTCAACTCGTCGCATGAGGTGGCCAAAGTATTGCAGTTTCAGCATCAGTCCCTCCAATGAACATCCAGGATTGATCTCCCTTAGAATGGACTGGTTGGATCTCCTTGCAGTATAAGGGACTCTCAAGAGTCTTCTCCAACACCACAGTTCAAAAGCATCGATTCTTCGGCGGTCAGCCTTCTTCACAGTCCAACTCTCACATCCATACATGACCACGGGAAAAACCATAGCCTTGACTAGACGGACCTTGGTTGGCAAAGTAATGTCTCTGCTTTTTAATATACTATCAAGGTTGGTCATAACTTTCCTTCCAAGGAGCACGCGTCTTTTAATTTCATGGCTGCAATCAGCATCTGCAGTGATTTTGGAGCCCAAAAAAACAAAGTCTGACAATGTTTCCACTGTTTCCCCATCTATTTGCCATGAAGTGATGGGACCAGATGCCATGATCTTTGTTTTCTGAATGTTGAGCTTCAAGCCAACCTTTTCACTCTCCTCTTTCACTTTCATCAAGAGGCTTTTGAGGTCCTCTTCACTTTCTGCCATAAGGGTAGTGTTATCTGCATATCTGAGGTTATTGATATTTCTCCCAGCAATCTTGATTCCAGCTTGTGCTTCTTCCAGCCCAGCGTTCCTCATGATGTACTCTGCATATAAGTTAAATAAGCAAGGTGACAATATACAACCTTGACGTACATCTTTTCCTATTTGGAACCAGTCTGTTGTTCCATGTCCAGTTCTAACAGTTGCTTCCTGACCTGCATACAGGTTTCTCAAGAGGCAGGTCAGGTGGTCTGGGATTCCCATCTCTTTCAGAATGTTCCACAGTTTATTGTGATCCACACAGTCAAAGGCCTTGGCATAGTCAATGAAGCAGAAATAGATGTTTTTCTGGAACTCTCTTGCTTTCTCCATGATCCAGCGGATGTTGGCAATTTGATCTCTGGTGCCTCTGCCTTTTCTAAAACCTGCTTGAACATCTGGGAGTGGCTCACACATTGGCAATAGAACCACTGACACACTGACATCTTGAGAAATTATTTCTCATGTGTTTTCTTTGTGGTGAATCATCGAGGTTTATACGAGTTAAAATACACGAGAGAATGAATTGTATGGTTTGTTTCTTGTTTATTTTTCTTTTTCCCAGAGGCAACACAAGCCTATAGAGGATAAAAATTCCATGGACCAGAATGTGACTTTTTATGAATTCAATTCCAAGAACAGAATCACTACAATTGGAACTGGGAAAAAAAAGACAAGGACTTTCCGTGTCTGGGCTTTCGGCCCGTGAGCTGGCTCATCGTCAAGGCCAACTCTGCATGACCCTAAATTCAACAGGGGTGTTAGAGCTATGAGCACCACGATTTGCTGTTTCCTGGGACAATCTGGTTACATAGTCCTCCTCTCTGCAAAGAGGCACAGGCATTTATACCATCGAAGCTAAAATTCTAGTCTTCCTCATCACCTGGTAACATCCCCTGGCTTTTAACAGTTGTCTTAGGACATGCCACTAAGAGTGGAGATGGCAAACCTCCCCAGATGTGCCATTTTTGGGTTTTGTCACGTTGTTGACCTTGCATTTTCATGCGCACAGAAATAAAGTCCAGATGTGCTCTTCTTCTTCTTGCAGGAGCTCCCTGGATTTCAATGATGACCCTAAAACAGGAGGCTCAAAGTTTATATGTCACAAGGGTCTCTGTCTTGTCGTGGTGCGGAAACTGCCCCTTGAGAGTGCAGACTTTGTTCCTTTCTTACTGCAGCAAGGTTCAGCATGTTGCCCGCCCCCGGGTCTTCAACGTCCTCATCACTCTTCTCTGAACGGAAACTTGCCTGCAGAACTATTTGCTATTGACCAGGGCTTCCCTGGCGGCTCAGCTGGTAAAGAATCTGCCTGCAATGCGGGAGACCTGGGTTTGATCCCTGGGTCAGGAAGATCCCCTGGTGAAGGGAACGGCTACCCACTCCAGTATTCTGGCCTGAAGAATTCCATGGACTGCAGTACACGGGGTCACAGAGTCAGACACTCCCTCCCTTTCCCTTCCAAGGTTCCAAAGTTTCCCCGGAGGTTCAGACCTTGGGATTCAAGGCAGCAGTCTGGCCTGTGATTCTGTGGTCCTGCCCTGATTACCTTTCAAAGGCCTTTGGGCTAAGTTTGTGTCCATCCTTTGCTGACAGATATATCCTGAATCTTTAGACTTAAACGCATTTTCTCAGAAAAAGCCAGCCATAATGTTGCGTTCAGTTCAGTCGCTCAGTTGTGTCCAACTCTTTGCGACCCCATGAATCACAGCACGCCAGGCTCCCTGTCCATCACCAACTCTCGGAGTTCACCCAAACTCATGTCCATCGAGACGGTGATGCCATCCAGCCATCTCATTCTCTGTCGTCTCCTTCTCCTCCTGCCCCCAATCCCTCCCAGCATCAGAGTCTTTTCCAGTGAGTCAGCTCGCCGCATGAGGTGGTCAAAGTATTGGAGTTTCAGCTTTAGCATCAGTCCTTCCAATGAACACCCAGGACTGATCTTCTTTAGGATGGACTGGTTGGATCTCCTTGCGGTCCAAGGGACTCTCAAGAGTCTTCTCCAACACCACAGTCCAAAAGCATCAATTCTTCGGCGCTCAGCTTTCTTCACAGTCCAACTCTCACATCCATACATGACCACTGGAAAAATGAAGCTTATTCATTAGGTTACATAGGATTCTTTTCTTCCATCGATGTGAAATTTAGTTCCCATTCATGGTGAATAACATGGACATATTGATGCAAGAGGGCTTCCCTGGACACTCAGATGGTGAAGAATCCTCCTGCCAATGCAGAAGATTCAGGTTCCATCCGGGGTCAGGAAGATCCCCTGGAGGAGGAGAAATGGCTACCCACTCCAGCATTCTTGCCTGGAGAATCCCATGAACAGAGGAGCTTGTGGGGGGCTACAGTCCACGGGGTCACAAAGAGTCAGATGTGACTGAGCGACTAACATAACACTTGACACAGGACTGGACTGTGCAGAGAACATTTGTTAATAAGAGGTTCAGTTCAGTTCAGTTCAGTCGCTCAGTCGTGTCCAACTCCTCCGCGACCCCATGAATCACAGCATGCCAGGCCTCCCTGTCCATCACCAACTCCCGGAGTTCACTCAAACTCATGTCCACAGAGTTGGTGATGCCATCCATCCATCTCATTCTCTGTCGTCCCTTCTCCTCCCGCCCCCAACCTTTCCTAATAAGAGGTAGTTCAGTGCAGTTCACTCGCTCAGTCGTGTCCAACTCTCCGCGACCCCATGAATCACAGCACGCCAGGCCTCCCTGTCCATCACCAACTTCCGGAGTTCACTCAAACTCATGTCCACAGTCGGTGATGCCATCCAGCCATCTCATTCTCCATCGTCCCCTTCTCCTCCCGCCCCCAACCTTTCCCAGCATCAGAGTCTTTTCCAGTGAATCAACTCGTCACATGAGGTGGCCAAAGTATTTCAGTTTCAGCTTTAGCATCAGTCCTTCAAATGAACATCCAGGATCGATCTCCCTTAGAATGGACTGGTTGGATCTCCTTGCGGTACAAGGGACTCTCAAGAGTCTTCTCCAACACCACAGTTCAAAAGCATTGATTCTTCGGCGCTCAGCTTTCTTTACAGTCCAACTCTCACATCCATACATGACCACGGGAAAAACCATAGCCTTGACTAGACGGACCTTGGTTGGCAAAGTAATGTCTCTGCTTTTTAATATGCTATCTAGGCTGGTCATAACTTTCCTTCCAAGGAGTAAGCGTCTTTTAATTTCATGGCTGCAATCAGCATCTGCAGTGATTTTGGAGCCCAAAAAAATAAAGTCTGACACTGTTTCCACTGTTTTTCCATCTATTTCCCATGAAGTGATGGGACCAGATGCCATGATCTTTGTTTTCTGAATGTTGAGCTTCAAGCCAACCTTTTCACTCTCCTCTTTCACTTTCATCAAGAGGCTTTTGAGGTCCTCTTCACTTTCTGCCATAAGGGTAGTGTCATCTGTATATCTGAGATTATTGATATTTCTCCCAGCAATCTTGATTCCAGCTTGTGCTTCTTCCAGCCCAGCGTTCCTCATGATGTACTCTGCATATAAGTTAAATAAGCAAGGTGACAATATACAGCCTTGATGCACTCCTTTTCCTATTTGGAACCAGTCGGTTGTTCCATGTCCAGTTCTGACTGTAGCTTCCTGACCTGCATACAGGTTTCTCAAGAGGCAAGTCAGGTGGTGTGGTATTCCCATCTCTTTCAGAATTTTCCACAGTTTATTGTGATCCACACAGTCAAAGGCTTTGGCATAGTCAATGAAGCAGAAACAGATGTTTTTCTGGAACTCTCTTGCTTTCTCCATGATCCAGCGGATGTTGGCGATTTGCTCTCTGGTGCCTCTGCCTTTTCTAAAAGCTGCTTGAACATCTGGGAGTTCACGGTTCACGTATTGCTGAAGTACTTTCTTTAAATAAAAAAAAATCAGAAATCAGAAAAAAATTACTTTGGAAAGAAAGAGGAAAAATCTTTTGCTGACTTATGAAGAACCCGGTTTGAAAGAATGCCAAGCTGTAGTTCCCAAGTATAATATCAAGGACTGTGTTTCCCAGTAGGAGGAATCCAGAAGGAAATATGCCCTCGTTCCAGCTTCCTCCTTTCCCTCCCAGTTCCTACTAGCAATTGTCTCCTGGGGGCTCCAAAATCACTGCAGATGCTGATTGCAGCCATGAAATTAAAAGACGCTTGCTCCTTGGAAGGAAAGTTATGAGCAACCTGGATAGTATATTAAAAAGCAGAGACATTACTTTGCCAACCAAGGTCCGTCTAGTCAAGGCAATGGTTTTTCCCGTGGTCATGTATGGATGTGAGAGTTGGACTGTGAAGAAGGCTGATCGCCGAAGAATTGATGCTTTTGAACTGTGGTGTTAGAGAAGACTCTTGAGAGTCCCTTGTACCGCAAGGAGATCCAACCAGTCCATTCTAAGGGAGGTCAATCCTGGATGTTCATTGGAGGGACTGATGCTAAAGCTGAAACTGCAATACTTTGGCCACCTCATGCGACGAGTTGACTCACTGGAAAAGACTCTGATGCTGGGAAAGGTTGGGGGCGGGAGGAGAAGGGGACGACAGAGAATGAGATGGCTGGATGGCATCACGGATTCTGTGGACATGAGTTAGAGTGAACTCCGGGAGTTGGTGATGGACAGGGAGGCCTGGCGTGCTGTGATTCATGGGGTCGCAGAGAGTCGGACACGACTGAGCGACTGAACTGAACTGAACTGAACTGTGTGTCCGCCTTGCCTGTGAAGGATAAAGGTGGGGGGGGGGTCCACTTCCCTGGCCACATGGGCCCCTTTTTGGACCCAAGCATATGCTGTCTGTGTACCTATGCTCACTTAAGTCCCCAGTCAGAATATCTTCCTTCTGCCTTTAACTGACTCCTGGGGGTTGTTTGGGCCGGTGGGCCTGGACCAAACCTCCTAGGAGCCGGAGAAGAGGAAAGGAGGGCGCCAGCGGCAGGCCGTGCGGGTGCAGAACGGTTCCAGGGCGGCCAGCGGCCATGGCGAGGACTGGGAGCGCTCCACGGCGGGGCGTCCTCCAACCCCAGCTCCAGCCTTCCCAGGACCCCCCTCCCGGCAACTCCAGCAGGGCTTTGTCCGGGCCCAGGGCAGCAGCTAGGTTGACCTCCGGCAGTGGGTGAAGGTTTACAGGCCCAACGAGGACCAGCCGTGGGACGTCCGGGGCGCCCGGCATGTCGTCCCGCCACAGGGAGCCGCAGAAGGGCACGTCGCTGCCAGTCAGAACCCGGTAAAACGTGGGCCCCGGGGAAGGGAACGGCAAGCCACATCCGTGTCCTTGCCTGAAGAGCCGCGTGAACACACAGAAAAGCGAAGCGCCAGGACACCGGAAGACGAGTCCCCGGGTCAGGCGGTGGCCGATGTACTTCCGGGGGAGAGCAGAGGCCCCGCTCCCGGAAGGAGGCGGAGGCGGGGCCGAGGCGGAAGTGGAAACGGCTCCCAGGTGCACGAGTCCGGCTGGTTCAAGGCGCCTGGCTGCCTGAAGCTGCTCTTCCCTGGCAGTTCCTGAACGTGTCCCTTTCAGCAAATGGCCAGAGCCTCACAATCTCCTCTAGATAGCTTGTTTGCTTGCCCTGTGCGGGCTCGTGGTGACGGCAGTGAGCTTGAACTTCCGAGTGATGACTTTGCGTAGCACGGGGCTGCTGACTCCGAACCCACGCCGGCTCTTCCCGATCCTCGTGTGGCGCCGGGCGTTGCCGCGGACCCCGGTTCCCCCAGACGTGTGAACAAAGGGAAGGGGCCGCACAAGAGTCAGGGCTGCTCCGAGAACGGGCTCTGCCCCCCCGGGCTCCCTTGGGGCCTGACAACCTGAACTGCGGTGACAACCTGCACAGATGGTGTCGCAGCTGTGGGAACCAGGTGCAGACCTGGACCGACTTCAGGAGGTCTGTCGTGTTGTTAAGACGATGTAGACGCTCTCGAGAGAGGGGAGGGGAGGAAAGGGCAGTGGGCAGGGGTGCCAGCTGTCCCTCTGGACCGGCAGCTCCCCCACCACACCCATGTCGGTAATGTGACTTTTATATCACCTGTACAAAAGCCTGTCTCTCTCCCCGGGAGACGTCACGGGAGCTGCACGGCATGGGGAGAGAGTTAAATTCTCACCAGAAGCACAGGGAATAGTAAACAGTTGCTCTCCTCTCCCGCCTTCTTGCCCCTGGTTTCAATTAGAGATGTAAATATATTCAAATGTTCTGCCTGGTACACCCTAGGGTGGTGCTGGAAATTTGCTGCCCTAGGCAAGATGGGGGAAAAAAGAGCCACAAACCCATATACCCCCTCACAGCTTACAGACCCTCCCATAATAGAGTCACTAAAACATTTTGCTGCCCTAGGCAACCACCTGCTTTTCCTGTAAAACCCATCCTAGGCCTGAATCCAACTCAACCGGGTGGATTCAGATCACAGGAAGACAACCTCAGGTCAGGGCGAAAAACAATTCATGTGCATTCTAATGAATCAGTAAAACAGAACAGTCACCCCTCCAAACTAGACTGCTTTCAAGCTCTTCTTGTTAAACCATGAATCTTTAGTTCTTTGCTCTCAGGAAAAGACTGAAGGCAAAAGGAGAAGGGGGTGGCAGAGGATGGGGTGGTTGGATGGCATCACTCACTCAATGGACACAAATCTGAGCAAACTCCGGGAGATGGTGAAAGACAGGGGAGCCCGGCGTGCTGCAGTCCAGGGGATCACAAAGAGGCAGACGCAACTTATGGTTGAACGACGAAAGCAACATTGCTGTCATATTTCCTTTGGGATTAGAAATTCTATATTAGGAAGAAGGAAAGAGGAATGAAGTGGGGTTTTTTGTTTGTTTGTTTGTTTGTTTTACCAGAAAGAAATTTTATCTCTATTTCCTTCCCTTTTGATCACTTTTCCAGTTTTCATATTATTGTGTGTATCCCATGTCCCTTCCAATGTTACCTGGATGGTCACTGAAAGTGAAAGTCACTCAATCATGTCCGACTCTCAGCAACCCCATGGACGTCCATGGAATTCTCCAGGCCAGAAGGGAATAGCCTTTCCCTTCTCCAGGGGGTCTTCCCAACCCAGGGATCGAACCCACATCTCCCGCATTGCATGCAGCTTCTTTACCAGCTGAGCCACAAGGGAAGCCCGGTGACCACACATTTTTAAAATTCCTTTGAAAAAGAACAAAAATAAGTCAAAGTGAAGGCTGCATCAAATAACTTGGTGTCAGCGTATGCACTGTACCTCTGTCTGACTTGCTTGCTGTGTGTGTGGGCAGCCGGCCCCTCCATTTGTGGGGGCCAAGTCAACAATCCGAATGTAGCCTTCACACCTGTTACAAAAGGAGCTGGCAGATAGTTAATTCTGCCTGCCTACCCATACCCAGAAAGGTTGGATTTGAATTGGATATTCTCAGATCCTTCTAACATCTAAGCTAGAATCAGGACTGGACTTCATGACCTGGCACCTCCTCTAGTTTCTTACCTTGGTCTTTGGTATGCAGGTGGGCCCCCAGCCTGCAAGTTCAGGTTCCATCCATTCCCTACAAACAGTGCTGACTCCCTGGGGTTGCAGGACCCCTCAGGATGATGAATGGAAACCTGTTACAGGCTTTGAATGTGAACTCAAAAGTGTTTCCCCGGGATTCCTGGATCCGGAGGACACGTAGTGTGGACTAGAAAAGAAAGCATCTCGCCCTTTGGAGGGACACGGCCAGAGGAGGACAAGAGGGGCACCTCCTCAGCTCGGGCCGAGCAGCCACCTGCACTTGTCTGTTGGGACCTTGTGAGCTTGGTTCTAGCGGGAGTCTGCACTCGGCTCACATACCAAGTTCATTGTCTCATTTAGTCCTCGCACCTCCTGCAGGGGGGGTGTCACTCCAAGCAAAGGAAGGCAGCCTGGGGGAATTAGCCCCCACGGGGTAAGTGTGCAACAGCGATGACGCTGAGAGGGGACACATGTCCCGCTTCTCTCCACCACACCCAGGATGTGGGGCACTGAGTGAGCATCACATAGGATGGAAGAGAAGCAATGAGAGCCCTAAGCTCTCACGGAAGAACGTTATTCTACCAGCCTAGGAAGACAGGGTGCTGAAACGTCAGGGTCTCCAATAGGAGATCAAAAACTGTGGTGCTGGAGGAGACTCTTGAGGCCCTTGGACTGCAAGGAGATCCAACCGGTCCATCCTGAAAGAAATCAACCCAACTATTCATTGGAAGGACTGACGCTGAGACTGAAGCTCTAATACTTTGGCCACCTGAGGCGAAGAACTGACTCCTTGGAAAAGACCCTGATGCTGGGAAAGATTGAGGGCAGGAGGAGAAGGGGACGACAGAGGATGAGATGGTTGGATGGCATCACTGACTCAATGGACATGAGTTTGAGTAAACTCTGGGAGTTGGTGAAGGACAGGGAGGCCTGGTGTGCTGCAGTCCATGAGGTTGCAGAGTTGGACATGACTGAGCGACTGAGCAACAACAGCATCTCAACAGTAAGAGGGGGAGGGGCTTATAAATGACACAGAAGAGTCAGAGTGTCTGCCAGCGTCTCTCAGGACAGTGAAGCCACCTGTCAGGCGTGAAGGACTCCCCAGCCTGCTTTCCCCCGAGCTGTCCTCTCGAAGCCCTGGCTGCTGCAGGGTGCTGGTGGGCCCGACATGTCCTCTGTCTTCTGTTCCCAAACTCCTCGAGCCCTCGCTTTCAGGTGGAGTCACACACCTGTTGTGCACCTCATAGCTGCTGCAGAAGGTGGTTTTTATGGCCTCTGTAATGAGCTCATTTCTGCGTTAGGCGGCCTCTCAGTCCAGTCAGGAAACTTAACACCTGGAGCTCCAGGTCTTTCTGAAATGCCCTGTATTCTGATACGTGGATTTAGAGTCAGGTTCCAAACCTGAAAGTCAGGGGTTGAAATGTCAACATTTCTCAGCCCAGGAGCCTCCTACCTAGGGGCAGTTTGGGTAGCGTTGCCATGGTAACCTCCAGCCAGTTTCAGATAGCTGACAGTTACCCGGTGCAGGACAAAGGAGGAAAGATCAACTTTCCAGGCCAGGTCCGGTGTGAAGGCTGAAGAATGAGGAAAGCCCTGTTTCCCAGCATGGAGGATTCTGCGGCTCAGAGCGGGGATACAGCACAGGTTTGCAAACACTGATCGTGAGCATCCTCCAACTAGCGCACGCCAATTGTGTTTTCATCTTCCTACCCTGCAGTCTTTATCCTTAAACTATAAACGTCAGCACAAAGAAATCCAATCTGTGAAATCCTTCTTTTGAGTTTAGATGGAAAAACAGACGCGGTGGCTGAGAAACATCATCTTCCCTTCCCACCTGCCTCCTGCCTAGTGGGCTTCAGCATCCAGGCTGAGAGCTGACGGGGCTCCAGTGGATGGAGCTGCCAGCAGACGCTGGGGACTCCAGGGGGGAGAGGCAGGAAGAGTCCCACACTGAGAGAGGCCCAGTGACACAGTGGCCTCCAAGTATCATGTCCATTGGCACCGCCAATACTTGGAGCAAAGAAAAAGCTGTCCAGTCCTTCTTGTAAAATCCATTTGTGTCAGAAAATGTAAGAGCACATTTAGGATTGAGCCATCCGGTTCAGAAACAGATCCACTCTCTGATTTTAAAGGACATCGAATTTCTCTGTACTTGAACCGGAATATTGATGCTGTGAGTATTGACTTGCACAAGGCACACCCAGGAAGGAATCCTGATTAAATGTAATGGGAAAATGATGACCTGTGCACCCCTCGTGGACATCATTATGACATCAACAAGTTTGTCATCTTGCCAGATGAACAAATTTGTATATTAAAAAAAAGAAAACACCCCGGGATCGTGATGAAAGCAAAGCGGTTGTTAACTAAGAGCCGAGACCGTAAATGATGCACGCTTATGACTCAGCCAGGTCAAAAACAGACTGTGAGTCTTGAAACCCTGCCTTGATTATTTGATATCATATGATAATGCAGCACACAGTGTTTGCTAAGTGCTTGCGTAGGAACTAAAGGCTGTGGGCTCTGGTTGCTCGGCCTCTGGGGCCTCCTCCTACGTGTCAGGAAAACGAGGCAGTGCATATTGGTGATTTGCAACCTCCGCTGCACTTTAGAGTCACCTGGGAAGGATGCTTACAAGCGTGGGGTGGGAGTTCCACCCCAGACACAAAGAATTAGAACCTTCAGGCAGATGTGCTTTACACTCACTGTATAAGTACTTCTGAGAGCATCCGGGCTTCAGAATCACCGTACAACTAGCTCGACTCGTCAAATTCGCATTCATTCCAGAATACCGTGTCCTATGGCAGGGATTGGGCTTCCCAGGTGGCTCAGTGGTAAAAAATACACCTGCCGATGCCGGAGACTCAGGAGACATGGGTTCGATTCCTGGGTCAGGAAGATCCCCTGGAGAAGGAAATGGCAATCCATTCCAGTATTCTTGCCTGGGAAATCCCATGGACAGAGGAGCCTGGTGGGCCACAGTCCATGGGGGCTGCGAAAGACTAAACAACAGCAACAAAGGCAGTGACTCCCACCCCTGAGAGCATCTTGGGAGGATCCCTTTGAGGGCCTGGTGCCCGACAGGTGGCTCAGGCAGCTGTTCTGAGCTCCTGACTCACTTGCCTGAGTCTGGGTCTTGGGAACTTGGGTTTCTAACAAGTTCCTAATCAGCCCTGATGCCGCTTTCTGGGTACCAGCCTCTGAGAGTCTCTGTACTAGCATGTATTTACATCCCCAAATTGCACGCAACAAGATTGCGATTTAATAAAATATGTGTGATAGTTTGATGTTATAATTTCACAGCCTAACGATTTCCCATAACAGAATCCCCCAATCAAATGATTGCATTTCTGTGGTTGGTTCTTGGTGACACAGCCCAGGGAAGGAAGACCCTGGGAAGCATCCAGGTTCACTCCCTGGAGGTGTCTGCAGATGGTCCCTAAGCATCACTGCTCAGCCTTCACTGACTTATGATTGCTTGAGTCTTCAGCCCAAACTGGCAGAGACTTTTCATTCCCCAACACACTTTCCTCCTTGCTTCCCCTGCCCCATCCATCGTCGGGGGCGCTGGCTTTGGGACCAGCACACCACGATAAAGCCGCCGGGCAGCCTCCCCTGTGCTATTTCCCAAACCTTTTTGATGCCCCCGCTTCTGGTACCTGGAAGCTTCCTCCTCCCGGGTTCCCGTTGTGGAGCAAGGGCCATGTGACAGGGGCAGCCAGTGAGTGACAAGCTGTGTGTCCTTGTCAGGCTGAGCGTCCGTCACCCAGAAAAGCACACTTTGCCTCTGCCGCCTTCCCAGGCAGTGTCTCCTCTCTCTCAGCCTCAGAAGAAGAATGAGGAGATGTTCCAAGTGATGGGCGTGGAAACACTGATCGAGAAATAAACCAACTGCTGCCAAACCTCCGAGACCCCCAGGCTGTTTGTGACTGCAGCAGAACCCACATCCTGATGCAGACGCCGGGGGTCCCGGCTGCATCGGCCTGTGTTCACACCAACCAAGAATGCTTCCAGTCCTCGGAAGGACGGCCCAGTGCACGGCCAATGCTTCTGCCCCCGTCTCTTCCGTGGGTCTGAACGTCTGCGTTTTGGACCAGGACTTGCAAGCTTGCTACTCTAAAAATCTGAGTACACGTTGCCGCTCCTTCATTTTAAAACTGTTGAATGTTGACAGAAGAATAGTCAGTTCTGGTTTCCTAGTTTTCCCAGTCAATATTTCTTCACCTGTCATGTGATAACAGATACAGAAGACGCCTTCGGGAGGCTTGGCGTCAAAGGTCTGTCTGAGTTTCAGTGGATGTTGGATTCCCAGTGGTCCAGAGCACCTGACTTGGGGCACCCAGGGTCTTCCGGTGTGTGCTGGGACAGTCCCTCTGTGGTGGCGACTGTGCCCCGGTGGCCTTCTCCACAGCCATGTCACTCACCGCAGCCGGTTCTCTGAGGAAGAGCTGGTTGGGAGGAAGTGTTGTCTGTTTTCCTTTCAGTGCATCTTGGCTAAAACCTGTTTGCTTTATACGAGGGCCATCCAAATGTCTGATATCATCATTTCCCCAGTGTCTTCTAGGTAAATACTAGGTACAGAATTCAGAGCTCGACATGAGTCACTGGACCTTCACAGCAACCTGGGAGTAAGTGTTGAACCCACGTCACAGGTCAGGAAACCGAACCTCAGAAAGGGCAGGCTTGTAGCCCAAGACTCAGTCTCCACTGCTCAGTAGCCCAGTCATGCCTGACTCTTTGTGACCCTGTGGACTGCAGCCCGCCAGGCTCCTCTGCCCATGGGATTCTCCAGGCAAGAATGCTGGAGTGAGTTGCCATTGCCTTCTCCAATGCATGAAAGTGACAAGTGAAAGTGAAGTCGCTCAGTCATGTCTGACTGTCAGCGACCCCATGGACTGCAGCCCGCCAGGCTCCTCTGTCCATGGGATTCTCCAGGCAAGAACACTAGAGTGGGCTGCCATGCCCTCCTCCAGGGGACCTTCCCAACCTGGAGATTGACCCCAGGTTTCCTGAAGTGCAGGTGGATTCTTTACCATCTGAGCCACCAGGGAAGCCCATACGTATCCATACATCCCCTCTTTGGGGGAGTCCCTTCCCACTCAGGTCCCCACAGAGCGCTGAGTACAGTCCCCTGTGCTGCACGGTAGGTTCTCCGTCATAGCCTGTTTTACACACGTTATCTGTCAGCAGTGTACATGTGGCCACCCCAGTCTCCTAACTCATCCCACCCTCTTTCCCGTCTTGGTATCCATGCCATTTTTCCCCTGTGTCTCTTTATTTCTGCTTTGTAAATAAGATAGTCCATACCACTTTTTTTTCCACAAGAGGTTTTAAAAGTGCAGAATACAGCCCTGGGCTTGGGAACTCAAAGTTCTTTCAAAAACTGGAATGAATGAACCTCACCCCAAGCAGTGCTCAAAATAATAGCCCTTATGACTATTCTTGTTAGCGACCATCGGTGGTGTAGTATTTTCTCTGGAGTCATTCTGTCTAATTCACTTTATGTATCAGCAAATGGGCTCCTTCAAACAGTTGTCCAAATGGAAAAGATGACCCACTCAGCCACACAGAGTGGGAGCAGGAGGGAGCAGCCTGGATCAAGTGTGTGCAGCCATCTTCATACACTCCGGACCCAAGGCTGATTTGCAGGGGCATGTGTCTGTTTTCATTTTCTCCGGAGACATCCCATAATGCAAAGCTTCTCCACAGGGAGAAAAGTCCGTGGTGGGGCATGAGGGGGCCCAGCTCTGCTCTGAGGATTCGCCTCTGGGCTGGGAGACCCCATGTCAGGGGCCCGTTCCCCTAAGCCCCTACCTCACACAAAGGAGAAGGGAAAGCCCTAACGCTCCTTACCTGGCTCCCAGGCAAAGTAGAAGACAGCTGGCCTGTTTTCAGCTTCCAGTGGGGTGATTCATTAGAGAAACAAAATTAATGCTTGTGAAATTTGGGAGGCAGATTTATCACAGTCTGAGGACCTGCTCATTAAAATTTAATTTCTACAAAGTGGAAATAAATACAGATTTACTGAAGATCTTAAAAAGAAAACAACTAGGGTAAGTGTTGGGAAGAAGGAAAAGAAATAAATTTCTTTGTCCTGAACCAAAGTGGAAACTAAAAATTGTTTTGAATCTTCATCACTGAAAGCTTGAGTTTTACCGAATGCTTTGGAGAAGGGAATCTCTTTTCAAATATATAATCTATTTTGCTTTCAGTTTTTTCCTTTATTTTAAAATATGTACTCGATCACTTTCTAAATGAGTATTTTCAGTCTTGGTTTACCTTTGAGTATGAGGATCTTCCCATCCTATAACCCCACAGTAATGTCTGTGAAGATAAAGGCTGGGGAGACTTCCCTGGTTGTCTAGTGGTTAAGACATTGCCTTCCAATGCAAGTGGTGTGGGTTCTATCCCTGGTCAGCATGAATGCCATGCTGTACAGCCAAAAAAGAAAGAAAAAGGAAAGTATAAAGAGAACTTGAAAAACCCCAGAGGGTTGGAAATTTGAGAAAGGCCATAGAAGCTGATACGAGGATGACTTACTCCAGTTTTGCACTCAAAGGAGGCTTCCTGGAGGAGGGAGCACTTGGCCTCTCTGGGTTTCCTTATTTTTGGTGGTTGTGAGATGCAAGTAAAACATAAGACATTTGTACAGCACTGTCCTGGCATATCCTAAGTCCTCAAGCTATGGTTGTGGTTATTTATTAAATATTCTATGACACACCAGTAATGTATGTATGTGGTCCTTTTGTTTTTTGTTTAGTTGCTTAGTCATGTCCGACTCTTTGCAACCCCATGGACTGCGGCATGCCAGGCTCCTCTGTCCATGGGATTCTCCAAGCAAGAATACTGGAATAGGCTGCATTTCTTCATCCAGAGGGTCTTCCTGACCCAGAGATAGAATCTTTTCTCTAACATGGAATTTGGTCTCATTCCTACTTGCTTGCTTCATCACAGGCCATGTTGCAGAGATGGGGAGGTTTGTTTAATTAGAGAGATGTGTGCAATTTTTCCTAGTGGTTAAACATGCCCTGCAGTGGGGCTCATTCCAAAGTTAACAATTATCTCAACCTTGGGGCTTCCCTTGTAGCTCAGTTGGTAAAGAATCTGCCTACAGTGCAGGAGACCCGGGTTTGATTCCTAGGTTGAGAAGATCCCCTGGAGAAGGAAATGGCAACCCACTCCAGTGTTCTTGCCTGGAGAATCCCATGGACTGTAGCCTGCCCAGGTTCCTTTGTCCTTGGGGTCGCAAGAGTCAGACACGACTTAGCGACTAAATCAGCATCACCGATATTTACCTTACTGGGGGAGCTGCACTCTTTGCCTGTTCTTTCAGGGAGCTCTCCTGCTGAATAAAGCTCAGATCAGTCAAGGCAAGTGTTTCAGAGCATTGTGCCCTGGACCTGGGAGGTGGGTTGTGGGTCACGGGTTGAGGGTCTCCTTGGAGACCCTTTATCTTCACTGTAACATGGTCTCAGCTTGCATGTCTGATTGATCGCTTTCAGCAGGTGGCCTCTGCACCTACATGTTTTTCTTCCAAATTATGTCAGTGTGTGGCATGATGGATAAAGCACTGATCATTTTCTTCCACTAAGAACAAGTGAGACTTTCTGAAAACCTTACCAAGAAGTAACTGTATTGATTCTTTTTATTGTTTTCATAGTTGACCATTTTATCTTATCCAAGTATATGCCCATCTGCCACTGAAGTGAGTGTGGTGTACAGACAGTCTTGGGATGAGGGCCCCCTCTCCCAGCAGATCGTAACCAAGGTCAGTGTGAAGTGACCGGAGCACGAACTGGTGAACCCAGAGCCACAGGCCAGCCTTTAATAATGGCCAGATGTACAAGCTGGACTTTATACCTGTTGTATACAAGTGATTCAGGCCTCTAACTTGCACCTGATTTCTGAATTACTTTGAGACTGAGGGGTCCATCACACCTCTGTCCTGTTTTTCTGTAACACTGAATTGCATTATATGATGATGATGCACCAAACGGAAGCTTATGCGGATCCCAGGGTTAATTTACCAGCCCCATCATCAACCCCCAGCAGAGAGCGCTCTCAGTGGGGACCTGGCTGTGGGGGATACAAGAACGTGTGCCACATCACACCTCTCTGGAGGAACTTCGGACCTGGGTGAGAAGACTTATGGGCAAGAAGTAATTAGAGAATAATACAATTCAGTAGATAGTCAAGCACTTAACCGACTATCAGTTCAGTAAATATGACCAGATTAATGAGGAGAGGAGTTTAATGGCACTGAATAAGAGAGAAGCCTTTTGGAAATAAGGCAAAAACTGGGTTGGACTTGAAATAGTTTTACTCCCTATATGTAAATTTTTGGCAAATAATCCTTATTAATATATACTAATTTTGACAATGTTACATACATTTTCAATATTCAGTATTATAATACATAGGGCCTCCCTAATGGCGCAGATGGTAAAGAATCCACCTGCAGTGCGGGAGACCTGGGCTCGGTCCCTGGTTCGGGAAGATTCCCTGGAGAAGGGAATGGCTACCCACCCCAGTATTCTTGCCTTAAAGTTCCATGGACAGAGGAGTCTGGTGAGCTACAGTCCATGGGGTGGCAAAGAGTTGGACACAACTGAGCAAACGGGCACACACGCATTATAACATGTATGTTTGCCTTGCCAAAATTATTTGCTCAGAATTTGTATGTCTGTGTATGTGAGCATGCTAAGTCACTTCAGTTGTGTCTGACTGTTTGCAGCCTTATGGACTGTAGCCCGCCAGGCTCCTCTGTTTTGTGTGTACAGCTTTGCCAAAAATTATTTATGCACAAAAAGCAACAGAATATAACACATACAACACTGCTACGTCAGGTCCTTTATTGCACACACGCACACACACACATACACACACATACACACATGCACACACACACACCATTATATGCTCCAGCATCACTGAACAATTTGAGGACTCGGAAAAAATGTTGTGTGGCTTCAAAATGTTATTGTACTAATTCTCAACCTTGACCACACAGATAAATCACAGGGGAGCTTTAAAGATTACTAGTGTCTGAAAAGAATCAGGTGTAATTGGGTGCATTCAGGATGGTATAGCCATAGACATCACTGTCTGAAATAATCAAATCTCTTGTTTGGGTGACAGCATCCAGGCAGGACCTGCATTTTAGGGCTTTGGGTAATTCCAGCGTGCAGCCAGGGCGGGAGCGACACTCCTCCAGGCAAAAGTCAGGTATGTTTTCTCTCAAATTCCCTCTCTCAAGGTTCTGTCTTCCAGGTGAGCCTCTTTGGACCTGTCAAAACCATCGCAGAGTTAAACTGTGCAGTAAAATCCCTTCTCCTCCCATCTCTCCAACGCTGGTGTAGAGAGTCACTCTTTCCTTTGTATCTTGAACTGAGGGATAGTCCACATTCCGCCGCCACCAAACCAAAGCAGGTGACATCCATGGACCATTGGTTTTATGGTGTGAAAACTGGGACACATTGGAGGCATATTTCAGACTCCACAGTCCCTCAAGGGGCCAGGCTGAAGCAAGAAGCCTTCTGCAGTCACACCCCCCTGGCCTTCTTAACCATCCCTGCTCTGGGCTCACTCCCTGCCCAGGGTGCCACGGGAGCACATCCTGTTCTCGGCTGATTCTGCAAGAGACTGCGATATAAGGCCTAAGGCACTCACAGTGACTATTATTTATCCCAGGGGTGGGCTGGAGTTGGCGTGAGTGCGCGCGGGGCTGCTTAGCCACTCTGTCTTATCTGACTCTTTGCAACTCAATGGTGTGCAGCCTGCCAGTCTCCTCTGTCCATGGGATTATCCCGACAAGAACACTGGAGTGGGTTGCCATGCCCTCCTCCAGGGCATCTTCCCGACCCAGGGATCGAACCCGAGTCTCTAGTGTCTCCTGCATTGGCAGGTGAATTCCTTACCATTGCGCCACTGGGAAGCTTCTACCAGCTTACGAAAACTAATTGTGAACATCTCGTCTCGGTTCTGTACTGAGGGAAGTCATGTTGATAGCTTGAAAGCATCCACCGTGGGATGTGGCGGAGAGACTGAGGATCTAGAGCAATCGTGTAAGTAGAAGCCATGAGAGCAGCTGTTGGATAAAGGAGCGTTGCAGATAATTTTAAGGCCGTTCTGACTCAGGGGAAGGTGGTTCCATCACGCATTTGCTCTTTGGTGCAGAGTAGACATGCAATTTGAGGATCCAGGGAATGAACCAGACCTCCCACCTTCAGAGGTCACAGGCTCATCAGAGCAGGTCACACCAGAACCGAAAAGATGGCTGCACCATGGGGGAAGGGACTTTGGAACTTTCCAAGATACATGAGGCCTTAGTTACAGGTAGGAAGTGACCTGGCAGGAGCAGAAAACAAGCCCGTTCGCTGGGTCTCCTTCCACCTAGACACTCTTTCCTCGGTCGTTCTCTCCTCCCCCGGATGGCTCTCACTGCCACCCAGACACCCCGGGGCCTCCTCTGGGTGGCACCCCGGCTGCCTCCCCACCTCTCCCGTGGGTTCTGCTCTGTTGCCTCCCATGCTGCTTCTCTTCCCTCTAGAACTGTCTTCCGTGGGGCTCTCCCCCAAACCCCGAAGGTTTGCTGACGGTCTCTTCGCCGCTGTTCCCGAGGAGCAGCTGGCAGTCTCCATCTCTCTGTTTCCAGTGGTGGTTTCACACACGTGGTTACTCCATCCACGAAGGAAGACATTCTGGTTTTGCTCCTACATCCCGGGTCACTCCTTCTGAGTCTCCTCTGCTGGAGGGTGTTCCCCATCACTCCAGCTCTCTCACGTGGGAGGGCTCCAGGGCTCTGTTCATGGTCTTTTCCCCTCCTTTACATGAATGAACTCCGTGACCTCAGCCAAGTGTACGTCTTTCAGTGCCAACCATACCCTTTAGAACTTACAAATTCCTATTAGGTCCAGACCCTCCACTTAACCCCCAGATTCATATTCCACTCAATATTGCCCCTCGGGGGCCTAATTAGCATCTGGAATGTAACACATTTGAGACAGAACTACCGACCCCCCAACACGCACACGTATTCATGTCCTGCCCTCCCTGTGCTACCTCCCATCCCAGAACACCATCTTTCTGCTTCCTCTCCTTTGAGCTCTCCGTTTCTCCACACCCCACATCCAGTCCACCAGAAACTGATTTGTCTCTGCCTGGAGAGCACACCCAGGGTCTGGCCTCATCAGTGACCTCCACGGTGACCTACTGGTCTAAGTTTCCATCGCACCCCAAGATCGTGCCTTAGCCTCCTAACCGGGTTCCCAGTGTGCATTGCGGCCCTCCTGCAGAACATGCTCAACACAGCCATTCCTCCAAACCGTGTCAGCGCGTGGTCGTTCCCCTGCTCAAAACCCTCCCCAGGGTCTCCGTTTCTCTCTGAAACCAGAGTGCCTACACGGTCTGGGGCAGGGGTCCCCAACCTCCAGGATCTGAAGCCTGATGATTTGAGGTGGAGCTGATGTAATCATAATAGAAATAAAGTGCACGATAAACAGAATGTGCTGGACTCTTCCCCAAACCATCCCCTTCCCCCTGGCCCAAGTCCTTGGAAAAACTGTCCTCCACAAGACTCGTCCCTGGTGCCAAAATGCTGGGGACGCTGATCTCATGGACAGAGCCCCTCATGATCAGGTCCCTATGTTTCTCCCCTCCTCAAGTCCTTCAAACCTCATGAGCCACCTCACAGTTCCCCAAACCCAGCACTAGGCTCCCCTTCCTGGGCTCTTTGGTACTTCTCTCTCTGCTTGGAAAGTCTCCCAAGTATCGCATTTTCATTGAGGCGACTATTTAAAGTTGCAGTTCCTCTCCCTTTGGGACTGTTATTACCAAGCTCACTTTTCCACTGGCTCTTTCACCACCTGACAAATTGCATAAACAGTCCCATCACGTTAGTGCTATTTGATTCCAGAGTCGGGTACTCAGAACAGCAGGAGACAAGACATTATCAGAATTTATTTGGTGCCTGAATTTCAGATAGCGAGCAGCAAGAATTTGGGTAACAAGAGATTTACCCAAATATTTACCTGTAGATGTGCAGTTCCCATATTTGGAAAGCCGGGAATCCTTGCTAAATTTGCTTATTTATTTTGCTTACCGCACTCTGCAAGTGAGAACATAAATGCATGGAGTTTTCCTGTCTAGCTGACGGTGGTCTTCTACAACAGCATCGAGCACGACACAGGCATCTAACAGAGGAATGTTGGCCAGCTGAGGTAAGGGAGGGAGGAGAAGAAGCGAGAGGCATCCGCTAAACATAGACGGACACGGAGGTCAGGACATTTAGTACCTTACATCTCCTCCAACCCTAAAATGTCCGCATTCAGCAATGCTGATCCCATTAATTCCAAAAGAAAACAGCAACGCAGTCCCAAGATCAGACGTGAAGCATCATTGCTGTTTGAGGTCTCAATTCATTTCTGTGTAACTCCACTCACTTTGGAGGGTTCCAGGTCATGAGTCCCATCTTCTGAAAGTAGGTATCATCTCCCCCAACCACCCTGGAAGCCGAGAGCCCATGTACCCCACGGGTCCTCCATAAGATGTACCTGTCCCAGACACTGATGCAACTTGCGCAGAGAGCCAAAGACCCCCACAGGCCCTCTGTCTGCAGAGAAGCTCACAGAGGCTGTGTCTCTGACCACTTCCTGGCGGCGGCAGCAGAAATGAGTGTCTGGGTCGGGCCCGCTCTGCCCTGTGGCCGCAGCCCTTATGGGAGCTCAGGGTTACCCTCTTAAAGCAGCTCTCATGAGGACTTTCTGAGCAGTTTAATTTCCTTTGATAAACTTATTTCTTTTTGGCTTAAAATAGACAGAGGTGGGCTTTTGGCTTTTGCAGGTTGGTACCAGGTCTTACTGGGGGAGACTGAAGGTGGGAGAAGAAGGGAAGGATGGAGTCTGAGATGGTTGGATGGCATCACTAACTCAATGGACATGAGTTCGAGTAAGCTCCAGGAGTTGGTGATGGACAGGGAGGCCTGGCGTGCTGCAGTCCATGGGGTCGCAGAGAGTTGGACACGACTGAGCGACTGAGCTGAACTGACCAGGTCTTAAAGGGAGAAGTTCTGGTTACTAGGACACTTCCCGCTTCCTCTGGGAGAAAAGGACGGGAAGCAAATTTCCTGGTAGGTCAGTCTTTTTTTTCCTTCCCCATTTGTACTTATCTTTCTCCCCCCACTTTAAAAAAAATTTACTTTTAATTGAAGCATAATTACTTTACAATAGTGTGTTGGCTTCTGTTGTACATCAAGACGGATCAGCCACAGGTATACACGTCTCCCTCCTGAACCTCCCTGCACCCCCCACCCCATCCCACCCCTCTAGGTTGTCACAGAGCCCTGGGTTTGAGCTCCCTGCGTCACACTGCGGTATGGAGAGTCTTTAAAAAAGAAAACAACTAGGAATAAAACTGCCATGTGAGCCACAACCCCACTATTGGGTATCACCGCTGAGGAAATCATAGTTGGAAAAGACACATGTGATAACTGCAGCACTATTTGCAATAGTTGGAAGATGGAAGCAATCTAGATGGTCATCAACCAATGAATGGTAGCTTGGGTTTTTAACTGCACTTTGAAACTTTCACAGTTGAAAGGCTCAAAATCGTTTATAAATTGCTATTGTTTTGTCACTAAGTTGGGTCTGACTCTGCGCGACCCCGTGGACTGTAGCCCACCAGGCTCCTCTGTCCTTGGGATTCTTCAGGCAAGCATACTGGAGTGGGTTGCCGTTTCCTCCTCCAGGGGATCTTCCCGATCTCAGAATCCAAACCGCGTCTCCTGCATTGGCAGGTGGATTCTTTATCACGGAGTCACCTGGGGAGCCCCTTTTTATGAATTATTTGACTGAAAAAGAGTCCATCCGGGCCAGAATTCCTGAGGCTCAGGACTATTGATGTCTTGGGGTAGATGGTTCTCTGTCGTGGGGGGTCCTGTCATTTACTGGAGGATGTCTCCCAGACTCCCTAGTTTCTACCCAGGAGTGCCTGGGAGCATCCTCCCCTGCCCATGAGAACCAAAAATGTCTCCAGACACTGTCCATCCAGCGCTCCCCCAGGGCAAAATCAGCCCGGCGTCAGCAACCTCCAATCCAGAGGCAGTTACACTTGTCCTCCGCGAGTTTCCTTGTCATGTGAGGGAGCCACGGCACAGGGGCAGAAACACAGGCAGTGCCTCCCCCGTATCCAAGGATGTTGCTCTCAGGGCCCCTAGGCGATTCCAGAAACCATGATGGTGCGGAACCCTATGTATGCTGTGTTCTTTCCTATACATGCATACCTTCGATAAAGCTTAATTTATAAATGAGACACAAGAAGAGATTAACAACAAATAATAATAATAAAATAGAGCAATTATAACAAGAAACTGTGATAAAAGTTATTTGAATGTGATCTCTCTTTGTCCCAAAATAACTTATTGCCGTTTCCTTCTTAGTTAAGCCCTTATCACGCACCGTGGTAGGAACTTCTGCCATTTGAGGTGTGATAGCAAAACTAGCATGAATTTCTTCTTCCCAATTTCATGGAGAAAGGATGCCTTCTTACTGCAGATCTTAGCTGTCTAAGCACACTGATTTTTTTTCCTGTCTTTGTGACATTGAGAATTTGGACTTTTCACTTAAAAGAAAGTGAGCTTTGGCGTATCAGAGTTGCCAGCATGACTTCTCTTGTGCTTTGGGGCCATTATTAAATAACATCAGAGTCACTTAAACACCAGGGCTGTGATCCGTGGCAGTAGACGGGATAACTGAGGGGCTGGTAAGTGACAGAGGGAAGGGACACCAGGGACAAAGGGAAGATCCACGTCCCGGGCAGGATGGGGCAGGTCAGTGAGAGATTTCATCACGTGACTCAAAACCGTGGGCAGTTTACAACTTATGAATTATTTCTGAAACTTCCCATTTTAGTGTTTTTGAGCTGTGGGTTGGCTGCAGGTAACCGAAATTGCTGAAAGTAAAACCAAGGGTGGGGGAGAGGACTAGATGATTGTTCGTTGGGTGTGAAATTCAGAAAGAGTGGATTTCGTCCAATGCATTCCTTATTGCTATATGAAAAATAAAACACAACAGTTTCTTTGAATCATAAATACTCTATATTGTCTTATTGCTAAAATATCTACGAATTAGTCACTTCTCTATTATTAGAAATGCCACACTTTTACATCATATAGCATTTCTTGAAATGACTTGGCTGTCTAAAGTTAAAATCAGTAATGATGTATTTGGGAAAGTATATAATTGTGGATAGGTAGATATATTTAATGTTTTTCCCCCAGATAAAACTTTGTTTTCTGTCAGCCTCTTCTTCCTTAGGCTCTAATGCTCTGTTATTTTCATGTTCATGTTGTGTTTCATAGTATCTATTACTCCACATTTTACATTTCCTGGAAGTTTTATTAAAGCCATTTATTTGTAATAATAAGGTAAACAAGATATTTATAGCAGTCTCATTTTTAAAAATACTGTAAACACATATTACAGACCTAATGACCATAGCTGGAATCTTGATATGTAGAAAATCTGTCATTAACACAACAGAATTACTGATTTTCCAGCACAGCCATAAGATAGGTTATGGCCAACAGCAATTCCTAAAGATTACAAAAAATTAAGAAAGCTATTGCTAATATTATAAATAATTGATTATCATTTATTACAAAATAATTACCTTTAAGCAATTATCACAGTTAACAAGCAATTGCTTCGGGATTATTGCTTAATTACTATTAAACAGCAAAGTACATATGGCATATAAAATTCATTGTTTATTATTATTTTTACAAGCACAGATGGCTTGGTACAATCAGGAAGACTGATGGAGAGTAATCTTTTTTTAATGTAATTACCACATGACTATGTCAGATGATTTTTTTTTGTTTTGCTAACATTATAATGTTATTTTAATTAAGAGGCTAAGGACAGTAATTTTTCCCACCTAATTAGACCAAAAGGAAAAGAGATATTCAGGATATTTTAAAAACTTGATTATAAAAAAATTAAATTTCATAAATATGAATCACATTGGTACATTTATCCTTGCTTTTATCTTAGATAGGAAAAAATGCATTTAAAAAAATCTTGTAACTCAGTGACAGTTCAGTATATCATAAAACTCTAATGGCCTGCAATAAATAATAAAGTATCTATTGTGGATGTGTGTATAGCTTTGGAAACTGTAGTGATGGGAAGAAAAGAGAGCGCCAGTGATGACTGATAGTTCAGAAGATACTCAGATTTCTGCAGGTCTTTGTTAGACCAATACGGCTATTCATAAACGTTACACACGATTCCACACCACTTTTGTAAATACAAGACTGGCAATATGGACGGATGATTTTCTTTAGGGGGGTTTCTGCACCACCACCGTCTTCCTGCAAAACTCTGAGACCCACCTTGCGTTTCCTGCAATTAAGCCCAGCACGAGGTTTGTCCAGCTTTAAACAAAACCAAATGTGTCCAGAAAATAAGCTTGTCCCGGAGTGAGTGCCTCCAGCTCTTGAGAGGATCAGGGTTTCCCAGGAGAGCTGATTCATAGCAAGTGTTGCCCTGAAGTCTAGGGCATTTAAGGACTGAGTTTCAGAGCAGACCCTTGCTTTTGAGGGGAAAAGCAGCCTTGTGTGCAAAACACAGACGGTCAGCCGACTTTCTGGAGGTGGTTGGAAGATCTGTTTGGTCAAACTGAAGAGCTGGCTGGAAGTTTGGCTCTTATCTCTGGTCAGAATCACTGCTTTGGGCCACAGATGGTTGCAAGATGTTGGTGCATATGGTTGTTTCTGACTCTAGGGCCATCAGCATGGTCATCTCCTGACAGCATGCTTGGATCTTTCAGCACTGCCCAGGCAGATCCTGAACAGGTGCTGAGGGTTCTCCCTGGAGTGCCCATGCCATCCATCCCGGCCACCGGGGTCATGGGACTGCTGAAAGCTGTGCTCAAGTCCCAGGATCCGGCTGTGCGATGACACAAAGCCTGGTTCCCAGGGCGCAGCGGTGACCTTGTGTGGATTCTGCAAAGCTTCCTCTCCCCGGTGGACGCCAGCACCTTCCTCTCCTAAGGCAACGCCAGGCTCCAAAATCATGTGTTCTCTGGAAGACACGTTACTTCCTGCTTAGAAGTGAAGCCATGTGTTACTCTCAAAAACTGGGAGCACTCAGGGCTGTGTGACCCTAGGGGCCTGTCCCCAGGGTGTGGCCACCTGCCACCAGTTCACCAGCAAGTTCTTCGAGCTCGTGACCATCCCCACTCACCAGGCCTCTAGGAGAAGGGATACAGCGTGCACCAAGAGCCTCCTCTCACTTTCCCGAGCTGAGACCGTCAAGGGCCAGCGTCTGGGATAAGTTGGAGCTCACTCCTCTTCCTCTTGGTAGTTTTTTTAGCCTAAAGATTTATTTTCAAGTTCCTAAGAGTTCAGGCCAGTGACTATAGACATATCACTCTAATCTATCTGAGCTTGCTTTTCCCCCATCTTACAGTGAACAGACTTTCAACAGCCCGCCTCTGAAGTGGCAGAATCCTGCTCATGGTGCTTCACCTGAGTTTTGTCCTGGTCCCAGGCGATTCTCAAGGCTGGCCACATGTTACCATCATCTGGGGATCTTTTAGAGGCCACCTGAAGCCAGGACCCACGCACATTCTCACATACCAACTAAGGAGAGGGTACAGGCAAGAGAGGCAGGTAAGCCTACTAAGGCTTTCCTCCTGCCTAACGTTAAACCCTATGATTCATTCCCACTAAGTAAATACAGCTTTTTGAAAAAAAAAAAAAAAAACAAACCCTGTAATTGTCTATCAGAGAAATGATGCAGAAGAACTGGGCAGAATAGTCAGACTTCTCCTGATTCAAGATGTTTTTAAAAAGAACAGAAAGAGAAGAAAGAGCACGGTACTCATGACTAGTGTGTCGTTCAGTCTACTCTGCGAAGAGTCATCCATTCCAATTGAACAACTTTGTTATATTCTAGAAAAAACCATGAATTATGAATTTCAACATGTTTCAGTCTCGGTGGTTTATAAGGTTTCTCTCTCAACTACTCAGCTGCGTCATTAGCAAACGCAGGTCTAGGCAGCAGGTGAATGGGTGAGCACAGCTGCATTTCAACAGAATCTATTTGGAAACTCTATTCGGGGCTTCCCAGGTGGCATTAGTGGTAAAGAACCTGCCTGCCAATGCAGGAGATATAAGAGATGTGGGTTCAATCCCTGGGTTGGGAAGATCCCCTGGAGGAGGAAATGGCAACCCACTCCAGTACTCTTGCCTGGAAAATCCTGTGGACAGAGGAGCCTGGTGGGCTACAGTCCACGGGGTCGCAAAGAGCTGGGCACAACTGAGTGACTAACAGTACTATTTGGAAAAGCAGGCATGGCTGAACCCACAGACGGCAGTTGCTGACCCCCGCTAACTCCTAGCATCACAAACTTAACGCCAGTTTGGCAACAGGCTCAGCAAAGTACATCGAATCATCTCCTGTGGGAGCTTCAGCCCCAAGTTCCTCTCTGTCACGGAACTGCAGTGAAGTATTTTGTATTGTTTTCGCTTCACTTCTGTTGCTATTATAGAATGCGGATCTTTGAAAGAAAGAAGTAAGAAACAGTTCTCAGAGGTTTCTGAGATGCTCTTTCTGGGTTATAATCCTCAAATTTGGCTGAAATAAAATTTTCCACTTCTTTGATTAAAGAAAAAAAAAAGAATCTTTGATTCCCCTGCACAATTCCCTCACAATACCCTTAGTGATTAAAAAAACAACACAGAGGCTGGGCTGAAAGTCACGTCCACTAATAAGAGCAATCACATCTAGTAAAAACTCTGATTCCTTTGCAAGACTAAGGCAACCAAACAGAATGTCTGCTTCCTCCGATCTCAGAAGTCTACATTCAATAGCTGGGATGGATTTTGCCAGTGAGAGAGATAAAGTTTATCAGGCTTTAGAAATACAGATTCAAGGATCACTTGGAGGTTAATTGGAAATGAGTAAACCCCAAAAGTTCACATAGGTTACAGGGGGAACCAAGGAGCTTGTCTCTAAGTGTGGTTTGGCATTAAGATTGTGTCAGCTAGGTCTTGTCACGAACTTTCACCCAGGCATTTCATTTATTTTCATTTTTTTCTTCTGTGATTTTCTTTTTGTTGCTGGAGTAAACATTGAACTAGTGGAAAGTAAATTCAGATTTCAGAGAACCAGTCTGGTTGTTAACCTGCTTTTGTTTCAACTTGATGAACCCTACGGGGACCTGTCCACACCTCAGAAAGAGGACAGACATCGTCTCGGACCACGAATCGTAGACTCCCAGGAATCACAGAATTCCAACTGGAGGAGCATGGAGACCAGCATGTTCCATGTCCACTCTCCCACCAGCATGCTCTTCATCCTGGAAAGCCCTCCTTTGGGATGGCACGCCCCAGGGACCCTGGCCAGGCAGGTGACGCCGCTGAGGCTGGACAGCAAAGGAAGAGGGATGGAGGGAGGTCGCTTCTGTCTCCAGGTGAAGAGCCTGGAGTCCTTGACCAGCAGCTTGTTGTCCAACGGATGCCGATGGCCCAGCTGCTGCCAATCCCTGCCTTGGAGAAATGTAGCCTTTGGGGTTTCAGACCTAATTTCTGAGGACTGGTGTGGAAATTCCCAATTAGCCAGTATTGGTGCTTCTTATTTCAGGGAAAGGGCCAATCTCCCTGTGCATGCCAGCGGGAGCCGGTGGGGTGGTCATCTGCTTAGGGCCCCTGCTTTAGCTCTTGGAAGAGTATTTATGTTTCAGGGATCTCCCTTAATTACAGAGAAAATAATTTGGGGGGAGGATAATGAAATCATTACCAACAACTCTCTTAGTGGCTAGTCACTGAGTCGTGTCTGACTCTTGGCGGCCCCATGGACTGCAGCCCTCCAGGCTCCTCTGCCCATAGGATTCTGCCCATGGAGTGGGTTGCCATTCCCTTCTCCAGGGGATCTTCCTGACCCAGCAACTGAACCTGGGTGTCCTGCATTGGCAGGCAGATTCTTTACCATCTGAGCCACCAAGGAAGCCCTATCTTAATGATAAGAGCAAATTAAGAGATTTTAGTGGCAAAAACTGTAGGCAGAGGGGTGGGAAAGCCTCCATCATGAACATCACCATTCTCATACACTGCTTAGATGGATCCAGGGCAAAACTATTGGTGGGGAACACCTGTCCAGTGTGTCTCAGTATTGTTAAGTTATGCCCCAAAATTACCCTGCGTTAAAAATACTCTATCCACGACTCCCTCACAAACACACTACATAACAATGAACTGAACAACCTATGCAAATCTGATACTAAGGATGGGCAATTACTGCTTCCTCCTTGATTTGATGACTGATAAAAAGACTAACTGGAGGGGGGAAAAAAGACCAATTCAAGTAAGGACATATGCAAGGAAACTTCACCAAGAAATGAGCCTCAACGAGGCAGCCAGCGATGGAGGCATATACACACCTCAGACGAAGGAAGGAAAAGGGGTTCCAAACTTCCAAGAGGGAGAGGCAAGTTATGGGAAGATAGGGGAGGAAAGCTACGTGAATGAAGATCATCTTGTTACGCAGGTAAGAGTCTCTCAGGTGATGAGATTCCCATCTGGAGTCGCTCTCTTCCTGGTAGGAGAACACCATTAGCAGTGGGAATTTCCTTTACAAAAGGAGGATTTTATTCCCTATTTTTAGGCAGCTGGTGGTAAAGAGCTTTTCCTAAGTCTGCTGGGACTCAGTTGCCTTTAGTTCAACCAATCCGTGAGCCAAAGAGGCATATTTTGGGTGGCTCATCCTAGTGAACTCCACGTGTGTTAGTTGCTCAGTCGTGTCTGACCTTTCATGACCCCATGGACTGTAGCCCGCCAGTCTCCTCTGTCCATGGGATTCTCCAGGCAAGAATACTGGAGTGGGTTGCCATTCCCTTCTCCAATGGCCAGTGCCAACCTGGGTCTTGTTTCAGGGGTGGGAGGTTGTCATCTTAACAAGTGCCTTCCAGTCATAAGAACTGACTAGTGAAAGATGATTTTATAACAGAATTCTAACTATAGAAGTTTTAGTCTCACACAACATAGCTTCATCTTTCAACTTATTATACCCACCTAGGATGGGGCTTCCCCAGTGGCTCAGTGGTAAAGAATCCTCCTGCAGTGCAGGAGATTTCTGTTCAATTCTTGGGTCGGGAAAATCCACTGGAGGAGGGATAGGCTACCCACTCCAGTATTCTTGGGCTTCCCTGGTGGATCAGCTGGTAAAGAATCCGCCTGCAATGTGGGAGACCTGGGTTTGATCCCTGGGTTGGGAAGATCCTCTAGAGAAGGGAAAGTATTCTGTATTCAGTACTCCAGTATTCTGGCCTGGAGAATCTCATGGACTGTTTAGGCCATGGGGTCGCAAAGAGTCGGACATGACTGAGAGAGTTTCACCTTCACTTTTCACTTTCAAGGATGAAAAGCTATGAGTTGGAGCTATGGAAGGTGTGGTATAATTTTGGGGTGCCCTTAGTGGGTGGCAGGAATCTGCCTGCAGTGCAGGAGACCTTTGTTCAGTCCTTGGTATGGGAAGATCCCCTGGAGAAGGGAGTGGCTACCCACTCCAGTATTCTTGCCTGGAGAACTCCATGGACAGAGGAGCCTGGAGGGCTGCAGTCAATGGGGCACAAAGAGTCAGACACGACTGAACGACTAACACTGCTAGGGCCAGCGTGTTCTCACAAGGAGGTATCGTCCTCATGGGTTCACGGCCATCCAGACATTGCCTGTCAGTTCCCCAGGGGCCTGGAAAAGCAAGTTTGGTAGCACTGGAAGAGGCAAGAATCTGATAATGAGTGTTTCTGTGGGTGTGAGGACTAGTTGGCTGGGACACAAGGGGGAAATGAAAGTGTTTTCGCTTTTGGGATGTTGGCACCTTGTGAGTTCATGACCTGTTTTGCAGCTCAGTCGTGGAATGGCTCCGTGAGCGAATGAACAAACGGGCCCAGCACAGAGGCTGCGGCGTAGCAAGAAGCCAGCTCAGTGTCTTGGCTGAAGAAAGACGGGAGAGGTGAGAGACCGCACAGGCTGTCACCCCAGCCCTGGACGCCTCCGTCGAATGGTCCCCAAAGGAAAGCCGGGTGAAGTAGGAGAAGTTGTCTCAGCAACTTCCGGGAACAGATCCTGTGTCTTTGCTGAACACACCACCGAGGCCAAGACGATGAATTCTTTGCGGGTGTCTCCTCGCTGGCAGGGGTACCCTGTTCTTCTGCTTCCTCCCTTCTGTGGCATCTTTCTACGTGTTTCTGCCCACACCTCTCTATATCCCTGTAGTTATTCATATGAGCTGGGCTGTGCTAAGTGGCTTCAGTCATGTCCGACCCTTTGTAACCCCCTGGACTGTAGCCCACCAGGCTCCTTTGTCCATGGGATTCTCCAGGCAAGAGGACTGGAGTGGGTTGCCATTCCCTTCTCCAGGGGATCTTCCCGACCCAGGGATCAAACCCCCATCCCTTACATCTGCACTGGCAGGAGGGTTCTTTACTACTAGCGCTACCTGGGAAGCCCGATTATTAATATGTATGTAATTAAATATTGTGAGATAACATGCAGCAAGATTGGAGGGCAAACAGGTGTTGCTATGGAAAGCAAAGTTAAATTATTTGGAAGACTTTGATACAAGCACGACTTTATTTTAGACTTTTTCCCAATGAGTGTAGGTGAGGTTGTTGTAAAGGTGCAGATGATGCCTGTATTTAATTGAAAAGAGAATAAGGAAGAAGAGAAACAGAACTCTAGCAACAGAACATTGGTCTCACAGTCATCGCCAGAATAGGGTGCCTCATGTTCCAGAGACCTTTCGGGATGAAATGTTTATATATGGTGGTGGCTGAAGCTTTGGAGCCCAGGTTCAAAGCCATTACTCCCACTTGGGTGAGTTAGGAAATGAGATTTCTCTGACAACTGGCATTCCATCTGTAAGATTTTCAACCCTCCTATAGGTGAGAGGTAGAGCTTTGAGGAGTCACAGCTGCCTCTGAGGAGAAGGCAGATAGATCCTCAGGCTGGCTCCCCGTCTCCTCTCTTCTAAGGCATTTTAACTCAGCCCGGGGATGTGTTATGCAAGTGGGCATCTCCCCCTCTGAGGAGTGAAAGTGAAAGCCACTTAGTCCTGTCCGACTCTTTGCGACCCCATGGACTATATACATCCATGGAATTCTCCAGGCCAGAATACTGGAGTGAATAGCCTTTCCCTTCTCCAGTGGATCTTCCTGACCTGGGAATCGAACCAGGGTCTCCTGTATTGCAGGCGGATTTTTTACCAACTGAGCTATCAGTCCACCTCTGACCATGCCCTACTCTTGGTGTTACGATAGCCGAGCACTGAGGGGTGCCATCTCTTTGGCCAAAGGATCTCGGCCTGCAGAGGGCCCTGTCTGGCACAGGGAGGCTGCCTGCCGCTTGCCAAAACTGCTCATTCCAGCCTGATGGCAGCCCCTGGCTTCCACGTTAGAAATGGGCCTGGAGCTTAGAAGATGTGGTGACAAAAAATAATCAGCGCTCAGAATGGATTCGATATCCCCCTTTTTATAAAACCGGTTCATTGAAGGTACTTATTTATGTGCTGTCAACACTAGCATTCTTTTTTTTGTTTTTTTACTGTAACCTTGTGCTGCGCTAAGTCGCTTCAACTGTGTCTGAACTTTGTGACCTCCCCCCGCCCCCCACCTCCATGGACCGGAGCCCGCCAGGCTCCTCTGTCCACAGGCTCCTCCAGGAAAGAATACTGGGAGTGGGGGGCTGTGCTTCTCCAGGGGATCTTCCCAACCCAGGGATCAAACCCATGTCTCTTACGTCTTCTGCATCGGCAGGCGGGTTTTTTTTTTTCACCACTAGCGGTACCTGGGAAGCCCCCACTCTGAGTGTTCCTTTTACTCTGCTGTAAATCAAGGAGCAGTAGAGAACGTTCTCCAGCCAGTAGACGTTCACTGGCCTCTGTGTTCTCTGCCAGGCCCGCTCTGGGCGCTGCCTGGAACAGCGGGATGCGTGGGAAGAGCGGACTCAGTCGGTGGGAGGCGCAGTCCCCTCTCCCTCCCTCCCTCCCTTTCTCTCCGTCTCGGCCTGTCTGCAACTATCCGTTTCGCGCCGGCAGCGCGGCAAACGCTGCGTCTCCATGGGCGCCTCTGTCGGACCTCCTCTGTTGCGTAGACTCACAGTCGGGTGGAAGACAGCAGCGATCCGTGTCAGCCACGTTGAAACGTGCCCTTTGAGGCCCTTGCGCACAAGGAACACACGGAGCCGCAGCAGAAAGGCGCGGTGCTCGGCCCGCAGACGCCGCGGGCGCTGACCGGCGGCCCAGTCCCTCAGCGCGGTCGGCGGCCCGGCCCGGGATGCGGCGGCCGCTCTCACCGGCTCCTTGCTGCGCTCTCTCAGACGTTCTGCTGCTTCAGACAGAAACGCCGCTGTCTTCCCCACCCCTTCCAGAGGAAAGCTGTTTTTCTCCCCCATCTGACCCTCCAGAGCATTCTATTCTGTGCAGATGTTGGTGGCAGGATATGAGAGGCTTTCCTGGCAAACGAACAAGTCTGTCTTTCTAACAAAAATCAGCAAGCAGCCAAATGCGCAGGAGACGCAGGGTCGAAAATAGCTCGAGATAGAGGCCAGCTCACTCGTAATAGAGACCTGGCCTTCGTCTCAGGGCGGACGTCATCATCATTGCCTGTTGGAATTTAGCTAGAAGGTGGGTTCTTCTCTTTCAACTGTCAGAGCTTTGGGAACAGATGGCTCTCTTCCTCAGGGGCACTTGGTGGCTGATTGGCAGTGTGAGGCAGAAACAGGCAGAATTGCAGAAAAATCCTGTATATTGGACCCTAGCAGCCTTTTTTATTTGGATTATTTTCCTCTGAGTGATGACAGCAGAAACCACGCAAATGCAGAAACCCATCCAGAGGAGATTTTGCAAGATGTATGAAAAGTCTACCAGAAAGCCATCATTATCTTCCACTTAAATGCGGAAGAGCCCCACATACAGCTGTGTCTTGTTGAAATGGCCCTGACCTGTCACGTTTAGAGTGACCCAAGTCTGTAGTCAAAGCTATGGTTTTACTAGCAGTCCTGTACGGATGTGAGAGTTGAACCATAAAGAAGGCTGGGTGCCGAAGAATTGATGCTTTCACACTGTAGTGTTGAAGACTCTTGAGAGTCCCTTGGACTGCGAGGAGATCCAACCAGTCCAGCCTAAAGGAAATCAGTCCTGAATATTCATTGAAAAGACTGCTGCTGAAGCTGAAACTCCAATGCTTTGGCCACCTGATGCGAAGAACTGACTCATTGGAAAAGACCTTGATGCTGGGAAAGATTGAAGGCAGGAGGAGAAGGGGACGACAGAGGATGAGATGGTTGGATGGCATCACTGACTCAATGGATATGAGTTTGAGCAAGCTCCAGGAGCTGGCAGTGGACAGGGTGGCCTGGCGTGCTGCAGTCCATGGGGTCGCAGAGTCGGACATGACTGAGCGACTGAACAACAAGGTCTTAAGTTAGACAGAAGGAGCTGCCTGTCTATCACCTCTAGTTACAGGAAAACAAGAGCAGCACTGCCGTTGGTCACCCACAGACTGTGTAACTGACCAGGACGCTCTGGGACCTTCCCAGGACAGTGGTGGTGCTTCCCCCATACCCTCTGCTTTAGCTCCTCTCTGAAGTGCCTGTTGAATAGAGAACAGAATTTGATGCACATTTCCTGAGTTGTTTTGCAGATGTGACACTCCCTACCCCACCAAATGGAACAAGTTGATGGTCATAAATGCCTAGCCCTGGGCCTCCTGGAGCCTCAAGCCTGAGAATATTAATCCCTGCGACCCAGCCCTGTTGCCACACCTCCCGCCAATCAGAGAACTGTCCGAGAGCTGATCACGCACCCTGAGACCCCACTCCCTCACCTGGCTTTGTAGAGACCCATTGGGAGCTCAAGGCTTTTCAGGGTGTGAGTTACCGGGTCTCCTTGCTTGCCCTGAAACACAGTTTGCTTGACCTCATGGTGCATGGGGCACATGAACGCGTGTTAACCATTGCTCCTGAGTATTTTCATACAGAGAGTTTCATAATACACGTGGATGGAGATTTACACATGCATTGTGGAAATCCGTCCCAAATATTCATTGGAAGGACTGATGCTGAAGCTGAAACTCCAATCCTTTGGCCACCTGATGTGAAGAATTGACTCATCTGAAAAGACCCTGATGCTGGGAAAGATTGAGGGTGGGAGGAGAAGGGGACGACAGAGATGGCTGGATGGCATCACCGACTCCGTGGACATGAGTTTGCGTAAACTCCGGGAGTTGGTGATGGACAGGGAGGCCTGGCGTGCTGTGATTCATGGGGTCGCAAAGAGTCAGACACGACTGAGTGACTGAACCGAACTGAATTGTTGGAGACGCAGATCAACAGTTCGAATAACTGAAAATTAGAGACTGGCTGAGTCTCAGCTGCAGACAGGGTCCTTGCTTGTCGCTTTCTGTCCCCTTCCTCCCTCTGCCCTTCTTCCTCTAGGACAGGCCAGCAACAAGAGCGGGGTGACCAGGGCTGTGGAGACGGGCCTGGGGAACCACTGGTTTGGAACCTGGCCACACAAAGCTAGGCTGATAACTTAAAAATGTGGAAGGCATGGTGAGGCTGAACCCTAAACTTCCCAAGATTAAAAGAACTTATTTTACTATGCAAGTTATAATACGACCATTGTAAAGAAAAATAAATGTGATACTATAAATTATGAAAAAGGAAAAACAATCACTAGTCGTCTCTAGCTAATATCACTCTTCATGTTAATATTTGTTTCCAGAATTTTCTCCAGGGTTGCATGTTTGTGTGTATGATTTTTAAAAAGGTGATGCTATAATTATTTACAAAAATGTGCCTTATACATATGCCATACCAATGCATTTCAATCTGATTTAACATTCTTAGCACATACATATTGTACATGTCTACACTATGTGTTTAATAATTTAATAATGCCTCTATTAATGATCAGTTCAGAGTCTGATATCTCTCATGTAAAAGCAATGCTCTGAACATTCTCATGTATATATATTTGTTAATTTGTCTTCTTTATTTGGATCAATTTCTGCCAGCAGAGTTCCTGAGCCAAAAGTCAGCTGACATTTGAACTCTGATTCCTACCACCAGAGGTTTGCTACCCAACAGCCCCATAAGAAGAGAACGGTATGCTGATCCCAGGCAGAGCAGAGGAGAGGGAGTTTCAGTTAAAAGAGGACAGGACTGAGGCCGGCTCTTCTGACTCATGGCCCTTCTTCCGCACGTTCGCACACATCTAAGCCTAGTCTGCCCTCACAGCCAGCTTCTCCGAGACTCGTCATCACCGGGAGTCACCCTGCTTCTCTCAAGTTTCCACCGACTTCATAATTATTAAGAAAAGACTCCCGAGAAGTAGAGAGAATGCGGGAAGGGTAGTGGCTGTGAGCAGCGGAAGGCTTACGGCATCGATGGAGTTGAAGAGGATGCCAGGAGGGAGGTGTTCTGGTGCGGCGGGGTGGGGTCAGTAACTGGACCACTTCACCTCTGGGGAGGACGTTTCTTTAATTGGGAATATTTATATGATGATGGGAAGGGCCCAGGAGCAAGGAGGGAGACCTGAATACACAGGAGGGAACTGTTTGTCAGTAACCACGCCCTTTGATGACTAAGCAGATGAGACGAATGGGATCCAAAGCAAGGCAGGGGAGGGGAAGAGGAGGCTTTTCCTTCTCTGGGGGGGTCTTCTGCGTAACAAGAGAGGAGGAGGCGAGCAGCTCACGGCAAATAGTAGATCACGGGTGACCTTGATGGAGGAGCTGCCGCCACGCAGCCTCCTGAGGAGGGGAGCTGGGGACTGCCACTGACTGGCTGGGGGGCCCTGGAATCACCACCAGCAGCTCCTAAGAAAAGCCTGAACCAGGGGGCTCACAGTGCAACCAGAGGGAGAAGCATGGAATCCCAGGGAAGTTTTAATTTCACGATCTAGTTTCTTAGAGCTCTTTCATTCCCCGCTAAAAATCAGCCCAGAGATGGTCTGCTTTCCTCTCGCCTTTGAAGTCTGAGCAGCAGCCCCGCCCTAGCCCCGCCCGTGTTTCAGGTCGAGTCAAGGACATCTCCGCCCCAGGCTGCCTCTGCTCTGTCTTGGTCAATTGCAGGCACCAAGCAGTCTTCTGAAGTCCCTCACGTGATGGGTGAGCATCCATTTCTCCTCCATCTCTTGAGCCCCTGCCATTTCTAATTTTGAAGGATAATCAGCCACCTTCCAGTTTTATCTCTTCCATAAGAATATAAAAAGATCACCATTCAACCCCCGCCCCCGTCACTGTGTCTCTTGGTCAGGGCACAATGTCATGCTCCAGGACTAGCCCCTCATTCACCTATCGGACATGTGTGTTTCAAAAGACACCCTGAGACCACTCCTTTGGGACTGGACCGCTCCCACATCTCGGGAGTGTGGGTGTGTGTTAGTCACTCAGTTGTGTCTGACTTTCTGCGACCCCATGGACCGTAGCCCACCAGGCTCCTCTGTCCATGGAATTCTCCAGGCGAGAATACTGGAGTGGGTTGCTATTTCCTCTTCCAGGGGACCTTCCTGACCGAGGGATCAAACACTGGTCTCCCACAGCACAGGCAGATTCTTTATCGTCTGAGCCACCATCTTTAATAAAAGTTCTGTCTGCTTGAGCTGCTAAAAAAAAAAAAAAGGCACATTGAGGTACTGGTTTGGATGTGAGATGGGAAGGAGAGAGATTATTAAAAATTATTCTTAGGTTTTAAAGCAGGAAGACCAAAGACTCATCACATCGTGACAAGCCTAGGAGAACTGAGAACGTCAGTTCGAGGAGCGAAGACCCTAGATTTCCTGTTGGCTTGGTTGACCTGGTAGACTTTGAGGCTCGGCCAGGGATTGAATCTCTGATAGACCACTGGCTGCCTGCAAGCAGACCTGTGTCCGGGTGGACAGAGTACCTGCTACACAGCCAGACCTGTAAATCATTTGCTTGCCTGCAAATCTGAGTGAAAAGTCAAAGTGTTAGTTGCTTGGTTGTGCTGGACTCTTTGCAACTTTACAGACAGTCACCTGCCAGGCTTCTCTGTCCATGGGATTCTTCAGGCAAGAATGCTGGAGTAGGTAGACATTCCCTTCTCCAGGGGATCTTCCTGACCCATGGACTGAACCCAGGTCTCCTGCATTGCAGGCAGATTCTTTGCCATCTGAGCCAGAGGGAAGCCCATGGAAAAGGAGCCGCATGGTGGTTCAAGGCGCAAACCTTCACGTTCCAGACAACACTGTTACCTGGAGCTATGTGCGTGCGTGCTCAGTTGCTTCAGGGTCTGACTCTGAGCACCCCCGTGGACTGCAGCCCACCAGGCTCCTCAGTCCGTGGGATTCTCCAGGCAAGAATACTGGAGTGGGTTGCCATGCCCTCCTCCAGGGGATCTTCCCGGCCCAGGGATTGAACCCACGTCTCTTATGTCTCCTGAATCAGCAGGCAGGTTCTTGACCACTAGTGCCATCTGGGAAGCCCAGGTGAGGCCAGGCTAATCTCTCAACCTCTCCCGGTCTGGTATTCCTCACTCTTCCAATGGGGATGATTTGGATGGTAAGAAAAGGAATGCTGTACCTCACAAGCGGTAATGGAATGGAAATAGGGTGAATTCTCTGAAAATACTTCTTAAACCTTTATAGAGCTTTTTGTATGTCAGTTGTTATTATTACGGAACATCCCAAAATTGATTTTCGATGAGAAACAGAGTGAGCTCTAAAGCCAGATGCCATCTATAGTGTCTGCTTCATAGGGTTGTTGCTGGGATTAAATAAGTGAATACGTGCAAATTCCTAAGACAGGACCTGTCACATGATGGACGCTCGATGAGTGAGAACAAAAATCCCTTCTCCTGTGGAGCTCTGTATCGTTCTTCTTTTCAATTGGTGTACAGGTGTTTACAGTGTGGCATTAGTTTCCATGTAAAACAATGTGATTCAGCCATATGTGTGTGTATGTGTGTGTATATGTGCGTGTATATGTGTGTATATGTGTGTATATGCGTGTATGTGCGTGTATGTGTATATATGTATATGTGTATATGTGTGTATATGCGTGTATATCTGTATATGTGTGTGTATGTGTGTGTATTTGTGTCTATCTGTGTGTATGTATGTGTGTATGTATATGCATGTATATGTGTGTATATGTGTGTATGTGTGTATATCTGTGTGTATGTGTGTATATGTGTGTATGTGTGTACATGTGTGTGTATATCTGTGTATGTGTGTGTGTATATGTGTATGTGTGTGTGCATTTGTGTGTATATATGTGTATATGTGTGTATGTCTCTATATATGTCTGTGTATATGTGTGTATATGCGTGTGTGTATGTGTGTATGTGTGTGTACATATGTGTATATGTGGGTGTATGTATGTGTGTATATTCATATGTATAGGTGTATATGTGTGTATATGTATGTGTGTAAATCTGTATGTGTATATGTATGTATATGTGTGTGTTTGTGTGTGTTGTGTGTATATATATGTGTATTTGTGTGTATATATGTGTGTATATATATGTGTGTGTGTATGTGTATATATTTGTGTGTATATGTGTGCACATGTGTGTACATGTGTGTATGTATGTGTGCATATGTGTGCATATATGTGTATGTATATATATGTTTGTATGTGTGTACATGTGTGTAAGTATGTGTGTATATGTGTGTATATATGTGTTGTGTATATGTGTATGTGTGTGTATGTGTATGTATGTGTGTGTATTTGTGTGTGTGTATTTGTATGTTTGTGTGTGTATGTGTGTATATGTATATATATGTGTGTGTATGTGTATATATATATGTGTGTGTATATATATGTGTGTGTATATGTGTGCTTGTGTGTTGTGTGTGTATATATATGTGTATATGTGTGTGTGTATATGTGTGTGTGTATATATATATGTGTGTATATGTGTGTGTATATATATGTGTGTATATGTGCGTATGTGTGTGCATATGTGTGTATATATGTGTGTATGTATGTGTGTATATATATGTTTGTATGTGTGTATATATATGTATGTCTGTATATGTGTGTATGTGTGTGTGTGTATGTGTGTGTGTGTATATGTGTTGTGTGTGTATATTTGTGTGTGTGTATGTGTATGTTTGTGTGTGTCTGTGTGTATATGTGTGTGTATATTTGTGTGTGTGTATGTGTGTGTTTATATGTGTGTGTGTATATATGCGTCTCCTTCCTCCTGGTCCTCCCTCCCACCTCCCCATCCGTCCCCTCTAGGTCATCACAGAGCACCGAGCTGAGCTCCCTGGGCTATAGAGCGGGTTCCCACCAGCTATCTATTGTACACACAATAGTGTATACACACACCAGGTTTCCCTGGTGGCTCAGACGGTAAAGAATCTGCCCGCAGTGCAGGAGACCCTGGTTTGATCCCTCGATCAGGAAGATCCCCTGGAGAAGGGAATGGTACCCACTCCAGAATTCCTGCCTGGAGAATTCCGTGGACAGAGGAGCCTGGGGGGTTACACTCTAGGTTCTCAAAGAGCTGGACGCAACCGAGCAACTACCACACTCGTGTGTATGTCAACCCCAGTCTCCCAGGGCCTCCTCCCGGTCCCCACCACACCGTCCACAAGCCTGTTTCCTACATCTGCGTCTCCGTTCCTGCCGGGCAAATAGGTTCCTCTCCCTGTTATTCTTATATGGGTCAGTGCCTGGAGGGAGGATGGAGTGCAGCGCATCATAAAATTGTCTCTCTGATTCAATAAGACAAGAAAGGCGAGCTGACGGGGGGAAGTCCTCCAGTGGGTGACTTGGAAAGGAGCAGACCTCAATGAGGTTTCATCAGAGTTCAAAGTCCCCCAGTTCCCTCATATGACTCGGGGAAACACGGCCCATCCTCTGCCTCTGGGGTCTAAGGGAAAATGTCTTTCTCAGCCTCCACAGAAAGCAAGTGAGGGCAGGCCTGGGCTGGGGCGGAAGATCTCGGTGCCGACCGCTCGCGTCCCCAGGTCCCCGAGGAAGAGACGATTCAGGAGAGCGGCCTCCGTTCCAGTTCATGAGCCTGTTCCCTGGAATTGCTGTTTGGATGATGGGCGGATTCCTAGGAAGCCTGGCCGGGGCTGTGAGCCAAGTGGGTGAAGGTGGAGAAGCAGGGGAGGCCGCCAAGATGGGCCGCCGGGAATCCACGGCCAGACCCCCCGCCCCGCAGGGACGCAGGGTCTGCAGAAAGGTCTTCTTCATGACAGTCTCCTTGGATTTGGGATCTTTCCACCCGTGATAACTTCGATGCTTTCCGCACGAAGACTCTCGCCGCGAAACAGTGGAGGGAGATCAGCTTGGAGTCAGGCCGCTCTTGTGACCTCCACTTCAGTCTTGGCCGGAGTTGTTCCCCTAAATTTAGCCTTTGAACAGGAGGCCGAGCCAGGTCCCCTGCGGCCGAGTGAGTAAGCGTTGGCTGTGAAAGCCTGTTTTGTCTGTAGTGATCTAAAGAGAATTCAGATCCAGGGGCTCCAGGAAGCCCTGCCCCTTTCAAGTCTACGGCTCCTCTCGCAGCTGTTCTGTTGGGAGCAGGGGAGAAAACAAAGAGGAAGCCTTCCTTTCTTCATCAGAGGATCGGTGTTGTTCTAAAAGAAAGCAAAAGCAAAACAAAACATCTCTAGGCAACCCGTTCTTAGAAGACGGTCTCCCTGTCGGAGAGGCCTATGTCTGAGCCCTGTGGACCGCTGTGGTGCGCAGGTTTGCTTCTCTGCTTTATGACTCAACACATACTTCTGGGATGAGATTCCCATGAACACTGGGAGAATTGCTCCCAGATCACCAGGTTTTCAAATACAATGCCCCAGCCAGATGCCTTTCCTGATGTGACTATTAATTTTAGGTGTCTAGTTAGCTGGGCCAGAGTGCCCAGATCTTTGTCTAAATATTATTCCAGAGGTTTCCAAGAGGGTATTTTTAAGATGAGAGTGTGTGTGTGTATGCTAAGTCGCTTCAGTCATGTCTGACTCTTTGCAACCCCATGGACTCTTTGTGACCCACCAGGGCTCCTCTGCCCATTGGCTTCTCCAGGCAAGAATACTGAGGTCAGTTGCCATCTCCTCCTCTAGGGGAGCTTCCCGACCCAGGGATGGAACTGGAGTCTCTTATGCCTCCTGCATTGGCAGATGGCTTCTTTACCACTAGTGCCACCTGGGAAGCCCGGATCAGCTGTCACTCTGTCACGTATTTGGAGAACTTTTCCTAATTTGTGTAACTCTTTTCTTTATCATCTTGCCTTTTGTTCCTAGATGTCCATCTGCCTCACTCTGCCCTGCTATGATTGACAGCGCCGTTCCCTCCTAGGGATGTCCGTGGTGTTTCCCTGACATCCAAATAACAATAAAGGAGGGATTATGACTGAGCCCCACCCTTGCAGGTCATCCATTCTCATTCCAGGCACTAAGTAAATGCATGTGGAATGAGTAGATGAATTACATCATTTAATGACGTGGGTAAAAAGAATCATAAAGGTTTAGGGTTAGAGAGTCCTAAGATTATAATTACTTGTCTGACATTGTCTCCTCTGAGCAGCACTGAGCCATTTGAGATAATTAAATATTCTAATTGTTAGTGTCTATTAGCACATACCATGTTCAAAGCGAATCAGGAGGAGGTACCTAATGTTGTAGAAAGTTCACAGATGAAAGACCTCGTGTGCACATGACTCCAAGCCCTTTCAGGACCACTTAGCATGTCCTGGGCTCCTGGATCGAGGCCATTTGCCTCTGAGACCTCAGTTGCCCCCATGTCTCTCCAAGTCATGCACCCCAGCACCTCCTAAGACTAAAAATCCTCATTAATGGGCAACATTTTTTTTAAAAAACTCTTTCTGAAAAGTGGTTCTCAAATTTTCCTTGACTTTATTAGAATAGAGACTGAAAAGTCAGTGAAGAGTTTCCTTAGGTGTGCATACGGACAGGTCAGGTTGTCCTTGCAGACTAAGCTCCATGGGATCAGTCAGCCAAGGACATGGCATTTACTGAAGGGTCCTCTTACCTTCCTGGGTCTGAGGTGTGAGCTTCCACTCCACCAGGAGCCTTCAAGGGATGTAAATAATTTTCATTCACTGACTAATCCACTCAAAGTGATTATTAAGTCCTTATAATACAGCATCTGTCAGCCAAAGCATGTACTCTGGAGCCCGATCTCTGTGTATGAATCTTGGCTGGGAGACAGGTGAGCCGTGTGTGTCCAGGCAGGTGTTTTTACCTGCTGACGCTCAGTGTGCCCATCTGCCAATGGGCAATAGCTTCATGGACCTGGTCAGATTGCTGTGAGGGTTGGATTCGCCAGTGTAGGTAAAGCTCTTGACCAGTGGGGTCCATGGTGAGTGCCTGGGGTTACCTGTGGCTGTGGTTGTGTGACTGGGTTTCACATCCAGTCCTCTTTGATGGGGACACATGCTTTTTAGAAGAGAGACACTGCCCAGACCCTCATGGGTTGTGTCTATTGCTGGACAGATGGACAAACTGTCCAACAAATGACCATGCAATTAATTCAGGCCATGAGAAAGGCCACGACAACAAATAGACCAAGGTGACAGCAAAGAGCTTGTCAAGGTGACAAGAAGTATCCTCTTTGGAAATAGATCAGGAAAGATCAGTGATTACTGGGATGCATAACTGGCCCAGAAACCCCAGCTAAGGAGCTTCCAGGAGTCCCGAGAAGGTCTGCAAAGGCCTTCCGGAAGGGTTTAGTGAGTCTGACCTACTCGGGAGAGGCCAAACCCTGAGCTGAGGGGCATGGGGCAGAGTGCCATCAGGGGACCATCATGGAAGACCAGCAGGCTGCCCAGCCCCAGGGCCCAGGAGACTTTGGAAAAGAATGGAAACTACTTTCAAGCAGCATGGCAGAGCTGGGTCATGAGTGCAGACCGGCTCGGGGGGACACAGCCTGTCAAGGAATCTATGTGATCACATGGTGTTAACAGTGTCTATAAGGAGCAGTACAGGTGGTGGGAACAGTTGGACGGTCCAACCCCCACTTTCCTGTGAGGTCAGAGGACCCAACAAGTCACATTTGGGGAACGATCCTCTTAAGGCCCCTGGCTGACTGAACATGAAACTGACAATGACAGATCCACAGGAGAAAAGCAGGCATGCTTAGTTGCTTTAGCCATGTCCCTCTCTTTGTGACCCTATTGACCATAACCCACCAGGCTCCTCTGTCCATGGGATTCTCCAGGCAAGAATACTGGAGTGGGTTGCCATGCCCTCCTCCAGGGGATCTTCCCAACCCAGGGATCAAATCCATGTCTCACGTCTCCTGCATTGGCCGGTGGGTTCTTTGCCACATGGGAAGCCCCAGAGAAAAACACATACATGTATTGTAAAGAATCTGCCCACCGTGCAGGAGACCTGGTTTTCCTTTATCCATCCTTATTGATCACGAAGCAGAGACGTGGGTGGTGTGTGATGAGAAATGGAATATTTGCTGCCATATCCATAAAAAAGGATGTCACAGTCATCAGCAATTGCAGCCACTGTGAGCTGGTGAGCCTTGAGGGAGGTCAGGAAGGAAAGGATACCTGCTATCTAGCAGCCATAAGACTGTAGCCACTCCCTACGGTGAGCCTTGAAGAGACACAGGATGTGAAAACATAAGATTCTGGCCACAGATAGCTGAGATGAATATCAAAGGAATGATTTCAGTGAGCCCAGATTCATTGGGAAAGCCTCTGATGTTGGGAAAGGTTGAAGGCAGGAAGAGAAGGGGGTGACAGAAGATGAGATGGTTGGATGGCATCACTGACTTGATGGACATGAGTTTGAGCAAGCTGTGGGAGTTGGTGATGGACAGGGAGGCCTGGCGTGCTGCAGTCCATTGGGGTTGCTGAGAGTTGGACACGACTGAGTGACAGAACAACAACAGACTCTTGCATCTTTCTGTACATAGGAAAGCGCTTAAATCCTTGAGATACATGGTTTTCTCTTTTGATTCTCAGACTACCTGCCCTTTGTTGAAAACCTTCTATATAACCTGGATCCCCTCTCCCACCCCCGCCTCCCTGGAGTTGTTCTTTCAGGATCACTTGAGATGCTGCCTCTGAAGCTCGAAGTCCTAAAAATTCCTGCCAAATAAAACAGAACTCTCAACTTCAAGGTTGCATATAATTTTTCAATAGACAGTGAGCAGAGCAGAGAAGGGAGGGTAGAAAGAAGGTGGGGGGGCTTTGTGGGGGAGGCTGGGGGGGCAGGAGAAGAGCAGGGACTCTGCTCCAGAGCCACTGAGATGTTCGGGGCTTCCCGAGGTGTGGATGACCCCCATGTTCGCACTTGAGTCCCGACACTTCTCTTTTAGAGATCTGCTGTTTCTGCTGCTGTTGAGTCACTCAGTCGTGTCCAGCTCTTTGAGATCCCCAGCTCTTTGGGATTCCCTCGTGGCTCAGACAGTAAAGAATCTGCCTGCAATGTGGAAGACCCAGGTTTGATCCCTGGGTTGGGAAAATCCCATGGAGGAGGAAATGGCAACCCATTCCACTATTTTTGTCTGAAGAATCCCATGGACAGAGGAGCCTGGCGGGCTATAGTCCACAATAGTCCACTAGGCTGGACACAACTGAAGGGACTTAGCAAGTGCACACACACACACACACATACACACACACACACACCCCACACACACACACCACACACACACACACACACACACCACACACACACACACCACACACACACACACACCACACACACATACCACACACACACCACACACACACACACACACCACACACACAAACACACACAGAAGAATTAGAAGATTTCATTTTTCACTGAAAGGAAAAAATAAAAAAACTGTGCCAGTTGCAGATTACCCGCTTCGGGTTTCTAGAAGGTTTTGGAAAGGACCAGAAGTAGATGCAAGTTAGGTGTGATGCTGAGGGCCCAGTCCTCTTTCAGAACAAAGGAGCCCTGGAGTCACACGTCTCTAGGCCCATTCTAGCAAGTTCGATCTTTCCATTACCCCCTGGGAAACATAACCCCTTCCTAATGCCAGTGAATTAACCAACTCCGGTGTGTTACCAAACGGATTCCCAGGCCGGCTCTTGTGTGGTCCCAGGTCTGCAGCCGGCCTTTGTTCTCACACTGCTCTTCCTGTGGGTTCACATCCCTGTGAATCTCAAATGAGCCGCCTAATTAATCTGCAGCGCTCCTTCGGGATGAGGGGCCTCTGTCCACTATCTTCACTCTGCAGATAGTAACAGTTTAGAGGGCTGGGCGGAGGTCACAGGAGAATTAGCAGGAGAGACAGAATGAGATTCCTGGTTCCTGAGCCCCTGTCCTCTCACCCTGCTCCCTAGACAACACTGTTTGGTGCTCTTGGCATAAAATTAGCAAATGCAGCGCAAGGCCCCCCCTGACTGGGGATGAACTATACTGTTTGTTTGATTCACGTGACCCAGTGGCTGTGGGGCTTTAAAGACGCACAGACCAGGCACCGACCGTGCTTATTTGGAGAATCTATCATACAGGATGGTTCTTAGACCTCATCCTGGAAGCTATTCCCACAAAAACAGTCACCCACACGAGCCACCTAACATCTGGGCTCAGCAGTTCCAGGTCCATGAGGATGTGTGGTCCCTCAGGCATTTTCTTGCAAATTAAAGCAAAAAGAAAGTCGAAAGTATTAGTCACTCAGTCATGTCCAGCTCTCTGCAGCTCCATGGACTGTAGCCCGTCAGGCTCCTTTGCCCATGGGATTTGCCAGGCAAGAACACTAGAGTGTATTGCCATTCCTTTTTCCAGGGGATCTTCCCAACCCAGGAATCGAACCCTGGTAGTCTGCATTGCAGGCAGATTCTTTACTGTCTGAGCCACCAGGGAAGCCCCAGTGCAAATAAAATGTGGGTGAAATGTTATGAACTCTGTGTGACCTGTGATGACTGCAAAAGATTACCTGTGTGTGTGTCTGTGTGTGTGTGTGTGGGGGGGGTCTGTGTTCTTCTGCAGTTTTGCTTGGCCACTGAGAGTGGTTAAAGGTGATATTATGGTGAGAGACATCTTTTTCCATCACAGCAGGAAACATCTCACTAGCTTTGTCTGGCTGAAGCACAGGCCCCTGATTTTTTTCAGAACTGGATGTCTGGCAGGAAAGGGTATAAACCCAAGCTGTACTTACTCAATTCAGCAAACACACTCAGAAACAACATCTCAGGACCAGTTGGGGACTGTGAAGAGACTCACAAGCAGGCGGGGTTCCCAGGCAGACACACGATGACCTTCCCCGTGTGTTTATTTGGAGAATCAGAACAGCAATCCTGATCTCCTGATTTCCTCCAGTTCAACCATCCAAGAACACTCTGAGAGCACTTCAGAGAAGTTTATCTTAGTTTTGATATTCAGTTGACTCCAAAGGCTAGATGCCCACCCCCGCTGTTAACAAGTAAACAAGTTCTTGAGCGGATCCTGGGAACTAAGTAATGAGTGATTAGTGGCATTCCATAAAGTCACTAGAATGGAATCCCAGGGAGGACCCCTAGATGCAGGGAGAGTCTTGGATAATGCAAACACATTCTTGGGATTCCAGGTTTCAGCTGGGATTCTAAGTGGCCATGGAGCTTGCTGAGCTGAGATGCTGACCAGACTCCTAGGAAGGCATATCTGACCCTATGAGCTGTTATCCAGCAGGTCAACCTGGGCAGGATCCCTGGAACCATTCTGATATTGGCTGTGCTTGCTTTGAGAATGAACGCAATCTTCATACATAGGTGGTACAGTCTTTACTTTTAGGCTTACTATCAACATGCAGCCCTGAAAAACTCTACAGGTGTTATTAATGCATTTGAGTTGATTTTCAAGGAAATGGGCCTTCTTTCCATTTGGAAAATTCAGCCAGTAAGAGGCATTCCATTTATCATGCACTTAACTTCTGAGACGTAACAAATAGTCCTCCTGATAATTATCAAAGCTGAACGTTTACAGGAGAAACACCCTGTCCATAAATCTAAAAAATTGCTTATGCTTATAACTGGAGAATGTCTCAAAATTTGGAAATCATTATGAGCATTTGTTGACTAGTTAAAGCTGACACATGGTAAACAGAAATGTCGTTTCTTTCATTAGAACTGAAAAAGCCCACTCCTTCCCCTCCTCCAAAGTCTGATGTTCTCTTTTGACGAATTGGTCAATTATTTCCAACAATATCGTTGCACAAATAAACATTAACTTGAATGATGGTGGCATGTCATTTCCCTGAAATTGCATTCGGAAGACCCGCCTCTGACAGCTCACGTAGTCTTGTCTTCAGGCCTGTTTTTATGCAGCAGGAAAATAGGCTTTCTCAATGGATCACTTCATCACAGGTGTCTTACCTACCTGAGAGACAGCCTCCTGTCAAGACTGGCAGACTTTCTCATGCGTAAACGACCCTGCACTCCTCTGGGAGCTGAGGACATGATCAATTAGCTGAAAAGAGTTCATTTGTTTTGTATGTCAAACCCAAGCAGAAGCCCCAAGGTCTGAGTTTTGCAAGAGACTGTGCTTTTTTGACATGTGAAAGAAAAACAAGAGAAGAAGAGACAGACAGAGGCCAGAAAGTCAATGGTATTTTCGAAGGAGAGCCTCTGGGGATTGAAAGTTCTGAGAACATCAAAGCCAGCCCACTGTTGTACATGTAAGGAAAGAGATGCCTAGAGGTGATGCTAGTTGACAAGTTTACGGAGCAAAAGTGGCATCTGACAGACCCTGATGCTACCTGTTGCTGCTGGAAAAGGCTGTCACCCATGCACCCCAGCTGGCCTCAGAGGATGGCATTCCCCAGATAAAGTCACCGTGCTCAGGGCTTACCCTCGGCTTTGAACTCCCGGGAAAGCAGATCTGTCCATCGTCCCATGATGGTCTGGATTCAGGGGAACTGATGTAAATGTCCAAACAGCAGTGCACGGTGGGAGATGTGAGTGCGTAAAGGGAAATGTCGCGTCGTCCCTTCCTGGCGCCCCTCTAGGACAGGAGGCACCCTGACAGTGACCACGACGATGGAGTGAGTCTCCAAGCGGTCAGGTGAATGGAGAAAGGGCCGGGGGAGAGAACGGGTCCAGGCCTGACATCTGGTCACCCTGATTTGACCTCCGAGGGCACTGCTTTATTAAGGAGCTGAAGACTGATCACCATCCCTGCCTCTTTTCTCTGAATAATCATGGCAAAACGCTGGCTTTCTGGACTTCCTTCCTCAATAATCCAGGTTGGGCTTTGCTTACTTTGTTTCCAGATAAAGTTAAGTAACATGGATATGGTCTCACTTGACTGGATCTGATTCACATTTTAATTTCCCCCCTTGAACCAGTCACCTTGGTTGGAGCTCTAGGGGTAGTCTGTTTTCCTTTATTTTAAATAAGCTTATTTACTTATTTTTGGCTGTGTGGGCTCTCCACTGTTGTGTGGGCTTTTCTCTAGCTGCAGTGAGCGAGGGCTCCTCTTGGCTGTCCTGTGCAGGCCTCTCGTGGCACCAACTTTTCTTGCTGCGGAGCATGGGCTCTAGGTGCGTGGGCTTCAGCTGTTGCAACATACGGGTTCAGTAGTTGAGGTTCTTGGCCTTAGCTGCTAAGCAGCATGTGGGACCTTCCCGAACCAGGATCAGATCATGTCCCCTGCAGTGGCAGGCAGATTCTTTACCCTGGACCACTAGGGAAGCCCTTGGGGTTAGTTTTGATAGGGGTTCTTACAGGACAGTGTCTTTCCTGCTTATCGGTCCGTTTCTCAGAGAAGAGGATATGAAGGTTCACGTTCTTCAAAACCCTGAGGTGTCAGAGCTGCCCCAGCAGATGCTGCCACTGTTGTACCTGCTGGGAGGAGAAGGGAGGAGTGTGGCCCTTCTGTCTCCATGAGAGGGGGCTCAGCAGGACCCAGCGTTGCAGGTAGTGCCCGCACCTCTCTCCCTGGAGGGGAAGATGCTCTCCACCTCTGCACTCCTCTTGGCTAAGGATGCTATCTTTGCTTCCCCACAAAGTTGCCAGACAAAAACCTGCTTGTATTTTTATTTGGGCTCAGAACGTTTTACTCTCTAAAGACACAATCGGTCATCAGACTTAACGTAATCAGTCATCAGAATTCCACAGGTAAGTGTTAACCATCTCCGTCCCTTGTTTGCGGTCCATTGCTCGGCTGATTATCAGATACAGCAAATCGGACTCATCACATCTGCTTTCGGTTAGTTTTTCCTAGCAGGCTGCCTTAGGTCAATTCCTCAGGGGTGGGGACTGAAGAGCCTCTGACCACTGCTGCCCCAGAGTGGGACTTGGGGTCCCAAATGAACCTAGTGGTCCCGGGAAAGCAAAGGAAGAGAGAGTGACAGACGGTGAGTACAATTCCAAAGGCGACATCGGGAGGAGGAACTGAGGGCGAGGGAGGAGATGATGTCAAAAATCATGGAAACAAGGACCGAAAGAAAGGGTTTATGGTTAAAGCAAGCCCTGGACATGGCACATTGTTAGCTGCTTATAGCTCTTTCCTGAATGAGATGCAATTTCTCACTTAGCAGGCGACCTGTTATTCAGGGCACACAAAGAGTCTGGTGGGTAGCTGCCTATGATGGACTTTATGCTGCTGCTGCTGCTAAGTCACTTCAGTCGTGTCCGACTCTGTGTGACCCCATAGACGGCAGTCCACCAGGCTCCCCCATCCCTGGGATTCTGCAGGCAAGAACACTGGAGTGGGTTGCCATTGCCTTCTCCAATGTATGAAAGTGAAAAGTGAAAGTGAAGTCGCTCAGTCATGTCTGACTCGTAGCAACCCCATGAACTGCAGCCTACCAGGCTCCTCCGTCCATGGGATTTTCTAGGCAAGAGCACTGGAGTGGCTTGCCATTGCCTTCTCCGATGATGGACTTTATAGGGAATTCAGAACATCCCCGGGAGACAGTGCAATGGAAAAATTTTATTCTCCACCACTGCTCCTTGAAAGGTCCCTGTACATGATTAGAAAAAGTATCCAGATGAAACTTGGGTTGGTTGTGAAAGTGACTCCTACAAGGAAGATGCCTGAATAATAACAGTTAAATTCTCTCTTGTAACTTCAGGGCTTTTCTTCTGTTAAGGTGACTTGATAGTTATGAAGGTGTCAAGTATTTGGGGCAGTAAAAGTGGTCCTTCTTTTCCATGTTCTGTACTCAGCTTCTCTTAATGCATGTTTCACAAATCTTTATGCCCAATAGACAGGTGGCTCAGATGGTAAGGAATCTACCTGCAATGCAGGAGACCCAGGTTCGATTCCTCGGTCGGGAAGATCCTCTGGAGAAGGGGATGGCAGCCCACTCAAATACTTGCCTGGAGAATCCCACAGACGAGAAGCCTGGAGGGCTATAGTTCATGGGGTTGCAAAGAGTCGGACACGACAGAGTGACTAACACACACACAGGCCAAGTTGCTCCGGAACTGGGTACTCAGCTGTTTCCATCTGGGCTTGCCTTTCCCTTTCTCTGTCCCACTAGGTCTTTCACATAAATATCAGTCATCAATATTGATTGCTAATAAATATCAATAATCAAAAAAATACTCAATAGAATGTAGCCTAAACACATGTTGCCTGGCTAAGAATTCTGACCCCATCACTTGCTAGTGATACCAACAGCGCGATGCAGGGCAATTTAATTAACCTTTCATGGCCTCGGTTTTCTCATCTTTAAAAAAAAATGAGATGTTCACACTCTCTCATGGTATTCTTTGGGGATTAAACGACAATACACATAAAGCCCTGCTGATAACTCCTGCCACATCGGAATTGCTCAATCATGCCAGTTATCAACTGTGCTCGTTAAATGCCAACTGGATATTTGTCATCCTCCTGCAACTGTCCGCAGTGTCACACACATCAATGGTAATTACAAGTTCGTGTGGTCACATTCTCATGATAAAAGTCTTAAGAGATAAACAAGGGATCCTGACCCTCTTTAAACAATAAAACCAGTTGACGGTCAAGAAGGTTAAGTGATTTGCCAATGCATATATGGTCTGGTCTTCTATAATTGAGCCAAGGGATATTTCCCCAATTATGTTTTGAAAACAGCAGATTGTTAATCATCTTGAATATCTAATCTGTAGAACTTTAGAAAGTACAGCAAAATAGGGTGAAAAAATTCAAGGCTGACCACAGGATGTTGATGTACAAACCCAGGTCTGCGAGATTAGAAAGCCTTCTTGTCTTAAAAATCAAGGGATCATGGTTTAGAGACTCGGCCAGAAGGGAAAGCAGAACATCTTTAGGGGTCTTTATACAAATAGAGAGGGTAGCCTGATCTGATCCCGGCAGTGTGGGGATGCCAGTCCATCTGTTTCAGATGAGAACTTGGTCCCATGGAATGTGACTAGTGGGACCCCACCCAGCATGCCCCACTGTAGACAAGCAGCTGGGGCCCTTTGCCATGGCAAAGCTGTACAAGCAGGAACCGCCATGGGGCAGGGGATTAAGGGGGCTGTCTCCCGGATAAGAAAACAGTTTATCAAAGGTAATGCAGGGGCTATCCCTCCTCTGAATGCCCCAGATGGATCAGCAATAGAGAATCCACCTGCAAGGCAGGAGACCTGAGTTCGATCCCTGGGTCGGGAAGATCCCTTGGAGGAGGAAATCGCAATCCACTCCAGGATTCTTGACTGGAGAACCCATAGACAGAGGAGCCTGGCAGACTGAAGTCCTTGGGGTCTCAAAGAGCTGGACACGACTGGGCAACTGAGCAAGCACGTGCACATTCTCCCTTCTATGTAGGATTTCTTGTTGTTCCTCTCGGGCATCTCATCAAAAGTGTGAGTAAAAATGTTTTTAAATTGACTATAATTTGCAGTAAAATCACTGCAGATGCTGATTGCAGCCATGAAATTAAAAGACGCTTACTCCTTGGAAGGAAAATTATGACCAACCTTGATAATATATTAAAAAGCAGAGACATTACTTTGCCAACCAAGGTCCGTCTAGTCAAGGCTATGGTTTTTCCCGTGGTCATGTATGGATCCACTCCAGTGTTCTTGCCTGGAGAATCCCAGGGACAGGGCAGCCTGGTGGGCTTCCGTCTATGGGGTCACATAGAGTCGGACACGACTGAAGTGACTTAGCAGCAGCAGCATGTATGGATGTGAGAGTTGGACTGTGAAGAAAGCTGATCGCCGAAGAATCGATGCTTTTGGACTGTGGTGTTGGAGAAGACTCTTGAGAGTCCCTTGTACCGCCAGGAGATCCAACCAGTCCATTCTAAGGGAGATCGATCCTGGGTGTTCATTGGAAGGACTGTTGCTAAAGCTGAAACTGCAATACTTTGGCCACCTCATGCGACAAGTTGACTCACTAGAAAAGACTCTGATGCTGGGAAAGGTTGGGGGCGGGAGGAGAAGGGGACGACGGAGAATGAGATGGCTGGATGGCATCACCGACTCTGTGGACATGAGTTTGAGTGAACTCCGGGAGTTGGTGATGGACAGGGAGGCCTGGTGTGCTGTGATTCGTGGGGTTGTGGAGAGTCGGACACGACTGAGCGATTGAACTGAAGTGAAACTTGCCACTTTCATGAGTTTTTAGAGCTGCACAAACTGAAAAGGTTTCTGCGTTGAGCATGGCTTCCCTTCCTGTGTCCTTCCTTCTCTTTCTGCCTCCCTCCCTTCTTTTCCTCCTTCCTTTGTCCCTTCCTTCTTTCTTTCCTTCTAAACTTGAGAGACTCTTAGCTCTCAACTATCTTTTTCCTACCAAGAAATCTATAAATTGCTACCGATCTCAAAACTTCTTTAAACTAATATCAATGGTAAGGAACTTTAAAGGCACTCCGTAAAGAATCAGTATGGAAATTGCAAAGCACTAAGAAGCGGAGAGAGAAGGCATTATAAGAACTCCACAGACCAATGATTCAGCTTCGAAACTTGACTTGACGGTCGTCTCTCACTTCAGCTCCAATTCTAGCTCGTATCTGCTCCCTGATTATTCTGAAACAAGTCCCATCAGTCAGTTCAGTTCAGTCACCCAGTCCTGTCCCATTCTGCAACCCCATGAATCACAGCACCCCAGGCCTCCCTGTCCATCACCACCTCCCAGAGTTCACTCAGACTCATGTCCATCGAGTCGGTGATGCCATCCAGCCATCTCATTCTCTGTTGTCCCCTTCTCCTCCCGCCCCCAATCCCTCCCAGCATCAGAGTCTTTTCCAGTGAGCCAACTCGTCGCATGAGGTGGCCAAAGTATTGGAGTTTCAGCTTTAGCATCAGTCCTTCCAATGAACACCCAGGACTGGTCTCCATTAGGATGGACTGGTTGGATCTCCTTGCAGTCCAAGGGACTCTCAAGAGTCTTCTCCAGCACCACAGTTCAAAAGCATCAATTCTTCGGCGATCAGCTTTCTTCACAGTCCAACTCTCACATCCATACATGACCACGGGAAAAACCATAGCCTTGACTAGACGGACCTTGGTTGGCAAAGTAATGTCTCTGCTTTTTAATATGCTATTAGGTTGGTCATAACTTTCCTTCCAAGGAGTAAGCATCTTTTGATTTCATGGCTGCAATCAGCATCCGCAGTGATTTTGGAGCCCAAAAAAATAAAGTCTGACACTATTTCCACTGCTTCCCCATCTATTCCCCATAAAGTGATGGGACCAGATGTCATGATCTTAGTTTTCTGAATGTTGAGCTTCAAGCCAACCTTTTCACTCTCCTCTTTCACTTTCATCAAGAGGCTTTTTAGTTCCTCTTCACTTTCTGCCATAAGGGTGGTGTCATCTGCATATCTGAGGTTATTGATATTTCTCCTGGCAATCTTGATTCCAGCTTGTGCTTCTTCCAGCCCAGCGTTTCTCATGATGTACTCTGCATATAAGTTAAATAAACAAGGTGACAATATACAGCCTTGACGTACTCCTTTTCCTACTTGGAACCAGTCTGTTGTTCCATGTCCAGTTCTGACTGTTGCTTCCTGACCTGCATACAGGTTTCTCAAGAGGCAGGTCAGGTGGTCTGGTATTCCCATCTCTTTCAGAATTCTCCACAGTTTATTGTGATCCATGCAGTCAAAAGCTTTGGCATAGTCAACGAAGCAGAAATAGATACAGTCAGCAAAAACAATACCGGGAGCTGACTGTGGCTCAGATCATGAACTCCTTATTGCCAAATTCAGACTTACATTGAAGAAAGTAGAGAAAACCACTAGACCATTCAGGTATCACCTAAATCAAATCCCTTATGATTATACAGTAGAAGTGAGAAATAGATTTAAGGGACTAGATCTGATAGGCAAAGTGCCTGATGAACTATGGACAGAGGTTTGTGACATTATACAGGAGACAGGGATCAAGACCATCCCCATGGAAAAGAAATGCAAAAAAGCAAAATGGCTGTCTGAGGCGGCCTTACAAACAGCTGTGAAAAAAAGAGAAGCGAAAAGCAAAGGAAAGATATTCCCATTTGAATGCACAGTTCCAAAGAATAGCAAGGAGAGATAAAAGACTTCCTCAGCGATCAACGCGAAAAAATAGAGGAAAACAACAGAATGGGAAAGACTAGAGATCTCTTCAAGAAAATTAATAAAGATACCAAGGGAACATTTCCTGCAAAGATGGGCTCGATAAAGGACAGAAACGGTATGGAACTAACAGAAGCAGAAGATATCAAGAAGAGGTGGCAAGAATACACAGAAGAATACAAAAAAATCTTCATGACCCAGATAATCACGATGGTGTGATCACTCACCTAGAGCCAGACATCCTGGAATATGAAGTCAAGTGGGCCTTAGGAAGCATCAGTACGAACAAAGCTAGTGGAGGTGATGGAATTCCAGTTGAGCTATTTCAAATCCTAAACTGTGAAAGTGCTGCACTCAATACGCCAGCAAATTTGGAAAACTCAGCAGTGGCCACAGGACTGGAAAAGGTCAGTCTTCATTCCAATCCCAAAGAAAGGCAATGCCAAAGAATGCTCAAACTACCGCACAACTGCACTCATCTCACACGCTAGTAAAGTCATGCTCAAAATTCTCCAAGCCAGCCTTCAGCAATACGTGAACCGTGAACTTCCAGTTGTTCAATCTGGTTTTAGAAAAGGCAGAGGAACCAGAGACCAAATTGCCAACATCCGCTGGATTATGGAAAAAGCAAGAGAGTTCCAGAAAAACATCTATTTCTGCTTTATTGACTATGCCAAAGTCTTTGACTGTGTGGATCACAACAAACTGTGGAAACAAATCCCATATATCATATCAATTCTTCCGTGAGCATCTCTGAAAGACTTCTACAAATGTAAACTCAATCCCATTATTGCATACAGAAGTTAAGAATAATTCCTTACTATTATTAAGTAGCCTGTTGGTGTTCAAGTTCCCAATTCTCTCTTTTTATTCTCTTACAGTTTGTTTGAGTCAGGATTTCCATCAAGTTAATCATTGCAACTGCTTGACCTTTGAATCTTTCTAAATAAAAATATAGCCCCGCCTTCTTTTCTTCCATTGTATTTGCTGAATAATCTGGTTGTTTGTCCTGAAAAGATGTTCTACAATCTGCGTTTTGCCGTGTACCAGCTGTGTAATTCCCTTGAATCCCGTATTTTCTGTAAATTGGTTGTTAGGCCTAGAACTTTGATGAGATTTGGATGATAGTTTTATTTTATCCCTCTTTTTATGCAAAAACATCTCATAGGCAGTATTATATAAGTCTGTCAGGAGGCACATGGAGTCAAGTTATATTTCTTTTTGTAAAGAGAGCTGCCATTAATAACCTATCTAGAACAGGTTAAAAGTAATTTAGATGCTGCAATACAGTGATATCTTAATTTGAGCATTTCTTTTTAATTTTTTGTCTATAATGTGTCTTTCCCTCATATATTATTCAATTACCCTCAGGTAGAATTCTTTCAGAATATAAAAGTGCTTGATTATATCATCTTACTATTCTTCAAAATAATGAACTGTTTTCCTAGCACCCTTTAGATGTCCATCTGCAGATGAATGGATAAGAAAGCTTTGGTACATATACACAATGGAGTATTTCTCAGCCATCAAAAAGAATGCATTTGAATCAGTTTTAATGAGGTGGATGAAATTGGAGCCAATTATACAGAGTGAAGTAAGCCAGAAAGAAGAACATCAATACCATATATTAACGCATATATATGGAATTTAGAAAAATGGTAACCTGAACCCTGTATAAGAGACTGCAAAAGAGACATAGGCATTTAGAACAGTCTTTGGGACTCTGTGGGAGAGGGTGAAGGTGGAATGATTGGAGAGAATGGAATTGTAGCATGTATATTATCATAAGTGACCAGTCCAGGTTCGACGCATACATTTTCCTCTGTTCATTTCTTTGCATTTGTGCTTTTTTAATAAAATTCTTTTTTAGAAATAAAAAAAAATAAAAAAAAATAAATATGGCCAATGAGATTTATTATTATAAACACATGAATTAATATCTTTGATGTGCTTCAATTTAGTGCACTTGTTAATCTTCCCTTTTTGTTCAGCTTTACCCACTGTGCTCACTCAGTCCTGTCCGACTCTTTGCAATGCCAAGGACTGTGCCCCACCAGGCTCCTCTGCCTGTGGAATTTTCCAGGCAAAAATACTGGAGTGGGGTGCCATTTCCTCTAACAGGGGGTCTTCTTGATGACCCAGGGATTGAACCCACATCTGCATCTCCTGCCTTGGCAGGCAAATCCTTCACCACTGAGTCACCAGGGTGGTGAAAGCCTCTTCAAGGTGACTGGCGAACTTCCGTCTGTGAGTCCAGTGGTCCTTGCTTGTTTCCTGATTTCTGGTCCTAGACTAGCCCTCTAGCCATAAACAGATATACAACCTGTACAAAATGCATGGCTTTCAGATATCAAACAAACAATAGCACAGGAACTAATCCTCGGTAGGAAAGACACTTACGAGGTCTTTCTGATGTCTTGGCTTTCTGCCTGGAAGATTCTTCTGGGTCGTGGCCCAGGAAGGGGAACCCAAACAGAGTGTGGGGCCCCACTGATCTACGGTGATGGAGATCAGAGTTTGGGAAGCTGAAGTTGTTAGTTCCCAGGACATTTCACAAGCGACCCACACCTGGGATTTGGGGGACAGAAGAGTGGGGGCAAGGAGCTATGCAAAGAAAGAGCTTCCCTTGAGTCTGAATGTTAGTGTGGACAACTATTAAAGAAAGATCACCACCAGGAAACTACAAACAGAAAACCTGCTGAGGTTCACAGAGAGCTGGGGGATATTTGAGTTCCACCCAGCCTGAGTGGAAAGACCTTGCTGAACCCACAGGGCGTTCAGTAGTGGCTCCAGAAGGGCCATGCCTCAGGAGTACGACTAACTAGCCCTGAAAAAAAGCTACTGTAAACCCTAACAAAGCATTAAAGACAACGAATTAGAAGGGTTAAACTACTGTTCAAATGAATTGCCTTCCAGAACAAAGCCCAGTGCTTTGGAAAGGACAGCAAGAATCCATGCATTGGACAATACAGAAAATGACAAGCATCGGGTAAAAATTACTGGGCATGTGGAGAAGTTGGACTGGTGGCTCAAGACCAGGAGAAAAATTAGTTAATAGAAACAGCTGTGATTCCTAATGACCAAACCTGAAGATTTCGAGTCAGTAGTGATCTTCATACTTGCCCTTGCATTGTACGATGCCAAGCCACACCCCACAATCACTGGATTCCATGACACCAGGCCACCTTGTTACCTGTCACTCCCCTTTGTTGCTTAGTTGCGAAGTCCTTATGTTCAACTCTTTTGTGACCCTGCCAGGATCCTCTGTCCATGGGATTTCCCAGGCCAGAATACTGGAGTGGGTTGCCATTTCTTTCTCCAGGGGATCTTCCCGACCCAGGGATAGAACCTGCACCTCTTACCTTGGTAGGCAGATTCTCTACTACCGAGCCACCAGGGAAGCCCCTGTTGTCCCTTGGTTAGGTCCTGTTCCTAAGTATTAGCCTTCCTCATGACTTGTATTTCTTTCTGGCTGACACTAAAAGTTCTCTTGGACAGTTTCACTAATCCCTTGTCTTCAACTACATATTTGGTTCTGCAGAAAATCCTGCTTTTATAATAATAAAAATATCACAGTAATTTTTCTCATTGTTGTGCCTATATGTATTAGGGGAGCTTCCCAGGTGACGCTAGTGGTAAAGAACTGGCTTGCCAGTGCAGGAGACATAAGAGAAACGAGTTCAATCCCTGAGTCAGGAAGATGCCCCTAGAGGAGGGAACTACAGCCCACTCCAGTATTATTGCCTGGAAATCCTGTGAACAGAGGCGCCTGGTGGGCTACAGTCCATGCGCCGCAAAGAGTTGGACATGACTGAAACGCATAGGCATTAGACTTCATCAGGCATTATTATGCAAATGGTCTCCTTTGCTTTTCATGGAACTCCTGTGGGAAGGAAAATTCAGGGACTCCTTCACAAAGAAGGAAGTGAGAGCTCACAGAGATTAAGAAGGTCATTTCTCTAGGTCACCTGTCTGGCACAGGGTAGCATATAGGATTTCTGTCTCTCGGAAACGTGCACTTCGCAATCCTTTAGTTTCCCCAGAAGGACCGAACGTGTGGTGAATTATCTCACATTCAGTAGTCATGACACTTGCTGCTCAGAAACTGGTTGGAGAGTTCACCTAATTTTGGAAGAGAAAAGTCTCCTTTTTGGGCAGTGATGTGCAGACGGAGTTTCTTTGCATAATGTCTTTAAATGGACCTAGGCAGAGCCCATCAGGTGATTCACACACCACGGCGACATTCCAAAGAATCAGAGGGCTCAGCAAGCCTCTGGCTTTCTCCCTCTGAGCAATGTGAACTATGTGAGCTCCCACGTCCTCTCGTGGAGTTCTGTGCCAACGTGGATGTTCTGTTTCATTATAGATGTGGATTCTTACCCTGGTGGAAAGAGTCAGGAAGGTCCAGGGTAACTCCAGTCTCGGGCCTTGGGTTGCTTACCCTGGAATGCACGGGTGTTCACTTTCCTCATAGGGAACCCAGCGGCTTACGTAACAAACATTTGTCACTGGCGATGACAGCTTCTTTCTGGAGTTCATGCCCCATCCGAGTAGTTAGGAATGTCCCTTTACCCAGGAATCCCTAACACACTCACTGATGTAATCCCATCGTTTTGGTTTGCTGTCTCACTTGGAAAGTCAAAGGGCTGGACACATTTTAACTCTCCGCAGGTTGCCTTAGCAGTCAAATATGGGCCAGACTCAGTGCCTCGGGAACAAAGCCTGTCTGTCCCACTTCCACACACACACACACACACACACACACACTCACACACACACACACACACACAAACTCACACACACACACAAACTCACACACACACTCACACACACACTCACACACACACACACTCACACACACACACAAACACACACACACACTCACACACACACACACACTCACACACACACACACACAAACTCACACACACACACACAAACTCACACACACACAAACTCACACACACACTCACACACACACACACACATACACAAACACACACACACACAAACTCACACACACACACACAAACACACACACACATACACAAACTCACACACACACTCACACACACACAAACTCACACACACACTCACACACACACACAAACTCACACACACACACAAACTCACACACACACACTCACACACACACTCACACACACACACAAACACACACACACTCACACACACACACAAACTCACACACACACTCACACACACACACAAACTCACACACACACACATACACAAACACACACACACACAAACTCACACACACACACAAACTCACACACACATACACAAACTCACACACACACTCACACACACACACAAACTCACACACACAAACACACACACACACAAACTCACACACACACACACACAAACTCACACACACACACTCACACACACAAACACACACACACACAAACTCACACACACACACACACAAACTCACACACACACACAAACTCACACACACACACAAACTCACACACACACTCACACACACACACACAAACACACACACACAAACTCACACACACACACACAAACTCACACACACACATACACAAACTCACACACACACTCACACACACACACAAACTCACACACACACACAAACTCACACACACACACACACAAACTCACACACACACACAAACTCACACACACACACAAACTCACACACACACTCACACACACAAACACACACACACACAAACTCACACACACACACACAAACTCACACACACACACAAACTCACACACACACACACAAACTCACACACACACACAAACTCACACACACAAACAAAGCACCCTAGAAAACAGAAGTTCTGTCGAAGCTCTTTCCTGTCCAGATCTAGCTTATCACTCACAATTTTAAAGTATTAATGCAAAGCATAACTTAATTTAATAAAAAGTGTTAAATCACAGCCTCTGTTACACTTGTGAATCTTGCAAACATCTTTTCTACTTTTCAGATTGCTTATCTAAATCCTGCCTGTGTGCCAAGTCACTCAGTCATGTCCGACTCTTTGCGACCCCATGGACTGTAGCCCGCCAGGCTCCTCTGTCCATGGGATTCTCCAGTCAGAAACACTGAGTGGGTTGCCATTTCCTCCTCGAGGGGATCTTCCTGCCCCAGGGATCGAACTCGTGTCTCTTTGGCCTCCTGCAAATGGCAAGTGAATTCTTTACCACTAGCACCACTTGGAAAACTCCATATGACCACAAAATTAAAATTGTGCTGTTTTCAAAGGAGGAACAAATTTCATATTAGCGTATAAAAGGCTAAAAAATTTGTGTTAGCGCCCTGTGCATATAGCATTTATTTTAGTGAGTACAAAGAAAAAAAAAAATAGGGGCTTCCCCTGTGACTCAGAAGGTAAAGAATCTGCCTACAATGCAGGAGAACTAGGTTTGATCCCTGGATCGGGAAGATCCCCTGGAGAAGGGAATGACAACCCAGTCCAGTATTCTTGCCTGGAGAATCCCATGGACAGAGGAGCCTGGCGGGCTACAGTCCACGGGGTTGCAGAGTCAGACATGACTGAGCAACTAACACACAAAATAGTATTTTGGAACTTTGTTGTTTATTTCTACGTAAAAAAAATGCAAGCTTGCCACTAGAAAGCACAGCTAAAGCTAGGGGAGTGAGGAGCAGAGAAAGGGTCAGTTTGGGGTCATTTCTGAATTCCTTTAGCCTGGGCGTGCAGGCGCCTGTATCGTACAGGGGCTCACAACAGTGGAAGTGCCGCTTTCTGCTGCTTTTCGAGTTCTGTGTTGTTTGTCGTACACTTTTTCACACCAGGGATTCACTCAGTGCTCCACAACAGAATCCGCGCGGTGAAGTCTGTATTTCCTTTTGCAAGAGCCTGAGCTAATGATGCTCGATATGCTTCTTGCCACCTTGAAACAATTACGTTTAATATGGAGGCTTGTTGTGGCAATTCAGTTGGCATGAAAGCAAGATAGGGTTTGGTTGACTTATGTTTCTAGAAGATGCAGGATGTTGATTTCGCTAGAAAATGTGTTTATATCAGTGGTTTAGTAAGTAGATCACTGTGAGTTTGTTTGCCGGGATGTTTGCCAAAATTTAAAGTTGAAAGTGGTGATAAAATAACACTACGTGAGTCCCCACGTCTTACATGGAAACTCTCAAGGCCTCTGGCTGTACCAGCATGCACTGAAAGCTTTTATTCCACCACACGGTAAGGGCTATAGTGGTTGGTGGTGCCTTCTTAGAGCTACAGGCTTGATGGGGGTCACAGTAATCCTGCATGGGTCTATTATCATCTTCATTTAATTAATGAGGAAACTGAGGTTCACATAATCTAAGTAATTCCTTCTCACTATGTTCTTAATCCGTCTCTTATTAGCTTATTCTAAGCTTTCAAAAAGCTGGCTTCCCATGTCCATCAGTGAAAAGAATGCTTATTCGAAGTCTAATGCATATTTAAATCAGGTTTGTAATGAGTCAGTTTATTTGGCCTCTGCAAACTGTGTTACAACAAGGTTCCATCTAAAGGGAGAGAAGCTAGGCTCAGAATCAAGAGTTAAGGAACTGGGTACAGAGGTCGGTGCCTGCAGCTGCCTGGCTGGGTCCTGTCCTCGTACAGGCCTCAGGTTCTTCCGACATGGGTTCCTTGCCTGTGTCACGAAGGCATTAGGTGACATGGCTTCTAAGTCCTTCTGCTGCTAAATTTCTGTGCGTCTGTGCTGAAGCATTTGGTTACAATGCATGTTCTCTTTTTGCCTACTGCACAACCCACGAGATAGACTGGAAACAGGTTTTGGTTAAATAGCCTAGCTGCTCTATGGGGATTGAACCCTGGTGGGCAGAATTGACTTTTAAAGGGAGGCTCTGGGGAGAACCTCACTGGGCCCAGAGGACCTTCTCAGGCATGGCAGAGCACGAGGGTCACATGGCTGTGGTCTGGATGCCTCCGAAACCTCATCACAATAGGCTGTATACATCCTTCTTTTCTGATTTTTGGAAGAACTTACATAATGAAATGTTGCTTTAGCTGTCTATTTTAAAGTAACAGGTTACCTGGCTGAAAATTCCCCTCCATGCTGAAAATTAATTTCATTCACATCAAACATTTAGCTAAAATGTTTTCTTCTCTGCTGATCTGAATATGCAGACTTTAAGTGAACGTGATCAGAATTTTATGTTTTACTGTTACAAGGAAAGTTGCTATTGTTTAGTTGCTCAGTCGTGTCCAGCTCTTTGCGACCCCATGGACTGCAGCCCACCAGGCTCCTCTGTCCAAGGGATTCCCCAGGCAAGAACACTGGAGTGGGTAGCCTTTCCCTTCCCCAGGGGGTCTTCCTGACCCAGGGATTGAACCCAGGTCTCCCGCATTGCAGGCGGATTCTTTACCGTTTGAGCCTCTAGGGAAGAGAGTAAGTTTCCTAAAAACAAAGGGTCATTTTCCGGGAAGACTACTGAGCTATTTAGCTTAGCAAATTTGAGAGAAGCTCCATATAAAAAACAAGCAAACAAAACCCTTTTGTTCCTGCTTTAGCAAACTGTGTCAATCCATCTGCAGTGAGAAATGTTCTGAAGGTATTTGAGTCTTGCTTCCAGCCTTGACACTTACAAGGTGTAACGATTGAAGATGACCCAGAGCATCCTCAGGACAGACTCCAGCCACTGCCTTGAGAGTAAACTCCATAGTCTCAGTTAGGACCAACTCCTGACTTTCTACAGAGGCAACATTGTTTTGCTTTTGTTCTTCAAAACTCTTGCTCAAAATAATGTTTTATTTTTGGCACTTTGGGTGAAGGAGGAAGAAGATATATAAAGCTACAGTTCATAGTTTAGATCAGATAAATGCTACCTATTTTTCCTTTCCAAGCTAAAATCATCTTTCTCTCTCTTAAATCTGACTAGGTTCCTAACAGGTACCTCTTAATCATTGGATCGCATTTCGGGCCCTTTAACTGAACCACACATTATACTTTTTAATGTGAGGGAGGAAACAATTTTGTTGACGTTGTTGACGTTTCAGTAGAGAATGTATCTTTCAATAGTCTCTGATCCTTTCCCGCTGCATCTCTGTTGTATCTTCAATATGATATTTTAAATCCTGTTGTCAGAGAAGAAAATCCTCTACGGTGTGGTCATTCTGATTGCCCGGATTTTCTTGTTACACCCTTTCCCTCATCTAAGTGACCTCTAATGTGTTACACTTTTTCGCTGTCCTGTAATGAGCACATAAAATGCCCTTGTGAACTATTGACGGAGTTTTACTTGGAAAATAATGCCAGTATTAATTCAAAGAACTTGGAAGAAACCAATTAGCTCCCTCAAATCAACGGTGCAGATTTGCAGGTGGTGTTCAGGGGATTTTTAATAATGAACACTTAGCCATATTGATCTAGAAAACACCCAATATTACTTTGAAGAAATCCCACTGGCTCCGTAGATAAGGAAGTCAGACTAAATCTGGCACCTGCTCAAACAGCGCCAGGCAAGGCATGTGCCGGACTTTTCCGGGCCTTTCGGCAATGACTGAAAGTGTCCACTGAGTTCTCACTTTCTAAATAAAAGACGTGAAACAGAGAGACACCTTTTTTGGCCCCACCAGACTTAAGGCATTAATATAGAGAATACTAAAATGTTGCAAAAGCATATTATACTGTGCCTGGATCCTTACACGCTCAAGGAGTGTCAGAGTCAAACTTTGAAGAGCGGAGAATAAGGAGTGGTGAAGAAAACAGTGGAGTAGAAGACCAGGGTTGGGCAGGAGTGAGACAGATCCCGATAGATGAGAGCATTAAAAAAAAATCCTTTGCAAGTGAAAGCACGGTGGCTGTGGGATTAAGACCGTGGTCATCAGGTTTCTCTTCTTTACGTGACAAGTGGGTCAGTTTCTCCTAAAGGATGCCCGTGTCAGTAACGGGGGAGGGTCCCAGGCAGGTCCTGCCTACCTGGGGGTCCACACGCCCTGGCTGTTCCAGGACACCTGTCTCCCCCGCCCCATCTGTGTTCCTCTCCCAACAGTCTCCTCTGCTGACTTGGACTCAGCAGTTCCCGAACTCATTGTGAACAAGCAAACAACAAACAAAAACCCAAGATCATCAGCAGAGTCCTGAGTGACCGGGTAGCTCTACCAGGTGAAAAGTGAAGAGTGCCGGAGACTCGTTCGCTTTAATCCAAAGCCACGTTTCCAAGCCTCGAAATTCGAAAGGTCATTATTTATTTGCTCATTTTTGGCTGCACTGGGTCTTCATTGCTGCTTGCAAGCTTTTCTCTGGTTGCGGCCAGTAGGGGCTACTGTTCACTGTGGTTCGTGGCCTTTTCTCTGCGGGGCCGTCTCTTGTTGCCGAGCCCCGGCTCCAGAGCACAGGCTGGGTAGTCCTGGCAGCTCGGGCTCAGCTGCTCTGAGGCCGGCCTGGGGGATCTTCCCGGACCAGGGAGGGAACCCGTGCGCCCTGCCTCGGCCGGCAGACGCTGAACCCTGGACCACCAGGGAAGTCTCAGGAAGGTCATTCTGAATGAACGGTTTAGAGCAGAAGGCCACCCGAATCATCCTCTGACCCTCCCCCACCCCCGGACCATTCCTATTTCATTCAGAACTAGAGGAAGGAGAGAAAAGGAGGCCGAAGGGGAGAAGGACGGGGAGGGAGACAGGAGCTGCAGCCTGGGGGCGCCTCTTCGGAGCTGTTTCCTCAGCCAGCTGTGCTGTGCCCACGCTGCAGTCATGACAGATTTTCTCTTGACAGATAAATTCTTCCTGCTTTTCTGATGTTGGTTACATGATACTTGCCCCGTGCCTACTACTTTTATAGAATCAGGAACAAGAGAAGACAGGGGGAATGGGTTCTGGAGGTCAGGTGTATAGTCACCCCGACCCCTTCCAAGTGGTCCCGTTTTGAAGGCCCTGGGCCTCCTAGTACCTAAGGCTCAGAGGAAAATAAAGACACATGATGTTCAGCCTTTCTTCAGGGAAAACAAAACAAAACAAAACAGGGAGTCAAAAGGTAACTATAAGCCTTATTATTCCTTAGCATTTAATAAAGCCCCCAGTGAGAGATGCTGAACATAAAATAAGCTGGTGTGGTATCTGCTTTTTGAAAAACTGAAACTCAAAAGACAAACCAGAGAAGCCAAACTGTACAGATGGACCAAGGACTGAAACAAACTCGGAGGAAGGGGACCCGAGACAGATGGTCAGGTCCACGGGTCCTTCGTTTTTTTTCCTCCAAGATAATTCTTCTGGGTAATAAGGACCACAGAACATTCTGGAAGGGACTTTTTTTTTTTGGTTTCATTTGCTTGTTTGTATTTAATCAAGGTTTTCTGTAAACAGTGAAGCCAAGCTTCTCTTAATCACGCTCACCATCAGGGGGTTTCAATACAAAACTCCCACTTAAAATTACAACTCTACTTTGATGAAAAACCTTCCCAACCCACTCCATTTTACATTTTTCCCTCTTGGTTTTCTAAAATAGGACTGGAAAGTGCTAATGGCGTGTTTTGGAACTCCAAGTTCTTTGTGGCTTTTTAAGCCTCGTTAAAAAAAAAAATTCGGTCCTTATCACCACTAATCAGGGCTTATGTGTGGCTGGAAAATTAGACAGTTCACACGTGGCAGGCAGGCAGGAGACACGGAGGCCTGGGCTCAGAAAGAAAACATCTAGATGCTGATGCGATTGCTAAGGACAGACTATTCCCCTGTACCCGTGTGGGTCTGGACGTCTTCCAAGTTATTAATAGCTATGGTGACAGGACTGTACATTAGATTGTTTCCTCATCGGCGAGAACAGAATGTGAGCTGTGGGGATTGTGACATGGAAACTATGTGGGTTGGCTCTCTTGGGCTTTATTTTCTCCTTTTGAGGGCTTTCTGTCCTTTGTGCTTTTCACCACCGCTTGTGGGCTAACATTTCTGTGGACGATGAACAAGAAGTGACCTCGTGGAAACAGTTTGGGGGTGACCCTTGACTGTTTCAAAATAATGCACCCAAATTGGGCGAGGGGCTGTTTGCTTTCCCTGGGGCTGTCTTGTTGATCCACCGAAGAGAATAAATCTGAACCTCTCCACCCCGAATCCTTGGGCTGAAATGCCTGTCCTGGGAAATTCTGGCCTCAGATTTCCCTCTGGGGAGAAAGAGAGCGTTTGTGTTGCTGTTGAGGTTGGGATCAACTCAGAAAGGGCAGTGGGGTCTCCCACGCCCCACTCAGCCCCTCGTACCAAAGCCAGCTCCAGCTAAAATGAAGGCATGAGTGAGACCACAGAAGGCAACCTTTACAAGAAAATAACCTGGGTGGCATAAAATAATTCACTCCTTCTTTATTTGTTTTTTTATTCCAGTTGTTTTTAAAATAGGGCTGTAGCTTCTTTTAACTTAATTTTTATTTATATTGGCGTATAGTTGACTTACAATACTGTGCTGGCTTCAGGAACATGGCAAAGGGTTTCAGCTATGCATATACATATATCCATTATTTCAGACTCTGGGGATAAACCAGGAGATTGGGATTGATGTTTACACAGTTCCATGTATGGAATAGATAATCAGCAAGGACCCTATAGCTCAGGGAACTCTACTCAATATTCTGTAATAGCCCATAAGGGAAAAAGAACCTCCTTTCAGTTCTATTGAGGTATACTTGACACACATGCACACTCAGGCCCTCAGTCGTGTCCGACTCTTTGGGGCCCCATGGACTGTAGTCCACCAGGCTTCTCTGTCCATGGGATTTCTCAGGCAGGAATACTGGGGTGGGTTGCCATTTCCTTCTCCAGGGGGTGTTCCTCATAGAGAGATCGAACCCAAGTCTCCAGCACTGTTCAATATTTTTCTTTTTCTTTTTGGCAGTGTTTCTTGTGGGATCTCAGGTTGCTGGCCAGGGATTGAACCCGGGGCCATAGCAGTGAGAGCTCAGAATCCTGACCTCTAGGCCACCAGGGAACTCCCTAGCACTGCTGAAGGTGTGTAACATGATGAATTAACTTACGGACATCATGAAATGTACATTCATGATAAGTTTAGTGAACACCCACCATCCTCATATTGATCCAAAATAAGAAAAAAGAAAAACAGTATGTTTTGCTTATGAGAAGAACCCTTAGGCTTTACTCCCTTAATAACCCTCATGGGTAACTCGGAGCAGTGCTAATTATATGTATCACGTTGTGCATTCCGTTCATAGCATTTGTTTATCTTTTGAGCGGACGTTCATGCCTTTTGACCTCCCTCATCCAGTTCCTCCTCCCCCTCCCTACCTCTGAAAACACAAATCTGATCTCTTTTCTATGTTGCTTTTTTGTTTTTGAAGCTTAACTGACCTCCAACATGATGTTAGCTCCTGTTACAAAACATGTGCGTTGTGTGCTTGCTCAGTCATGTCCAATTCTCTGTGACCCCCTGGGTTGTAACTTGCCAGTTTCCTCTGTCCGTGGGATTTCCCAGGCAAGAATACTAGAGTGGGTTGTCATTTCCTTCTCCAAGGAACCACCCTGACCCAGGGATGGAACTCTGGTCTCCTGAGTCTCCTGCACTGGCAGGCAGATTCTTTACCACTGCACCACCTGCAAAGCCCCTACAACATTAATTTTAATGCATTTGTCTATTCAAAGGGATATCACTTTTGGTATCTAAAAAGCAACATTTAAGAATTTTTCCAGGTGTAAAACAATCTGGGTTTGGGGGTGGCATGTGGCAAGATGGTGTTTTGGGGTGGCATATAACTCCATAACTTAATTTTGGGGGGCTCCAAAATCATTGCAGATGGTGACTGCAGCCATGAAATTAAAAGACGCTTACTCCTTGGAAGGAAAGTTATGACCAACCTAGAGAGCATATTAAAAAGCAGAGATATTACTTTTCCAACAAAGGTCTGTCTAGTCAAGGCTATGGTTTTCCCAGTGGTCATGTATGGATGTGAGAGTTGGACTGTGAAGAATTGATGCTTTTGAACTGTGGTGCTGGAGAAGACTCTTGAGAATCCCTCGGACTGCAAGGAGATCCAACCAGTCCATTCTAAAGGAGATCAATCCTGGGTGTTCATTGGAAGGACTGATGCTAAAGCTGAAACTCCAATACTTTGGCCATCTCATGCGAAGAGTTGACTCATCAGAAAAGATCCTGATGCTGGGAGGGATTGGGGGCAGGAGGAGAAGGGGACGACAGAGGATGAGATGGCTGGATGGCATCACCAGCTTGATACACATGAGTTTGGGTGAACTCCGGGAGTTGGTGATGGACAGGGAGGCCTGGCATGCTGTGATTCATGGGGTCGCAGCATCAGACATGACTGAGCGACTGAACTGAACTAATAACTCCATGTCTTAGAATTAATTTATTATTGTCTGCAAGCCACATCTTCTCACAGTGGCTAGATTTGCCTGCTTTAAGTCTTACGGCTGCTACTATTACTCAGTGGAAGAGATTGTTATATACTCAGGACCTGGAGCTCTGGAATTTTCAGTTTTTGTAAACCCTGGGGACCACTGTAGACTCACCACGTAGTAAATTCTCAAGAATATGGGTTGTTTGATTGTTTCAAGGACCTGAGATGCTCTCTTTGGAATGATGATTTAGGAAGCCATTCATTCTGTTGTCATCGCTTCTCCCCATCCCCCGTATACTCAAGGGAAGGATGACTACAGACCAAGCAAACACATAATTGTTTTACTTGGAAAAAAAAAGTTATGCTGTCTGCCTAGTTCAATATCAGTTTTAATAGCCATCTGAGTAGCTAAAGGGCTTCCCAAGTGGCTCAGTGGTGAAGAATCCACCTGCCAGTGCAGGAGACACAGGGGACTCAGGTTCGATCCCTGCGTCAGGAAGATCCCCTGGAAGAGGTCATGGCAACCCACTCCAGTATTCTTGCCTGGAGAATCCCATGGACAGAGGAGCCTGGTGGGCTACAGTCGGTGAGGTCGCAAAGGGTCAGACACGACTGAGTGATTGAGCACACATGTGTTTAAAACGTGCAACAAGACAGCAGTTTAGGGGTCTTTCCCGTTGCTTTGATCCAGAATCCTTCTAGATTTTATGGAAACTCACATGCTACTGCTACTGCTAAGTCACTTCAGTCGTGTCCGACTCTGTGTGACCCCATAGACGGAAGTCCACCAGGCTCCCCCATCCCTAGGATTCTCCAGGCAGGAACACTGGAGTGGGTTGCCATTTCCTTCTCCAATGTGTGAAAGTGAAAGTGAAGTCGCTCCGTCGTGTCCGACCCTTAGCGACCCCATGGACTGCAGCCCACCAGGCTCCTCCGTCCATGGGGTTTTCTAGGCAAGAGGACTGGAGTGGCTTGTCATTGCCTTCTCACATAGGAACTCTTTAAATTCCCATTTCACAGTTCTTGCCACAACTTTAGATTTCAGAGGATCCACCAGTGTAGCTGTGCCCTGAAGACGTGTGCATTTCAGGACCTCCTCTTAGTAATACCCCCACTTAATCGGTTTGGATGTTCTTTTCTATGAAATCATCTTTTAAACCTTCCTTGCAGTTTTGAAAAAGATCCTGTTTGACTTTGATAAACCTTGGCACTCTAAATTCCTTGTGTTTCTTCGTCTTCTTCCTTGGGCTTGCCGGAGGCAAGGTCTAACACTGTCAAATTATTAAGGAGGGGGGCTTTATTTCCAGTTCCAAATCATCTCTATTTTCATCATCCAGAAAGAAACACCATGTCTTGGGAATAAATGTCACAGCCTTCTTTGAAGACAATGGGCTCATGTTCCCAGCACAGTGAATCTTTGAAGTCACTTTTCTGCTTTATTTTTTTTTAACATGTATATATTCTTAAAACCGACTGTGCGCCTCTGATGGGTTTCATTCTTTGACTGTAGACAGGCCACCTCCTCCTTTGGGGCTGACCGTGGCTTTTATATTTTTCTGTTGGAATAAAAAAAATCCTTTGGCTATTCTATTGTGGTTATTTTTCCACCAAAATGTCGATTATCTTATTATGATGAGAATCATAACATTTTAGGATTTTCATGTAGCGATTCACTATGCATCTTCTCAGGTTGGGCTTCCATGGGGGCTCAGTGGAAAAGAATCTGCCTGCCAGCGCAGGAGTCGGTTTGATCCTTGGGTTGGAAAGATCCCCCGGAGAAGGAAATGGCAGCCTCCTCCAGTATTCTTGCCTGGAGAATCCCATGCACAGAGTCCTTAGGGTCGCAAAAGAGTCAGATACGACTGAGGGACTAAACGACAACAAATACATCCTTTTGCTCTGCAACACACACACACACACACACAACAGGCAGGCTACCTACTAACCATTAGAACCTGGATCCTACAGTTCCGGCCCAGTGCTCCTTGTGAATGCACAATATCAGAGCCCTTTGCTTGGCACATGGCAGGCTGGTCTATTAATTTTTATACTTCCCAGGGCAAAACAGAATAACAAATAGGACCCATATTTATCCTTTTCCTTTCTTTGCCTCAGGGCTGTCTGAGATCACTTAGGAAAGGCTAAAGTTAAGTATTTTTCCACTATTCTAAGAGCTACAGAGAGTGAAGAAACGGAGCAGTTTAAGTCCAGAGCAATCATTCCAGATAAAATCATAGCAGCCGACGTTTGCCTAGCTGACACACTGCTGTCACACGTGTCTTTCCATTTCACACTCATACCAACTGCACATGGTAGATTTCCAAGTTACCCTACTTCTCTCGTTGAGCAGATCTGGGGTCACAAGACCTGAAGGGATTTTTCACAGTCAAACACCCATGACGGAAGGCGACGTATCTGACAGTGAATTCCTCGTCTTCCTTTCCTTTTATAATTTTGTTCTCTCCGTTTTTAAAATGCACTTTGATTTAAAAAAAATACATTTTGAATTTCACCATCTTTCCGCAAGTGAATATAATCTGTCTATATTTGCTATGACTTCTGATATTTTTAATTTAGGTTTTTAATGGACAATGCCTTGGGCTTGTTTATTGATGTTTCAGGTCCTGCCTCTTGTGATTAATCAAGTTAAGTTTTCTTTTTTCAGGTTTAAATTTTTTCTTCTATTTGTTTAAAATATAAATGGTCTGTATCATTCCTTGCAGTGTTCCTCTTATAACTGCAACAGAAGAGCCTCAGATTTGGTCCATGGGATTCCCTTTCAAGCCAGCTCCCATTCTGTGTTGCTGTGAGGGCTTCCTTGCGTTCCTTTCACCCCAGACCAGCCAGGCTCACTTACCCAGAGGTGACACTGGCCAGTTAGAAACCTAGGTCTATGCGCTCCGCATGCTCGCTGCTCTTAGGGTTTGTTACGGCGCTTGCAGTGGGTAGAGCTTGTTTTTTTCGTATTTTTTTCTGTTTTATTCTGAAAACAAAACCAAATCTTAAACCACAGAATTCTTCCTCATGTTTCTCTATGGCTCCCATTAACATGTCAACTCATTTGGCTAATTCTATCATAAAGCAAGATAGGTTCAGAATTATTTTTATGATAATATGTTATCAGCAGAGTTATTAAGTAAAATTCAAGTTTTCTTTGAAATTCTTTTCGTCTTTGGACTCTTTTCTAGTAAAGATGTACAAAGTACTCATTCAAGTTACATGAATTAATTTCTTTAATATATGATTATGCTGTTATTTTGATTGCAGGAGGAAGTGGCAACACACTCCAGTACTCTTGCCTGGAAAATTCCACAGACAGAGGAGCCTGGTGGGCTACAGTCCACGGGGTCCCACAGAGTCAGGAATGACTGAGACTAAGCAGATACATTATTTTGATATGCATCTTGGTGAATTTGCAACTACATTTAATTTCAATATTTACTTTTTATTATTTTGATTAAATTTTACTTTTTAATAAGTAAAACACTTAAATGTGTCAAAATTATACAGAGAAGATAATCAGATGTAGAAAAGTTACTCAGATTTATTACATGTATGTGTGTGTGCTAAGTTGATTCAGTTGTGTCCGACTGTTCGTGAACCCATGGACTGTAGCCCACCAGACTCCTCTGTCCATGGGATTCTCCAGGCAAGAATCCTGAAGTGGGTCGCCATTTCCTCCTCCAGGGGATCTTCCTGACCCAGAGATTGAACCCGAGTCTCCTGCGTCCTTGCATTGTCAGGCAGATTCTTTCCCACTGAGACATCTGGGAAGCCCCCTGTAGAAGTATTCAGTTCAGTTCAGTTCAGTTCAGTCGCTCAGTCGTGTCCGACTCTCCTCGACCCCATGAATCACAGCACGCCAGGCCGCCCTGTCCATCACCAACTCCCGGAGTTCACTCAAACTCATGTCCACAGAGTCGGTGATGCCATCCAGCCAACTCATTCTCTGTCGTCCCCTTCTCCTCCCGCCCCCAACTTCTCCTAGCATCAGAGTCTTTTCCAGTGAGTCAACTCGTCGCATGTCCCCAAAATCAGAGTGAAAGGAAACAACGATTATTAGAAATACTCATGCAAAAAAATTTTTTTGACTGTTTTTTTTCATTACTGACCCTCTCAAAGCCAGACTAAAAAGTATATGCATAGAAATTAAGAGTTTTAGTGGACAGTTTTGCCTAGGGAGATGTTTGGAATGAGGAAGGAGGTGCTTCCTATGAGAACAGAGGTATGGAGACTTGTGGGTTTCTGTGTCTAAGGCAGATGGTAACTCTCAGCCCCCTGTTTTACCCGGAGGAAAATTTTTGGTGACATCATTCTGCCAAGTGAGGGTAGAGGATGATTTGAAATGTGTGAGTCATGAGCTCTTCAGCTTCAGAATGATTAAAAAAAAAAAAAGGAGAAATCCTTAAGGGGGGCAGGTACACTGCAATTAATAGCAAAACCTTAAAGCTGAGTCATGGGGGTGAGGTTCTTCTGAATAAGGAAGGCTTTAGGAGTATTCGAGTTCATTGCATATTTTACATACTTTAAGGATGTATTGGCATCATCAACTCGATGGACATGGGTTTGGGTGGACTCCGGGAGTTGGTGATGGACAGGGAGGCCTGGCGTGCTTTGGTTCATGGGGTCGCAGAGTTGGACACGACTGAGCCACTGAACGGAACTGAAGGATGTATTTGTTAGAGGGGATTGAATTGCGGCTCTTCTTCCTCAGTGTCTGCCAAACACTAGGATGACATCATTGAGACAGCACAGGAAGTGGTGCTGGTGAGTCGCACAGTCATGTCTGACCCTCTGTGACCCTGTGGACTGTAGCCCACCAGGCTCCTCTGTCCATGGGATTCTCCAGGCAGGAAGATTGTAGTGGGCTGCCCTTTCTTTCTAAGAAATACAGGTTCCACATGCGAAGCCAGTAGGTGGTTTTCCATCTGTTCCAGGGGTCCCGACCCTTTCTGGCACCACCAGGGACTGGTTTCACAGACGCTAACTTTTCCATGGACCAGGGGTGGTGAAGGGGTGTTTTCAGGATGACTCAGCACATTACATTCAATGTGCACTTTATTTCTGTTATTATTACACCAGCTCCACCTCAAGTCATCAGGCATTAGATACTAAAGGTTGGGGACCCCTGAGATAGCCAACTGGAGCCAAAAACATATGACAACTCCTCGCTAGGACCAAACACCTACTGCCAGGAGCAAAATTCAGGGATGTAGCACCTTGCACCTTTAATGGGTCTTTTCTTAGAGTCATTGTGAGCAAACTTTTGGCGTTTGGGTGTCTGGGCATTAAGCATTCTGGCTCTAGAGAGTTTGCCTTTCACCTGGGGCTGCAAGGTAGGCATTTCCGGTGCCCAGCAATGAGGCAGCGTCACCTCAAATTCCCTCCATCCCTGCCCTTGACAACCTTCAGGAGCTGAGATCACGGCCATGTGGATTTCCAGCTGCTTCTCTTCTCTTCTCCTTCGGAAGTTATCTCTCTTTTGAAACTATGGAACATTATCTTCTTAAAACAGCTCCGAGGCCCAGGGGAATCAAAACAGTTCTCCAAACGCAGAGTTTTATGAAGAATCCTTTCCCCTACAACAGAAATGTATATACAGTCTGTTTATATACAAAAGTATTCAAAAAATGCTCCATTTGTTACTATTAAGGTTGCTTATGCTATTCAACAATAATGTGGGTGAACCCCAATAGGGACTCAGCTGGCTGGACCAGCTCTCCTGATTATCGTACAAGCCCTCGATGGATGGAATTCAGCTTAACAGAGCCCCCAAGACAGGTTCACTGAGCAGAACCTCACGTGATGCGACAGCGTTTACATACTTTTCCTCTCTTTGCTTTAGATCAGGGACCTCTTTCTCTTCGTTTGCAGAAATCTTCAAAGATCGAAACCTCCAGCTGAATTTGGTATTATTCCATTTTTCTTTAGAGCTTTGATCTTTCCCCTCGGAATTTATCAATAGTTTCATTCTTTTTCATTTTCTTTGGAAACTATGTGTGACATCAGGAGAATGTCATCTGGGCCAGCTCTGGAGCCAGTTTTGAAGCAAATCTGCTCCCCAGGGCTATAGGAAAACGCAAGCAAGCAGACAGGCCTGGATGTCTGTTGATGATTAATTCAAAGGAGAGAGAAGACACATCCGATGCATTCCTATTATAAGGCAACAATTGAAGTAAATGCATAGGTTTATCCACCTTTGATATTTTCTTATGAGAAGACATCAAGATTTTCTTCCACCATTGTAACAATCCAGTCAACAACATAAACTTCAGACGCTATTGTGCTGTCAGATCATACAAATTGCTATTTTAGGTGTAAATAGATTAAAGAAAATGGAAAAGTCATCTGAGAAATTAGAACAGGTGATAGAAACATATTACAGGCAATCTACTAAGACTCATCCTTTGAAAGTGTCATCTGTACAGTTTTACAAAGCATCCTCTGGGTTTCTGAGAAACTTACTGAAACCACAATAATGGAACATCCCAGGGGTCTGTGGTACTGAGGTGAAGAGAAAGACCACAAAGGCAATTCTTCCAGGCTGTAACTCAGCATGCTACAACCCCTTGCTAGGTGGGTAACTTTGTAACTCACAGGGTTCTTAGAACATTGCAGGATTTGTTTGATAAAATCACTGCTTATGAATAAGATGTAAAGGAAGTACAATAGGGATGAAGAATATATTTTTCAGTTTTTTGGAAGCAGTGCTAATGTTTTGGGAAACCATGAACATTGTGGAGTACCTACCATTGCACAATAAATAGAAATATAATGGCTTTCATCCCTATTACCTGGATTTTTATGTACAGCTTTGAAAATGTAATAAAATTACATCAAACTTTTACTTGGCACACTTTTTTTCCCAACCTTTGAATGATTTTTGTTGAAAATTTCCCAATGAGAATCAAAATAAAAATCAAACTTTTAAACTTCTAACTAAAGGCATACATGTAAAAGTTGAAACAAACGTAGGGCTTCCATGGTGGTTCAGATGGTTAAAAATCTGCCTGCAATGCAGGAGACCTAGGTTCAATCCCTGGGTTTGGAAAAATCTCCTCCAAGGGATTTTCCCCTGGACTACCCACTCCAGTATTCTTGCCTGGAGAATCCCCGTGGACAGAGGAGCCTGGCGGGCTATAGTCCATGGGTTTGCAGAGAGTCAGACATGACTGAGGGGCTTTCACTTTAGCAGTGAAATGTGTCCCACTGTGGAATGTGGGGCTTGCCATACGACTTGTGGGATCTTAGTTCCCCAAGCAGGATATGAACTTGTGGCTCCTGCACTGGGAGCCCAGAGTTTTAACCACTGGACTGCCAGGGAAGTCCCAAATGTTATCGTGTAATAACCTAGTGCTCTTTCTCATGACTGGAGTTGCGTTTGATGTCTGGCTAAAAATGGGCAGGAATAGAATTTTCCCAGAAATGTATCCAAACTTCTGGACTGTGGAATTCATAATATACCTTTTGTCCAAGTTCTGTAATGTTCTTATGTGAAGTTCATTTCAATTAAGATTTTAATTGGCTGTTGCTTTTATTGGGTAGCATAATTCTGCTAAATTACATACCACTCTTTAAGAATACTAATGATATATTTTTCCACTGTAGAAAATACATTTTAAATCATTTTAACCCACTATGAACATTTTGATAGTAGCTTTTAGAGCCCCCTCATAAAGCATTTCTTTAATGCAATGAGGCTGGGCAGTGTTTGAAAACAGGGTAATAATTCATACCAATTATATTGCTAAACATAAGGTCTCAGGCCTGATCATATATCATAATTCATACCTTATGGTCTGATAGCAATTAAAATACCATCATTAAATATACTGCAAACATACATATTTGTTGAAATCTTGCTTATGTGGAATAACATTCTGTGCTTTATTACCCAGAATAGCACCCCTGTTTATTATCCTGACAATGCTGTAATTGCTAGAGAACCAGTTTGAGAGTATATTTAATACCCCCTCAGACTCAGAGTTTATCTCACATGATTACAACTATTAATTTTGTTGTTAATAACACTATCATGGCTATGAATGCCTTGCGTCTTGGCTAATTTTTCCATCACGTAATGGAGCAGGATACCCCGCTGGGTGTAGGGGAGTGACGAGTGCTGAAATCTCCACTGGGTGGAGAAGACTTGTACTGATTGGGTCAGGGCGCTGTTCAGGAACCCTTCGAGTGGCTCGGCCTGCAGCTGCAGAGGACGGACCACCTTAGATGAGACAAAGGACTCAGTCCAGTTCAGTTCAGCCACTCAGTCGTGTCCGACTCTTTGCGACCCCATGAATCACAGCACGCCAGGCCTCCCTGTCCATCACCAGCTCCCGGAGTCCACCCAAACTCATGTCCATCGAGTCGGTGATGCCATCCAGCCATCTCATTCTCTGTCGTCCCCTTCTCCTCCTGCCCCCAATCCCTCCCAGCATCAGAGTCTTTTCCAGTGAGTCAACCCTTCGCATGAGGTGGCCAAAGTATTGGAGTTTCAGCTTTAGCATCAGTCCTTCCAATGAACACCCAGGACTGATCTTCTTTAGGATGGACTGGTTGGATCTCCTTGCAGTCCAAGGGACTCTCAAGAGTCTTCTCCAGTACCACAGTTCAAAAGCATCAATTCTTCAGTGCAAAAGGATTACTAGATATTAAATATTTATTATCATATCACTCAAGGTACCCTGAGAAGGTGATGGTCAGGATCAGATAGTAATTACAGGAGCCCCTAACTGTGACCAGATTCATAGAACAGACAGTGCATCATTTGGATCCACCCTCTCCTGGGAGGCTAGCTTCATGTACAGTTCCCCTGTCACAGGTCTCCACCAGAGCTGTAGCAACAGTGCATCCTCCAAAAGACCATTTAATGAAGTTTCTTGAGATAGACTTCCATATAGTATGTATAGAGTTTCAGTATATCACGTTCAAATGGCCCGGGGTTTGGAACCGTGAAGATGAGGGTTTATATTCTGACAGTGCCCTTAAAGCTCTGAGCTTCAATTCAGGGTCAGTACTCAGACGATGAGAATTATCAAGAAGGCATAGGTCAGTGTCAGGATTGGAATACCGCGTGCAAAGCCGCTGAAACAGTCACAGTGAGGGCTCTACTAGCATCTGGAACAAGTTCTCTCAGGCCGGAAGCCCGAACAGCTCACTCTTGGCTCTGGTCTAAATAAAAACGCTGTGTGTTAGGGGCAGAGATCCAGTACCCCTTTAATCCGACCAGGGGCACGGGGTGCCTTCGGTGTGAAGGAACGGCCGGGGAAGCCTGTGTATCGGGGAGAGTGGGGTCTCTGTTGTCAGGCGCCGAGGTTCGGAAGGCGGCTGTCAGGGAGTGGGGCTGGGTGACACCCCCTGAGGATGTTGGATGTCATCGGTCCGGGTGCCTCTTAGCCATGGCTCAACTCCGCCTTTAATTTTCTGCGTTCCGATGCTTCCGCATCCGCGCCTGGCCGAGGCTGGAGGATCGGCCCTTCCTGGGGCGCCTAAGTCCCTGGGACGGAAAACAACCACGCCCACACCAGACCCCACCCGTTCTCCATCCCCTTTCCCATCCCCCGACTCCAGACCACTGTGCCCCTGCTTGGGGCCAGCAGGCGACAACCACGGGCAGCCCCGGCACCTGGGGGCCCCGAAATCCTCCGAACCCATCAGTTCTGGACACGCACACCTCGCCTCGGCATTCCTTCCCGGGAAACGCTCAGCCCCCCAGCTCCCTTCCTGTCTCCCGCCCCACCCAGGAGCTTCTCCGCGCGTCTCCTCCACTCGGTGTGGGACCTGTGAGTGCACACGCTGTCTTTCAAGGGAAGGCCTCTCCTGATTTGCTTGCCTATTATTATTCTCACACAATCAACATACTATGCCTGCAACTGAAGTATGCCTATCTAGTAGCTTTATATGAATAACCATAAAAATCTCTTAGAACAAACCAGGGCACTTCCCTGGTGGTCCAGTGGTTAAGACGTCACCTTCCCACGCAGGGGTTGTTGGTTTGATCCCGGGTCGGGGAGCTAATATTCCACATGCCCTGGGGCCAACACCACCCCCCACTTCAAAAAAAGAAAAACATAAACCAGAAGCAATATTGTAAGAAATTCAATGAAGACTTTTAAAACTGTCCACATCAAAAAAACCTGTAACACAAACAAACCAAAACTCCATTGATTCTGAAGTTTGCAAGATGCTGTGAGAAGAATGCAGGAAGGGAGGTCTCCTTGCCCCCGCCGATCAGGAAGCAAAAGCAGCCGTGGAAAAGGACAGCAGCACATACACCACACTGCGGGAGAACAGAGTTGCACCCTCTTATTGGCACAGTACCTTGGCAAAGACTGGTACGAATAAAAAGTTCCAAGGTGCAAGACACGCCGGTCCCAGGCCAGCAGAAGCGCACGGAGGAGCGAGGCCGGGGCACCACCGCAGGGGCTGGATCCAGCGGGGGTGAGCGGGCAGCGGAGCTCGGAGAGGACCAGAGTCTTGCTTCGCATCACTGTTCAGACCAGCAAATCTCAGCCCGCTTGCCGGTACCCTGGAGACCTTTGAACGACTGTGTCCCCTGCATACCCCCCGAGCCACGATTCTGAAGCCGCACTCATTAAAGGGGGGGTGCATCATTTCCTGTAATCCCTACTGAAGTCAGGATGAGATTTCAATAAAGGGCTTACCATCCATGTGCCCAGAATACAGGGCACGGGAAGGAACCGTCTCCTGATCAGTGAACGGAACAGAAGACGTCGGACTCGAGCTGTAAGTAGGCAGAGCTTGCCAAGGCGAAGCTCAAACAGTGACAGGGCCCCCGGAATTTCAGGTACTTTACATTAAAAAAAAAAAAAAGGTATGTAGAAAAGAAAAAAAGTTCTAGAAATGATTTTTTTAAATCTGTATTTTGAAGAAAGGGAGCACCACCCATGGCATAAAATTATAAAATACCGTGACAAACATGTAAATCATTATCAGGATTGTAATTCCCACAAAACACAAACACTACACAGAAATAAACCCTATGTCCTGGCGAGTACACGAGAGCCGCGACTGGAGGACAGGAAACGCGCGGTGGGCCGTAGGAACACAGGCGCGCGGTGCGCGGCCCCTGCGGCCCACGCTGGGCCTGGCCGGTCCCTCACCACCTCGGGGAGCGCGGCCCGAGGACCACGGAGCCCGGAGCAGAGTGCGTCCCCGCAGAACGGCCGAGCACGCGGCGAGCAGCCGACCGGGCTGCCCGGGCTTTCGTGCGGCTGTGCAGAGCCCCCGCGCGTGCCGGGGCGGCTCTGTCCGCGAGCTTGGCACCCTCGGGCGGTCTCACCCCGCGAGTCTGCAGGCGGGCCGTCACGGGGTGGAGTCCCAGAAGTCGGGGGGCAGCCTGCGGCAGGGGGCCCCCTCCGGCTTCCTGCACGGAGGTGGGGGAGGCGCCCGGGGCTCCCCGGGGGGCAGGATCCGGGGCCAGTCGCCCCGCTCCTCGCAGAGTCTCCGTCTCCAGTCCAGGAGCTCCCGCAGGGCCACGCTCTCGTTCGCCGACAGCCTCAGCTGGTGGATAACCTGGGGGAGGAACGCAGGAAGAAAGAGGAGCTTCGGACACTGCGCAACAGTGAGACAGAGGGCAGGGCCAGACGCCGGGGCTCCGCTGGCTGCGGAGAGCTCTCGAGCACCCCCGAGACCCTCCCAGCTCGGCTGCCCTGGGAAGTGGCGTCCTACGGAGAAGCTGACTTCCAAACAGCAACCCCGGAAGCCAGCAAACAATGCATCACAGGTTCAAGTACAGAAAGAAATTCAACCTCGGATTCTAGACTCAATACAAATGTCCCTCAAAAATGAAGGTGAAATAAAAAGTGTTTTCGGACAAACAATAACTAGGAAATTTCGCTATCACAAGTCTTGCCTATTTTGTGAACCTTAACAAAACAGGCAAGATGAAAAATAATGGAAATTTAAGAGGGAAGTCAGGACCCTGGAATTAAATACATGCGTAAATGTAAGTTATGTGTTTGGAATGTCACTGACTTTAAGTTGTATGTAGAACAACAGGCCAACAATAGCTGCAAAAGTGAGGAGGGGGCACATGGAGCTCAGAGGTTCTGAGGTTCTAGCAGTATTAGGAAAAAGACAAAATTACAACAATTTAAGATGAAACTAGGGTTTCCCTGGTGGCTCAGTGGTAAAGAATCCACCTGTAATGCAGGAGATGCGGGTTTGATCCTTGGGTCAGGACGATCCCCTGGAGGAGGGCATGGCAACCCACTCCAGTATTCTTGCCTGGAGAACCCCATGGACAGAGGAGCCTGGTGGGCTACAGTCCACGGGGTCACAAAAGAGTCGGAGCAACAACAACAAGGATGATGAAATAAAATCAAGATTCACGCTTTATTTCCTCGTGAGTGTACATAAAGAATAATGACAGAATGTGTAATTAATAAATTAATATGAAATAATGAATTTCAATTAACCCTAAAGGAAGGTGCGATATATATATATATATGTATAGGTGAATACATACATACAGCAGAAGTTATATATATATCTAGGTGAACAGATACGTGGATATCTAGGTGAATATATACCTAGGTGAACAGATACATAAATTCAGGCCAAGTCCTCCTGAAGCAGGGTAGAGCAGAACGGGATCCAAACCTCCACCCAGCAGTTGGCACTGCTCCTCCTCTGCGGCCGGCGGGTGTGTGCTGTGCTTGCTTTCATGCTGGTGTGACCACACACCCCTCCTCCTATCGAGCACAAAATACCTCCATTCTGTAGCTCATCTCAGTGCGAAACTCTTTTCAGCAGCTTTTCATAAGGACCACAAATACAGAGGAGCTGGGCGGGGTGTGACCCTGGCTGAGACCTTCCTAACAGGGAAGACGGGGAGACTGAGTTACTCCAGACACACCCCGACCTGCGGACAGTGACGTGCAGCGGCTGCTGGTCTGAGTGAGGCTTGTGGGGAGGGATTTTTACATAAAATGTCCCAAATCCCCTGAGTCATTGCTCCACTGGAAAAAAAAAAAAGCTCTCTATCCTTACAAAGCTTCTCAGCATTTACTAAAAATATCTGAATTCCCAAGCACATTATAAACGGTGAAACCTACACACACAAAGCATTAGAAAGCACTTTCTTAAGGGGTCTATCGATGTCTTGAATAATGCAGTGGGTACAGAAGAACAGCATCTTTGACTCAACCACCAACAGCTTTCTATGCTTCCTTGATAAGCAAAAAATCTGACTGATGTTGGCAATAATCAACTAATGCTCAGAATAAACCCTCTTATTGAGAGATCCCACGAAACTTGATTCTGTATCACAGAGATTAATAGGTATTGAGTAAAATCTAATAGGTACAGGAAGACAGTTGCCAGAATGGCATAAATGGGATGCTAAAATATTAACATTATTGATCTTCATTTTAAAAACCACACACACACAATGAATCTTCACAGGTCATATCTTACACGAAGGTTAAAATTCTGTGTAAGGAAGGACAAGTGACAGGTCACTACTTTCAACACAGAGACGTCCAGAGGGCGTTTTAAAATGACGACCCGTGAGACAATAAGCAGATCAGAAGATGAGGACCGGCGCCCTGTCTAATGATCCTTAACCTGATTTATTTAGATTTATTAAACGTATCAGACTATGAGGCACAAAGGTTGTATTTGTCACAGTGAAGGAGCTTTAATATTTTAGAATAGCGAACAAATGCAACTATGAATGTTATTTAAATGGTGGCCAAGCAATACATTAAGAATAAAAAGTATCTGCAATGTTATCCAGCAGGGTGAAAACATGTAAATCACTGTTTTATCATTCTTTAAATTTCATGCCCTATGGGTAGTAACAAAAACTCTTACAACTTCTCTTATCATTATTTGATATTTCACAAGTTAAGTAATATCATTAATGATACAGAATAATACACATATTATCATTACAAAGCCAATAATGGTTTTGTAAAATTTTAGCTTCAGTGTTGAAAGGGAACCATTTTTTTCCAGGAGGAGAAGTGACCCTGGGGGTTAAGGATGTTGATGGTTCTGGGAACCTGGAGTCTAGCTGGCATCATCCCAGGTCTCACTGATCCTGACATGTTTGGAGGATAAAGGATGGGGTTATTGGTGACCTTTAAATTAAATCTTGTTTCTCATTGCTGTAAAAGACATATCTCCAACCCACGCCACCACTTCAGACAGCTACCTCTTTACTTATTTTCTTATCTGGCACGTTTTATAGAATAGTGTTTGCACAGAAAATCATTCTTTTTCCCAGAACCAGAAGGCAAGAGTTGTAGCTGTGGAAGTAAGAATTGTTCCACACCCAGGGACCCCTGGGTTCTACATGGCACCACCTCTGGGCTGCATGAAAATGATGAACGCCCTGTTTTTAAAGAAACTTCTAGACACGTCAGTCATGTAAGCGTCTGAACACGCTGCACGTGGCGTGGAGACGGAGGAGTCAACAAGAGTTTGACTCTTGTTATGAAGTTTTCCTTTCTTTGTTTTTACCATTTACCTGGGAAAAGGGGCTCTATGAAGGAAGGTCTGGAAAGACTTCACAGAGGTGGGAACTTTCGATCTGAATTTTGAAGAAACGAGAGGGGCATCAGTAGGAAAGGGGGAAGGAAAAGACTGGGGGAGGCATTTTCACGGGGCCCACGTAGACAAGAGTCAGTCATGACTCTGAACTTCATTCTCTAACAGGGAGTCCCAAACCCACGGGGATCTGGACTCTGGTGTGAGCAGGGGTGGGATGGTTGACAAACCAGGACTGCGCAGCCGGGGCGACTGGACTGGAATCCTGCCTCTGCTGCCTGACGGCTGTGTGACCTGCAGCATGCGCGCTGGCTTCCTCACCTGTAAGTGGGCTCCAGTAATCACACCCCAAAAGGACAGGTGTGGGCTACTCCAGGGCCTAAAAATGTAACGAGCGCTCTGTGAGTGTGGGCCGCTATGACTGCGTCGTTGCTGCCAATAGCTGCTTGACTGGAGAAAATCCCTAAACCTTCTGGGTTATGGTTATACTCAGGACTCAGTCAGACAGTGTCACATGAAAATAATAGATGGCCCAACTCAAACAGTAAAGAACCTGCCAGCAATGCAGGGGACCCAGGTACAATTCCTGGGTCAGGAAGATCCCCTGGAGAAGGGAATGGCAACCCACTCCAGTGTTCTTGCCTGGAGAATCCCATGGACAGAGGAGGTTGGTGGGCCACAGTCCCTGGGGATGCAAAGAGTTCGACATAACTGCGTGACTAACAAGGAGAACAATATAAAATAGTCCTTTCCTTCCTTATTCATAAGATCTCAAAATAATAACCCACTGGATTTATAACATAACTGTGACTTATGCAGGACTCTAAACTGACACACGAATCATCACATTCTGAAGCCATTTCCCTGTGGGCGGGGATCCTCATCCTTGAACAAAATCTTTTCGTTTCAGCAGCTTTTTAAATGGAAGATTTCTTCACTGAAACAAATCCTTAGAAAAGAGTGAAACTAATAACTTTATATGGGGAACAGATGGTTGCTAGACTTAACATGGTGATACTCTCATAATATATGCAAACAGCAAATAATTACACCTGACACTAACAGAGTGTAGTAAGTCAACTGCATTTCAGTGAAAGCCACGAAAATACCACTGGGAGAAACTGGGCTCTCTCTAGTCTTTCTGACAACTGCACATGAATCTAAAATTCCCAACTAAAATTTCAACAGAAAAAAAAAAAAAAAGAAAATAGCGCTAAGACACTGGTGAATATGACCTGGACCATTTGGTATCGGGTGAAAATAATGTTTTCTTCCCATTTTTGAGAAAATCTTGCTGATTTGGTATTTAAAAGTTGAAGACGTGAATCCAGACTCAATCCCCCACCCCCAACTCCAGAATTATAAACTTTTGTGTCTTCCAATGTCTTCCCTGGTGGCTCTGTGGTAAAGAATCTGCCTGCCAATGCAGAAGACAAGGGTTCGATCCCCGGGTCAGGAAGATCCCCTGGAGAAGGAAATGGCAACCCTCCTCAGTATTCTTGCTTGGGAAATTCCATGGACAGAGGAGCCCGGCGGGCTACAGTCCACGGGGTCACAAAAGAGTTAGACACGGCTGAGCAACTAAAACAAACAACAGAAACAATTCTATGTTTGTTCATTTGTGTGCAGGCAGTCGTGTCTGACCCTTTGCGACCCCATGGACTGTAGCCAACCAGGCTGCTCTATCCATGAAATTTTCTAAGCAAGAATACTGCAGCAGGTTGCCATTTCCTTCTGCAGCGGATCTTCCCCATCCAGCAATCAAACCCATGTCTCTTGGGTCTCCTGCATTGTCAGGAGGGTTCATTACGAGCTGAGCCATCAGTGAAACAACAAAGAATGTATCAGTTCAGTTAGTTAAGTCGCTCAGTCATGTCTGACTCTTTGTGACCCTACAAACTGCAGCACGCCAGGCCTCCCTGTCCATCACCAACTCCCGGAGCCTACTCAAACTCATGTCCATTGAGTTGGTGATGCCATCCAACCATCTCATCCTCTGTTGTCCCCTTCTCCTCCTGCCTTCAATCTTTCCCAGCATCAGGGTCTTTTCCAAGGAGTCAGTTCTTCTCATTAGGTGACCAAAGTACTGGAGTTGCAGCTTCAAAATCAGTCCTTCCAATGAATACCCAGGACTGATCTCCTTTAGGATGGACTGGTTGGATCTCCTTGCAGTCCAAGGGACTCTCAAGAGTCTTCTCCAACACCACAGTTTAAAAGCATCAATTCTTCGGCACTCAGCTTTCTTTACAGTCCAACTCTCACATCCATACATGACCACTGAAAAAATCATAGCCTTGACTAGACAGACCTTTGTTGGCAAAGTAATGTCTTTACTTTTTAATATGCTATCTAGGTTGGTCATAATTTTCCTTCCAAGGAGTAAGTATCTTTTAATTTTATGGCTGCAGTCACCATCTGCAGTGATTTTGGAGCCCCCAAAAATAAAGTCAGCCACTGAGAAGAAGGCAATGGCAAGCCACTCCAGTACTCTTGCCTAGAAAATCCCATGGATGGAGGAGCCTGGTAGGCTGCAGTCTGTGGGGTCACTAAGGGTCGGACACGACTGAGCGACTTCACTTTCACTTTTCACTTTCACACATTGGAGAAGGAAATGTCAACCCACTCCAGTGTTCTTGCCTGGAGAATCCCAGGGACGGGGGAGCCTGGTGGGCTTCCGTCTATGGGGTCACACAGAGTCGGACACGACTGAAGTGACTTAGCAGCAGCAACTGTTTCCACTGTTTCCCCATCTATTTGCTATGAAGTGATGGGACCAGACGCCATGATCTTTTCTGAATGTTGAGCTTTAAGCCAACTTTTTCACTCTCCTCTTTCACTTTCATCAAGAGGCTTTTTAGTTCCTCTTCACTTTCGCCATAAGGGTGGTGTCATCTGCATATCTGAGGTTATTGATATTTCTCCTGGCAATCTTGATTCCAGCTTGTGCTTCATCCAGTCCAGCGTTTCTCATGATGTACTCTGCATATAAGTTAAATAAGCAAGGTGACAATATACAGCCTTGACGAACTCCTTTTCCTATTTGGAACCAGTCTGTTGTTCCATGTCCAGTTCTAACTGTTGCTTCCTGACCTGCTTACAGATTTCTCAAGAGGCAGGTCAGGTGGTCTGGTATTCCCATCTCTTAGAGAATTTTCCACAATTTGTTATGATCCACACAGTCAAAGACTTTGGTGTTGTCAATAAAGCAAAATAGATGTTTTTCTGGAATTCTCTTGCTTTTTTGATGATTCAACAGATGTTGGCAATTTGATCTCTGGTTCCTCTGCCTTTTCTAAATCCAGCGTGAACATCTGGGAGTTCACGATTCACGTGTTGTTGAAGTCTGACTTGGAGAATTTTGAGCATGACTTTACTAGCATGTGAGATGAATGCAATTGTGCGGTAGTTTGAGCATTGTTTGGCATTGCCTTTCTTTGGGATTGGAATGAAAACTGACCTTTTCCAGTCCTGTGGCCACTGCTCAGTTTTCCAAATTTGCTGGCATATTGAGTGCAGCACTTTCACAGCATCATCTTTCAGGATTTGAAATAGTGCAACTGGAATTCCATCACCTCCACTAGCTTTGTTCGTAGTGATGCTTCCTGAGGCCCAGTTGACTTCACATTCCAGGATGTCTGGCTCTAGGTGAGTGATCACACCATCGTGATTATCTGGGTCTTGAAGATCTTTTTTGTACAGTTCTTCTGTGTATTCCTGCCACCTCTTCTTAATATCTTCTGCTTCTGTTAGGTCCATACCATTTCTGTCCTTTATTGAGCCCATCTTTTTATCAGTTCAGTTCAGTTGCTCAGTCGTGTCTGACTCTTTGCGACCCCATGAATCACAGCACGCCAGGCCTCCCTGTCCATCACCAACTCCTGGAGTTCACTCAAACTCACGTCCATTGAGTCGGTGATGCCATCCAGCCATCTCATTCTCTGTCGTCCCCGTCTCCTCCCGCCCCCAATCCCTCCCAGCATCAGAGTCTTTTCCAGTGAGTCAACTCTTCGCATGAGGTGGCCAAAGTATTGGAGTTTCAGTTTTGTATAGGAGATACCAATTAGATATGAAGACGGAATGTAAGTGATATAAAGACGGATTTCTTGTAAGTTTCTGCATCCCTAAGTAAGAGATTTATAATTTGTTTACTTACTGTCAGGGGTTAAAAATACCCAGAAAATCTCTCAAAACCCAGAGGGAAACACAACATGATATAAAGGCTTAATGAGGTTTATTACATATATATCTACTTACTAATTTTTAATGGTTTTCTATTGTGTCATTAACAGAGTCCTGTGACATGGACTAATTACAAAATGAGATTCAAATTTTCTTCACTTCCTGTGGCTATGCATTTTTATGAATAATATTAATACATGTAAATTAATAATTTGCTGCTGATTTTTACCTTAAGTCTTCGCCTTCTAGGATAAAAATAACCTTTGTTAAATAATTCATATGTGAAATCATGTTGCTGTTCATTTGTCACAGAATTGATTTTCCTATTGACTGTTCACCCAGAGGTGAAAAGAGGCATTTACTGACATTCATGGAAATTAAGAGAAGGAAGCAGCGTGGCCCACTGAATAGCGCATATTAGCGTTTCAAACGCAAATCCCAGTTCCACTCATGCCAACAAGATGTTGGAGGAAAAAACAATTCAGAATGAAATTCGAAAATCAGTTTGTAAAACCAGAGTTTACCTAAATAGACCCCAATGATATGGCTTAAAATGAAATGCCCTCTAAAAAGTCTTTGATTAAAGGGGTGTATATCTCCATACATTTTAAAAAAATTAAAAAAAGAAAAGATCTGAAATACAAACAGCATTTCTCCTTTAGGCAAAAAAAGAGTTGATCCTTCTTAATTCAGAAATAGTCATTTAGACAGCAATCCAATTAAGTTCATTCTGGCTATTTTGTTTCCTGTTTTTGCCTAAGGGTTAAAAAAGGGAAAACAACTCTTCAAAAGAAAAAATTCTATTGGAAATGAGAGTGTGTCTGGACAACATGCAGTGAGGGAACACAGGGTTTTAACCTTTTACCTGAGCTGTGCACGCTGACTTCTTGAAAAAATTAACCCCTCTCCTTTACTTTTATAATAAGTAATATTATATTGGAGCACACTTAATATAATTTAAAGACACTCATTTGCATTTTGCAGCTGATTTTAAGTTCATAGCTAAGAATAAAAATAGACCCTCATGAGCAGATGCGTGTTTGTTCCTACTGATGGAAAGTTATAAAATAGAAATTTATGACTATACATCTCATGATACAATTAATGTGTGACATTTCAGAATACGGATTTTGTATGAGCTCTAGTCTCTTACCTCAATTCATTGAAAAAACATGGCAGCACCAGTATAACTGACTAGAAGACTGTAGCAAAATTAATAACATATATTTAGTGCATATTTACAGTAATGACATATGGTAATGGGTTCAAGTACTGAGAATATATGGAAAAGCATAAATCCATGTTATTGGGAGCACAGAAAGTAAGAGTGCTACAATTTCTTTAAAAATATTTTTCCTGGAATTATACGGGAGGCTCACTGCAAGGCCCAGGAGGTATTATTAAGGACAAACAATCTACTGGATTTTCTCTATCCAAAGGACGTCTGTTTATATGCTTGGCTTGTTGAAAAATCTTCCAAGCTGCTGCCTTTCCCTAGCCTAAACAGCCAAGTGCACCTACCTTAGCATGTTACGGAAAGCCCTGTATTTCCTGACCACATTCATCACTCCAGCTTTATCATCACTCATCTGCCCATAGACTCTGCACCAGTCTAATCAGAGGTGCCCATCTGATTACAGAACATGCTCTGTAACTGGATGCATCTACTCTGTAACAGCTCCCGTTTGTGCGCCCAGATATAGAAAGCTCTGCAGTTCTCAAAAGCCCATTCCAAACATCAACTTGGTGATCTTGTTTTATATTCTTTTTTTAACTTTCAAAAATTAAAAAAAAAGTTAAATTGGAGTATTTACAATGTTGTGTTCGTTTCTGCTATACAACCATGTGAATCTTCTGTTTGTGTACATACAGCCCCTCCCCCTGAGACTTCCTCCCACCCCACCCCACCACTCTCGTCATCACAGAGTCACATGTTATCCTAGTAAAAATCTCACAAGCATGTGAAATAAGCAGGTTAAGGATTGTTAACCCTCTTTTCATAGATGTTGAAATTCATCTTTAAAGCCCAAATTCACTTCGCCTGTCAGTGGTGGACTCTGGATTCGAATTCAAGTACATTGAGTTTAGTCAATCTTCTTAATCACGCTGACTTCCAAGTTTTTCTTGTCTGCTAGTCAACGAATGCACATGCTTTCGACAATTACGAGACAGAAAGTGCTGTGATGGGTTTACAGGACTTAGAAGCACACAATATGAGCAGCTCCCTCAAGAGGCTTTCATTCAGAGTGAGTGACAAGATGTAAAACTCAGAGTTACGTGAACAGACACGCCTAAACAGGACATCAATGCAAAAACGTCATGAGGAGCACAGCGTTAATTGGCCAATATAGTGCAGATACAATGACTAAGGTTGCTATACAGCAGAGACGTGACTCATGTCAAGGCAGTATGGCCAAGAAATTCCTACTGGGCTGCGGGATTTGTTTTGGAATGAAAGGATGAGTCAGATACTAAAAGAAGAAAGGCTGCTTGAGTCAAGTGGATCAGGGACCCTGTCTGTCCTTTTGTTCCCGTCTACACTGACAATGACCAGAAAACACAGGAGACAGCGAAGCACTCTGCCATGTGGAACGCAGTTTGAGACTTCGCTCCAGGCTAGCCGTGGAGATGGAAGTCAGAAGGGAGGTAAGATGCAGGTGTGAAAGTAAGCAGAGCAAAGGTCTCAGCCGTGGCAGCTAAGTACTCCACAGCCTCCAGACGATGAGAGCTCAAGTCCAAGGACACTCACCCCCACTGTCCAAATAGCCAGCATCTTCTTCACTTGCATTAGTTTGTAGGGCACAGCTTACCTGTTAAGTTATTCATTTCTCAAAATATTTTTTCTGGAAACAATTACAATCTGTGTGTCATGATATTAAATACAATTAAATAAGAGTGAGAAAAACCAACTGAATGCTAATCAAATCTTTAGCCCAATTCAAATAGATTTTTAAAATCAAAGAGAATGACATTGAAACATGTATGTTGTCATATGTGAAACGAATCAGCAGTTCAGGGTCAATGCATGTTACAGGATACTCGGGGCTGGTGTGCGGGGATGACCAAGAGGGAGGATAAAGGGAGGAGGGAGGTGAGAGGGGGGTTCAGGAGGGGGAACTCATGTACGCCTGGGGCGAATTCATGTCAATGTATGGCAAAACCAACCAATATAATATTGTAAAATAAAAAAAATAAAAATAAAATCAACTATAATTAGCTAAAGGGTATAGTTTAGCAACTCCATGGACCGTGAACATACTGCATGGGGGAATAATCTCTGTCCTCAACCTTGAGTCTCCCTCCCAAGTCTAGCTACCGACCAGAGCCACCCACTTGAGAAAGAGAGATAAGACAGGCAATTCTTTCTAATCATGAAATGCACAAATAGGTCCTGAGTGTGTTAGACCGTTTCTCCAGGGCGCCCAGTGTATTACAGGGGGCTGATTTTGTCCCTGATTAAAATCAAGTCTATTGATTTTGAGGAATTTCTAAGTGATCAGTTGTTAAGAACTGCAAGCTTCTGTTTTACATATATATGACTTGGTTGGGGCACTAATGATCATTATTTTGTATTAAAATGTCTGATAAGTAACATCCCAGCAATTTTATTATCAGTACAGGCATGTTTTTTTACTATCTTAAATAATAAAGATTGATAAATAATGGAGGTTAAACTTACTATTTAACTTTATAATATTTAACCTTATAAAGATTGCTGCTGCTAAGTCGCTTCAGTCGTGTCCGACTCTGTGTGACCCCATAGATGGCAGCCGACCAGGCTCCGCTGTCCCTGGGACTCTCCAGGCAAGAACACTGGAGTGGGTTGCCATTTCCTTCTCCAATGTGTGAAAGTGAAAAGTGAAAGTGAAGTCACTCAGTCGTGTCCGACTAGTAGCGACTAGTAGTGACTGCAGCCCACCAGGCTCCTCTGTCCATGCGATCTTCTAGGCAAGAGTACTGGAGTGGCTTGCCATTGCCTTCTCCGTTATAAAGATTAGGTTAAACTAATTATTGATAATGCTTAATTAGGTTAAATTTAATTAAACACTATAAATAATTCTCAGTAGCAACATGTAAAACATTAGGCCAAATAAATCATAAAAGGTATCCATCTGATGTTTGACAGAAAACAACAAAATTCTGTAAAGCAATTATCCTTCAACTGAAAAATAAATAATTTTTTTTAAAAAGGTATCAATGTATTTTACTCAAGCTGCTATCTGTAACAGGCAAACCACAAATAACAATGGACTGACCCCAAAGAAGTATATTTCTCATGTTAAGGCTAAAATGGGTATTTCTGCTCAGTAGATGACCTTCAACATTCTTGTGACTATATTTTGCATCTTCCAGGGTCTTGGAATATTGCGCAGCCAGCTTTTGGAAGGGAAAGGAAACAGAACACTCATAGCTGAAGGGAGGTTTGCAGGGGTCATGCCTGGACAGATCGCATATCACTGTGGCTCCCTTTCCATTGGCTAGAACTCAGTCACACGACAGCTCCCAACCACAAGGATGCTGGGAAATGTAGTCTAGCCAGGTGCCTCAAAAGAAATGGATTAGGTGGGCATTAGGTCTGCCAGGGTGTGATGTCTGGGGTGAGTGACAGCATCTTTAACATATAATCATGGCAAACCATTCGGTACAGATGCTAGAGAAAATAGGGAAAGGAAAACAGATGTCAGGAAGCATTAGGAAGAAAAAGAGACAAGATTTTGCCAAAGTTGGCAACATAAGAGAGCAAATCTCTTTAATCGAGACTTCCTTCCCAAAATAGATAATAAAAATCACCTGAAAGTGTATAAAATTAATTTAAATCCACTAGGGCTTCAAAATTTAGGCTTTTTATATCGTTGACTTCATGACACTTCTTCCCAATATCATAGTTCATCTGTTTTAGAACCTATTTCTGGCAGAGTCAGAAATAGGACATGACAGTTTCAAATAATAGTGTAATCAAAGAGATCAGTGAAGAATCAGGCCCTGGAGGTCTTCTAAGGTCATAAAATAAATTCCTTCACTAATGTCAGCTGATTACGTTTTAGCACCATGGAAAACTTTCTGTTCCTTTAGCCTAAATTTTTCTTTCAAAGTTGTCAGATCCCATTAATATACAGAGCATCAATAACCTCAGATACGCAGAAGACACCACCCTTATGGCAGAAAGCAAAAAAGAACTAAAGAGTCTCTTGACTAAAGTGAAAGAGGAGAGTGAAAAAGTTGGTTTAAAGCTCAACATTCAGAAAACTAAGATCATGGCATGTGGCCCCATCACTTCATGGGAAATAGATGGGGAAACAGTGGAAATACTGAGATACTTTATTTTTCTGGGCTCCAAAATCACTGCAGATGGTGATTGCGGCCATGAAATTAAAAGATGCTTGCTCCTTGGAAGAAAAGCTATGACCAACCTAGACAGCATATTAAAAAGCAGAGACATTACTTTGCCAACCAAGGTCCGTCTAGTCAAGGCTATGGTTTTTCCAGTGGTCATGTATGGATGTGAGAGTTGGACTGTGAAGAAAGCTGAGGGCCGAAGAACTGATGCTTTTGAACCGTGGTGTTGGAGAAGACTCTTGAGAGTCCCTTGGACTGCAAGGAGATCCAACCAGTCTATCCTAAAAGAAATCAGTCCTGGGTGTTCATTGGAAGGACTGATGTTGAAGCTGAAACTCCAGTACTTTGGCCACCTGATGTGAAGAACTGACCCCTTGGAAAAGACCCTGATGCTGGAAAAGATTGAAGGCAGGAGGTGAAGGGGACGACAGAGGATGAGATGGTTGGATGGCATCACTGACTTGATGGACAGGAGTTTGAGCAAGCTCCGGGAGTTGGTGACGGACAAGGAGGCCTGGCGTGCTGCGGTTCATGGTTCGCAAAGAGTCAGACAGGACTGAGTGACTGAACAATTAACAACTCAGAACATCTGGGGCCCAGGTTCCCAGGTGTCAATATTCCAATTCTCTGTTATCTTGGGAGGAGTAGAGTTATTTGTCTTATATTTTCCACTTACAGAAAATGCAAATACTTGCCCTTTACTTATTTTCTGAGCAGACCAAGGTTTCCAAAGCTGGTTAATTGTTTTAAAGAAAGACAATGCAATACGGTAACTGGTCGTTTACATTTAGCCTCTTGCTAGAGTATGTAACTTAACAGCTCCCCTTTTCTTGCACTAACACGTAACTCATGGTAATTTCCATTGCTCTTCATGACGACATCCAGTAATATGTAGATTTATTCCCTTCCAGCCTCGCTGACCATCTCACGGTCTCTGCTCCTCCCCACCTAAAGAGCCCCCCGACCCCAGCCTGGCTGACACTCTGACTTTCTACCTGATCTTTGCTCAGCAAGGTTCTCATTTTGTCATCTGATTTAAAATTGCAGCCCGACCCAACCTCCTTCCACACCACTCTTGTCACTCCCAGCCCCGCTTATCCTGGCTTCTTTCTTGTTTTTTTTAAATATTGAAGGAATGAGAAATCAGAATCACGACTGTGGCTTTATTCTTTGGCCATGCCACACGTGGGAGCTTAGTCCCCTGGCAAGGGAGGGAGCCCGTACCCCGTGCAGTGGAAGAAGAGGCTCGACCCCTCGACCACCAGGGAAGTCTCGTGACCAAGTTTTTAAAAAGGAAAAGGTGACCTGCAGAGATATCGTGAGATCTTTCTCCTTTTAAAAACACAGTCACCAAGTATACGTCAATAGTTCAGTTCGGTTCCGTCGCTCAGTCGTGCCCGACTCTCTGCGACCCCACGGACCGTGGCAGGCCGAGGCTCCCTGTCCATCACCAGCTCCCGCTGGAGCAGTAAAGCGTACGAAAGAACAGTCGCCATTCTGCTCTCTCATCCCTTTCTTAAGACTGAATTTTCCTCTTTGATGACACTCAGTGTCTTCGCCAGAAAAACACATCATGCATTTGAAACATCTCGGATATACATATGGTACAACTCTGTGAAGGAAACATAAAATATGGGATTTATTTTTGTTGTTTTCCGAGTTTCTATATATCTATACAGGACATGTCCATTCTGTTGAAAACGCTGCCGTTTAACTTCTACCATCCAATTAATTTACTGCCTTCATTTCTGGCACATAATATGGAAGTCATGAGGTATGCAAACAGATTTCCTGAAACCTTGGCTGTGTGGAAGCACTGTCTGTGCTGGATCCCCCTTGGTTAGTAGCTTATCAGTGAGATACACATGATTCCTTTTGAAATGGTTGTCTGATTTCTAATTCCCAGCATGTGTTTTAGAATCACGCCTTAACAATTAAACGAGAGGTGTCTACACTTTGCAGTTTTATCTAACACACTGTTTCTTTTCCCTGCCACAATACATTTCAAGCAATCCGCGTGACAGATAAAATGGAGAAAGAAAGAAGGCATTGGGTTTATTGAGTGGTCTGCAACTCTTCATTTCTTTGATATGTGACATTACAAAAAGGTTCCTTTGATGGTTCAGTAAAACAAACCACATAACAATTTGTTTCTTGATATGGATCAATTGCATATTGATTCTGTTTGGGGCTTTCATTGGAGGCTGTCGAGAGGCAGTAGATATTTATTAAGCTCTCAGGCACTGGATGGCCACTGTTTTATCAGAAACCATCTATGATGTTTTACAGTGAATACCTGAATACATCAGATAGTAAAAACAACTTCTAGTGCTCTTTAGAAAAGCTAAAGGATATAACAGAAGGCTTGGCAAGAAATACGATAAATGAAATGAAAATTGAAGATTGCAAACCACACCATATCCCTGGAGGGAAGGAAAGAGATGGACCAGGAGTGTGGGGTTAGTAGATGAAAATCATCACATAAAGGATGGATAAAAAACAAAGTCCTACTGGCTAGTACAGGGAGCCCGATCCCATCTCCTGGGATAAACCATAAGGGAAAAGAAAATTTCAAAAGAATGTATGTATGTGTGTGACTGAATCACTTTTTTGCACAGCAGAAATTAGCACAACATTGGAAATCAACTGTACTTCAACTCAAACAAAATAGGGAATAGAAAAATAAAATTAAAAATAACTTGTGGCTCTAAAGTAAATTTTATAGATAATGAGAATAAAATCAAATTTGTGTACCAGTCAAAATTTTTCTTTGTAAGCAACAGAAACCAACTCTCACAGGCGGAAACATTCTGGAAAGCAAAATAACGGCATGAATTTAAGAAGGGCAGGTTTGGCACGTGGGCTGGACCCAAAGTGATTGCAGTGGCTTGTGGTCACAGACACAGGCTAACATCTGTGGCCCATGGAGGGAGCCACCACCCCCAGGGGGCCCCCCAGGGGTGACATCTATCCTCGTCCCTTCCGCTGTATGTCCGTTAACTCATAATTCACGGTGGGCAGACTGAGTGCGTGTCACAAGCATCTGTCCAGCTCTCCACGGAGGGGAGGAAGGTGAAATCTCTTCCCTTAAATGTTCATTGTGGTCAGTGAGAAATTTAAATATGTGGCCAGCAGCTAAAAACACAACCACAGATGTCTACTACAGCTATTTAAGATTTTTACCTTGACCCAAACTTCTTTTGGTTTGATCTCGACCCAAGTATTTTGGAAGACTTTGCCTTCCAAATTTTATGTAAAAGCTAGATGACATCTCCATTACTTTTAGTGAGTTATGGCAAGTTTATTCTCAGAAACAAGACAGAGGATCTTGACATCCATTCAAACCCTGGATTCTGCATTTTCCCTATGATCTCTGGCAAATTACCAAATCTATTTCTTGATTTCTTTATCTGCAATAATGCCCAGACATTTTATCTTTCTTAAAGGGATTTCATTAAAATCACTGATGATGTTAATTAAAATACAGACATCCTCAACAAGGAATTCAATTTTTAGTCAGCATTTAATTTTATTGCTGCATGCCCAATCAGTTCAAGGCAGATTTTACAGAATTCTTACTTAATTGCTTTACTAGAAAATCTAGACTGCAAGATGTCTGATGTGTTTATATTTCCTCTATAAACGTCACCCAAGAGGCATTTATGCTGAGAGATGTGTGGTCATTCAAGGCAGAGCTCCACCTAACCGTGATGGGCACCCAGCACTGACCCACGTGTCCTGCCAAGAGAAAGCCTGCACCAGGCATGCAAGAAAATGAGCCTGGTTTTCCATTTCCTTGACAAAAAAATGCACTATGCCTGCCTTTGAAAATAAGCTCTCAGTGAAAGCTGGGAATGGAAAATTAGTCCCAGGACTTCCTTGGGGTCCAATGGTTCAGACGCTGCCTTCCAACACAGCAGGTGCAGGTTCGATCCTTGGTTGGGGAGCTAAATCCTACATGCTTTGTGGCCAAAAAAAACCAAAACAAAACCATAAAACAGAAGCAGTATTGTAACAAATTCAATAAAGATTTTAAAAATGGCCCACATCAAAAAACTCTTAAAAAAAAAAAGACAAAACAGAAAATTAGTCCTGGTGACCTCTCCCATCTTTCTTGACATCTTAACCAAATCACTGGAAGACCTGAGGGAAGTTGCCAAGATGTCTCTGTTAAGGCACCGTCTTTCCAGCTTAAGCCTCTTCTCTATGACCCACAGCACAGCGGAAGCCCTGGGAAGGGTGTCTCTGTTGCTGTGCTGTAACATATAGGAGTCAACCCTTTGACAAAAATCAATCCGATGTTCTGTTCTTTACAAGCAGGTCCCCTGTGACTTACTGTAGATAAAGCATCTGTAGTGTTTACAAGGTAAAGTAAGTGCATCTCTGAGGAACAGAGGGGAGATTAGGACAATCTATTATTGCAAGCAATCAGCATATTTTTTCTCTTTCAATGCCTATATATCAGCATAAGTGATTTCAGCATATTGCCTACTGTAAGATTTATTTTTAAGATTAAAATTATTGATTTTTCTCACTACCTCATCAGTGTTATTTAGAAAAATCTCAGTTGATAATATAACTGTGCCTACATAATCAAATATTCTGATGGAAACTGGATCCTTAGCTGGATAGCTGGTTTCATGGAAACATCTAGATACCTGACTTTAGATAATTTTAATGTAGATATCTGACATAGCAAAAGTTGTACGGCAACTTCATACAAGATAATCTTGTTGCTAAAGCAATAATCTTTAATATATCAACACTAAAATCTTTAATACATTTTTGGTTGTGTACCACCTTCAAAGCAAAGTCATATTTTTTAAAGACTTTATTTTAAAATTGAACATAAAAAGAACACTAAACTATTGATATAAATCCTTTTACTTTCTACAAATGCTAGAGTTTATTTTTAAGTGATAATCCTCTTTATTTTGGCGAACTTTTTGAGGCCAAACACATTATGCATACATGTGAAATCACTGAAGCATATCAAAACAGTTTTGTGAGCTGTAAACTCATTTTGATTTTGCAGTGTTCTGATGATGTGATTGTTTGTAAATGTGTTTGGATTATGTGGGATTTGAGGTGCTAACTGAGAGATAATGGCCATAAAACCACAAGGGTGTCAAGCATTTTATGTCCATGATGTTGCCACTTAAAGCCTTCTTACTTCAGCTGAGGTCAAATGCAGTAAATACGAAGACCCTTCAGTGACTGCAGTGTTCTCGTCACCCGACAGTGACTCTATAATGCCACGGGTAAAGTATGTCGATAATGCTCCATTTAAGACCATTTGTTAAGTTTTATGTGTTCTGGACATTCTTCTTTTAAACGTTATTCTCTCAGTCATGTCCGACTCTTTGTGATCCTATGGACTGTAACCCCCCAGGTTCCTCTGTCCATGGGATTTTCCAGACAAGAATACTGGATCTTCCCAACCCAGGGATCGAACCTGGGTCTCCCACACCGCAGGCAGATTCTTTACTGCCTGAGCCACCAGGAAAGGAGCAGAAAATAAATAGGAGTCAGCCAATACAAAAGGAGAAAGAATGTTGAGAAGAAACTTAAGGCAGGGTTGGAAAAAACTATGTTCCCTAGTCCAGCGGGAACAAACACTCTTGGTCACACCTTCACGAAACTCTTCTTGTCTTTTAGCTCCAGTTATCACAGAAAAGGGCAGCATCAAAACATCGAGGGGTCCTTACCTGAGTGGTGTGACTCTCTCTGTGTCTCTGAAAGGAGGAGGCTCCACCCCCAGACAGCCTGGAGAATCCATCTTCTTCAGGTAAGCCTACAAGGGCAACACAGCGCAGCCGTTAAGTTGGGTGTCCTTTCCTCGAATAAAGTAAGTCAGGAACTTATTGATCAAACTAAAAGAGTGACATTTCACAGATTGAAATGAAGGTCAGTAAACACTCATTGAATAACAAAGGTTTTAAAGCAGCTTGGGAATACAGGCATTGCTGGAGGCTTAGTTAAGCAAAGAGGAAGTGTACTGGCAAAAAAAAAAAACCCACAAAAAAAACAGAGAAGAAAAAATGTCATAATAGCAGAGAAGTGAGCAAAGAAGCACTGAAGGGGAGAAGGGAAACTTTTCCAGGGGCTGAAAATAAGTCTGATGAAACACTGATGGGGGAAAAAGAGAAGCTTGTGGACAATGAGAGTAAATGGGTTCCTGGGGTTGCAGTTTGTTTCCCATTTGTGGGGTCAGGGCAGTGGAAAGGGAAAAACAAAACAAAACACAAAAAACAGGGGAAGGGTGGGTGGAAATCTAAGATCAGACACAGGCTGGCATTTCCAGGGAGCTAGATGAGCAGCAGCCAGGAATGAAATGTATGACCAGGTAGTGGGGCAAAGCTAAAAGCTTGGGCTTCATGTGACGGAAGAGTAGCAAATGTGTGAAGGGGACCAAGCAAACCTAAAGTCTGCTTCTAGAGAATTCCGTTCACTGCACTTCTTACGGAGACTGGGGACCTGGGGAAGGAGAAGGGCCGTGACCCACTTTTTAAAACTGAATTATCAACTGGAAGATGGCTCGCAGAATCCGGCCAGAAACTCAGCTCAGCAAGGATCCAAACTCAGAACCAAGTCAACAGCAAGAGCCGCTTGACACAGGGCCAGCCAAAGAAAGTCAGGGAGTATCAGGGTACCCTCTGGGCCACAGCGCTGGGAGACGCCATCAAGGGCCAAGAGAAGTCCTGCATCCAAGGAGCTCAAGTCTTAATGGGAATGGTTCTTAAGAAATGGAATCCAGGAAGAAGGTACTGACGACCCTTCATGCAGAGCAGCGAAGGAGACGCAGAGTCAAGCACAGACTCCGGACTCAGGGAGAAGGGAGGGCGGGACGATGTGAGAGACCAGCACTGAAACATATATATCGCCATTTGTAGAACAGGGGACCAGGGTGAGTCTGATGTAGGAAGCAGGGCCCCAAGAGCCGCTGCTCCGTGACAACCTGGAGGGGTGGGCGGGGAGGGAGGGGGAGGGGGTTCAGGATGGTGGGGAGACACATACACCCATGGCTGATTCATGCTGACGAGTGGCAAAAACCACCACAATGCTGCAAAGGAACTGTCCTCCAATGAAAGTCAATTAAATCTTAAAAAAGGACACAACAGGACGGCTTACAGGTTATGCGGAGCATGAGTGGTGTTGAACTGGATCTGGAGAAAGCAAGGATTCACTCTGGTTGGAGCAAATAAAGGAAGAGGGATGGTGGAGAGGCCACAGGCTGCGAACCTTCCAGGAGGGGATGGAGTTTTCAAGGTGAGGAAGGGGGAGGAGGGCCAGCCTGGAAGGGATGGATGGGCCGAGGCAGCAGAATAGGAGAGAATTCCACACCCTGGGGGTGGCCTGCTGTTCGGCCAGGGCAGGGGTGGGGTGTGGGTGGGGACATGGTGGGGTGGCCCAGAAGTTAAAGGCCCTCCCATCGGTCACTTTCAACCCAACTTCCCAACCTCAGTGGGGGAAACTGATTGAAATTAAGTCCCAACTAGAAGTTACTAAATATGACTTCAAAGTATCTTCAAATGGAAAGGAGGTGTGGGGCAGGGCTCTCTGAATGCTCGAGGAGCCTGCTTCCCTTGCAAAACTACCTTCTGCTGCTCAGAATAGATAGTTGCACAATATTCCAGATTGTCAAGTGAAGGCTTGCTTCTCTGGGCAGGTAGGCTCTGAATCAGAGAGCAGTGTGAGTTCCAAAGAATCTATACAATTCCCACAAACTAGGTGATGTTGTGAAACCTATAGTTGAGTGTACTCCATGGATCCCAACCAAAGGCTCCATCCCCAGTGGTCTGGATCTACTCCTGAGCAGAAGAGGAAGAGCCCTTCTCCGAGGTTCCCAGAGGAGGGTGGCTGGGTCCTACTATGGCACCGGGTTCACTATGGCCTTAGAGTCTATGCAAAGAATGCAGGGCTTCTGGTCTTGTAAGTGGTCTCACCCAGCACTGCATCATCACAGATTATCCTTACAATGTGCTGAGGATAAACACGGCACAAATTCAAAAGGCAAATCTTCTGAGAGTGGTAAATGTAAAACCAAATGTAAGGACTTCATTCTTTTAATGGCCATTTTTTTCCCTGATGCCCAATGATAAAATACATAGTCATTCAAGCAGCAGAAAATGGCCTGTATAGAATTTGTTAGGTCTGTCCCCACAAAATAAACATCTTCAGATTCACAATATTTTGTTTGATATAATGACAACATTCTAGCACTAAAAACTGTTCTCTAATCTAATGATAAATAACCACAAGTCCAGGGAATAATTAAGTATACGAGAAAAGATCTAAGCCTATGTTCACATCAGTAAAAGATGGCAATTAAAGTAAGTGATAGCTATAATTACCCACACATAACTATATTTCAGCAAACGAACAAACAGATCATTATTGCTGGGTAGCAGAGGTAGACTGCAGATACTGGCATTCAAGAGAAACTGTTTCCTCGAAAATAACACGATTTCTGATTCAATTAAAACTTCAAGTTATTTATTCAAGCATTTATTCCCATCTCGTGACTTTATTCAGAAAGCATATTGACTCTATGCTGTTGATCCTGAATCAGTACCGCTAACCAATTTGGGTTACAATGACCACATACGTATCATACTTTGTGTATGAAGAAGGAAATGGCAACCCACTCCAGTGTTCTTGCCTGGAGAATCCCAGGGATGGGGGAGCCTGATGGGCTGCCGTCTATGGGGTCACACAGAGTCGGACACGACTGAAGTGACTTAGCAGCAGCAGCAGCAACATACTTTGGCCACCTGATGTGAAGAGTCGACTCACTGGAAAAGACCCTGATGCTGGGAAAGATTGAGGGCAGGAGGAGAAGGGGACGACAGAGGATGGGATGGTTGGATGGCATCACCGACTCAATGGACATGGGTTTGAGCAAACTCCGGGAGTTGGTGATGGACAGGGAAGCCTGGCGTGCTGCAGTCCATGGGGTCGCAAAGAGTCGGACATGCCTGAGCGACTGAGCAACAGTGTATCACGCGCTGTACATGTACAATATTCAGTCAGGTTTTTATCATACTGACTAGGAGGGATTTTCTGACTCCGGCCTCGGCACAGGACTCACGGGTTCCTATGAAACATGCAGTGCTGTTCCTGTCAATGAGGGCTGGCGCTGCGTTACCAGAGTCTTGTGCCAGATATTTTAACAGTCATGGGGAGGTTTCATGGTGTCAACACAAGTAGGTCAACATAAACACGTCAAGCTGCTTTGAAAGGCCGAAAGCCTAGCCAAAATAACTTTCCTTTCGTCCACACAACTCGAGATTTTCAAGTGATCTTCTATGAATTGCGATACAGACCTGGCGTTATTTGTCAACATTTACGGCGTAACATATAAATCTGTGTTCCAGGGTCTGAACATACACTATCTGTTACATACTGAAATTTAGAGGCCCAGTATTCCTAAATATGTAATTTTATATGATTAATTTCAGGCAACATATCCAACAAAAATTTCCATTTGGTCTACAGGAGTTTTGTTTGTTTTTGTTCCACCAGTTTGGGGATTTAGTCTGATTTTTAGAATAAGACTCAGAGTTTTTTGGTATTTCCCAAAGCCATAGTTTTTGGCTTTTGACTCAAAACACAGACAAATTAAATATTTTGTCAAACTGGCATGCCTATTTTCTCTTTCCTCAGGAAAGAATAGCATCACCCCAGATCAGCTAGGGAGAATGTCAGGGAGTCAAAATTTAGTAAAAATGAAAGGATATATGGTTACCTTTTTAAACATTTGTGTATTCAGTTTTGATCATACAATATATTTTAAATTCCTTTTTTGTTTAGCAGCTATCCTTAAATACCCCAAAGGTGAAAGTAAATAGTAAATTATTACCTTCATACTAGATACATACAACCTTTGAGAAAGAGTCCCTTATCACGTACTGTACGTGTACAGTACTATTGCCATCATTCAAATTCTATTTCAATACGTAATTTCTTATACATATTCATGTATAAGAAAGACTACATCTCTATATTTCCATCTAAACACACACACACATAATTTCAAACACTAACATGAAAAGTTTTACAAAATGCCTATTTCATTCAAGTTGGAGTAATCCAACATAAACTAGTGTTATTTCAAGGGTGGAAAATCGGGAGATAATTCTAATATCCAGCAGGTAGGACGCACTTATTTTAAGTCTTGGTAGCTGTATCTGATGAGAAGCTATGCATCGCATACAATTAATGACCAGCGGTCAACAACACAGATTTGCGTTTGCTCACCTAGAGATATACTATATGAGGTCCCTCAGGGAACAAAAGCAGGTGGTTACAGCCATATGTAGAGTGTAGCTCAAGCTTTATTTCAAAAAAAACAAAACAAACAACCAAACATCTTATATGAGCACACAGATACATCTGTATGAAAAAAATACAGAATTCTACAAAGTGGAATATGAGACATGTTTTGGGGATTTTCAGGTAATATAAGGAATAGTAGTTTTTGCTTATTGTTTATTCCCTCCTGTGTTTTTCAAATTGTCACATAAACATGTAGTCTCTATAACCTGCATAAAATGAAAGCACCAGGCGAACAGTAAGAGGTTATTGAAGAAGGCTGCCCACGCCAGAGAGAAAACTTAGGGAGACCTGTGCTGCAGGACCAGGAGCTGGTGCAGCCTCTGCCTGCTCTTGGCGGTAATGCAGTTTTGGGTAACTGAAGGTCCTTTCCCTAGAAATCTTTACGGCTGGTATAAAAATCCTTCTCTGTCTTCCCTGTGTCATTTCCTTGCAAGGCACCAAAAAGCCGCATCTTATGAGTCTACACTTCCAACCCTTATATGTAATCCCTGCTTAATACTGGGGTTGCGGGTGGCTAGCATTCAGAAACATTTTGGGGCTTGTTCTATGTGTGGGTGCCATTGAACCAGTCTTCTTGCTGGGTGCCAACAGAACCTTCCCGCATTACCCTGGGATCCTTCATGCCAAGCTTGAACAAACCCTGCTCCAATCAACTCCCCACCCCATGACTCCTCCTAAGCAAAGCGAGACTTGTGATGAAAACTGCCTGCTAGATTTTATCCAAGATCCATTTACCTCCTCCTGCTGGGCAGGTCAGCAATGAGCATCCTTGCGTGAGCAACATTCTCAGATGGAAAACTACACACACCCTACGACCTTACATGGACCTGGACGGAAGTCAGAGAAAGCAGGGTGAAGCCAGGGTATCACCATCCTGGCTATCTAACGGCCATTGGGAAATACCTTCCCACCTTCTTGCGCCCTCATTTTAAAAAATATGTTATTTTATTGTCTTTGAATGTCCACTGATTTTTTGAAGGTAATTTGTCTTTTTCATTTTAATCTCTGGCAGCTTTAAAGAATCTGCCTGCAATGCGGGAGACCCGGGTTCAATCCCTGGGTTGGGAAGATCTCCTGGAGAAGGGAAAGGCTAACCACTCCAGTATTCTGGCCTGGAGAATGCCATGGACTATATAGTCCATGGGGTCGCAAAGAGTTCGACACTACTGAGCGACTTTGGCTTTCACTGGCTGCTTTTAAGACTCATGCTTGGTTTACTATGATATGCCGAGGTGTGCTTTTCTTTGTATTTATTCTACTCAGAGTTTTATTTATTTTTTAAAAAGTCACACTTAGAGACAGAAAGAGTCACCTTTACCGTATGTGCTGTGCTGTGCTTAGTCGCTCAGTCATATCTGATTCTTTGCCACCCCATGGACTGTAGCCTGCCAGGCTCCTCTGTCCATGGGATTCTCCAGGTTAGAATACTGGAGTGGGTTGCCATGCCCTCCTCCAGAGGATCTTCCCGACCCAGGGATTGAACCCAGGTCTCCCACGTTGCAGGCAGATTCTTTATCGTCTGAGCCACCAGCGAAGCCTGAATTTACAGGAACACACTCACTCCTGTTTGTCAATATCAAATGGCCATCTGCAGTCTGCTGCAGTCTTAACATCTCTGTCCCCCTAAAATCCATACGCTGGAATTCTAGCCCCCAATGTGGTGGCATTGGGAGGTAGAACCTTTGAGGGGTAATCAGGTCTCTGAAAGTCTGTGTTCCTCTAAAACTCACATGTTGAAATACTAAGTTTTTCCCGTGGTCATGTATGGATGTGAGAGTTGGACTGTGAAGAAAAGCTGATCGCCAAAGAATTGATGCTTTTGAACTGTGGTGCTGGAGAAGAATCTTGAGAGTCCCTTGGACTGCAAGGAAATCCAACCAGTCCATTCTAAAGGAGATCGATCCTGGGTGTTCATTGGAAGGACTTATGCTAAAGCTGAAACTCCAATACTTTGGCCACCTCATGCAAAGAGTTGACTCACTGGAAGAGTCTGATGCTAGGAGTCTGGTGGTAGGAGGAGACGGGGACGACAGAGAATGAGATGGTTGGATGGCATCACCGACTCGATGGACATGAGTTTGAGTGAACTCCGGGAGTTGGTGATGGACAGGGAGGCCTGGCGTGCTGTGGTTCACGGGGTTGCAAAGAGTCGGACACAACTAAGCGACTGAACTGAACTGAACTGAAAGTTCCAAACTGAAACCTTTGGAATGATTAAGTCCTGAGGGTGGAGGCCCCACAAATGGGGTTAGTGCCCTTATAAAAGTGGCCCCAGAGAGCTGGCTACCTTCTTGCCTCCACCACTTGGGGACAACCAAGAAGCCGGCCACTTGCAGCCTACGAGAAGGCTGCCACCCAAACCGGCGCCCTAACCTTGGACTCCAGCCCCCACAATTGCAGCCACGAAGCCACTGCTCCTTACAGACAAGCCGACTTGAATATTTCCTTACAGTAGCCCAGCACCATTCTCTGGCAACCCACTCATCTCCTACTGTCCCTGTGCCTGCATTTTCCAAAATGTCAAATAAATGGACTCAGAATGTTTGAATTTTTTTTTTTATGCAGTGCAATGCCTTTGTGATGAATACATTTTTGTCACCTGCAGTAGCGGTTTATCCTTTTTTATCACAGAGTTCATCCATGCGCTGGGCAGCCTGTGAAGTGGTCCCTGATGGGCCCACCTGGAGGCACTCACACCTCACAGAACCCCCTCCCATGAGTCGACTGGACGTGTGGCCCAAAGCCAACAAGCTGTATGTGGCTGGAACGCTGGCTGTCTTCTCCAGAAACAGCCATACGGTGAGTGTGGCTTCCACCCCGGGGACTCTTCCCAGCTTTCCTGTGGACAGCTTGCTCCAGGGGAAGCCCCGGCCCTGTCGTGAGGCCTCCCTTGTGGAGATGCTCCTGTAAGTGATACTTAAGCTGGACCATCTCTCCAGCTAGCCTCAAGAAGCCTGAAGTTCTAGCTGATGGCTGATCACTTCCCTGTGAGGGACCCTGAACCCAGGGCACTCAGCTCAGCCACACCCAGGTTCCTGACCCGCAGAAACTACAAACCACAGCCTCCACGTTCTGGGGGCGGAGGGGCATTGTTCCAGGGCAATAGATATCGAATACTGCCCAATCTCCAGCTGAAAGGCCCTTCATTATTTCCAGTTTTCATTGTTGTTGAGACGCTCTGTTGTGTCCGACTCTTTGTGACCCCGTGGACTGCAGAACGCAGGCTCCTTTGTCCTCCACCAGCTCCCGGAGCTTGCTCAAACTCATGTCCATTGAGTCGGTGATGCCATCCAACCATCTCATCCTCCGTTGCCCCCTTCTCCTCCTACCCTCAATCTGTCCCAGCATCAGGGTCTTTTCCAGCTCTTCGCATCAGGTGGCCAAAGTACTGGAGCTTCAGCTTCAGCATCCATCCTTCCGATGAACATTCAGGGTTGATTTCCTCTGGGATTTTCAGTTTTGGGTGACTGTGAATGACAGCGGGATTTGCATTTGCATACAGGTGTTCCTGTGGACGCTGTTTGCATTTCTCTTCTGTAAACACCTCGGGGTGGGGCTGCTGGGTCATAGGGAAGGTGCATGTTTATAAGAAACTGCCAACTTAAGCCAGCTGCTTAGTGTTTACATCAGTGTTGGAAAATTCTCTCCAGTTTCTCACAGAATCGTTTCTCTTCCCCGTGGACTCCGTCTTCCCTCCCTAGGATTCCAATAACCCTTCTCGCCATATCCTTTGTGTCTTTAAATCGATTTCTGAAATTTCCACGCTGCTTCTTTGTGCTTCATTCTGGATATTTTCTGATTTATCTTCCTCTTCCCTAGGACTTTTTTTTTTTTAATGACTGTGTCTAATTAACTTTAAACTCATCCTCTATTGTACTTAATTTTATGACTGTATTCTTCAATCTCAGAATTTCCATTGGATATGTTTTTATGGTTTCTGATTTCTGCTGAGATTTTCATCCTTTTATCTCCTTAGGCAAAGTAAACATACTTGCTTCAAAAGCATGTGCTTCTGAACTCCAGTCTTTTGAGGCCCTGTGGATACACTGCTATTTCTGCTTGCCATTTTTCATCTTATTTTGTGTCCTCATGTGCCTGTTTCCTTTTGACGACATGTTGAACTTTGTATTTGAAAAGTGGTTTGTATGGACATCCTGAAGCTAAGGATGCTGTCACTGTCCTTTGGGATAGATCTGTGGCCTCTGTCATCCTGAAGGACCTCAGTCCAGCCCGAGGAACTGAGAGGATTCACACTCGAGCTGGGGGCCAACAAGTTCTTCGTTTGACTCTTACAGTGGACCCTTCAAGCTCACCTAGGGCCTTTGAAGTTCTGGACACAGCCTGTCCGCACAGTCCTAGGAGACACAGCCCAGCGTCCCAGCTGCCTCCAGTGGCCTTGGTGAGCACCCCGATGTCCTTCAGAGAAAAGCCTAGAATTCAGACCTCCTTGCTTGGCCTTCCTTGCAGCCCACACCCATGCCCTCAGGCTCTTCAAGAGAAGGTTGGTCTGAATTTTCTCTTCAGACGTTACCTAGAAGCCCTGGGCTGCTTCTAGGGTGCAAGGAATAACCTATTTGTCTAGGCCACTATTAGAGAGCTTTCAGATACACACAGCCAAGACGGTTTGTTTAGACACACACAGGCAAGGCAGCTTCCATAAGACACATCCACTGACATACTCACATCGAATACCTAAATCAACGTGGAGTTTACCATTCTTTCATACCCTTCACTCTTTCCTTTCTTTCATTTCAACTTCCTTTCACTTTCCATGAGGCATGGAAATAAGCAACAGGAACTTTACTCACTGCTAGTAACAACCTATAAGGGAAAAGAATCTAAAAAAGAATATACGTGTGTGTGTATATATATATATATCTGAATCACTTTGATGTACATCTGAAATAACAAACACAAACAAATCAACTATTGCATAAAAATTTTTTTTAATTAATTTATTTATTTTAATTGGAGGCTAATTACTTTATAATATTGTAGTGGTTTTGCCATACATTGACATGAATCCGCCCTGGGTGTACATGTGTTCCGCATCCTGAACCCCCCTCCCACCTCCCTCCCCACCCCATCCCTCAGGGTCATCCCAGTGCACCAGCCCTGAGTGCCCTGTCTCATGCATCGAACCTGGACTGGCGATCTGTTTCACATATGATAATATACACGTTTCAGTGCTGTTCTCTCAGATCATCCCACCCTCGCCTTCTCCCACAGAGTCCCAAAGACTGTTCTATACATCTGTGTCTCTTTTGCTGTCTCGTATACAGGGTTATCATTTGCATCTTTCTATATTCCATATATATGCGTTAGTATGCTGTATTGGTGTTTTTCTTTCTGGCTTACTTCACTCTGTATAATAGGCTCCAGTTCCATCCACCTCATTAGAACTGGTTCAAATGCATTCTTTTTCATGGCTGAGTAATACTCCATTTTGCATATGTACCACAGCTTTCTTAAGTTTTCTTTTTTTTTAAACTATATGTTTCTTTAAAAATACTATTAGAGCATCATTTCCTCTGCTCAGGATAAGTCTCACTTTATACTGGCTTCCCCAGACCAAATGCTCCACAAAAATCTCTGAGAAAAAAAAAGCTAGCTAATATTAAATGCTATTTTAATTCTTTAACTTGAAAATAATAAGTTGACCATATACCCTACAGTGATATTTCATCTTGCATGCCCTTTCCAAGTTTTTAAGGCTACTTCACTTTTGTTTTAAATTCATTCCCCCTAGAAAGTTGATACAGCTTAAAACTTGTACCTATTTACTTCCGAGTTTAAAGAAGTGCTTACCGTTTGAGACGGAATTTCCATTTTCAGCAGTCATTGCACTGGAGAGTGAATTAGATAATTGAATCCCATGGTTATTTGCATTTCTGTCCTGTGTCTCTGATGTAATTTCTGAAGTACCAAAATCCTCTCGGCTAGTAAGGTTCATGTTCGTTTCAAAACCTAAAATAAATTGTAGAAAAAAATGATTCTTTCCTGATCAAATATACCCAATAAGTTGAATCAAACAGTGGAAGGAAATAATAAAACTCAGGAAGTCAAACATTCATTACATTTGAAATAGTAAATTAATAATCATCCCTAATCAAATGTATGGTCTACAATATATTCACCTGTCTGCTATACCACTGTTAAATGCAACAGACTGCGTTAAGTGACAATAGTGAATTTCATAAATCTGCTATTTCCAAAATTCTATAGCATTTTTGATGTCATATGTGTAATTATAGAACTGCGTATCCTGTGAAGGTTATTTCCTGAAAGAAATATGATGATATATTCAATGTTTTAGAAATTCTAAGTTTTTAAGTAGAGCTGAGGCAAACTTACAGTTTTGAAAAAAACACAAAACTATGCTTTTATGGTTATAGAAGATGTTATTATCCACTTAGGAATGCATGCATGCTCAGTCACTAAGTCTTGTCTGACTCTTTGAGACCCTACAGACTGTAGCCCACCAGGCTCCTCTGTCCATGGGGTTCTCCAGGCAGGAATACTGGAGTGGGTTGCCGTGCCCTCCTCCGGGGGATCTTCCCAACCCAGGGATCGAACCCACGTCTCCTGCATTGAATGTGGATTCTTTACCTCTGAGCCACCTGGGAGTCCCCACTTAGGAATATTAAGACTTCAAAACCCTACTTCTGCATTCTGTACATAACAACACCTAAATGTCAACATGCATGTCCTATATTGAACTCTCTGAGATGCAGAAACACAGAAACCACTGCCCAAATTAGTCTGAGGAGCAAAAAAAAAAAAACAAAAACCAGAGTTCCACCCCTGGGGATTCCTGTGTGACGTCAGGACTTTCCACACCGGTTCTGCCCCTTGGCTGCGGGTGCCCAGGAAACTCTTCTGTCTCTTAGGTCCTTCTGAAGTTTTAGACTAAGACGTTATTCATAAGGATAATAAACGTAATGTGCTCTACTGGGTTTTGCAGATGGTGAACAGTTTGTCTGCTGTGATCCTGAGGGAGGCAGAAGGAAGGCTGAGCTCACTCCCCGGGGCTCGGCTGGGCAGAACTCTAGCTCTCCCTCCTGGGCGCTGCCTCCCCCGGCCCTTCGGACGTGCACTCAGATAGCACCCAGGCCTGGAGCCCCTACCCAGAGGCCCCACACCACTCACACTTCTGGGCCTGGGGTGGCCTCTCCCTAGCTCAGCGCCTCCCTCCCCCTCCCTGGGGTCCTGTTTAGAGCCCCCTCCTCTGTGCCGTGTGGCATCCACTCCGTTACGAGTGAGCACGTGCCTGGTGGGCACACACAGGAGCATGTGCCAGGCTAAGAGAGGCAAGCGGTGGGCAGACAGAAGGAGGGCAAAAAGAGCAGGGCTTTAACAACCAGCCAGGAGTGTTTGCATTTCTGTGACCCAGGGAGTAGCTCCTGACTCTTTGCATTGAACACACAAGTGAACAGAGTGCTCCTGGTGGCTCAGTCAGGAATTTGCCTGTCACTGCAGGAGACGCGGGCTCCGTGCCTGATCTGGGGAGATCCCACAGGCCACGGGGCAACTCAGTCTGCAGGCTACAACTGAGCTAGAGCCCGGGAGCTGCAACTCCTGAAGCCTGCAGGCCTGGAGCTGCAACTAGAGCGTGGCCCCCACAACGAGAAGTCCCATTCACTACAACTGGAGAAAAGTCCAAGCAGCAGGGAGGATCCAGCACAGCTCCAATAAATAAATGAGTAAAATTATATATATATATGTAGAGAGAGAGAGAAAGTGAAAGTGAAGTCGCTCAGTCGTGTCTGACTCTTTGCCACCCCATGGGATTTTCCAGGCAAGAGTACTGGAGTGGGTTGCCATTTCCTTCTCCAGGGGATGTTCCTGACCCAGGGATGGAACATGGGTCTGCATTGCAGGCAGACGCTTTACCATCTGAGCCACCAGGTAAGTCTATATACATATGTGTGTGTGTATATATATATATACGAGTGAAAAGGGTTTGGCCAGGCTGGCATGGGAAGTGTCCAAGGTCAGGTTTAGCTCACGACAACCAGAGATCATCCAACAGGCTGGAGTTGAAAGACTATTCAATTTAGTCAACTCTGTTTTGCCTTTTACAAAAAAAATCTTCTGAAAATTAGTAAAGCATGTTTGGTTTTAAAACTGTCTCAAGATACACACATTTATCTGCTTTTGTTTCTCTTGATATTATTATTTTTTCATCCTTTACTTCCGCTGTTTACTGCGAGCTCCTCTGTCCAGACTCTTCCCGGGGCTGGGGTTCCGTGAGGCAAAGACATGGAGCTGGGAGCTCCCCTCCCAGGAACGTGGTCAACAACCAACAAGCAAAGGGTCAGGCCAGCAGGTGACGGGCTGCGGTGGGCTCCCAGCGGGGCAGCAGTGGGACAGCGCAGCCTGGGTTCTCGGGCCGTGTGGGTCAGGAAGCCTTCTCCAGGGGTCTTGCTTGGGCTCAGGGTGTGAAACAGGGCATTGCCCCCAGGTAACAGGGACTCCTCTTAGGTCTGGCGGTTCAGTACTCAGTCCTCTGAGGCGGTGTGTGGACTAGCATCCTCCAGGACGAGCTGCTAGCTCATAAACAATGGATATATTTCATTTTGTTTGAACCCTCCATTTTTGCTATTTAAAGTTTTTTAAAAAAATCTCATAATTCCAATCAGCAGGTTCAACTGCAGCCAAGAAATGTTTTAAAATGTGTCATAAGTTAGGCTGTGACCCTTACATTATCTACTAAAGTGTCCTTTATGTTTTTATCATATAAGTGTTGCTGTTGTTCAGTCGCTAAGTCGTGTCCAAATCTGTGACCCCATGGACTGCAGCATGCCAGGCTCCTCGGTCCTTCATTGTCTCCAGAAGTTTGCTCAAATTCATGTCCATCGAGTCGGTGATGGTATCTAACCACCTCATCCCCTGCCACCCTCTTCTCCTTTTGCTTTCAATCTTTCCCAGCATCAGGGTCTTTTCCAATGTGTTAGCTCTTCGCATCAGGTGGCCAAGGTATTGGCACTTCAGCTTCAGCATCAGCCCTTCCAGTGAATATTCAGGGTTGACTTTCTTTAGGATTGACTGGTTTATCTCCGGAAGAGCAAACCTTTGTCCATTCCAAGGATGGCTCTGGGTTGGAATAAGGGAGTGAGTCCTTCTTAAGCCGTAAGAATGTGTGGTCACCCTGATGAGGATTCTTCACACAGTTCTTACAGTAATCAGCATCTCCCAGGTGTTCATTACGTGCCAATCTCCTAATACAGGCGGGACTTGACTTAGTTCTCACTTTCCTAACAGGGCGGTGGAGTCCTCACCCCCTTGCCTGTTTTCCAGATGACCTCACGAGGCCCGGGGAGGTCAACCCACCTGCGGACGTTTCACAGTGAGTTAGTGTAGGGCGGGGTTCGACTGAGGTGTGCAGGGCTCTGCCGCCCACCCACTCTCATTTCTCAACTTGGCCTCTTAGGCCAAGTCTTTCCCCCTTATTTCACCTGCCGATGTAAAGATAAGGCAGTTCTTTTCTGGGTCTTTCCCACCACGCCTTGGTGGGAATGAACTGGGAGCCCCAGGCTGAAGAGCTGTCCTCTGGCCACTGAAACAAGAGTTGCTACCTCAATACTGACATCCTCACTTTGGGGTTATGCCGATTCATGAATATCAACCAGGGGAGTCTTGGTTTCTACTTTCTGTGTCAGCCTCTGCCCCTAAGTGCCCTGATTCCACGGTGCATCCAAGTGCGTGAGAGTCTGCGTTCCAGCTGGTTCGTCTCTCAATTCAACCACGGCGAGGGGCACAGGCAGAGGCTCTGGACGATTTGGTTCTGCTGTCCCGCTGTCAGTTTGGTGGTGGAATGGCTGCAGCATTCCCTGTCAAAGGTACGCCCATGACCCTGCCCAAGCACTGGAGACACTGCAACATCAGGGCGGGAAGAGGACCCTGGCAGGAGGCCTGGAGAAGGCTTAGCTATAAAACCGCAGGTGAGACGCAGACTTCGTGGAAAACTAGAAAAAAAAATAACATGGAACCAGTAAAGTCACCGTTTGTTCATGCCTCCGAGCCGTGGTCCTCAGGGTTTTGAGGGTGAAGAAAAGTCACAGCGAAAGAAAACGTTTGAGATTCTCAACGAATCTAAGCAAACAAGCAGGAAAGCGAGCGCTGGAAAACCCCACCCAGAGCTTTAAAGCGCTGAGTCCTGTCTGCATCCCCGCAGCTGGTGGGATCAGTGGTCCGTGTCGCTCAGGGCAGACTTCCGATGGACGGAGCGTCGACACTCGGTAATTCGAATCCCTGCGGAGTTTTCTTGTAGCCTGTGAACCCGGATTCTCCGCGACCCTACCTGGGGCTGCTCTCACAGGTCTGCGGAAGACGAATCACGCTGGGATGACCGCAAGAGGGGCTGTCCGACTACGCTGGCGGGGAATAGGGATGGATACTCCGGAATGTCTCCTTCTCCTGGGCGGAGTTAAGGTTTTGCGGGGGCTTTTCTTGCGTACGTGTTAAAGCGTTTGACGCTTAAAATGCCAACACGAGGGGAGGGACATCCGGTGCGCGTCCTAACAGGGGCCTCTTCTCAGCCTGCTGGGCGGGCCTCAGAAGGCGCGGCGCGGGGCGGCCCGCCCGCTCGGGTCCAGCCGGGACGGCAGCGCGGAGAGGGAGGTCGGCGGGCGCCGGGCCGCGCAGGAGAGACGCGAGCCCCGCAGGGCGGGCACGGGGCGGGGTGTGGCGAGGAGAGGGCACGCGAAGGCCGAGCGGAGCGGCAGGGCGAGACCCTCGAGGGCGCGGCCCCAGCTCGGCCCGTCCTGGTGACGGTGAGACGGCAAGGATGCTGCGCTGTCAGTCCGGCACCAGACGTGGACGGCTGACCAGCGTCAAGGACAAATGGAAGTCAGGGGTTAGCTAAGTTACGGGTCCCTGTGAGCCCAGGGGCGGGGGTAAGGCAGGACCATCGACGAGCACAAGGCAGGGGCCACGAGCGTGGACTCTGGAGTGACAGCCACCTGTTGTCGTTACTGTTGTTTGGTTGCTAAGTTGTGTCTGACTCTTGGCAACCCCATGGACTATAGCCCGCTAGGCTTCTCTGTCCGAGGGATTTCCCAGGCAAGAATTGTGGAGCGGATTTCCATTTTCTTCTCCTGGGGATCTTCCCGACCCCGGGAGTGAACCTGCATCCCTGCATCTCCTGCGTTGGCAGGCAGAGTCATTATCGCCGGGCCACCTGGGCAGCCCTGGAGGGTTGTTAAAGCGAGTGGTGATGATTTGGACAAGGGCATTTACTAGGACTGCAAACGGAATGTCTGGGGGCGGAGACTTAAAAATCCCTTGGGAGGGAGAATTTCTTCCAGGAAAAGTGACATTCCTACAAGGAAGGAGGCAAAAGGCAGAGCCCATGTGGCGGTGGATACAAACCTGCGGCTGGAGACTCGGGTGGGCTGGGAGCTCAGGGGCGGGGCAGCTGGCGGGGGCGGGGGCTGATGGTACCAAATGCCCAAGAAACGTCAGGGGGACGAGGAGGGACTGAGCGTCGGAGGCTTTCTTTAAGAAGACTGCTGGACACATGGCTTCTCTCCTGGGTACCTGAACTTGAGGTAGTTCTAGGTGTGTGTTGGAAACGGATGAGACTACAATCCAGGTTGCAGTAATGCAGGAGCAAAACAAACTATCGCTGTTTGATTTAATGCTGAGAGTGCTCTGTAAGGCATAAAAAATGTGAGAATACATTTGAGACTCATTACTCATGCTGGCTATCGTTCATTTTGCAACTCTATAGGAAAATTCCTCTGCAGAAAGGCTACTGCAAGCAAGAATGCGTTTGTTTTCATCCTATCTGGCTTTAAGGAAAAGTATGCAGGCTGAGAGGGAGACAGGCGTGGACCCGCTGCTTCTCAGGCTCGCGGTTCTAGAATTCAGAAGTCGCAGCTCGCAGTCTGCCGATGGACTCACATAGATGGCGTGTCACTGCACGTAAGCAGGACCACTCAGACCCCAGATCAGCCTCCGGCTTGTGTTAAACCAAATCTGTTCACTACTTTAGAGGGATTCCCGGTGGCTCAGATGGCAGAGAGCCCACCTGCAATGCAGAAGACCCAGGTCTGATTCCTGGATCTGGAAGATTCCCCGGAGAAGGGAATGGCAACCCACTCCAGTATTCTTGCCTGGAGAATCCCATGGACAGAGGAACCTGGCGGGCTACAGTTCATCAGGGTCACAAAGGGTTGGACACAACTGAGAGACTAACTTGATTCAATACTTTGTATTTCAAGGAACAACACCTGAAGTCTTACATTATTGCACACGAGTAAAAGGCACAAATAGGGACGCAGAAATCACTCCGCAGTCCCCCCTGCCCTCTTCCATAACAGGCTTCTAGGACGTGAATTAGACTCTTTTGCTTGCCCATGATAGTAATCCATACACTTGGCATCTTGTCTCAGAGAAAGACAAATGCCAAGTGTCGGGATTCACCCAGACGCAGTGGCTGGTCCTAAACTCAAACGTAAGGAGATGTCATGCATGAGCAGAGGGCATGTTATCAAAGAGAGACGATCAGGAGGGACACACACTGCAGGGGTGTGTTTTCAATGGCATGCTTCTAAATGACCCTCAGCCCCAGGAAGCAGACTGCATCTCCGCTTTGCTAACAGCTACAGGAACGAGTCAAGGGACAGCGTCCGTGTGTGCCCGTGATGGGGACGGGGGGCCACGTGAGGGCCACGCGATGGGTCGTGCGGCAGCCTCATTCCACGCACGGTCATAGCTCTACAGGAACTGATCACTCAAGAAGCAGCAAAACCCAACACTGGGATGGGCAAGGATGAGGTTGGGCGGCTTGAGAAAACGTAACTACCAGATCTGCGTCTTGCCCTGAGAGGCTGCAGCCGGCCCTGGCACTCCCTTATGAACCGCCACCCTTGAGTAGATCGAAACTGCTCCTGAACGCGGCGCTGAGCATTCTTCTATAGCAGAAAGTGCCACCAAGGCTCACGCTTGGGGTTAAGTTGGATGGAAAGAAAGGGCTTCCTTGGTCACTCCACCCGCCCCTGCCAACTCCCGCCACCCACTCCCCTGCCAAGTCTTGGGGAGATGGTTTGTGCTAAAAACACCAACCGAAGCAGGAAACAGAGTGATATCTTCAACAACATATGTGCTGAGCAGGGCAAGAATGTACCCATAGTAAAGCTAAAAAATGACTGTCAGTATAAATAAGGTTTGCAGAACCCAAAAAGGCACAGAGATTTATGTGGTGCCAGTTTTCTTTCCAGGTTGACCAGCTGGCTCCTTTTGGGTCCATCTCCCCAATCCGTGCCATAGCTGGAAGAGGCCTGGCCACTATTAACTTCCCTGGAGCTCGTCTTCCCTGTAAGTAGGTGGACGCTGTTGTTTAGCCACTCAATCGTCTCCAACTCTTTGCAACCCCATGGACTGCAGCCTGCCAGGCTCTTCTGTCCGTGGGATTTCCCGGGCAATATGGCAACCCACTCCAGTACTCTTGCCTGGAGAATCCCAGGGATGGCGGAGCCTGGTGGGCTGCCATCTATGGGGTCGCACAGAGTTGGACACGACTGAAGCGACTTAGCAGCAGCAGCAGCAGCAGTACTGGAGTGGGTAGCCATTCCCTTCTCCAGGGAATCTTTCTGATTCAGGGATTGAACCCGAGTCTCCTGCATTGGCAGGCAGGTTCTTTACCACTGAGCCACCTGTAAGTAGCTGTATATGCAATATCTCTAAACAAGCTGGCCTGGCCTGGAGACCCATTCTGAAAGGGTCTAACCTCAGAGGTTGCACGGGTATTTGTATACCTGGTGTTTCTACATTTCCTCAATGCCAAATGCCAGGTGGTGATGGAAACCTGGGAGGTCAGGAACACCGCACCTGCACAGCCGCCCTGGGTGGACGGTGCGTGTCCCTCTCAGGTGTGTGCACTCTCCAGAGGCAAAGGCAGAGGGGGTTATCCTGTTCTACCAGGAGAGCTTAGTGTTGGCAACACGTGCATGGCGTCACAGTGAGGGGGGCTGACAACACTACCATCCGGGAACAAAGAGGCAAGTGCCCCCAGGACAGCTCCATCTCCAGCTCCCACATCCTTTCCCAGGAGAACCGCCGTCGCCCAGGCTCAGCAGACCCCTTCTGATCAAGAACTGCTTGTTTATTTATGTTTTCATTTCCACGAGAACTGTATTGACTCTATTTTGTCTCTTGGTATTTAACCACCTTTATATATGGCTCATAATAGAGCCTCACTTGGATTTCTAATAGATAAATTGCTTTAAGAATAACTACTTGGTTCTTCACCTAGCTTCCCTGGTGGCTTAGACAGTAAAGAATCTGCCTGCAAGGCAGGAGACTCAAGTTTGATCCTTGGGTTGGGAAGAGCCCCTGGAGAAGGGAATGGCAACCCACTCCAGTATCCTTCCCTGGAGAATCCCACGGACAGAGGAGCCTGGCGGGCTACAACCCAGGGGGTTGGAAAGAACTGGACATGACTGAGTGACTAACACTGTTCACATTCTTTACTTCAGTCCTTGAGAAAAATATAATCTACGTTTGTTCCACATCGGGAACGCTAGGTTGTGCATCCATTGTAACATGGTTTCTAGCATCTTCTGGCAAGCCCCCGACCCGCCACGTGAACCTTGGCACAACTGGATGTATGGCTGAATCACGTGCACGTCATACAAGTCAGACTCTCATTTTTGGCTTTCATCTCACTGGCGTGGCTGCAGCTGAGTCAGAGAGCCAACGAAATCAATGCAGTGAAAAACCCAAACAGCAGTGGTGTATGTTGAATCTTTTAAAAATCCTCATTCAGAACTAATTATGAAATTTATCTACCCAAGGTATTTAAAGGGTCTTCCCTATTGGCACAGTCAGTAAAGAATCTGCCTGCAATGCAGGAGACCTGGGTTCGATCCCTGGGTTTGGAAGATCCCCTGGAGAAGGAAATGGCAACCCACTCCAGTATTCTTGCCTGGAGAATCCCACGGACAGAGGAGCCTGGAGGGCTACAGTCCACGGGGTCACAGAGAGTCAGAGACGGCTGAGTGACTAACACACACACACAAGGTATTTAAGGGCCCCAAGGGCACAGATCAGGGCCGGTGGAAACAGGCAGAAGCCACACACCTTGAGCCTTTGCCTGAGTCTGCATTTCACGGAGGCAGGCCTGGGGTGGGTAGCCCCAGGAGTTGGGGGGGCACACTTGGGAGCCCTGGGGGGCTCAGGAGGGGAGCAGTCCCCCGGCTACAGACGTATCCCGCAGTTTCACAGCCTGGAGGTGCCGTGCACGTGTGTGGATCAGCCCCATTGCCCACATCAGTGGCTGCCGCCCAGCAGCTCTGACGCCTTACATAACAGATTAAAAATATCCACACGGACTTAAAAGTCTTGTCACAAGTCTCCTCAAGCCACGTGACCAGGCTCTCTGATGGCTCCCATGGCTGTGTCCTTTATGGAGGGGGGCTGGCTGGCCTCCCTGACTCTGCGTGCCTCCCAAGCCTCCATGCCTGGGACTGAAGGTCCCCGGAGCTGTCACTCAGGAAGGATGAGTCTCTGGGACTCTGCAGGGGCAGGCTGAACCAGTCGCCAGTGGCCCTCATTACCCCTGGAACAGTCAGGAGAAAGCCCCTCAGAGCTGGTCAGGAGGTGGGGTCCCCTCCTTGTACGCCCACCGCCCGGCATCTCCCATCTGTCATGTTTAAGCCGTATGTTTACACATAAATGAACGCAGGAAAAGCCTTTTCGCACCCCCTGGTGCAGCCCCTCCAGAGCATTACGCGGGGATGCCATCACACCCTTGGATACACCCTCCTCCTCGGGGTTGTAAGATGCCCCGGTCTCAGCCTGGGGTAGGATACCCCTCCTTCTCATCCACCCCCCTTTCCTCCAAAGGAATCCTACCTGCATTTGGATCAGTTTCAAAAGACATACGTATGGGTTGAAAAGAATCAATTTAGTGTGTCATGATAAGCATTGAACAGCTAAAGAGAGTAGAATGAATCGAATAAAAATGCAGCCTTTCTCAAGCATTAGGGGTAAGCCGTTTGAGAAACCCAAACAGTGTCTTCACCGACAGCGTTTCTCGCTGTCTGGGGACCTTGTGAGCTGCTTCGAGCCGGTTCCACATTTTACTGTTAAACCCATACAGCTTAGGACAATACCCTGCACAAAACACATCCTCAACGTATATTTCGAATGAATGAATGAAGTCTGTCCCTTTTATTTATGATTTTTCCCCCCAACCCTCTTTGAAAACTTGACCCAAGTAGCAAACAGCAACACAAAACGTGGCTGCTCATCACATGGTTTTGCTTGAAGTTAACTTCTGATGTTTTTAATCCTGAAAAGAACTACGTGTCTTGGGGACGACGTCACAGATTGGTTGTATTATCTGGAAAATGGAACCTTTTCCCTAAAGTCATTACAAAGGGTCCCTATGATGGATTCCACCCCTGCAGCAATGGAAACGCTTTCTGGTTAGCAGCTGGACCACATCAGCGGGCTGTCTAATGAGCATCAGATTAAAGAGACATTTGTATAATCCCCTGTCACCATACAGAAGCCCAGTGGCTTTGCCCCGCGTGGCTGTCCCAGCTGCAGAAATGAGACGAGATTTCCAGCCTCAGGAGGGGATAAAGGAGTTTCCCTTCTTAGCTGTGACTGCATCAGTGAAATGAATGCCAGCAGCTGGAGTCTGACTGTCTCATCTGACACGTAAACGATTCAGTCGCACCTCTGGTTGTGCTAAGACTCACACAGTGGCGCAGGGGGTGGCCAGAGGCACTAGAAAGCATGTTACAGCAGCAGCACAAGCTGGTGTCGGAGATGGAGCAAAGGATTACAATGTTCTTAAGGACCGAAATAGTTCTTCTTAGCACAATATTCTATTAAACTCCAAGAGAGATTCCATCACGCACTATATATGCTGCTACTGCTAAGTCGCTTCAGTCATGTCCGACTCTCTGCGACCCCATAGACGGCAGCCCACCAGGCTCCGCTGTCCCTGGGATTCTCCAGGCACTATATATATATAAAGGTGGTTAAATACCAAGGACAGCAAGATCAAACCAATCAATCCTAAAGGAAATCAACTCTGAATATTCACAGGAAGGACTGACGCTGAAGCTGAAACTCCAATATTTTGGCCACCTGATGTGAAGGACTGACTCACTGGAAAAGACCCTGATGCTGGAAAGATTGAGGGCAGGAGGAGAAGGGGACGACAGAGGAAGAGATGGTTGGATGGCATCACCGACTCAATGGACATGAGTTTGAGTGAACTCTGGGAGACAGTGAAGGACAGGGAAGCCTGGTGTGCTGCAGTTCATAGGGTTGCAAAGAGTTGGACACGACTTAGTGAAAAATAAGATAAACTCAATACAATTCTCATGAAAATTACAAAAACAAAAAACTCTTTAGCTCCTCAGAATCTATTGCTGGGCACTGGTTATTTGCTTGAAAACAGATATGTGAACTGTGAAAAGTATTGCCAGGCTGGTGGTTTAGTTGCTCAGTCGTGTCCGACTCTTTAGCGACCACGAGGACTGCAGCCCGCCAGGCTCCTCTGTCCAGGGAATTCTCCAGGTGAGAATTCTGGAGGGTGCGTCATTTCCTCCTCCAGGGGCTCTTCCTGACCTGAGGGGCTGGAATCAGGTCTCCCGCGCTGGCAGGCGGGTTCCTCACCGATGAGCCACCTGGAAAGTCGGCCTAGTTTAGTCCTTTGTGCTCGGTGTGAGCCTCCGTTCTGCTCCTAAACCTGCCTGGCCCCGTCCAGGAGAGCTCACCTGAGACCTGGAACTAACTCCTACACACAGCTGCGACTTCAGAAAGTAATTTAAGGGCTGCAAGCTTTGGTTTACGTTTCAGCAACATGAACACACCTGCATAGGGCAGTGTCCACCCACCGCTCTGTTCAAGTCTTCTGTCTCTTACTCCTTCCTGGATCTTTCCATTTCAAATGAGAATAATAAAACCAAGATGGAAAACACTCTGACTTGCTTGGGAATTACCTTGTTGCACCCACAGCATCCACGCCAGTTCCTCCATTCTTTAAAGTGGACATTTTGGGGGAAGAGTGTGTTTGATTTTGAGCCAGAGTCTGGGGTGTAAAGAAACTCTTTTGCAGGTTTTGCAGGACTTTGGGTGATGCACACATTTCCAGGTATCGTACCCTGAGTGTTCCACTGTAAACGTGTGTCATCTCAGATCTAGCTCATCTCTGCCGTGGTTCAGTTCAGTTCAGTCGCTCAGTCATGTCCGATTCTTTGTGACCCCATGGACTGCAGCATGCCAGGCCTCCCTGTCCATCACCAACTCCCAGAGTTCACTCAAACTCAGATCCATTGAGTCGATGATGCCATCCAATCATCTCATCCTCTGTCGTCCCCTTCTCCTCCCGCCTTCAATCTTTGCCAGCATCAGGGTCTTTTCCAATGAGTCAGTTCTTCGCATCGGGTGGTCAAAGGATTGGAGTTTCAGCTTCAGCATCAGTCCTTCCAATGAATATTCAGGACTGATCTCCTTTAGGATGGACTGGATGGATCTCCTTGCAGTCCAAGGGACTCTCAAGACTCTTCTCCAGCACCACAGTTCAAAAGTAGCAGTTCTTCAGTGATCAGCTTTTATAGTCCAACTCTCACAGCCTTGGTTTGGTTCCTGCATATTTTAAGACTGAGTCATATGCGTGGGGAGGAAAGTGAGTGAGACTGTCACTGATTGGTTTATTACAATTAACATGTACCAGCTGCATGTAAAATTGCAACTGCCCGGTAACTGCCAGTGTACAATGTCTAAGGATGAGCATTACAGACTTCAAGAAGAAATCAGAAAAAGGAAGACGTGAAAACCAGGGCAGCAAAACACCTGAGAAGCTTCTCACACAGTGGGTGTGAGGTGACCGCTGACTCATAGGATGCAGGGCTGGCTAAAATGACACTGAAAGTAGCGGACTCTCAGGTGGTGTGGAATTTTCTACGTTAATCTGAGAATTAATTGCAAAAATGATTCACGTCGGCATGAAGACCCTAAACACTCTCAGGTGGTTAAGAAATGGGTTTTTCTCTTCCAATACACTTAAGGAGAGAGAGAGAACATGGCAGTGATCCGGGTCATCTTCAGGAAAACAGCCACGCCCCCTGTAGCTTCTAAGTATTTCTTCACAAAAGGAAGAGCACCCCGGGATATTGTATTACGTGGCAATGATGAGATGCAGGTAGCCAGGAAGGTCTTTATTAACTAGCGATGGGAAAGCTGCTGAGTGGCTTAGCGGATAAAGCACCGGGTTTCTCTTTGGAGCCCCCAGTGGGAGTTTAATTTGAAATCTAGTCTAGAGACCACCCCCTCCAACACACAATGGCTGCTTGCTTTAATGGGTTGATGGTATGAAAAATATGTACTGCTTATGAAAGATAATCCACTTCTGAAAAGACTGACTTTTTCCCCTAGAATTCCAGGTACAAAAGATCTCCTCCCCCTGGATGGCGCACCAGAGAACAGTCCAACTGGGATGACTCCTCTGCGTCCTCTGGCTCAGCTCAGAAATGACGAACTATTTATGCATGCTCCCTGTCTCTGGTCTGACGGCATGCTGACGGCTGTAGATTCACAGCCAAGCCGTGAAGGAAATTTCCCAGGAGAATTTCACACTATTCGCAGGGTAACTTTTTGATCAGGTTGATCTAAATATTTAATTATCACAACCCCCTGCTTGGTTTGATGCCTGGGTTTCAGAGAAGAACGAAGCGGCCATGTCCAGAGCAAGCTGCAAGCTCAGGAGGACTTTAAGGTTCTCCCAACAATATTTACTGAGGGTTCTGAGTATGGGGCTGGCGCTAGATTTCTGTTTTTTGGTTTTTTTTTCCAGCCATGCTTCTAATTTTGCCATTACAGTATCTATATCTCTATATAGATATGTCTGAATACCTATTATCTGCAGCTATATTTGTTTCTATAGGCACATAATCTAGGAAATAAATAGTTGCCGTAGAGACAGATGAAGGGGCTTTTTTGGGCTGTGAAGTTGGCTATTTTGGGCTATGAGCCTTTCTCCCGGGCTTCCCAGGTGGTTCGATGGGAAAGAATCCCTCAGTGTGGGAAACACAAGAGACAGGGGTTCAATTCCTCATTCGGGAAGATCACCTAGAGGACGGCATAGCAACCCACACCAGGATTCTTGCTCAGAGAGTCCCACGGACAGAAGAGCCTCGTGGGCTTCAGTCCATGGGGTAGCAAAGAGTCAGACACGACTGAGCGACTGAGCATGCATGCACGCCTTTCTCCTGCCCTGGCTTGTGCTGGCTGTTGCGAATCACCGCGGACCATCGGAGCAGCCCTCGGCATGGCCCCTGGGATGGGGGAGAGGTCCCTGTAGCTTTACCGTGCAGCCAGTCCTGAGCAGGCATCTGAGACGCCGCACTCCCAGGACCAACACTCAGGCCCTGCAAGGTCCAGCATTTCAAGGCCAGATGCTGGGTGAGCGCTTTGCAAGTGAAAGCAACTGCTGTGAGTGACTGCTCACCTGTAATTAGGAGCTGTTCCCAAGCAGAACCTTACAGAGGCAGAGACAAAGCAGACAGAAAGCCAGGAAACAATCCTTCCAAACCAGAGGAATTATTCTGGCTTCACCTGGGTGCTGTGGGTCCCTGACATTGCGGAGGGCAGTTTGTGGGATGGGAGGGTAGAAAGGGTCTCCATCGAGAAGCTTACACCGAAGGAACATTGTTACTGTTCAGTTGCTCAGTCGTGTCTGACTCTTTGCGACCCCATGGACTGCAGCTCACCAGGCTCCTCTGTCCATGGGATTCTCCAGACAAGAATACTGGAGAGGGTAGTCATTCCCTTCTCCAGGGGAACCTTCCTGACCCAGGGATGGAACCTGGGTCTCCTGCACTGGCAGACGGATTCTTCCCCACTGAGCCACCAAAGAAGCCTTTCAAGGCTCGTGGCCGGATGCTAACAGGACCAGGTACCCTGAACTCGTTCTGAGACAGGCCTCCACACAAGGGCTCTGCTCGCTGCCCCGCCTGCTCGCCTCCTTCTGCAACCACCTGGAGGACTCCCAGCACCCCCCCACCCCCATCACTGCCCATCACGCATCCTGCTCGCGGGTCAGCCCTGGCGGGAGGCTCTCCAAAACACTACCGCAGCCACCAGCTCCTGCTTGGGGGCCGCCAGCTGTGCCCCCACCCCATGCCCTGCTCATCAACGCTCCGTGATGAAGTCTGGGCAACCTCTCCCCAAACAAGGTCCGAGCACACCGCTGGGGTTCACAGGCCATGCGGGGCTCAGTCACAGACCCATGGGGGGTCTGTGCCCCCCAGGTAGAGCCTCCCCTTGAAACAGGGTGGACCCGTCTGCCGCCCGCCCTGTCTGGAGAGGGCAGGGCACCCAGAGCTCTCTCTCGCCTCTCTGGATTCCCGGGGGCAAGCCCTGGGCTTGCATCAAGCGAATGCCTGGTGGATGACTACATGGGAGTTAGCTCTACAAGTTAACGCAAGTCCTGGGTACAGGGCCCTGCTTGCACAATATCCCTGAGTGAAAGAGTTCTCAGGCATTGAGAGACAGGAGGTGCCGTAAACAGGGAGGAAAATGTCACAGCATTCACAACAAATATTAGGCACTTAAAAAAAAATGTCCAGTTAACACGGAAGACAAAGCTCTGTGCTCTTAACGTAGGTATGTCTGGCTATGAATCCGTGTATTCCAGTTGAAAGCTCATTTGCAAGAGGAGACAGACTAAGGGTTATTTCAGCTGGGCATCAGGGGAATGAGAAACACTGCAGCATCCAGTTGCAAGTCCCAAACACAGAGACGCCTGTGCTGCGGCGGGGCCAGGAGCTGCGCAGAACATCCGTTGCTCACACAGGGTCCCATGCTTGTGTCAACGCTCGGGTTCGCTGACCCGGCCAGGGCAGCCACACTCTCCAGCTCATCCTCGCCACACATCCACCCAGCGACGAGCGAAGGACTTGCTTCGCTGGGGATGCTAAGCTTGCCTTCCCCGAGGACTTCTTCATTTGGAAAAATGAGGGAAACTTGGGGCTGATTTAAAATGGTTCCAGAAGGCAGAGGGATGCCTTCCTTTCACGGGAGGGCGGCAACAGTGCCCTCAACAACACATCAGTAAACTATGTGCTTGCTCCGTCCACGCCCTTTCTAACATTCATGAAGCCTCAGGCCACACCCCCCACAAATAAATCACCACGCGTAGAAAGCAAAGCAGCTGGAGAGTGAGAGAGATTAACAGCTCAGCACAGGATACACAGCTAGAAGAGCCGGCATGTAGGCAAGACGCCTCGGGGATGCCAAGTCCTGTATCCCATCATGGGAGGCAGAGACCTGCACAGGAGAATGGAGGTCTTATGCTGCCATCTCATCAGAAGGCGTCAGAGATGAAACAGAAGACAAGTGTCGAAATGTCGGCCTCAAACACCAGGAGCAGAGAGTGGCAGTTTACCAACGCTGCCCTTGAGCACAGGTCACATGTAATTCCGTGATATTTCAGCAATTTTAAAGCATCTTCTTGTTTCCGAACAATACATAAGCAGTTGCACTTAATTTGGCAGAGAATCTTCAAAACCTCATGCAGTACTGTCTGAGGAGGCAACGGGGGCTTCCCTGGTGGCTCAGTGGTCAAGAATCCACCTGCCGATGGAGGAGACAGGGGTTTGATCGCTGGTCCGGGAAGATTCCCACACGCTCCTTGGGGGACTGAGTCCACGCGCTGCAACTACAGAGCCTGTGCTCCAGAGTCCGGAGGCTGCAGTGACTGAACCCACACACCGCAACTACTGAAGCCCGTGTTCTCTAACAAGAGAAACCACCACAGCTAGAGTGTGGTCCCCGCTGGCCCCAACTAGAGAAAGCGCGCACAGCCGCGAAGACCCAGCCCAGCCCCAAACAAATCAGAACAATTTCTTTGAAAAGATGCAGCTGTAATACGTACTTGAGAGACTGATCTTTCACGCTTAGCTCTGCTTGGACATGACATTTAGAAATTCACACCTTGTGGCTGTCGCTGTCTGCACAGCTGTTCCATGTGGGGGGCTGTGCTCACAGACCTTGTGGAAGTTCTCGAAGGCCAGTGATTTCTGGTGGAAAGCTGACTCCTGAGAATTAGTTCAGCTGCATCGTGAAAAAATGTTCTCCAGCATCTTAGGGGCAGCTTCTGTCTTGAGCAGCAAGATGATGTTAGTTAATCAAGTCCATGATGTTCAAACGGATCAACAGCTCTGTACTTATTAAAGTGACTGAAGAATAAATCTTTTATTTTTTTCCTAAAGGACTTCCCTAATGAAATTTATACAAATATTTATTAGTAAATTGCTCTGACATTGGGACATATTTCCACATAATCCAGTGACGGTGGAGGAAGCTGGAGATTAGCTAAGATTGGTCATAAAGACAGTTCATGAATCCATTGTACCTTTGTATGTTTGAGATTTTTCATAAAGCCAACTTTTTAAATAATTCTTTTAAAAATAAATGGCCCTATGGAATCAAGCATTACACTGTAAAAATTTCATTCATATAATTAAAGTATTACTCAGTTGTGTCCAACTCTTTGTGACTCCATGGACTGTAGCGTGCCAGGCTCCTCTGTCCGTGGGACTCTCCAGGCATGAACACTGGAGTGGGTTGCCATTTCCTTCTCCAAGGGATCTTCCTGACCCAGGGATCAAAGCTGCAGGAAGTGTCTTTTACCATCTGAGCCACCAGAGAAGTCAAAACTCAAAATATCCTTACTTGGAATATTCATGCAATGAAACAAAATATTTGAAATTAAGAGTGATTTCCATTTGGCTGCAGTGGTTCTTTGTAAAAAATGCCCCAGGGCCAGATTTATCATTTATATGTCAAACTGCTTTTTTAAAGGTAGGTTTTCATCAAATGTATTTAATAAACACCTAATACATACAAAGAAATATTGTCTCTATATATTTTGCTCTCAATATAATTTTTAACTACCTATTTATATTATATAAACTAAGGCTGGACAGTATCAGAAAGTCACAAAATCATTTTTTTTAACATGTTCTGCAAATCAGACACCTCCACTTTCTTTCCCAGGTTTCTGAGGAGTACTGCATTTTGGTTAATGCCTGATCATCCTGCTCTTTTTCAATGGACACATAAAACAGGCTCGTTTCATTTCACATTCTAGATAAACAACCAGCTGCTGAAGGAACCGTTTGGGGCAATGGCGCACCCTCGTGGCCCCAAGAAGCAAATGGTCTCCCCTCTGCATTTGAACTCGGTCTCATAATTTTTGAAAGGAAGCACCTATAAATAATTAGCATTATAATATTAACCATATTACGGCATCAGAAAAAAAACACCTTGTGAATAAATGGGATCAACAGAAAGGCACAGACAATTAAACATGTAGTTGTTCTTCATTCCGAGGTCCCAGTGGCCCCCAGAACACATTCCGCAGCTGCATCTATCCATGAGCTGTGAGGTACATGTGTGGAATTTTATGAAGCAGTTTTCTTATCCAAACTGTAGGACTCTGACTGTTGCACCTCAGGTGAGTAAGCAGGGCTTCTTCAAGCCTTATCCTCTGTTTTATTTCCCTGCAGTTCTGGGCATCACTATGTAGGTAGATGAGATAGTCGCCTCTAGAGCCAGAATCACTGCATTTAAGTCAGGCTGTGTCTCTCAAAGTGGGGAGACTCAGAGCAAGTTTAATCTCTATGCTTTAGTTTTCCCATCTGTAGGATGGGGACACCGCAGCAGATACTGCTCAGTCTTGTGAGAATTAAACAGGTTATTAAAACCATGCCTGGAGCATAGTAGCCACTGCAACTACTGCAGCCAAGACTCCTCCTCCCAAGCTGTTGTCGTGGCTGTCACCTGGACAATCACATTTTGTCCATACCTGCATTCTGGACTCTTAAGAGCTTCTGTGACTTTGTGTTCCTCCAACTGAATATCCAGGAGTTGATAGGAAGATGATAGCTATGAAATCCCACAGTTAGGTCTACAGAGTAGCCATGGAGCATAATTAAACACCTAAGGGCCTTGTTTCCTATCCACAACTCACTGTTCCTTACATGTTAATCAGTGCCAAAATTAGTTTGGAGCAAATCCTCTGAATGCCTTTTCTCAAGTGCAAAGGAAGAAACTTGTCAACACTGGACTATTTCTAGAGAGACATTATTTTACCAACAAAGGTCCGTCTAGTCAAAGCTATGGTTTTTCCAGTAGTCATATATGGATGTGAGAGTTGAACTAAAGAAAGCTGAGCGCTGAAGAATTGATGCTTTTGAACTGTGGTGTTGGAGAAGACTCTTGAGAGTTCATTGGACTTCAAGGAGATCCAACCAGTCCATTCTAAAGGAAATCAGTCCTGAATATTCCTTGGAAGGACTGATGCTGAAGCTGAAACTCCAATACTTTGGCCACCTGATGTGAAGAGCTGACTCATTTGAAAATACCCTGATACTTGAAAAGATTGAAGGCAGGAGGAGAAGGGGACGACAGAGGATGAGATGGTTGGATGGCATCACCTACTAGAAGGACGTGAGTTTGAGCAAGCTCCAGGAGTTGGTGATGGAGAGGGAGGCCTGGCGTGCCATGGGGTCGCAAAGAGTCGGACACAACTGAGCGACTGAACAGAAGTGAGGGGGCTCAGACAGTAAAGAATCTACCTACATGTGGGAGGCCCGGGTTTGATACCTGGTTCAGGAAGATCCCCTGGAGAAGGGCATGGCAACCCACTCCAGTATTCTTGCCTGGAGATCCCACGGACAGAGGAGCCTGTTGGGCTACAGTCTATGGGGTCGCAAAGAGTCGGATACGACTGAGCGACTAACACACATAATCTCTTCAAGGTCGCTCTCCAAAGAATCGAGGGGGAAGTTTTGAAACGCTTCCACAAATTTGCAGTACAATTTCCCCATATCACAACTGTCCAAGAAACAAGTTGTAATTAATTCAGGTGCCTTGAGGCAGAATTAGCTGCCCACTGGATTCTTTGGCAAGAAAATTATTTTGGGTGAAGAGAAGAGCATTTTTAAATATAAAGAGGGTAAAGAAAAAGATTTGTAATCTTAAAAGAAGTCCCAGGACTTCAGTAAATCATGAATAACAGCCATGCGATTCATTCAAAAGAAAATGGATTCCGGGCTCCTGGATCACAGTGTGTAAACCCAGTGTGTAAACCTTAATAATCATATAAGCAGCTCTGGTGATTAGCTCCAGTGTCATGACTATTTTTTTTTTCCCTTCCCAGTCTTCTCTTAAGCCCCTCCTGCATGCTAAAAGAACAACCTGGACGGTGCCTGTGCTCCGGTCCAGGTGTTCCCCGAGTCAGGGGCTGTCAGGAATCCCAGGGCTCTCGGCCGCACAGCTGGACTCAGTCGCCTGGTGCCTGCGGACAAGCCTCTCCCACTGCAGCTGCCTGTGACTGCAGCCACTGTGCTGGGGGCAGAAGCTGCCAATGCGGGCATTTGGAAGAAAGTCTGAAGTGGCTCCAGACAGCCTTTTCTAAGTGAAGAGTGTTTTGTAAAAGCCCGCAGGAGGAAAATAGATGCTCTCTAATCTTAGAGTTGCACTCACGATGGTGTCCCTGAGGTTTCAATGTGTGTTCCCAGGCATTGGTTAATGTCACCTCGGGGAAACAGAATTAGCACATCCGGGCACCCTGGATGGGGACCTCTCTGCAGTCCTCCCTGCGAGTCCTAGACTTAGGGATTTCCAAAGGATTGCCGCCTGTCTAGAAAATCATTAACTTCACTTTTCTGAATACACCTGAGAAGAATTCACCCAACTCTCATCTATAGTAAAAGGAGGCTTATGAGGCTTCAATAAACTTTTAGTTCCAAAGCAAAGCAAATATTAATGTGTTCGTGTAATGCTTTTCTCTTACAGTCAGTTTTGTTCCTTGGAATAAAACATATGACTTGTGAAATTCAAGCCATCCCCTATTTACAAGGACAATTTCATTTATTAATGACTTATAATTAAGAAGAAATGGCTAGCTAAACAAACGATTAGCTTATTAGTCTGAAGAATAAACAAAGAGTAGGTTATTCATCCATTTGCTAAGTGTTCTTAGCCTTGATGTACTTTTCAGTTATTGAGAATGTTTCCCAGGTTTTCTAGGGGCTTATTTGTACCTCATCAGATGATGAAAGCCAACACAGCTCTGTATTTTTTTAGGAGAAAGAGCAGGCAAGCTGCTACCTTCAGTCCTGCCACCTGACCTCAAGGAAGGTGCTTAGTCTCCTTGCCCTGAAGTTTCCCATCTCTGCAAAGTAAGGATGTTAGCAGTTGTCATCTACATAATGGCATTATGACCGAGGGACCTGTTACAGTTTTAACAGAAGATGCTTTATATTATTGCAGTTCGCTTCCCAAATATAGAACGCTGGAAAATATTTTGGTTTTATATAAAAGCCTTCAGATGTTTTTTTGGAAGATGACTATGTTCTTTGTGATTAAGAGAATCTGAGCCCAAAGGCAACCTCATCTGAATGAGGCGAGCTACTTACAAGAGATCAACAAAAAAAATCTTAATGAGGTGGGTTTTTTTGATAGCTACATTCTACTTTTATAGGGACACAAATACTTTCTGATACAGGCAATAGCCTCTGGCTGCCACAGTCTAACCCTGAGCTCACTGGGACTGGCTTGTCAACAGCTGAGCAGTTGAGATGCTCAGCGAGAAGATGCAGACAAAACAGAACTGAGTGAAAATGGTCCTTGGGACCAGAAGGCAAATCATTCACTGGCAACAACAGTTGAAGAGGTTGGCTAGCTCCTCCGGGGAGGCTGCCTAGAGGCCTGAAGTTCGGGGGCAGCTGGAGGAGGCGGGGAGGGCACCGCGGCAGTGGCCTTCCTGTGCTGGGCAGGGAATGGAAGTGAGACGGCCAGCGAGGTGAGGGTGTTCGGGTAACCCGGGCAAAGGACAAAGATGTCCCAAAGGGACCCCTCAGCAGGCGGCAACTGCCATTTCCAAGTTATACCCGGATATTGTTAGCAAACGGAAGTCAGGGGCTCAAGCTGAGTTTTGCTCTAATGCCCATCGTTTCACCAGGCTGTCTGAAGCCTGGTTTCAGTGCAATGTTTTCGTATCATGAACTTGTGTCTGCAAAATGGAAAGAGGCGTTCTTAACTACTTGGCCATACCGGTTGCATATAAGATGATCTTAAAGCCGCTACCCGCTCTGAAGGACCCCGCAGGGACCCCGCGCGTTCCTTAACACAGCATCGCTCTGCAACACCCCCCACCCGCTCCCCACCCCCCCACACACATCTGGACCTGTCTCAGCTCAGCGCGCCAGACTCACCCTGGGGTTCGCGGATCCTCCTGCCCACCGCCGACCTCCGGAGCACGCTCCTGCCGGAGTTGAACAGGCTGGCCAGCTCGTCCAGGGGGCTGCACAGAGGTCTGGAGTTCGGGGGGCTGTAGGGGGCCGGGGAGGGGGCGCCGGTGGTGGTGGCCTTCCTGGGCTCCCCTCGGGCCGTCTTACCCGGGGAATACGGGGTTTTGGGAAGGGGGCTGCAGGGCACGCCCGCGGGGGCCGAGGTGGGCTTCGGGGGGACCCTGGGGGGCTCCGCGGGGGCCGCGAAGGGGAAGTGCGCGGGTGGCCGCGGGGCGGCGGGGGGCGCGGGCGCGGGCGTCGCGGGCGGGGAGGCTCCGTGCGGCCCCGGGGACGCGGGCAGGTCGCCGTCCCCCTTGGGGGTTTTGGGGTGCTGGGGGGACAGGGGGCTGGAGCCCTCGGGCTGCACGGGGTACTTGAGGTTGGTCTCCAGCACCGGCAGCTTCTTCACCTCCAGGGGCGTCAAGGGCGACTCGTCGGACGCGGGGGAGCAGGTGGCCGGCGTCGGGGGGAACACGAGCAGCGGGGGCCGGTGCGCCAGCAGGTTGGGGAAGGGCGCGGGGATGCCGCCCGCGCCGCCGTCCTCGGGGGCGTCCCCGGGGGGCGCCCAGGACTTCATCTCCTCGTACACCGCCTCGGCCGGCTCGGGGCTGCCGGCGCGGCCCAGCATCTCGATGTAGACGGGCTCGGGCTCCGGCTCCGGGGGCGCGGGGGGCGCGGGGGTCCCCGGCAGGCGCTGCGGGCCGCCCGCTCTGCGCCGCGCGCCCCCCGGCCCCGCGGCCCCCGGCCGGCCGCCCGAGATCTCCTCCGAGGAGCCGCTGAGCTTGGTGTGGGGGCTTCGCTTGGGCTTCCGCGGGGGCACCTTCTTCACGGTGCTGTAGTCGTCGCTGTGCGGCCGGGGCCGGCCGAGAGCTGGGCCAGGGACAGGGGGGCCGAGCGTCAGCGCCACCCGGGCCCCAACCCGCGCCGCCGGCCCCTCCAGGGCCCCGTCCCGCGCCCCCGGGTCCCCGGGCCTCCCCACACTCCCCGCGCCTGCCCGGAGAAGGCCAGTTTCGGTCTTGGAGCTGGAGGACAACCGCCACCCGACAGGAGGAGGCAGACCGGCCATAAGGAGGCCCAGGATGCCAGGCATGAAGGGCCTGGGATGCGGCGGGAGGGCACCTCGCATCTCCTCTGAGCCTGCTCACACCTGCGTTCTACGGGCCTGACACGTGAGGACCGAGGACTGGCCGGACCAATCCTCACGATCCTCACGACTTCTAGGAGGCTGGGGAGGAGGCACAAATCAGAGACTTGGTGCCCCCTGGGTGTTTCCTATGGGAAATCCCCCGAAGCTGGGTTGTTTAAATAATCTAGGGCTTCCCTGGTGAGTCAGTGGTAAAGACTCCACCTGCAGTCAGAAGACCCGGGTTCAATCCCTGGGCTGGGGAGAACCCCTGGAGGAGGAAATGGCAACCCACTCCAGTATTCTTGCCTGGGAAATTCCATGGACAGGGGAGCCTGGTGGGCTACAGTCCATGGGGTCGCAAGAAGTTGGATATGACTGAAGCAACTGAGCAGGCACCCAGGCAAAATGAACACAATTCACCAAAACAATTCAACAAAATTCAACAAAAACAACTGCAGGCACGGAGAGATTATCTTTCTAAAGAACTTTGTGAAAATGATGCCAAGAGTGAGTTTTACAATTAACTAACATACTTAAATCCTAACAAACCATAGGGAAATCAAGAACTAAGAACTTAAGCAGGAACTGAAGTTGGAAAGAAGGATTGTATTTAGAAAAACAAATGAGCATACTATTGTGTATTAGTTGCTCAGTCCTGCCTGACTCTTTGCAACCCTACATGGACATGCAACAGCTACATGGACTGTAGCCAGGCCCCTCTGTCCATGAAATTATCCAGGCAAGAATACTGGAGTGGGTTGCCATTTCCTTCTCCAGAGGATCTTCCTGAACCAGGGATCGAACCTGGGTCTCCTGCATTATAGACAGATGCTATACCATCTGAGCTACTAGGGAAGCCCAAGAGCGTACTATTAGAACTAATTTTGAAAGAGGCAGAAAAACGATTTAAATATGACTCAAAACATTTATTAAAGTTAAAAATTCTAAAAGTCCTTTTCCTAATATTTTTACTCTAAATTATAGTAGATTTTATTGAATACAATTTCTCTGGAAACTGAAATGCTAATTTTAGAAAATTACATACAGTTTTGCTGAAATATCAAAACTTCTCAAAAATCTTGAACTGTTTTACCAATTTGTATTGTGCTCATCTGTAGGAAGTCTTGATCTAAATAAGCACATCTAATTTTGCTGAGTTCCTGAGTTATTTAAGGCAGGCAGCCAGGCTTTTCTGTCATTATGACTGCACATATGAGAGTCTCCACCTCACTTTTCGGGCAACAACTCCACTTCTAGGGTTAAAATGAAAGGCTCTGGAGTCAGACAGACTTGCATTCAAACTCCAGCAGGACCAGGATTCCATGCTGTCATTCATTTAGTTCTGTGTTTAACCAATATTTATTAAGACATATCAGTGAATACACAGAAAACGTTCCCTGCCTTCCTCTGCCCTCTTAGCTGAGCCAGAGAATTTAAAAAAAAGAAGAAAAAAGTTAATTCTATAGCAGTTAGAACATGATATATATTATGAGGTGGGAAAATACAGGCCATAAGAAGGGGTCACAGAATTGTGTGTGTGTGTGTGTACTTGTGGTTGTGGCATTCACGCAAATTATAATTTTAGAAGACCTCTTGGTCACATCCCTCTAAGCTTCAGTATGTGAAAGTCGCTCAGTCGTGTCCGACTCTTTTCCACCTCATGGGTATACAGTCCATGGAATTCTCCAGGCCAGAATACTGGAGTGGGTAGCCTTTCCCTTCTCCAGGGGATCTTCCTAACCCAGGGACTGAACCCAGGTCTCCCACATTGCAGGTGGATTCTTCACCAGCAGAGCCACCAGGGAAGCCCAAGAACACTGGAGTGGGTAGCCTATCCCTTACTCCAGCAGATCTTCCTGACCCAGGAATCAAACCGGGTTCTCCTGCATTGCAGGTGGATTCTTTACAACTGAGGTGTCAGGGAAGCTTCCGTATAGTCATGCATAAAATGGTGATATCAGGAATTATCTCAGAGAAATAAAATGGTGTATGAAAGGGCTCAGTTCAGATGCTGGCACTTTGTAAACACGGAACAAGTGGGAGACATCCAGACGAGAATGGAAAAGAACAAAGCTAATTTTCCGACTCAATGGACACCTTTGGAGGCCAGTATTATACAGGGTTCACCAAAGCAGCCAACTTTTAAGAGCAGAAAATACCCCCAAATGCATAATTCTGTAATTAATGCGCATTATCCCAAAGGCTTTCAATGCGCTAAAGCACAGCAACTCATAAGCTTCTCCCAGAAAGTTAATGAACCAAACAAAATTTTAACATTAGTATTATAGAGTTGTTCTGAAGATCTGAATAATTTAAAGGATGTGTAGCAGACTGTATTTTCCAAAATTGCCTTCAACAATGTTCTTAGTCCCTGCTGCTCTTCCAGAGACTGGAAGCTAGAAGGACCTCTGTGCTGGCCCCATGAATAAAACATGGCGAAAGGAACGCTGCGCTTCCACTGAGGCTGCCCGGCTCCTCCTCTCTCGGGACCTGTGTCTCTGTGGCCCTGATCTCTGCGGGAGAAGTCTGCGGACGCTGAAGCAGCCCTGCTGTGGGGAGGCCAGACAGAAGAGAGATGACAGAGCACCATCTGCCCCGGCCTCAGCTGTCTGCATTTCCCCAGCCCAGACTCCAGAGACCCAAAGAACTGAGCCTGTGGGCTTTCCCGGCCCCGCCACTGTCCAAGTACAGCTTACAGCTGGGAGAGAGCTTGCAGGAGAAGGGCTTAGCTGAGCCAGCCAACTACTAGAGCAGAGAGAGGGACAGACTGACAGACAGAGATACACACACACACACACACACACACAGAGGAGGGAGGAGAATGGCAGTCTTTGTCATGTGAAGGCCTAAAGTTTGGAGAGGTTTGTCACGTAGCAGCAGACAGCGAATGCAGATACTGGAACCTGGAATGCAGTGCTACTACTCACAAGAAACCCAGACTTTAAAAGCCTGGCAGGAGCCTTGGGAAATGGGAGAAATCTTGACGGTACTGTTAGCAGAAGTGTGACCTTCAAGAAAGCTCCTGGTGAGATTTAAAGGGAAGTGAGAAAGATGCTGCATGGGGAAGGAATCATAACTGGCTTTATACCTTTGTGGACAGCTTAGCAACCCTGTCACCTGCAGTAACGTGGACGCTAGACAACACGCTTAAGGAACTGGATGATCTACGACAGATTTCACACAGCGTGTAGAAGCGGACTCCCGGGTACTTCCACTTTCCTGTGGGAAACATGGGAATGAAGCGATAAGCTAAAGAAAGAACCAACTATTAACTGTAAAGGAGCCTGAGATTTCTGAGTTTGAAAATAAAATGGTTTCTCACTGGGCCATCCGGATAGCAGAAAACTTTGAAGTTAAGAAATGCCTTGTAAGCAGAGATTAAATCCAGGGCATTTTCAGGAAAATACGATCTGAAGATGAAGCCAAGGTTGTAACTATGAACCACTTTATTAAGACCCAAGAAAGATTCGACGTGGTGTTTCATGGATCCTTTCAAAGAAACAAAATCACAGGACAGTCTAAGAATATTAGAACCGTATATATAAGATATACAGCCATATAAGAACCACAGTCTAAGAATATTAAGGGTACTGCCCTACAGAAATTTTTCAGAAAAAAAGAAAAGGTAGAGAGGAGATTATCTTAAAGGGATTTGTAAATGTGGCTTTGGGTAAAGGAGTAGAATTTGATTCACAGGAAACGCAACAAAGCTTTTAAGGGAATCGTGTCAGCGCGCAATGAAAAGGAAGGGTCAGTACGAGATAAAGGGATTCTGGTGCCTCAGATTCTGTGAGCAGGAAGCAGGCTGAGAAAACGACCACCCCCCAAACAGAAGCAGCCTCTTGTAGTCTAGGAAATAATACCCCGAGGTAAGACAAGATTCCAGAGCATGGGTCAAACGGCCGTGGGAAATACTTTCTAGGCACCAGGGCCGAATCCTAACCAACGCACGAGCAACATGCTAGTGGTGAGGAGAGCCGGTAACCGCCTTCAGTGGTTAAGGTCAAGGGCAGCCCTAGAGGAGCTGCCCATGCCAGGAGCCTGACCTGGACAGCTGGGGTTCCTGGACCTGATTTTCATGGTGGGATCCAGAACTGGGACTTGAGCTTGATAGTGGGGTGAGGCTTGGGGGAGTTCAGGGGAGGGGTGAGTGCATCTTTGAAGCTGAAGCTCCAACACTTTGGCCACCTGATGTAAAGCGCTGACTTATTTGAAGACCCTGATGCTGGGAAAGATTGAGGGCAGGAGGAGAAGGGGACGACAGAGGATGAGATGGTTGGATGGCATCACTGACTCAATGGACATGGGTTTGGGTAAACCCTGGGAGTTGGTGATGGACAGGGAGGCCTGGCGTGCTGTGGTTCATGGGGTTGCAAAGAGTTGGACACGACTGAGCGACTGAACTGAACTGAGTGCATCTTCCCTGCAGGAGGAAATGGCAACGCACTCCAAGATGCTTTCCTGGAGAATCCCATGGATAGAGTTGCTGGGCGGGCTACCGTCCATGGGATCGCAGCGTCGGACACGACTGAGTGACTGAGCATGCGCCCAGACACGAGTGCATCTGGCATGTGGGAGCGACATGAACTGTTTCGTCCACAGTCAGAGGCAGTCTGTAGTTTCCAAAACTTGGCCACAATCGAGTTCCCAGTCCCATCAAGAGGTAGAACCTTGTGTGGCCCATGTGCATCCTCAGTCGTGTCCAACTCTTGTGACCGCATGGACTGTAGCCCAACAGGTCCTCTGTCTATAGGATTTTCCAGGCGAGAATACTAGAGTGGGTTGCCATTTCCTCTTCCAGGGGATCTTCCTGGCCCAGGGGTCGAACCCACATCTCCTGCAAGTCTGCTATAGTGCAGGTGGATTCTTAATACCTTGGAGCCACTGGGGAAGCCCCAGAATCTACTTCATCTTTCCTAAATCCGGGTGTGCCTCTGGGACTGCCTGGTGGATGGAAGTGGTGGAAGTGATGCTGTTTAACTTCCAGGGCAGGCTCATCAAAGGGAATATACTGACCACTGGGCGTTCTCTTTCTTGGATCATGTGCCTTGGACACGCTGACTGTCCGTGTAAGAAGTCCAGCCACCCTGCAGCTGTCATGCTGCACAAACCAGGTGGAGAGATTCCCTACACACAGAGACGAACAAGCAGTCCCAGGCCCTAGACATTCGGGGGCCAGGGAGGTGCAAGTGACCAGCTTCCAGGTGACTGCAGTTCCCACCTGTGGCTTCGTGGAGGACCCTGAGTGACAGCCCCTCATGGAGATGAGCCCAGACCCTGAGACAGTAATAAAACGATCAGGCTCAGATGCCGATGCTGAAAGCTGCCCAAGAAAACCTGTCCTGAGCTGCTTCACCATCCGGTGATCATCGTGATGGGGAGAGTGTCAGCTTGCTGGGTTTAGAAACTCAGCTCCTCGGGAAAAGCTCTCCGCTGGGAGCTTCTCAGCAAAGAAAAACTGAAGTCATCGCCCGTTCTTCCCGTCCTGGTCTCTGTTTGCAAAGAACAATCCTAGACTTCTAAAAATCGTGCTTTCAAAGAGTTGGCTCTCACTTGTTAATAGTTTGCAAACACATGTTAAAATTTACTGGCTCATAAAATTGTTTCCAGCTTTTCAGGCAGAAAGATAGTGAGAAAAAAAAAAAAAAAAGCCCTGGCCAGACGACCATGTTCACTGGGTGAAAACCTCTAGGAAAGGGCATAAAGCAATCTACTTCAGGGTGACCTAACTACTGGCGTCTCTACGGTTTTTGACCCTCACTCTCCGATTGCATCTCTTTCCACTCCACAGCCTTCTGAGTTCTTTAGCAGCTTTATTCATGAAAGAAAAGATTTTGAACTTGATTTGTGGTCTTGTTCTTATGAATGGTGTTCACACATTTCAAGCAGTGATCAAATTTCCTTCCTATCTTTTGCAGAAGACAGATAATGGAGTGACAGAGTACTAGGTGCAGAAAACTCAGTATTCCCCTTTGGTAAAACATGAATTGGAAATTAGTGCTAATTTACTCTAGCGCCACCACTAAAAGCCTTTGGGTTCTTTGGGCAAATTAGCATAGACGCTCTGAGTTAAGCGCTTCCCTGGTGGCTCAGAGGGTAAAGAATCTGCCTGCAATGCAGGAGACCTGGGTTTGATCCTTGGGTCGGGAAGATCCCCTGGAGGAGGGCATGGCAACCCACTCCAGTATTCTTGCCTGGAGAATCCCATGGACAGTCCTGGAGAGCTACAGTTCATGGGGTTGCAAAGAGTTGGACAGGACTGTGACTCACACTTTCACTTTCTCTGAGTTAAAGTCCCCTCCTGGCTCAGCAGATAAAGAATCTGCCTGCAATGCAACCCACTCCAGTAGTCTTGCCTGGAGAATCCCATGGACAGTCCTGGAGAGCTACAGTTCATGGGGTTGCAAAGAGTTGGACACGACTGTGACTCACACTTTCACTTTCTCTGAGTTAAAGTCCCCTCCTGGCTCAGCAGATAAAGAATCTGCCTGCAATGCAACCCACTCCAGTAGTCTTGCCTGGGGAATCCCATGGACAGTCCTGGAGAGCTACAGTTCATGGGGTTGCAAAGAGTTGGACACGACTGTGACTCACACTTTTACTTTCTCTGAGTTAAAGTCCCCTCCTGGCTCAGCAGATAAAGAATCTGCCTGCAATGCAACCCACTCCAGTAGTCTTGCCTGGAGAATCCCATGGACAGAGGAGCCTGGAGGGATACAGTCCAAATGGTCACAAAAATTCGGATATGACTGAACGACTAGAGACACAGGCATGCATGTCAAAACAACACTACAGTCTCCAGCATCTTTACTTTGAAGAGATGTATATGTTCAATTGAGCAAAAGTGTTTAGAAGGTTCATGAAAAAATTTTAAATGTACAAAAATAAAAAATTTTTTCTCTTTAAATAAATAAAAAGTTAAAAAAAAATCAGTGCTGTCTATAATGCCATATACAGTGACAAGGATGAACCTGGAGATTGTCCTACTGAGTGACGTTAAGTCAGACAGAGAAAGACAAGTATCACATGAAATCACTGATACATGGAATCTGAAAAAAAGGGGTACACGTGAACTTACCTATAAGATGGAAGTAGATTTAAAGAGTTACAGTAGACAACAAACGTAAGATTACCGAGGAGGTAAGGAGGGGCAGGGGTAAATCGGGAGATTGGAGCTGACATACACGCACTACTGTATATGGAGAGGTAACTAACAAAGATCCACCGTGTAGTACAGGAGCTCTACTCAATACCCTGTAATGACCCATCATGGGAGAAGAGTATGAAAAAGAGTGGCTATGTGGACGCGTGTAACTGATTCACTTGGCTGCACACCTGAAACTAACAAAGCACTGTAAATCTACTATACTCCAGTTTAAAAAACACCAGTGCTGTCTGATCGGCTTCTGTCACGATAAGAAACCTCCCACCAGCAGCTCTTGAGTCCCTGGCACTGAGGACTGGGAAACTGAACGTTCAGGCTTTACTTACTTTCAATTATTTTAGACTTAAAGAGCCACTAGTGGTGAGGGGGCACTTTCTGGACACCTTCGGCTCCTGCGATGATGGCCTAAAGACCAGGGCCGCTGCTGACGGATGGTTTGCTAGATGCTGCGGATCGGAGCACGTGAGCCTGAGTCCTAGAGTGACAGATGCCAGCCAGCACACCTGCTCTACCCAATCAGACAGGTAAGTTTTCCTATCTTTAAAGACCCACTTAAAATACCCTGCTCAACGCAGGGATTCACCTGGAGCCTCAGACATGGCGATGGCTGTCAAGCCCTTGGGATTAAGGAAGAAGCACTAATGTGGCTCATGAAGAAGTAGCAGATTTATTGACTGGCCCTGCCTCTAAGATGTGAGTTCCTCCGGGGTGGGCCTCAGTGGGGAGATACCAAAAGCATCTCAGAGCCACCTGTGAGCTGAGATTATGTTCCAAGAACCTATAATTTATATAAAAGTCTTTCAAATCTAATGATATCACAGCATGTTTTCTGAACAGGCAGCATTTAGCAGCTTTCTGATTCTCCATGTAGAAGGAATCTCAGGATTTTATACCTGGGGTCTTTCTTGCTTCCTCTTCATTAGTCTTTTTTTTTTCCTGTCATTTGCTTTTATGTATATTTTTATCTCCTGTGGTTCTTGACTAATATTTTTAAATTGACATTTGTTTTTTTGTTGCACATAGGAGAGACTCTCAACTGCAGCCTCAGCATTTTGTCTCCTTTCCCAACTGTGTGACAAGTTGGCACCTGACTTCTCCAAATTCTCAATTCCAGGGGAGGGAGACTTCTCACATACACACAAACGGAAAGCATATTTAGGCTTTACAGGCTGTTGCAAGGTCTGTTTATACAAATTAATAGAGTTCATGGATGGTGTTCAAATTTGGTTGGGGCCCCATCTTATATACAAGATTGCAAATTTTCCATCTTGTTTATTATTTTTGTTTTCAATTTATGATGCCGTCCTGAGTCTGTTTTTTACATTTTCCCATCTCATTGTGCTGTGCTGTGCTAAGCTGCTTCAGTCATATATGACTCTTTGTGACCCCCATGGACCGTAACCCACCAGGCTCCTCTGTCCATGGGATTCTCCGGGCAAGAATACTGGAGGGGTTGCCATGCCCTCCTCAGGGGATCTTCCCGACCCAGGGATCGAACCTGTGTCTCTTATGTCTCCTGCACGGGCAGGTGGTTCTTTGGCCCTGGGAAGCCCCTCCCGCCTCATTAGGCTTAGCCTTTTAGATGCTATTCTTCCTTTCCTAACATAGCTCCCCGGCCCCAGTTTGATTTCAACCACAGCAATCTTCTCTATAACCCGCTGCAGAAATCTACAAGCAATACTGGTGAAGTGGGGCCTGGTCTACCTTCTCAGGGAGTGTATTCAGGACTTGCAGAGACTGTAAGACCCTTCTAGTTTGTCTTGGATGCTGGGAAGAAGAAAAGGGCTTGTTCCTTTGGAAGGCCTCTTCTATTGATGTTCATGTCTAAATCCACCCGAAGGCTCTCCTCCAGAACAGTCTCTCTCGTGCTTTTCTGTGTCCCTTATTATCATGATGCTGAAAACACACATTTGCCCTCTTCTCCCCAAAGTAACAAATTTCTCCTTCATCTCCATCTAAGCATTGCTGTAACATGACTCACACATGACAACAGCAATTAAAAAAAAAATTCTCCTGAAGATCTATTCTTTATAAAGTAATGGATGAAGAGCATCTTTGAAGATTACTAGGGTCAAGTACTTGCTGTGAAAGATCTCACAGACCAGATTTCTGGTCCATGGTCTGCCCATCTCCTTGGTGTCAAAGATGAACTTATGGCTTTGCTGAGCTTTTGCATTTTTGGCTCATTTATTTACCAAAGAGTTTGTGTTCCCTCCTCTGTTCATGTAATATTTTCCAATGAAACCTATGCCGCCATCTCAACTGGAGTCTCACCGAGCACCACCACCTCTTCCTCTATTTCCCCCTGCAGCTGCGGTCTTCTAAAATACTCTGCGTATTTATCTGTCTCTCGTGTTTTCCATCTGTCTCCCCGACTAGAGTGCAGGCCCCAGGAGGAAAGGTATCTTTGTTTCATATATTGTGCATCCTCCTGGGCCTAGAATAGGGCCTCACATTCCAAGGGTGATAGCTAAAATCTGTGATGTTGTTAAAATATTCTGCAAAGAATGACTGCCTCTGTACTTCATAATTCTAAAAATTAGTAATTAAGCAACAATACCACATGAACTAACCTATGATAAGTTTACTTGAGAATAAAGTGTGGTCTCGCATAAATGTGTCCAGGCCACCAACTCAGAAGCTTTGTTGTCTGGTCTCCAAAATGTCACTCACTGAGTTCTGCCGAGTCACGTTTCTCCCCTGCGTGAATCCCTTCACTTACTGTGTGCAGATGAAGCAGGCTTAATTTTTAATTAGATTGTGATAACAGGGAAGCTGGATGAATCTCTTTAGCTTTCTAATTCGCAAAACTTTACATGGACTAGCGACCGACTTTCTGAACTGTTCTGTTTGAGGCGCCTCATTGGATGTGGAAGTCGGGATAGGAGTGAAGGAAAGCGATATATAAGTAGCTTTTCCCTAAGAGGCTTAGAGATTTGAATTAATATTCTTTATCTTTAATGATTAAGGGGCCCCTGGCAAGCCAAGGATGGATTTAATTCTATTAAAAATATACCAGGGCGGCAGCGCTGCACGGGGCACCCAAAGGCCGGAAGTCAAGCATCCATAACCCAGCGGGCAGCCCCCTCCTCCCCCAGGGCTGACCTTCACTCGCCGAGTCCCTGGCCGCAGCCCACAGGCAGGCGCTCACAGCCTCGTAGGAGGCGCTCAGCCGCGTGGCGGGGTCCCTCTTTGGCTTGGGCGGAGGCTGTTTCCGTGGCGACGGGAGGCCGCCGCCGTCATCCAGGCTGAACGCCGAGTGCAGAGAAGGCCTGGGGGACAGGCCGGCCAGGGCCTGGGCCAGGCCGTCCGCTGCCGCGGGGGCTGGGACGGGGCTGCAGTGGAGGCGCCTGGGTCCACTCTTGTCTTCAGCCCTGGGGGGAGAGAGTGAACACACAGAGCCCCAGCGGAGGGACCCAAAGGCATCGCTCAGATGGCAGCAGTGCACCGCTCAAGCACACGTCATCTCGGCCCTCGGGTAATTCAGCCTTCCCGCCAGGCTGGAGGGTGCCTGCGGCGCTCCGGTACCCAAGGCCGGTACCTCTAGAGGCAGCCCCTCCATCCTTCCAGCCCCGCTTCCCGACAGATAAGCACGTGCAAACCTCACCATGATTACTTCAGAAAAACATCTCACCCAAACCAAGACGTCTCAAGGAGTGCCACGTTTGCCATTAGGCATTCGCTGAGTCAATTTTTCACACTCCGATTATTAAGCAAATCAAAAAACCAGAATTTCAATCTGAATGATAATTTCTGGGAAATCCATCTTAGCAGAGTTACTGATGCATCAACTTCTGGGAGTTCATCACTGTTCATCCTTGCAAAAGAGTATATACTTAAAATGATCAAAGATTTTAATCTTCCCTGTCTCTCTCTTTCTTTCCCTTGCCATTTAAATTCCATCAGCAATTATTTAATTATGTGCAGAATTGTTATTTTTCTTCTGTGGCTCCATCTGGTTGCCCAATGCCAAGTGAACTGCTGGTATTCAATAAATAAATAGACGAATACTTCTTCACTTAATTTTATAGCAGGCAAATGAATACATGATGAAATTGAGAAATTGGGGTGGCTGTTTAGCTCCAGCAGAGAAAATAATAAATATTATTCTGGAAGTCATATAAAATTAATAGTTATCTGGTTAAAAAAAAATTTCCTTCTGGCTTCACATGTCAATGTAATCGTGTGCGAGGGAGATGCCAATGCGTTCATTTCACAAGGAGTCTCGGAGCATTTGTTTTTATAATTATATCTTTGTGTGGCAGAGAACCAACAGGGCTGGGATGCACTGCCAGGCAGATCAGACGCCCATGTAGGAAATGAACGAGCTGAAGATGAAAGTGTGGCACTCGGAGGATAATTTGTTTTCCCTGTAATGTTTAATTACAGTTTTCCGTACAAAGGGACTTTTTTCAGCATTTAATCACTGAGATATTTGAAGCTAATTAGTGAGAGACACACCACCATTTCCACTTTAATAAAAAATCATTTGACATCGCAGTCAAGGCCGAGGGGGGTGGTCATCTGCAGTGAGGAGCAACTAGATATTGCTGTGTTCCTAGGGAGAAGGATCTCCCTGAGACTTTGGGAAGGTCATGTACACACTGCTATATTCAAAGTGGAAAGCCGACAAGGATCTACTGTAGAGCACGTGGGGCTCAGTGTCACAGTGGCAGCCTGGATGGGAGGGGGCTGGGGGAGAATGGATCCGTGTATGTGTATAGCTGAGTCCCTTCACTGCTATTCGCCTGCAACTATCATACACTGATAATCGGCTGGGCCCAAAGACGAAATAAAAAGCTAGAAGTCTGGGGAAAAGAAATCTTCCTGACAGCAAATTAGGATGGAAAGGACTAGGGAGGGCTATCAGTCACGAGTGTCTTCATTTGTCACAGAGAGACAAGAGTGGTGACGTGGAGAAGGACCTGGATTTTTTCACTTGTCTATTTCAAGCTCAGCATCCACTACAAACTCTAAAAGCTTTCCCTGAAGCTTTCCTTACTGGCAAAGAAGATGAGAAAGCTTTCTAAAGGAAATATAATATAGGCCACCACTGATCAAGTTCACTGCTTTCATGTTTTTAGAGCGGCTTCTCCATTTTGGGGGTCAAATTTTCAGACGTTTCCGTGAGTCAGCCTTATTTATACATATGACACTTGTGTAAAGATGTCGAGACCCCGGCTGCACAGTTTTGCTAAGATGGAAATATTAGATGACTTGAAACTTGGTTGGTGACGGACTTCCCTGGTGGCCCAGTGGTAAATAATTCGTCTGCCAATGCAGAGGACATGGGTTCGATCCCCAGCCCCAGATTATCTCACATGCTGTGGGACACCTTGGCCTGGGCTCCACAACTCCTGAGCCGGAGCCCTAGAGCCTGTGCTCCCCAACAAGAGAAACCGCCATGATGAGAAGCCCACTCACTGCACCTTGCGGGTGGCCCTCGATACCCGCTCACCGCAACCAGGGAAAACCAGTGCGGCAACACAGACCCAGCACGGCTGATACATAATGAAGTAAAAAATTAAAAAAAAAAAAAAAATCTTGGTGCTTGAGGTGGCAAATGATGCGGGCATTAGTGCAGCAATTATTTCCCATGACCTGAACTAACACACGGAGCATCCATTTTCTAGAAGGAAAGCCCAAGCAATGTGTCCTTTCAGAGGGCAGGAGGTTTCACTTTACACAGTGGGCAAGCATATGTGAGTGTCCTTCTCCCTGTGGTCACATGTGATTGAACTTTACATGGAGAGCTGTCAGCACGGGGACTCCCTTGGGGGTCCTGTGGTTAAGACTTGGCCTTCCAAAGCCACGGGGTGTGGGTCTGATCTCTGGGTGAAGGAGCTAAAATCCCACTGGCTTCGTGGCCAAAATACCGAAATATGAAACAGAAGCAATATCGCAACAGACTCAATGAGGACTCTGAAAATGGTCATATAAAAAAAATATTTTAAAAGCACTACGGGCATTTTCTTGCCCCTCCCCACCCCGATGAACCACGTGGGTGACGGAAGCTGGACGCCACCCGCCTTTACCTTTTGGGGCCTTCCTCCTGCTTGCCCCTGGCCTCCAGCTTCTCTTTGTGGAAAGCAGTGTTCATCTCGTTCCGGAGCCGGTCATTCTCGCGGGCTATGTCCGAGGCGTTCTGAACGACCAGGGCGTCATAGGTCTTCAGCCCCAGGTCCTCTGTGACCTGCAGGAAGCTGTTGATGGACGTGACCTCCTGCTGCCGGACTCTCCTTTTCTGATCCAAGTGCTGGCGAGCTAAAAATCCTCTGACCACTTCAGTGAAAGAACACAACCGTGGGTCAGAAATCCAGACGTACACCAACAAGCCACAGATACATCATGTCTAAGAATAAGTGTTAGTCGCTCAGTCGTGTCCGACTCTTTGCGACCCCATGGACTGCAGCCCGCCAGGCTCCTCTGTCCATGGGATTCTCCAGGCAAGAATACTGGAGTGGGGTTGCCATTTCCTCCTCCAGGGGATCTTCCCAACTCAGGGTTCCAAGCCAGGTCTCCCACATTGCAGGCAGAATCTTTACCATCTGAGCCACCAGGGAAGACATCAAGTCTGAAGAGCTCTAAGATAAAATATTCTTCACCCAGTCTAAGACTTTACTGGAACATTCTAATGTTGTCTTAGAAAGGATACCCACACGTTTAGGAATGACAGCAGTGGAGGTAAAAACCCTTACCCTGACTGAGCAGGTAATATCCTAGCAAAGCTCCCGCCTTCTGTGGTCATGGTCTGGACATTGATGGAAGGAAGTCCAAACCCCAGAGGATTCTGGGTGTGTCCCCAGTGCACCAACTGCATTATATCAGATTATAATGGAAACCTCTGAGGCCCCTGGAAGTAATCTCTGAGAATGTCAAGCACATACTGTTCACAGGACTGGGATTTAACTCCTAGAAAAACCAGCTCTGCATTTAAGGCTCTGGAAGAGATTGTGTAGGAATATGGGGCATCCTTCTGCTTTCTGGGGAAGCAGGGCTAGAAAAACATACAAGAATCGGGGAAAAACAGGTGGGTGAACACACTTTGAAATCACTAATATGTCAGTAACAAATGTAAGACGTGCAAAGAAAAATCATGCCCGCTGTTCAAAGGCACTGCCACATGCCAGGCACCCCATCCCGTCTTTCAAGGCCCAAACTCAACGATCACTGATGTACCCACCCCTTCATTCTGTGGGCTTTCCAGGTGGCCCTAGTGGTAAAGAATCTTCCTCCCAATACAGGAGATGCAAGAGACATGGGTTCGATCCCTGGGTTGGGAAGCTTCCCTGGAGAAGGAAATGGCAACCCACTCCAGTATTCTTGCCTGGGAAATCCAACAGGCGAAGGAGCCTGGCGGGCTAGAGCCATGAGGTTGCAAAGAATCTGACATGACTTAGCAACTCAACAACAACAATAAATCTTCATTTTGTACCCAAAGAAACAGAAGCTTACTGAGGTTAAGAAAATTCCTCCAAGTAGACACAGCCAACCAACAGTAGAGGCCAGGGTTCAAATCTCTGCTCTTACGAGGTCAAACTCCATCATGCAGCCCTGGAGACATGCTCTGTAGCTCTCCAGATCGGATCACAACAGGGAAGGTGTAAAGAAGTGTGTTTGGGATCAATACGAGGGAGAAATTTCAAACAATGAGCAAAGCTGGTAAATGGATCAGGCATGTCATGGGAAAGACGGTCAGTTTCCAGTCCCTGGGCAAGTTCAAGAAATAGGATGGGCCCTGCTCAGGGAGGCTCTGACAGGTGTGGGGGGTGGGGGGATTCCAGTTAGATGCCCAGATGCGTCTCTTCCCAGTCTGTTTCTAAGACTAGAAGGAGTTGTTTGGATTATAGGAAGAGCTATAATTGTAGGGAAAATTAATGCGGGCATGTGCGCAGTCGCTCAGTCATGTCCGACTCTTTGCAATCCCCATGGACTGCAGCCCGCCAGGCTCCTCTGTCCATGGGGTCCTCCAGGCAAGAATACTGGAGTGGGCTGCCATTCCCTTCTCCAAATGTGGTATAAAGACACTCTGTTCTCCTCTGTAGGGAGGAAATTACCCTGCAAAACATTAAGTGTTTTAAAATATTTCCTGGCTATGGAGGATAAATGTGTGGGTATCTACATATGTGTAGGATATTTACTTAGATACCCTGACTCTACTCAAATTGTTAATCAGCTATACCACAGTACAAAATGTTTTTGGTTAATAAAAATAAATTTTAAAATATTTTAAAGGGTGGGAAGGTGAACACAACTTTCTACAATTGTGGCTTCAGAGGCAAAATATATACAGATGTCTAAAATGCTCAAGGCCTTTTTTTTTTTTTTCAGACGGCAATACTAAATGTTTAGTTACTTTGGAATGTGGTTGTATTAACTGTAGAAACAGTCATGCTGAATTAATCTAAAAGAGAAAAAGATTAAACAGTGAAAGGTACCATCAGACTTCAGGAATATAAAATGCAGAATAAAATGCAGAAATATTAACCATGTGACAGGCACAGGGAGAGAGAAGCAGAAAGCCTCAAACTGGCCAGTTGACTCACTCATTTAAAAAAGAGAGACTGTGACGTTCGGAAGCTGAAGGGGAGGGTATATTCAGATGTCAGTCTCTCAGAATAAAGAGATGGTTAACGCGGACAAGCCAGATTTCCGCCCTCTGACTGCAGAAGGACAATTCATTGGCTTTGTGTTCACCTGGGAATCCGCTGTCTACTGTTCAGGCTTTGTTTTCCCGGACTTCACGCCAGTGATCTTTGAAAAAATTTTTTTAAATTGTAGGAGTTGCTAAAATGTGGCATCTTTACTACTAGACAACTAATGAACTAGATCTGCCACAAATAGGTAATTGATTCTGTCTCTTTCTGACAACTCCATGCAGGGTAAAGTTTTCCTCCAGTCAGAGGAAACCTTCCGTTGGGAATAATCTGCAATCGAAATGATTAAACTTAAGACTGAAAGTTACAGCTTTCTTCCACCTAATATTTATAAGGAAAAATTGAGAACTCTTGAAAAACTGGAAATAACTCCAGATGCTATAACTTCTGAGTGGATTTCACGTATGCAAAAAAGACCGAAGCTACGGTTCCAAGAGATGTAAAAATAAAAATCAATAATTAAATACTTTGCATTGAAGAGCCTGTAAATTTTCCCAAAAAATGCTTTTACAGCCATTACTTCATTTATGCAATAGAAAATTATGGTTTTTATCTTGATGCCATTTTTAAAAACCCATTCTCGATTTTTATCATTAGAGGTAAGGAAAGAACCACTGTTCTGCTCATTTCTTGTTTCAGCTCTGCAGGGCTCAGCGACTTAACACTGGTAACCAACTCGAGGAGGCACTTCTAGTGGGCACCCCTGCTGGAGGGCAGAGTGCACAGTCCTCTAATTACAAGTTCCAGGAGAAAGTACATGTTAGTTGCTCAGTCATATACAACTCTTTGAGACCCCATGGACTGTAGCCTGCCAGGCTCCTCCACCCATGGGATTTTCCAGGCAAGAATACTGGAGTGGGTTGCCATTTCCTCCTCCAGGGTATCTTCCCAACCCAGCGATCAAACCTGGGTCTCCCACATTGCGAGCAGACTTTTTATCATCTGAGCTACCAAGGAAGCCCCGAAAGAGTGATGTGTATAATGAAGGACTGACTCCACAGCCCAGGGGCTAGCATACTCAGTCCCACCTCCAGCCTGAGGCTGCAAATACACATCAGACTCAGGGGGTCTGGTGCGGGCGGGGCCTGAGACTGCATTTCTCACCAGCTCCCGGGGGGGATGCCAGGTCTGACCACACAAACAGGAACTGCAAAGGTCGTGGTCAAGAGCAGACCTGGGAGCCCAGCCTTTCCCTACACTGTGTATGTAAACTATACGTGGCTTAGTCACTCAGTTGTGTTCGACTCTTTACAACCCCATAAACTGTAGCCCACCAGGCTCCTCTGTCCATAGGATTCTCCAGGCAAGAATACTGGAATGTGTTGCCACTCCCTTCTCCAGGGGATCTTCCCAACCCAGGGATCTAATCTGTGTCTCCTGCACTGCAGGCAGATTCTTTAACATCTGAGCCACCAGGGAAGTCCACAAAGGAGGCCAGATCAGCCTAACCTGGACAGAAGCAAGGAGCGCACACAGCTGGGAGTTGGCCCCATCCTCACCGGAGGCTCCTCCCACCACCCCCATTTCTAGGCTGGTCAAAGTGACCTCAGGGGACCAAGCAGAGAGCCGGCCACGTGGTCTGGGGTTTGGAGGAGTGGCTGCCAGAGGCTGACTGCAGGAGTAGCCCAGGAATCTGAATGCAGAGCTGCGCCCAAGTATCACCTGGGGCTTTTCCCCACTGCAGGCTCGGAGGCACACTCTCCTACTCCTGTGCTTCTTGGAGGATCAACAAACTGGGTATTTTCAAGGTGTCCGTATGAGCGTGATCAGTCACTTCAGCGTGTCTGACTCTTTCCGACCCCATGGACTGTAGCCTGCCAGGGTCCTCTGTCTATGGGATTTTCCAGGCAAGAATATTGCCATTTCCTCCTCCAGGGGATCTTTCCAAACCCAGGGATCAAACCCTTGTCTCCTGTGTCTCCTGCATTACAGGTGCATTCTTTACCCACTGAGCCAACAGGGAAGCCCATTTTCAAGGTGAGGGATGCATCCATTAAAAGATACGTGTATCGCCTCTTCCAAATTATGGCTTAGGTGACAGTGAGGTACAGAACTGCAGATGGGATGACCATCAAGTAAAGCATAAGCCACGTTTGCACACTCTGACCTAGAGACAGGCAAACAGCCAACTTAGCGGCAGTGCTTTCTGAACTCCGGAAACCGACTGATTTGCCCGAAGGTGGCGCCACGGGATGGACAGACGTAGGGCCATGGCAGGGTCCTCTCTACCGTAGGACCCCCGAAGATTTAAATGTGGGGGTTCACTCGATGGCTTGTATTTCACAGTTCAGCAAAGTTCAGAACTGTGACTGTGAGGTGTGTGACTGTTACCTTTTTGGCAGGTGATAATTTTTCTCTGCAGCTGGCGGCACAGATCGTTCAGCTGGCTGGCGTGCCAGTATTTCAGGAACACTTTCCGAACTCCAATCTAAAACGCAAACAGCAGGGAGACATTTAGCAGCAGGAAGATGCCAAAATAACAATGGGAAAATATTCAGGCAAGAGATTTTTTTTTTTTCAGAAAAGGATTAGCAGGAGCAAAGCTAACAAAAGTAATTCCAGTACCTCTTCTATTTTTTTAAAACAGTTTTCCACTTAATCAAAATCTCAAAGCTTTTGCCCTAATAAGTATGTTTGCTGTCTGTAAACAGTGTCACTAATGTTTGCAAATACCCATCCACTACAGTTGGGGTGGCTGCACCAGGCAGTCGAAAGAAAAACACTGGTCTTGACTCTTTATTGGAAGATACAGCCATTCCCATAAATGAATTCCCAAGTTCCAGAGCTAAACTCTTATCTTTCCTCTTTTTCAATCCTTTTCTTTCCTCAACTCACAGTCAGGAGGGCAAGCCTGTGAAAAGGGAAAAAAATGAACAAACAAAAACCATAAACAAAACCTACTTAAACCTGACACGTGGATCTGTTCATGTCGATGATTTTTTCCAACTACTCCATAAATCATTATAAACCCAATGTTTACACAACTGCAACTACAGAACCGCAGCACAAAAGTAAAGCACCTCCACACAGTCTCCCAGCAATAACCTTCTCGAGGTCTGCCTGAACAGCGGCTACAGCGTGAACACCCTTGTTTAGGGTTTTTAAAAAGGGAATTTAGGCGTGTTACCGAATCAGCTTCTACTAAAAGCTCTGGTGGTAGGCAAGTTGGTCCAAATGCTCCACTATCGATGAACACAGCTGCCAGAGAATGTTCTTAAAAGCACATAACAAGCCAGAGCCGTGCATTTTTACGGTAATTTTCCGGTGTGTTGTGCTTATTTTCTAAGAATTCACAGGACTGGGGTAGGTGTGAGGACTGTCCTTCACGATGGAAATGCTCACAGTCTCTAAGGGGAAGCAGAAGCGAATCACTGCAGAAGAGCCTGGGAAATACTAAGATGAAGGGGCTGTGGATGCTCAGAGGGGATGTCCTGTTAGATAAAAAAATACGGCTCGGGCAGACCTTGTGATACTGTTCACAGTCATCTCCTTAGCACTGGAGACAGACACCATGGAACGCGCACTCCCAAGCATGGGCTGTGGGCACTGACACGTTGACCCCTGCAGCCTGTGGCCGACCTCACAGGGACACGAGGCTGGCACGGGTCTAAACACCATTAGGTATCAGAGAGGCTGACAGGTCAGACGGGCCATCAGAATGCGGAGCCCGAGGTGACGTTATGAAGCTTTTCACGTGGAAACTGAATTGACTCCAGACGTACTTTGTCATTTTACAGAGATCAAACCAGGCAATCCTAATGGAAATCAACCCGGAATATTCCTTGGAAGGATTGATGCTGAAACTGAAGTTCCAATAATTTGACCACCTGATGCAAAGAGCCAACTCGTTAGAAAAGACTCTGATGCTGGAAATGATTGAGGGCAGGAGGAGAAGGGGACAACAGAGGATGAGATGGTTGGATGGCATCACTGACTCCATGGACATGAGTTTGAGCAAGCTCAGGGAAATAGTGAAGGGCAGGGAAGCCTGGCGTGCTACAGTCCATGGGGTCACAAAGAGTCTGAGATGACTTGGTGACTGAACAACAAGAATCTTTCCATCTAGCTTTCCTATAGGCCAGTTTGCTGTCTTCATGAAACACAGTTTTGCAAGAGATTGAGACCCGAATCTTGCATTTCCGCAGCCGGGCTAGCTCTTGGAACGGGCAGGGAAAGCCCTCTCCACTCTCCTGTTCCCGAGGCTCCTGGTTGACTAGATGTCCTCCTTCATTTAGCTTTCTTTTCGTTGGTTGAGGTACGAGGCAGGCACTTGAGTGGGTGGCCACAGAGAACTGGTGCTTTCCCCCCATTGTACTGCCATTCTGTCTCCCCAGTTATTTTCCATAATTCATAGTTGTTTTTTTTTCCTTCCCAACTGCTGACTTATTTTGGCAGTCAACAGGAAGAACAGTTGGTACTGTCTGTGAGCGCCACGGAGCAAATCTGTGAGACAGGCACTGGGGGGGCACGTCATCTGTTCATTGCTGATGGTGGAATGCAGCTCACTGTGGATGCGTGTGTGCCAAGTCACTTCAGTCGTGTCCGGCTCTTTCTGACCCCGTGGACTGTAGCCCACCAGGCTCCTCTGTCCATGGGAGTCTAGGCAGGAACACTGGAGTGGGTTTCCATGCCCTCCTCCAGGGGATCTTCCCGACCCAGAGATCGAACCCACATCTCTTATTTCTCCTGCATTGGTAGGGACTTCCCTGGTGGCTCAGACGGTAAAGAATCTGCCTGTGATGCAGGAGACCTAGGTTCATTCCCTGGGTCAGGAAGATCCCCTGGAGAAGAAAATGGCTACTCGCTCCAGTATTCTTGCCTCGAGACCTCCATGGACCGAGGAGCCTGGCGGGCAGGCTACAGTCCCTGGAGTCACACAGACATGGACATGACTGAGCAACTAATACCTTTGCTTTCTTCACCACTAGTGCCACCTGGAAGCCCGCGTGACTCACGAGAGGAAACTAAATCCCCAAAGCGAAGTCTGTGCAAACTTGCATTCTGAAACAAAACTCCCAAAGCGTTATAGGTAGCGAGGTATACAGCAGGCAGCCTCAGTAATGAGCACTGCAGGGCGCTCGCCACGGGGTGAGCCCTCAGAGTGGAGGTGGAAGGGCGGAAATACAGTTCTTCTCCCTTAACTCGGTGGAGACCCTGGGTGGGAAGAGAGCTGGGTGGGATGGCTAAGATCTCTTCTAGTGATATTTCTCACAGCCACTCCAAAAATTCCAACTAGGTGGATCTTGAAAACTTTGCTGGATTTGAGGATACAAAAAAAAACTTCCAGGGATGATGGGAAAAGATGAAAGTGGGACAGGAAAACTAGGCAAGGAGCAGAAAACAACAAACAGGCTTGAGGTACAGCTGTGGAAAGGGAGGAGGGAGGAGGCTACACCTGTTACGCATGGCCACACTGGGAAGCATATTCCAGGGAAAGCATAGACACTTTCCTGTGAACACTGGGTATACACTGGAAAATTTAAGAGGAGGCCATCTAACTTTTTAACAATTATTCTGGAAGTGTATGAAGTCCCAGAAAGTCAGAAAAACAAATACCGTATATATTGTTTTCCTAGATCCCACATACACGTGGGATCTAGGAAAACGGGACAGCTGCGTCTATCTGCAGGGCAAGAACAGAGATGCAGATGCAGAGAGACGTGGAGGCCGGGGGGAGGGGGGGGAAGGCAGGGTAGGGTGAGCTGGGAGACTGGGGTTGACATATATACACTGCCAGGTGTGAAACAGGTCGCTTGTGAGAAGCTGCTGCGTGGCACAGAGAGCTCAGCTTGGTGCTCTGTGATGACCTAGAGAGGTAGGATGGGTAGTCCCAAGAGGGAGTGGAAATATATATTCATAAGGCTGATTCAGTTCATCGTACAGCAGAAACTAACATGACATTGAAAGGCAACTATAGTCCAATTAAAAAAACAAGAAAAAACTGGCTTGAGAATGGATTGTTGGGTATGGTTTTGGCAGGACACTATAATGGGATCAAGGATTCAGTTTTGGAAGATCCCACAACCACTGCTTGTTTGTTGGCTGATTTCTATTTGTCCTGGGCCCTGCCTCCAAGAGTGGATTTTAGATGCCTGTTTCTGCCCATCCGGTAGGGCCTGCATGACCTTCATCTGCTTTCCCAGAGCAGCCGATGAACGATCCTTAGATTCTCTCACTGTGCTGCAGTAGGTATTCACCACCACACGTGGATATTTACATCTCTGGAAGAAAGTGAAGAAAGACTCCTGAACTTCACAAGCAGTAGGGTTTTGATGAAGGTGACCGATTAGAAACAGAGGGTGAGGAATTTTGAAGTCTTGGTAAAAGGTGAGTCGGAGAAACAGACGATAATGTGTTCAAGGATGAAAAGAAGGTATGATGAACACTGAACACATAAGCCGGGAGTGGAAGTCATTCAGCAAATTGGAAATAAGACCTGGGACTCAGTAGGTGATACGAAAAAATTAAAAAGACAGAAGGCAGAAGGTTGGGCACAATGATGCAGCTATTTAGCTGATCCCTCTCTTCCCTGACAGCTCAATTGGTAAAGAATCCACCTGCAATGCAGGAGACGCCGGTTCGATTCCTGGGTTGGGAAGATCCCCTGGAGAAGGGAAAGGCTACCCACTCCAGTATTCTGGCCGGAGAATCCCAAGGGGTCTCAGAGTCGGACACAACTGAGCGACTTTCACCTTCTCCTCTACCAGGGCTTTCCCGGTGGTCCTAGTGGCTAGCATCCATGGGGGCCTGAAGAGTCGGACACGACTGAGCGACTTCACTTTCACATCTCACTTTCATGCACTGGAGAAGGAAATGGCAACCCACTCCAGTATTCTTGCCTGGAGAATCCCAGGGACAGAGGAGCCTGGTGGGCTGCCATCTATGGGGCTGCACAGAGTTGGACACGACTGATGTGACTTAGCAGCAGCAGCAGCAGTGGTAAAGAACCTGCCTGCCAATGAAGGTAGAGGTAAGAGACATGGGTTCAGTCTCTGAGTTAAGAAGGTCCCCTGGAGGAGGGCATGGCAACCCACTCCAGTATTCTTGCCTGGAGAATCCCACGGACAGAAGAGTCTGGCGGGCTCCAGTCCACGGGGTCGCAAGGGTTGGACATGACTGAGTGACTAAACCACCAGCACCACCATCCAACAGGCACAGTCAGTGAGTCTTTATTTTTATTGTTTACCACACGACTTGTCTATGGGTTGATTATGTTTGGAGACGCTCATTGAAATTTTTGCCTTCCTATACTGTTCATGGAGTTCTCATGGCAAGAATGTTGGAGTGGTTTGCCATTCCTTGCCTCCAGATTGAAGGCAGGAGAAGAGGGCAGTAGAGGATGAGACAGATGGATAGCATCACCAGCTCATCACCAACTCAAAGGACATGGACTTTGGGAAACTCGGGGAGATAGTGAGGGACAGGCACCTCTGTCCATGGGGTCGCAAACGGACACCACTTAGTGACTGAACAACAACAGCTCAACTTTTTAGCATTTGCTTGGCTATGCTGGCTGAGGGAGCTGTCCTCAAGAAAGCCAATTGAGAATAGGGCCACGGTTGTGATAAGCAGAGCATTCTGAACAGAACCACACAGTATAACTGAGAAAAAAAAAAGAGTATCTTATTTGTTGACACTATGCTAAGATATGTAGCTTAGATGGTAAAGAATCCACCTGCAATGCAGGAGACCTGAGTTCAATCCCTGGGTTGGGAAGATACCCTGGAGAAGGGAATGGCTACCTACTCCACTATTCTTGCCTGGAGACTCCCAGGGACAGAGGCGCCTGGTGGCCTACAGTACATGGTGTTGCAAAGACTCGGACACAATGGACAGAGTAACATTTTCATTTTCACTATGCTAAGATATAAGAAATTAATGAAGCATTACTGAGTATACTAAACATGTAGTCATTTCGAAGAGATTTTAAAATAAAATAGTGCAAATTTTATTCTTCAAAAATATGAAACAGATTCACCCCCAAAAATGTTTCTTTCTCCTTAAAAAGGAAATTAGCCATTTAGTAGTATTCCAGATTCCTTCTTCAGCAATTATTCTGAATAATACATTTCACTCCTTAAGGCCTCTGCTCTCAATGATACTAAGGATTACTGTTGCTGTTTAGTCACTCAGTCATATCCAACTCTTTTGTGACCCCATGGACTCTAGCCTGCCAGGCTCCTCTGTCCATGGGATTTCCCAGAGAATACTGGAGGGGCTTGTGGTTCCCTTCTCCAGGAGATCTTCTGACGCAGGGGTCCAACCTGTGTCCCCTACATTGCAGGAGAATTCTTAACGGCTGAGCCACCAAGGAGCTATACTAAGGATTGCTGCTGTTGCTAAGTCGCTTCAGTCATGTCCGACTCTGTGCGACCCCATAGACGGCAGCCTACCAGGCTCCCCTGTCCCTGGGACTCTCCAGGCAAGAACACTGGAGTGGGTTGCCGTTTCCTCCTCCAATGCATGAAAGTCAAATGTTAAAGTGAAGTTGCTCAGTCATGTCCAACTCTTAGCGACCCCATGGACTGCAGCCCACAAGACTCCTCCATCCATGGGATTCTCCAGCAAGAGTACTGGAGTGGGGTGCCATTGCCTTCTCCGACACTAAGGATTCGATTCAGTTCAGTTCAGTCGCTCAGTTGTGTCCGACTCTCCGCGAGCCCATGAATCACAGCACGCCAGGCTTCCTGTCCATCAACAACTCCCGGAGTTCACTCAAACTCATGTCCACAGAGTCGGTGATGCCATCCAGCCATTTCATTCTCCGTCGTCCCCTTCTCCTCCCGCCCCCAACCTTTCCCAGCATCAGAGTCTTTTCCAGTGAGTCAACTCATCGCATGAGGTGGCTAAAGTACTGGAGTTTCAGCTTTAGCATCAGTCCTTCCAATGAACACCCAGGATTGATCTCCTTTAGAATGGACTGGTTGGATCTCCTTGCAGTACAAGGGACTCTCTAGAGTCTTCTCCAACACCACAGTTCAAAAGCATCAATTCTTCGGCGATCAGCTTTCTTCACAGTCCAACTCTCACATCCATACATGACCACGGGAAAAACCATAGCCTTGACTAGATGGACTTTTGTTGGCAAAGTAATGTCTCTGCTTTTTAATATACTATCAAGGTTGGTCATAACTTTCCTTCCAAGGAGTAAGCGTCTTTTAATTTCATGGCTGCAATCAGCATCTGCAGTGATTTTGGAGCCCCCCCAAATAAAGTCTGACACTGTTTCCACTGTTTTTCCATCTATTTCCCATGAAGTGATGGGACCAGATGCCATGATCTTTGTTTTCTAAATGTTGAGCTTCAAGCCAACCTTTTCACTCTCCTCTTTCACTTTCATCAAGAGGCTTTTGAGTTCCTCTTCACTTTCTGCCATAAGGGTAGTGTCATCTGCATATCTGAGGTTATTGATATTTCTCCCAGCAATCTTGATTCCAGCTTGTGCTTCTTCCAGCCCAGCGTTCCTCATGATGTACTCTGCATATAAGTTAAATAAGCAAGGTGACAATATACAACCTTGACGTACTCCTTTTCCTATTTGGAACCAGTCTGTTGTTCCATGTACAGTTCTAACTGTTGCTTCCTGACCTGCATACAGGTTTCTCAAGAGGCAGGTCAGGTGGTCTGGTATTCCCATCTCTTTCAGAATTTTCCATAGTTTATTGTGATCCACACAGTCAAAGGCTTTGGCATAGTCAATGAAGTAGAAATAGATGTTTTTTTGGAACTCTCTTGCTTTCTCCATGATCCAGCGGATGTTGGCAATTTGATCTCTGGTGCCTCTGCCTTTTCTAAAACCTGCTTGAACATCTGGAAGTTCACGGTTCATGTACTGTTGAAGCCTGGCTTGGAGAATTTTGAGCATGACTTTACTAGTGTATGAGATGAGTGCAATTGTGAGGTAGTTTGAGCCTTCTTTAGCATTGCCTTCCTTTGGGATTGGAATGAGGACCGACCTTTTCCAGTCCTGTGGCCACTGCTGAGTTTTCCAAATTTGCTGGCATATTGAGTGCAGCACTTTCACAGCATCATCTTTCAAGATTTGAAATAGCTCAACTAAGGATTAGTAGGACCTAAATCAAGGAATCTGTCTTCATCAGGAAAACCCAGACAAGATCCCTGCGTTTTCAGGGATTTACCTTGTCTATTAATGACACCTACTAGGAGAAAAGTGTTGTTCATTTTAATTTCATTTGCATGCTGAATTCATATACGATTACTCTGAAATCAGTGCCTTGGTACGCTATATCAACTCCAGCAAATTAAGATTCATCTGAATGAGACCAAATGTTGGGAGCACCTCCGCTCTTGATTTTGGTTGCACTCTCATATGAAAAGCTGTTCTCACAACCAGAGCAAAGGAGAGCCTGACACATTCTCCCACCGAGCCCTCCCCGTGTACACCCTGGAGGCAGCGTGTTCCTATCTGAGACGAAAACCTTAATGTCATCTGACTCCTGTAAAGTAAGCCATCTGTGAGTTAGAGTCATCGCTATTTTTATTAGAAAACCACTAGGGTTTTTTTTTTTTTAAAAGATGAGACAAAATTGTCATTGATGACTTTGAGAGCTTCAACGACTGATAGTTTTTAGGGGTTTTTTCAGAGATGCAGGCTGTGGGAGCAGAGACAAGGCTGGACGGGTGGTTGCCATGGAGCGCAGGTGGCCTGGAGGCTGCACTAGAGATGCTGAGGGCACTTGTGAAGTCCCTACCCTGCCTCCCTGTCCTCATCCTTAACTCCGACTGTTGCTTCCAACCAGAGAGGCAGACACGGAGGGCTGCCCTTCTTGGGAAGGGGAGAGGGTCCCACACTTCCTGCTTCTGTGGCCTCACCTTTTCAGGGGCATCCTTCACCTTTTCAGGGGCATCCTTCAACACTTCACCATCTTTCCTGCATCACTGGCCTCACCTTTTTAAGGACGTTCCCCCGTCCGATCACCCCTTGCTGTTTGGGAGATTGTGGGCAAAACTACCTTCAGAAGAGCCATCTGTGAATTAGAGTCATCACTGTTTTTATTAGAAAATCATTAGGGCTTTTGTTTTTGTTTTCTGAAGTGACATTTTAAAAGATTAAACAGAATTGTCATTCATGGCTTCAAACATTTCAATTACTGATACAATTTTGAATGTATCTTTCTAAACACCAGTCTCATTATGTTTTGCTGTGGTTCGGTCACCCAGTCATGTTCCACTCTTTGCGACCCCATGGACTAAAGCACACCAGGCCTCCCTGTCCCTCACCGTCTCCTGAAGCTTGCCCAAGTTCATGTCCATTGCGTCTATGCTTAAAATTATTTAGTAGCAGGTCTTGATTTCCAAACTCTTGCTCAAACTCTCTTGAAATGTTTATTAGACTTTCTATAGTACAAGATCCTTTTCCAATGCAATTGAGTTTATTCTCAAATTATATCATATCTCTTACTGTTTCTAAATAGGAACATTTTTCTCCTTCTGGCTTAACATACACACTTTACTTTTCTTTATATCTTTCTCTAAATCATCTGTTAGAATGGCTCCTATTCATCCTTCAAAACCCAGATGGCTTCATGAACTCTCAGTCTAGTGGATACTTTATAATAATTAATTCATTAAAGTAATGTATCTATGTCACTAATGTACCTTGTAGAGATATCTCCACAGTGGAAGGCCACTGAATTCCCATTTTTGTCATTACTGGAATACCTGCTGGAATGTTCAACTTGACTATGAAATATTTGTGGGCTAGGATACTGTTGGGAAAATATAAAGGGCACAATTTACACATATTAGGTGAAGGAAAGCAGATGGCATGACAAAACGGAAAAAGCAGAATTTAAAGAAAATTATTTTAACGGATAGCAGCTATAATGTGAGCTCAGAATTTTAAAATTATTTATTTCAAATAATTGAATCTTAAAAAAAAATAAATCCATTTAAACTATGTGAAGAAATTCATTTAAGAAAAAAAATGTGTCTAATACAGCTGGAGAAACAGATGTTACGTGTCAGATTTTTGGCGCCATCACATTCTGGTATAAGATAACTGTATCCAAAATCTAGGACTCCATCCTCTAATTCTTTACCTGCCCCTGGGATCACCTTGCCACTGCCTCCAATCTATTAACACTCTAGAAACCTTTCCATGATTTTGTACTGCCTGTAAGCTAAAATGCATACTTTGGGGTTTGGCATTCAAACGCCTTCATAATATGATCTTTATTAATCTCTGATGGCCTAACACGTTTTACTCCTCTAGAAGAGATGTTATTGACTTGAGATTCTAACTTCCCACGCACTCTCTGAGGGCAGAAACCCATGCGAGCCTTGTGTCAAGGACCTGCAGCATCTGAGCAGCGTTCTTAGTGAATGATGTCACCGCGTTGCCACTGTTAGGTTACGTGCCATCCCTGTATATCTATGTCTACAATTATTGGCAGCTTGCTATTAATAGTTACCACAGATTAGATTTGACTGAGAAAGAGTTTACTGTGGGGCTGATATTTTTGCTGCGAAATGCTGTACCCTTGTTATTATATATAAAAAATTACTCTTTGAAATTTTTAATCTCCTTGGCTTTAAAAACACTAGCATTATTCAAATACATACTTCCCATTTAAAGACAAGATGTATAAAATCATAGCTGGATTAAAAGTAGTCAACTTCTTTCACTGTAATGTTGGAATTAAAAAAAAATGCCCTGGTATATCTGTCTCTTAAAGTGCCGTCCCAACGTCAATCTGTTCAGTTTTCAGAGCAGCTTTATTGACAATGACAAGAACAACACACTCTCTTATGTGTTTTGATGTCTGTGCCTCTCTCCCATCAGACTTGTTTTTCTTCCCGCTGATCTGAGAATGTCACCGTGCTCCTTTAAAACACAGTTCCTTCTCCTTTTCACCATGCAAAGCACTTTCTGTACCTACCAGGTAATCTCTTCCAAACAGAAACAGTCCCCCACGAACGCCTACCTTCCCACTTGCAGGCTATGAACAGACCTTCACATGTTCCCGGTTATTTATCATTTTCACATAGTCCTTAGAGGCACCGTGTATTATATCTTTCCTGGTTTTCCTCTCTCACGCTTGTTCACCCGCTTACCCTACCATCTGCCTTATCTGTCTCCTCACTCATCATTCATCCATCCACCCCTCCACCCTTCTATCCACCCCTCCCTCCATCACCCTGTTCATAAATCACACATTTGTCAAGGGCTTTCCTAGTACCAGGCCCTGTGCCAGGCTCTAGACCACAAGGATGAATGGAATTTGTTTTATAATTTCAGGAAGCTCAGTGAAACAACCATTTAACTAAAAGACATTTTAGTAAAAATTACTAAAAGTTAGTAATTTTTTTAACTAAAAATTCACATATTTCCCCTATTTACTTCTTTTTAAAAATAATTTTTTTTCTTTTTGGGTAAGAAATGGATTTATTTAGGTTTAGAGAGAAGCACCCTCCACGGACAGAGTGTGGGCCATTGCAGAGGGCCCCGTTTACTTCTCTGATCTCTCACGTTTCTGCAGAAGATCACTGTTTTATGAATTTATACTTAGTATCAGGATTTCCATATTTTGCATTTTCATGGTGGCTAATATAGACATCCTAAAGTCCAGTCTGGCTCTGACTGCAGTGTAGAACGTCGCCAAAGGATACATTTGTGCTAAACACAAGTTCTTTTCTCTTTTTTATAAACAGACCATTCTTGAGGTTTAACACAGAAAAGATAATTATAGCCACACACTCTAATAAGTACTGTATCTTCTGGTATTTGAAGAAGGTGGTTTGGCTCGAATTACATGTAATTACAGATTAAGAAAAATTAATTCCTCTCATCCACAACACTATGACCTGTATAGCAAGCAGCGATGACTAAAACCCACTATTTTGAGCTTACGAGTGAATTTTGTACCACGTGATCCTACAGTTGAGATCCTTTGCAACTCACCTATGATCCAATATTATTTCATTATGGAAATCATACCAATCTGGTCAAGAGTGCTTAAAACACATCTCTTCCTCCCAGAGCAACACTTTATGAAAAGCAAACCAAAGCCAAACCCAAACAAGGTCGATTAGCTCCAAAAAAGTGCACTGGGTAAGTTAAAGGATCCTCTTAGGAAGCACCATTACTCTGTCTTTTTAACAAAAGGGCCTCAAGAACGTCAATAACAGCTACCCTGCCCCATGGAATGTGAGGTTATAAATGATTACCAGCAGCATAAACACAATTACAGCCGTCGTCCCCACTGGGGTGCAGACATAAGCTCAAGAGCCCTGCCACTGTATGCCCTGATGTTGGCTTCACTGCTAAAGACATGAATCTTCATGGCCCTGTGTCTTTATCATCTGGTCTTATAGTCTTCCTGGAGAGTATTTTAGTGTGTTAGTCACTCAGCTGTGTCCAACTCTTTACAATTCCACAGACTATAGCCCGCCAGGCTCCTCTGGCCATGGGATTCTCCAGGCAAGAATGTCAAAGTGGGTTGTCATTCCCTTCTCCAGGGGATCTTCCCCACCCAGCAATTGAACCCGGGTCTCCCTCATTGCTGGCAGGTTCTTTACTGTCTTAGCCACCAGGAAAGCCTTCTAAGATATTTTTAAAATATTACCTAGCCTTCCTAATTTTACAAATATTTCTTCTGTGGTACATTCATATTTGCTTAGCAACTCACCTATGTTTATTCTGTGAACTGTGTTCTGCTCTCAATGCCTACAGGGCCAGGTCTTTTCCATCTTTTTTTTTTTAGTAAAATTTTTACTGGAATATAGTTGATTTACAATGTTGTGTTAGTTTCAGGTGTACAGAAAAGTGAATCCGTTACACACATACATGGGGGCTTCCCAGGTGGTGCTAGTGGTAAAGAATCCGCCTGCCAATGCAAGAGAGATAAGAGACTCAGGTTTGATCCCTGGGTTGGGAAGATCGCCTGGAGGAGGAAATGGCAACCCACTCCAGTATTCTTGCCTGGAGAATCCCATGGACTGAGGAGCCTGGCGGGCTATAGTCCATAGTGTTGCAAGAGTCAGATAAAACTGAAGTGACTTAGCGCATAAGCGCGCTCACACACACACACACACACACACACACACACACACACACACATGCCCACTCTTTAGATCCTTTTCCCATATAGGTCATTCCAGAGTTTTGAGTCCCCTGTGCTATCCCTTATTCAGTTCAGTTCAGTTGCTCAGTTGTGTCTGACTCTCCACGACCCCATGAATCACAGCACGCCAGGCCTCCCTGTCCATCACCAACTCCTGGAGTTCACTCACACTCATGTCCACAGAGTCGGTGATGCCATCCAGCCATCTCATCCTCTGTCATCCCCTTCTCCTCCCAACCCCAACCTTTCCCAGCATCAGAGTCTTTTCCAGTGAGTCAACTCGTCGCATGAGGTGGCCAAAGTATTGCAGTTTCAGCTTTAGCATCAGTCCTTCCAATGAACACCCAGGATTGATCTCCTTTAGAATGGACTGGTTGGATCTCCTTGCAGTACAAGGGACTCTCAAGACTCTTCTCCAACACCACAGTTCAAAAGCATCAATTCTTCGGCGATCAGCTTTCTTCACAGTCCAACTCTCACATCCATACATGACCACGGGAAAAACCATAGCCTTGACTAGACGGACTTTTGTTGGCAAAGTAATGTCTCTGCTTTTTAATATGCTATCTAGGTTGGTCATAACTTTCCTTCCAAGGAGTAAGCGTCTTTTAATTTCATGGCTGCAATCAGCATCCGCAGTGATTTTATCTATTTATACATATAATGTGTATATATCAATCCCAATCTCCCCTCTACTTCCACCCTGGTCACAGGGAGTGTGCTTTCTACATCTGTGACGCTATTTCTGTACAGACGTTCATTCGCACCGTTTTTCTTTTAGGGTTCCCGTGTAAGCAGTATCACATGGTCCTTGCCATCTTCCAGAGCTCCACACTTGTTTTGTGCAGCAAATTCACACTTGGACGTAAGAGCATGAGCATATTCCTGACCTAAACTCATGTGCTGGTTTTAAGAGTGCTCACTCTTTGAGTCAATAAAATGCAATGCGCTTGTTGACTTAAGGTCCCTGTGAGGTCCTATCCCTTCTCTGCCTCAGCTGCTCTCTGTGTCCACCTGTCCCTGCTGTCTCATGTGGGTTACTACCTAAAGCTTGTTGCCTTGCTCCCCAGATCCAGATTTCCTTTCCAGTGATACGTTGTTTTTATTTTTTTCATGTTTGAAGCCTGAATTAGATCACAGTGACACTCTCCTTAAAGCTCAATGGCTTCTACACTGAGCTTGAAGTAGGACGCTGAGCTTTGCTGACATAAGTCCCTACGGCTCTGGACCCCATGTCCCTCTAAGCATCCATTCTGAAGGGTGATTCTGCCCCAGAGGGTGACACTGGTTCATGATGGGCAAAACCCCATAGCTATAACAAGGTTGTGGCATAGAACAGGTGCTTAATAAGGGCTTGCTGAATGACTACATGATTCCAGGTGGCGCAATGGTAAAGAATCTGCCAATGCAGGAGACGCAAGAGACCCAAGTTTGATCCCTGGGTCCGGAAGACGCCCTGGAAGAGGAAATGGCAACCCACTCTAGTACTCTTGCCTGGAGAATCCCACGGACAGAGGAGTCCGGCGGGCTCCACTGCATAGGGTCGCAACACAACACACGGCAAACTGATGGAGAAGAGATGGACCAGGGGCGGGCGCAGGCACGACCCCCGCTCTCCCAGCAGCAGTAACCTGGAGCACGGCCGACCCTGGAAGGTGAGCCTGGAAGGGCCGCAAACCCCCGTTAACAGCGGAGGGACTCTGTACCCTCTGCCCCAGCCCTACTGCCTCATCCATTTTCCTTCCTGGAAGAGGGGTTGACAGGCGAAGAGCAGAGGCTGAGAAACACGGCCTCGCAGCGGGCCACTCTCTGCCTCGTAGCAGGGGCTGAAGGCTCTTCTCGGGGGCTGAGGGCCCTCTTCTCGGAGCAGTATGGCCGCACCCGCCCCCTACTTCCGGTCCAGCCCGTGCCTCCCGCCCCCTACTTCCGGTCCAGCCCGTGCCTCCCGCCTCCTACTTCCGGTCCAGCCCGTGCCTCCCGCCCCCTACTTCCGGTCCAGCCCGTGCCTCCCGCGCGCTACTTCCGGGCCAGCCTGTACCTCTCCAGCCCCCTACTTCCGGCCCAGCCCTGCCTCGCCTCGCCTCGCCTCGCCTCCTTCCGGCCCAGCCCATGCCTGTCCAGCCTGGGTCTCGGCCTGGACTCGGTGGCTGTGGCTGGGCCCTTCAGGCCCCTGCCCAGCCGACCCCGGAGCCTGGGACCCCACCCCCAGCGAGGGCTTGCAGGACCCGAACCGGCAGGTAGCCCTGTGTGGGTGTCCTGGCCACGGTCCGCTTCCCCGTCTCCCCGTGAGGGGCCCAGGCCGTGCCTCCCCAGGATGGCGGTGCCTCTGCCTGTGGGCCCGCTGGACACACACAGTGGGGCTCACCCATGGAGCCGGCTCGCTCCACCAGCAGACCTGGAGTCAGAGGAGGGGGCTCATTCCTAAGATGTGAAAAGCCGGGCTCGCAGCGGGCATGGCCCGCTCTCGCTTAGCAATGGTTGAGTGCCAGACACTACCACCCTACGCTTTCTGCCTAAAGAGGCCGAGCGGGGAAACGCAGAATCGCTTTAAAAGAGACGAGCACACGTAGTGGCAAGACTCGACTGCGCATGCGTCCGTCTTCGACAGGCGCTTGGGGTGAGGAGGACATTCGTTTGTTCAGCCGTTCAACAAACACGAGCTGAGTGTCTGCTCTGACCAGACCCCTGGGGCTGTGACTGTGAAACACACACACGCACACACGTGTGTGTGTGTGTGTGTGAAAATATATAAGAAAAAAAAAAGAGACGTAATATCTGTCCTCAGAGTATAAAGGGAGACACATTGTGCAAGAAGCAAACGTCTATGTTATTTTTAAAAACAGTGAATACACACCAAGCATCTGGGGTAATTATCTCTAGGTAGTTAAGTTTAGTGATGGGCGTGATCTATATTTTCTTCTTTAATTTTCTGTATTTTTCAAATTTTTTATAAAGATCGAACCCTTTGTAACAAAATCCCAATCACATATGTGTGTATATGAATGTGTTTAGAACCTGAGAAAAATGGAAATAGATATACATGCACCTATAGAGTAATTCCCAGTGATAATGCACACAGTGCTAAGAGATACTCTTGGATACTTTTTTTGTTATGCTCAACAGTAATAATGCCAGAGAAAGCGGAAAGCATGAGAGAAAGAGTAGTTTTATAGGCTATTTTCCAGCTTGTACTTGTGGTTGATTTACGAAGCGCTCCTCCAGTAATAAAGGCTATAAACCATTAATTTATTGTACTAATAAGAGCCAAGGGCCCTAATACGATTGTCTCGTCTTCGAAGATGTAAAGAAAGTGGAGCATGTTTAAAACTTGAACAGTTTCTCGCTCTTACTTTTATTATCTTTTCTCTACTGGACTATTTTAGATTAATGAAATAATAAATCCTTCATCCAACTGATTTTATTTAATGTTATGGTAAAAATGTTAATTTTGCAATTCTCAGTACTGTCAGAGTGAATCCTTGCGAGGCCATATATTTCGGAAAGACACGCAGTGGAATCTCGGCCACGTCTTACGTGAGAGGATGGCGAAGATGATGAAGAAAGCAGTGACTGCGAGCGCTTGGCAGTGAATACGCACAAACAGAGCAGACGTCGTTGAATCTGGGCCTCGCTTTCTGTTAGTTCTTTCGGAGTCTCTCTCTTTTTTATTCCTTAAACTACATTTAAAAATTTTTTACTGGCGTTTAGTTGCTTTAAAATGTTGTGTCAGCTTATGCTGTACAGCACCGTGACTCTACCCTGCACACACACGTGTCCCCTCTTTTTGGATTTTCTCCCCATTTAGGTCACCACGGAGCACCGAGCAGAGTTCCCTGCGGTATACAGTAGGTTCTCATTAGTTATCTGTTTTATACACTGCTGTTGTTTAGTCCCTCAGTTGTGTCTGACTCTGTGACCCCCAAGGACTATAGCCCACCAGGATCCTCTGTGGGATTCTCCAGGCAAGAACACTGGAGTGGGTTGCTGTGCCCGCATCCAGGGGATCTTTCCGACCCAGGGATCGAACCCGGGTCTCCCGCATTGCAGGTGTATTCTTTACTTCCTGGCTGTGCCACTTTGAGCAAGTCATCGGGAGCCCTCTTGTGTCTGACTCCCCATCCTCACGGCGTTAGAGAACGCAGGAAGTCTCCCTGAGGTTATCATCTCAGCTTCTCCTTCCACGATGTCCTGTGACAGGCATCTCACAGAACGCCTTTGCTCATCCATGAAGCTTCCCTCACCCCAGAGTCCTAGAACTGTCAGGAAGGACAGTAAAAGCCATCCCTGTGGAAGCCTTGCTAAGCAGGGGGCTGCCCGGTGCCCCGGTGTCCCTGAACAGAGAGATCCGTCTCTCTCTTCATCACCCTCCAGATGGCTTGAAAATGAATATAGCATTCAAAGAACTACACAGAAGACAGCATCCCCTACCGTTGATTCATATAAAATGTGTGAAAATCTGATAATACCATTTATTTTTCCACTTAGAATTAGTTTCAGAAGTTTCCCCCTTTACGGAAGTGACATAGCATGGCTAATACAGGCCTGCCTATCACTGGTGTATGGCTGTGAAAATTGGGCAGAAAGGGTTTGATAAATGAACACAGACTGGAGGAATTATTTTTAAAGGTAACTTTTAAAGTGGGACTGAATTAAAAATGTATATATTTAAATAACTGAAATATCTGAATAATTTTTTAAATACCAGATAGTAGAAAATTAATAATTAGTAGCTTCATTTAACTTATTTTCAAAATGGTTTGATTCCCCACCCCCCACCCCCCACAAAAGAAGTAATCCATAGACTTTTTGTTTCATGAAGAAAAATACCTCTGGTGAGACACAAAACGGTCCTGGAAGTCAGTCCTGTAGCATCTACTCGAATCATTTCAGGAAACTTTGATTGCTTTTTGACCAACTTACTTAAATTCTGCTTTGCAATAAGGATAAAGCTTGTCCAGCGTGTTTTTAAAATTTGTCATTTCATGCACATGAACAAGAAACCGTCAAGCACTGATGCCTTTCTAGCCTCACAATTTTCCTTCACTTCTCATCAAATTAAAACCACCTTCTATTAAAGCAGTGATGTTGATATTGTAAAGGAAACAATGGCAGGACTGAGTCTGCCCAAACTTGTGGTGACCAGCTCAAATCCTATGAAGATTCCTTGGAGAAGTAAGGGCCGGTAGTGTAACTATCCAACAGGTTAATTACTCTTTTGGAAACAAAAGTGCTTCAGGAAAAGCACTGTCCGTGTGACTTAAATTTTTTCATACATGCTTAAAATAAATAAATTGGCCCCATGCAATATTCCACTTAAGCTGTATTTAGGTAGTGATTACAAATTCTAAAAATCATCTTTAATTACAGAACTAATCCACGACTTCCTTTCATCTTCTAAATATAGACATACGCTAAAATTCCATTTGACTCTCACCTCGAAACCATCCTTCAGACATCAGTGCCCTTAGGTTTCTGTGAATTATTCCAGATTTTAAAGTTTCATATATGTCAGTGTATGTGAGTGAGTGCTCAGCCTCTAAGTCATGTCTGCCTCTTTGAGACTCTGGACTGTAGCCCGCCAGGCTCCTCTGTCCATGGGATTCTCCAGGCTAGAACACTGGGGTGGGTTGCCATGCCCTCCTCCAGGGGATCTTCCCCATCTGGGGATCAAACCCAAGTCTCTTACATCTCCTGCACTTGCAGGCGGTTCTTTACCACCATGCCACTTGAGAAGCCCACGTCTGCATGTCTAGAGTCATCTGGTGGTTTCTACTCGACCCGCTGGGCAAGTCTGCCCCGAGCAGCTGCCTGTGAGATGCCCTTGCTGGAGACACGCAGTCCACAGGGCGGACACGGCCCCCTCAACACGCTTACTCCACTGGTGGGGGACAGACAGGTAGCGGCTTGGTAGAAGATGGGCTGGGTGAGCTCAGGAGCCAGGACAAGAGCGGAGGCCGGGGAGGTGGAGGCCTGCTGGGGCGCTGCCACTTGGTTAGGCAGGACGGGTCTCCGCCTGCCTCTGCCCACGAGGTCAAGGCGAGGTGAGCAGTCCCAGGGGTGGCACCTGGACCATGGATGCTGGCCAGCCCTGCGGCATCCCTGGGTGCCTGGAGCAGCCAGGTCTCCGCTCTCAGACTAGAATGGACATCACACCCCGGACAGAACCAAACATCTCCTCCCTTGAGCCCAGCTCCTCCCCTTCTCCCTCTTCTTCTCCTTTTCCTTAAGTCAGGACCCAGCCTCCCAAAGCCATGGCTGTAGAAGGGTCGGGGGCTGACACTCACTTAAGAAAGATGCCAGTCAGAACCAGCAGCAACGGCAAGCAGCCAGCTTGTTTATCTACCGGGTGCACGAGAAACAGAAAAAAAAAGATACGAACTGCAGGAAGCAATCTGCCAGTTCATCAAAGAACCTCCCAGTGCCTCTGATCAAAGCCCTGGTCTGGAAGCATAATCTGTGCCTTTCAGGTTCTGTCGTCTGAGTAAAGGGACTTTCAATGGCTACATTAAAAGATACAGATCGGAGTGAGTGCAGCGGAAAGAACCCGAAGAGCCGGGTCTGGTCCTGGCAAAGGGCCTTCCGGCCGAGACGAAATATTCGCCCCACCTTGCATTTTGATCAGGAATCCAATCTCTAAGGCGACTTCCTCATGTCTGCAATGAGGTTATTCCTGTTCATTTATTGCCTCCTTTCTTTCTTCTGCATGGCATTGTTAGCTATTAGGGTTCAGTTCAGTTCAGTTCAGTCACTCAGTCGTGTCCGACTCTCCGCGACCCCATGAATCACAGCACGCCAGGCCTCCGTGTCCATCACCAACTCCCGGCGTTCACTCAAACTCATGTCCACAGAGTCGGTGATGCCATCAGCCATCTCATTCTCTGTCGTCCCCTTCTCCTCCCTTCCCCAACCTTTCCCAGCATCAGAGTCTTTTCCAGTGAGTCAACTCGTCGCATGAGGTGGCCAAAGTATTGGCGTTTCAGCTTCAGCATCAGTCCTTCCAATGAACACCCAGGATTGATCTCCTTTAGAATGGACTGGTTGGATCTCCTTGCAGTCCAAGGGACTCTCTAGAGTCTTCTCCAGCACCACAGTTCAAAAGCATCAATTCTTCGGCGATCAGCTTTCTTCACAGTCCAACTCTCACATCCATACATGACCACGGGAAAAACAACAGCCTTGACTAGACGGACCTTGGTTGGCAAAGTAATGCCTCCGCTTTTTAATATACTATCAAGGTTGGTCATAACTTTCCTTCCAAGGAGTAAGCGTCTTTTAATTTCATGGCTGCAATCAGCATCTGCAGTGATTTTGGAGCCCGCTCAAATAAAGTCTGACACTGTTTCCACTGTTTTTCCATCTATTTGCTATGAAGTGATGGGACCAGATGCCATGATCTTTGTTTTCTGAATGTTGAGCTTCAAGCCAACCTTTTCACTCTCCTCTTTCACTTTCATCAAGAGGCTTTTGAGGTCCTCTTCACTTTCTGCCATAAGGGTAGTGTCATCTGTATATCTGAGGTTATTGATATTTCTCCTGGCAATCTTGATTCCAGCTTGTGCTTCTTCCAGCCCAGTGTTTTTCATGATGTACTCTGCATATAAGTTAAATAAACGGTGACAATATACAGCCTTGACATACTCCTTTTCCTACTTGGAACCAGTCTGTTGTTCCCTGTCCAGTTCTGATTGTTGCTTCCTGACCTGCATACAGGTTTCTCAAGAGGCAGGTCAGGTGGTCTGGTATTCCCATCTCTTTCAGAATTTTCCACAGTTTATTGTGATCCACACAGTCAAAGGCTTTGGCATAGTCAATGAAGCAGAAATAGATGTTTTTCTGGAACTCTCTTGCTTTCTCCATGATCCAGCGGATGTTGGCAATTTGATCTCTGGTGCCTCTGCCTTTTCTAAAACCTGCTTGAACATCTGGGAGTTCATGGTTCACATATTGCTGAAGCCTGACTTGGAGAATTTTGAGCATGACTTTACTAGCGTGTGAGATGAGTGCAATTGTGAGGTAGTTTGAGCATTCTTTGGCATTGTCTTTCTTTGGGATTGGAATGAAGACTGACCTCTTCCAGTCCTGTGGCCACTGCTAAGTTTTCCAAATTTTCTGGCATATTGAGTGCAGCACTTTCACAGCATCCTCTTTCAGGATTTGAAATAGCTCAACTGGAATTCCATCACCTCCACTAGCTTTGTTCGTAGTGATGCTCTCTAAGGCCCACTGGACTTCACATTCCAAGATGTCTGGCTCTAGGTCAGTGATCACGTTATCGTGACTATCTTGTTCATGAAGATCTTTTTTGTACAGTTCTTCTGTGTATTCTTGCCACCTCTTCTTAATATCTTCTGCTTCTGTTAGGTCCATACCATTTCTGTCCTTTATTGAGCCCATCTTTGCATGAAATGTTCCCTTAGAATCTCTAATTTTCTTGAAGAGATCTCTTGTTTTTCCTTTTCTGTTGTTTTCCTCTAATTCTTCGCATTGATCGCTGAGGGAGGCTTTCTTATCTCTCCTTGCTATTCTTTGGAACTCTGCATTCAGATGCTTATATCTTTCCTTTTCTCCTTTGCTTTTCGCTTCTCTTCTTTTCACAGCTATTTGTAAGGCCTCCTCAGACAGCCATTTTGCTTTTTTGCATTTCTTTTCCATGGGGATGGTCTTGGTCCCTGTCTCCTGTAGAATGTCATGAACCTCCGTCCAGAGTTCATCAGGCACTCTATCAATCAGATCTAGTCCCTTAAATCTATTTCTCACTTCCACTGTATAATCATAAGGGATTTGATTGAGGTCCTATCTGAATGGTCTAGTGGTTTTCCCTACTTTCGTCAATTTAAGTCTGAATCTGGCAATAAGGAGTTCATGATCTGAGCCACAGTCAGCTCCTGGTCTTGTTTTTGCTAACTGTATACAGCTTCTCCATCTTTGGCTGCAAAGAATATAATCAATCTGATTTTGGTGTTGACCATCTGGTGATGTCCATGTGTAGAGTCTTCTCTTGTGTTGTTGGAAGAGGGTGTTTGCTATGACCAGTGCGTTCTCTTGGCAAAACTCTATTAGCCTTTGCCCTGCTTCATTCCGTGCTCCAAGGCCAAATTTGCCTGTTACTCCAGGTGTTTCTTGACTTCCTACTTTTGCATTCCAGTCCCCTATAATGAAAAGGACATCTTTTTTGGGTGTTAGTTCTAAAAGGTTCTAAAATCTATCAGGGTTAACTTGGATAAAACAAACCAAATAAGTAAATAAGTAAAAGCGCCCTCGGAGTTGTAACAGACTTCCAGGATGAGAGGAATCAGTACTGATGAGATTTCAGAAATTCCAAGGCCTTGCATGCTGACTCCAAACCCACGGCTACATGAACGGTAAACAGCGCACGCGGATCACGAAACAAACGCACAGCGCTGAAGGGAAGACAACCCTCTCCCCTCGTGTGTACCAGAAGGAGACCCCAGTGTTCTGTAGCGTGTACGGGATTGCTCTAATGTGCAAGAGAACAGGAGCGATGGAGCTAGAGGCCCCGTGCTGATGCTGTGAAGGTTTCCTGCATGGGTTGTGATGGCTGTCGGGGAAAGAAGAAGTGATCTCATAGGATCCTCAAGACCCATGAGAGCCACGAGGAAAGACCTGCTTTTCAGTTCAGAGAACAGAGTTTCTCGCTAACACTCTGTGCAGATTCACGCAGCCAAGGATGACTCCAATCTCTTCCCTTTCGAGCATCGCTTTTAAGCGCTATGAAGGAGAATAGCCATCAGTTTCATGGCTAACCACTCTGAGCCAGAGGATGCATAAGGGCTGCTTCAGAGAAACATATGTTGGCCTCTTAGCAATCTGAGGACCACGGTGCCTGAACAAAACCACCCATTAGGACCTGCTGCTGCTTCAAACATTTCTTATTTAATCCTCGTCCTTGTTAACTTCCCACAAGAGAGTGGTAACAACTCTGCCTGTAACTTTCAACGCATTTCAAACAAAAGCTTTACTTCTGAAACTGAGAGGTCTGGCTTTCTAGGTAAGAAGAATTTTTTTTTTTTTAATCATTTGCCTTCTGACTAGTACAAGAGTGAAATAGGAATACACTTGATTTCTCTAGAGTCAATAATTTGTCTTATAGCATATATGAAAGGGTCCATCTTAGAGAAGCTGAAGAAAGCCACGTTTCCTAACTATTCAAGATGGACCGCATAAACAAACACGATCTGCAAATGAATACGTTTCTTCTTTTCTTTGGCCTCCTTTAGGGAGACAAAAAAGCCAAGGAAAATAAATCAGCGTAATGAAATGGGAACTCTTCCCCATGTTTTATTTTGATGTACTTTTTCAAAGGCCCAGTGTACGTGTGGTTCAGTGTCACGCCGTACCCAGCAGCAAAGTCAAAAGTGTCCTAGCATGTGTGGGGGGAGGGACAGCTGCCTGGCTACCCTGGATTGTCCCCTGGGCCCTCTCCCTCCTCGTTTGACCCCAGACTCCAATCAGGTGTCTTGGAGGACCAAAGGCTGGTCAGGTGTCGTGGTTCCTGCCAGTCCCTCTCTTAGTGCAAGAATCTTCCCAGATCCCTCAACAACTCAACGTTCTTTCTCAACGTTAATAAAGTACATCATTCTTATCTGTGTTTGTTAAAGAGCAAAATGCAACAGGAAAATCTCTGTTCTGTATTCACTTCTGTTCAGTCGCTCAGTCGTGTCTGACTCTGCAACCCCATGGACTGCAGCACGCCAGGCCTCCCTGTCCATAACCAACTCCTGGAGTTTACTCAAAAACTCATGTCCATTGAGTCGGTGATGCCATCCAGCCATCTTGTCCTCTGTCGTCCCCTTCTCCTCCTGCCCTCCGTCTTCCCCCAACACTGGCTTAAAGTTCTGAGAGTGAGTCAGCTGAAATGACTTCACTCGCTCCAGCTTGCGGAACGATTCCGCACACGAGCCCCACGCCCGATGCGCTGACTCCTGCGCGGCTCGCTGACTTCATTCTCTGTTAGCAATTCCTCCTTCCTCCTTCCTCCTTTTTTTATCCTGTCTTTTGGCACGGATGTGCATCTGTGCCTACTACAGGCAGTGCGCGCGTCCTCCTTCAGACCGCTATTTAAAGTTCAACTCCGTTATTAGTTAAAAAAGGGAAAGAACAGGAGAAAGGATAATGAAGAAAGTGCTTGGGTGGCACCGACAATTAAACCGTTACTCATCCATGCTAAAATGCTAGGTTCTTGGTTCTTCGTCATAGACGGGTGAGGATGCTGGTGTCAACCCAGGGCTCAACAGCTGCCTTCCCCTTTCAGACACACCGGCAAGTCTGCACCTCCTCTTCGTGTCGTTTCTGCACTAAAGCACCCTTTTGTGGCCCCATCAGCTATCATACATTTTCCCTCGGAGACACTCTGTCTCCCTATCATTTTTAAAAGATGAGACTTATCTCAGGTTTCCCATAATTGTTCTGTTTTGCCGAAACTACTGGCTACCAAACTCTTTGCCTCCTGTGCAGATTCAGATGTTTTATAGCTAGAAACTTGCAGGAATTCCTGGTGTCAAGGATCCCGATTCCCATCATTGCTCAGTTCTGTTTCTCAGTTCTTTTACATTTCACATTCCGCTTCCTAGCACTAGTCATGAAGGCCTTTCGAGTTGCTTCAGGGATTAAACAAAATCCAGACTGTGCCTTGGGGTTTCTGAAGAGCACGTCCCTGCTCTCTGTCTCCTGCTCCTTCCTCCTCTGGAAGCATGGCTGCCACGCCAGGGAACCCTGGGCTCTGTCAAGCACCCCTGTTTTGGTTCCTCTGACTTCTCCCCTTTGAGACACTCCCCTTTTAGCAGAAGGCTCTGCTGCCTATGTTGGGGTCTGAGATGCAGGCAAACTCGATCCTGAACTCTTTCCTGAGTCATAAACATTGGCTCTGGGCTTCCTTGCTCCTATGTTTGCTGATGAAGCTGGTGAATCAGGGCTGCTGTGTGTTCAGGGACTACGCTTAGCATCTTTCTTTGCCAAACACATCTCAGCACTTTGGTTTTGCTGGTGAGTCTCAGGCAGCGGCAACCCACTCCAATATTCTTGCCTGGAGAATCCCATGGACAGAGGAGCCTGATGGGCTACAGTCCATGGGGTCGGACGCAACTGAAGTGACTGAGCGCGCGCGTGTGCGCGCGCTCACACACACACACACACACTTGGGCGGCTCCCGCGCTCACCTACTGGCAACCTTGACCTGCTCTGGTGGAGCTTGGGGGTCACCCACCTGCCACCCTGGTAAAGGGCAGTGCTGCAGGGCCAGCCGGCACCTCTCCTCGGCGGGCAGTGTCCTCTCATTGCCAGGGAGGGTCTCGGCCAAGGGCCTGTACCTGAAAAAAGCAGCGGGGACAGGAAAGCCATGAGTGAACTGGTCAAGCAAATGACTTTTTTTTGGCAGCACTGCCTTTGTCACGGGTTTGGAAAATCTTCCCCCTTTCTTACTCTGTCCTCTGAGCCCTCACACCTCCGTGCATCGTGAATTTCACCCTGGATCACTGGGAAAGGCCCTTGTCCTTTACATGAATGTGATTTTAAAAGGAACCAGCAAACTTCTCAGTCCTCTAATGTACCTTTAATACTACCAGGAGAGATGTAAACCACTTATCAAAAGGGCGTTCAAAGAGAAAGAATATGAATTTGTTAGTTCTCATTTAAATTTTTAGAATACTCTTAAAATACACCATTTAAGATATTCCAGCATTCTTTTTTTAAAATTTTTATTTAATAAATGGTACAAAGCACAATGCCAAAAACATTAACAGTTAAAAATTTCACCAAATGAAAAAATACTATAGAATACACGGTTGTAAAAAGCTACATTAAGTTATTTTACAGCTGCCCAGGCTGCAAAAAGAAACAAAACCCAATGCCATACCTAAGTCATCCCTCTCTCAAAGTAATGCCATTTATGCTATAAACCATGAGCACCCCATCAAAAGACAGGAACTGCTTTTGTTAATTCATATATATATATATGACTGTATCACTTTGCTATACACCTGAAACAAACACAACACTGTAAATGAAATATAGTACAATATAAAATAAAAATAAGTAACAGACCTTGGGGGCTTTACACAGAGTTAGAGTTCCTCTCAGAGGGATAACAGCACCACAGCCGCACTGGATCCTCATGAAGGAGGCACACGAATGACTGGTTACAAGTTACAGGAATGAGAGCTGCTCACTCCCCAGAAACTACAGCTCACAGAAACCCAACAAAGGCACGAGACACAGTCCGTTCACTTATGAATGTGTGAACCTCAGAAAGTCCACGTTATTCCTACAACACGCTGAAAGTGCCTCAGAATTCACACAATACTAATCTTCTTTTGGTTCTGGTTAAATTATATATACCAGTTTATAACAAATGGTAAAATCTGTAACTCTGTTCAAAGTTTTAAAAGATTACTTAAGAACAGTTTCTTGTATTTCTATGCCACCTTTATAGTTCTGGTTTCTCATTTCTTAATTAGTAAATTCAGTGTGCAGGTTCTATCCCAGGCTAATTTATACACTTCCAGAAGGAACGGGGGAGCCCCCAATCACGTCAGCTTCGTTTCACTTATGATAATGTACATGTTTCAATCCATTCTCCCAAATCATCCCACCCTCGCCCTCTCCCACAGAGTCCAAAAGACTGCTCCACACATCCGAGTCTCTGCTGTTGTCTCGTATACAGGGTTATCGTTATCCTCTTGCTATATTCCATATATATGTGTTAACATACTGTATTGGTGTTTTTCTTCCTGGCTTACTTCACTCTGTATAATAGGCTCCAGTTTCATCCACCTCATTAGAACTGATTCAGATAAGATATTCCAGCATTCTTTATCAATGTGTGACAGTGAATCCAGATGTAGTTAGAATCTATAATAAAGGAAGACCAAAGCACCCAGAAGTCTTATTTAAGTGAGAGGTAGGGAAGCACCCCCACAGAGTAGAGACTGAGTGCTTTAAATCTTCTAGAAGGACCCTTTATTCCTGGAAAATTCTTCCAAATAATTAAATTTCACTCTTGGCTGAAATTCATGGCTATATAAAGTTTTCCTCTGGGTTTCTAAAATTAAAAAAAAAACTGTCTTTTAAGATTATATGACCCATTTAAAAAAAAAAAAAGGATGCAAAATTTTCATTTGCACTTACGGCATTTAACCTGACATGCAAGCAACACAGCATTAGGAGAGGGGGGAGGGGCGGGGAGGAAGACGAGGGGGGATGAGAAGAGAAACACAGGGGCTGTGTCTGGTGTGTTTATAATCCTCACATTGGGCCACCCTGGGAACTTACTGCCGATCGTTAAATCACCACAATTCTCTGTTAGTTTCTGTGGAACATGTTAGCTTTCCATCTAAAGTTTGTTGCAGTAAATCTGGGATCTTCTAAGAGGTGCTCTGCTTCCCAAGGGAAGCAGTGAATCCCCTGCACGCTTGGCTGCCCACCTCCCTCCACCCTCCCCACCCGAGCACTGACAGGGCTGGACGTGTCCCACTGGCGGTCACGTGGGCATGCTCGGTCACCCAGTCGCGTCTGATGCTTCGCAACCCCGTGGACTGTAGCCCGCCAGGCTCCTCTGTGGATTTTCCAGGCAAGGATACTGGAGTGGGTGGCCGTGCCCTCCTCCAGGGGATCTTCTTGCCCCAGGGGTTGAACCCATGTCTCTCAAGTCTCCTGCACTGGCACATGGATTCTTTACCCCTAGAGCCACCTGGGAAGCCCCACTGGCAGCCACACTACTTCTTCATTTCTGCAAGTACAGAAGAGAAACTAGGTGTCCATTGTGTGGGGTTGGGGGTTGGGGGCAGTGCAGCAGGAACTATGGATCTGGGGCACAGCATAAACCCTGAGAAAATACACTGGTGTGACCTTTTCAACAGCAGACTTTTGTTTCCTCTCTAAAATCCTTTTAGCGCTGTCCCCCACAACTCACCATTTTATCTGCCCCGGATCGAGCATCGTCATCGCCCTGCTAGCCATGAGTCAGGCAAAATAAATATGGCAGCATCAGCAACATAGCTTCCCGCTCAAACCTAGATTTTTGCTCATGTATTAACTCAGGGTACAGAAGGGAGTAAAAATAGCAGCAGAGACTGAACATGCATTTGGAGTGCCAGAGGCAAGGCTCTGAAAGCTCGCTCATCGTTTTGATCACACCGAATGATCTAAGACGATCTGCAGATGATATCCAGTGATTATTTTTCCTTTTTTTTTTTTTTGATAAGAGGGAAGAATATGCTTTCCTACCCAGCAGGCACTGGACTTGGTATCTGCTGTATTTTTTTTTTAAGCTGGTCTTATTGTGGTTGCTGCAGAAGCGAAGAGGGCCTTTCCAGGCTGGCACAGAGCAGAGGAAGCAGGGATAGTAGAGGCTGTGTGTGGGGGCTTGGGAAGCAGGAGGAAACCGCAGAGGGCAGTGGAGGGACCACCTGAAGGTGATGGACATTCCTCAGAGATGCTGGCACATGACCTGAGGGCATCAGCAGACAACACGGGATTATGCGTTACCACGTTCGACGGGTTCAAAGGTGACAACTGACAGAATTGTATAATGTTTCTGAATAGGAAAGAAACTGGACTGGGGACCTAAACCCAGACTCAGGTTTCAGCTTTGCAGCAAATCTGCTGTGAGGTCCTCGGCAAGACGCCGAGCAGGAATCTCAGTACGGTACCTGCGTGCTCCTCAGGATGTGACACAAATTCTACGTTGTGCGATGAAGGTGAATTTAATTTTTATCTGTCCTCGATGTGAGTGATCTTCCCCAGGGCAGTGGGTCGTCTCTGCACATCGCGTGGTGTCTACAGAACTGTCTATGTGCGGAGAAAGGAACTAGTGGGTTGGCCAGAAAGTTCTTTGAGGTTTTCCCGTGAGGTGGTATGGAAAAATCCAAAGGAGCTTTGTGAGCAAGCTGATCCTGACCAAGGTTGGGAGGCCAAGAAGCTGGGCTGGAGGAGTGGAGGACAGGGACGAACGTTTCTCGAGCACCAAACAAGTGCCAGGAATTTTCACCTGCTGCTTCCCACGCTCCTTGAAGGCGCAGCACGTCTGGATGACTACCCTCTTTCAACAGTGAGAAGCTGATGGTCACGGAAAGGAAATCCTTTGCCCAAGTTGACATGGATGATGTTGAATTGTGTTCCCCCCACACCCTCCACTGCCCCGAATAGATAGATGGCTCAGTGGACAAAGAGTCTACCTGCAATGCAGGAGACACACTGGAGAAGGAAATGGCAACCCACTCCAGCATTCTCGCCTGGAGAATCCCGTGGACAGAGGAGCCTGGCGGGCTGGGCGCAAAGAGTCAGAGAGCACTGATGACTAAGCAGAGCACAGTGGATGCATGGATGTGACCTGATTCGGAAACAGGCTTGAAGGATGCAACGCAGTTAGGATGACGTCAGCAGGGAGGGCCCGAATCCCACGGGAGGGAGAAATGCTGTGTGAACACAGAGCCACAGGGAGGACACCACTTGGCGAGGGAGGCGGGAGTGGGATGATGCAGCTGAAAGGACTGGGGGGCCACCCCCAAAGCTAGAGAGAGGCAAGGAAGGGTCTCAGAGGGCCGGGGCCCCGCTGGCATCCCCAGAACTGTGAGAGAATCTGTTTCTGTGGTTCAAAGCACCCCCAAGAGACCTGACACAGACGTGAAAGGGGCTGAGCCCGGACTGCACTGGGGCGGGCTGACTCCAGAGGCGGTGTCTCCACCAGCGTCGGTCGTTCAAGGCACAAAGGAAGCCTCCCCAGCCCCAGACGGCTCCAGAGTAAAAGGGATGAGATTGGGCAAAAACGTCTGAAACGGCCAAACCCATGGGGGCCACCAGCGGGCGGGACTCGCAGAGATGGGACTCCTTGGTTCTCTGACCTCTGGGTGACTGAGCCTTCCTCTGGCAGTAAACGAAGCTCCTAATGAAATACAGACTCATTCAAACACTCAGGAAAATCAGCGCATTTCCACCACTTAACCGGTTACACAATGAAATGAAATCACTCATATTATCTCTTTATTCTTTTATAACTGTCTCATTCTGCAACTCTGCTAATTATCACGGATAATGGAACTGACATAATTCAAGTATCTGAATACAGTATTAACAAGTCAGAACAAAAGTCTTAACACGCGGTGCCTTTCTCTTCTCGTTTTATATAGTTCTTTTGACACTTAAAGTGGTATAATTCTGACATTTCAACCGAAAAGACAAGAGCGTCATCTTAGACAGGGTGAGGTGCTCTATTTTAATGTAATTAAAAACATCTTGTCTCTGGAATCTGAGTGTCACCTCTAGATGGAGTCACGGGTCCACCCCTGCACTGAAGCTTGGCCTCCCGGAGACATCTGTCCCAGACCGAACAGTAATGACCACTGCAGAACCGCACACGGTCCTGAGCACAGGGGGTGGGGGGTATGGAGGAGGGGCTTCTCCTCTCTTGTTCCCACACATCCCTGGCCTCTGTGGTCCAGGAGATGGTCGCCTCCATCCACCCAGGCTGACACCTTCCCTGGGCCCCAGAGAGACCAGCCAACCGTAAGAAGTCAATGCTCACTCTTCCAGCTGACCCCCTCCTGTCTCAGCCCCATCTGGGATGAGAGATGTGACTGGTATCTAGTTCCATGTCCAGAATTGCGTCCTCTCTTTCATTCATCCGGGCTCACTCAAGCAACCAACCAAAACTGACTCAGCACAAAACAGATCCTGGGAACGCAGCAGAAAATGAACAGACAAGTGGGTCAGTCGCTCAGTCGTGTGTGACTCTTTGCCACCGCATGGGCTGTAGCCCGCCAGGCTCCTCTGTCCATAGAATTCTCCAGGCAAGAATACCGGAGGAGTGGGTTGCCATTTCCTTCTCCAGGGGAATCTTCCCAACCCAGGGATCAAACCGGGGTCTCCTGCATTGCAGGTGGACTTTACCATCTGAGAGCACACAATAGATTCCAGCAACACAGCAGGAAGCAAAACGGACAAAAGCCCTTCTGTTCCACGATGGAGACAGAGAATAGAAATGTAAAAGAGGAAGGAGGCCAGATCCAAGAGGGACGGAGAAAAATGAAGCAGGGGAGGTTTCAGGGTGAGCAGATTCCTGCTCATCAGGAAAGGGCAGGACCCTCTCGGGTGAACAGGATCCAAACTGGGGGTCTGCGGTCCGGCAGCCTGGGGCGGGTCGTGTGCGCATGCTCAGAGAACAAAGCGGGCGGGGCGGCTGGAGCAGCGCAGACGGGAGGGCAGATGCAGGAGATGGACCCAGAGGTAACCACAGGGGAGGGACGAGGACCCCCACGGGTGACGTGCAGGGCTTCATCTGGGACCGGAGAGTCCTAGGGAGCAAGGCTTTGGGCAGATGAGCCACATCAGTGGACACTTGAATCATCAGAGCTGCGAGGCAGAGAGCAGGCAGAGGGGATGAGTAGGGGGCTGGGGAGAGCCTCCCAGGATGTGGCTCATCCAAATGGTGGGAAGTGACAAACTCGGTCCATATGTGAGGCAGATCCAATAGGCTCTGACACGCACTGATGTGGGTGGGAAGGAAAGAGAGGATGACCCCAAGTATCTTGACCGAGGAGACTGAGGATGAAGTTGACATTGGCTGAGCTGGAGAAGTCTGGGAAGATAACTTATTTTCCTGGGCGAACTCTCCATAAGCAGAAGGCAACAGTCGTGCAACTCAGGAGACCCAGAAGGGGAGTGGAGGCCAAACTCCCAAAGGAAGTGTGGGCCAGATGTCACCAACTCCCCCGAGCCAGACTTGGCGCCTCCCTGGTTGTCCATGCCGCAGCTGGGGTCAGCTTCTTTTCTGTCCCGACCTTCTGCCTGACTGGACAGGACAGCACTGACCATGCAGGAAACTGGGTCTGTTTCCTTTATGATGCGAAATACTCGGGGCTCTCTTGGGGTTGAAAGCTAAAACTGTGTTAGACGCTCCATCTGTCTCACGTCTCTTGTGAAATGTGTCTATGATGACTTTCAACTTCCCGTTCCTGCTGGTCTACAAGCTAAAATCACAGCAAGTTCTAGCACAGTTCAGTCCGTCGGTTCAGTCGCTCAGTCGTATCTGACCCTTTGCGACCCCCTGGACGGCAGCACACCAAGCTTCCCTGTCCATCACCAACACCCGGAGCTTAAACTCACGGCCTATCACAGTTACTGAAAAATTTTACGGCGCCCATGCTCATCACTAAGTGCTCTTTCTACATCAAGGATTCATGAAAACTCTCCTCGGTGTACTCACAGAATCCAGAAGATGATGGAATAGTAGCAAATGTGACCGCCACTTACAAAAGTATACGTGAAAGAACCGCATCACTGATCCTTTCCTTCTGGGGTCTCTATACTCTAAGGGGGATAGGTTGAACTTGCAGTAACAGAGAAGAAGCTAACAATTAAGAAATGCAAAGCAGAATCTGAGGAAAGTGATGAAATGAATATTCCTCTTTTCAAGTGCGTTGTTCCTTCTAGTTTCAAGAACAATTTTGAAATTCTGTCCCTCACGCTCCTAGAAACAATAAAAGAGCTCATTCAGTAACTGCAGGCATCTGGTCAAACATTGTAATGACTCTCAGTTGACTCCCATGACATTGTAGAATCACTGCCTTAGAAAAATACAAACGATACATATTAAGCTAATGCTTAAAAAAAAACTTAGATGCAATCTCCTGAAATCGTTTGTTGAATGTTCATTTCCTCCCTTCTTTCTCAAAGAAAATTTTTTCATGAAAGTTTCAACCTCAAAACCACTTAAAATTTAATTCTATTCAGCAAATATTCTCTGAGCGCCTATTACAAGCCGCATACTCTGCCAAGGGACACACTGGTCACCGGGTGAAGTCGCTCAGTCATGCCCGACTCTGTGTATCCCCAGGGACTGCAGCCCGCCAGGCTCCTCTGTCCCTGGGATTTTCCAGGCAAGAATACTGGAGTGGGTTGCCATTTCCTTCTCCAGGGGATCTTCCCAACTCAGGGATCGAACCCGGGTCTGCAGCATTACAGGTGGATTCTTTACTAGGGAAGCCCAAGATGTGTTCTAATTACTGCATGTGCTGAAAGACAAGACATGCCTTTTTCTGGCTAAAATAATATCTCTGGAAAGATGTGATATTCTTATTTCAGGACCTGATGATGGCATTTCTCTTATTAGGGACTTATTTTAATTATTTCATTGAGAACAATGAAAGGATGTTTGAGGATTCCTGATCAACTCATTCTCCCAGAGAAAGGCCTGGATAATCCACAGGAAGGGGAAGATGTTGGAGGGAGCTCTCCCTCAGGGGAAAGACGGAAGAAGACATCAGGCGAAGGTTTTGTTTCTCAGACGCAAGGAAGAATGGCCAGACCTTACAGGCAGCGCAGGTAGAAATCTACAGATTCTACATACTCCCCCTGCTTATTTTTGTGTATTTCTGCTTTTCTCCAGGTTAACTTGTCCATTAATTTTTAGCTCCAGAACGATGAGGATGCAGTTTCTTCTCTAACCATTCATTCCCTTGATATTTTTCATATAGGGCCCTGTGTGGTTTCTCTACCTGGCGTCCAGCGCAAACGTAGCTGTCTGGCTGGGGGAAAACAGGATGCATTTCGCCCCTTCTACACATGTGCCTGGATTGTCATTTTGCTCCTTGTATTCTGCTCTCACAGTAAACACAGTGCAGGTGCGGAAGGGTGATTTTCTAGCTATTTGGGGCTAATTTCCAGCATTCAGGAGGCTGAGTGGTGGGTTGAGGGTAACAGCTGCCTAGCAACGGGGCTGACATACATCATGAAAATAGTGAGATGTATGAAGATGAAGGAGCACAAGTGGGCTTGAGAGAGAAATAAAATCTATCTCAGCGTGGAGGCTGCGGGGAGGACGAGGAGGAGAGATGAGACACACACAGAGAGGATTCGCACAAGTGCTTTCGAACTGAAGAGGATCGCTTGTTCTTCCTTTTAGAGAAAAGGATAGGAAAGCAAACAGAGGAAGTTGTCAAAAAGAATCCTCCAGTTCACACAAAAATCTGTGTTCAGTGTTGCCTGTCCCTTTTTCTCTTGTTCTGTAACACCTAAGGTTTAGAAGTCCCCTCCCCGGGATGTAGGTTGGTCTGAGCTTTATCCCCCCAAGGGGTCGCCTGTGGGTTGGGTGGGCCCTGCCTTTTGCCATCCTGCAGTCCCACCGTGGCCCCTGCTCACCCTGCAGAACAAAGCCTGAGACGGTTATCGGGTCACGTGGAGCCTTTGCCACGTGCCCCGGCCCCCCTTCTATCAGCTCCCACGACCTTCTGCATTGAGCCTATCGAACCACTTCCGCTCCCCTCATTTCTCTGCCTCTGCTGTGCCTGGTGACTGGACCTCCTCAGCCTGAAAGTTGCCAGTGGGCTCCCCTCCCTCCCCTCCTCGCCTCCACTCAGCTTGAGAAGATAAAGGTAACCATCGTACAGGTGAATGGATAAGTGGGGAGTATCAGCAACAGGAAATGGCAACAGCCAGACTCCATACTACTGCCTTCTACACCGAACCTTCCAAATCAAGGCTGTTTTCTCCTTCTGTCTCCTTTTCCCCTCTCATTACACTGGGGGTACTGCTCTTGTGGCTATTAATCTAATAATGTTATTAGGCAATTATCTTAATGTCATCATATGCATATTTACTAGGCATTGATCTGTTACAATTCTCAAACACAGCATTCAAAATTCAAACTCAGGGCCTGGCTTGTGCGTCATGGCTGGTGAAGATTCAGACACACGAGAAAAGAGATAACACGGAGGAGGGAGAGGGCTTCTGGGCCCGACCCACTGGGCCAGCTGAGAGCCTGGGCAAAGCCCTCCTCCCCTTCCCCTTTTGGTGTGAGTTCTACCAAATGTGTGCCGTGTTCCTTGGCTGTGATCACTAAGGTGTCCACTGGCTGCAGCCTCTGAGCAGCCAGCAGGGTGAAGGCGGCGGGTACCACGGACCACGACGGAGGAAGCAAGTCCACTGCCACTCTAGCCACTTCCTTGGAAGCGTCTCCCCCTTCATCCTGTGGCCACGCAGCCTGCCCGGAGATTCTGCCTCAGTCCTGCGGCGTCCATTCATGCACGACATGTAATTAAGCCAGAGGTTCTCATCCCAGCCAATATGGGAGCCGAATAATACAAAAAAAGAATGAGAAACTCTACCTCGGCTCCTGGGACTAAGCCAGTATACCAATCTGCAGATAAAAAATGAATCCAGAGCACCTGCCTAGAATTTACATGACAAAGCTCTCAAGTTCTCTGACTTCACGCCGGCCCCACCATCTCATCTGAACTGTACAACAGAACGATATGCTGGTTTTGTAGTAAGAGGATGGAAGTGAAATGCTCGGAAGTGTCCTGGTGTGAAATACACACAGGGTTCCGTTTCCTGAACAGTCTGCACCTCAGGGCATCTTTCTCTTGGTCAGGTTTGTATTTGGGTCCAAAACAGCCTGAGCTTATCTTTACATAGAGAATACCCACCCGTGCACACACCACACGGCAGGGTCATTTACTGTGGGGACATTCAAAGCTGGGATCTGTGATGGAGCGGAAATAACCGTTGTGGCCAAGGACCCCCACCCTGTCGTTTTCCGATCTCGTCACACGTGGCCAGGAGGGTGCTGAGCACTGTCGGTAGATGGGGAGGCTGCTGGGCTCCATCCTGCCCCCTCATCTACGCTCTGCAGAATGTACTGGCTGAGCCATAGCCTGTATTTATCAGGTACTGGAACAGCTTGTCTCCCTAAACTGAAAAGAACAGCTGTTCATTTGCTGTTTAAGCCAAAATGAGAGTCCTCTCTAAGCTTTGTGGCTTAAGTAAAATTACCTCGTCCCTAAATCAATTTACTCTCTAATCAAACATCCACTGGGGTCAGTCTGACCTCTTATGCTTGAGTAGGAACAGGAAACTGAGGCAGGTTGGTTTACTTGTTGGAGATATTTATTTGTTGCTTTAGTTGTTGTTTCTCTGAACAGTAGAGCGTTTCTCTCCCTACTAAAGAGAGAAGACACTTCTCCTTGAAAATGGCTGAAGCATTTTATGGAGATTGGTGGCGAATGCCAGTTATTTTATGGTTTCAATATGTTTATGTCGAGTTCATATACTGAACTGAGTTACTTACAACCATAGAAACCTGCTGCTCTGAATATCATTGTTATTACAATTGGTTAGCAGATCATGAAGAGGAATGAACTTACTCTTATGTCTGAAGGAGCAGCCTGGAGCTGAAACAAGCTCTCACGATTCCCACAGCGATGAAACTCTCTTCTGAATGTCTACTGTAGAAAGTGTGTGACGAGAGCTGAAAGAAGACTTGGGGTTTGGTATTTGAACCCAATTATGTTTGCTAACTTTGGAAAATATTAATTATATAAAAAATGCTTTATTGAAGTGTGTGCATATTTAATGCATTCACTGGGTGAGTTTGGAAATAACTGTACCTCTATGAAATGACTGCAGCTATGAAATTAAAAGCTCCTTGGAAGAAAAGTTTCGACAAACCTAGACACTGTATTCAAAAGCAAAGACATTTTTTGCCAACTAAGGTCCATATAGTAAAACTATGTTTTTTTCCAGCGCTCATGTATGGAAGTGAGAGTTGGACCATAAAGAAGGCTGAGTGCCTAAGAACTGATGCTTTTGAACTGTGGTGTTGGAGAAGACTTTTGAGAGTCCCTTGGACTGCAAGGAGATCCAACCAGTCCATCCTGAAGGAGATCAACTCTGAATACTCACTGGAAGGACTGATGCTGAAGGTGAAGCTCCAGTACTTTGACCACATGCTGCAAAGAGCCGACTCGTTGGAAAAGACCCTGATGCTGGGAAAGACAGCACAGGAGGAGAAGCGGGTAGCAGAGGACGAGAGGGTTGGATGGCATCACCGACTCAATGGACATGAGTTTGAGCAAACTCTGGGAGCTGATGAAGGACAAGGGAAGCCTGACCTGCTGCTGTCCATGGGGTCTCAAAGAGTGGGACGCGACCTAGTGACTGGACAACAGCTGTGAAACCGTCACCACTGTGAATGCCATAAACACAACTACCACCTCCAAAAGTTTCCTTCTGACTTCTAAAATTGCGTCTATTTACTCACCTGTGCTATGAACACTTACGTAAGATTTACTCCCTTGGCACGTTTTTGAGATCACAAGACAGCAACGATAACTATAGGTGCAATGCTGCACATGGGCATCCGGGACTTACAAGTCTTGCAGAGTGAACACTTCGTCCCCCTTGACCGTCACCTCCCTGTTCTCCCTCCCTCCACACTGTGGCAGCTGCCACCCCACTCCCTGTTTCTATGATGTTTGACTATTCAGAGCCACATATAAGTGAGATCACACAGTATCTGTCTTTCTGGGTCTGGTTTATTTCACTCAGCGTCATGTCCCCTAGGTTCATCTATGTCGTCACCAAAGCACTTCACCAAGCAGAACTTTCTTTATTTTTACGGCTTACATACGACGCAATATGCACATTGTATGTAAGTACCGTCCAAAAAGTATTAATGTTAAAAGACATCGTATAATCAGACTGAGCGACTGAACAACGGGTTCTTAACTTGTCCAAAGAGGAAACAGATGGACAACAGCCGCATGGAGAGATGGCCAACATCCCTAAACACCAGGGGAGAGCAAACCAAAACTGCAATGAGGTATCACCTCACAGTGGCCAGAGTGGCTGTTGCCAACAAGTCTGCAAATAACAAATGTCGGTGAGCACGTGGAGAAAAGGGAGCCCCATACACTGTTGGTGGGAATATACTGATTGGTGTGGCCCGTATGGAAAACTGTACGGGAGTTTCTCAGAAAACTACCAGATGACTCAGCAATTCCGCTCTTGGGTATATATCCAAAAAGCACAAAACCAAAAATTTGAAAAGATACAACACTATTTAAAGTTGCAGAAGGCATGGAAGCAACCTAAGTGTCCATGAACAGATGCATGCAGAAAGAAGATGTGGTACATATATACAATGTAATATTATTTAGTCATGAAAAAGCATGAAGCTTTGCCATTTGCAGTAGCACGGATGGACTTGGAGGGCACTATGCTGAGTAAAATACGTCAGATGGAGAAAGAGAAATGCTGTGTGACACTGCTTATGCACGGAATCTAAAAATTACAACAGACTAGTGACTCTAACATAAAAGAGGCAAATTCATAGACGCAGAGAACAAAGTTTTACCAGTGTGGGGAGGGGCAATGGAGGGGTGAGGGGAGCAGAGGTACAAACTACTGGGCGAAAGACAGACTCAAGGAGACACTGGTGTATTGTGCACCACGGGGAATACAGCAGACATTTTGTAGTAACTAAATGGAAGGTAGCCTTCAAAACTTATGTGAAAAGAAAGAAGAGAAACTAAAAAAAAAGACAAAATTGACATTTGCATTGTGGTGAGTCATGGAAAATTAGCAAGTAGTAAATTCTAATGTTAGTTAACTGAGTTGTCATCTTGAGCCAAGAAATGCAAGGAATGTAATTTTTAAGAACATAGGATCAAAAGGTAATTTAACGTCTAATTTCTTCCCTCTTCAATGGCGAAGCTAAAGTTGCTCAGCTGTGTCCGACTCCTGGTGACCCCAAAGACTGAATTCTCCAGGCCAGAATACTGGAGTGGGTATCCTTTCCCTTCTCCAGGGCATCTATCCATCCCAGGGATCGAACCCAGGTCCCCCGCATTGCAGGCAGACTCTTTACCAGCTGAGCCACCAGGGAAGCCCAAGAATACTGGACTAGGTAGCCTAACCCTTCTCCAGGGGATGTTCCTGACTCAGGAATCGAACTGGGGTCTCCCACATTGCAGGCAGATTCTTTACCAGCTGAGCTACCAGGGAAGCCTCCTCTTCAATGTGACACTTTAAATACAGATATATGCCACTCTTGAAGGCTATAACAGGGATGCTTTGATAGTTAAGAGTAACTAGCACTTTTGATGGGGCTTCCCTGGTGGCTCAGAGGTTAAAGCGTCTGCCTCCAATGCGGGAGACCCGGGTTCGATCCCTGGGTCGGGAAGATCCCCTGGAGATGGAAATGGTAACCCACTCCAGTATTCTTGCCTGGAGAATCCCATGGACGGAGAAGCCTGGTAGGCTACAGTTCACGGGGTCGCAAAGAGTCGGACACGACTGAGTGACTGAACGGAACGGAGCACTTTTGATTTAGAACCCAGCACACCCACAGCTTGAGGGAAATAAGATGTGCATGTACCTGTCATATTAAATCTTGATTACTTATTATTACTATTTGAAAATATTGACTGAATAAATCCAAATGGTTTAAGATGCATGATGCTTGAGACTTCTTCAACATTTAAGTGTGTCTTGAATTAAGACGTGTTTTGATGTCATGATGGCAGAGGGGATGGCCCTGGAATCTGGTGGTGGTTCCCAGGGATTCTGCTAACCACCCTATAGTGTGTGGGTCAGCACACCATGACAAACAGTGATCTCACCCCAAAGCAAATATTCTAGGCTCAACCCTCCCTTTGTCGGTGGTGCTAGCAGTACAGAACCCGCCTGCCAATACAGGAGATGCGAGAGATGAGGGTTAGCTCCCTGGGTCCGGAAGACCGCCTGGAGAAGCAAATGGCAACCCACTCCAGTATTCTGGCCCAGGAAATCCCATGCACAGCACAGGCTGGTGGGCTGTAGTCCCTGGGGTCTCAAAGGCTCGGGCACGACTGAGCACAGGGACACACAGACACTTACTGCCTGTGCAAGGTGAACGGAGCCACAAGCAGCACGTCAACCAATGGTGCTGTGCGCCGATGACCCTCTCCTAATAACCAGGCTGCCAACCGGTGTGGCCCGTGGCTCGTCGTGTGCCAACTCCCGATGCAGCCTGAAGGGGAATGAAACCACATCATCACACGGCTTTAAACATTTAATGCTTAAATGGCAACCCACTCCAGTGTTCTTGCCTGGAGAATCCCAGGGAGGGGGGAGCCTGGTGGGCTGCCGTCTATGGGGTCACACAAAGTCGGACATGACTGAAGTGACTTAGCAGCAGCAGCTACAGGGTAGCTAAGGGTACCCAAGGTACAGGGTAGCCGAGGTTTTGTGCCTAAAACACACAGTTCTTCCTTCCTCTGGGCTCTCATTCTGTCTGATATACTCAGGCTTCTGCAACGAGAATATTCTCCTGGGACGCCTTCGGATGCTCTTGAACGCCTCCCTTGATTCGAATCCGATCCTTAGGTCTCGCTTCAAGTCTGGGGTTTCCTCCATGACCTCGTGCCAGGAGCTCATTCGTCACCATCACCCAGGAGTCCTCCCGGAATTCTGTCCGGTGGGGTCACGGGCTTCCCTTCTAGGTTCCGACAACAACCGTGGTACCATCGCAACCCGGGAGGCACATCAGACTTGGGGTAAGACAGACGCGTCTTTGTGTCCTTACCACGAAGCACAGCCTCAGGTCGAGTGAAGGAGCTCAATACTATTCTGACGAATAACTGTTACAGAGACGTCTTTGAGCGCCCAAGCGTGTAGGTCTTTAGAGAATTCTTGGGTAAGATTTAGGGCAAGAAATAAAATAACTTTCAGAGGGAGATAAAGGACAGGCATCATGTAATGCTGCACTTTGTTAGGTTGCATGTGTGATTGCTACTTAATATTAAATACTTCAATGAATGATACGTCCACAGTTTCATAAGAAGACTTTTTTTTAATGAAATGAATGAATGACGTGAAAATCTTGAGGAAATAATATATACAATATATACACAATATATTTATGTCTTTTTTATACACACACATATGTATACACACATTTCAAAGCCTGTGTTAAATAGCCTTTTTGTTTCTCAGAAACAGATCAGTTGTTTCTAGTATTACATACGTATTATATGTTTTACTGTATGTGTTATGTATATTAGTCAGCTCAGTTCAGTCACTCAGTGATGTCTCTTTGTGACCCCGTGGACGGCAGCACACCAGGCTTCCCTGTCCTTCACCACCTCCTGGATCTCACTCAAACCCATGTCCACTGAGTCGGTGAGGCCATCCAACCATCTCATCCTCTGTCGTCCCTTCTTCTCCTGCCTTCAGTCTTTCCCAACATCAGGGTCTTTTCCAGTGAGTCAGTTCTTTGCATGAAGTGGCCAAAGTATTTCAGCTTCAGCATCAGTCCTTCCAATGAATATTCAGGACTGATTTCCTTTAGGATGGACTGATTGGATCTCCTTGCAGTTTAAAAGACTCTCAAGAGTTTTCTCTAACACCATCGTTCAAAAGCATCAATTCTTCGGTGCTCAGCTTTATGGTCCAACTCTCACATCCATACATGACCACTGGAAAAACCATAGCTTTGACTAGACGGACCTTTGTTGGCAAAGTAATGTCTCTGCATTTTAACACGCTGTCTAGGTTGGTCATACTTTCCTTCCAAGGAGCACGCGTCTTTTAATTTCATGGCTGCAGTCACCATCTGCAGTGATTTTGGAGCCCAGAAAAAATAAAGTCAGCCACTGTTTCCTTATCTATTTGCCATGAAGTGATGGGACCGGATGCCATGATCTTAGTTTTCTGAATGTTGAATTTTAAGCCAGTTTTTTCACGCTCCTCTTTCACTTTCATCAAGCTCTTTAGTTCCTCTTCGCTTACTGCAATAAGGGTGTTGTTTCTGCCAATATCTGAGGTTATTGATATTTCTCCCAGCAATCTTGATTCCAGCTTGTGCTTCATCCAGCCCAGCATTTCACATGATGTACTGCATACAAGTTAAATAAGCAGGGTGACACTATACAGCCTAGACATACTCCTTTCCCAATTTGGAACCAGTCCATTGTTCCATGTCTTGTTCTAACTGTTGCTTCTTGACCTGTATACAGATTTCTCAGGAGGCAGGTAAGGTGGTCTGGGAATTTCCATCTCCTTAAGAATTTTCCAGTTTGTTGTGATCCACACAGTCAAAGACTTTGTTGCAGTCAATGAAGCAAAAGTAGACATTTTTCTGGAATTCTCTTGTTTTTTCTATGATCCAACAGATGCTGGCAATTTGATATCTGGTTCCTCTGCCTCTTCTAAATCCACCTTGAACATCTGGAATTTCTCGGTTCATGTACTGTTGAAGCCTAGCTTGGAGAATTTTGAACATTACTTTGCCAGTTTGTGAGATGAGTGCAATTTTGCAGTAGTTTGAAGATTCTTTGACATTGCCTTTCTTTGGGATTCCCTGACCACTGAAATGGAAGGCAACAGTACACAGTAAAGGCCAGATGTATTTGCTTAAACCTTAACTTTTTGAGCCTTATTCTTGACCTGATAAATGGCTATAGCAATATTTGTGTGCAGTGGTTGCAAAGATCTGTGAGATAACATATGAGAAATGTAAGTGAAAGGTACTTTTAAAAAAGCATATCTCCCTATCCTTGTTACTTATTAATTTTTGAAATGCCTTAAGGATCTTTTTATGTCTCAGAGTTTCCCTGGGTTAAATGGCTGGTAGATCATCCATTAGAGAATGAAAAATTTCCTGTGAACTCATAAAATTCTACTGTGGGCAAAGCAGGTGAAACTTTTCTCTTGAGTCTAAGGTTTTTTTTCTTTTTTTTTTTTTCATGGGATGGGGGGCAGAATGTTCATAAGTCTATTTAGGGCCCTGCATGCAAATATGCATTTCTGGCCATTTTGGTCATAGACGTTTCCAAGCCATGAATTGCCTAAGAAAAAAGTCATCAGCTTCCTGGACAATTTCTAACGTGCTTAATTTTAGCTTAATTAAAATCCCATGCACATTCAAACAAATATAGTATTCGCCTCCACTTCCTATCCAAACTCTTGTCTAGCATCATTTTATAAAATACCAGCTGCTCTATGCTAATTTTTATTCAGAGATACAAGTATGTTTAGGAAAAACTGGTATACATAATTTGAAGATCAAAAGAGAAAAGCGTACCATTATCCAGACTATCAAGAATTACCTTTAAAATACACAAGCCTTCAAATAATAGTGTTCATTTTAGGAAGTTTTCTGTTGAAAGAATAGATTACAGGTACTCATGAGCTAGCCCAGAGATAATTTAATAGAGGAACTTGCCATCTAGTAGGAAACCAATACAAAAAAAAATAAGTTTATAAATGTCTGCTTTCAGTCAAGATGGAGGAACAGGGGTCAGTTTGACTCTCCGCCTCAAACAATTTAAAATTGGACAACATATGTGAAACAGTGGACACTTGACAGGGAAGGGCAGTGACCCCTGAGGGACAGAGAACAGATGGTTGAGGGCCTGGGAGCTCCCCAGCTTACGGCCTGTCCTGGGAAGGGTGTCTGTGGTTAAAAGAGGAATCCCAAGCGACACCTGAGGCTCTCCCTGAGGGCAGGAGATGGCGCTGGAGGACGAGGGCTGCCAAGGCAACTGGAATTCACAATCTGAGAAGACAGAGCCACACCAGAGAAGACGCCAGAGGGCCTCAGAGCCGCCTCAAGTCTCGAGCAGCAGAGCAATCACCACATGCAAGGGACTAAACCATCCATGCCCTGAGAAAGAGCCACCCGCATGGAGGAGAGGAAACCACCCCCGCAACAAAGGAGGAAGGGTGTAGGGCTCTCCCCATCAGCCAGAGTGAAAAATTCCACAATTCACTGCGCACCAGGAAAAGAACTCAGCTGCTGTGCGTCAGCAGCATGAAACAATTAGGCCCAGACTACACACTGACTTGGTTCTAACAAACAAAGCAAGTAAGAGAAAACTCTAAACAACAAACTTTTCCAAGTGACTTAACTGCTTTTTAGACAAAAATACAAGAATATTTATTGAAATAAAAAATACCACCTGAAAAAGTCAAACTCATAACGTTTGATATCTAATGAAAAATAATTATCAGAGTGCTGTCACAGACCCTGTAGCTATTAAAAGTGTAGCGAGGGAATGTCACAAACAACCCTCTATACTAACAGAGAAAACTATTGATTTAAACAGTGCAACTCCTTAAAACTACGAATTACTGAAATCCAACCAAGATGAAGCAGGCAACATGAATGCCCCTAGAACTATTAGATGAATTGAATTCATACCTAAAATTCTCCCAAATAAGAAATCTCCATACCTAAATGGTATTTCTAGTAAACCCTACCAAATATTTAAAGAATGGGCTTCCTTGATAGCTCAGTGGTAAAGAATCTGCCTGCAACGCAGGAGACCCCAGTTCAAATCCTGAGTCAGGAGGATCCCCTGGAGAAGTGATGGGCTACCCACTCCAGTATTCTTGGGCTTCAAAGGTGGCTCAGCTGGTAAAGAATCCACCTGCAATGTGGAAGACCTGGGTTTGATCCCTGGGTCGGGAAGATCCCCTGGAGAAGGGAAAGGCTACCCACTCCAGTATTCTGGCCTGGAGAATCCCATGGACTGTATAGTCCATGGGGTCATAAACAGTTGGACATGACTGACCGACTTTCACTTCACTTCATTTAAAGAATAATTAACACCAGTTCTCTGCAACCTTTTTCATGATGTAGAAGATAGGATACAATCTTGGAGAAAATGCTTGCTAATTAAATGTTTAATCCATACGTGTCTTCAGAATCTATAAAGAACTCTAAAAATCAATGAGCACAGAACAAAATTAGGCAAGACATCCGAACAGAAAATTCATCAGAGAAGATGGATGGGTACCAAACATGCCCATGGGAAGGTGGTTGACACCGTTAGTCATCAGGGAAGTGCAAAGTAAACCCACAGTGAGATACTGGCTTATAGTCATCAGAATGTCACAAACGACGTGACTGATCACACCAAGAGTTGGAGAGGATGTGAGTAACTAGAAGTTTCATACCCTGCCGGTGGGCATACAAAATGGTATGACCATTTTGGAAAACAGTTTGGTATTTTTTAAAAAGTTAAACATATGCTACCCATATGCCTGAGTCATCCCACTCCTATATCTCTACCCCCATGTCCATCCCTAAAATGAAAACATGCATGCAAAGATTGGGACACAAGTGTTCATGGCAGCTCTACTTATAATAGCAATACTGGGAAAAACCAACAGGCGAGTGAACATTCAAAAGGCATACAACCCAGCTAAACACTGATGACACACCACTACATGGTGAAATGTCAACGTTATTATGGTAAGCCAAAGGAGTCAGATTAAAAAAAAAAAGAGCACACAATTGAGGATTCCATTTGTAAAATATCTTAGAAAATGAAACTAATTTACAATGAACAGAAGCATCAGTGCTTGTTTGGGGCTGAAGAGGCAGAGATGGGAAAGGAGGAGAGACTACAAAAGGGGCAGGAGGGCTCCTTTGGGACCCACTGGGCCCATTCACCATCTTGATTTGTGAGAGGGTTTCTGAGATGTGAAACGAAAGTGAAAGTGTTGGTCTCACTCAGGCGTGTCTGACTCTGCAACCCCATGGACTGTAGCCCAGCAGGCTCCTCTGTCCATGGGAATTTTCCAGGCAAGAATACTGGAGTGGGTAGCCATTCCCTTCTTGGGGGGATCTTCCCAACCCAGGGATTGAACCCAGGTTTCCTGCATTGTCATCAAATTCTTTACCATCTGACCTACCAGGGAAGCCCTCTGAGATGTAGGTTTATGTCAAAATTTGTCATTTTTTTAAACCGAAAAACAGGTGCTGTTTATTACATGCCAGTCATCATTTATTAAAACTATTAAATTTTTGAGAAATAAGTAAATTCACATTCATAAAAAGAATTCAGAGAAACAACAAAAAATCTGTTCTGGATGCTTACAATAGAAACCAACGTTCTCGCTTCTATTCTGATATTTAGTTTGTATGTTAAGTAAACACCAGAGAAATATCTCCTCTTGATGGAAAAAAAAGCAAGGAAAACAGATTCAACATTTGCTGTTTATCTGAAATTTAACTGCATATCCTGTATCTTATCTAGCAATCTTACCTCCTCCCCAGGGTCCCAGGACACCCATCCATAATTTTTTTTAAACCCAAAGAAAGCAAGCCTTCCTCAGTGATCAATGCAAAGAAATAGAGGAAAACAATAGAATGGGAAAGACTAGAAATATCTTCAAGAAAATTAGACATACCAAGGGAACATTTCATGCAAAGATGGGCTCTTTAAATAAAGGACAGAAATGGTATGGACCTAACAGAAGCAGAAGATATTAAGAAGTGGCAAGAATACACAGAAGAACTGTACAAAAAAGATCTTCACGACCCAGATAACCACGATGGTGTGATCACTCACCTAGAGCCAAACATCCTGGAATGTGAAGTCAAGTGGGCCTTAGGAAGCATCACTACGATCAAAGCTAGTGGAGGTGATAGAATTCCAGTGGAGCTATTTCAAATCCTAAAAGATGATGCTGTGAAAGCGCTGCACTCAATATGCCAGCAAAGCAGAGACATTACTTTGCCAACAAAGGTCCATCTAGTCAAAGCTATGCTTTTGCCAGTAGTAATGTATGAATGTGAGAGTTGGGCTATAAAGAAAGCTGAGCGCAGAAGAATTAATGCTTTTGAACTGTGGTATTGGAGAAGACTCTTGAGAGTCCCTTGGACTGCAAGGAGATCCAACCAGTCCATCCTAAAGGAGATCAATCCTGAATATTCATTGGAAGGACTGATGCTGAAGCTGAAACTCCGATACTTCGGGCCTCCTGATGAGAAGAACTGACTCATTGGAAAAGACCCCGATGCTGGGAAAGACTGAAGGTGGGAGGAGAAGGGGACGACAGAGGATGAGATGGTTGGATGGCATCACCAACTCGATGGACATGAGTTTGAGCAGGCTCCGGGAGTTGATAATGGACAGGGAAGCCTGGCGTGCTGCAGTCCACGGGGTCACAAAGAGTCGGACATGACTGAGTGACTGAACTGAACCGAACAACTGAAGTAGTAGCCACCAGTCCTGTATGAGGTCCTGTGTTAGGTGCTGGGGACACAATCTATGATAGGAAACTGGTGTATGTCACTAAGGATACATCTAGATGATGTTGCAAGGAGATATTATGGTAGAGTGGGAAGACCAAACTGCTTTATTCCAAATATTTCCTAATCCAATACTAAAGTGCTGGGATGGGGAAAGATGCTTTCGACATTGCATTTCTAAGGTGTGTTACAGCATGGTATGAAGAAATAAACCATTCTCAGTGAACGTGCACCAGGGAGTGTACTCACTAAGAGGCCCAACCTGCATCGCAGAACAAGAAACGCAGCTAGGACACAGAAGCTGCTGCTGTATGAGACTGTCGATCAGCTGCCATGAAAACAGATGCTGACCTGGGCACTGGAGGAAATGCAGACCCTGTTATCAGGATGTGCTTGATTTGGAGTAAGGATCAAAATACAACAATGAATTAGAAGTCAACATACAAAAGTACCTAATTAAACACTGCTGAACTGTTCAGTTCAAGTGTGGGAAGATGTTTATGGTGTCCATGCTGGTCTTGATAATGCGGTGTACTGGGCATAGAAAACAAATTACCTTGCATGTTGGCTGCCGGGTTTTCCCAGCACCACTTATTGAAGAGACTGCCTTTTCTCCACTGCATAGTCTCACCTCCTTTGTCAGAGACTAGGGGGCAATAGGTGTGTGGGTTTACCTCTGGATTTCCTATCCTGTTCCATTGATCTGTATTTCTGTTTTGAGGCCAGTACCATATTGCTTTGATTAATGCAGTTTTGTAGTATAGCCTTAAGTATGGGAGCCTAATTCCTCCAGCTCTGGTTTTCTCTCTCAAGACTGCTTTGGCTATTCAGGGTCTTTTGTGTTTCCATACAGTGTGTAAAATTTTTTGTCTAATTCTGTTAAAAATACCATTGATAATTTGGTAGGGATATCACTGAATCTGCAGATTGCTCTGGTAGAGTGGTCATTTTCACAGTATTGATTACTCCAATCCAAGAACATGGTATATCCCTCCATCTGTCTGTGTCATCTTTTATTTCTTTAAAAATAAAATCTTCTTGCATCTAAATCTGTTCCAAATACACCTTTCACTGGGACAACACAGGAAGGTTTTAAATAGCCCAAGGAATGACTCCTTTTAATAAGTGTCTTCCTGATAATCCTATAAATGTTAACGTAGAAATGGTATGTACGTCCGTCTCTAACGGGAAATGTATAGGTATAACCTGCTTGTTTTACTATCTTGGAAAATAACCATTGCTTTATCAAATCTAGTCTATAAATGATTGCTTCTATTCCTCAGCTTTGTAGAGCTCTAATAGACGTTCCTTTAAAAAAAGTGAAGGATGTAATTTTGGTGAATGCCACATTTGGTGTGCTAGTTCTTGAGCGGGACTCTGATTTGTAGTGTCTTGATGATCAGAGCTGGAACAAAGTCATGTTGCCCCATCTCTAACCATCTGGCAGTGGTTGAAAAAGCTTTTCATTCCTATTAAAGTATTTCTTCTCGAGTCCCTCACTATGTGCATTGATAATTTTCAGGTCACTCTGTATGATTCATTTTCCTGCAAACTTCATTGTTTTGAATACATTAGAAGTTCTTTCCCAGTATAAGTTATCCCATTTTCGACAACTGTGAAGAAAATAGCCAAGAACTATGTACAGAAATACATTGGAATTTTTTTGGTCATAAGTGGAGAGAGATCTGTAAGAATATTAGTTTAAAAAAGTTGTCATCACCGTACTTTTAAAACCATGAATTTTAAAAAAAGTAAGAATTTACTAATAATAAAACAAATTACTTTTATGCCTTCCAAAATTGATTTCCGCTAAATGCAGAAATCTTTATTTCACTTATTAACTTGCCACAAAAGTAAATTTTCAGCTGTAAGTAATAGGGTCTCACAATGTAGGAAATGGTTCAGGTGAGTATGCTGTGAAGATAGTAGTAAGTGGGTCAGCTCTACCTATAAATTTTTTTTCTACCTATAAATTAACTCTTAGTTAATAATAGCTTCTCCCTTAAATATAGATCATGAATCCAGTGTCAATTGTGATGTTTTTATTTCTAAAAGTATTTTTACCATGTAAATTGATCCTCCACTTTACAGTATTATGGAGAGTACTTTCAGTTAACAAAGCATTTTAAAGAACAAAGAAAGATCCATCAAATGAAGCCACTTTAAAAATCAATACAGAATGTTAACCCATGCACTATTGTATAGTTATAATACAACTAGAAATTTCAGGGACGGACTCAGTGTTTTTGGGGAGTGAGAATAATATTTAAGCTGTGACAAAGGCAAACCTAGGGTCTTTATCTCATACTAAAGTTTAAATGGCTACCTGAAAATGGGAATGTTTAAGGACCTCCCTGGCAGGCTGGAGGCTTCCCCAGTGCCTCAGTAAAGAATCTGCCTGCAATGCAGGAGACCTAGGTTCGATCCCTGGGTTGGGAAGATCCCCTGGAGAAGGGAAAGGCTTCCTACCCCAGTATTCTTTCCTGGAGAATTCCATGGACAGAGGATCCTGGCTGAGTACAGTCCATGGGGTCACAAAGAGTCAGACACAACTGAACAACTAACACACAGACACACACACACAAACTCATATACACACAGTGGCAGTCCAGTAGTTAAGACTCCATGCTTCCACTGCAGGGACTGTGGGTTTGATCCCTGGGTGGGAAACCAAGATACCCCACGTTGCGTGGCATCAAGAAAAAGGCAATGTTTGGGCAGGAGGCCACCACACGCTTTAACTGGTTTGGCCCAGGAGCGCATCTCATATAGATGCTCTGAACGATGCTAATGAATACTACTTGCTGGACACAGAATTTAGGGCCCAGTTATAAAACGATACAGGGAACTAAAAGGTTATTCACGTCCTAGCTTATTGAACAAATGTTTATTGGCCACCTATTATATGCATATTGTTGCTGTTTAGTCCTTACGTCATGTCCAACTCTTTTGTGATCCCATGGACTGTAGCCCACCAGGCTCCTCTGTCCATGGGATTTCCTAGGCAAGAATAGTGGAATGGGTTGCCATTTCCTTCTCCAGGGGATCTTTCTGACCCAGGAATCAAACCCACGTCTCCTGCATTGGCAGCTGGCTTCTTTACTGCTGAGCCCTCTGAGAAGCCCATTATGTGCGTATAGCAGAAGGCTTTCTGTAACAGGGCTTACAGTCTACTGGGAATGACAGAGGTTAAAGACTCGTGAACTGCAAGGGTACTCAGATAAGTACAGGTTAAAGAGAGTCTGGGTGACCTATTTTCTGGTTTGCCAGGGACAGTCCCAGTTTATACCGATATTTCTGGCAAGATTATAAACAGTGGCCCTATTTCACTCTTAAACTTGCCCTGGTTTGGTCAACATGCATATGACCATTCTTATCACTGGCAAAACAAAATATTAAATTCTACAAGAATTCTTCCTGTAATAGACTGCTTAGAGACTAGGGATAGAGTGCTAGATTTTGTGCATATGATTTTAATGCCCAAAGGACCTTCTGTTAGTATCTACTCATTGGACTCTCACTGGGAAACGGATGAGAGACTTGGCACGGATACACACCACAAATGAGGTCGAAGTTAGTCACGTCATTAATATGACTACCATGCACTGAATGTTTCTGCCCCCGTCCCCCCAAAGAAACTTCATATATTGAAACCCTCACGCCCAATGTGACTGCATTTATCTGTAGACCCTTTAGCAGGTAGTTAAGGTTAAATGAATTCATCAGGATGGAGCCCTAATTCAAAAGAACTAGTGTCCTTTGAGCCAGAGGCATTAGAATATTTCTGTCTCCCTCTATCTCCCTGGCACCTTGATCTTGGATTTCCAGTCTCCAGAACTGTGGGAAAACAAATGCCAATTGTTTAAGCTGCCCCGACTATGGTATTTTGTTATGGCAGCCAAACAGACTAATACAATGACTAACTACTCAGAATGTTACACCGAAGGGCCCTCAGTTCCAAGCAAGTCATCTGGAACCTTTCTGGTTAAGTCTGAGCCAAGTCAGAAAAATGGAAAGAATGCTTCAGAAACAGTCAGTTCACTTATGCATATGGAATTTTGGACATTTAATTCAGAAAGTCAAGATAATCACATTTGGGATTTCAACTCCTTTGGGAATGAATATCTCTGGACTTTCATTTGCAATGTGTATTAATCCTTGGACTTTCTCACCAGGAACATTTTAACAGAAGAAGATTTATAGTCAAATCTGGGAACATTATGGCTTTCCTGGTGACTCAGATGGTTAAGAATCAGCCTGCAATGCAGGTGTCCTGGGCTCCATCCCTGGGTCGGGAAGATTCCCTGGAGAAGGAAATGGCAATCCAGTCCAGTATTCTTGCCTGGAGAATTTCATGGACAGAGGAGCCTGGTGGGTTACAGTCCTTGGGATTGACAAGTCAGACACAACTGAGCAGCTAACACTTGGGAATATTTAGGCTACTGGGATTTTATTACTGGAGTTACTCTTTTGTTTTGATATTTTCACTTATTCTCATTGCAGAATTTCTGATGGGCTCTGTTGCACAATGTGTCAGAACGGGGTGTGAGATGGGAGATAAAATGCATCTGAGGCTTTCAGAATATTCTTTCCTTTGTCTTCACCCACTGCTTCCTGCATGTCTTTCTGGGACCACTGAGAAGCCATATAGATTTTGTACCGAAAGATTTTAAAGTGGGCCAACAGTGCATTACTTTAATTGACTTCAAGGCCACTCTGTTTTCAAGACAATGCAGAGCCAGTCCCCCTGTTACTGTAGGCTTCCTGGATGAGGTCTACGGTCAGAACACTGTACAAGGCATGGGGCTGGCCGAGGACACTTTCTCTTCTCTGTTGCTTCCTTAGAGTCAGAGGTAGGGTGATGCTCTGGGTCACTCTCTGATCCTTCACGATTCATGACGGGAGGTGAAGTGACCAACTAGTCTAATCTAACCCATAATTTTAATGAGAAGAAAGATAGGATTCTCCGCTATTTGCGAACTGCTTGGAAGAAAAATTGTTTTCCTTCTTTTCTGCAAGGTCCATGCTTTACCTGAGCAGCATCTGACATTGGATGGTCTGCCTAAGCCCAAATTGTCTGTAATTGGGGGAGGAGGGTAATTCTGCCCAATTCTGGGGTTCCACTAGCAGACACTGTTGCCTCTCATGCTAAGCAGTGTCCTTCAATCTAAACTTTATGCAAGAAATGTGACATTTTGATCCTTTTTGTCTTCTCATTTTGGTCAAGAACTGGATAAGTAAAATGATAGGAATCAGGTCCATTCAAATGAACAGAGGGAGGATAAAGGGAGGAGGGAGGTGGGAGGGGGGTTCAGGAGGGGGAACTTATGTAAACCCGGGGCAAATTCATATCAATGTATGGCAAAACCAACCAATATAATATTGTAAAATAATTTGCCTCCAATAAAAAATAAATTAATTACCTAAAAAAAAAATATAAATAAATAAATAAATAAAAACAGGAAAAATCTGAGAAAATGTCACAGCCAAAGGGAGACAGAGGACATGTGATGACTGAATGTAATGTGGTATTTGAAGAGGACCCTGGATCGTAAAAGGGGAAATAAATAAAAGAAAAAACATAAGGAAAAAAAAAAAAAAACAAATGAACTACTGATAACTGGAGCTTCCTTGTGGATTTCTGATTACTCAGATCATTTAGACACTGTGAATGAAAACTGTCACCTATGTCTCATTCAACAGGACTCCTATAAAGCTCTCCTACAAAGAGAATCATATAATTTATAAGGAATGAAACAAGCAACTTAAGTAATTATTTAAGACTGGTTTGGCCGTGCAAGCAAGGTCATTTTGCAATTAAGTTTTACCTGACATAAGTCATAATTAAAAATATTAAGTTGTATCGGTGGAGGCTAGAAATGGGGGAGCCCAGTTAAATCAAATAATCAACAAGATTCAGAATTCTGGGATGGAATTTTTTTGATGTACTCCCAAAATTTTATTAAAAATAAAGTATAGCTGTCAATATATTGAATTCACCCTTTGAAAATAACTTCTGGTCTGTTTTCCTGATTTCGGTTGTTTCGTATTGAATTCTTTCTTGTTGTTATTTGGTCCTGTCTGCATCTTTTGGAGCCCACCAGGCTCCACTGTCGATGGGATATGGAAATGCATTGCCGTTTCCTCCTCCAGGGCATCTTCCTAACCCAGGGATCGAACTTCTGTCTCCTGCATTGGCAGTCTGATTCTTTACCACTGAGCCACCTGGGAAGCCTTAATAAGTGGAATCATATCTTGGTTTTAAATCATTTAGACTGGTCAGTTTGGGGTATCATTTCCAATGTTGTTTGAAAGTTAGTGAAGCCTTTTGGGTTTCAATTTTCATATGATTTTTTCAGGAAAGTGTGCAGTTCTCCATTTTCAAAGGTCATGTCTCTCACTCTTCTTGAGCTGAGTTTTCAGAGGTCACCACCTGATGCAGTGTCACCACCACACAGATCTGCAAGATCCCTGGTGAGTACGGGAGTAACTTCTGTCCAGGAAACGCCACAAAGTTAACCGGACTGTTCATCAGGAAACCGAGCAAAGAGCATCCAGCGTCAAGGGCCTAGTGCTGGATTTTAGAACTCTCCAGGGTTTCTTTGCCCCCACTAATGTCATTGAGCTGTTTGGGCATCCCTGTGGTCTGGCCTGTGGCTGCGAAAGGCAATCATGCCTAAAGAGACTGCACACATCATGGAAAAAGTAGAAAGAGCAGGTCCTTGAGGACGCAGCCACTATCAGCACCAAGGCTGACGGAGGAGTAGTTAAAAATCCTCAGGGCTGAGGTGTGTGGGGCTCCGGACCACCGTCATGCTCCTTGGGATCTCGGTTTTCTCAGGTCTAAAGCAGGCAGGACTGATAATGCGACTCGTGGGGACACTGCGAGGATTCGATGAGACAACACTTGCCGTCAGTCCTGATCAGTCTCTCCCAAGGCAAACGGAAAAGTCTTGCAATTATTAGTTACAGCATAACTAACAGGTGTGTAGTGAGAGCAGTCACCCCAAAAAAAGGTAATTATGAGGAACAGAATCACGTATAATGTGCAGATCTGGAGCTTCCCCCACGGCGGGGATTCGATGACACCCAGCGGTGATGCCCCGGGTACTCCTGACGGACCTTCCCAAAGCATAAGGGCACCTTGAGTCAGTAAAATGCCTGAACAAATTAAGAGCGAATGAATAATGACAAAGAAGTGAGTGGTGAAACAATGAGTAAATTAATGCTTTCATGAGAGACCATCTAGCTTATTAGAGTAGAAATTAGGATCAAGGCCAGACACGGGATAAAAGAGCAAGCATCAAAGTCGCCTTTCACAACCTGTCCCTTTTTCGATGGAAAAACATAACCCAAATTCTATCAGAAAGAAGAGAAGACTAGATAAAGGGTTAGGTACCCGTGGGTTAAAACCACCCACCTTCTGTTAATGTTGACAAAGTTTAACTGCGGTCTTGGCTGGCAGACTTGGAAGGGTCACACACATGATCAATAAGCTCTCCTTACTGTTTCACTGACACACTGTCTACGTGTCAATGGCTACCTTGTGGCTATCCTCTGCCACGAGGCAGAGCTGAGTAGCTATGACAGTGATCTTGTGGCCTGTAAACCTACAATAGTCATTATTTGGCCTCTTACAGAAAAAAATTGCAGATCTCCAGTAGATTAGAGGGGAATTTTATGATTCATAACCCATTGAACAGTATAAAACATTCCCAATAAAGATAAACCTAATTGTATTTAAACTTAAATGGCCTCGAGAATCTATTCTACTTCTCGTTCGTATTTTTATATTTCATTGAAAAATAGCAGGTCCTCATTCCTCCCCAACCTCATTAAACTTTAGACAATCAGCCAGCCCTGCAGAAGGGTTTTAGCAGAAAGAATACGCTGAGACTTGGCAAAATTATCCCTGAAGAAACTATATCCTTTGCCAGTTAAATTAGAATATTTAACAGCTCCTAAACATATTAATTCTCATTTCTATTAAAGATGTATTGACAGTAACTGACACCACTTCCAAGGAACAAGGCATACTTTCAGACGATCCCAACCCGGACCTGTAGCTGGTGAGTTCTGCGCAGCAGGGCAGCTCTTGGCCCGTTCATTTAACCCAATCAGCTGACGAGCATCTCCTTTCATCCGTCTCCATGCACCCAATTTAACATCATGGCTGTGTGCCTTCATGGCCCGACCTTTCAGCAACAACTGTGTCATTTAAACAAGCTAAATGACTCAGACTATTTCTACGAGGGATCTCATCCAGGAACAATCTCAAAACAGACATCACGCGTCCTCACCTTGCCAAGAATAACACCAGTCCCTGCAGTGCTTTTACTGGACAAGCCCTTCTGTCTTCCGCAAATAAGGCACCTCATTAAAGGGTCAACCTCTCCCCATGTGGGGGATACTGTCCCGCTCCCCCCTGCCAGCCACAGAGAAGTCCATACACAAATGACATTCACGACCCTTCCAAGTCTGCCACCCAAGACCCACAGCGAGATCCCCAAAGACGCCCCCTCTACATCTGGAAAAAGATTGCCATTCAAAAGGCTAGCACCCTGAGAAGAGCAGAGATCAGCTCAGCTCAGCTCAGCTCAGCTCAGTCACTCAGTCGTGTCCGACTCTCTGCGACCCCATGAATCACAGCACGCCAGGCCTCCCTGTCCATCACCAACTCCTGGAGTTCACTCAAACTCATCAGTTCAGTTCAGTTCAGTTCGGTCGCTCAGTCCTGTCCAACTCTCCGCGACCCCATGAATCACAGCACGCCAGGCCTCCCTGTCCATCACCAACTCCCAGAGCTCACTCAAACTCATGTCCACAGAGTCGGTGATGCCATCCAGCCATCTCATTCTCCGTCGTCCCCTTCTCCTCCCGCCCCCAACCTTTCCCAGCATCAGACTCTTTTCCAGTGAGTCAACTCGTCGCATGAGGTGGCCGAAGTATTGCAGTTTCAGCTTTAGCATCAGTCCTTCCAATGAACACCCAGGATCGATCTCCCTTAGAATGGACTGGTTGGATCATACATAGGTCTAAAATCTGGTATGCCCCTGGATCATTAAAAAGCCTCGTTACCATACTGTCATAAGCATCGTTGTTCGTTGTTCAGTTGCCAAGCCGTGTCTGACTCTTTGCAACCCTATGGACTGCAGCATGCTAGGCTTCCCTGTCTTTCACTGTCTCCCGGAGTTTGCTCAAACTCATGTTCATTGAGTCAGTGATGCCATCCAACCATCTCATCCCCTGTCGCTCCCTTCTCCTCCTGCCCTCAATCTTTCCCAGCATCAGGGTCTTTTCCAACGAGCCAGCTCTTCGCATCAGGTGGCCAATGAGTCAGCTCTTTCTTTGCATCAGAGACCACTTGAGGCCAGATTCAAGGAATGCAGGCCTTGCATACACCCGGATCCTTCCCAGCATCCCTGCCCTTGAACCACTGGATAAAACTCCTCACCTAACCCCTCTGGGTGGTTGGGATACACAGTTTTTGAGAGGCACAGTGTGCCCACTGTGTCCTTCTTTGCTCCGCCAAGGAACAAAGCTGCTCTTTTCCACCTCACTTAAAATTCTGTCTCTGGGACTCAATTCTGCACCAGAGCACAAAGGCAGAGCTTTCAGCATCATTTCCAGTTACGTTCAGGTTATCTCTTTAAGAGGATGTTGTCACTGTTGTTTAGTCACTAAGTCACGTCTGGGTCTTTTGTGACTCCATCGACTATAGCTTGCCAGGCTCCTCTGTCCATGGGATTTCCAAGGCAAGACTACTGGAGTGGGTTGCCATTTCCTTCTCTAGGGGATCTTCCCGACCCAGGAATGGAACCTGCCTCTCCTGTACTGCAGGCAGATTCTTTACCACTGAGCCACCAGGGAAGCCCCCAAGAGGATGTGGTAGCTTGTCCCAAGTTGGCTACTGTCAATCGCCTGCTTCCTGACAAAAATATCTTAGCTGCTCTGCAACTTTTTTGACCACTAAAATACAGAGGAAGTGATGCTGTGCTAATTCCCAGCCCAGCTTGTAAGAGAAGTTCAGGTTTCTTCTCTTGCCCCTGGGAACACTGAGCCACAAGATAAGAAGTCAAGACTCTTCTGCTGGAGAAAGATCACATGGAGGAACATTCAAGCACCAGGCACAGCGATGAAGAAGCTGTCTTGTCCATCCATCATAGGCCAACTTCTCCCACTATATGACCACAATGGCCGGAGAAACCCCAAGCAAATGTTGCCCCACTAAGCCCAGTTATCCCACAGAAGAGGGAGAAATAACAAACTGTTATTTTATGCCACTAAGTTTTGGGGCAACCCCTAACTGAGCCAGAAGTTTACATACTCCCACTCTTTCTTACCTGCTCCCTGGTGGCTCAGCAGTCAAGAATTCACTTGCAATGCAGAAGACTGCCTGCAATACAGGAGACTCTGGGTTGATCCCTGGGTTGGAAGATCCCGTGAAGGAAATGGCAACCCACTCCAGTATTCTTCCCTGGAGAATCCCATGGACAGGAGAGCCTGGTGGGCTACAGTCCATGGGGTTACAAGAGTCGGACACGACTTAGCAACTAAACCACCACCGCCATCATCCAGGTTACCTCCCATAAGTAAGGCGATCCCACAGATGGTCTGGGCCAGGTGGCTGCTTTAACAATGGAATATAAGAGAGCAACAGATGCTGAATCTCAGCACACATTATAACAGCCACTCAGCCAAGCCTCTTCTCCCCTGATCCAGGAAGGACACGTCCTAGATCTGGGCTATTCCTTAACCCTGGGGTGCATCATGAAAAAGAGACCCAGATCAGAGCTGATTCAAGCTAAAGTGTGTGACTTCTAAATACAGTCAAATATAATGTAAAAGAGAAAGAAACCTTTGTTGTTGCAAGCCACTGACTTGGAATTTTATGTTCTACAGAATGTACTGGGGTGTCTGTCTTTTACAAAACCATCAGAAAGTTCTCACAAACTGAAGGATCCAACTAACATTAGAGAAATCTGTTGAAATGGAAGACGATGTCAGATCTTTCCTGTTCAGTTTCATAGAGTGTAGACCCAGAAGCATGATGGGTGACTGGCAGCCCACTCCAGTATTCATGATAATCTCCATGCACACAGGAAAACCTGCCCTCATCCATGGAGCCTGTGGTCTAGGGTAGGGGTAGTGATTTTTTCTGTAAAGGGCCAGAGAGTAAACATTTTATCATTGTACATCAAGAGGCAAAAATGAGGATATTATGTAGGTAACCATTTAACATTTGACAATTTTAAAATGTAGAAGACATTCTTATCTCTCAGGTCATAACACAAGTAAGTGGGAGGCCAGATCTGATCTGATCATCTGCTAACCTCTGCTCCAGTGAATATTTGACAAATATTAATAAATAACATTTGGATATAATATTATTCATAAATACTCATAAATATTCATAACAAATGAATATTTCCAGTGAATGTATAAGTGTCATACCTAAGGTCTTTTTGAAGCTTAGAGAAGAGACACAAACCATTTTGGGATTTTACAAATGATTTTTCAATAAGAGGATGCCTGAGTGAATCTTAAATATCAAGGAAATGTCACTGAGTAAATAGAGAGAACAGTAGAAATGTGACTACGTGAGCAGAGACACAAGTTGGTGAAACGCCATGATATGTACCTGTTAACTTGACTTCCTCCCATCAGCACAAGGGTATCATGTAACAAACAAGGTATCCAACACTTCTCAGTCAAACCTCCGTGTAACAGGTTTGCTACCTACTGACCCACAGAAACACATACCCACCAACACAGGTGCCTCAGCCAGCTCAGGAGACCACAGAGCTGGAGGGCTGAAGCAACAGAAGTGTGTCTTCTCAAAGTTCTGGAGGCTGGGACGCACAGGACGAAGGTGTGGGCTCATTCAGTTTCTACTGAGGTCTCCTCCCAGTCTGCAGACAGATGCCATCCCACTGGGCTTCCCTGGTGGCACAGCAGGAGAGAACATGCCTGCAGTGTGGGAGACCCAGGTTCAATCCCTGAGTGGGGAAGATCCCCGGGAGAAGGAAATGGGAGCCCACTCCAGTATTCTTGCCTGGTAAGTCCCATGGACAGAGGAGCCTGGAGAGCTACAGTTCATGAGGTTTTAAAGTGTTGTACACAACTTAGCGACTAAACCACCACCGTGTTGCCGTCCCACTGCAAGTTCAGAGAGCAGAGGAGGACATGCTCTCTGGTGATTTTTCCTATAGGGACACTAATCTTATTGGTTCAGAGCCCCACCCTTATGACCTCATTTAACCTTAATTACCTCTTCATAGAACCATCTCCCTGGAGAAGGAAATGGCAACCCACTCCAGTACTCTTCCCTGGAAAATTCCTTGGATGTAGGAGCCTGGTAGGCTACAGTCCATGGGGTCGCCAAGAGTCAGACTGGACTGAGTGACTTCACTTTCTTTCTTTCCATAGTTCCTTTTGGAGAAGGAAATGGCAACCCACTCCAGTGTTCTTTCTTGGAGAATCCTATGGATGGAGGCGGGCCTGGTGGGCTATAGTCTATGGGATTGCAAAGAGTCGGACACGACTAAGCAACTAACACACACACACCCAGAACCATCTCCAAATACAGTCACATCAGGGGTTAGGGTTTAACATACAACTATTAAGGAGAAATGATTCAGTCCACAGGAGGTGATCTAATGATGTATCATGATTTGCACGTAATAATTTACTTCTATTGCTCTGTTCCTTCTTCCTCCTGTACCTAAACTTGTGAGGCCTTTGCCATGGAGACAGTATCTTGCCTTATTACCCCACTCAGAAGCTACTGCTACTATTAGAGGGAAAATTCGACAAGCATGCTTCTCATTTAATCAAAATAGGATTTTTCCACAAACACAATTCTCTACTTTTGATTAGGAAGCCTCAGAATGATGGACAGCTATTAAAGCCAAGAAATCAGGAAGCACATTTGCAAATACCGTCACGTCCGCCTCTGGATTCCACAGAGTATCCATTATCCACATCCACTGTCATGTTGGGTTTCAGAAGCAATAAATGCAGCTCCAATGAATAGGTGCTTGTTTCAAAATTGGACATGGTTTTCTTTGTCCAGTATTTTTCCAGTAACCATACTCTCTTTGTAAACTAAACAAAGTAATTGGTTTGATGGGTTTTGATTCTCTAACATGTAAGACAAGAGGATAGGAATAGAAATGTTTCACGTAGGAATTTTTATATGATATTCTGGTAACCAAAAACTTTTATTAATTTGCACCTTGAGGCTTTGTTTATACAACAATGCTTGACTGCCTGAGGGAACTTCAAGGTTTTGATGAGCTTTATGAATAAATATGTTACTTGCTGATGAGAATTGTGTTTTATTCAAGTTCTATAGAAACTGAGAATCTTTCTATGGATCAGTGTTTTTGTGATAATATTCCAGACAGCTGTCCTTTATTCAAGCGATATGGTGACAAATTTCCACTGAAATACATTAATAATTCCATTCATGTGTGTGCTTAGTCACACAGCTGTGTCCGACTCTTTGTGACCCCGTGGACCAGAGCCTATCAGCCTCCTCTGCCCATGGGATTCTCCAGGCAAGAATACTGGAGTGGGTTGCCATGCCCTCCTCCAGGGGATCTTCCTAACCCAGAGATGGAACCCGCATCTCCCACATTGCAAGCAGATTCTTTACCATCTGAGCTACCAGGGAAGCCCAATTTCATTTATACTGATATGTAATAAATAAGGATAAATAAATCAATAAGGATGATAAATTGAAACTCACATCTCCTTTTATGTAAGGGGCCAGTTAAGAAATACAGAGATTAACCAAAAAGCATCATTTTCCAAGCAAATATAGTATAGCTATGCTCTCTGTTACGCAGAAACAGTACTTTAAATGAGCAACTATTAACCGCCAATGCCAGCTTCATTCTGAAAACACCGACTAAACAGACAAACGCACAGGCATTGTGACTGAATTAGAGAAAGTCTCTGTCTAGAAGTCAGAATCAGGCGAGGAATGTATACATGTGGCAAAGGGCACTTAATTTTAAAAGATGATCATTATAAACACTATTTTAATAGAGGTAAGTCTTGGTACGTATATATGTATATATATCAAATGAGACAAAAATAAAGGTCAAACATTTTTCTAATTATTATGCCATATAACATTGTATACACACACAGACTCGTATTCTCCACCCTCTTCTGGGAAAATAGGACAACTTAAGTGACTACTTGCTGGAGTAGCTATAAGGAGGCTCCATGTAGCTATTAAAAATTATTCCGGAGAAACTCTGAGAGACACTTTAAGGTTCTCTGATTGCATGAGTCTAAGACACTCTAACAAAATAAAGAGCAGGGAATGCATTGAATGAACTTTAAAAAATTGTTTATAAAGTGAGATTAATCCTATTTCATATCCAATACAGAATCCATTTACAGTGCTCTAGAAGGCAATGGCAAGCCACTCCAGTACTCTTGCCTGGAAAATCCCATGGACAGAGGAGCCTGGTGGGCTGTAGTCCATGGGGTCGCTACGAGTCAGACATGACTGAGCAACTTCACTTTCACTTTTCACTTTCACACATTGGAGAAGGAAATGGCAACCCACTCCAGTGTTCTTGCCTGGAGAATCCCAGGGACGGGGGAGCCTGGTGGGTTGCTGTCTGTGGGGTCACACAGAGTCGGACACAACTGAAGTGACTTAGCAGCAGCAGCAGAAACTTCATGTGTACACAGATCACTTGGAAATCTCAACAGATTTGCAAGTTTTAATCCAGTAAATGAGTAAATGCCTCAGACTTCCTGGTGGCTCAGACGGTAAAGAATCCGCCTGCAATTCAGGAGACCACGGTTCAATCCCCGGGTTGGGAAGAGCCCCTGGAGAAGGGACGGTCTACCCACTCTGGTGTTCTTGCCTGGAGAATCCCTTGGACAGAGGATCCTAGTGGGCTACAGTCCATGGGGTTGTAAAGAGTCAGACAAGACTGAGCAACTAACACTTTCACTTTGCGTCCTCAGCAAGTTCCCTGTGATAATTATCAAGGCACTCACACACTTCCAATCCTTGGTCGAAGAAAATCAAACCAAATAAAACAATGATATAATCTCCAAGTGAGTAGATGTTCTAGGATGGTGGTTCTCTAAAGGTGGTTCACACTAGCAACATCAGCATCACCTGGGAACTCGCTAGAAATGGTCATTTGTGAAACTCATCTAGACCAGGGGCTTTCCGGGTAGCTCACCTGGTAAAGAATCTGCCTGCAATGTGGGAGAACTAGGTTCAATTCCCCGGGTTAGGAAGATCCTCTGGAGGAGGGCATGGCAACCCAGTCCAGTATTTTTGCCTGGAGAATCCCCATTGGCAAAGGAGCCTGGTGGGCTACAGTCCACAGGGTTGCAAATAGTCAGACATGACTGAGTGACTAAACACAGCACAGCACATCGAGACCAACTGACTGATCTAGAACACTGGGGCTGCTGCCCAGAAATCTGTATTTTAACAAGCCTAAATGGACGCTAACATTGGAGAACCATTGCTTTCAGCACAACTTGGGAAAGGAGCCAGTACTGCTGAGTGAACTACAATTCATCAAGGCTGGGGACCTTCTGAGATCATATGACTCCTGCAGATAACAAGACCATACCCTTGTCCATCAGATAAACCAGGGGTCCCTGGACCCCACTCTCTGTTGACTGTCATCCAGAAGGTCTGGGGTAAATATGGGGATCTGTTACTTTAAACTTGTATTGGGCAGGTTTCAAACTCATTGATCCAAAGACTTGGATTGAAAGGGGTGGGAAGACTGACTTTTAATGCTTAAATTCTTATGCATGAGAAATATATACTCATGAACAGACCAAACATTTCTGGGGACTATAAACAGACGTCTATTGAGGGAGCCGAAAGAGGCAGATCAGGGCTACCAGACCTCTCTCAGTGTACAAAAACAGTGATGGCAACACCACCATCCCCATCCAGCAAAAGCACGAATAATTCTTACATTCAGCACGTATTAATTCTTAATGTAGCCCTGTGTACTGCCTGGCTGTGCAGTTCCTCTCTATAGATAGGAGGCAGTGTGTCTCTTCACTCGTGAAGAAGCATCTTTTACATTTAAACCAAATATCTTGTCTATCTGCACTACACATTCTGCAGGTTAAACATTCATTCTCCAGATACTTTATCCCTAAATGTGGCGAATTTTATCTTCTCCCTTCTGAACAGTCTATCACTTCTTTAACAATGAGTGGCTTGTACTATATTGTTTCTTATTTGTGTCTTTGGGAAATTTAAAATACACAATAAACAACTTCTGTTTCTGTCCTCTGGAAAAAACAAAGGTTATAAACATTAAATTTAGTCATAGTTTAAATATTATGCCCTTTGTTATGACTATTTCTAACTTGGTGATTTAAGTTTTTTGGTTGATAGGTTGTTTGAGTTTAGCAGCTTCTTCATACCAGTGGCTCAAATTGCATTGCTGCTCAACCAAACTCTTAAACTCTCTTCTTTCCCAAATAGATTTCATACTACTGTTGATCTAGTTTGTATCCATTAATGTTAAATTTTGTGCTTATAATATTGATATTCAGTTCAGTTCAGTCGCTCAGTCATGTCCGACCCTTTGCGACCCCATGAATCACAGCACGCCAGGCCTCCCTGTCCATCACCAACTCCTGGAGCTCACTCAGACTCATGTCCATCGAGGCGGTGATGCCATCCAGCCATCTCATTCTCTGTCGTCCCCTTCTCCTCCTGCCCCCAATCCCTCCCAGCATCAGAGTCTTTTACTTTATATCAATACCATTTTAAATTTCATGTTTTATATAAGATTACCAAATACTTTCTTTTTTGTCCCCACCACTCTTATTGTTTGACTGTCTAAAAAACAGATATTCTCATTATGTCCACTCACTGTCTGTGTTCCAATAAAACTTTATTTACAAAAAATAGGCAATGGGCTAAATTTGGCCCATGAGTATCAACCCTTCACCTAAAAAATATTTTGTTCATACATTTAAGGAGAAAATAATCCCACACATAGCTTCTTATATTCAATAATAATTTTAAATCAATATTATAAACAACAGTTTTATAAATCTTTAAATCCAAGGGGACCTAATTTTAAGGAACTATGAAAACTGTTTCCAAGTGGCGGTCCTCAGTAAATTTGAAAGCTTTTTATATAAGCTTTGTCACTGCATTTCATGGTCTCCCAGAGCATTTTGTTTACTCATGGTAAAAGAGTATGAACAACAGAAGAAATGCCAGAAAAGCAATCAGAAGGTCCACCTGCAATAACATCAGTATGGTTCTGGGGACGGTGGACACAAGAGGAAAACCTACCTCGACAGGAAATCGGAGAAGGAAAGGCGGACAGGGTACCCATGTCGGATGCTCTTCACCATCTCCAGGATCCCGATGTACTGCAGCTGAGCAGACACGTAAAAGTTATCAAAGGTGTCTGGCAGCTTTGAGTTATTGGGCTTGATGCAATGAATAAAGTGTGGAGTGCACTTCTGAAGTTTCCCAGTAATATCCGCCAGAGTTTTCTAAGGAGAGAAGTAAAACACAACTGATTCTCCAAAGAAGACACCAACTGACAAGGTAAAGCAGTTTGTAACTGAAACCTGTATCTTCCGTTCATGACTCTTACACATTACGCATTCACTCACTTTGTGTGTGTACACGTGTGTGCGTGCTTACTTTTCTGAAGTTACTTAAGTGGTCAAAATGGAAGAAAATTCCACGTAAAACCTTTACAGTCGATACAATCAAAATGGGAAATTTTGAAATCTGAAAACTTCACTAACCCTGAGTTGCGATGCAATGGTGGCTGGACCTCCCCGGTCTAGTCTTTGAAGAAATGTAGAATTTCCTTTCTTTTTTAATAACTGTAACGAGAACAAAAGGAAAGCATGAGCAGGTTTATTTTACTAAGTTCCAGTGTAGGAGAAAAAAATTAACCCTCCCATTCATGCAGATGGAGATTTAAAAGAGGCTATAAAAATCACTGCCAAATGATTTTCTGCGATGGTAGGAAAATAGGCAACTGCATGTAAAATAACCTTTACTGCATCCTTTTAAGCCCATGGCTGTTACCAACCGGCATCTACTTTAATCTGAGAATAAACAGATGTTGACCAGCTTGGTGGGGCAATAAACTGACCCTGGTCTCCTTGATTGTATTACTAATTGTTTGTCATGAAATGCAGCTTATTCTGGGGTGAAATGATGCTATTTTATGTTACAAAAATTTGATGTTTTAATAATCATTGTTTTGTTCCCTAAGTTAACTATCATCAGTGTCTTACTCAGTTTCTCCCTTCCTTTTCTTCTTCTTCATTTTTTAATGTTGCAAGGGGTTAGTAAATTACTCACCTGTGAAAAATGATGGTAGACTTTTTTTGATAAGTAAGTACATATAGCTCTTAGAGAAAAAAAATTCACGTGCAGCAAAGATGAAATGATTATGGATATAAAAGAATTAAGTGAAACTGAAGGCAGTGGGTGAAGACAGAGCTGAAGGTAATTAATTAAATTCTACCAGGGGTTAAGAGGAGCCTCAGCCACTAATGTACTGTTACATTTCACAACATCATACAGACTGCGACCAACAGATTGATCGATCCAGAATCATTTATCTGAAACTGAAAGGTCTCGATAGAAGAAAACTTTGATGAAACATTCTTGTCAATACGGCGCTGCTATCAAGGCAGTAGCTCATCTCCTCCCATTAGGATGAAGTATCAAGCTGCAATGATCAAGTGTAATTGACAAGGGAAGGGAAAATGAAGTGACTGGTCGAAGATCAGCCCGCTTTCTATAAACACAAAGCTGGGCGGGATGCTCAGCTGAAGGGTGGGTAGCGAGCAGCCTTCTGGTCACAGGGGTGGGTGTGCAGGGTTGAGGACCCTCAGAGGGAAGTGAAGGATGGAACACTCAAGGAAAGACCATAATAAATAAATCTTCATCCTGTGAAACTGAACACTCCATTTCCCTTTCTGGGTGGAGGAACGGCTGTGAATTATCTTGCTTTTGCAGTCCTTTAGGGGAAAGACTAATGGCATCTCTGCCTGGTAATGTTTAAAAATTAAGGTTAAAAATTATCGTTTGGAGGTGTGTGGTGATTTCTCGCCCATGATTTCCAGGATGATTGAGAAAGCAGGGGCCAGAAGTTTCACCGAAACCCCAGGAATAGAGATCTTCCTTACAAAGGGGAACTCTTTGTCTTTTTTACGTAAAAGATGCCATTTTAATATGCAGTGAGATGGAATTCCTGTGATCCTCTGGTTATGTAATAGCTATATCAAAAGATTTGTAACTCTAGGGTCTACCTGCTAAACACACACACACACGCACACATCTCTAGTAGGCTGTACACATTTCTGCCACTCTTCTGTAATAGAGCTGGTTTTAATCATGCTTTTATTTTAATTGGTAAGCAAAAATGCATTCCAGCAGGCTACAACGACTGAATTTCTAAAATGGATCATCTTGGACCCTTTCCCAACCATACTTCTAGTCTTTTAAAGTTTTTGTAAAGGCAAGCAAAACAAACTGGCACTGAATTCATAAACTCCATACACTTCAGTCTGAAACAACTCTTCACTGAATTTTTTGTTCTATTTTTACAAATCATCAAAATCTTTAGGTTGTAAGTACAACCTCACGGGTGTGGAATGAACACACATTAAAAAATTAGCGTAATGCAGAAATAAATGAAAAATCTACCAAACACACAGTGAAAACACTCCAGGACCTGAAAAATACACTACGGCTGTATGAGAAACTACAATTTATTGTTTAGAGACCTAAAACCTCTGATGTGATTAATGTCAACGGAATAAGGTAGCTAAGTTTATTCCCTTTAAACCTCCTGTCCCTGAAGTTACCTCCCATTCATCAAAAGCACAGTCGCAGAGGTGAGACTTAAAAAGGATGTTGCAAAGACCACCAATAAAATGACTAATCCTGTATTTGCTATGAAGTTTTCACTCCACTGTATTCTGTCATACCATCGTCTCTCCAAGGGTTATACTTTAGGTAAGCAGTCTTTCCGTTAATTCTGTTAAATTAAAATATCAATTTCTTTCCATTAGCATAGAGGAGTGCACATTTTTTGTTCTTTAAAAGAAGAAGCCAACATGGTAAGCAAATTTAAAAGTGGACGTGAATCATAAAAAGCTCCCACCTTACTAAGTTCCAGATAATTCCTGTTTTCTCCCGTCATAGAAGACACTGTCATTTTCTTAGTGAGCCGGGCAGATTTATGTCCTCTGAATTTAAAAGAAGGAGAGGAAGATACGAGGGCTCCTGTCTGTGACAGTTTCGACTGGAACAGATGATTGATCACGACATTTTCACTAGCTAGGAAATAAACAGATGAACGTTGTAAGTGGCATCAGAATCGTACTTTACACAAGCGTTAAGCTTATGCCTCATCCTAGTGCTCTAACCACGAAAACCTTTGTGTGGGGAGGGAATCTATATTTCCTTCTGCCCTTTGTTTTTATTTTCCCCACTACTCATTACACTGTTTGATGAATTCTGACTTTCTTTGCCCTCCACCCGGAGTCTGGATCCAAAGCTCTCCTGACCCCGTCCTGTGTCCGGAAACCTTTTCTCTCAAACTGAGGGGCGCCTGCTGCTCTCCCAACATCCAGAACCGGATCGGACCTGCTCGGACCTAAGAGACCTCAGGGCACTTGACCAAGCCGTGAAGACTTGTGGTTTCCATTATCAGCTCTCCATTCCAGGAAAGTAACTGCTAGGAGCCCACAGCCCCAGGAGGAAGCTCTCAGGGCATCTGCAGACATCAGGGGGTGCCCTGATGCACTCGGCTGCCTCTGCCGTTAGGGGAAGCAGCACCTCTTTTTCTGATCCAGTTCCGCTGCAAAAGCGAAAGCAAGCTGGTAACTTTTAGATGTCAGGTTACAAAAATTCTAGTAATCCTGGGTCCATATGTCTTTCCTGACACCTCAGGGAGAAAAGGGCGCATGAATGAATGGATATTTGGTGGCAAATCTGAACAGTCAAGTGAGAACAATGTCTGTCAGTTAAGGACCTAGAAGGCGTGTTTCTCGTGTCAGCTATATCTGTATACAAGCAGTGTACGCCTTAATTTCCTTTTCTATCAAATAACCACTGAGTACCTGCTTTGTGGGTTCCTACAAGATTGAAGGGTGATGCAACATGCATAAACTGTTTGGGATCAGTCTTAGCTCGCTGGACAGTCAGCAATGGCCAGAAGCAAAGTGGTTTAGTTTCTACCATTCCCACACTCGCTATTTCACTTGCCCAGCTAATATATTTACTAGCAGTGCATTCAGTGAAAAGTCACGGCAAGAATAAAAAAAAAAAAAAAAAAACAGCAAGCCAGGAGAAGGGACAGAGAAGGTAAGACACAATTGTGGATCACAGGAAAGTAAACAGGAACCTTGTGATTATGGGTTTAAGTTTTGGGAATCACAATAAACTCATGATTTTTAATATACAGTTTTATATATGTGTGTGTATAAAACCTATACGTATGTCTTAAATTTTCTAGTTCTGAAAGGGTCTAAAAGCAGTAAGACTCCAGTTGCAATGAGCTCACCCTGCCCCCATTTCTAAGTTTCTTGATACTACTCGTTTATAAAATAAGGCTTCTTGGGTAAGTGGCTGGTTTAGGATGTGAGCCGAGGTAGACGAGCTGAGAATATTTTGGAAAGCCAGAATGTAAGACGGCTAGGAAAGGACAAGAGAACCTGTCAAAGGAGCACAAGAGCAGCATTTTAGTATCAAAACAACGACAGTAATGGATTGCGTCCCTTGAATAAAACAACAATCCGTGAGTCCATGCTGATAATGACGAATACATGGATGGATGAATTGTCAGAAAGGAGAGTTCTCATAGCAGGATGTCACTGCTGAAGATGGGGTTATAAAAATCACACTTTTGTAACCAAAAGAGAAATCACTGATCGAGGCAACAATCATTGCCTCAGTCAAAACTAACGGGTGAAAGCTTGTGATAAACACTTCTTTGTAAATGACTTATCAGTTACAAACAGAAAACAGGGACGTTAGGGAACTCTGAAGGCCAGAGTGATCAAGGTGAAGGTCACCATGAGCTTTGGAACACAATGTGCTAAGAAGGAAACATCATCACCTCCGCGGGGCTCCTGCCAAGAAGGTGGAAACTGATTCCAACGTGAGGAGACAGCAAATAAGCCCACATTGAGGGACATTCTTCAAACACTGGCCTTCCACTTTTAAAAATATTAATGTCAAGAACAAAAGCTGAGGAAGTGTCCCAGATTAAAGAAGACTACTGAGAAATGGCAACTAAACTCACCAAATGATCCTGAATTGGGTAGAAAATCATTCTGAAAGAGATTTGTGGGATAATCAGTAAAGTGTTACATGAACTCTGCATTAGATACTGGTGCCATATCAATATTTAATAGTCTGATCATTTCCTGGGGTTATGGAGATCATGTCCTTGGTCTCCAGACATGGACTGAAGGATTTGGGCAGAAAGACAGCATTTGGCCATTCTCCTGTGGTTCAGAGAATGTACGTTCACACACACACACACACACACACAGATGACTGAAGGATTTGGGCAGAAAGACAGCATTTGGCCATTCTCCTGTGGTTCAGAGAATGTACGTTCACACACACACACACACACACACAGATGACTGAAGGATTTGGGCAGAAAGACAGCATTTGGCCATTCTCCTGTGGTTCAGAGAATGTACGTTCACACACACACACACACACACACACGGATGGAAAGGATAGCAGGAGAGAAAAAGAGGAAGAAACTGAAAAAAGTCTGTCTGGGAAAAGAGCATGTGGGAGTTCTTTGTACTAATTTTGCAACTTTTAAGTCTGAAATCGTTTCAAAACAACAGTGAAACAGTAAACATATAATGCCACGACCTGTTTGAATTAAAAATATTATTTACATTTGTAACTAGTCTGTGGATGGATGGAACCATGGATAAAACAGTGCAGCAAGGCATTCCCGTAATTGGGGAAATGTCTTTACTAAGCCTCTCAACACTAGACGGAACTATGAACAGAAACACATAACTGACGGTGTCTGTCCCTTCTCTGGATCGCAGGCTGGGGCCGCGAGAAGCTCAAGTGGAGAAGCCTCGCCCTGTGATGGAGACAAGTCCTTGTGGGACAGTGAAGCCCCGCCCGCCGGCGGAGCGTGCGCTGAGACATTCGGCCTTGGTGTTGCACCTGAGAACCTGGGGAGGAAGCCCCTGGAGAAGCGACGGCTCTGGCCTCCCTACTCTATTTCGAGGAGTCACCTGCTGCAGGCGTTTTCCTGCAGGTCCCGATATGCACAAGCGGCAACGAGAAGCACCCCTTTCTGGGGTCTCCGCACAGCGCTCTGGGCGCCTTCCTGCCCAGAAAAGGAGATGAGCTAATCGAGGTGCCCAAGGCCTGTAAGCGGGAATGCAGACTGCCGACAGCATCACCGGTGGTAAATAGCTTTCCTCTACTTCTAAGCAGACTGAAGGGTCTGGATTTTAACTTTTCTGCATCTTTTAGAGTCAAGTGGACCTGACTTCTCATCTCATGCACCCAGAGGGGCCCCTGCTGCTTTTCTCTTTAAGCTGTTGTCGCTCAGCTCCCAGTCTGCACTGGGCAGGGGTCTCAGAGACCCAGCCAGGCTGGGGAGGATCCTGCTACAGACCCCACCTCCTTCCTCAGGCAGAGTTTTGGACAATACCATACAAATCAGGTGCTGTAAGCAAAGTACTTAGCAAGGTGTCTGGAGACATTACTGTTATCTGTAAACTACACTTTCTTTTAATAAGTGTTTGCAGTGTCACAACATTCCAGAAATTCATAAAATACTATCTCGATCCTCTTTGCTTGTATGACAGAATGGGTGAGCCACTGTGGCCTGGGCACCAAATCCAGCCCCTTGCCTGTTTTTGTAAATAAAGTTTTACTGGAACACAGCCACATCCATACCTATTATCTATAGCCACTTCCTCCTTATCATAGCAGAGTTGAGTCTCTGTAACAGTGAACTTATGGCTCACAAAGCATAAAATATTTATTCTCTAACCAATGCTGGGAGGGATTGGGGGTGGGAGGAGACAGGGACAACAGAGAATGAGATGGCTGGATGGCATCACTGACTCGATGGACATGAGTTTGAGTGAACTCTAGGAGTTGGTGATAGACAGGGAGGCCTGGCGTGCTGTGATTTATGGGGTTGCAAAGAGTCAGACACAACTGAGTGACTGAACTGAACTGAACTGAACCCTTTGCAGAAAGTGCTTGCCACCTCTTGTATGAACATATAACAGCACATTGTAAATTTTATGCTCCTGTTCAGATGTATCTATAGTCTAAAATATTTAAAATAAGAATCACCTGTTTTCTCTTGGCACTTGTCAGGCAGCATACACAAAAGAGTAACTTTAAAATATAAGGACTCTATTAAGATAAGCAGAATTGCAATAACACAAGCTATCTTGTTTTCATTCTAAATATATATTCTTGTGCCAACTTTGAAAACATGCTGTACATTAGATCTTCATAAAATATATGGATTAAACTGAAGTATGTTATAAATGAAAGTCCAAATGTTTGAAAACCAGAAGGAAGGTGTTTCCAGTGACCATAAGCTCAATTATCTCACTTTTTTCTTTTTACGTGGTATTATTCCAAGTCCATGCTTTTATCATTAGCCTCAGTCTTTAAGAGAACTCAAAAACCATACATCCTGAGAGGCAAGTGGAGTCATTCTCCATGAAAAGCAATATATTGCAGCTCTGCTATTTGATTTAAGGTAAAGATGTTCCTCAAGCCAGAAGTGATATGGATGTCTTGTTTCCAGCTCAAAGGCATCCAACTATTTTATGAAAGGCTATCATATGCTTCTTTTCCCAGGAATGATAAATGGCTTCATCTCATTTAGAGCAACTTAAAGCACAAAAGATGATACATTTTAATTTGTTGAAGAGGTTATTAGGAAAATGTGAATCACCACAGAAGTGCTATTAATAAAATAATTACTAGAGGGGGTAGAATTTATACGTAATCTATAGATCTGTATATGGGCATATATGTATATAATTATACTCTTTATAAATACGGTACATCACTTTACATATACTATAGGGTTATAGATATATATATATAAATATATGTATATAAAGTACTAAGGTTCACTAAGTAGCTGTTGCCTATAAATCTATACTGGTATATACAAATGTGTGTGTGTGTATATATATAAATTTGTACCCTCATTTTACTTTATAAACATCAGCTCTTTATATATGAAAGTGCATAAGAATAAAATACCACCCTTAGGTGTACTCCCGAGTCATCTTAAGTAATGGAATTCACCCTGCTGTGGCCTAAATAACTCTGGAAACCATATTCATCTTCATCACTCCGCACAGAAGAGCTTTTTTATATTCACACCGCCAGAGTGGGAAAGGTGTTTTATATTTCTATCTGCTAAAAGCTTAGTTAAATTATGGTTTCTACTACACTCCAAATTAAATTGTAACCAAAGTGTGGCATGGCAAGATCCATTCCTTATTATTCTGGGCATTAGAATGCAAAAGATATTTCAATTATCCTTAGCTGGTGGCATATTTTACAGGACCATGTTCAGAGACAGGGACATAAAGAATGGGTGGCATTTTAACCATAGAGGAGGGAAACTTACCTTTCATTACAAATAGAAGATTCTGTGAAAGGGAGTCTTTATTTTTTTCAATTGCTCCAACAGCTTCGTACATTACCTATAATAAAAGAAAGTAGCGTCATTACTAACGGTTAAACATGACCATGAAGGTAATTTTCTTTAAAGAACAACTTGACTCAGTGACAGCTTTAAATTATTCATAAGAGCAGTGTCTTCAGGTCGTAAAGTTCTCGCTCCAAGCACGTCCAGAGCTCGCCTTCCCAGGCTCTCCTCTGCACACTGAATCAGGGACGCCTCTCCTGCTTGGATGGGCAGAGTATCCTCCACTGTTGGAGAAAATGGTGCTGATTCACACCCACTGCGGTCCCTTTGGTCTCAAAAGCTCTCACCTGCTCAGAAAACTCTCCAACCCAAGTGAGAAAGGCTTCACGACACCTTGGGAAGGAAGCAAGTGTCACCTCAGGACGAGAAATGGAATGGATTAAATGCATTAAAAACTAAAAGTAGAGCTACTGTGTGATCCCGCAATCCCACTCCTGAGCGCACATCCAGAGAAAACTCTAGTTCGGAAAGAGACATGCACCCCAGCGTTCACGGCAGCACTAGTTGCCATCCAACAGCCAGGACACAGAAGCAACCTGAATGCATATTGATAGAGGGATGGGTAAAGAAGGCGTGGTATGTGCACACAATGGAATCTACCCAGTCACAAACAGAAGGAAACAATGCCATTTACAGCACCATGGAGGGTCTAAAAATCATCATACCGAGTAAAGTAAGTCTTCATGATGCTGGGAAGGATTGGGGGCGGGATGAGACGGGGACGACGGAGGATGAGACGGTTGGATGGCATCACCGACTCGATGGACATGAATTTGAGCAAGCTCCGGGAGTTGGTGATGGACAGGGAGGCCTGGCGTGCTGCTGTCCATGGGGTTGCAAAGAGTCAGACACGACTGAGCGACTGAACTGAAGTGAAAGTTAAGTCACGCTCAGGCAGGCAGTCGTGTCCAACTCTTTGTGACCAAATGGACCGTAGTCTGCCAGGTTCCTCTGCCCACGGGATTCTCCAGGCAGGAATACTGGAGTGGGTTGCCACGCCCTCCTCCAGGGGATCTTCCCTGCCCAGCGACCAAACCTGAGTCTCTTGTGTCTCCTGCACTGGCAGGTGGATCCCTTCCCACTAGCGGCAGCTGAGCTAAGAGGTAAAGCCAGACAGATAAACAACTTGCATACACTTCTCAGTCACTGCCCAGTGTGGTCCTAGGCCAGAGAATGGCTTACCAGTATTAGAATGGGAGCTATATATTACACGTTGTTGAATATGAGCAAATTATATATCATCTAGAGCAATGGTTCTCACCCAGGGGTGACAGTGATCCCAACCAGTGTCTGGAGACATCTGTGTTTCTCACAACTGAGAGGCTGGAAGGGTTGGGATGTTGCGAACATCCTACAGTGCCCTGGAAGCTCCACAGCGAAGAAGTATCTGGCCCCAAATGATATCGGATTGGGGTTGGGAAACCTCAACCTGGAGCTTGGCTCCTGCACGCCTTCCTGTATTAGAGACAGTGGCGCCCCGTGAGACTCCGGATACCCAGCTAAGGCATCTACATCTCGGGGTAGGTGGCAGGTTATTTTGCAGGGTATTTGGTGTGCGTTTGGTTGGTTATTTAACATCCCAGAGATGACCCTGCAGTGCTGGGTCCTCCTCTCTACAGCCCCAATCGATAATTCGAGCCCCTGCTTTTCAGGGGAATCTGGCGATTCTGGATTGAACACACACACACACACACACGTGATTGACTGATTGTCTCTAAACACATTTGCTGTCTGTCTTTGCTCCTCTTACACCTTGTTTTCTGAGGGGCCTTCTCTTGTTTCTGGAGGCAGTGGCCACGGATTGTTCAGCTCTGCCTCTGCAGCAACCAGCAAAGTGTCTCATCCTTCAGGCAGATTCATTAAATAGTCAATGAAATGAATAAAAAGTTTTGTTATAGTGACCATATCCAGCACAAAATCATGCTGCCTGTTTTAAGATTACGTTGGTGGTTTAGTCACTCCATCATGTCCGACTCTTGTGACCCCATGGATTGTAGCCCACCAGGCTCTTCTGTACATGAGATTTCCCAGGCAAGAATACTGGAGTGGGTTGCCATTTCCTTCTTCATGGGATCTTCCTGACCCAGGAATTGAATCCGAGTCTCCTGCATTGCTGGCAGATTCTTTACCAACTGAGCTACAGGGGAAGCTAAGAGAGTATGTTGATGTCATTAACACAAGATCCTACGCTCTAGGACGTCTCATGAATGGCATCCTGATTGTATTTGGATAGTTAGAGAAAAAGCTAGAGGTCTCCCACCAAAACAAAAGCTCAAAACTTGCCAGTCGGAGATTCCAACTGGCAAAGTTACACGGAAAAGATACTGAACAAAATCCATACATGTGCAGACACTCAAGGAGGGCGGTTTGATGCCTGTAGGAAGCATGGATTGGGCAAAAGTTTTTGCTTCGTATAGAATCGATGAATCTTGAAGCAGGTGGACCTCATTATTTTGTGGCAATGGGAACACTGCTTTTGCTCTCCGAGTGTTTCTTTTTGGGGGTATAGACAAGGCTGTTCTGGCTTAGCTGGGCCACTCGGTAGGGGAAGAGCAGGTGCTGCTGGGTGGCAGGAAGCAGGCTTCAGGCGAGGGTCTTTCCAGGTCACTCAGCCCTGGGCTCTAATCTCAGCCCCACCCTTCCCCTTCTTGCTGGTTGATTACTTAGGGGATGAAAGGAGAGAAAGCCTGAAAGTCACAAAAGACAGAGGCCAGGTTAAATGCTCTTTTCCGCCCTCCATCTTTACATAATTCAAACTCAAACTAGTTTATTTTTCTTCTTTTTCCTTAGGATTCATGCTGTAAGTGACAGCATCCCTCATGCATGTAATAGAGAACTTTATATGCACAGAGCCCCCTACGAATCTTTAAGGAAATTGTCATGTAGTCAAAGGTTTCCTTTCGAATGATTCTGTTGAGTAAGATGGCTCAAAGGTAACGGAGTCTTTGCCCCACGTTTCAGCAGTTAGCACACTCATCTGAACGCACTGCTGTGGACGCCAGGCTGGGAGGACAGCACGAGCTGGGAGCTGCAGTCACGCATGCTCCTTTCTTGGACGTACTCGCTGTAGCACCATAGCAGGTAAACGCAGTTCATGTGCTTGAAAGATGAATTATGTTCGCCATATATAAAAACAGGGGTATACAACTTTCACCCTGGGTGTGAATCACTATCCATCAAGGTTCCTGGACTCCTGGGTCCACAGAGAAAAGTACAAAAGGCCAGACCACACACATGGTCTTCCCAACTGGAGGCTGTCAAGCTCAGGCTTGGCTAATCGCCAAGGAAAACTGCAGTGCAAAGGTGAGTGAGCTCCGAGGAGACAGCTCCAGCCAGCATCTCTGGTCTTAATTCCCTGAGTTAAAGCAAGAGCAGCGGGCTCACCCGCCCGGGTGAAGAAGGTGTGGGCTCTTCCAGCGTGTCCGTAGTGAGTCACTTCAGTCGTATCTGACGTTGTGCAACCCCATGGACTGCAGCCCGCCAGGTTCCCCTGTCCGTGGGGATTCTCCAGGCAAGAGTACTGGAGTGGTCTGCCGTGTCCTCCTCCAGGGGATCTTCCTGATCTAACCTGTGTCTCTAAATCTCCTGCCTTGGCAGGCAGGTTCTTTTACCAGCAACACCACGTGTCTTCCAGTGCGAGGTCCTGACTCTCCAAGTCTGCAGTCCCAGTCCAGCTCCAGGTGTCGGCACGCAGAAGGAAGGCTGTGTGAGGTCCAGGAGATGTGCCAGGGGAGCCCCCACTCGGTGGCTGATCCACCGAGGACCCACAGGGTGTCTGGGACTCACGGACTACACTCTCTGGTGTCGAATAAACAGGCACACGCCTTGGACCCCACCCAGACCCTTTATTTTCTTTCTAAGGTTTACGGGTTTATTTATTACTTTTGTTGCTGCTCTAGGTCTCCACTGCTGTGCGTGGGCTTTCTCCAGTTGCACGGAGCAGGGAGGACTCACTGTGGTGCTTCTAGCCGCAGCGGCCTCTCGTGTTGCAGAGCACGGGTTCTAGGCACGAAGGCTTAAGTGGTTCAGCGCGCTCAGTAGTTGCAACTTGCAGGCTCAAGCTCACAGACTCAGTAATTGTGGCCCCACAGGCTTAGTTATTCTGTGGCATGGAGAGGGGGAGTCTTCCCTAACCAGGGATCAAACCTGTGTCCCCTGCATTAGGAGGCAGATTCTTAACCACTGGATCACCAAGGAAGTCCTCCACCCAGACCTTTCTGATCATCATTCAGAGGGGCGGGGCCCAGGAATCTGCATTTTGAACTTGCCCCCTGGCTGATCCTAGTTCACGGTCAAGTTTGAAAATCATGGCTCCAGGGACTACTGACCTGATACTCTGTGAACTCTGCCTCTGGTGTGTTGCAGGAGGCAGGATATGAGTTGTCTGGGGACAAGGTCTACAGAGGATCAACGCTTCCTGAGCATTTTAGATATGGAACAGCAACTAAAGCAGATATTTGCTGCTAAAGTTTAAGACTGCTGCTAAGTTTAAGATGAGAATACAATATAATTATGAAGTATCTGAAGTGAAGGTCGCTCAGCTGTGTCTAAGTATCTGCGACCCCACAGGCTGTAGCCTACCAGGTTACTCTGTCCATGGAATTTTCCAGGCAAGAATACTGGAGTGGGTTGCCATTTCCTCCTCCAGGGGATCTTCCCAACCCAGGGACTGAACCTGAGTCTCCCACATTGCCGGCAGATTCTTCAGCTTCTGAGCCACCATGGAGGCAAGCTGGGAGGTGAAAATTGTGGCCAGCAAGCAGGCATCACCACGTCTGTTTCAGGACTATTATTAGCAAGTGGAATCAGGGTCATCACATTTAATCGGGACAGTGTTACCAGAGAAACAAGAAGGTACATGAAGCAGAGGCGGTCTGCATGCCTTTAAGTAAAGAGACGCATTCATCCCTTTACTGAGAATTCACATTTCTTCTACCGGTGAGAATTAGGAGACTGTTGAAGGGACCCAAGAGGGAGAAGGACGTGACCTCGGGGGGCTGGAATAGAAAGCGGGTATTTGGATTCCAGGGTAAACAGGGGAGAGAAGCACTTGTATTCGATCATTAACTGGGTTTCTGGTTTTACCATGAATTGACAAGTGGGACTAATATGGAAAATCAGTTTCATTTATTTATTTACATTTTTAGAGTCAGTTGAGGGAGTGTCTGGGAATTTAGTTTAGTTGAGCTTCTGGATTTGTGAATGTGAAGACGTGACGCAAGCAGAGATATTAAAGGCAGACACGGAGCTGTGAAGCCCAGAGAGACACAGGCAGGAGAGAGACAGGAGCCATCCCTGTGAGAGACGGAGTCATGAGAGCATGTAAACTCCTCGAAGGAGACAGAAAATACTCTCTTGGGAATCATCAACATTTACAGAATGGAAGTAAGTTAGCTTGTCAGTCAATCCCCATCTCTACCATGATATTTACATGAGGCAAAATACAATCCCTGGGAAAGAGATGGGCTTAACAGCTGATAAAAATAGGAGACTTTTGACATACATTCTCAAATTCACCAGATCACATCAGAATGTCTGTAAAGTTGGATTTTAGCCAAACAAATAAGATTGTTTTCAGCAACCATAAATGGGTCTGATAATTGTTTGTGCCTGGCTTCAGCTCTCTACTGGAGGTTTGCTGGAGAAGCCCGGGCTTCATGTGCAGTGGCAACCTGATCTCTATAGCATCAATATTCGTAAGCAGAGGTTTCTGTTTTTTATTTTTCCATTAACTGATTCCATCCAGTAGTTTTGCTTACTCTCATTCTTATTCACTTTAAGTTGATAGATACTAATCAACAAAATAAGTTACTAGAAGCATATAGTGTTACTGTTAAGTGTTTTTATCTAAATATCTAGAATCTGGATATGGGCATTGAATTGAAATTACCATATCTGAAATTTGTGAACACACTTCACTGGTTCCTTTTGAGAAGAAAAAAAATACCAATCAACTCACAATAAGATATCAATATTTAAGGAAATTCTAAAGTTTCCTATTTATAAATGTCTGTCATCCCATGAAGATGAAAGAACCAGTTAAATCTTTGAAAAAGAAAAAAAGAAAACAGTGAGATTCCCTAAATAAGAGCCTGCATTTTTTTTTCTTCCTAATAAAACCCTGGATGAGGAAACATTTATCAAATCTACAAAAATTTACACCAAAGGTGAAGCTGACACAAGAAATGGAGCACCAGGAGCCTGGCGGAGTTCATTCTTATTTTTCTAAACGTCTGCCCAGGAGGTGAACAAACACAGATGTAAATTAAGCTCTTTCTGTATGGGTCAAAATACCCTTGTCAAATAACCTTTACTAGTAACACTTTGGCTTAGACCAGACAGATTTCATTGTTATGTCTGGGGATTCTGCCTGGAGAAAAGAAGGAGAGAAATAAAAGGAAGCTTCCTTATTGATTAGTTCATCTCCTTTTTCTGCTGATTTAAAGGTTCACTTTCAGAGTCATCTTGGGCACACGGGGTCTCCCACAAATCTCTGGGGGTGAAGGCCAACCAACAAGCTACAGAAGACGCTCCTGACACAGGTGGCCTGGGGAAATTGAAGGGACCAAGGCATCCCCCCCTCCCCCTGCACACGTTATGTAAATATGTCTGAGGGCAAAGAGGTTGGCTGTCATCCGTGTGTCACCCAGAACGTAATGTATGGCAGCCTCCATGAGATAAAGATCTCTGCTTCTCAGAAGTCTGGGCAACACCATAAATCTCACCTGACATGTTTCACACTTAATTTATTCCACAATAGGGCTAGATCCTTTTCAAGGAGCAGGGGGAAAAAAATCATGTATTTTACAGACTGGCCACAAATCAGTCTCTCCCCCACATCACTCCGATCAGCAATCTTTTAGTAATTGGGTTCCCGGAAAGGCTTGTGGAAATGAGTGACATGATGATAAGGATCAGGGTCTACTGTCTGGGATTACGACTTTATCCATCTTGCTAGGATGTGACTTAGGGGGATGGAAAAGGACCCTCAGTGAATGCAGTCACGACCCACCCACACAAAGATGCACCTACGAGCACATCATATGATGCGCTGTGGCTTTTCCCCCTGCTGTAAAATGACATCTCAGAATATGCACGGAAATTGCAGAGAGTGCTTCCATTTTCTTAAGGGAAATAACAGTGAGAGGATCTTTAAAAATCTGCAATAAAACTTCAAAGATCTTACGGGTGTGTGCCTGATTAAAATATTAGTCACGAGGCTAAATGGCAAAGAATGTAGTTTTTACAAAAATAGTCTTTAACCAAGGTAACATTACCGATCAAAGTCGCCAGGTAGTCAGTGGTAGACAGAGCGTCACAGTAACATAGGTGAAACAGGTTTCTAAACACTTTTTCTTTTAATATTATAGTTTCCACAGATAGAGGAAAACCTCAATTTTCTGCACTAACCTTCCACTGAAGGCTTTCAAATGACACAGAAAAGATGACGCTATGACTGTTGAGGTTACATATTCCTTACCATCTGCTAAAGCTGCATTAATACCATGATAAATAAAAACAAATATTCTAACACATCTAGAAACGTCGATTTATACAACATGAGCATATGGATAACATACAAGAAATAACAAGTATCTTTTCTAACGAATCAAGGACATTTACCAATAATTTAGAAAAGTCAGTTGGGACTCTAATGTTCTCAGTGTAGCCAGTTGATTAGATGGCTCCTGAAATATGCTCAGGGCCTCAATATCTGTGATTGATGAGTTCAGAAGTCTGCTAAATATGGTGGTGGTAATTCTGCACAGAAAGACCTTCAGCTCTTGTTGTGGAAATGGGACTGGTGTCTTTGACACAAGGCTGCAAAACAGTCATCCTTGCCTTGATTGCGTGCTTACCACTTAACCCTCCCTTGATCTTAGCCAAAAGGCCGAGAAGCGGTACCACTTAAACTTCAAAACAAGTTTTTTTTGAGGTTCACAGCTCTGTTCCTCTTCATCACAAACTCCATGGATGTGTCAGCTGAGGGTCAGCGTACTCCACAAAGTCACTGCAATGGAGCCCCAAGCGCCCGGGGGCATCTATCACACAATGCAGATTCCATGAGGCGAGGTAACAGAGGCTTCAGCACTCGCCACAGTGGAGATAAAAATACGTGGTGGGGGCGGGGCAGCAATGAGAAAAGCGAGACATGGTGACGTGACCTTCTGGCCTGTGGTGGCTCAATGGTGTAACCCCCCAAACTTCGTGCCCACCCAGAACTAGAAAGTCAGAATATGCCCTTTTTTTAAAATAAGATCTTTGTGGATGTAATCAGTTAAGATGATGAGGTCCTGCTGCATTGGCGGGGGGGTGGGAGGGTGTACAATGGCTGGTGTCCTTAAAGAAGAGAAAGGGACACACAGAAACCCAGGCAGAGAGAAAACCTCATGAAGATGGAGGCAGAGACCTGGGCACTGTGTCCACAAGCCAAGGAATGCCAGCTGCTGGCAACCCCAGGAGCTGGGAGAGACCTGGAACAGATATTTCTCAGAGCCTGGAGAGGGATCCGACCTGCAGACACCTGATCGCAGACGCTGGCGGACAGAACTGTGAAGGATACGTGTCTACGGTCTGAAGCCACGCCTTGCGGGGGAGTTTGTCATGGCAACCCCAGGAGGCTCACACACAGCGGGACAGTATTTGCTAAATCACAGAACACCCCCTCCCCGGAAAATCAACACAGACGGTTGGGGTGGAAAAGTTTCAAAGGCACTTTGCAACTTGAAAACGGCTATGTAAGCATCAGGCGTGCTTGCTGATGCGAGAAGAGAGAGCAGAGAAGCGTGGATGAGGACAAGAACCAGGGCCTCAGGAAGACAGGAAAGACCTGGAAAGAGGAAAGGGGTGTTCCAGGTGAGGAAACCGCGTGAGCAAAGACAGACATGGGGAAACGCAGATGTCATTTCAGATGAATCAGATGTAGTTTAAAAAACCCACAAAACTAGTATTACAAGTTACAACTCCTCCACCGCTTTTCTAATCTGTAAATGCTGAACCAAGGAACACGCGCATTAATTCCCAGAGCTGCTGGAACCAATAGCCACTGTGGAGTCAGGCATCCCTGCTTGCCATCCTGGCTTCTTCCACCTTCTGGAGGCTCCAGGCTACATCCCTTCAATCCCTGGCTCTCTCAACTCTCCCTCTCCCCATGCTTGTAAGCACACTTGCCACTGGGCTTGGAACTCAACAGATAATCCAGGAGGATCTTCTCCTCTCAAGACCGCTGACTTAACTACACATGCAAAGATCCTTTTCCAAATCAGATCCCATCTGTAGGCCCCAGGGGTGAGCAGCAGGGCTCGTCCTGTGGGACGGGGACACTCTCCCACCCACCACGCTTCTTGTGTGTTTGGAAAGAGAGGGAGGCTGAAACACAGACACGTCGCCTAGGTAAAAGTGACATCAGCAGCTTGATCTGCGCGAATCATCAACGGGACACTTGCCCGAGATCCCCGAAGACCACTTCATGCCAGAAAACGGCAAGATCAGAACAATGTTCAGACAAAGACTTTCTGAGCAGATACCAAAGGAGATCCAATATGTGTCATATCAGTTCAGTTCAGTCGCTCAGTCGTGTCCAACTCTGCGATCCCATGGACCGCAGCACGCCAGGCCTCCCTGTCCATCACCAGCTCCCAGAGTCCACCCAAACTCACGTCCATTGAGTCATCCAACCGTCTCATCCTCTGTCGTCCCCTTCTCCTCTGGCCCTCAATCTTTCCCAGCATGAGGGTCTTTTCAAATGAGTCAGCTCTTCGTATCAGGTGGCCAAAGTATTGGAATTTTAGCTTCAACATGAGTCCTTCCAATGAACACCCAGGACTGATCTTCTGGTGTTATAGGACGTGTCAATTATTTGACAGCTATTACTGCTGACCTCTGTTTTCATGAATTTAAGTTTTATTATTTCAGGTTGCTTTACTATCTCTTGATCAATTCTCTTTTCTCACATTAAAGTGTAGGGACTTCAAAATACTATTTCTTTTAAAGTTTAGGAATCACCCTCAAGAAATTCAGCTTTCCTAAGAGCCAACATCTTTTGACAAATCATAATTCCTCCTTCCTTCAAGATTCTTAATTTTAAAAGCCAAATTAGATGCTCTTCCGGATTTAATGCTTATCCATCATTTAAATCACCAGAAGTTTAAGAGCAATCCCTAAAACAGGTAACCCCATATACAGTTTATAATTTGCTAAAACAAATAACAACAATTAAAAAAAAATCCCACACAACTCACAGCTTATTTAATTCAAATTCATGCTCACGAACGAGACCTTGTTAATATTTCATGCACAGTCTCTTCCCATTGACTTTAAAATATTTCTGTAACAGAGCCTGGAAAATACATCACGCTCCTATGAGTAACGAAAAATTCAAATGTGTTTAGGGAAGAGCTTCGGCTATAATTTAAATAATGTTGCTTAAACATTTCTAAAAGACCTCTGAGCCACTGCTCCAAATGAGATTCAGAAGCCTGGTTGGGGCTCCTGCAGTCGGATGTGTGGGTCCTGGGGGCGGGCGGCTGGAGTCAACATCATCACCAGCAGTGATGATCACCCTTCCTGTGAGAGGTGGTACGCTTCCACCAACAAAACGAGGTGAACGAGTCAGGGAGGAACAAGTGGTGACAGGAGGGACTCTAGCACGTCTGTCTGGGCAAAGAAGAAATGACGACCAAGCCCACGCCCCCCAAGCCATCGAGGTCTCCTTGGGGATCAACTCGGTCATCAGAGAGCTATTCAGGATTGCTCATCCTACGATCCAAAATAGACCCCTGCCTGCTGATTTTAAGCCAATTAGCTCTTTGTTACAACTTCTGAATTACAAGACGCAGAAATGTGCTGCTTTCCTTGAAAACGCAGTGCCTCAGCACTGAAGTATACGCAGCGACATCTGATGACTGGAATGGCATATGGTTTGACATACTGCCACAAATTACAGAGACTCTATGCTTCAACATGCGAATAGTCCTCAGGGAGTCCTTGGGCTAAGACTCATCAGTACATCTCAGTGAAATGAAAGACTTTCATAAAACCACAAAATTGACTCCAATTATGGAAAATTCTGCTTTAAAGTATAAAGGTGCTTTTGCAGGAAATTTTGTGATTCCACAGGGTCTTAGCTATGTGGCAATTAATCAATGGGCTTTCTCTGCTTTGCTTTATTGCTCTCAGAGCTCAGTGATATAATTGTAGTCATTCAAACTCTTCATTGCTTTTACCCAGATTTTCTTAAAACAACTGAAATTTTATTAAGTGCTTGTGTAATACTTTTTGAATGCAAACATAAGCTAATTAGCAAGCAAAATATTATTACAAAGCTTGGTACCAGTCAGTTTAATGCAATTAGCATTTACTGAACATCTAGTATATCCCCAAGATACAATGCAAACAGACTTACAAGGCAGGTCAGGAAGGTCAGGTGTATAGTTACTGAAGATGAAACTTGCAGAAAAATAATTTTTCAACTAAATCCTATGAATTCAATAAATTATTTTTTTAAATCATCAAATAATTCATTTATTCATCAAATATGTATTGATGTCTTTTACATTCCAGACACTTTCCCAGGCACTGGGGATATGAAAGAATACAGAAATAAAGATAGTTGCTTAATAGAACATCCATCAACAGAATAATGGAGAAAGAAGATGTGGTACATATACACAATGGAATATCACTCAGCCACGAAAAGAATGAAATAACGCCATTTGCAGGAATATGGTGGACCTACTGAGTGAAGGAAGTCAGAAAAAGACAAATATCATATAATGAACTTATTTACCAAACAGAAAGACAGACTCACAGACCCAGAAAACAAACTATGGTCATCAAAGCAGAAAAGGGCAGAGGTTAAGTTAGGAATTTGGGATTAGCAGAGAGATAAGCAACAAGGTCCTACAGTAGAGCAGAGTGAAGTATACTCAGTAGCTTGGAATAACCTATAATGGAGAAGAATCTGGAAAAGAATACATGTGTATATATACATGTATTATATATAGATATACACACACACGTAAATACACTTATGTGAAACTGAATCACTTTATCACACACTTGAAACTAACACAACACTGTAAATGAACTATACCTCAATATTTCTTTTTCTGACGCAAAACGTTTTCTTGAAATGAAAAGTTTCCTAACATTCTAATGGTATTTTGTTAAGCAGGTAGCTTTGTTTCTATGTTCCATAATAAATTCTTAATATAAAGAAAATATAGATTGAAAATCTAAACACAGGACTAAAAGATTGTCACCGCTATAAAAATTTTAAAGGCTAAATCGCTCAAATTCAAAGATTAGTTAATAAGTTCTGAGAATATCCATTCATTACATCGTATCATCCACTGGCTTCCTCCCCACATCCGAGCCACCGCACTGGAACTTCTCCCCAGGTGTTCCTGCCTAACCACCCTGTCCAGGCACACTTCCTGTTGACCCCGACCTCTCCTTCCCTCTTGGTTTCCGTGATACTTTCCTTTCCTACTAATATCTTTCTCCCTCTTCTCCACGTTCAATTATCAGATACACATTTTCCAAAATATGACTGTTTCTAAAAACAACCAACCTCCCAGCATCATTTTCAGCATCTCCTGAGGGTTTCCATTCAAAAACCTCCAATTCAAAATACCTAAAACTGAGTCATTTTTCCTTCCAAACTGCCTTCTTCTCTAGCATTTCCCTTCTTGGTTGGCCTGTGACAACCTTCCATCGGTCAACAGGGTGAGACCCTCAGAGTCATTTCCAGTCCAGTACTACTGTAAGCAAGTTATAGCATACACATTTGTTAATTTCTCTTTTCCTTACTTGGCCGTGATATATCTGGGGTCTCTGACTCACCAATGCCTGGGCTGTGGCATACGGCAGCACCTCAGTAACCGCTGGTTGAGATGAACTGGAATACACTGGGAGGGAGAGAATGGCTAGGGACCTCACCCCCTAAAAGGTTGTTTGTACTACAGCCCGAACATGGGGGCAAGTCTGGAGGCTGCGGATTCAGAAGTGGAAGAATTCACTACAGATGGGAGCTGGAGTGGAGGCTAAGTGGGATGTGTAGCTAAGTAGGGAAAGATGTATAGAACTGGCCCTTGAGAAGAAGGCAGGAAGGTATTTCTAGCTTGAGTGTGAGGGGCTTCCTCTGGGGGTGCATACAGAGCTGCAGGAAAACAGTGAGTGGACTGAAATAAAGCACTTGCCTAGAGGTTTTGCAGAGAAGAGCTGGGCACATGAGCCTTGGAGCAAGTGACGGACCCACTAAGAGAAGCCCAACATGAGCCTGGCCTCAGGGGTGTAACGGGTTTAAACAGATCAGAGTTGGTCCGTGAAGGATTTGAAGCATGAAGCGTGCTTTACAAACCTGGTTAGGGAATGAAGAGGGACCTGAAAACAACGTTCCTAGGTAGACACGCTTCAGGAAAACTAATTTCACACTAACAACTATTGGAAAAGACCCCGATGCTGGGAAAGATTGAGGGCAAGAGGAGAAGGGGACGACAGAGGGGATGACGTGTTTGGATGGCATCACTGACTCGGTGGACATGAGTTGGAGCAAACTCCAGAAGATAGGGAAGGACACAGAGGCCTGGCGTCCTGCAGTTCATGGGGTCGCGAAGAGTCGGACACGACTGAGCGACTGAACTGAACTGAACTGAAACTCAGGTGTCCAACCGGATTTTGAAAATATCCCGAAGTTCACAGCAGACTTTCTGTGTTAAATCCAGCTCTCTTTTGCTCATTTTGCTACAAATCTGGCATGCAAGCTCAGTCACTCAGTCACATCCCACTCTCTGCGACCCCATGGACTGTAGACAGTCAGTCTGTATAGTCAGTCCTGTGTCCATGGGCCTGGAAAAGTACATAGTTTAGAATTTCCAACCACAGAAAAGTTGTATTTTCTCTTTCTGGTATATAGACCTGGTGTGCCTGCGTGCTAAGTCACTTCAGTCGTGTCTGACTCTTTTCAACTCCATGGAGAGGGTTGCCATTTCTTCCTCTAGGGGATCTTCCCAGTCCTGGGATCAACTTGAGTCTCCTGCATCTCCTGGATTGGCAGGTGGATTCTTTACCACTGTGCCCCCTGGGACGTCCCAAGTTACAAATCTGGAAACATTATGGAAAGAATTCTACTGCATGCTTCACCACCCACATTCTGAAGATGCCTAGTCTTATCAGGCATAAAGGAAACAGCTTAGGGAAGAAAAAGCTTGTGGGTTGTTCACCCAGTATCAATGATCAAAACTCTACAATACCAAAATCTTGAAGGGTTGCCCTTCAGACCTTCGGTCCATGAGTGCTCAGTTCTGTGAACTCACCCGGCCCGCGTAGTGCATAACGGTGAAAGCTGAGCCTTGGTCTCGGAGGGCAAGGTTCCCATTTCCATCCTTCACAGGGGAGTAGACCGCATTTGTGTTTGAGGATTCTAGAAGACCCTGGAGCTTTTTGGGAAGACTTGGTTCCACTGACCAAATCATTTGACTTTCTTCATCCAATAAAGAGAGAAATCCAGAAGGCTTCTGAAAGTTAAAAAGACAATTGTTTTTCTTCCCTTCCATCCCTCAATTTGCTATTTTCGTTATTGTTCATACACACCATTTACAGCCTCGTCACCTTAATACGATCACTCAGAACATGAGTCAGTCTTTCAGTACACGTCTAGTTTTGTTCTTCACTGTGTCCCCACCGCCGAGGAAACCCCTGATGTAATGTTGGCCCTCAGTAGTATTTTTTGATCAGGGATTAATAAATAAATAAAACAGTGTGCTTTAACATCCTGAAAACATGGGCGTTGCTCAAATACATATTCTCATCTTAAGAAAAATAGAATTTCCAACCACAGACAAGTTGTATTTTTTTCTTTCTCGTATATAGACCTATACGTCTGCCCGCGTGCTAAGTCATTTCAGTCGTGTCTGACTCTTTTCAACTCCATGGACTGTAGCCTGCCAGGCTCCACGAAACATGGAATTTTTCAGGCAAGAATACTGGATTGGGTTGCCATGCCCTCCTCCAGGGCATCTTCCTGATGCAGGGATCGAACCTGCGTCTCTTAATTCTCCTGCATTGGCAGGCGGGTTCTTTACCACTAGTGCCACCTGGGAAGCCCACAGACCTACACATTTATGGGTAAAAATGCAGCTTTCTCTCTGTACTTGGTATGTCTTTTCATTGCCCTTTGCAGAGGGATCAAAGAGAAGTAGCACCAGAATTATCCACTGTCATTTTCAGTTCGTAATGATGAGGGTTCCACTGAGATAACCATTCCAGAGATGACCCCCAAGGATGATAGTAACCAAAGAGATAAATAATTTTGTTCCACTGACCACTGTTTAGCAGTCAAGGACACATCAGCAAGTGTGGAGGAGGGCAGTGGTACCCAAGGGTTTCCACTTATGCTTAAGTATATGTTATTGTCAACCCATTTTTAAATGAAGAGTTAAACTATATATTATGTGCATCATTGTGAGAGGGGGCTTTCTGGAAGAGAAGAACTTCTGTAATTAAATCACAGAACACTGACAAGTTAATAACAGAAAGGAGACCATTCTGCATGTTATTAATAGGAAAATGAATAAAATAAAATAATTTATAAGCACACAGTTAAAAAATAAAGGGCAGAAAACCATATATTACTCTTTCTAATAGCGAAATGGCATTCATTTTAAACAATGTTCAAGTGTTTTAAAAATATTATTTGCAAATCTGTATAATGCCTTATGTTAGTAGACAGAGATTGCTGTTTATATGAGAGATTTTCATTTTTATGATGGTGACATGGAGGCAAAGATTCTTGCTTTATAAGGTACAAACAATAAAGATAAGCATAAACACTCACAGAGGTACTAAGATTATATGGCATGTATGTATACACATTTTTTTTCCTGCCAAAGTTTTCCATATTCAGACTTAGAAATTTGGAGATAAACAAGATTTTTAGAATTTATTTTATGATCTTGCTAGTCTGGAAGTGAAAGTCACTCAGTTGTGTCTGACTCTTTGCAATCCCATGGACTGTAGCCCACCAGGCTTCTCTGTCATGGAATTCTCCAGGCCACAATACTGGAGTGGGTAGCCATTCCTTTCTCCAGGGGATATTCCCAACCCAGGAATGGAACCCAGGTCTCCTGCATTGCAGGCAGATTCTTTACCAACTGAGCCACCAGGGAAGCCCAGGAATACTGGAGTGGGTAGGCTATCCCTTCTCCAGTGGATCTTCCTGACCCAGGAATTGAACCGGGGTCTCCTGCATTGCAGGCGGATTCTTTACCAGATGAGCTACCAGGGAAGCCCTGTCGCTCTTAGTACTATTTATAAAATATTATATTTGTAAATGGGTATTGTAACTATTCCAAAAGGAGAGTTTTAGTGATATAACCGCTGTTGAATATGTTTATAACAAAATGATCTGATTATTTCTTGTTCTTTCAATCAATTGGTAATCCTTCAAGCACCCTTTCAGAGAAAGGCTGTATGCTCCTCAACTGACCCTGAATGATTATAAATGAATTAGAAATCATTAAGTTTCTTATAAATTTTCTTAAAAGAAAATTCTTTGTCTCCAGTACTTTGAAATGCATGCATCCTGTAAAGTATCTAATTATATTATATGAATACCTGGAAAAAGAAATCCAAAACTCCAGTCTGGTTACCAAGAGAATAAGCCGTTTCCATGGTAACTCCCTCTTGCACACATTCTGCTTGCTCCTGTAGAAAGAGCACTTCATTGATGTACTGGTGCATCTTCTCGTTGGTCATGTTGACACAGAGCTATTGTGGGGAACAAGGAAATAATTCACAAGGTGATTCAGCATGCACATGCGTTGTTCCAGGACACAGTTCAGACGGGCCAAGTGGTGACTCAAGAACGGTCAACACCAATTAGCGCATCCAGTCGGCCCTGAGAAGCCAAAGTGTAGGGAGCTTCACCGGACGTTGTTGACTTCACATGGTCTGATTATACAATTGAAAGTATGTTAAAAACAACAAGAAGTATAATTACAACATTAACTTACAAACTTGGGGTCTAAAATACACTTCAGTATTTAAAATATATATTTTTAAATGAAGTTATATTTGGGCCCATGTCAACAAGTGAAGATAAAAGCTCCATTTTAGAGAAAGGGGGAACAATTTTTGCCTCCTCATTTCTGTTGTAAAAAAAAAATCCAGGGTTAAAAATGATGGTCTGGGGTGACTGCCCTTGTTTCCAGCAGCGTTTCTTGCACCCCTGCTTCACTATAAAAAATGGTTTCAGTAAATTTGATGAATGTCTATAGACTGAATAAGCTTCCCTATTGCTTCAAGTACGAAATAAGACGTTTAAAAAAATTAACAAGAAAGAGGGAAAACTGCTATTAATATCTCCTTTATTCACAATTAAATAGCTTGAAATAAAGAAATATTTTTAAAAAGTGTGTCTGTCTGAACATCCCCTGGATTGTCCCAACCCTGGCTGACTCCCGAAAGCAGCAGGTGGACCCTGGTCTGAGAACCCAGGAAGCTGAGTGGCCAGGGGCCTGGAGAGACCAGTGAGTACTGGGACCTGGTTCGGGCTCTTTAGCTGTGGCCCTGCAAGAGGGGACAGAGGGAGGCATATGCTCGTGGGTAACTGTGTGCCTGGCCTCATCCTTGTATGTAATTAATTAAACAAGGCTTTTTACAAGCCCCTCCCCAAAGAGCTACAAATAAAATAAGAATGACGCCACACTGCTGCTGTCTTGGAAGTCATTTTAAAGTTGGAATAGCTTGAGAGAATTTGTCCAGACTTGGAACATCACCTCTTCCTTCTACCACTCCATCCGGGATCTCTGAAATTTCTTGAATCTTCTGCTTTCTCTCTGACTTGGCCAGTAGATAACCAGAGCCGTTTCTCTCTTCCTCTAGATGACTGCATCTCATGAGATATATGCAAAGCTGGAAGGGTTTTAAATTTAAAGCTGTTTCCTAAATTAACTCACAACTTTGCAGATCAATTCTCTGAATATAAAAATATTAAAAATATAGTTGCTTTGAGAACGTACCATATAGAACGAAGTTTCCACTCTTGGTTGTTAAGGCAAAACATTTTGAATACAGATACAGACCCATAAATCTGCACAAGAGAGCTGGGAAAGGAAGGCATGGGATTCAGAATTTAAATAGCATCTGAGACATATTTCTTTCCTGATACAATTGTGACGTGAAAGTCACTCAGTCATGTCCGGCTCTTTGGATTCTCCAGGCCAGAATACTGGAGTGGGTAGCCTTTCCCTTCTCCAGGGGATCTTCCCAACCCAGAGATCGAACCCAGGTCTCCTGCATTGCAGGTGGATTCTTTACAATCTGAGTCACCAACGAAGCCCCAGAATACTGGAGTGGGTAACCTATGCCTTCTCCAGCAGACCTTCCTGAAATCGAACCGGGGTCTCCTGCATTGCAGGCAGATTCTTTACCAGCTGAGCTACCAGGGAAGTCCCGACTGTAGCTGATACAGTCCAGCACATTCATCCCCCTGACTTGTCCCATCAAAGCTAAGTGATATCAATACATCAAGATCTATGTTTATCTTTTCCATGTGGTATAAATCTCTAGGAATGATTCGGGAAAGACAAATCTTTCGCTGAAAAACTATGCAGCATCTGTCCACAACAGTATCTCATTGTGAAAAGAATATATTTTCTTGTCACTGTCATTATAATCATAAAAGAAAAACAGAAATTTCTGAAAATTGGTGATAAAGTAAAAAACAAAAACAAAAGTACTTCACTTAAAAAAATAATAATTTGAGGTGTTCCTCCAAACTCATAATGTGATAACCTCCTTTTGTCCTGAGATAATTTCTCTACCAAAGATTAATAAGTTCTATAAAAGAAACTTCTTCAATTTGAAGTGATATATTTACAGTAAATGTACAGAAAATAAATGGCTCCATTATGAAATGAAACCATTGGAAAAGATTCACTTTGATTAGATGATATACACAACTGAAATTTTTCAAACTTTTTGACATTAAAATATGCATTGAATCATCTGAGACAACACAAATAGATCCTACATCTCAGCAGTCTGATTTAAAAGTAGTTACAGAAGGTGTGCCTAAATGTTATATATTTGGGGAAATAGATCACCCAAGACTTAAAAGAAACAGCCACGAAAAATAACATGATGTCCATTACTGCATGAAAAAATAAAAAGAAGTCTGATCAAGGATTCTGAAATAAGCCCAGCATTGGCTGATTCTCTGCTGCAGAAGTAACATCCAAATTATACGACACTTATCCTTCCCCTCATTTTGAGATGCTCTAGTTAAAAAGACTTAGGTAGATGTAGACTTCTCAAACATTTAATATAATAATTTTATATAAATTATTTAATATAGATATGTATAAATTATACAATATGCTAGTTCTCTTAGCGTTTTGCATTCAGAATAGACTTCAGCTCTGTTATAAAACTTACTTTTGATGACAACTGACTAAATTATCTTGCTCCTGACTGTTCAGAGCTGACCAGCTCTATATATACACCTTGTTGCCGTGTTTGAACTGACTCAAATGTTTTTATAATAAAACTAGACATTTTAATTGGTTTTGCTTCCTAACATTTTACTGAACTGAATATGGGTTTCAGAGAATCCATCCACTGTTTAGAAAGAATGACGCTACCAAATGTGAATGTGGAGAGCGACGGTCATTAGATAAAGCTGGAAAAAGGGCTTTCAGTCTTTTTTCCCCCTACCTTTTTTTTTCCCCAGGAAGGAAAGTCTAAAATAATCTACCAAACTTTGGGTAACAAAACAAAAAGATTTGGCCTGCGCTTCTAAAGAGAGGAAGCCAAATGAATGCTCTCCTGGTCAAAATGATTCATAAAACATACAGCTTCTGTCCCAAGTGTTACCGTTTTGAAGCTGCAGTGTTGTGTGGGATTCGGTGACAGGGGGTGATTTGTACAATATATCGGAACTTTTAATTGTACATTGTGTTCTTTGTATTCTGGGGAGAAAAAAAATTTATTAAAATCCCAAGGAAAACTCCAGTTAGATACGTACTGCTGAATAGACTGTGATTTTGGACCTGCAGCCTTTTTAACAGGGGTGCTTCCTGAAGCTGAATGTGGGCCTGGATTTCTAACAGCAGTGAGCGATACATTTCAGGAAATCACAGCAAGCACACAGGGTTAGAAGCAGACATTTTTCAAACTCATTTTGAAGTCACGCATACAAACATTTTCACTAGATCAGTTTTCCTTTCCCTATTCTAGATTGTTCATCGCACTCACTGCTTCAGCAAACGGTAAAATATAAAAGAAGTGCGAACAGCATGACTGCAGACCCACCAGGACAGGCAGCTCGGGGGACGGCTGTGGACATGTCGCCCTGAGGCAGGCCCCTTGCTGAAAAGGAAACGCAGGGCACTAAGGGAACGGTGCCCAGAATCAGGACAAGAACCTGCACGCTCCTGGTTTGCCCTCACTGCGCTGTCCCTGTTATGTGCGCATGTGTGTGCGCGTGTTAAACGCCGTCAGAGAGAGACAGAAAGATCTGCAAAGGCAAAGCAGTCCATGTATCTAGAAGCATAAATCTGCATCAGTAATTGAGACTATCACTGACTTCAATGCAAAACAGTCATTATTTTTATTTTTCAACTCCATCCATTGGAACTATGCTTGAGTTTCATTAAATCTCCCAGTATTCCCTGGAGTAGACGTTAATGTAGGTAAAAGGTGGGTTTTCATAAATGATAATGAACAATTATTAAGAACTGTTTAATTAGCATGCACCTTCTCTGATTAAAATACATGCTTTGTACATTAGGTGCCATTGTGGAGCGGTTTAATAATAAAAACCATGCACCCTTTGAAAACACTCTTTCGTAACAGGCCATTATTGCTTATCCAGATGGCCCATCATTTGTACTAATGACAAACTTAATTTCTTGAGTAAATTTTCACCAACTGTTCCCCCTTTATTTTTATTACTCAGTGAAATTTATCTGAAGCAAAAATATAATAAAGCATGACATATGCATCACGGAATTAAAGTGGAGATTAATTAAAGCTGACTCCAGCTGAAGGCAGAGCCCCAGGCGTTAGACGGGGATTCAAAATCCTACTGAACACTGGAATTAACCAGGCTCTTTTAAAAAAAGGCTCATGTCTGGGTCTGACCCCATACCAATTAAATCAGAGTGGGGCCTGGCATTGATAGATTTTAGAAGTTTTCCGGGTGATTTGAACGTGGAGACAGATGATGGCATACACAATCCATTAACTGATTTCCACATCAATTTCCACACACACACATGTGCCTGACGTATATCATACCGTTATACCTTAAAGGACATTTGCTCCTATCCAAAGTGTCCTTTAATGGCAGCGAGGCTCAAGAGGCAGGGGACACGTGTCTACTTACAGCTGATTCATCTCACAGCAGAAACTAACACAGCACTGCCAAGAAACTATCTGTTGTTGATGCTGTTTGAGTTGCTCAGTAGCATTCAACTCTTTTGAGACCCTGTGGGCTGTAGCCCACCAGGCTGCCTTGTCCATGGGATTTCCCAGGCAAGAATAGTGGAATGGATTGCCATTTCCTTCTCCAGGGGATCTCTCCTACTCAGGGTTCAAACCCACTTCTCCTTCATTGGCAGGCAGATTCTTTACTGCTGAGCCACCAGGGAAGCTCAAAGAAAATATACCCCAAATTAAAATAAATTAAAACAACAACAAAAAAGGAAACACCAAAATATCCTTTAGACATCTGGCTCATGAGACATTTGGCCCATCCTATGCCAAAAGTTCCTTGATATTTGCATGCAGGCTCAGTTGGTTAGTCGTATTTGACTCTGATTCTATGGACTATAGTCCACCAGGCTCCTCTTGTCCATGGGTTTATTCAGGCAAGAATGTTAGAGTGGGTGGCCATGCCCTCCTCCAGAGAATCTTCCTGAACCAGGGACTGAACCCATGTCTCTATGTCTCCTGCACCAGTAGGTGGGTTCTTTACCACTAGCGCCACCTGGGCGATCTTCTGGGAAGATTACTGTTTCTTTAAGAAACCAAACACCCTTTCTGTCTCTCTGGATTCTCACTGAGATTTCAAATCAAACTCTGTGTCATAGGTTTTAAGCTAATATAGATGGCAGTTACTTCACAGGCATGGAGACATTATTTTTATACAGATAACAGAAACACTTTCTCTTTCTATCATATTTCTTTTAGGGATTCTGTCACTCAGTGCAACAGGGGTTCAAAAAATAAATTCAACATTTTAATGAGTTTAATTCATGCCTATAATCTCCTTTAACATGAATCGCCAATATTTAGGGGTTGGTCAACAATAAACATATTGGCTAATTTTCTTGCCATATTCAGCATAACAATCTGCTAACGTCAGATTGAAAAACACAAACATGACTGGAATAAAGGTCTTTTTCAAAGCACTCTCCTTATCCAGGATTAAACACAAAGCCTAGAGATACAGGCCACAAAGGAGGCTGAACGCCGAAGAATTGATGTCTTAGAAATGCAGTGTTGGAGAAGACTCTTGAGAGTCCCTTGGACTGCAAAGAGATCAAACCAGTCCACCCTAAAGGAAATCAGTCCTGAATATTCATCAGAAGGACTCATGCTGAAGCTGAAGCTCTAATACTTCAGCTGATGTGAAGAACTGACTCACTGGAAAAGACCTTAATGCTGGGAAAGATTGAGGGCAGGAGGAGAAGAGGGTGAGACGGTTGGATGGCGTCACCGATTCGATGGACATGAGTTTGATCAAACTCCAGAAGATGGTGAAGGACAGGGAAGCCTGGTGGCTGCCGTCCATGAGGTCACAAAGATTCGGACACGGCTGAGCGACTGAACAACAGCAAAGAGACCCTGCAAACATTACCGACTTCAGACACTGGCTAAGGTGCCGGAGAGAGAAAGAGAACAGCACAAAAGTGCCGCTTTGGGGCCCAACAGATGTGCATGTGAATCCCCACGTAGCCCCAGAAAGGCTTCTAAATGTCCCTCAGCTTTCTGAGAAGCTGCTGCAAGAGCTAGTGATCACAGAGAAGGAGCATGTGAGTCACAGGAGCGACTCCAGAAATCGTAGCCACTACTGATTGTTCAGTTCAGTTCAGTCGCTCAGTCCTGCCCGGCTCTTTGCGACCCCATGGATCACAGCACGCCAGGCCTCCCTGTCCATCACCAACTCCCGGAGTTCACTCAAACTCATGTCCACAGAATCGGTGACGCCATCCAGCCATCTCATTCTCTGTTGTCCCCTTCTCCTCCCGCCCCCAACCTTTCCCAGCATCAGAGTCTTTTCCATTGAGTCAACTCGTCGCATGAGGTGGCCGAAGTATTGCAGTTTCAGCTTTAGCGTCAGTCCTTCCAATGAACACCCAGGGTTGATCTCCTTTAGAATGGACTGGTTGGATCTCCTTGCAGTCCAAGGGACTCTCAAGTGTCTTCTTCAGCACCACAGTTCAAAAGCATCGATTCTTCGGTGATCAGCTTTCTTCACAGTCCAACTCTCACATCCATATACATGACCACGGGAAAAACCATAGCCTTGACTAGACGGACCTTTGTTGGCAAAGTAATGTCTCTGCTTTTTAATATGCTATCTAGGTTGGTCATAATTTTCCTTCCAAGGAGTAAGCATCTTTTAATTTCATGGCTGCAATCAGCATCTACAGTGATTTTGGAGCCCAAAAAAATAAAGTCTGACACTGTTTCCACTGTTTCCCCATCTATTTCCCATGAAGTGATGGGACCAGATGCCACGATCTTTGTTTTCTGAATGTTGAGCTTCAAGCCAACCTTTTCACTCTCCTCTTTCACTTTCATCAAGAGGCATTAGCAGAAGGCTAAATGGAACCATGCTGGCAGTCAGCACTCCTGGGGCTTTGCACCTGCAGTTATTGTAAAGCTGAGCTTCTTCCTGGTTCAGTTCAGTTCAGTCGCTCAGTCGTGTCCGACTCTCCGCGACCCCATGAATCACAGCACGCCAGGCCTCCCTGTCCATCACCAACTCCCGGAGTTCACTCAAACTCATGTCCACAGAATCAGTGATGCCATCCAGCCATCTCATTCTCCGTCGTCCCCTTCTCCTCCCGCCCCCAACCTTTCCCAGCATCAGAGTCTTTTCCAGTGAGTCAACTCGTCTCATGAGGTGGCCAAAGTACTGGAGTTTCAGCTTTAGCATCAGTCCCTCCAATGAACATCCAGGATTGATCTCCTTTAGAATGGACTGGTTGGATCTCCTTGCAGTATAAGGGACTCTCAAGAGTCTTCTCCAACACCATAGTTCAAAAGCATCGATTCTTCGGCGATCAGCTTTCTTCACAGTCCAACTCTCACATCCATACATGACCACGGGAAAAACCATTGCCTTGACTAGACGGACCTTGGTCGGCAAAGTAATGTCTCTGCTTTTTAATATACTATCAAGGTTGGTCATAACTTTCCTTCCAAGGAGCAAGCGTCTTTTAATTTCATGGCTGCAATCAGCATCTGCAGTGATTTTGGAGCCCAAAAAAACAAAGTCTGACACTGTTTCCACTGTTTTTCCATCTATTTCCCATGAAGTGATGGGACCAGATGCCATGATCTTTGTTTTCTGAATGTTGAGCTTCAAGCCAACCTTTTCACTCTCCTCTTTCACTTTCATCAAGAGGCTTTTGAGTTCCTCTTCACTTTCTGCCATAAGAGTAGTGTCATCTGCATATCTGAGAATTGTCATCAAAAGAACTCAATTGACTCTAACCTCAAGTGACCTGATACATACTTTCAAATACATTAATTCTTCCTACTACATTTTGTAACACCTCCTCTTAATCACCCTGGGGCAGGCACACCCCAGAGATACTTTGAGTTTAGTTTCAGACCATGGCAGGAACAGGAATATGGCAAAGCTAGTCACATGCATCTTTTCGTTCCCCAGAACCAAACTTCTTGGTGAATGCAGGGGATTCACTGAGAAATGTTACACATACACTACACTGCTCTCTATTAAGTGTGCAACAGCATTATGTCTAAAGAAAAGCATATAATTAAAAACTACTTTACTGCTAAAAATACGCTGAACAGTGTCTGGGCCTTCAGCAAGTCTTAGCAGCAGTATTAATGCTCACCGATCACAGACCATAACAAATATAACAACAACAAACAAGTATGGCGTGTGAGGATTACTAAAACATGACACAAAGACATGAACTGAGCAAATGCTGTTGGAAAGATGGCACCAGGAAACCGTGCTTGATGAAGGGTTGTTCCAAAACTTTAATTTGTAAAAAAATGCCATGTCTGTGAAGCCGAATCAAACAAAGTGCAATATAAGGTCTGCCTTCACTCTGCAAGGAAGAAGATACACCTGCACTCGCTAAAGCACTTACTTAACTTACTTATATTAAACAAATAGATCTGCTGAAAAACTTCACTATGAAAAAAAGAATGGCATATAACATTTATTAAAAGTGTACTGCTTCTGTATTTAATAGAATAAATAATATAAATAAGTAAACAATATTGTATCATAAAAGAAATACAAAAGAAATACATATCCATAAGAAGGTAGCAATTAAAGCTTAGGAAATGTATTATATAATAATAACGAATTTTGACTTTCAAACAATCTTTGAAACGTTCTGGAATCAGATGCTGGTTCTGTGTGTTCTTCCTTGAGTCGCTTAAATTATCTGAACCTTAGTTTCTTTAGCTCTAAAATGGTGATATTGCTTAAGTTAAAAAGTTTTGAGGGGGAAAAAATTCATTAAATGTGCACTTTCCATACTCAAAACTGCTTTCTTCTGCTTCATTTTTTTTTGTTCCCCCCCAAAATGTTTTCAAAACTGTTAACCTGAAGACCTCTAGCCACACTATTTTTAAACATAGACAACAATATTATTATAAGAAGTACATTAAAATAGCATGTCATTAATTAATCTGCTTATTTTTCAATAAAAATCTGAATAGCACTATACTAGGGTTCTGCTATGTAAAAAAATAAATTTCCTCATTCGAATTTTTCCTATATTGTGTTATCAATAGTGTGGTGAGTTCCTGAAAAGATTCCAGAAAATTCAATATTAGAAGAAAATGTTCTCTGAGTTAGACATTTAATGAATGCATGATTTGGGAATTTAAATATGAAACAACTTAACAATATTTCTTGTATTTGTAGATCATTCATTGAGCTGAAAACAGATTATATTCATACCTAATAGTCGATCAGAACATGTGCTATGATTAAATACCACAATGAGGTATCACCCCTCAGCAGCCAGAATGGCCATAATTAAAAGATCTACAAATGCTGGAGGAGATGTGGAGGGAAAGGTACCCTAAAATAGGTTAGAAACAAGGACCCACTGTATAGCATAGGGATTATATTCAATTTCTTGTAATAGCCTATAATGGAAAAGAATCTGAAAGGGAATCTATATATATATATATATATATATAACTGAATCACTTTGCTGTACACCTGAAATCAACAAAACACTGCATAAATTAACTATACTTCAACCAAAAAAATCAAAAGAACAATACATGGGACTTGCCATACTAGGGTGAAAATAGAAGCCTTTTCCTCACTAAGGTTTTCCTAATTCTTCTCCCAAGACATCCACTGAGAATTAGTCCTTCTCACATTTGTAGCCCACCTACTGCGCCATAATGTCCGTACCTTTCCTAGTGCCTAGTGCAGAGTCTGGAACCTGGTACACATACAAAAAACATCTGTTGAGTGAAGGAACCACAGAGCACTCTGACGCAAATGAGCCAGAAAAAACGGACCCTTCGCGGTTCCGGTAAAACGCTTCCTTACACAGCAGAGGCCGCAGCGCTCCCAGCTTTCCGTCTGTAAAATGGAATTACCTGCCTCAAGAGCACGTGCCTGAGCTCAGCTGACGGGCTCAACGGCTGGCTGTTGGTACGCCCTGTGGGCTTCCCTGGTGGCTCAGACAGTAAAGAGTCTGCCTGCAAAGCGCAAGACCGAGGTTCAATCCCTGGCAGGGAAGATTCCCTGGAGAAGGGAATGGCAACCCACTCCAGTATTCTTCCCTGGAGAATCCCATGGATGGAGGAACCTGGTGGGCTATGGTCCGTGAGCTGGCAAAGAGTTGGACGTAACTGAGCAACTAACACTTCCACTTTCTTTCCATATGTCCACTGATTTCTCTCTGTATCATATCTAGGATAGTGATTTCACAACTAGGGATTGCATGGGGTTTTCTAAAGGTTGAGGTTGACAAACTATATAATCTTATTTCATAGAACTTTAGAAGTCCAGGCATTTGGCTTTTTCCAAACCTTTGAACACTTAGCCCAAAGCTGAGTTATTGTTCACCAGGACTTTCCAAGAAATCTCACTCTTTAGAAAAGATTTTGTAAGCAGGGAAATGTTTCAAATCCTTGAAGACTCTTCTGAAATCCGCTTAGACAAAGCCTCGCTTGACGACTGGTCAGCTATTGTTATTTTATCTTCTATAACAGAAGCTTTTACTTTGAACAACTGTGTTATCTTTCCAAATTCTCTGTATTCTTATAGCAAATTGCTGATAAGCAGTTTTACCAGACTCCATGGCTTTAGAAGTTTCATTTCATGTGGCTGCATGCTATGTGTCTAGTGGGAAATTGAGGGAAATTATTGAATGTTAAATCATTAGCTTCCACTTCTTTGTTCTTTATGACTTTGGTGAAGATCTGTAGCCTGCAGAGCTTGGCAATAGCAATAGTTTGGAGAACACATTCTAGCATTTATTAAAATAATATTTATATTACCTTAGAGTTTTCTCATTTATTTTAGGTAGTATGGGCATACCGTAGTTTATTGTGCTTCGCAGCCACTGCCTTTTTTACCAATTGAAACTCTCGAGTAACCTTGGGTCAAGTAAGTCTACGAGCATCAGCTTTTCAACAGCAGTTGCTCAACTCATGCCTCTGTGTCACATTTTGGTAATTCTTGCAATATTTCAAACCTTTTAATTATTATTGTATTTGTTATGGTGATTTGTGATTCACTGATTTTTGGTGTTTCTACAAAGACTTGCTGAAGGCTCAGATGATAGTGCTTTTTAGCAATGAAGTCTTTATTATTAGGGCACAGACATCGCTTTTTCTTTAGATGTTAAGCTACAGCACACTTAATAGACAGAGTGTAGTGCAAACGTTACTTTCATACGCACTGTGAAACAAAGGAAACGCATGTGACCAGCTTTGGCTGGTATTTGCTTTTCTGCTGTGGTCTGGAGCTGAATCAGCGGTATCTCAGAGGGGCACCTGTATATTACGGACGATCTCAACATGCTCAGCAATGAAAAGAATAACCCAATAAACTCCATCTGCAATCAACCGACTTCAACAATTATCAACAATTACCACCTCATGGCCAATTCTGCCTCATCCATTTCCTTATCCATTACCCTCAAAATTAGATTCACTGAAGCAATTCTCAGACATTGTGTCATTTAACTGCAAATATTTGAGTATAATTCTCTAAGCTACAAGGTCTTTACAAAAGTACCTTCACAGTATCTATATCACATATAATTTCTATCAAGGATAATTTTTTAATTTTGTCAAATATCCAGATTTCACATTACATTGATAAACCCATAATTTTTATACTTAAGCAAATCAGGACCCACTGAGTGCCTATATATGTAACTGATTTATATGTCGCTTAGAGCTCTTTTAAGCTGTAAGTCAGCTTCTTCTTTCACATTTTTATTCTTGCGTTTCATATGTTGAAGAAATCAGGTCATTTGTCCTGCACTGTCTCTTACAGTTTAGATTTTGTAGGGCAGACTCTTGTGGTTTAGTTTATCATGCTGTCATCAGCTATCATTTTAAGACTTTTTTTTTTTTTGATGAGGACCATTTTTAAAGTCTTTATGGAATTTGCTACAAATATTGCTTCTGTGTTATATTTTGAACTTTTGGGCCATGAGGCATGTGAGATCTCAGCTCTTGGACCAGGAATCAAACTCACAATCCTGCCTTGGAAGGTGGAGTCTTAACCACTGGACCGCCAGGGAAGGCAGTCCTTCGTCCCCAGTTTCCGTTCATTAGTAGTTAGATCAATACATTTCATTACGCTCAGGAGTTTTCATTTCCTTCCTTCTATCCTCCCTTCCTTGTAAGACACATGATATGCACCTGGTATACTGTCACCCTTCTTTGTAAGCCAGCTGTGATTGGTCCTCATCGCAGAAATGCCCAGATTCTTTACCAGGAGTGGGAACACCGACTTGCTCTAATTCTGTCATTCATTACTCAATCATCTGTAGTGCGATCGCACCAAGTGATACTTATAAATTAACTTGGGGAGAATCCGGATCTTCATAATATCAAGGCTTTCTAATAATGCAGGAGGTCTTTTCATTTTTTCCCTGTAATTAGGCACCTTCCAGAAGCATCTTAGCTCTCACTTAGGCTAGTTACTAACGTTGAGGATGTAAGTGTGTTCTTCTTTGCCTCTGTCTTCTGGTAAACTGCCTTCAGAACATACAAAGCCCTTTGTTTGACACACTGATGTACAACTTGCTACTGTATCAGGCTTTCTCACTGTTTGCGGCCATGTTTTCCTTCGTCCTTTTCAGCTGTCTAAATATTAATAATCTCTGGAGCAAAAATATTTCTGCCTCTCCCTGTCACATCGTGCCTTCAACTGCCTTTGCCCTTCTAACATCAGAGGCACTGAGATGCCTAAGGGCACTAGCATTTCCTGTGAACCGAAACAAACTCTTAGGTAAAGTATCACCGGCTTTCAGCTAGTCTTTGGGAGCTTCTTGAGCATACCGAGGCTGGCGGTCCTAATTTTTGGAGCACTTCTTGGAATCTTCTCAAACTGTCCCTGTCCTAAATATATATCAAGTTTCTTATGGAAAATGCTTTTGGATGAACAACTGTCAAGAAATATATAAATATATATTTTCGTATTCCTGAGCAAGAAGAACCACTAGCAAATTTACTAAAGATTTTTTCTTATGAGCGTACTCTTTAAATTTTAATTGAAATATATCTGCTAGTGACTGGTCACTCAGTTGTGTCTGACTCTTGGTGACCTCATGGACTGCAGCCCACCAGGCTCCTCTGTCCGTGGGATTCTCCAGGCAAGAATACCGGAGTGGGTTGCCATTCTCTTCTCCAGGGGATCTTCCCAACCCAGGGACTGAACCTTGGTCTCCTGCGTTGCAGGCAGATTCTTTACCGTCTGAACCACCAGGAGAGCAAGAGTTTTTCTTATGAGTTTACTCTCTAAATTTCAGTTGAAAGGCATCTGATAAGCATGTTTTACATGCATAAAGTGGTGCCACACCTGACTGCAGCTCTGTGGGGTCTGACATTCTATTGAGAAACCCAAAGGTCAATAAGCTCAAAACAGAACAGAACAGATATTTATAAAGACATTAAAATCCTTCTGGGTTTGGTTCTGAATATACTATTGATCTGGTCAACATTCTGCCGCGAGCTTCCAATGGAATAAGACATGCGTAAGTTCACCATTCTCTCAGCAACTTCAGAATCTAAAATGCATCATTCAAACCAATAGCCTTTAAAACACCTCACTGGCAAATTCAGGAATCTGCTAAATCCACCGTAAGTTGAGACATGAGTCCTCACAAAGAAAATAATTTTATTTTTCAAAATGCCTCTCGGGTACTATTGTGCCCCAGTAATTAAGCAAGCCAGCTAAAACAGCATGGCCAGCCTACCCAGCAAACTAAAATCACATCTTTCAAAATATTCACTGTTTTCTTAATTTAAGTCTCAAAAACTTGGTCTTGAGCTTTTACCCTTAAGTATCTAAAACTTTGGGTATTTAACAGACTTGTTTTTTAGATTTTAAAAAAAGGCCATTCTTTGTTATATAAAAATCTCAGACCGTGTATATGTTGTGAACTATATAATTAAAATATTTAACAGAAGCAAAGAATGATAAGGGACGCACGTAACTGTAGTTAAGACGTTCGTTTTCATGAGAAGATAATATGAATGTTTTGCACATTTCAGCTGCCAGCACAGGCCTGATGTGTGCCCAGGTGTGGGTGCAGAGTGGAGCCGGGGAGCCCAGCCCGTGTGGACACTGCCCACCTGTGATCTTTGCGTGTCACTAACCAGAAGGTGCAGAAACTGTGAGTCTCCTTAGAGACCAGAAGTCCGTCTTATTCTGAGACAAAAGTGTAAGGAATCGTCACGACTGGCGTCCGCATTCACACACGCGGGCTGAGCTGCATTTACCGAGAATCGATCCCACTGGCGTCCGCATTCACACACGCGGGCTGAGCTGCGTCAGTGGAGGCGGCTGCAGGCCTGCGTCTCGCCTGGGACAGCCAGCTGCCAGCTCTTCACTGCCTTCTTCCTACGGGCATCACTGCTTCTCTTAAGAATAAGCAGTAAATAAACAGAACCACAAAGTCCTCCCTTTTGCATGAATCCATGGACACAGAAGAACAAAGGGAGAATGAATCTCTGGTCTCCTTGGTCTTATTTCAGAGGAGAATTTGGGTAGAGTTTTGCAGAGAAATGATTCATGATGACTCACCCTGGATTAAGTGAGTCAGCATGATTAAGAACTAGTCACAGGGCTCTGCATCCCGTTTTTAGGTGCAGAGGTGATTGCAGCTACCCACCATTTCTTACACAAGTGCAGAAAGCTGGAAATGACACCAGAACCGCCGTAACAGGCACCTTGTCTACTCTCACTGCTCTGTGGGTCTACTGCCATCTTGACATTACAGATAAGGAAACCAAAGCTCATTACAGATTCTACATCTTGGCCAAGAGAGCTCTGCTAGAAAAAGTCAGAGAATTTGGTTTCAAACTCATTTTAGTTAATTTCTTATCTGGGGTCACTAACCACCCTAAGCATTGCATACCTGAAATTTTTCATGTAATATAATATAGTGTGGCTTTTCCTTTTTCCACCTGTACCTTTCACAGGTTTATTTTTCCTTCTCTGATGAGGCAAATTTTATTTCTATTTTTAATATTTAATTTTTAGATGTACTTAATTCAATTAAACTATTTGCACTATACTAATAGCATGCCTAAAGAACTGAGTGCCTTTCAAGTCCCCTAAATTGTCAATGGATTAAAAATAATCAATGCCTCTTTAACCTCCTTTTATGAGTTGGCCATTAGTCATATGTATGTATGTGGCAGAAAGCTGAATCTACAAATAAGAGCACTGAGCATGACAGAGTATGTCCATTCCGATTTTTGGCCAGGGTTTTCTAAAGACCTTCACCCTCATTTCAGAGGTGCCCACACTGTCCCTGGCCCAGCTGAAGTGGCATTTCCATAAACACAGCTCCGGTCTTCATCTAATACTGTATTTTAAACAAGCACCTCTGTTTAAAATTAAATGATTAGGCCAGTTTACAAGGTCATATAAAAATGATGACTATGTGAACAAACCAGGGACATTAATTTAAAACAGGGTGGTGAAGTACTTCTTTTAATTATATGTGTGCAAGAAATAATGGGGACAGTCTCTAATCAATTCACAAGAGGTAACTATTAGTTGGAAAAACCATTCAAGTTAATAAAATTTCAAAAGAAATCCACTTACTTGTTCAAATTCATTCTTTTGAAATTCTTCAAATCCGAAGATGTCCAGAATCCCAATGCCCCATGTCTGTGAGCTGAAATGGAACAGAACACAGTGAATGGGCATCCTTAACCCTGCCCACTGACACTCCAGGTCAGAGAAACCTGGCCACTGAGCATGGCATCAATTATCTGAAGTATAAACATGCAAACCTGGTGAAAAACTGAAAATTAGGAGGGAAAAGTGTTCTTTGAATGCGTGGATTCAAACACAGACTCATTAACAAAAATGTGTTTGATATCTAAGTACAAACTGCAACAACAAACGGCTGGTTTAATATATGCTTCTCTGAAACACTTTCTCTGTCATCTCCTTCAGCCAGACTTGCTTCCTCTGAAGGACTCTGCAGCTACCTGTTGAGTGTAAACTTGTACCTTGTCAGGCTACCCCAGCAGCAAGTCAAGCAATTTCTCTGGCACACGTAAGTACAACACATTGATCGCTGAGTTTGGCAATAAGGAGTTCATGATATGAGCCACAGTCAGCTACTGGTCTTGTTTTTGCTAAGAGAACTCTTCAAGAAAATTAGAGATACCAAGGGAACATTTCATGCAAAGACAGGCTCAATAAAGGACAGAAATGATATGGACCTAACAGAAGCAGAAGCTATTAAGAAGAGGTGGCAAGAATACACAGAAGAACTGTACAAAAAAGATCTTCATGATGAAGATAATCACAATGGCGTGATCACTGACCTAGAGCCAGACACCTTGGAATGTCAAGTCAAGTGGGCCTTAGAAAGCATCACTACGAACAAAGCTAGTGGAGGTGACGGAATTCCAGTTAAGCTATTTCAAATCCTGAAACATGATGCTGTGAAAGTGCTGCACTCAATATGCCAGCAAATTTGGAAAGCTCAGCAGTGGCCACAGGACTGGAGAAGGTCAGTCTTCATTCCAATCCCAAAGAAAGGCAATGCCAAAGAATGCTCCAACTACCGCACAATTGCACTCATCTCACATGCTAGTAAAGTCATACTCAAAATTCTCCAAGCCAGGCTTCAGCAATATGTGAACCGTGAACTCCCAGATGTTCAAGCAAGTTTTAGAAAAGGGAGAAGAACCAGAGATCAAATTGCCAACATCCGCTGGATCATGGAGAAAGCAAGAGAGTTCCAGAAAAACATCTATTTCTTCATCATTGACTGTGCCAAAGCCTTTGACTGTGTGGATCACAATAAACTGTGGAAAATTCTGAAAGAGATGGGAATACCAGACCACCTGACCTCCCTCTTGAGAAACCTGTATGGAGGTCAGGAAGCAACAGTTAGAACTGGACGTGGAACAACAGACTGGTTCCAAATAGGAAAAGGAGTACGTCAAGGCTGTATATCGTCACCCTGCTTATTTAACTTATATGCAGAGTACATCATGAGGAACACTGGGCTGGAAGAAGCACAAGCTGGAATCAAGATTGTCGGGAGAAATATCAATAACCTCAGATATGCCGACGACACTACCCTTATGGCAGAAAGTGAAGAGGAACTCAAAAGCCTCTTGATGAAAGTGAAAGAGGTGAGTGAAAAGGTTGGCTTGAAGCTCAACATTCAGAAAACAAAGACCATGGCATCTGGTCCCATCACTTCATGGGAAATAGATTGAAAAACAGTGGAAACAGTGTCAGACTTTATTTTTTGGGGCTCCAAAATCACTGCAGATGCTGACTGCAGCCATGAAATTAAAAGACGCTTACTCCTTGGAAGGAAAGTTATGACCAACGTTGATAGTATATTAAAGAGCAGAGACATTACTGTGCCAACAAAGGTCTGTCTAGTCAAGGCTATGGTGTTTCCCGTGGTCATGAATGGATGTGAGAGGTGGACTGTGAAGAAAGCTGATCGCCGAAGAATTGATGCTTTGGACTGTGGTGCTGGAGAAGACTCTTGAGAGTCCCTTGGACTGCAAGGAGATCCAACCAGTCCATTCTAAAGGAGATCAAGCCTGGGTGTTCATTGGAAGGACTGATGCTAAAGCTGAAACTCCAATACTTTGGCCACCTCATGTGACGAGTTGACTCACTGGAAAAGACTCTGATGCTGGGAGGGATTGGGAGCAGGAGGAGACGGGGACGACAGAGAATGAGATGGCCGGATGGCATCACCCACTCGATGGAGGTGAGTTTGAGTGAACTCCGGGAGTTGGTGATGGACAGGGAGGCCTGGCGTGCTGTGATTCATGGGTTCGCGGAGAGTCGGACATGACTGAGCGACTGAACTGAAGTACAACACGAGTGAACCCCACTAAGCCACACGCATGTTCTTTCACAGATTACACTGAGCCACTCCAAAAGCCACGCTGTTCCTCACAGCGTTCTTGTAAATAAAGACGAACCGTGAAGGTCATGAAATGCGGGTGCAGAATGAACAGGAATCCAAGTAACCGCTTCCTTCTCCCGCGAAGACGATCATCCTCAGAACTCGCTCGTCCTGGACGGTCCAAGCACAGACGCTGGCCGCCTCGCTCTATCAGCCCAGGTGTCCAGTCCTGTGTCCCCTTCACCCACCGCCTCTCCGCGAGCCACCGTCTTTGTGATGCGCACGCACAGAGTGAGTGCGTGAGGAGGGGCCCTTGAGCCAGCCACGACTCCGACACCCTGGATTGTGCGGGGCTGTGGGGGCGGGCCAGGGCCGTGAAGGGGCGGGGCGGGGCGTGGAGGGGCGGGGCCGGGCAGTGTGGGGGCGTGGTGGGGCGGTATGGGGGCCTGGAGGGGCGGGGCGGGGCCGGGCGTGGGGGGCATGGAGGGGCGGGGCCGGGCGGTGTGGGGGCGTGGAGGGGTGTTGCCGGGCGGTGTGTGGGCGTGGAGGGGCGGGGCCTGGCGGTGTGGGGGCGTGGTGGGGCGGTATGGGGGCGTGGAGGGGCGGGGCGGTGTTGGGGCTTGGGGGTGGGGCGGTATGGGGGCGTGGAGGGGCGGGGCCGGGCGGTGTGGGGGCGTGGAGGGGCGGGGCCGTGGAAGGGCGGCGCGGGGGGGCTACCCCTGAGGAGCTTCTTGCAAAGAGAGGCCCGGAAGCTTCTGGAACACTGCCCAGCCCAGCCCTCGCATCAATGTCTCTGTCCAGCGCATCTACAGGGGGATCGCAGTACGGATTTCCACCGGTGGGAGTGACGGCCCCTCACCACGACGGTGTTCCCTGTGCCATCACCAGGCTCCTTGCCGGCGCAGAGCGGGTGGGTTTTGCTTTTGTTGCTTGGCCGTGCCGCATGGCTTGCGGGATCTTAGTTCCTGACCAAGGACTGGCCCTTGCCCCTGCAGTGGAAGTTTCGGGGGAGTCCCGGGGCGGACGCCAGGCTCTTGTTTCTACTCGGCTTGATTTGTCCAAACTGCAGAGCCACCGGGGCCAGCAACGTCCCTTTCTGGGCCTGTGCTGTGCTTGATACTTACGGGCAATCGTGTCACTTGCATGACCATTTTTTTCCTTTAAAACAAGATAAAAGAGTGATTTTGCACTATCCTGTCTGTTTACTGCCGATTGTACAGATGAGCTTCCCAAGTAGGAGGGAGAGCACTGTTAAAGCCCTAATACAAGCATCGCATGGCAGAGTGTGAGTCAGTTAAGGAAGCAGAGAACCATTAACTGGAGGTCTTCAGGTAACTGATTCAGTATTTCAGAAGAAAAAAAACTAAAGCCCTTCCCCCGTGTCCAAATAAACTCTACATGGTTCAGAGAGTCAAACGCTAGAGCAGGAAGCTATAAACACATACAGGAAAACAAATGTGACCATTTTTTCCCCTTGTTTTCGATTCTGCGAAAAGTCAAAGGAAGACATTCAAAAGCATGATTATGCAAATACTAAATTCCTCTGGAGGATAAATAGTATAAATGCAAGTAAATTCTGCTAGACGTCACTGTTGTTTTAAAATGCACTCTCTTTCATTTTAACAGGTCTTTCACACCGTCTTTCGCCCAACCCGCCTCTTCGCACCATCTTTAGTGTGCCCAGAGGGGCGTCTGGGATGAAGCTCGCTCAGTGGGGACCGTGGTGCTGAGGTTCAGGCTGACCTGTCGCTTTGCTGTGTGTGTGTGTGTTTTCCATGTAATGAGCTGCGTCTTTTCCCTTGTAGGAGACTAGTGATGAAGCTTGTCAAATTTTGGAGTTATTCCATCTTCACAAGGATCTTGATTCAAAGACTTTTTAGTTGGATAACTTTGGAAAAGTCATTAATACTTAAATTTTTTGAGCTGCAAGTTTCATCATCTGTAAAACTAAGACAGCAAATTGTATTTATCCAGCTAGACATTTCCTATGATAAGAAGCAAGGTAAAGAAAGTTCTAGGGTAATAGCTGGTACACAGTGTCTCTCCGATCACTGCAAGTTGCTTTAAGAAAAAGTTGTTTAAACATGCTCTAGAAGTAAAGAGGGTGGCTAACAGAAGAAATATAAACGCCAAATCAGCATAGTAAAATGTCAATCTCATGAAAATTGCAAAAGAAATAAAATTTTGAAAAATTACGATGAGAAACATACTCCTGAACACTTTTGTTGGCGGCTGAAATTGGCAGGGCCTTCTTAAAAAATGACTTCCTTACGTGGCTTATAACTTTGAAATATTCATATCATTTGAACCAGGACTTCCACAAGCAAGACCCAATACTAAGACAATGATCAGAAATGCAATTAAAGACAGAGTGATGCCCATTGTTACAGTTAAACAACAAAAAGAATTAACAGATACCCCACTCTAACGACACAATTAACTAAACAACATGCATCCTAGGAGGGATTTAGTGAAACTGTCAAGTTAACAGAAATCAATACATAAATCTGTATAAATAAACCCTATTATATATCTAGAAGACCTAGAAAGAAGTACAGTCTGCCTGAAAAGAGCACCTGGAAATGTCTTCAATGGTAGACCTAGAGATGACCTCTTAACATTTACAGTGTTCTGTGTATGTGAGCGAGCCCAGCCACTCAGTCGTGTCCAAATCTAGAGACCCCATAGACAGTAGCCCACCAGGCTCCCCTGTCCATGGGGTCTTCCAGGCAAGAACACTGGAGTGGGTTGCCATTTCCTCCTCCGGGGATCTTCCTGACCCAGGGTCAAACATGCAGCTCCTGCAGTGTCTCTTGCACCGCAGGTGGATTCTTTACTTCTGAGCCACCAGGCTATTACAATTCTATCATTAGCCTTTGCTGGAAAGATGTGTGATTGAATGCAGAGTGGTCACCTTCTGAGCTGCTGGAGGAAGGGTAACTGTAACCTTCAGGGCAACGGAGCCCAGCAGAGACGGTGCGGACAACGGTCTGGTTTTCCAGGCATGGGAAGTGCAGCAGGGACCCTGGGAGTCAGGAGAGAGCAGGGGTGCGTCCTGACGGCCAGGTGCCGCCCCAGAGCACGGCTGGCGGCTGCCTCCCTGCACCAGGACTGAGCAATCAGGCTCTCAGGTCCGATTCCCCAGACCGGCTCCTGGCTGCCTGGGCAGTGGGGCTCCTACAGCGACAGCCTGCAGTGTAGATGGAAGTCAGGAGAAGGGAGGACAGCCACGAGTGGCCAGACCTCAGCACATCCTCTCCCCCTCCTGTAACAATGCGGGCTTCGTGCAGACAGACAGAGGGCGCCAAGGCAGTCCAGCTGCACGTGGGTGAGCATGGTGTTGATCCTGGTTCCGGTTAGGGAAAGCAAAGTATTAATTAGTCATGTAGAGCAGCATGCGTTTGGTTGAAAGAACACTCCTTTCATTTATTCACACTGCATACATAACCAAATTCCAAACCGCATTTGGTTACCAGATAAAATGTTTAAAAAAGATGGAGAGAAAGGAAGAACTATTTTCAGGGAAAAAAAAATTAATCCAGGTGTAAAGCTTTTTAAGGATTATTTTTGCAACTACTGACAGACAAAATGTATTTGCTTTATTTTTTTTCCAAAATCTATTTCATTATTTATTATTGAGTGAAATTTTGTTGTTCAGTGACTCAGTCATGTCTGACTTTTTGGGACCCCATGAACTGCAGGCTTCCCTGTCCTTCAGTTTCTCCCGGAGCTTGTTCAAATCCACGTCCATCGAGTCGGTGATGCCATCCAACCATCTCATCCTCTGTCGTCCCCTTTTCCTCCTGCCCTCAATCTTTCCCAGCATCAGGGTCTTTTCCAATTAGTTGGCTCTTCGCACCAGGTGGCCAAAGTATCAGAGCATCAGCTTCAGCATCAGTCCTTCCAGTGAATATTCAGAACTGATTTCCTTAAGGACTGACTGGTTTGATCTCTTTGCAGTCCAGGGGACTCTAGAGAGTCTTGTCCAGCACCACAGTTTTGAAAGTGTCAATTCTTCAGTGCTCAGACTTCTTTATGGTCCAACTCTAACGTCTGTACATGATTACTGGAAAAACCATAGCTTTATGTGACTGCTATTGCAATAGCTGCCTTGGCAGGAGGGAGCCAAGGGCCTGCAGCCAGCAAAATGCCGGCTCCGTGCGGCAGTCCGCAGTGCTGTCATTTCACTTATTGATATCTCGACTCGTATTACACAGGCATTTAACTCAACATCCAATTTCTAGCAAGGAGGAGCAGACAGAGGTCATCAGATGAACCGGAATTCAATCCATTAGGCAAGATTAACATATTAATGAGATGATCTGCTTTAGTTCAAATTCTGCCCTAGAAATCTCCTGAGGGTTTTTTTAACGGTTAACAAAAATGCCTACCCCGCATCGACTCTTTAGTAAAACACACCACTTTTGATATCAGACAAAACGCTAAAGGCCAGGGAATCTGTCTGACTTTGATTTGCCTTCCAGGCCTGTGGGTACGAGAAAGGGTAGAGCCTGAATTAAAGAGCAAGTCCTCTTCGGAACACGGATGAACTAAATTTCTTTGGGCAGCGAGGTTGGGGGATCTATCCACATCAGGTTTTGTCCTCAGTCATCTCCAGGCAAGGAGGTGAACTGACAGTTACCTAAGTAATTCAAAGTCAGCTTAGGAAAGAGATGAATGCTGTTTGGGACAAAACCCTTAGATGGAGCCAGAGCTGAATCAGACCCTGTGGCTGATCGCTGACACGTCAGACCCCAGACGGAATAAGAAATACGAACATCCGATCATCATCTGCAGTGTAGAGGGCTGATTCAGAGTTCACCCCCTGCCAGAAAGCTACCAGGGGGTAGCTGGTAGCTACCAGATATCTGGATGTGACCAACATCTTCCAAGGGTTTCCTTGGTGGCACTGGTAAAGAATGGAGATGCAGGAGACGTGGGTTTGATCCCCGGGTCAGGAGGATCCCCTGACACCACTCCAGTCTTCTTGCCTGGAGAATCCCAAGGACAGAGGAGCCTGGTGGGCTAGAGTCCATGGGGTCACAAAGAGTCGGACATGACTGAGCAATGGAACACTGGGGGAACATCTTCGAAAATATCCTGACTAGGAATCACAGAATCCTAGGTCCTGAAAGCAAAACCAAGCCAGAGAGATAAGCCAACACCCTTAATTTGTAAGTAAATGAAATGTGATTATCACAGCTTCAGAGGTTGAACAAATTAAGATTCACAAGACATAAATGTCTCACTGAAGATTTCATTAATGTTAAGTGTCAAGCTTTAGAATAGAAACCCAGATCTCTTGATTTCCAACTCCCTTTAAAAAAAATTAAAACTGAGTTAAAAGATAAAATTGCTGTATTCATAAATTAACTACCATCTTGAATATCCATGAAAATGAGATCTATACAACATCTCGGCCCACTAGTCGAAAGTACAGTAAGAAGTGCTGCTTCATTTTCCACTTACTATGCTTTTCTCTTTTCTCAACCGTTTTACTAAGATTTAATTACATACAATATTGGATAAGCTTAAGGTATACAACCTGTTGACTTGCCATACACAGACTGCAAAATTATCATGCTTTTCTTAATAGGGTTCCTTTTCTCCATAATAATTCTGTCTGAATACAAACCCTTTTTTTTTATGAGGTTCCTTCTATTTAAATTTTAAAGAGCACTTTGGATTATCTTTGCCAGTTAATAGTAGATTTTGAAAATTGTTAAAGTTTGTGATTAGTCTGGCCCCCAGAAGATGATAGAGAAGAATGTTTGGAAGAACTGGGATTAACAGTCATCTCAGAATCCCCCAGACCACCCAGGAAATGGACACCTGTCTTTCTAACAATCACCTTCAAGCATATGTACTCACAACTTGAGGTTCAAAGGAACCGCCATGAAAAATTAACTACATAGTGACTTGTAGCAAGTGGCTATTGTTGGTAACCAACCACCCCAAAACTCACTGACCAAACAAAACAGGAAGTCCTTATTATGGTTCTAGGTCCTTTTGTCAGCGTGGGTGGCCTGATGGGGGTTGGCAGGTCTAAGACAGCGCCCCCTAAGGGCCCTGGGATTGGCCAGCCCTTGGCTGGCTCACAGCATATCTCCCCACCCAACAAGAGCCTGGGCTCACACGCGAGGGGCAACAACAGGGATCTCAGGGGACTCGAGGCCTTAGAGTTGGTGCCTCTTCACTTTGGCTGCATTCTCTTGGCTACAGCAAGACAAAGGGGCAGCTTGGACGCAAAGGCAGAGAGAACAGACCTAACCTCTTGAGAGAGGTGTCAGCACGCTGTTGGACAGGGCAAGGGTGCAGAGATGCGAGCAACTGGGGGCAGTTTTGCCCCCTGCGTCTCCACTTTATTATTAGCTCACTCACCTTTCAAATGGGTAGTCTGAAAGGTGCACCTCGTTCTGCAAAGCACACTGCTGGCTGACAGAGACCCAGACACAAAGAACAGAGGGGCAGAGGACAGGCTTATCCTCAGGGACATGTCCATGGACAGGCATGTTAACTCTAAATTATCATCTTGGGAGGAAATAAAGAAACCATTTATATTTTTTAAAGGTAGCTTTAAAACTATGCTTTTTAAAAAACTCAATTTTCTGACCATTTCAATGTGGGAGATGTTTTTGGGAAAACTCAGGTTTCAAGTCTGACACGTAGGGTTCACCCTCCAAGTCCACTGATTCCTCCTGGCTGTGTGACGAGGGCCACTTACTCAACCTCTCTGAACTCCAGTTTCACTATCTCAAGAGCACGCTCAGCTGCCTCAGTCAAGTCCGACCCTTTATGACCCCAGGGACTATAGCCTGCCAGACTTCTCTGTCCAAGGGATTCTTCAGGCAAGAATACTACAGTGGGTTGCCATTTCCTACTCCAGGGGATCTTCCTGACCCAGGGATCGAACCCGAGTCTCCTGCATTGCAGCCGATTCTTTATTACTGAGCCACCTGGAAAGCGCCTATCTGAAAAGAGGAGACAATAATTCGTTCCACAAGCTAATGTCAATATTAACGGCAATAATCCCTGGCTCAAAGCCTGGCTCATTTATAGGCAATTTCCAATAAAGGATAACCACAATGAATGCACCACACCACCTATTACATCTGCACCCGGGAAAAAGCCAGGTTTGGAAAGTGCATGTTTAATAAGACGGTGTGTCAAGAGAGAAAAGTTAAAAGCTTGGAGCTGACAAAAACTAAACATGTCCTTTTGTTGAAAAGCCCATCGTCCTTCATGAGAAAATGATATTAGAACAAGGCACACCCCATTTAAATTGCAGGGAGGTTTCCTTCCCTGTGTTTTCTTTAGGGAGAGGCAGGGTCACCGAGAGCCACAGAGGGGCATGCTGCTCTCGTCTCTGAACAGCGCTGCCCATTATTTATTCTGGCAGAACTGCCCGTGCGCGCCAGTGACAGGCGCAGAAGAGCTGAATATGTACAGATTTGGTTAACTCTGCCCAGCAGGACAGGTTATCAGGAGGTGGAGCAGAGGCAAGACGCATTTCCCCAGCAAGAAATGAAACAAGAGCGTGGGCACCGCCAGCAAAGCGATGGATTTCACCCTTCGTATAAAATAGACAAGCTTTAGCCTCTGCACTCTTGGCTCAAGTCAGAGCTACAGGAGAAGGATCGTGGGTTTTTATTAGCCTAATAAATCACTGAATTTCTTACATACATTATTAAAGCTATCTGGCCCTCAAATAATATTTGCAAATCGCATACTAGTCATTAACAAAAAGAAAAAGCACCACGGTTCGATACTAAAAATGCCACCGTCTCATAGATCTGAAAGATTATCTCTTTTTCCCCCATGTCTCCTAAACACACGCACTTAGGGAAAAGTACACAGCTCTTTATTGGTTTGATAAGCCAACCTATTCTTGAAATAATTCACCATATTACCATGATTAATATTTGTATTTAAACATTATTGTGTCCATAGTATGTGGTAATTTTTATAATAAGGATGGTAATTTTTAGCCATCATTTTATATTTATTATGAAGTATTTAAAACAGTTTTGAGTAATACAATATACATGAAACTTTGGTAAACCTCTCACATTTTTTTATTTCTCTGGATCCTTTTATTTAAAAAAAATGTATCTCACAAAAAAATGAAAAAAAATGTGCAATTACAGAGAAAAGGTTCATAGCTCTTTAGGAAATCATTATACATATGGGTGTTTTGGTAAGGAAATGGAGCAGAAGGAGAATTATTTAGAAAGCAGGTTTTGTCTTAGATATTTTGCTAAATTGTGTAGTTTTGGTTGTCATGGCAATAAGTACCATGATTTAAATGTGTATGCAGAAATAGAAGTCACTCCTACCATATTCATAAGAATCAAAGAAATCTCATTACTTAATGGGAAAAAATTCCCAATTTGGATGAAGGAGGGGAAAACATGGTATGCCAAATTTATTTTTCCGACAAACTGCTTGTTATTTAATCTCTGAAACAAAAATAAAGACAAAATATTTAGAATTAAACAACAAAGGAAGAGCTACATACAAATCTCCTGGAATGCACTAAGTACGCAGAAGACACTTCATACACTCAGGTCAGCAAAATCATTAGAAACTATGAAACAAACATTCCAGTGAGGAAGTCAGATAAACAAAGGAAAAAGTTCAACTGGAGTCAAAATAGGATATCATACAACTGCAAAGATTAGTCAAATAAATAGCATACACATGAGAAAGGACAAGACAAATAAACTGATTTTTTAAGATAATTCATACAGCCAAATTTAAGCAAGACGTGTCAATGAAACTGGGGCAAAGGCATAAATAAATACTATCAGGACTGTAAGCTGTCAAACCAGAATTATAAGAGATACTGATTGGAAGATTATAAACAAAAGGAAACTGTGATTTAGTTGGTGAATGTACTTAAAATCTTAAAGTGGACCATTTTCTAGAAAATATATATGACTTTAAAAAGAGAGAAAATAATCTGATTAGACCCACAAACTATAAGATAGTATTCATAGGTCAATTCTCCCTTCACCTCCTCAAAAATTTTTTGGGAGAATTTCACCAAACACTCAAGGCATATATAATTTTCATTTAAAACATCTTAGAAGAGAAGAAAAACAGAATGCTCTCAATTCATTCTTAAACATAGATGCAGAGGATAAGATGGCTGGATGGCATCACTGACTCAACGGACATAAATTCTAGCAAACTCTGGAAGACAGTAGAGCACAGAGGAGCCTGGTTTGCTGCAATCCACGGGGTCACAAAGAGTCAGCAACAACTTCCCCACTCAACAAGAACAGCAACATAGACATAAAATCAAAAGATTCTATAAAAAAATCTTATCTCATTAATGAAAATAAATGCAAGCATCCAAAGTAATGACTAGAGAATCAAATTTAGTACATCACGACCAAAATAGGACTTACCCTGAAAATAAAGAATTGCTCGACATCAAAAAAACATACATCACTAAAATTTGCCACATAAGCTAAGAAAAGTGGAAATAATCTTAATAGATAAAAGAAAAACATTCAACGAAACAACATCCATTTATGGTTGAAAACATTCAGCAAAGATTATCTACTGGAACTCTACCTAAACAGATTCAGTTCAGTTCAGTCACTCAGTCGCTCAGTCATGTCTGACTCTTTACTCACTGACAAATATTAGAGGTATTACATTAATTTGGAAACAAGACAAGAATAGTCTACTATCACCAGAAATTTTCAACGTTGTACTGGGCGTGCTGGCCAATGCAATAAAATAAGAATAAGCAGAATGACGAAAAAGACAAACAAGATAACCATGATCACTTTCATGAAAGATATTCCACTGGAAAATTATTAGAAATAATAAAGTCAGCAGGGTTCCTAGATACAAGATCAACATATGAAACTCAAGATTGAGTATTCCAATAAACAAATTAAAATATAATAGAAAGAGAGCATCCATCGTAGCAACAGAAAAGTACAAAGTACTTAGAAAAGAATGAAATAAAAATGTGCAAGAAATTGATAGAAAAGACACAAATATATTTAAGAAATTAAAAAATGCATGAGGAAAGAAATATAGAAGAAAATATATATATATTTCATATTTATGAAAGAAAAAAATCAACAGTCTAAAAAGCCCATTTCTCTCCATATTAATCTACAAATATATTTCTCCACAAAATCCCAAATGAATTTTTTAATGGTCTGAATCAAAATGACTATAAAATTCATATGCAAAAATAGAGGTCCAGAGATAACCAAAACAAATAAGAAAAATAAGAACGCATTATAAGAACTTACTTATTAAAACAATATATTACTGATACAGTTTAAGTCACATAGATTAAAAATCAGGAGGGGGTAAAAAAGTATTTCTAATAAGTGAGATAAGGATAATTGAATATCCATCTAAAATATAACATTAAATCAGTTTCTCATACAAAGAAAAATAAATTCCTGATGTATGGAAAAACTTAAAGTTTGGGGGGAAAATGTAAGATGACCTTGAAGTAGGGAAAGAATGACTATGCTAAGTCCCTAAGTCAGGTCACTGTATATAATTGAACAAAGGCCACCAGGCCTATATGAGCACATCACCACGGGGGCAGTGGAGAACCTGCTTTGTGGTGTAAAACCTCACTGGCAGTCAGAGAAATGCAGGTTAATACTCTCCCCGCAGTCCTGCTACTGAATATATACCCCAGGAAAACTCCAGACAGACACCTCAGGATGGGACAACGAAACTGAGAAGGAAAGGGGACCTGAGTGTCCCTGTGAACGCAAGCAGGCGCGGCACTGCGGCTTCTCTGCAGGGGCTCAAGCCCAGAGACAAAGAGGGAACCAGCTCAGTCGGTATCAGTACAGTGAAATCTCAAAAGCCACGCGGAGTTAAAAAGGGGAGGACAGCATAAAATGCACTGTGTGAGAGCAGTTCCTTACTGCTTGATGACTCATGACGTTACACACTGTTATGAAACAGCAACCTCCAGATGAATTTTTAAAACTGCGGGATATTTACACAGAATCAATGACAGAAACTTCCTGTCTGTGAGCAGGAAGGAGAGGGATGGATTTATGCGGGACAAACAAAAGAAACTTCAGCCTTTAGCGGCAGTTTTCTATTTCTTTTGTGTTAAATTCTGAAGCAAAAGCAGCAAATGTTAATCGTATGAGATAATAGGTAAGGCTCTTCCTGATTATTAAATCTTTCACCTCCCCCAAATACACTTAATGAAGGAAGGTATTACATGTTAAATGGGGGGGAAAAATCAAACATCTATTTTCCTTTTCTCACAAATGCACAGCAGGTATTTTAGTATTTCTATGAGGCATCTGGGAGTTAACAATATAAAGTCATTTATTAAGAAGTGTTTTACATCATAATTAATAAGGCAGTGTACAAAACATCATTTCACCAACTCTTAATTACTTACAAGTGTTGGTATAAATTTTCAGATTATCTTTCTTTTGGATTTGCCATATCCATCAGAGAACTTAAATCTTTATAATCATTTTAATAAAGTTCTAAGAGGGAAAGATAAAACTAATCAGTAGATACTTGGGTCTGAATCAGATCTATTTGTCTCTGCTTCAGGCGCAGGTTGTGCTTTGTAGTTTTGTGTCTGAAATGAGGGCAGATAAACCTGAGACAAACAGGTGCTACTTAGGGGTCACAAGCGATGTTAAATATATCAATATGATCAGACGTTTTCTGGTGGAAATTAATTTCCAACTTTGTTATCAAAACAGCGGTGGAAAACATTGAATTTCTGGACCTCGCTCTCCTTACTTTCTCATCACCGAGTTTACCAATGAGAGTCAATTTACTCTGGTCTCAGACATCCTGTGTGTGTGTACCTGGGGGTGACTCATGTCGATGTATGGCGAAAACCACCACAATATTGTAAAGAAACTATCCTCTAATTAAAAATAATTAATTAATTTAAAAAATGCTGTGTGTGTGCACGCTAAGTCGCTTCAGTCGTGTCCGACTCTTTGCGACCGTATGGTCCGTAGCCCACCAGGCTCCTCCGTCCATGGAACTCTCCAGGCAAGAATACTGGAGTGAGCGTTAAAAATTCTTCCTCACCGAGATTCCTTGAGTATAAGGGGAGAGACGTGCGCGGTTAAATTAAAAAGTATTTAATTTTGATATTCCTCTGCTTCTTAGCGGTCACTCAGCACCGCCAAGCCCTGCCCTGCACTACTGAGAATTAATACAGGTCAGCTAGTGGATGATCCCAAACAGGAAAAGTATTTAAGCCTGGAGGGAGGTGACAGTTACATGAATTCCATTACAGATTTGGCAGGCACAGGGCAGGGGGTGGGGAGGGAGCAAGCAGATATCTGACAAATCATGTTAATTCTTTTCAATAAAAACTTTTCCTCAACCTCTGACTCAGGAAGGAGGAAACACTGCCCACCTTAACGTGTCCTGTTGGACAGAATGATGGCAGATCCTCGGCTAAGATGAAGGTGACCATCTCTGAGGAGGCAGGGCAGGACAGGCGTGAGGATGCTCTGAGGCCCTTTGGAGAGTCTCAAGCCCCAATAATGAGCAATTGCAGTCGCCTGGGATGTAATCAGTGGATGTGCCACTGGAGGAGATTAATCCTCAAATTTTAAACTCAAAGAAGTAACCTGACCAATCTGACTTCCTTGCAGAAGAGGAAACAAATGGTACTTTCATAGGAGCCATCTGAAACTCTTGATGGCTGCATTCTAGTCCTTTTAAAAAGTCATGGTTGTTCGTTTAAACAACTTAAGAAAAAAATAACCATATACACAAACACACACACACGACTGATCTGAATTTTTAGACATTTGCATCCTGGGAAACAAGAAGAGATGGTGCAGAAAGCATGACAAATCCAGCTGCACAAAAAGCTAAAACAACCTGTAGATAGAATTTGGAAACTGTCCTAAGAAGCTAGGTAAAGCATTAACATTTACAGGTGACGTATGCTAACAGTATGGGCATGAACTAGAATCCAGAAGACGTTTCTGATGGTTTGTCTGCAAGGTAGAGGACAGGGTTCCATCTTCAAGCCCGAGAGTTTCATAAACTAAGACACTGACTTCTTGTCCCAAATGGATGAGATCCTTGACAAATACGCAGTTACAGCTGCAAATCTAATCCACTGAAAATAATCTTAAAAAGATTGACATTCTTGCCCTCATATTAGTGTAGTAAAAATCACATTACTCACCTATCAGGGGGTATCTCAGTGTATGTTTTTAACAATCAGAGATTATATCTAAAATTACAAAGTCAATTTTCTAATGAAAAAAAAAAGTCAGCAACAAAATCATCACAAACAAATTATTTGAGTTAAAAATCCTTAAAAACTAGCAGGAGACTATGAACCATATTAGAGGTATTATCTCAGAATTTATTATTTAATCAATAGATTAAGAAGTTAATACAGTCCAGCTACATTGTCTGTTCTTTTTTTTTTTTGAGAGGAGAGTCCCCAAAAATTATATGAAAAATTGTGTGTGTTTATGCAATTCATCAGATTCTCAAACTAGATTTTGACCTAAAAAAGTCTAAATATACTATAACATTTGATAAGTACATTAAGTGCTTTCTAATTGCATCAATGAGAAAAAAATGGAAATCATAAAGAATATTCTTTATACCATATCATGTATATTATATCATTTCAATATAATATATAGTAAAACATTCAATTCTGTTCAGAAATCCTTGGAAATTCAACCAATGTGTATACACACCGCTGACTATTCATAACTAATAGTATACACACAGAGTTCTCAGTAGAACAAAGCTAAGAAGAAGTCCCAAATGAAACCTGCAGCCATAAATCCACTTATCCCAGTGAATTCACCTTGTCTTCATCTCAGAGCATGAAGGTAAAGCTCTGCTCAATACAGGAGATCCAAAATCCTGACCTGGGTTGTTTTTAAACCAGCCTTTAGAGTTCTTCAAGGCTATCCTTACTCTTTCCCCATTTGAAACACCTGCTGCCTCTAGGAAAGATACGTCTCACCGATGAAGAAGAGCCATTTTTCTGAATATGAAACTTACACTGCGTGCCACAATCTCACGAGCACAGATTCGCTGCATGCATTTCGATGCAGCTCATGTTGTCAGACGCTGGAGAGGACCGTGCCCACCTGACGCCCCAGCAGGACCGTACATCCACGCCCCTCTGCTCTTCCGTCTCAGTCCAGAGAGTGAGGTGTTGGTCGTGAGACGCCAGGACCCTCTGTTAAAGTCACCGCCCTTTACAGCGACTCACCCAGACTGCTGGGGAACACATGTGCCATGTGGCAATGCACTGATGCAAATCTCTCTGGAGGCCCAGGACATTCCACGCTGACTGACAAAATCACTTTCTTATAAATTAAAACAAATTCATATGTTTGAAGTGAAAGTGTGAGTCGCTCAGTCACGTCCAACTCTTTGCGACCCCGTGGACTGCAGCCCTCAAGGCTCCTCTGTCCATGGGATTCTCCAGGCCAGAATACTGAAGTGGGTTGCCATTCCCTTCCCCAGGAGACCTTCCTGACCCAGGGATCGAACCCACATCTCCCGAGTCTCCTGCACTGTAGGCGGGTTCTTTGCCTGCTGAGCCACTGGAAAAGAACCTATTGCTGGGAAAGAATGAGGGCAAGAGGAGAAGGGGACGACAGAGAAAGAGATGGTTGGGTGACATCACCGACTCGATGGGCGAGTTTGAGCAAACTCCAGGAGACAGTGAAGGACAGGGAAGCCTGGTGTGCTGCAGTCCATGTGGTCACAGGGTTGAGCATGACTTAGTGACTGAACAACCACGATGAATTTAGAAACGGGATCAGTTTAGTTCAGTTCAGTCACTCAGTCATGTCTGACTCTTTGCGACCCCATGAATCACAGCACGCCAGGCCTCCCTGTCCATCACCAACTCCCGGAGTTCACTCAAACTCATGTCCACAGAGTCGGTGATGCCATCCAGCCATCTCATTCTCAGAGACCAAAAATATCCTCCTGATAATTTCAAGAATTAAATCACTGCATTGATGTGTGGATTTTAAAACCAAAAATACTTAAAGAAAACAAGTTCAATCTCTGTTTAAAATAGTCCAGCTTTTCTCATGGGTACACCTGTTCTATACTTCTTCCTGTGACTTAATCACATCACAGTCAGACTGGGTGGGAGAAGGAGGATTTGATAGTTTGATGAATTTCACAAGTGATACATGTTTTCCAGCAGCCTTCTTTTCTCTCTCCAGGATCAATCTAACTCTACGGATCGAAGGACAAGGCCTCTGCACAGTTCCTGGAATGGTGACCCCTGCCTCCCGATGAGAGGCAGGGTCACTCCGATGTTTCAAGCCTGGAGCCTTCATCCCAATTTGACCGCATCCGGCCACCTGTCTCCCAGTGCTCACAGGACTGGCATCTCAGAGGTCCCACGTCTCCCGCTCGTCCAGTGCTTCCTCCACCACGTGGTCAGTCTCTGTTGACTCACTCACTGGTCCATGCAAGGATACTACGTGGCTTCTTCCTCAAGGAGCCCCCACCAAGGGGGAAACGCCATGGTTACTAAGCCTCACGGACTTTATTTTTCCAACAATCAAAGCCCACAAACTGCGCTCTGGACCCCAGGCTCTGCAAACGTGTCACAGACGTGTCAGGAGAGAAGGGAAGGGGTGGGGTGTGGGTGCTGCTCAGCGGTAATCCAGCATCTCTGCTGCTGCTGCTGCTGCTAAGTCACTTCAGTCGTGTCCGACTCTGTGTGACCCCATAGACGGAAGCCCACCAGGCTCCCCCTTCCCTGGGATTCTCCAGGCAAGAACACTGGAGTGGGTTGCCACTCTGCTTCCTCTAAACTCAGCCGACACGGCCACGCCTCAGATCCCAGCAGTGCACATGACTAGCGACACTGTCACTGCTGTCCTTCAGCCACTCAGTCGTGTCCGAGTCTCTGAGACCCCCTGGACTGCAGCCCGCCAGGCTCCTCTATCCCTGGGATTCTCCAGGCAAGAATACTGGAGGGGGAGTGGGTTGCTGTGCCCTCCTCCAGGGGATCTCCCTGAGTAGCAATATCCCTATTCTTAAATTATTTCCTTTATTTGCTATTCTCCAAACTAGCAAGATTACAGAATCAACATAAAACAAGGAGACTGGACTATACCTAGGGTTTCCACCAAGTCCTCCATCTGCCTGTTTTTCCCAAGCTCCACGTCTCCACGGATGAACTAGGAAATCTTCTTTCCAGCCATGGCCAGCGATTTGCTGCTGTGTCCGGCACTGTGCTGACAGCTTTGAGTGCCATCTCTCTTATCCTCGGGTGATCCTTGAAACGGAGAAGGCAACGGCACCCCACTCCAGTACTCTTGCTTGGAGAATCCCATGGATGGAGGAGTCTGGTGGGCTGCAGTCCATGGGGTCACGAAGGGTCAGACATGACTAAGTGACTTCACTTTCACTTTTCACTTTCATGCATTGGAGAAGGCAATGGCAACCCACTCCACTGTTCTTGCCTGGAGAATCCCAGGGATGGCGGAGCCTGGTGGGCTGCCGTCTGTGGGGTCGCACAGAGTCGGACACGACTGAAGCAACTCAGCAGCAGCAGATCCTTGAAACCAACCGGAGTTCTCACCACCAGGCACTGACCAGTGGAACCAGCCTGGAGACACGAGAACTCAGGATGGAAATGGGCCAAAGTGAACTGGAGGGTTTGGCATCTGACGACATTTGGAGAGCTCTCCGAATCTTCTATGATTCACTGAAGTAATTAATCAAAAATACTTCCATGTTTATGTTCAGCTCAACTAAAATATCAAAAGAATGTAATATAAGCGTCTTTAAGACTTCAAGGGCTCAGTGACAAAAAATCTCCATATGTATGCTTAAAACTCAATTTATTTACTGTATTATAATCTGCATGACAAATTGTGCTCTCCAAAAGTGTGGACTCCAGATCATGCAGACATAATAAATGAATGAAGGATATCCTCAATGCTTCTCTACTGAGTTATCTCCTAATCTTCATCTGCTTATAACCTTCCATCTCTCAACACTTACTTTAAGGTACTTCTATGGCAAAAAGGAGCTGTTCCACGGGCTATGTTTCTCAGGCGTCCCCACACAAACAAACCACAGTATTCAGAACTCATGATGAAAATGAGTAAAATAAACCAGAGGTTTCTGCGTCTGAAGAAACTCCCCAAAGTTTCCACAACTTCTCTGCCTGCCCAAGACTCTCTAACTTACAGGTGCCTCTGCAGTAGGCATGTTAACACCAAAACTCTGCTGATGATGCCAGGGCAGGAAAAAAAAATAACTTAAAGTCTAACACTGATAATTCAACCCTGGATATGAAATGCAGACATTGGGAAATAGGTCCAATTATGGGAGATGCAAAAATGAGTTATCATTTGAACATTTTCAAGTTATTATTGTTCATTACACCTTAGGAAGAACCTGTATCTCATTTCATAATCACAAGGATAATAAACCTATTTGGAACTGAGGTAGAAAAAGTAGAACTTTTTTAAAATGTATAATCTTATTAATATTGTACCTACTCTACTATGATCCAGAAAATGAGCTCAGCATTCTAGGAACTAACATGTCATCTACCTAAATGTCATTGATTTTCCCTTTACAACTTCTTAGAGTCTATCTTATTTATATTTATTCTCTCTTGCAAATTTTACAAAAATTATATAGTGTGATAAATATGTCCTATTAATATAAACGGTGCCTGCCCACGTTAACCACAGGGAGATACAGATATATACAGATAATATAGATTTTTTGACATAATTACAACATTTTTAGAAAGTTGAGGACTCATAAAGAATAAAAGTCTATCCCAAGTTTATCCAAGTTTTGAGACTTCTCTGTGGCTTAGGAAATGGCTCTGTAAATCTATAAGCTTTTCATGAACGTCAACGAATTAAAAACACTGCAAATACAACCTTTCTGTGCATTATATTTGTACTGAAACTCAGGTTTGGGAAGCCATGGGAAAGAGAGAAGAAAACAGAAGGGCAGTTATGATTCAAGCGAGAACACTGTCTCTTAGAAGTCAAACTTCTGATACATTAACTGGTCTCTAATCTCCCAATGATCCCTGGCCTCATTCATCCACCTAGTAAACGAACACGGAGGTGAGACTCACATCACAAATCACACTGACACAGCAGCAGCACTCCCCCCGAACGGAAAATAAAGCGTTTCCCGAGGGGTATGGTTTCCTGTGCACACAGTCGAAACTCCAGGCTCTCTGTCAGTTTTCTAATTGTATCATCTAAGTCTCTGTGAGATTTAAATGGCAAATGGAAATTTCCTAAAAGTTCTGACACGCAGCTGGACTTAAATACATTAAGTTTTTCGATGTCAGCTTCAGCAGAACAGCCAATAACTGTATACAAGACGTATTTGGTAGTGTCAGCCTACTAGTATTATTCTGTGAATCGTCTTCACACTTAAAGGGAAAATCACAAAGTAACTGGTAGTAAGAAGACAAAATCTGGAGTCCTCACCACATCCAAGATTACGGATTACCTGCTTAAACGCAGGTGACACTACAGTCACCCTCAAGTCACAGACCATATATGGAACATGCCGATCAATGCTCTGGGTTTCTTTTTGATGTGTGTATTTTAGTGAGAATTTTAGTATGCCTTTGTCCTTGAAATCTTCTGAGATATCTGCATGCATTTAAGAACTTTCCCGTTAACACATGGCCGTGCTAACGTTTTCTGGGGACCCTCTAAACGGAGCGGCTCTCAGGAGTTTGGTGAAGTTTGCATGGACAACCAAGAAACCCTCAGGATGCAGCATCCAAAGACCAGCAGACATGTAAAGACTGCTGGGTGCGATTTCGTGTCCAGCGGCCTGCCCGGCCCCAGGTCATTGTTAGTGACGAGAGTACTAACAAAGCCTTCCATTGACAAGGTGCCCAGGGGATCTATCGTTTTTAGATGATCAAACATCCCCGAAACGCTACTGCTTAAAGATGACTGAGGCCAGGAGTCCAAGTGGTTACCATAGAGATGCTTCATCAAATAACCCCCAAAACAAGGAAGGAAACGGGAGGGACGACCGAGCTGAAACACAGCACTGAATCGGGTCTAGAGAGACACTGGCGTCTCAACAAACGGCAGGGCTTCAGATGTGCTCCAACTGTCTCCTTCCCAGATGTACAGTTTTTCATACTTCTTGGCGCTCAAAAGGCCATGTATGCCTTCAGCCCAGAGAGACGGCATTTGCATCTCTATGCACAAGGCATGATTGATTAATTCACCTGGGGGTGGGAGTGTCGGGGGAGGGGCTCAAATCCTTTAAAAAAACAGTCTCTGAAATCCTGAAAGTAGAATCAGCTCACTAAAATGAAATGCTTTAGTGACACTGGACTTGGAAGCATCTTTGAGAGCGCCTCGGGTCGCCCTGGCGGGAAGGACGCGTGAGCAGGCTTCCATCACACCTACCTGCCGGGCTCCTCAGTGCCGTGGAGGCAACAGTTGACTGCGTTCACCAGAAAGCTGAACAGGCGACTGTACAGGGACTTGGCCAGAAGATCCCGGTGAAACTCAGCCATCGCCACGGTGTGCCGCCGTGTGAGCACCTCTCCTGGGAGCACGGGGAGGGGAGAGTGAGTGACCACGAGGCCGTCCCTCGTTCAGAAGCCAGCAGAGCTGGGCTGTTAACCCTGCCATAGCCGCACACATCAGAAGATGCTGTCAAAGCACCATGACGGACAAATGCAGCCCCTGCCCCTTACTGCAGAAACACAGAGCAGTGCTTTTGAGAAAAAGAAAAGAAAAAAAAACCAACGGAGGAGGAGTCCTCAAAGCCACAATCCAGAGGCAGGCTGGCGAGGCAGTGAGCTACCGTGAGTGTGAGAAGGACGTGTGGGGAAGCCCCTCTCAGCCCCCTGGGTGCAGACCGACACCACAGAGACGGCCTCGGGAGGCAGATGGCGTGAGCGAGTGTCCACTTGTCAAGTCACGGCCGGCTCTCTACATGCGACCCCACAGAGTGCAGCCCGCCGGGCTCCTCTGTCCATGGGATTTCCCAAGCAAGAATGCTGGAGTGGGGTGTCATTTCCTTCTCCAGGGGATCTTCCCGACCCAGGGATCGAATCTGCATCTCTCGTGTCTCCCTCATGCACAGGCAGGCTCTTTACCACGGAGCCACTTGGGAAGCCCATGAGTTGGATGGCATCAGAGTCTAATTCCAAGCACGCCATTTGCTAGTGATGTGATGCTCAAGTTTATCTAGCCTCTTTGAATCTTAGTTTTCTCATTCACTAAAGTGGAAAGAGGAGGGGATGGTTGGATGGCATCACCAACTGGATGGACATGAGTTTGAGCAAGCTCCGGGAGCTGGCCATTGACAGGGAGGCCTGGCGTGCTGCAGTCCATGGGGCCACAAAGAGTCAGACATGACTGAGTGACTGAACTGAAAATGGAAAGAGTTAAATCCATGCCTTAGCAACGTGTGCCAAGTAAAAAATCCAGTGCTCATGGCACCTGCTACAGCTCCCTTTGGTTCACAAGTGCCCAGGAGGCAGCAGCTCTTGTTTCGGCTGATGAAGCAGAGGGAAAACGGTGCTATCCAAGGAGGAGGGCAGGCTGCTACCACACACACAGACACAGCCGATGTTTTAATTGAACAAATTCTCTGGGACTGAAGACTTTATGTCTAAAATGACCCACTACCAAAAAAAAGGTAGCTCATCAGAATGGTCTCTTAAGAGCGTAGAGATGTTCACAGAAGTGGAAGACAAAGTACAGAAAAACTTACCCTTAAAATACTGGATGTCAGTGGTTAAAGCAGATGCCAGCTCATCCGGAGATACCTGTAGCATTCCAGCCACTGAAATTAAAGCAGGAATGAAAGCATCATGTTACATACGTGCTGACAGTGAGAACGTGGCATTTTATAGTGGAGAAGTGTGTACAGACCCATGAGAACATGTGAGCATTAAAGAAACTGAACTATCACTGGAATTTGCAAATTCAACTAGCGAAACAGCTTGATTAAAACGTCGAAGAGTTCTTAGGACTCCGGCATTAAGTTGCTGCAGGATTTCTCCCCTCCTCACCCTTAGTAACGGCCCGGGATGCTTTTTTCCCCAATTCCTGGCTAAATCTCTTAGATATGGGGTGAAGATAACAGTGGTCACCAAAACCATCATTATCTGGTTTTAAGGTTATTTTGAAAAAAAAAAAAAAAGCTGGCAGTGACTAACAAGGCCACTTCAAAGGAGAGAGGCTTTTGGCAAGATCTTTAAAGGGAAGTAATTATGTTCTGTTTAAACGTTTAGTTAATACCATGCTCTCCAAATACACAGGGTAGAGGGGTGGGATGGAGAATATGCAGAACGATATAAATAAGCCCAATTACGTGCCAGAGCATCAACACTGTTACTCAGGCGGGCAGCGTGGGGACAGCAACGTGCATCTTATTAAGTCACATGACCAGAAAGACAAAAGAAGAAAGCGGATCTCGGATCTCGGTTTGTTTTCCCCACCACCCTCCCTGAATCCCACTCTGGCAGAAAGTGGGGTGATTGCCCTGACTTTTCTGTACTGTGTCTCCATCTACTGGCCAGCCTGGAGAACTGCACGTCAAGGCGTCGATGGACCATGAGTCCCACTGACCTTGTTCCAGGAGCTGGAGGTCAGACACCAGCGCTGAGTCGGCCTCGGAGAGGGCGGTGAAGCCAACGTCGCCTAGGAGCAACACGGCTGCTAGAATCACGCACAGGTTCTCCACCTCCTACGCGGGCGACAAACAGGGAGGACAAAGGGGGTTGCTTAGGAAGAAAAGATGCAGAGGCCCATCCTTTGGGAAACCTCTAAGGAGGTTAAGAACAATGACGTGCGGTTGTGATTCTTTCCAGACTCAGAATGTCCCATGAGGGGACCACCGTTCAGTGGTGAAAACGGGTACACCCCATTTAGGGCAAGAAACATTAACCTTAAAAATCCCCAATAAATTTCTGGTTTCCAAATTGGTACTTTGGGCAGGAAAAGCTCCTGCCAGAGAGTTTTTCCTAAGAACAATTCTCATTTGCTTTACAGGCACAGACCTGACACAGTGTGCTCCCTGTGTCATCCGTGAATTTCGTCCTGAACTTCCAGCTTTCGTGACAAGGTAGTTTTATTATTAACAGCTTTAAAATGAGCGCATTGAAAAGGATAATCTGTCATTTTCAGGTATAATCCTTTATGACTGCAGAGTTACTTAGACATGTTTTTGGTAGCCTCCAAATCACAAATTGGGGCCTCAGGTTTTATTGATCTGTGCCTGTCTGAATAACATTTTCCAAGCTCCTTAAGCTACCTGACATCTCCCTCTCCCGTTTTTTAAATAAATCCAGTACGACAGCTCCCTCTCTCATTTTTAAATAAATCCAGTAACTCCTCATTAAATTTTCCAGGGCCCCGAGAGAGACGCACCCCTGGACACAGACATGAAGACGAGGTTCCGCCATCAGAGTTCTTGCAGTTCTGTACCGTGATGGAGACAGAACAGTGAAGAGCAGTCCTCAGGTAAGTGACAGTGCGGTGATACACGCTGCTCTGTGAGCAGGGGGCAGCGGCTGCTGTCCTGTGTCCACCTGCGCTGAGCCCCCTGTCATCTTGCTGGTGATGGAGGGCTGGGGTGGGGGGGGAATCACCTTCATGGTCAGGTCTCTGGAACCACACTCATGAGCTCTGACTCAAGGGTCTTGCCAGCCCAGAAGTACCTTCCTCCCAGTCTAACGGGACTTGATCTTTTCCTGCTGATGGACTAAAACTGTCACCATCTCAGTCACACCTGGGTATCAAGATGAGCACCTTTTGGTCTTGGCTTAATCACCTGAATTTCTTTAACTAAAAAGCTTGTTAAATGCCCTGTTTGGCCCCTTATGTGGAAGACATATTCTGTATGCCCTGCCTTTGAGGATCAGTCATGGGTTTCTACAGCCCCATTTCCAAGGAGCTAGTATTTGGTGGAATGATTCCTTACCCGCCTCTGTATCCCAGTTTCCTATAAGTGAGTAGAGATTGCAGACATAAATGGAGGAAGGGAGAAGTAGTAACGACAGCAAAAAAAAAAAAAACACAAAAAACACAACAGTAAGAAATGCAAAGGCTGAAGAGTCCAGTGGCAGGAGTTTGGGAAAGAGAGAAACAGAGATCAAACAAACAGAGCCACAGAGAACAAAATGCCATCTGGCTGCATGTTCCTAGAATTCCAGCCCCTGAGCGGGGTGAGGCTGGAGCACAGCCAAGTGCCCAGAGCCATTCACTGAGGGTGAGCCCCCACCTCCCATCCCCTCCCTGGCTCTCACCCTGCAATCCCTTCCACCCCTTGCTGCCCCATGAGCCAAGGGGAAAGACAGGGACCCAAACCGATCAACAAATATTGAGTTTAAGATAAAAAACATTCAATCTGTCACTAAATCTTGGCTCATGAACTACAGGCATACCAGTTACCCATGCAATCTTATGTTGACTGCTAATGAGGAACTGGCTGTCATTTAAAGTGACCCCATACTGCATGTTGGGGACACAGAGACGATGCACAGGAAAAGGAGATTTGTGGGAATTTCTGAGGTCTTGGTGGCTCAGTGGTAAAGAATCTGCCTGCCAATGCAGGAGACGCGGGTTCAATCTCTAGGTCGGGAAGATTCCCTGGAGGAGGAAATGGCCACCCACTCCAGGATTCTTGCCTGGAGAATCCCATGGACAGGCGAGCCTGGGGCGGGGGGCTACAGTCCATGAGGTCGCAAAGAGTCCGACGGGACTGAAATGGCTGAGCACACTTCACATCTCTTGTTCTGTAGACCTGTGCTATTCAATTCAGTAAACACCAACCACGCAAGACAATGTCCATTTAAATTGATCAGAACTTATAAAAAAGCTTAAAAAAAGTTAAAAACCCACGTTCTCAGTCTACCTCTGCCTCCTCTACCGCGCCCGGCAACCCCAAGTGGCCAGTGACTGCCACGCTGTAGGTGAAACCTGGAACACTTCTAGGATCACAGAAATTTCCATTGCGTAGCAGCGGGCTTAAGCACTTTAAATAGCATGTTTCAGCTTTGGAGGTATTTGATAATTCTTTAAGAATTAAAAAACAAAGCATAGCATTCAAGAAGATAGTTTAATTGAGTGATTAGATTACTTTCCCAAGCAGTACTTGGCAGCAAACGGTTCCTTCCGTCTGCCATTTTTCTCTTGAGTCGGCCGGTGCGAAGTTCTTACGTGTTTTGCTCACGCGGTCCCTGTGGGAAAAGGGCTCGACCGCTGTCTTGAAGACGGCAGCCCATCTTCACGGCACCCTGTGGCCCTGGGCACAGTGTTTGCTCACATCTCTCTCCCACTAGCATGCAAGCTCCACGAGGCAGAGGAATGTGTTTGAATGAATAACTTTTACAAACTAGCAGAGGGTAGATTTCCTCAGTGGAATATTTAACCACATGACTCACCAAGTTACTGAAGCCAATTACATTCAGGGCTTGTTTCAAAACAGCAAATTTCTCCCTGTTCAGAGAATGCTCTGCTGTTGATATATCTTCTCTAAGGGTCTGGTGCAAATACCTGTGAGGAGGAAAAGCACACAGTTTTATGGCTTGGCTCGTCAACAAACCCTAGCGGTGAAAAGTCACTTCAGCCACGTCTGGGCTCCAGAATAATGGACATCACCTGGACATTGTGTCCCCATGTTATTTATACGGCTTTGGTCTGTAAGAGCACATGCTATTTCCGGAAGGCAGGTTCTTGTTGTACCAGAACATATTTATACTGTTTTCCTTGGTTCTCACTTGAGTGGCTCCCCTCCTCAGAGAAGGTCATGAGTGCTTTGTGTATTTCATATAGAAATCTAGCAGATTCTATCTCATGCTTTGTAATTCACATTTGTAGTCAAGATTTTAAATTGAGAGCAATCTACTATTTCTTCTCGTCAATATCTTTTAATTACGAGGTGGACGATTAATTCACGGATTTATTCCTTTTGTTCAAAAAGCACAAAAAGGAAAATAGAAGTGTTAGTTGCTCAGTCGTGTCTGACTCTGTGCGACCCCGTGGACTGTAGCCCGCCAGGCTCCTCTGTCCATGGGATTCTCTAGGCAAGAACACTGGAGTGGGTTGCCATTTCCTTCTCCAGGGGATCTTCCCCACCCAGGGACAGAACCCAGGCTTCCCACATTGCAGGCAGACTCTTTACCGTCTGAGCCACCAGGGTAGCCCTAAGCACAAAGGAATCGCCTACCAAATGCACAATACTAAGACCTGAGGATATAAAGAGCTTATCCCTGGAGGCTCAAGAACAAGCACAGTGTGTCCACGGGCAGAGACAAGAGAAAAAACATGGCTGTGATGCCACATGGGATCAGAATAAGAGAGAGGGCCTTGGCCTGCTTGCGGGAGTGCAGAAAGGGAACCAGGAGGAAAGGCTGTGGGCGCGGACAAGGCTTCGGTTTCAAGAGCTGACGTCTGAGTAGGGATCGACCAGGCAAGTCCGAGATCCAAAGTGACCCTCAGAAAAACTGGTACCACGTTGCAGAGGCACACAGGCCGGCTCATGTGTGACGTGTGGATGTTGGAAACTCGCCTAGGTCCACACAGCTGGAGCCTCTGGCGAGAGGGGCGGAGGGAGATGAGGCCAGACAAGCAGCCAGAGCCCTGCGTAGCCTGCAGAGGAGTTCCCATGATGGCGTGGAAGTGATGGCTGTCCCCAGTGTCTTGAAGCAAAGAAAGACTGGCGGTTCAGGGAGGATTTTTCCAAAGTCCAGCGAGATAGCCTGGGAGGTAGTACTTAGCAGTTGTAGTACTTCAGCCGCTAAGTCATGTGCCCCTCTTTGCAACCCCATGGACTGCAGCCCGCCAGGCTCCTCTGTCCACGGGATTCTCCAGGCAAGAATACTGGAGTGGGTTGCCATGCCCTCCTCCAGGGGATCTTCCCGACCTGGATCTCCTGCATTGCAGGCAGATTCTTTACCAACTGAGCTACGAGGGAGGCCTGGGAAGAGACGAGGCAAAGAAATGAGCCGGCAGGTCTAGGGAGAGACCAGCAGTGAAGAGAAGCGGGGGAGATGGAGAGGCAGGTGGGCGAGAGGAGGGCTGGCTGTTCACAGGGCCGGGGGGAGGAAAGGGAGGCGTCAAGAACGCGTTCTAAGTTTCCGCCTCCGGAAACCGGGTTGACGGTGGCCTCATTCAATCGGGGGGCTCCTCAAGAGGAGGAGTTCGCTCTTGAGAGAGAAAGACATGGTTTATCATAGCTGTGTTTGTCCACTTTGAACTACTTGTTAGACGTTCATGTGGTGTTCCAAGAAATAATCAGCTATAAGGATCTGAAATTCAGAAAAGTCCAGAAAATAAGCCCTGGCAGTCAACAACATGAAGACGACTAAAACCACGGGAGTGGATGAGCGCCCTGGAAAGAAGGTGCCCACATTTTACGGATGAAGACAGAGTTGATGGAGAAGAGACTGTAGGGGCAAGGGGCGGGGGTGAGAGCAGGCAGGTGCAGACTGTCGGTGTGGACGAGGGGTCTGAAAGGACGCCTTTGTCCTTGACCTTGGCTGGGATGGGGGGTCAAAGTGAAACTCCCCACCGGATGGGGTGGGGAGTGGGGAGACCTCGGGAGGCTTACGCGGTGAGGCAGAAGCACATTAAGACCGGAGGAAACGAAAAGATAGGGAGAAGGCGGCGGAGGAGGAAGGAGAGGGTCTGGACTCGGGGCCCCTCGGCCCAGTGGAAGGACACTGCCTTCACCATATTTGGGTCAGGCGATGAATACTGTCTGGTGGCCGGACGTCTCAGGGAGTAGAGGGACCCCTGCTCATGGCCTCAGTCTCTCTAGGATGGAACGGAGTCGATAAAGGATGAAGGAAAGTGGACTTGAGGGATGGGTTGAGAATCTAAGTCGCTGACTATGGACAAGGGACGCTGTGGTCCAGCAGAAGGCTTCCCAGGTGGCGCTGGTGGTAAAGAGCCCACCTGCCAATGCGGGAGACACAGGAGAGGCGGGTTCGATCCCTGGGTAGGGAAGATCCCCTGGAGGAGGAAATGGCAACCCACTCCAGCATTCTTGCCTGGGAAACCCATGGACAGAGGAGCCTGACGGGCTACAGTTCATAGAGCCGCAGAGAGTCAGATACGACTGAAGTGACTCAGCACACACAGAGCCAAGCAGGGAGACACGGGAGGTTTAGCTGAAGCAGCTGAGGACCCCAGGGAGCCGCTGGCCAGCTTCAGAGGGGCTCTCTCTATCTCTGAGGATAGGCGAGCTGGGAGTTGGGGCCTTGGACCAAAAGGAAAAGGTCACCAGCAACCATGCTAGCAAGGGGTTGAGTTAGGATGGTCAGAGCCGTCTGGCCTAAAATTCACAAAATTCTCGTGACTAAAAGGTCTTAATGATAAGAAGCTGTAAGCAGTCTTAATTCTTCCTGTTCTTACAGAAGTTTTCCATCCATCTTTCCTGTTGTCATCTTTTCTTTTCTGCTTGTAACATAGGATAGAATTCCATTCAGCGTGGTTACTTGACATCTTGTAAAGAACAATTAGCTCTCATTAATATTACAGAGTCAAATATGCAAAACACCACGGCTCCTTTCCACATTTTTGCAAGTTAGTCAGTTAATAAACTCCACCTTTGGAGAATTCAAATATTTCTTTAAACCTCAGCATCTCCCACTTCGTGTGTCTTTAAGGTGGGAACTTATAGCAGCTCTGACCTACTCCATGAAGCTGTTAAATTCTGGGCAGAAGGAACTATTGGAGTTAACCTGGCTAATTGGGACAGGGCTATTAAGTCTGTAATGGCTCAGGAGAAACCCGATCAAAACTGAGGGTTTTCCAGGGCAGCTGACCTGATGGCAGGAATGATGCTTGAAGAATGTTTGCATTTTCCTTGATAATCAGAAAACTTGTTGGTATGAGGACGATGCAAAAACAAACTAGATCTCAATGTCTTCTATACAAACTTTACAGTCCTCCTACTTTTTAGTAAGGTCAAGGTTGATTTCACTAGAAATATAGGTCTTTACTTAACAGCCAAACTGTATCTTAAAATGGGAAGGTTAGTACCAGGAAAAAGAAAAATTAAAAGTCTACATTTTAGACATTAAAATTACTTTTTTCCCCTTTGAAATCATTTAATAATGAAACCACACATAGGGCAGGAGTTTGAGCAAGCTCCAGGAGATGGTGACGGGCAGGGAAGCCTGGTGTGCTGCAGTCCATGGGGTCGCAAAAGAGTCGGCACGACCAAGCAAGTGAACAGCAATATCACACAGGACAGAAAAGTCCTAGAAAAATACGCCTGGTAAAACACTACAAAAAAGAACACAGCAGAGCTCTGCCTGACCCTTTCTGATGACATTTTACACGTTTATTGTCTATAAAATGGAATAAAAGTAGGTTAAACATGAAATAAAATAAATTCTTCATTTCTCCTTCATGATGGCTTTACGTTAATTAAATAAGACACTATGTGTGATATGGTTTCTAAACTCAGATTGTAACGTACACATAGAATAGGAATATTTCCTGGAAAAAAGTGTATCTGGCATATGTGGAGAGCTTTAGCCAGTGTGCTCCATCATTAATGACTCTCTTTAGTAAGATACTACGGAGAAGGCAATGGCAAGCCACGCCAGTACTCTTGCCTAGAAAATCCCATGGATGGAGGAGCCTGGTAGGCTGCAGTCCATGGGGTCGCTACGAGTCAGACATGACTGAGCAACTTCACTTTCCCTTTTCACTTTCACACATTGGAGAAGGAAATGGCAACCCACTCCAGTGTTCTTGCCTGGAGAATCCCAGGGATGGGGGAGCCTGATGGGCTGCCGTCTATGGGGTCACACAGAGTCGGACACGACTGAAGTGACTTAGCAGCAGCAGCAGCAGTAAGATACTAACTAAGTCAAACAGAATAAGGGACATTTTGAGAAATTACAACACATGCTATTAACCATGCAGAATATTTTAACCTATAAAATACACTTGTCTGTTCTCCGACAGATAAAAGTAATAAACAGATAAAAAGATCATAATTTTCACTTCCCGATCATTTTCTCCCCAGTGTGAATCACTTGAAGACTAACAATCACATGTGTGTTTCCGTGTGGTTTTAACACTTGAAAAGAGGTGAGAATGAACGACGGTGAACCTCGGTTTACTGATGCCCCTGTAGACTAGCCGTGCTCTGTTGATGTTTTCCATCTCGACACCATGGCTGAGACCCGCCCGGACGGATCTGTGCACGTGTTTCACCTGATAGCTTCGGACTCTGTCACCTATTCACTGACGGGCCCACATGTCAACTACAGGTCAGCACGTGGCAAGAGCGTCTGCCAGCAACTGGGGCCTCTGCCATCTCCCTCTGCAGAGACCACACCCTGTGCTGCTGCAGCTGAGGACCTCTGACACCCCCGCGGGGAATTCAGGGTGCAGAGGGAGGCCCTCTGTGCTCCAGGGAAACTGGTGGAAGATGACTTCAGATGGACAGATGTTTTCAGGAACTAATTTCGTGATCCCAATCCTCGCATCTCCCCAGATGTTGAAGCCCACTGAATCCCTTTGTGGTGACATCAGCTCCTTGTGACTCGCAGAAAAGTTTTTGTGAAGTAGGCACTTGATTGCGTTGAGCTCCCCCCTCACCAAAACCTCATACACGGGCCTCCCCCAGTGGTTCTCTGGAGCAGCCTCTCAGAGCGGGCCGTGGTGCTGTCTCCCAGCTGCAGTCCTCATTTTGCGCCAGATAACAACTCATAGCTCCCGCTGTGCATCGTTTTTAGTCGACACACAATTTCCAGTTTTCAGATCTTAGAATGTCAATCTTCAGTGTCTTTCATGGCATCTTTTATGTCTTGAAAACCATATACTTATAGCTCTTACAGTCTGCTTTTATCATCTCTTAACTCATACAGAACTCGTAACGGTAACATTTGGCAACATGGGGATGTCTGGACAGAGACAAACACAAGCGACGTGTCATTTGTGGAACCAGCGATCGCTGCTGTTTTGTTTTCAAAAGGTCGATAGATCAGGGGACGTTCCAGGTGTTGTTCTGCCACACAACAGAAGGTAACGTGGAGGCTGGACCATGTTAAAAACAATAGGTGGGCTAACACTGTTTGATTAACTGGACTCAAAAGGAAAGGCGGTGAGAACTGAAAACACGTGTCAAACACTTCACTGGAGGTTTCGGAAGCACCTCCATTCATCTTCAGATTGATCCTGAAAAGCAGAGCTATCGTTGTGCCCATTTGTGACACGAGGGAACTGAAGCGCGTTTAAGATTTCCAGGCCAGCACCTGGCCGACGGACAGCACCCTCTGGGCCGACCCTCTGTGCCTCTCAGCCCTCCTGCGAGGGTCTGGGAGGAGGGGAGAGGCTGAGAAGCACCACAAGGCACCTTCTTCAAGTTACAATGGGGCTTATGAATGTGGGGGAAGGAAAATGAGACAAGGAATTAGACACACGGGTGCATTTTAAACAGAATGCAAACTCTCACCAGGTTTTAAGACTCCACAGGATAGTTTACGATTCTTTGATTCTGTCTCGACTCCATACGTGTTTTACAGGCACAACATGCAGGAGCTGGAAACTGAGCAGGACCCCATGGGACCTTCCAGGGACAGGCGCCCCTGGGCCCACCATGCCCTCCACTGGCCTCTTGTCTGGGGGCACGTTTAGCTCCCGAGGTCTTCCCCAAGTTTCAAAGAATAAATTTGGTCAGAAAAATGAGAAAAGGCAGAGGAACAGAGGAAAACAGTCAAGTAAGACAAAGTTTCAACAGCTTGATCGTTATGCAAAGAGTGCCAGAGAACTGACGCCTTCGAACTGTGGTGCTGGAGAAGACTCTTGAGAGGCCCTTGGACAGCAAGGATCAAACCAGTCAATCTTAAAGGAAATCAACCCCGAATAATTATTGGGATGGCTGATGCTAGAGTTGAAGCTCCAGTATATTGGCCACCTGATGTGAAGAGTGGACTCACTGGAAAAGACCGTGATGCTGGGAAAGCTTGAGGGCAGGAGGAGAAGGGGGCGATAGAGGATGAGATGGCTGGACGGCATCACCGACTCAATGGACATGAGTTTGAGCAAACTCCGGGAGACAGTGAAGGACAAGGAAGTCTGGCGAGCTGCAGTCCATGGGGTTGAGAAGAGCTGGACACAACTGAGCAAATGAATACAACAATCATTAAACAATGATTAATGATTAAACAAAGTCAAGGACATTTAGTTCCCCCTCAGGAGCTACAGACACTATTCTTAGCCATGTCCTAGCCATGTCCTTGAGCTGTTTTGCAGATACTGAAACCCCTACCAGTTGGGAGCAGTTAACTATATTCTGTCCTCAACAACTATATTCTATTCTATATAGAGACCCCAGATGGGTTGGAACCAGAAGGCTGATGACGTTGACTCCTGATCGCCTCACCACCAACCAATCAGAAGACTGACTGTGAACTGATCACACACCCTGCAGCCCTCGAGCTCACTCAGTCTTCAAAAGCCGTCCCTGGAAGTCACTGGGGGATTTGGATCTAGTGAGCTTTAGCTGCCTGAACGCTAATGGAATATAGCAATGGCTGTTACAGTCACACACCTGTGACTGGTGAACTCATTTATTAGTTCCAGAAAAGAGTTTTGTTTGTTTGGGGTAGGTTCCTTGGGTTATCTCCCCTCTCCCTTCTTGCTTTTTATATAAAACATGATGGTGATTTATTCTGAACAACTAAGTTTATAAATCTCATTTTTAAAGATCAGGATAAGGAAAGTACATCTGTACCAAAGAAACAAATGACTTTGTTTTCACTCATTAAAAATAAGAGCAAACCAGGTGAATATGTGAGAGGTAGAAAATCCCACTCGACTTTGAAAGACTTTTCTTGAAGGTTTTCATTACAAGTTAAATTTAAGATAAGCCAGGAGAAGGAAATGGCAACCCACTCCAGTGTTCTTGCCTGGAGAATCCCAGGGACGGGGGAACCTGGTGGGCTTCCGTCCATGGGGTCACACAGAGTCGGACACGACTGAAGTGACTTAGCAGCAGCAGCAGGAACAAGAAATGTTGACTTGTGCTATTTCCAATCAACTGTTCCATTGTTCCAATCTGTTGATTGTCATGACATCGAACAGTATTCCAGGAACGCATCTTCTAAGGTGGGTCAAGATCTTGTTTTTGTCTGTGGTGTATGTATGCCTGTGAGTGCATGAGTGAAGCGGGTGTACTGATAACTTACGCTTTGCCATAAAGGAACACAGATTCTGGAATACACTTCCTATGGGTAGAGGGGCGAATTAAAATCGCAAATCCCCCAGTGTATGGCCCCACTGAGACAAGGGGGACGGAATTCACGGTGGCAGTGATTTGATCCGAATATCAAACAATGACCTTTTGCTGAAGAAGCAGAATTTCAAGGGCGCGGTGCCCCTCGGGCACCGGTACCTCCTGTCTCAGAGCCCAGCCCGACACAGCACAACTGTAAACCTGCCACTGGCGGGTGAATAAGTCCTGCAGATGTGATGCACAGCACTGTGAACCAGTCAACCAAGGCTCACTATACGCATCAAAGCTCTAAGACGCTAAACCTTAACAGCTCTCCCACAAAAAAAGCAATGATGATTATGGGAGGTGACGGAGGTGTTAAATAGCACGAGATCCACATCATATTTCAATGTATAAATGTATCAAACCAACACACTGTCCACCTTCAACCTACACAATGGTGTTAGCCTCTCAGTCATGCCTGGCTCTTTGGAGCCCCACGGACTGTAGCCCACCTGGCTCCTCTGTCCATGGGATTCTCCAGGCAAGAATACTGGAGTGGACTGCCATTTCCTTCTCCAGGGGACTTTTCTGACTGAGGGATCGGGCCTGGGTCTCCTACCCTTCAGGCGGATTCTTTACTGCCTGAGCCACTAGGGAAGCCCAGGCTCACCACACAATGCTATATGTCAATTACATCTCAAAAATTAACTGACTGATTTAAAAATACAAGAATAAACAGAAACAGCCACCCTGGCCATGCTCATCAGGCCTCTTGGTTCAGCAGACGGGGGCCCAGGACACATGGGGAGAGCAGCCTCCAGCGGAAAGACTGCAGCGGGGGTCCCCCCTTCAAACCCGAGAAGCCTGCCCCTTCACCAGGTCTGGGCTCACAGACCACAGACGCCATTTTTTGCTGGCGTTTGATCTGCCGCATAAACAACAGAAGAACAATGTCTTCTGACCCTGGGCAGAGCTGCCTTCTACTTGGGGAAGTTTAATATGTAAACAGAAACCAGATAAGGCCAAAACCAGACAGTCAGCATCAACAAAGACAGCCCTGTTTGCCAGTTGACGGAGGAAGATGGTCGCTCGCTCCTTCCTGCTCACCCACCCCCACCCCGCTCCTCAAAGGAAATTCTTTTCTTAACTGTTTTAAAACTATCTGGAAAGTATTAACCAATTTTAAATCCCCCCTCCATGGAATATGAATAAGTATTTTTTTTTATTAACCACAGGTTCAGATCCATAAATCTCCTCCAATGAAAATGTTAATATATTAGCTGCAAACTGTTTTGTTTGGAGAGAGGAAACCCTGCCCATGGTCCTAGGAGAAGAACAGAATCCGTTTAATAAATTACGCATTCAGAATGACTTCAGGTCTTGTGACATTCCCAGAATAGTTTGTCCATATTTTTCTCATCAGTCAGAATATTTCTGCACAACATCTGCTGGGACAAACTCTAAACTCTCACCATCTTTCCAACTTTGGGGGTAGGGGGAGGATTGGTGCGTCTGATAAAGTCCTTTAGTTCTTGAACGTGGAGGTGGAGACGCAAGAACAGAGAAGCTGCCTCCAGCACAAAGGGTCCAGGACACGATCTGGGGGTCGAACCCCAGGCTGCACTCCGTCCCCAGCCCTGTGTCAGGAGGGGACTCCTTCCTGCCAGCGGAAGGGGCGTCCTTTCCTCCTCGCAGAGACATAGAGGCCCAGCAGCGGTTACACGGATGACTCAGTGAAACGGGAAGAAAGGGAAGTCTTCGCTCAGAGCGGGTGTCAGGGCCTGGCCTTTATGAACCTGTTTAACTCGCCAAGGCCTGGGGGGCTGCATCTGCCGGGTGGAGTAGGGGGGTTCCATACTTTCCCCCAAGTCCAGGTCACAGCAGACCAGCTCGGGTTCTGCATGTGGGGAGGGCCAGCAGGTACGTCTGTATTCATCTGGCTCGGTCCAGGCTCAACAGGTGCCAAAGTCCTCCTCAGGAAATCTCACCAAAAAGCTTTGTGTAGGGTCATACCCACAGCACTGTGGTGAAGGATAACTCAGTCCTAACCCGGGGCTTGAAATCCTGACTGATGTCGACACCTTCATGGAAACGCCGGTCATCTGTAAGTGTTCCAGAGGGTGGCATGCCCACTCGTGACGGTGTGGGACAGTTACTGTTGATGCAGGGTTTCCAGTTCTGGCCCCGCCCGTGGACTTGCACCAGTGTTGGTGCAGGGTCACCTGTGTGACAATGCCACACCGTGGGTTGCTGTGGGTCAGTCGCTCAGTCACGTCCAACTCTGCGACCCCACAGACCGCAGCACGCCAGGCCTCCCTGTCCATCACCATCTCCCAGACTTCGCTCAAACTCATGTCCACAGAGTCGGTGATGCCATCCAGCCATCTCACCCTGTCGTCCCTTCTCCTCCTGCCCTCAATCTTGCCCAGCATAGGGGTCTTCTCCAATCAGTCAGCTCTTCACATCAGGTGGCCAAAGGACTGGTGCCTGAGCTTCAGCACCAGCCCTTCCAGTGAATATTCAGCTCTGATCTCCTTTAGGATGAACTGGTTGGATGTCCCTGCTGCCCATGGGACTCTCAAGAGTCTTCTCCAGCACCACAATTCTAAAGCATCCATTCTTTGGCGTTCAGCTTTCCTTATGGTCCAACTCTCAAATCCACACATGACCACTGTAAAAACCATGCTGCTGCTGCTGCTGCTAAGTCACTTCAATAATCTCCGACTCTGTGCGACCCCATAGATGGCAGCCCACCAGGCTCCCCCGTCCCAGGGATTCTCCAGGCAAGAACACTGGCGTGGGTTGCCATTTCCTTCTCCAATGCATGAAAGTGAAAAGTGAAAGGGAAGTCGCTCAGTCGTGTCTGACTCTGAGTGACCCCATGGACTGCAGCCTACCCGGCTCCTCCATCCCTGGGATTCTCCAGGCAAGAGTTCTGGAGTGGGTTGCCATTGCCTTCTCCATGTAGAAACCATAGCTTTGACTATAAGGACCTTTGTCAGCAAAGAGACCACCAAAGGCAAGTCTTTGAATCCCACCAGGGGGAGCATTACAAGGGGCCATCACTCTGGACTGAAGAGTCTGAGTGTACACACGAAGCCTCCATCAGATCAACCTTCCCAAATCTTACTGCCATCATGTCAACTCTCTGCATAGGTGAAAATGTCACCTAATAACAAATCCTCCTGTGTATTTCCCAAGCCTCCCCACAACACAGTTCTGCTCATCAAACTCCTCTCATTCTGTCCTGTTTCTGGGCGCCACCCCATCACTGGAGCTGGCCGCCAAGCACCTTGACATTGACCATCTGCGCTCGGGAGCAGCCACCAAGATTCTCTTCCAGCCGCACCCGTGTGCCCAGGAAGATTCATAGAACAAAAAGGCTGACCCTTCCAAATGTAAGAGGGGTCTCCTCGCCTGACTGTCTTCAACCAGGACACTATCTTTTCGTCTTTTCAGACCGGATCTGAAACATCAGCTTTTCCTGGGTCTTGAGCCTGCGTGCTTTTGGATTGGAGCTCATGCCACTGCCTCTCCTGGGGCTTTAGCTCACCCTCGGCAGCGCTGGGGACCTCTCAGCCTCCATATATGTGTGAAATCAATCATGTATATATATATATAGAGAGAGAGCTTCCTTGGGCTCAGCGATAAAGAATCCCCTGCCAATGCAGGAGACGCGGGTTTGACTCCTAGGTTGGGAAGATCCTCTGGAGAAGGAAATGGCAACCCATTCCAGTATTTCTGCCTGGGGAATCCCATCTACAGAGGAGCCTGGCAGGCTACATACAGTCCATGGGGTTGCAAAAAAGTCAGACACAACTTAGTGACTAACAAATATATACATACACACACACACACACATGCACACACGCATGTATATGCATGTCTATTACATATATACACACACACTCATATAAGATACATAAAGAAATTTATTCTTCTCCACTTTACTTATTCACACATCAACACACTTAAATAGTAAACAGTTTTCATTTAACATGTACAACTTATAGGTCATCAATTTGACTCTTTTTGGATAGAGATCATGACAACCATGTTCCTGATTTAGATTCTTATAAAATCTCAATCAGTGCTGACTGTAAGATTGTTTCCACACACACCTGAACATTTCCATGTGTCTTTGGGTTTTCAGATACACCTGCTTGGCTCCGTTTATACCTCATAGGTTTCCAACATACCTGGGAGAGGCCATAGGTAACTGGTTGATACATAAGCAGTGAACACAAGCTCCACTTTTGTCTTTGATTAAAGGTTGGCAAAAGTAACAGAAAAATTGATGCCATAAAACTCAATCCTTCTTTCATCAGAAAAAAACAAAACAAAGAAAACCCCAGTAATACTACATTGAAGAATTTCTTTAGGAAATGTTCTAGTGACAAGGAGCTTAGGATAAGACACAAACATGCAAGTATATGATCAGAGGTGATACACCTGCTTTAAAGTCTTTAAAAGGGCAGAAGGGAGGAAGAGAAAAGGGATGGGAGGGGAGAGTAAGAAAACAGCATTTCTGAAGAGAAAAAGAGTTAACACTTCATCAGTTTGCTGGCCTTTCTGGATAAGGTAAGTAGACAGATAGCACCCTTTCTGGAAAACAGTGCACGCCCTCAGCAGGCAGAAAGACACCCGTCCCGTGTGCAGAGGCTCACTGCCCTGGCATCAGAACAGTGTCGATGCCAGAAGGTCTCTGTCATGTAAGTAAGAAACACCAGACTTTCCTTTTCAGCAACTCTGGATTTTTGTAAAGAAGTTAAAATGAGTAAGGTCAAAATACACGACATCCGTATCATGAAGGTTTTTAAAATAAAGTTCAGGAAAATCTCAACCATAATACCTTATTACAAGACCTGGGTTCGATCCCTGGGTCGGGAAGATCCCCTGGAGAAGGAAACGGTAACCCACTCCAGTATTCTTGCCTGGAGAATCCCATGGACGGAGAAGCCCGGTAGGCTACAGTCCACGGGGTCGCATAGAGTGGGACACGACTGAGCGACGGAACGGAACGGAATGCTTTAAAAAGTAATCTTGCCCAAGGCTAAGTGTGCAACCAGAAGACTTCAGAAATGAAATATTAGGACTGGCTATCCCAGGAGACGGACCTTGGTTGGCAAACTAATGTCTCTGCTTTGTAATATACTATCAAGGTTGGTCATAACTTTCCTTCCAAGGAGCAAGCGTCTTTTAATTTCATGGCTGCAATCAGCATCTGCAGTGATTTTGGAGCCCAAAAAAACAAAGTCTGACCAAGGTCCGTCTAGTCAAGGCAATGGCTTTTCCCGTGGTCATGTATGGATATGACAGTTGGACTGTGAAGAAGGCTGATCGCCGAAGATGCTTTTGAACTGTGGTGTTGGAGAAGACTCTTGAGAGTCCCTTATACTGCAAGGAGATCCAACCAGTCCATTCTAAAGGAGATCAATCCTGGATGTTCATTGGAAGGACTGATGCTAAAGCTGAAACTGCAATACTTTGGCCACCTCATGCGACGAGTTGACTCACTGGAAAAGACTCTAATGCTGGGAAAGGTTGGGGGCGGGAGGAGAAGGGGACGACGGAGAATGAGATGGCTGGATGGCGTCACCGATTCTGTGGACATGAGCTTGAGTGTACTCCGGGAGTTGGTGATGGACAGGGAGGCCTGGCGTGCTGTGATTCATGGGGTCGCGGAGAGTCAGACACGACTGAGCGACTGAACTGAACTGAACTGAACTGATCCCAGGAGAGATTCATAAATTACATTAAACTAAATATTCTAGTTTTTCTTTCTGATAAATATCAATTCTCATTGAAAAGCTAAATAAGATTGTTTATACACACAAATACTCCTGTACTCATAACTGATCCTAATGACGTCTAGGAAACGGGGATGGAAAATGAGATCTGTACTCCGAGCCTTACTACTCTATTGCACTTTTTTGCTCTTAGTTTTGAATATTTTCTAGCAAAATATTTTTGCTGAACCTGTCTTTGTGATTACAAATGAGCTACATATTTTCAATAAAATAATATATTCTATAAAAATACAGCATAATATTATAACACAGAATTTAAAAAATCAGAGCCAAGATCATCTAAAGGAAAAATAATTGGAATTAAGTCCTTAGCACTCAACATGAAATGTTAACATATTCTCAGTTCAGTTCAAAACTTCTTTGAGCTGCTCCAATATTTCCACCTGAACGCTAAACTTGAACTACTTATTAGGAACAACAAAACACTATTCCCGGAACAACTGAGCTCAACCAAGTGCTTGGATAAGTCCAGATAAGTGATCACTGTGAGCTCCCCAGTGTTGCACTGCATTTTTAGGTCAAAATCCTTCTATGTGTGAAAAGAACACTTGCCGAAAAGGCCCAGGCATGTTGCCTAACTGCCATTATTCTCTGACACTTAAAAATTAACTGAAAGTCAAAAGTCCTGAAAACATTATTATTGAAGGTGTGAATGACGTGCTTTATCTCTTGATCTCCAGATGCAATAGTCTAATTGTGATATGTAATAGGAGAAATCCAGGAAGTTACACAAGAATACTAAAAAGCCACCAGTTATGCCGAGAGGTGTAGAGGAAGTAAAAAAAAAGTTGAAAACTAGTTTTTCCAAAGAGGAATGCCAGAACCTTCAAAGCCAGCAGGCATGGCTGTTTGGGTCTTCATATGTTCATACGTCTAGAGCAATAGTTACCATTCTGCTTCAACTTTCCTCTCTGGTACTGAAGAAATGAAATGACGCTGTGACCGAGCAGAGATCAGGCCACTCTGACTATGGCTACCACCACCACGGCAGTATCCTTCTTTGTAGAAATAATTTGATAGTTTTCTAAGCCAATTATACTCTTGAAAATGTTAATAAGCGACACTTTAAAGAGAAATATGATGAAACTCAGATACATCTTCCCTATCAGATTTACTTTAAATTTTCATATGTACAAAACTGCACATTTCCTTAGAAATAAATTTAAATGGAGTTTGGGTACTGTGGATTCTTTAAACATTCTAGAAACATTATAAACATCCTCTGGTATCTTCTTTCTGCCCAGTCTGCTGCTTCTAACAACTTTGGTCTTTATATTTCAGGTGTGAAATATAAAGAGAGTTAACCCTTCAAAGAGTTAACCCTAACTCTCAAGTTTTTTTGAAAATAAAAGGCTCTAAAACTAGGAAGATTTAAATCAGTAGGTATTCCCTTCTGATTTGTTAGAAGACATACAACATAAAATTGGGGGGGTGGGGAGGGTAAGGCAGAATTAAATTTTGGCCTCCCAGGTGGCAAGGCGGTAAAGAATCAGCCTGCCAATGCAGGAGATGGAGGTTCAGTCCCTGGGTCAGGATGATCCCTGGAGAAGTAAATGGCAACCCACTCCAGTATTTCTTGCCTGGGAAAGTCCATGGATAGAGCAGCCTGCCGGGCTGCAGTCCATGGGATTGTAAACGAGTCAGACACAGTTTAGTGACTAAACAACAACAGAATTAACTTACACAAATTAACGAATAAAAGTTAAAAACCACAGTAGTCATTATTTAAAAAAAAAAAAAGAGTGATCACAGCCTATTTCCCTGCAGTGATGATTTCAGGAAAGCTTTTATTTAAAAACCAGGTGGCATGGCCTCTTTCTTTCTCTTTTTCCTCTCCTCTGCAGGAATGATGTTCCTGTCCCAAGCACAGCGGTAACAGAGCCGAAAGGAGAGCAGAGGAGGTGGAGTCCAAGGAGAAAACCTCTAGGATTAAGCTTCATCTGTTCTGTGCTTCGTATTTATTCCTCTGGCTTCTAACCTTCATCAGCTGATTTGCTCGCAGCTCTAAATTTCCTGCTCACTTCCCACTGATCTCCGTTTTCAGATAAGAAATCTCTTCCTGCTGAAATTGAAAAGCTTCCACTAAATGGAATCAATCACACTATCAGGCAAAGAGAAACCAAGATCCATTTGAAAAGGTCCAGAGGAAATAGGACATTTACAATGTTGATGATGGCTACATTTAAACAACTGCACTGCATCCTTACAATGATCTAGTTGAGGAAATTGCTGTGAAGTTTAATGATATGTTACTAAGCTACTTTGCATTTCGGCAACCTCCATATATTGTGTTGTGAGCCCATAAATAATATTCTGGTAGCTAAAGCAGAAATTTAAAGGCAACATTTTATCAACCATAATTTAATCTGCCCAACATCTGATGCTAGAAGTGCTTTGCTTATGTTTGGGTACTCATGACAATTTTCGTGTACTGTTTCTTTTGAGGCCAAATTTTCATTTCTTTCACTGGATGAACATTTTTATCATCACAGCAAATAAGCTGAGTTTTGTTTATGCATCAATTTATTCTCTGTTATCTTCAGATGTTTGATTTAATACCAGTCATGCTCTCTTGATGAAAGTGAAAGAGGAGAGTGAAAAAGTTGGCTTAAAGCTCAACATTCAGAAAACAAAGATCATGGCATCTGGTCCCATCACCTCATGGGAAATAGATGGGGAAACAGTGGAAACAGTGTCAGACTTTATTTTTCTGGGCTCCAAAATCATGCAGATGCTGATTGCAGCCATGAAATTAAAAGACACTTACTTCTTGGAAGGAAAGTTATGACCAACCTAGACAGCATATTAAAAAGCAGAGATATTATTTTGCCAACAAAGGTCCGTTTAGTCAAGGCTATGGTTTTTCCCGTGGTCATGTATGGATGTGAGAGTTGGACTGTGAAGAAAGCTGATCACTGAAGAACTGATGCTTTTGAACTGTGGTGCTGGAGAAGACTCTTGAGAGTCCCTTGAACTGCAAGGAGATCCAACCAGTCCATTCTAAAAGAGATCAGTCCTGGGTGTTCATTGGAAGGACTGTTGCTAAAGCTGAAACTGCAATACTTCGGCCACCTCATGCGATGAGTTGACTCACTGGAAAAGACTCTGATGCTGGGAGGGATTGGGGGCAGGAGCATATGGGGACGACAGAGGATGAGATGGCTGGATGGCATCACCGACTCGATGGACATGAATTTGAGTGAACTCCGGGAGTTGGTGATGGACAGGGTGGCCTGGCGTGCTGTGATTCATGGGGTCGCAAACAGCCGGACACGACTGAGTGACTGAACTGAACTGAATGCCTTCTTAGGCTTCCCAGGTGGCAGTGGTAAAGAATTCACCTGCCAATGTAGGAGACGCAGCAGACAAGGGTTTGATCCCTGGGTCGGGGAAGATCCCCTGGAGAAGGAAATGGCAACCCACTCCAGCATTCTTGCCTGGAGAATCCCATGGACAGAGGAGCCTGGTGGGCTACAGTCCACGGGGTCACAAGAGTTGGACTGGACTTAGTGACTAAACCTCCACCAGTGGTTAATTACTAAGTCTGGGAGGCAAGCCAATATCTGAAAAGGTGAATGTTTTGGTGTTTTGAATCCTGAAACTCTCCTTCATGTTCAATCAACAATCGGTTTGATCAGAAACTCTCAGTGTGCACGTCAATTAGCAACAGGAGCAAATGTTAACAATTCTGTAAACGCATTTTCTCAGCCTACTGTCTAAGAGGCTTTATAATCTTAGGGATTCTTCAAACATTAAAAAAAAAATCCCTCATCTAAGGGAAGTGAACTTCGAAGTAATGCAGATACTTAGAGGAAATGTGCTTGTGACAGTAATTCTATGATGCAAGACAAAGAAAAATTGTCAAATAATAGAGTTACTGTTTGAAACAATAAATGAAGCATTAAAAAAAAAACCAATCAAAGACGAGGTAAAACAAAGCACTTTTCATGAAATACAGGCCTCTTGGCCATGCTGGTATTCCTTGAAAGTGAGGAATTGATTATTCTACAGATTCAAAACACAGTCTATTTATGCCAGTTAGTCCACAAAACAGATGACTGCATTTATGCATAATTAAACTGACTTCAAGATATGAAGGAAAATTCAACGTTAGTTGGACAAAATTAATTTGCTCTGAGACAAGGAGGAAATTATGCTTGTAGTACCCAGAGCAATAAAACATGGTACACTAATTTTGAATTAATAGAATTTTTGTGGCCAAGGTGAGCTTTTCAACTCAATATCTACAGGAAGGGGCATTTCAACTCAATCAATGTTTGGGAGACATTTTTTAAGAAAATAAAAGGGCAAATGCATATGGCTGTCCATTTTCCGGCTCCGTCATATATCTGTGGCTCACTCTTTCCAAGGGGGTCTTCTGAACATAGAATTCTTCTCTGCAGATGCTTTCCACAGAGGGAGGGGCAGGGGGCCACTGTCTGTCCATCTTCGGGTCCCGTCTCCTGCCACTGACTTCTAGTGGCCGCCCCATTCTGGCTGTGGCATTCCTGAAACAGGTTCACTCCTGCAGATCCCACAGACCTACTCCGGCAGTAGACCCTGGCCCGGCCCGGCCTGGCCCCGCGCCCGTCCTCTGGGGAAGCTGTGTCTGTGCCGAGCATCTCCAGCCATGGCTCCCACCGAGGCCCCAGGAGAGTCCTGCATCCTGGGAGGGGGCTTGAGGCTAGTAGGACACACACCAAGTAATCTTTCCTGGGAACAGTAATGAAAAACTCTCTTCTGTGTAACACAGGTCAAAATGTGAGCGCATGCGTGCCAATTCGCTTCAGTCGTGCCTGACTCTTTGCAGTCCCATGGACCACAACCCACCAGGCTCCTCTGTCCATGGGATCCTCCAGGCAAGAGTACTGGAGTGGGTCGCCGTGCCCTCCTCCACGGGATCTTCCCGACCCAGAGACCAAACTGGCATCTCTTACGTCTCCTGCCTTGGCAGGTGGGTTCCTTACCACTAGCGCCACCTGGGAAGCCCCTGAAGATCAAAATACCTGAGTTTATTTCCTTCTTGAAGAATTCACTGTGAAGAACACCTCGTATGGTATCAGATTTATGCCAGTATACCCCAGGCTCTCGTATACCTCAGTCACGTGGAAACGTGTGCGTTTTGAGTGTTCAGGGTCTCTTTTTATTACGAATGCATTCTGCAAAGGTTATCAGCAAGCAATGATTTCCTGCTGAGGGTTTACAGGTACGACACAGGGGTGATTTCACCAAGCCAGTGCATCGGATGTAAGGGATGATTGAGAAATAGATCCGCCGTCACTGCAGGATGTTCTGTTTACTGTGAAATATTTAAACAGGTGGGAGAGTGCAGTATTCCAAGGACACGCTCTTCTGTACCCGGACACACACACACACACGCCGTATCATACGTGACCCGACCAACTGTCAACAGCAGCATGTGTCCTGCCACCGAGAGCCTTCTATGGACATCGATGCTTTGAGCACTTGTCTTCCCAAGAAAGAGCTGGATTAATCCGTCTAAAAGTTAAAGCTCTGGACTAGCTAGCTCTAACACTATTCCCCCAAATAAATACAGACGTGTTTAGAATCTGTCAAAATACTTAACTACAATCAAATTTAGTAACACGCATTTCTTGGGTGGATATAAACATGTGTCCAGTCACACACACACACACACGTCAGCACGATCTATTCTACATCCATAGATTGCTCATATGTCTTAACCTAAGACCACTATTCGCTCTAGATTTGTCGTGAAGGAAGAGTCCCTTCATTTCTCCAAAAAGGCCATAGTTTAGGTTGGTGCGAAAGTAATTGCGATTTTGCACTGCTGAACTTTGCCATTTGATATTAGAATATATTCTTAAATAAATGTGGCTGTGTTATACATCACTTTAACGCACATTTCTCACTTTATGTTTTTCTGTTAATGACTGATTACTTGTTGTTTTATTTATTTTAGACATTTATTTTATGATGTTAGACAATAAGCAAATTCAAGTGAGTTTTTTTATTCGAGTTCAAAATGGATTGTTAAGCAGCGGAGGCAACTCACAACATCAAGAACGCATTTGGCCCGGGAACTGCTAACGAACGTACAACGCAATCGTGGTTTGCAAGGGAGATGAGAGCCGTGAAGATGAGCGGTGTAATGGCCAGCCGTCAGAAGTTGACAACGACCAGCTGAGAGCATCCTCAAAGCTGGTCCTCTTACAATCACACAGGAAGCTGCCCAAGAACTCACCGTCGACCACTCTATGGTCTTCTGGCATTTGGAGCAAATTGGAAAAGTGAAAAAGCTTTATTAGAAGGTGTCTTGGGAGCTGACCAAAAATCAAAAAAATTATTGTTTTGAAGTGTCATCTCTTATCCTATGCAACAGCAGCAAACCATTTCCCGATCTGGTTGTGATATGCAATGAAAAGTGGATTTTATATGACAACCTGGCGACAACCAGCTCAGTGGTTGGACATAGAAGAAGCTCCAAAGCACCTCCCAAAGCCAAATTTGCACCCAAAAAATGGTCATGGTCACTGTTTGGTGGTCTGCTGCCAGTCTGATCCACTAACTTTCTGAATCCTGGCAAAAGCATTACATCTGAGAAGTATGCTGAGCAAATCGATGAGATGCCCGGAAAACCTCAACGCTGGCACTGGTCAACAGAAAGGGCCCAGTTCTCCTCCGAGACGCCTGATTGCACGCGGCACAATCAGGGCTTCGAAAGCTGAACAAACCTGGCTACAAAGCTTTGCCTCATCTGCCGTCTTCACCTGGCCTCTCGCCAACCAACTACCAGTTATTCGAGCATCTCAACAGCTTTTTGCAGGGAAAAATGCCTCCACAACCAGCAGGAGGCAGAAAAAGCTTTCTAAGAGTTCGTCAAATCCCAAAGGACAGATTTTTATGCTACAGGAATAAGCAAACATATTTGTTGGTAAAAATATGTTCATTGTAATGGTTCCTATTTTGACTAATAAAGACATGTTTAAGCCGAGTTATAATGATTTAAAATCCATGGTCCAAACCACAGCTGCTTTCGTACCAACCTAAATATATCAGCAGTGAAGAGCACCTTCTAAGTGCACATCCGGGGCCGTGAGGACCAGATAAACTGAAACCCTGAGTAATGAGTGGCTCCTGCTCCCCAGAGGCAACTGTGACCTGAGCCTCGGCATTCACAGGGGCTTTGGTTTCTTCTGTTAACCAGGGAGCTGAGGTCCACGTGGGAAGCAGAGTGTGTTTTTGGCCCCAGATGTCACACATAGCCAGACAACCCAAAGGCTGCTACCTCAATGGAAGAAACACCACAAAAACTCATCCACAGACAGACAAGCAACATGGAAACACATCTGGGTGGATTCTGGGAGGGTAAAGGTCACTCTACAGAAGTCACAACCGCAGACAGACCCTTTTTGGTTTCAGGGGTTTACACACAGGTGACAGGTGCTCTTAGGACATTTTAACTAAGGAATTAGCATTACAATGGTCCCATGTCTTAAAATCACTGACCTAGAGCCAGACATCTTGGAATGTGAAGTCAAGTGGGCCTTAGAAAGCATCACTACGAACAAAGCTAGTGGAGGTGATGGAATTCCAGTGGAGCTATTTCAAATCTTGAAAGATGATGCTGTGAAAGTGCTGCACTCAATATGCCAGCAAATTTGGAAAACTCAGCAGTGGCCACAGGACTGGAAAAGGTCAGTCTTCATTTCAATCCCAAAGAAAGGCAATGCCAAAGAATGCTCAAACTACCACACAATTGCACTCATCTTACACGCTAGTAAAGTCATGCTCAAAATTCTCCAAGCCAGGCTTCAGCAGTATGTGAATCATGAACTCCCAGATGTTCAAGCAGGTTTTAGAAAAGGCAGAGGCACCAGAGATCAAATTGCCAACATCCGCTGGATCGTGAGTTCCAGAAAAACATCTATTTCTGCTTCATTGACTATGCCAAAGCCTTTGACTGTGTGGATCACAATAAACTGTGGAACATTCTGAAAGAGATGGGAATACCAGACCACCTGACCTGCCTCTTGAGAAACCTGTATGCAGGTCAGGAAGCAACAGTCAGAATTGTACATGAAACAACAGACTGGTTCCAAATAGGAAAAGGAGTGCGTCAAGGTTGTATATTGTCATCCTGCTTCTTTAACTTATATGCAGAGTACATCATGAGGAACGCTGGGCTGGAAGAAGCACAAGCTGGAATCAAAATGGTCAGGAGAAATATCAATAACCTCAGATATGCAGATGACACTACCCTTATGGCAGAAAGTGAAGAGGAACTCAAAAGCCTCTTGATGAAAGTGAAAGAGGAGAGTGAAAAGGTTGGCTTGAAGCTCAACATTAGGAAAAGAAAGATCATGGCATCTGGTCCCATCACTTCATGGGAAATAGATGGAAAAACAGTGGAAACAGTGTCAGACTTTATTTTTTTGGGCTCCAAAATCACTGCAGATGCTGATTGCAGCCATGAAATTAAAAGACGCTTACTCCTTGGAAGGAAAGTTATGACCAACCTAGATAGTATATTAAAAAGCAGAGACATTACTTTGCCAACAAAGGTCCGTCTAGTCAAGGCTATGGTTTTTCCCGTGGTCATGTATGGATGTGCGAGTTGGATTGTGAAGAAAGCTGATCGCCGAAGAATGGATGCCTTTAAACTGTGGTGCTGGAGAAGACTCTTGAGAGTCCCTTGGACTGCAAGGAGATCCAACCAGTCCATTCTAAAGGAGATCAACCCTGGGTGTTCATTGGAAGGACTGATGCTAAAGCTGAAACTCCAATACTCTGGCCACCTCATGTGACGAGTTGACTCACTGGAAAAGACTCTGATGTTTGGAGGGATTGGGGGCAGGAGACGGGGACGACAGAGAATGAGATGGCTGGATGGCATCACTGACTCTATGGACATGAGTTTGAGTGAACGCCGGGAGTTGGTGATGGACAGGGAGGCCTGGCGTGCTGTGATTCATGGGGTTGCAGAGAGTCGGACACGACTGAGCGACTGAACTGAACTGAACTGATGTCTTAAAAGGCCCTGAGCGTTGACCAAAGCCAGAGACACTCTCTAGCCTGCAGTGGTTCTCAAGGTTTTGCCATCTGGGAAGGACCTGCTCTCATGGAAGACTATTTTTTCTACAGATTGGTGGGGGGCTGGTGGGGAGTGGGGTGGGGACTGGGGACGACTCAGGCTCATTACAATTATTCAGTTCAGTCCCGTTCAGTAGCTCAGTCATGTCCGACTCTTCACATTTACCGTGTGCTTTATTTCTCTTATTATTACATCAGCTCCACCTCAGAGCAGCTGGCATTAGATCCTGGAGGCTGGGGACCACTGCTCTAGGGGGCTAACCGTTGACCCAGGACTCTCCCAGCCTGGCCACCAAGTCACACCCCAAAGGACAAACACCAGGAGACCTGAGCTTCCCTGAGCAACTGTCAGCAGATGTAATAAACAGCAATACTAGACGCTTGAGAGCTTCAGATGACACAATGATTGGTTACAGACAGTAAAACAGGCATGTCGAAAACAAATAAGAGAACTGGAAATATGAGAAAAGAACAAGAAGCAGCATTCAAGAAAAGGCAGATTTGAGAGAGCAAAGTACGACTCTCAGAAACGGGGAAAAGTCATTGAAGTTCAAACGCACGGTATGCCTTAAACATCCAATATTAATACCGGCTCCAAAGGAAGAAGTAAACCATGAGAAAGCACGGCAGAAGTTACTAGAATGAAGCAGAGAGACATAGAGATGGGAAACAGAAGTCAGGGGAAGAGAGAGGAAATGAGAAAGAACAGCGTGGCTCTAACAGGAGTTCCAGAGAGAGGCGGGTCATTCACAGAGATGCTGGCCGAGAATTGGTCACACTTGGGAAAATACGTGCCTCTGATGATTTGCAAATCGAAGCCTCAAGCAGTATAAATAAAACGAAACTTGTATCTAGAATCGGTGGTATAAAATTAGGAATCTCTGTACACACCAGCAGGCACACACGCAAGCATGTTTATTTTTTCATCTGTCTGATCTCGCACCTATTCTGCGCTGATGATGGTGCCGGGACCCGGAGGCATTAAGCTCCCAAGTCTTAGAATGCGCGCTTCTTCGGCAGACAGCGACGCAGTCACACAATATATATATAACCCGTGATGGGCTCCGCGGCAGAGATGCATGGCGTAGACTGGGGTTTAGCAACGGGAGACCTCACACGGTCCCTGTCACCACGAAGGACAACGCGGCAGGCAGAGCGCCGAAGGAAGGAGGTACTCGGGATGGACGTTAGGATGAGGGTGTTTTCTGTGAAGAAGGAAGAGCCTGAGGCTCTGACTGGTCCACTCGCTCACTCGCTCACCCGCCCACTCATTCCCCGCCCACTCATTCACTCAGATGCTGGCTGATGCTCTCCTTCACTTGTCCACCCACTGAACCCACCTGACCAGAACCTTGCCGCCGGAGGACAGAAGAATTGGTGGGAACTGGGAGGAGAACAGCTTGGTCAGGACTACATGGAGATGTGTGTGCATGACTCTTAGGCAGACCAGGAGGCTGTAGAGTGATGATTTCAGAATGTTTTTTTCTATCGTGAAAACTCTGAATATGAATCTTGAGGGGTTTCAGTACATAAGACAGGTTAGAGATGCTCAGATTTGCTCAGATGAGGAGGAGTGTTTACACGTGTGCGTGGGTTTAAGAGTGTCTGTGTGTGGGTGTGTGTGGGTGTGTTCACAGTCGGAGCCCTGCACGTCACAAGTCTGCATCTTATTTACGAGGTCATTCTTATTCACAAAGACTTTATACTTCAGCAGTACTGTTAAAAGAACTACCTCTGGTTGTCTGTTTTACCTAAGTGGTTACGGCTGGTACATACATGATCTTTTTCATTTTTGCATATGTTTGTTTTGTAACTCAAAACACTACTGAAATGTATTATTAGAGAAAATACTGTGCCATAAGTTAGCTGGATTTTCTAGGTGAACTTTCATTTTACTTGTAAATAATCGTAATTCTGTCTTATCCTTGATGATGTTTATCCCTTTTTATTTTCTTCCTTTATCACAATGATGACAACCTCTGGATCAATGCGAAAAAGAGCCTGAATCATTTTAACAACTAAATATGATACACACCTAGGCCTTGGGGAAATAATTTTTTTTTTCTTAAGAAAGACTCCTTTTACTTATAATTAAAAAAAAAAAAGATTTCGGACTTCAATGTATAGTTTTTTTGGCACCTATAGAAATGGTCAATTTATTTCTGTTTTTACTTATCAACGTGATGGGTAGTACTAATAAGCTTCCTAATCCTGATCATTGAGTATCTTTTAATGGATTTTAGGCTCTACTTGCTAATATTTTATTTATGCTTATGTATCCAAAGTCAGATAATTCGGATTCAGATTCATTCATCCACCTTTTGATATACTGTAGTATAGACGTTCTGGATTTTAAACATTTTTTAAAAGTTTGACAATGAGAATAGTTGTAAAAGTGCCAATAGATCGTTCTTTAACAATTTGAAAATGGCAACATTGTGACATATTTACTTCAGATCTTTGTTTTTATAAATAAATCTCACAGATAAAGTTAACATCTCCACCTATTCATTACTCCCTTATTAGACAGAATAAGTGTGATCAATTCTGCATCAATCCTGTCTATTTTAAACATTAAACTGTATCAATACATGTATGTACCTATAAAATACTAATGTTGCTGTATTTAAAATAATATAAGTATTATGTGCATTGTATGCATCATTCAGCAAATTACTTTAACCCAACTTTAGATTTACACGCTCTATTCTGACATAGAGTTTAGGTTCATTCATTGACACCGTTTTAAAAATCCTCCACCACGACCACAGCCTGATTACTTTATTTCCTGAAGTGAACTCATTTCTTTCCGACTTATGTATCTGCGTCTTTGAACAGTGTTTCATGTCCATGTCATGACTTTTACGTAAGTGTGTGGGGCTCCCTAGGCAGAGCTCCTCCATCAGGATGACTGAGCACTGGGGTCCGATGACTCGTGGCTGTGGGCCGTCCCGCGGGGTCAGGGGGTTCTGCCGTCCCACTGCCTCTGCTCATGAGCTGCCAGTGGCACCCCTCGCCAAGGAGCCACAACCAAAGACGTGCCCACACGCTGCCCAGAGCACCCTGTGGGGTAACACCCACCTGCCTTGGTACGTTACGCCTGTGGCCAACCTGACCAAACACCGCTCCCCAGAGTAGAGGTCCAGATCTAAACTCCTCAGGACTGTGTCAGTGCGGGGCCCGCCCTATTATCTGTTTCGTCTTACTGGTGCAAATATTTTCTCTGTGAAATGGTACCCAATTATCCTTTCAGTTTGCATTTCCTTGATTACTTGTGAGACTATGCATCTTCTCATGGGGCCACTGGAACTCTGGGTTTTCCTTTCTGCATAAGCTGCCTTCTGAACAGGGAACAAAGAATTGTCTGCAATCGGTAATTTCTGCAATGGTTTAAACAATTTTCTGTTCTTTGAAGCTTTGGAAGTACAAGCTTTGGAACTTCCTGGGCGTGCCTTCTTTCAGGGATGGAAATTACCTAGGATCCTTCTGGTTTTCATCTCATTTGATTTTCCATTTTTTTAGAGTCAATGTCAGCGGATTCTTGTTTCTTTAGTGTTGCAGCCTGCATGATCACATATCCTCCGTTTCTCCCACCAGGGATCGATGTTCAGTTTTCCAGTGGCCCTTCGTCTGCTTGCTTTTACTCCCAAGTTTGGTTTCTAAGCTTATTAGTCTGTAGACAGAGAATAAACCCTGTACAATTTCTGAACTGGGGACTTTATTAAACTTGACTCTGGCATATACCACCGACGCCGGAAGCACAGACTCTGCTACAAGCTTTCCTCTGCTTACCTGACACAGCTCAGCTTGTCATTGCACTTCAGGTTATTTCAGTTCAAAAGTGAATAGAGCTTTAGGCTGATTCCTTTTCTATGAATTTTCACTCTACAGAACTGCTATTTATGCAGTCCTTCACACAACCTACGCAGTCTGTCCACATACATCCCTTTCACCTACCCAGGGATCAAACCCACGTCTCTTGCATTGGCAGGAGGGTTCTTACCACTGAGCCACCTAGGAAGTCCACATATTATTACATATATTACAAATAGAGCTAATTTCTCCTGCTTTATATTTGAGCTGCAGTGTGGTACTCACTCATCTAGAAATTCATGTTTCTTAGATGCTAACATATTGGGTTAGCCAAAAAGTTCACTCAGGTTTTTCCATAAGATGTTCTGAATTAACGAGCATTTTGGCCAACACATAATAGAAAAAGATGCCTTGGAGAGAAGTCGCTCAGTCATGTCTGACTCTTTGAGACCGCATAGACTGTAGCCTACTAGGCTCCTCTGTCCATGGGATTCTCCTGGCAAGAATCCTGGAGTGGGTTGCCATTTCCTTCTCCAGGGGATCTTCCTGACCCAGGGATTGAACCCAGGTCTCCCACATTGCAGGCAGACACTTTATCGTCTGAGCCACCAGGGAAGCCTCGTGATACATGTAAAGAACTGAACAAAGAACAATTGAGAAGGAGTTTGGGAAGGGCATGTGGTAGGCTGGTGGATGGGTGGAGAGGGGTCGGTGAGGTGGGGCCCCACAGGCCAGAGGTCAAGTTTCTCTTTTCCTCTCCACCCTCACTGGGAAGGAAACCCCATGGCCCTGAGTCACCTAACCCAGAGTACCCCCACCTGCTCTCATCAGTCAGCGGCCCCGACCTGTGCAGTGGTGCTACCGGAGTCAGAGACTCTTAGCAAAGTTTGTGGAGTTGCCCTTGACCACCAGTTCCTGCAGCTCCTCACTCTTCCTTGTGTCCAAATTCACAATATTCTGAAGTGAAATGAAATGAATTGAAAGCCACTCAGTCATGTCCTGCTCTTTGCGACCCCATGGACTATACAGTCCATGGAATTCTCCAGGCCAGAATACTGGGGTGGGTAGCCTTTCCCTTCTCCAGGGGATCTTCCTGAACTGGGGTCTCCTGCATTGCAGGTGGATTCTTTACCGGCTGAGCCACCAGGGAAGCCCACGTCAGTTTGAACCACACCTCACTGCACCCTTTGGTCAGCTAGCACCATCACAGGGGCTGGCGGGCACCAGGACGGGGGAGAGGCTGGGATCCCTGCCCGCGGGGACCCCAGCCTCCCCGCCTCGGGTGTTAGATAGCCTTCCTCTGGGTGCCCTGGTCTCCTGTGGCTCCTTTTCCAGTGTTTCCACAGAATCTTTCATCTGTTTTTAGAAGTTAGGGTTTGAGAGGCAAAGATGTGAGGTGTTTAAGACAGGCTCCTGCACTCTTAGGATGTGGCTTCCGGTGTTACTCACTCAACCTCCTGTCAGGCTGGGCTGTGGATAAAGTGAGATGACACACATCAAGTTCTTAGCACGAGCAAATGTTGGTTATTCTGATTTTAATTATGCCTCCCACGTGCTTTTAGACTCCACTGTGGACTCACAAGAACAAACAGCCTTTGCTGACAAGCGGTCCTTCTTACCACTGCCTGGAATGTCATTTTAGATCGGTGCATGCGGGCACACACACATGGTTCACTGTACGATTCTACACAAATATCCACAGCGTGTTATCAGTCTCCAAACTCACCCCGTGATGGACACTTGGTGTGAACAGTCAGAACCCACTTGGGAAGACAGGCGATCGGGAATGAAGCAAGCATTCCAAAATCTCGCTGGGGCCACTGTCCTCTCTGAGAAGTAAGTGCAGGTTTTTGGATGTAAATCAGTTTTTTTCTTCCTACCACAGCTGGTACAGAAAGGCAAAGAATCTGGAGCACACGGACGGATTTTCTGGCGCAGGGCAAACGTGAACTTAAGTTCTCCACGAGTGCGCAGGTTCTGCCCAGGGCTGCGCTTTCCCCCGCAGCTCAGTCTCAGCAACGCGATGCTCTCCGCGGAGGTGGGCTCCCTGGGCTGATGGGAGACCCCCGATTTCCCAGCCCTGCAGCCTCCGCTGCCGCCGAGGAGCCCCTGGTCCTTCTACTTCTTCAGGAAGGCTGCGCGGACTTCCATCAAAAGATCCAATTACGCGTCGATCACTGAAACAAGTCATACATCACAGGGACGGAGACTCAGAGCCCCACTCGCACAGCAGAAACCCGCACAGCAGAAACCCGGGGAGGCCGGGGAGCAGCCGCGGGGAGGCGGAGTCAGGGCTCGGAGGCAGGCAGGCGGCCCACACCCAGAGCTCCTCTGAGCGCCCCTGCTCCATGCAGACTCGTCATCCGCTTCAGAACAATCACCGCTTCGGCGGGCCTCAGGGACTTGGGTGGGAGAGAGCCCCCACAATCACGGTGGCAGTTTTGCTGGTCCTTCTAGAGTGCGTTCCGGGACCTTCTCCTCCGCAGGGCTCTGGAGGCAGCCCGCACTGACCTCACTCACAGCAGAGCACCCAGGTCAACCCTGCTTCTCCGACAAGCACCACAGGTTGCCCGATTTTCCCCAACTGCCCAGCCCTCGAGAAAGAAAGAGTGAAGTCTCTCAGTCGTATCCGACTCTGCGACCCCACGGACTGTTGCCCACCAGGCTCCTCCATCCATGGGATTCTCCAGGCAAGAAGACTGGGCTGGGTCGCCGTTTCTCGAGAGGGGGCTTTAAACTGCGTCCCTTCAGCTAAGTATACCGCTCTTAGCAGACCACGCATGTTTGCCAACGAACATCGGTCACATGCAGAAGAGAGCCACCTGCCACGGAGGGCAAGTCCCTCCACATGCCAGCAGGTGCAGGACCTGACCTCACAGGCTTCCGAGGAGCCTCTGCTCACAGCTGCTCGTCTCTACTGATTTGATGATGTGACTGTGTGACTCAATTCCTAGGTGGGCTGATGAGAAGTCCGGGGTTCCTGAGGAGGAGAAAGGGGTCTGGGGCTCCCAAGGAGAAAAGGACAGATGTTCTTTTCTCTGCTGCTTTGTCTTGATCATTGTAACAATGTATCTGGCTCGAGGACATGTTTCTCCTCAACAAGAGCCTTCCGCCAAATCCTGTGTGTTAAAATGTGTATTATGGGAGTGGGTCTGGTAAGATCTTTCTATTGTTCATTCTAAAGATCATGGCATCTGGTCCCATCACTTCATGGGAAATAGATGGAAAAACAGTGGAAACAGTGTCAGACTTTATTTTTTTGGGCTCCAAAATCACTGCAGATGCTGACTGCAGCCATGAAATTAAAAGACGCTTGCTCCTTGGAAGGAAGGTTATGACCAACCTTGATAGTATATTAAAAAGCAGAGACATTACTTTGCCAACCAAGGTCCGTCTAGTCAAGGCAATGGTTTTTCCCGTGGTCATGTATGGATGTGAGAGTTGGACTGTGAAGAAAGCTGATCGCCGAAGAATCGATGCTTTTGAACTGTGGTGTTGGAGAAGACTCTTGAGAGTCCCTTATACTGCAAGGAGATCCAACCAGTCCATTCTAAAGGAGATCAATCCTGGATGTTAATTGGAGGGACTGATGCTAAAGCTGAAACTGCAATACTTTGGCCACCTCATGCAACGACTTGACTCAATGGAAAAGACTCTGATGCTGGGAAGGATTGGGGGCAGGAGGAGAAGGGGACGACGGAGAATGAGATGGCTGGATGGCATCACCGACTCTGTGGACATGAGTTTGAGTGAACTCCGGGAGTTGGTGATGGACAGGGAGGCCTGGCGTGCTGTGATTCATGGGGTCGCGGAGAGTCGGACACAACTGAGTGACTGAACTGAACTGAATCTTGTTCCTTTAAGATGGATGTTATGGGAGTGGGTCTGAAGAAAGTATACAAGGTCCTGATAAAACGAGCTGGGGGCGGGGGCTTTCTGCCTCCCCCTTCTGATATCTATGTCAGAAGTTTTCTCTCTCCCTTTTCCTACTTTCATAAAACTCTGCTACACAAAAGCTCTTGAGTGATCAAGCCTGGTCCCTCGTCCTGAAGCTAAATCTTCTTCCGAGATCACGAATCCATCTTTCACCGTGAGCTATCAACTGCCTCGATAGGTTGAGGAACAGAACGTTAGGATGAGGAACAGAACGTTATCCACCGGTAAGCCCTGTCAATTCCGTCCTTCTGTGAACTGCAAAGGAAGTCTGGGAGATGGTGGGGGTGTGCGTGTGGGCAGCGCCGATGAGCCCAAGGGGCAGAGCGAGCAACTGGCGTCTGCATGCGCCTTCCTCTCTCCTCTCCACTGTCGGGGAGACGTCGCTCACAGATGGAAGTAAGAAAGCCACGGGCCCTGACTTCTTCCTATTGGCCTTTTCACAAGTGAAATGTACCAGCCCACTTACCGAAGTGATCCAACCTTCCTTGTACTTTCAACAGGACCTTCAGCTAAGGTTATGTATGCGCTTCAAACATTTTCTTATGCTCCTAGATAAAGAAATGCCCCAGGATTGCTTTTTCTGGTGGTTAGAGGGCGACAGACTCCAGAAATGCCCTAAGTTAGTTGTGCTTAACTGACTGTAAATATTAACAAAAACACGCATACACACTTGACCTTGCGCTTTCCCTCTCATCTTCTTTGAAATCTCCTGGATGCAAAGGTGCAAACGCAGGAGGTGATATTTTACAGGCAACATTGCTGCAGAGACAACGCAGGTTTAAGACCTGGACCTGCTGGCCCAGCTCCCCATCCTCACGGCCTGGACCGTGCCCGTGAGGGTGTGGTCCTGTACCCTCTGCCCTGTAACAGCTGGGGGGGGGGGGATTCAGCGTGACAAGGGAGAGCCAGGAGACGACCCCAACTGTGGCAAGTGCTCTGCACGTTGCATGTGCTACAGTTGTGATCTTCACTTAATTAATAACAGAATCAGTCAGAAATAGAATAAAATACCTCCTGCCTCAAACCTTTGTCTCAGGACCATCTTTAAGCTCTGGGTGCATAAAATGTGTACGGAGTAAACTGTGGATTATATCACAGCATCGTTAACAATCATCCTCAAAGAAAAGTAAATTTACTCTTCTTAAAATCGTGTGTGTCTTTCTCAGGTTAAGTTAACACGCATAATAAACGCTTAGCAAGAAAAAGAATGCATATTCACAGAGAGCTCAGAGCTGCCTCACCTACTGTGACAGGTGTACCGGGGCAGCCCTCTCAAGTTCAAGTGCTCGGTGAGTCAGAGTTTCCCTCCACTAACACGCAAGGTTAGAAGCAGGTCACATGCGCTGAGTCAAACGATCGCTTGCTCGCAGTTCAGAATTCAAGCCTGACCTTTGCAGAGAACCCTCTGAGGCTGCACCCCAGTCATCTCCATCATTAATCAACATGAAGGGAGGTGAGAGGTGAGGAATGAATTCTCTAGGTTTCAGAGCCCAGCTGTTCTGGGACTAAACCCGTAAGCAGGTTGAAGATAAGCAATTGATGACTACTTCTAACTTTCTTTAAAACTCAATTCCCAGGAACAGACACTGTATTTACTTTCCAGATGCAGTGTTGGTATCACTTAAAATCTTTCAAAATAAAATTTTGGAAAGAAACAGCCAAGAAAAAGAAAAAGGGAATCATAGGAAGAATTGTCAATAAAAAAGAGACCTTTGGAGACAGGATGGGGGCGGGGAGGGTGGACTGGAGTGTGACCCCCCCTCATGGAACACACCCTCCATGTGGAGGAGCTCACAGGGCACCAGCTGAGAGCTGGCAGGCGTCCCCAGCCACTGGAGAGGGATGTACAGATCCTCGCAAAACCCGGGAGGGTGAAAGAAGGAGGGAGAAGGAGGAGACTGAACAGGACCAGACCTGCACCTGAGACAGCAGGTGGGGCTGGGGGGACCGAAGCAGGGGTCCGATCCCCCCTCGTGGAGACTGGACAGAGGGTTGGCATTGGAGGCTTCTGGAGATAGCAGCAGCTCATCTGTGATCGGCTGCGTGGAATGAGAACCTCACGGACAAGCCCTGCTGCTGCTCTGTGTACCCTGGACAGGGACACAAGAACCCTAAAAAGCACAGCGGCTGGGTGCTGGAGCACATGGATCGGAGCTTAATCCCAGGGTGAGGCCTGCTTTGACTGCGGGGAGAGGGCCCAGGGAGATGAAGGAGGGCTCTGCGGTGGGATCGCCTGTGGGTGGACGGGCAGCCATGAGGCGACACTGCTGAGTCCCACACGGCGGGTGAAGCCATCCCTGGGGCCTCTCCCCCCAGTGCTGGCAGCTGAAGAATCAAGAAGCACCCCGGAAGAAGCCGGCCTTTAAGTGCTTGATGCGCTAAGTGACAGAGAAGGTCCCCAGCCAGGGAGGCCATTTAAGTGCCTTGAACATGCAGAGCCACAGAGAAGGAGCAGCCACAAAGGATCACTTGAACAGCAGCTGCCAGAGGCTCGGAAGAACCCTAAGAGCCCCATACCTCCCTCTTCCCCAGCCGCCAGCTCCGCTGGGTGCCCGGTGCTGCCAGGGTCCCCGTGATCCAAGCAGGGGACCTCCAAGCCTGGATCCAAGCTTGGATCCAAGCAGCGCCATCTCCAGGCTCAGTCCTCAATGGGGCAGACCCAGTTCCTCCAGGGCAGCCTCAGGAGGAAACCCCAGTGGACAACACACAGGCAGCGGTGGAGGTAAAACCACAGTTGAAAACCAACTGAAAACCAGGGGCAGTGCGGCTAAGGAAGAGGCCAGAAAACCTTCCCACCAGCTGTACAAGCTGCAGATTAAATCCACACGACCACCGACGCAGACTCTGTGCCTGTCGGATATGTAGAAGGACAATGAGAGTTCCCGCAAAAGAAAACCCAGTAGCTCTGGAGGCCAAGGACACCGGAGGGAAGAACACACAGGAGCAGGGCTAGATGAGAGTCTGGGCTGTCCCAGAGCAGGTCCAGAGACCAGCGCGGAGTTCTGGAGGGCATCCCAGGAGGCGAAGGTGGACTCCGACTCACAGTGAGGGGAAGGGCACGGACGGCTGAGATCTGAGAGGAACGTTTATTCTTCTTCTGCTTAATGTTGACTTGCTCTGTTTGGTTCTGGATTTTTTATTCTTCTCTTTCTGTTTTTACTCTGTTGCTGTGGTTGTTGGTTTTATGAACACTAATAACTCTATTTAAGACCTTTTTTAAAAACCCCACTTTTTATTTCCTTTATATACTTCTGCCTCTCTGTTGGACTTTTGCAATTCAGTGTTTTTCTTTTTCCTTCTAATCTTTTAAAATTTATTTTTTAAATATTTTTTGTTTGTTTTCCTATTGTTCTTTTCCTGCTGTAGATATTCTTTAATGCATATAAACCTTTCTTTTATATACTTTTGTTTAACTTTGCTTTTCTATTCTCCTTTCTTTTTCTTCACCATGTTTATTAGTTTATTTTGTCTTCTCTGCTTTATTCCCCAGCTGGCACCTTGCTTTGATTTTGTTTTCTGGTTTGTGCTTTAGTTTTTTTCTTTTAATTGGCTGATACCATTTTTGGTTTCCTTTGCTCGCCGGGCCAGTCTCTTGCACTTTATTTTCTTTGGACTGCTTTGGTTTTGTATGTGTGTGTGTGTGTTCCATTATTTTTGTTATTATTTGCTTGATTTTGTACTCAGCATTTGTCTGGGGATCATTTTTGTTTCTTGTTTCTGTGTTAAGTCAATTCAGCCGTGTCTAACTCTTTGCAACCCCATGGACAGCAGCCTGCCAGGCTCCTCTATCCATGGGGATTCTCCAGGCAAGAATTCTGGAGAGGGTTGCCATTCCCTTCTCCAGGGCATCTTCCAGACCCAGAGATCGAACCCATGTCTTTTCTATCTCCTGCACTGGCAGGCGAGTTCTTTACCACCAGTGCCATGGTACGTTTGTTTTAATCCCCTTTAATGCCACAACAAATGACTTGTGGAGTCTTGGTCCCCTGGCCAGAGATCGGGCCTGAGCCTTTGGAGTGGGTGCACTGAGTCCCAGACCCTAGTCTGCCGGAGAACTCCAAACCCCAGGGAGCATTAATTAGTTAGAACTCTGGCAGAGGCCTCCGCCTGTATACAAGAGCTGGCATCACCCAACTGCTGGCAGCACTCAGGGCAAGATGCTTCACCTGAACAGCAAGACAAGAACCCAAACCCACCCAGCAGCAGACAGGATCACCAGGGACACCCACCCAGCAGCAGACAGGATCACCAGGGACACCCACCCAGCAGCAGACAGGATCACCAGGGACACCCACCCAGCAGCAGACGGGATCACCAGGGACACCCAAAACATAGGCCTCACACAGCCCTACCCATCAGAGGGGAAAAGAACTCAAAACTCACCTCCCCCTGCCAGAATGCAAGCACAAATCACTCCCAACACAAAGCCTACACAAAACACTGGATCAACCGTACCATCAAGGACAGAAACCAAAAGGAAGAAGGAACACGAGCTTACAGTCTGGACAAAGGAGACTGACAAAGGATTCCTTTCCAAAATATACAAGCAGCTTATGCAACTCAGTAACAGAAAAACAAACGACCAAATCAAAAAGTAGCCAAGAGACCTGAACAGACATTTCTCCAAAGAAGACATACAGATGGCTAATAAACACGCGAAAAGATGCTCAACATCCCTTGTTATTAGCGAAAGGCAAATCAAAACTACAGTGAAATATCTCCTCACACTGGTCAGAATGGCCATCATCAAAAAAACCCCACAAACAATGAATGCTGGAGAGGGTGTGAAGAAATGGGGACCCTCTCGCACTGTAGGTGGGAATGGAAAATGGTACAGCCACTATGGAGATTCCTCAAAAAACTGGCAGTAGAGCTCCCATAGGAACCAGCGACCCCACTACTTGGCGTGTCCCCTGAGAAAACCAAACTTAAAGAAGACACGTGTACCCCGATGTTCACCGCAGCGCGACTTGCAACAGTTCAGGCATGGCAGCAAGCTAGACGTCCGTCAACGGATGAGAGGATAAGACACGGCGGCACACGTACACAATAGAATATTACTCAGCCACAAAAAGGAACACGTTTGAGCCAGCTCTCGAGGTGCATGAACCTAGACTCTATTATACAGTGAGAGAAAGAAAAACAAACATCGCATGCTGACGCGTGTGCATGGAATCCGGAAACACGGTGCTGAGGACCTGTTCGCAGGGCAGCAGTGGAGGCGCAGGCAGAGCTCGGAGTGTGCGCACAGCGGGGCGCGCGGGGCGCACGGGGCCAGTGCAGACGGTGAGGGAGGCTGCTGAGGGGCTCGGGGACTCCAGCCCCAGCTCTGCAGCCCCCGAGGGGGCGGGAAGGGGCGGGACGCGGGCAGAGCTCGGAGTGTGCACACAGCGGGGCGCGAGGGGAGCGCGGGGCCAGTGCAGACGGTGGGGGCGGCGCGCGCGGGCCACAGAAGCTGCTGAGCGGCTCGGGGACTCCCCCCGGCTCTGCAGCACCCGAGGGGGCGGGCCGTGGGACGAACGTTCCAGAGGCAGGGGACTCACGTGGAAGCCGCAGGTATATGGTGAAGCAACTTCCCTTCACTTAAAAATGTTTGGGGAAAAAAGAAGCCTTCAGTGATGGGGTCACATTCCGGCCGCCTGACTTTGCGGAGAGTGTGCCATCTAGTGGTAGTTTCCTATAATGCCGCTTACTGCTGCTGCTCAACATGTCAGGACCCAGAGGCATTTTTCTTGTGGTGTTGTTTAAACCATCCGTCCAGGAAGATTCTAGGCAAAGTGTTATAAATATTGCTTTCATGCAGTTAAGCTAAAGACTTGATGTCTAGATCTGCTCCATTTCCATTCTATAAACAAGAGTGCTATCTGCTTGTTCTAGATACTGTTCCAATTATACAAACAAGAGAGTATTTTTAGGTGCATTTAACACTAAAATAAATCTCCATAAATTTTCATGTGAGACTCTGAAAACTTTTACTTCCAAACCACAGCCAAAGTTAAAAACAAAAACAAAAACACTTGTGTAGCTCTGACTGCAGTGGCGCTAGTTACAGCAGCCCTCTCTTCTCTCTGGAGCTCTGCTCACAAAAGGACACGCGATGAATCTTGGCTGCGTCTTCAGCTTACAGTTCCTGTTCCACACTTATTTACATGTTTCGGGAAGGTAACCAGTGGGTAGTAATAAAGAAGAGATGCATTTTAAGGACGCAGCTTTGCAAATGTTTGTAATGTTTGCTTTAAAGACTCAACATACATCATCAAAATCTCAAGACAAGTTGCATTATGGAATAAGCAAAGGCGCATTTATGTGGTAAAGCAGATGCTGATTTGTTCTACTTGATAATATATCAATATCTCTTAAAATCAGATAAGTAGGTGTGATGATAATATTGCTTATATATAAACAGGGCTTGCTTTTTGAGAAGGCCCAACAGGAAAGAACTGAACTTGTTTATATATTGTTTATGTAACAATACATAATTATATAGTGGTATCCTTTAACTATGAATTCCTTAAGGAGGAAACTCAGAAAGATCATCAAATTGTGAAAGGTTAGAAAGCTAATAATTTATTAATACTACTGATTGTGAGCAAGCCAAACAATTTACAAAACTCTAGTACTTAATATATGTAATCACTAAACAAAGATGATATACCCCAATACAAATATAAGCTCCTCAAGCCTGACCAGGACTGTAAAAGTAGGAAAACTCACAAACGCTGTGACTGTTAAAAGATCCATGTGACAAAATCACAGAAATATCGGGATGCATAAGGCATTATAACTTGCGAAACTGCTGGTCTTATTATTAAAGAATACTCTGTCTATGGAACTATCATTGTACAAATGCTCCAGTGGATACGTTTTATGACTCTGGAGTGGCGGTGTACATTTTTATTGAGGAATGTTGTTTTGCACTTGTTAGATATTTATAATTCATTTTAATAAAATAACTTCTTTGTTCAAGAGAGTTGAATTATTCATGATTTTGCTGAGTTCTTTCCTGTTGGGCCTGCTCACAAAGCAAGCCCTGACGTTTGACTTTCTAAATGGCCCCAGCGATTCCAAGCTCTCTTTTACAAAGAGAAACGGATGTTGGAATGGAGGTCAATAAAGAAACACTTGTTTTCTCCCACACGCTCTCACACTTCAAAAGAGGGGTCCCAACCACGGACCGAGAGGCTGAATCGTATCTTTGAATGCTGGACTAGACGGCTCCCTTTTGTTCCTCAGTGGCTCTGCGTCTGCAATGCCAGGCACACGCGTGTACAAGCACGCACGCACACGCGTGCAGACGCACCACCTCACGCAATGGTCTGCCGTCCGCTGTGAGCCTTTGCCGGTAGGAAAGAAGAGGAATGCAAGCAACGGGACTCTTCTTCCCCACAGGCTGCCCGGGACACCCCGACAGCCCCCAAAGGGATGCCTTCCCTTCCGTCACAGACACGCGATGTAGAACAACAGAGAGAGATTCAAGAACGGGTCATCTCACTACTGCTGTTGTATATTTGCTTCAGTATAGACCTCCCTACCCCTCCAGATCTGACTTCTTCCTTTAGGAAATGAGGCGATTTGATAAAAAAAAATTCCAGTGCTCCTGTAGGTTTGCCGTTTTTCAGTCTCTCAGTCGTGTCCGACTCTTTGTGACCCCCTGGATTGAAACACGCCACACCTCCCTGTCCATCACCATCTCCTGGAGTCCACTCAAACCCGTGTCCACTGAGTCGGTGATGCCATCCAGCCATCTCATCCTCTGTCGTCCCCTTCTCCTCCCGCCCTCAGTCTTTCCCAGAATCAGGGTCTTTTCCAATAGTCAGTTCTTCGCATCATGTGGCCAAAGTACTGGGGCTTCAAAAGAGTTTCTATTTTTAAAATTGCTTTTGCCTGGACTATCATTCTTCAATATCAGTGTTTTCTTTTTCTTCTGAATTCCTCTTGCTCTGGGGGACAGTAAATCTCCAAACTATCTCTCGCTTTGAACAACAGTTTTGATAAGGCCTTCTTCACTTTATGTCCCTATCAACATGACAAATGGGATCTGCACTGTTGGATGTAATAGCTTCAAGTAAACTGAAAGAGAGTTGTCATTAAATAATAATCTAAGGGTGCCTTAGAATAAGGCCAGTTCATTCCCCGCCCCTGAATGCACGCCCCGCCTCCTTCCCCTCCGCAGCCCTGGTGACCACAGACGTGGTCCTGTCCCTGCCCGGACAGGTCTGGGGGTTCAGCTCCGTGAAGACCCCAGGGGGCCTGGAAAAGGCCCCTGTCTCAGTGCAGGCACTGGACCCCTGCACCTCCCTGTCCACTCAGCGTGGCCCTCAGCTCTCAAACGTGGATGGTCCTCTGGCCATGCTCCGCCCCACCATGCATGCGTGCTTAGTCGCTCAGTCATGTCTGACTCTCTGTGACCCCATGGACTGCAGCCCACCAGGCTCCTCTGTCCATGGGATTCTCCAGGCAAGAATACTGGAGTGGGTTGCCACTCCCTCCTCCAGGGGATCTTCCCCACCCAGGGATCGAATCCGAGTCTCTTACATCTCCTGCCTTGGCAGAAGGGTTCTTGACCACCGTCGCCCCCTGGGAGGCCCTCCTCCTCACGGATCCTTTATTTCCTCTCACAAAAGTTCTCAGCAAATTATGACCACACCATTCTTCTTGAATCCGGCAACAAACAGCCAGTGAAGGAACACTCAGGGTCAGCGGATGTCTGAAGTTAATGCTCAGCTTCATCAGGGCGTGGCTCCTCCTCACGACTCTGCCAGGAATTCACCGCTGGGCTTGGACCCGCCCACCCGCCACCCTCTCTCCCCTCTCCCCGACTCCTCGTCTGAGTGGGGCTCACGCTCCTTGCTGGTTCATTCTCATCCTCTCCAAGTGTGGACCCGTCCATGCAGGCAGACACACGGGGTCAGACGGTCACACGGCCATCCTGTGACCAAGGCCCCCTCATTAAAACGAACACGGTCTGCCTCCCCTGCAGAAAATCAGTGCCCCCAACTTGTGTGTATGGTTCATCTGAAGCCATTATGTAACCTCATCTGTTCCTAATGCACCACAGTTACTCAAATACCATGTCCCATTATTTCAAAAGATGACCCCCAATTAGGAACTCATAACTGCTACATCCAAAATATCCAAAGGCACACAAACGCTTATACATGTGCTAATCTATTATTCTGATCTGAAAACTAGAAACAGATAACACACATACAGCAAACTTCACCTAACACTCAATAAACGGTAATACACAGAGAGCTCAAACCTAACGGTATATCCAATCATTCTCCTAAAAGATGTCACCACTTCTCTGAAAAATAAGAAGAAACTTTAAGACTGCTAAAATGCAACCACAATTTGAGGGCAGAACTATCAAACTGAAAACACACAATCACTTACCGATGGGCATGTAAATTACTAAGGTGCAGTCCATACTTTTCTTCAGCAGATAATCCGTCCATCAGCAAGGAGAAGATGAGAAAATTGCTCTGGCCAGGGGGCTGTGAAACAAGTCTGGATTTCTCTAGCATATACGTAAAGATTCTGGCTGGTTAAAGAAAAGAAGAGGAATTCTGTTAAATGGCATTATTAGTTTCAGCTCCATATATTTACATGTATTAATCAGAAGAGACAAGAATGCAGCTTCTTTTCAAACAGACTTTAAAAAAAACAAAATAAGAGACTTTGTTTTCAGAGAAAATTTGTAGGTCCAGAAAAATTAAGCAGAAAATACTGAGAGTTCCAATATATCCTTTCTCCCTCCCCTAATAAGTTGTTTCCCCTGTTATTAATATCTTGACTTAGAGTGGTACATTTGTTGAAATGAATGAAGCAATGCTGATACACTATTATTAACTAAAGTCTGTGATTCATATTGGTATCACTCTTTGTGTTATACAGTTCTATGGGTTTTGAGAAATTTACGCATCATGTGTTTAGATTGGATGGCTGAATGGCATCACCAACTTAACAGACACAAGAGTTTGAGCAAGCTCCGGGAGACAGAGGAGGACAGGGAAGCCTGGTGTGTGGCAGTCCGTGGGGTCGCAAAGAGCTGGACACGACTGAGCCACTGAACAACAACATGTCGTGTGCACACCATCACAGCTCACACAGAACAGTTTCACGGCCCGAACAGTCGCTGATGCGCCTCCCTGCTCCTCCCTCTCTCCAGCTCCTGGCAACCAACCACCTTTGCGCTTCACGACAATTTTGCCTTTTCCTGAATGTTATATAGCTGGAATCACACAGTAAGTACCCTTTCCAGACTGTCTTCTTTCACATAATAATAATACGTATTTAAGGGTCCTTTTTCATTTTTCCAAGGCTCTGTAGCTCACTTTTCATTAGTGATTACTAGTCCACTGAAAGAATGTACTGCAGCCCATCCCTTCACCTATCAAAAGCCGTCTTGGTTGCTCCCAGCTGTTGCAATGATGAACATTCGTGCCCACACTACGTGGAGATGTCGTTTTCAACTCAGGTGAGTCAATGCCAAGGAACGTGCTTCGCGGATCGTATGGCAAGACTATGATCAGCTTTGGACGACACTGCTGAACTGTCTCCCCAGGTAGCTGGGCCGTCTTGCGGTCCCACAAGCAACAAATCGGAGTTCCTGCCAGTACTCCGCCTCCTGGCCAGTACTTCGTGTGGTCGGTGTTTGGGATTTTAGCTGTTCTGACAGGTGTGTGGTGGCACTGCACCCTTGTTCTAATCTGCATTTCCTAGGTGACATGTAACGCAGAACGTTCTTTCAGATTCTTATTTTCCATTTGTCTGTCTTCTTTGGTGATAGGTATGTTCAGACGTCTTATCCATTTTTAAAACTGAGTTGTTTCCTTACTGTTGAATATTGAGTTCTTCATACATTTTAGACAACAATCTTGTCTTAATTTTTTTTTCCTTTTAATTGGATAATTGCTTTACAAATCTCTGTTGGCTTCTGCCATACAACAGGAATCAGCCACAGGCACACGAGTCCCTTCCCTCCTAGAGCTCGTCCCCACCCCACCCCCCACCCCTCTGCTCATCAGAGCAGCAGGTGGAGCCCCTGCGCCCACTCAGCAGCTTCCCACTGGCTCTCCACTTGACACACAATAGGGCATATATCTCAGCGCTGTTCTCAGTCTGCCCCACCCTCTCCTTCCCCCACTGGGTCCACAGGCTGTTCTCTGTGGCCGCATTATGTACAATAGCTAGGGCGTGGAAGCAACCCAGATGTCCATCGGCAGATGGATGGATGAAGAAGTTGTGGTACATATACACAATGGAATATTATTTAGCCATAAAAAGGAACACGTTTGAGTTCGTTCTAGTGAGGTGGATGAATCTAGAGCCTGTTATACAGAGTGAAATAAGTCAGAGAGAGAAAAACAAATTTTGTATGTTAATGCATAAACACAGAATCTAGAAAACCGGTACTGAGGGACTATGTGCAGGGGAGGGACAGACACGCCCACCTAAAGAACAGACTTTTGACAACCATCTTTCATCAGATATGTCTTTTGCAAATATTTCCTCCATGCCTGGGGCTCAACATTTCATTCTCTTAACAGTGTCTTTCATAGAACAGAAATTTTTAATTTTAATGAAGTCTAGCTCCTCGATTATTTCTTTTATGGACTGTAGATGATGAAATTCCATTTAAAGTAGGTAGGAAATGATGAAAGTATGTAACATGGGAATGACAACCTTGGCTCTGCTTCAAAGATAGGGCTGCAAATTCAGAAACTGATGTTGGTCAGAACTTTTGACATATATGTGATATGCTGAAAATTCTGCTGTTTCTGGAGTAGGCTTTTCATTTGAATTTAGGTTTATTCTTATCAGTGTGAATGGCAGTAAATAGTTACACATTTCAATTTTAGATGCAATTGTGAATGACTATAGTTTTCCACTTTAAACCAAAAATTTATGATCAATAATTTTTTTGGATCCTAGTAGCAGTTTTAGGAAGGCAAATAAATTCAATTTCCCCTACATTTGAACTATAAACAACTCATGTAATGAGTTGGCAACTAATTATTCGAGAGTCCAGTCTCTAAAAGCAAAAATGTGGGGTCTCCACGCATCGGTTTTATACAGTGAATCTCGGTGAGCCAATGGAATCACTTCTTCAGTGCTTTATTCCTGTAAATTTTGTGAGCGGTTAATTTAGTCTCAGAAGGATGATCAGTGCTTTAGAAGTCTCAAAATTCATCAGTCTTATTAAGAAAAGTTGTCTCACTGGACACCTTCTAGAAAGGTTGTTATGAGTGCATAAAGACTCTTTCAAAGTCCCTTTAATTAGTGGTATTAAAGCCCAAAAGTGATAAAATTACAAAGAGTGGTATAATTTCTTTTCCATTTTTCCATAAGCATTGAATCAGGTGGTAAATTTCAAGTTGAGGTCTAAACTATTCAATATTACTTTTCTTTCTTAAGTAAAATCCTGAAAACATGTTCCATTGGTTATTAATAGTATTAACCCTGAAGTAGCTAACTGCTAAAATCTGCACTCCTAGGAAATAAACTGTCAGAGTTGTCCCTACTGCGGTTTTCTGATCACTAACTAAAGACATATCAGGTGAAAATGGAGGACTAGGTGGGGACCTTCTGATCATCAAGCTTCTATCCTCAGAGAAAAGACTGACTTGATGCCCATTTGTTGAAGTCAACACACAAGCTTAATTTAAAGCAGCATTCAGAACGAATCAAATTCTACTTCAGAGTGACATGAGAACACTTCATCTTTCAAAAATGGATTAATTAGTAATCACCCTAGTTAGCTCATCTCCAGCAGTGAATAAAATTACTGTGGACTAGCAGAATTCTGATCAGTAGATTTTTTTTTTAAGTCCATCTTGAAGGAGCTTTTAGATGGAAGAAAACACAAAACAACCAAAAATTCAAATTTTCACGAGACTCTAATATTTTCCAGACAGGGGAAATGCAGGGCTTTTTGTTGTGCCTGACTGACAGTACAGTGCTGAAAGGAAAATGATGGGTTTGGGAGCTAGAAAGGTTTCTGACTCGTTCATCCAAGTGTCCGCGAACAGAGAGTTCCTACTTGTTTCTCAAGTTTTCATGACTCGTATGTTTTAAAAAGTGTTTTATGTCAGAAGTAGTCTTGACTGGAAATAAGTCTGTGATCCTCCACGTTTTCAGAACTCTATGTGAGCATGTCTTCCAGAAAGCTTCACGACTGAAAGCATACGTGTCAATACATACGTTGGCAGATTACATGTAATATGCAGTGAAAGCATTTTATAGATCTGGATGCATTTTTAATCAAGATGAAAGGAGATGGAGGTGAGAACACTCCCTTTCCTTCAAGAAGGAAGGTGCCCTTGGTGTTAAGGGAACCGCTGATGGAAGAGGGGCTTGGGGAACCTAGAAAGATTATACTGTCAAATAAGTAATCAGATGGGGGAAGCCTGGGCTAAAAGCCGGGCTAGAATGTTATTTATTGCTTAAAATTTCTTCAAATTAAGAAACAATCCTTACTTCGCTGTAGCAGATGTTTCATAAAACTTAGACTTGTATTTTTTATGTTATAATTTGTGTTTGAATGCCTGATCAAGGAGGTGGTGTTATAGAAGTATCAGGAGTAGTATCAATAAAGGAAACAGACAGCATCTGTCACCTCTAAATGAGTAAGACAGCATTCCCAGTATAATAAAATCACATACTGATGTGAGCGCTGGACTATAAAGAAGGCTGAGCGTCGAAGAATTGATGCTTTCGAATTATGTGCTGGAGAAGACGCTTGAGAGTCCCTTGGACTGCAAGGAAATCAAACCAGTCACTCCTAAAGGAAATCAACCCTGAATATTCACTGGACAAACTGAAGCTGAAGCTTCAACACTTTGGCCACCTGATATGAACAGCTGACCCACTAGAAAAGACCCTGATGCTGGGAAAGTTTGAGGGCAGGAGGAGAAGGGGACAACAGAGGATGAGATGGTTGGATGGCATCACCGACTCAATGGATGTGAGTTTGAGCAAGCTCCGGGAGATAGTGAAGGACAGGGAAGCCTGGTGTGCTGCAGTCCATGGGGTTTGCAAAGAGTCGGATACAACAACTAAAGAACAACAACAATAAAATCACTACAATTGTATGTGTTCAAAATTTAAGGAAATTGCTAAGTTGTGTTTGACTCTATAAAGCATAAAATGAACTTGTAACCTACATATATTTTACCTAATTTGAGGTGTAAAAACCTTACTCCAGTTTGATTAACTATTTTAGTGAACACTTAAAATTCAGAAGGCTTTTACCCGGGACTAATTTGAACAACTCAGCTTCCTATAAAAATCTTGTAAAGTGAATTAAATTAATACCTTTTACATTTTTCATTCAGAAAAAGGGCTCTTGGTGATGAAGTTATTCAAAACTCAAAAGTCAGATCTTACAGTTCCTTGAAGTGTTCAGAGAGTGACTGTTTTTGCAGGTGATGATGATACTTTTTCTTAGACTGAAAATAATTTTGAAAAGTAAAGAAAAAGAGCTGCCCTTATTCTCTGTTGTGGGGTGAATCGTGTCTCACACACACAAAAAAGAAAACACTTAAGCACTGGGCCCTGTGACCTGTGACCCCCCTTGGGCATGAGGTTTCCTCTGAAAGCAGGTGCTGGCAGACGCTCTCAAGCTGAGACAGGCCACACGGAGCGGCACGGGGTTTCCAGCTCAGTGCGGCCTCTCCGGGCCTGGCATCTCACGCTCACTCCACTCCATTCTCGTCCAAGCTCTGCCTGGTCTCAGCTCTAACCTCTCCATCCTACGAATAAGCTTAGAGCCTCGATGGGGTTTGATCCAGGTCACAGAAACAGGTGCAGAGGTAGAACCGGGCCTGGGCCCAGCACCTGTGGAGTCTGAGCTCAGAGCGCGACCATCAGCTTCAGACACTCTTGGGAATCCAACAAAGGCTTGTAAACACTCAGAGCTGCCAGTCCTGGGCTCACATTCCTTTGTGTGTGTGCTCGGCTGTGAAGTCGTGTCCGACTCTGTGTGCGACCCCAGGGACTGTAGCCCAGCAGGCTCCTCTGTCTGTGGGATTCTCCAAGCAAGAACACTGGAGTGGGCTGCCATGTCCTACTCCAGGGGATCTTCCTGACCCAGGGATCGAACCCGTGTCTCCTGCGTTGGCAGTTGGCTTGTTTACCACGGAGCCACCTGGGACGCCCGACGTTGCTTTCCTAGTCCGCACCCTCTGTTAGAGTTGCTTCTGTAAGCTCCTTCCACCCTTCATTCATCTGCTCACTACGTGCCTGCTGTCCGCTGACTCTGCCAGACGCGGTGCTAGACCCTGCGGATGCAGCAGTGGACACAACGAGCATGCTGGAGGGGAAGAGGGTCGGAAAGACACGGCTTAGCTCCCGGACGACCCTGCAGGCCTTGAGAAGCAGGACGCAACCCAACTGACTACAAAGCGAACACCCAACACAACAGTGTAAACGGAATCATCTAGTAAAACGCAGAGTAACTGTGTTTTTAAAAAATAAAATGGACAGAGCGGCATGGGTCCTAACCCACCATGACTGGTGTTTTGCTGAGAAGAAAAGAGACCCAGGAAGGACCCCCGCAACAAAGCAGAGCAGGGCGATGTCTCTACAAGTCAAGTGTCCGCCAGAAGAACGAGGACAGAATCTCCCCCAAGATTCCGAGGTGGCTCAGCCCTGCTGCCCCTGGATGCTGGGCTTGCAGCCTCCGAAACTGTGCAGGATGGCTCTCCGCCAGGGCGTCCTGCTTGGTTACAGCAGCTCCCGGTCACTAACACCCCCGTCTCCTCCTGTCGACCCTGCGGAGCCTATGCTGCCAGCGCCGGGAGACAACAGTGCTAACGAGCCACTCTTCCTGGCATCAGAAGATCTCATCAGCGTTAACGCAGACCACATATTGGGATCTGGAGAACGTGGAGCAGGGGAAGGTCTGTAGCGCCCTCTGGTCCAAGCTCCGCATCGCAGGCTGGACCATCTTTAGCACGCTAGCACCTGCTCTGCATCCTGCTTGAACGTTTGCCCGGGGTGGGAGAAAGCACATCGCAGTCACGAGCAGGCTCCTTCTCTGGAAATGCGTCCAACTCTCTGCCGCACAAAGAATCCGTCTTTGTATTCAAGACGCTCTCCGAGTGGGGGGTGACTATTTGATGACAGAACTTGCTCGAGTCCTCGGCTTTGCAGTGTGCACTTTGTAGTTTCTTCAAAGTTCACTCCAAAGACAGTGCCCTGAACTTTCCCTCTCCTAATAAGCGTCCTTAGAACATCCTCATCTTCCTCTTAAATAGAGTAAAACTAAGCTCTGAGCCCACAGACAGCTCCCGTGAGCCTCCCCCAACCACTCGTGTCCTAGGCATTACACGTCTATTAGTGTAGCCTCAACAAGCACCAACGTTGTATGCTTCTTTACTTATTAGCAGTTGCATTATTCTTCAAATTAAAATATATACATATATAAAACCACTCTAAAATCAATTTGCCACATTTTAGAAAGAATGCAGCAGGAGGCTGCCCAGCAAACATGGGTGACAGGACCTGAGTGAAGGGTGATCCTCCGGAGAAGGGGATGGGGGAGAGCCACAGGGCAGGAGGAGCGTGCGGGGCGCCCTCCCCTATGGGAGCCTGGACCAGCACCTTCCTAAGAGGATGCGTCAGCTTCAGGCCGGGCTGAGAGTACACTGGTGCCCTCAGCTCTGCACCGCCGCTGCCGCATCCCAGATCCCGGAGTGCCTCCAGTTCGCCCGCGGGAGTATTTATCATCCCCGAGTCACAGCCTGCAGCCTGGGAGGTGGTCTGACTGTGCGGCGGCTCAGCGGGGCTACCTGCTCAGTAACACACGGCTCCCCTTGAAAGCCTGCTACTTCTTTCCTATGTGGCATACACTAATTTTCTAAATTAACCTGCCTGAAGGGGGCGTGTTAAACTCTGTCCAGAAAAAAGTGAGCGAGGTGAGGAGTGGATAAAACCGTCAGAAGGACCCCGGTGGCTCAGATGGTAGAGTCCGCCTGCAACGCGGCAGACCCAAGTTCGACCCCTGGGTCGGGAAGATCCTCTGGAGAAGGGTGTGGCAACCCACTCCAGTGTTCTTGCCCGGAGAGTCCCACGGACAGAGGAGCCTGGCGGGCTACAGTCCACGGGGTTGCAAAGAGTCGGACACGACCCAGCGCCTAAACAACGAGACCATCAGAAGCCACTTAGGGTATCTCCATCTTGGTAAAGGGAATACTGAATCAAGAACAGCTGCATCTCCTCCAGGGTAATCGTGTAGAAACCCTGGTGTCCAGCCGTAGTCAGGCTGGGTTAGAACCACTCCTTTCAGATGCCAGCATCTGTCAGAACTGCGGGGATCCTGTTGAAGATTCCCAGTCCCGAGGATCAGGGTGGATTATGAGACTGCAGTTCTAACAAGCTCCCTGATTACACTGGGTGCTTATCTTTGGGTCTCCTGGAGTGACAAGGGTCTGGAACATGGGGCTTCTGGAACCCCCCGAGCTACCAGATACTGTGGCTCCAACCCCTGGCGCCTGAAAAGCTCAGGAGGAATTAATGCTCCTAATTAAAAGACGCTTGCTCCTTGGAAGGAAAGTTATGACCAACCTTGATAGTATATTAAAAAGCAGAGACATTACTTTGCCGACCAAGGTCCGTCTAGTCAAGGCAATGGTTTTTCCCATGGTCATGTATGGATGTGAGAGTTGGACTGTGAAGAAAGCTGATCGCCGAAGAATCGATGCTTTTGAACTGTGGTGTTGGAGAAGACTCTTGAGAGTCCCTTATACTGCAAGGAGATCCAACCAGTCCATTCTAAAGGAGATCAATCCTGGATGTTCATTGGAGGGACTGATGCTAAAGCTGAAACTCCAATACTTTGGCCACCTCATGAGACGAGTTGACTCACTGGAAAAGACTCTGATGCTGGGAAAGGTTGGGGGCGGGAGGAGAAGGGGACGACGGAGAATGAGATGGCTGGATGGCATCACCGACTCTGTGGACAGGAGTTTGAGTGAACTCCGGGAGTTGGTGATGGACAGGGAGGCCTGGCGTGCTGTGATTCATGGGGTCGCGGAGAGTCGGACACGACTGAGTGACTGAACTGAACTGAACTGAACTGAACTGAAATGAAGTGATCCCTTGGCTTGGAGGGATGTCCTCACTTGGGTGTCACAAGCAAAGCTGCAAAAACCAGAGTCTGATGCTTAAGACATTTGTCCTCTGAGGTTTCCCTAAATGGTAGACCTCCAAGCAGAGCTCTTAGCCATGGATTAAAAAACCACAAACAAAACAATTTTCCTAGTGCAGAATTTAAACCTCTAACTTTAACAGCTAAAATTATCTTTTCCTACTCCTTTTATGCATTTTTTTTCATTTAGTCACAAAAATTTCATTTAGTCACAACGGGATTTAGATATAAGCTAACTGCAAAATACAGGTTTAGTTCTTGTTTAGTCGCTAAGTTGTGTCCTACTCTCTGTGACCCCCATGGACTGTAGCCTGCCAGGCTCCTCTGTCTGTGGGACCTCCCAGACAAGAATACTAGAGGGGGTTGCCATTCCCTTCTTCAGGGGATCTTCCCGACCCAGGGATCAAACCAGCGTCTCCGCTATTGGCAGGCGGATTCTTTACCACTGAGACACCTGGGAAGCACAAAATACAGGTTATTTGTTTCCATACTTTGGTCAGAAGTGACTTTCGTTTCCTGAAGGGAAGATAGGGTAATCTGAAATGCCAAATAAAATTGTTCTATTTAAAAGATCATTACAATTGGCAGTTGTTTTCGTGCTGACAGCTGTTACAAAATTTTGAAAATTAATAATTCTTCCAAGTAGATTCAGGCACTCTATACACAATTGTATTCATGTTACTGATTTGCATGTATAATCTCTTTTGATTTGAAAGATATAAAATTGTAAATTTATTTAAAATTAGTTGTGTTTTAAACAGGAAACCTTTGTTTAAAATATACATTACATATATAAATAAAATTAGAAACAGTTCAGTTTTGGTTTAGTGGAGTGATTATTTGGATTTTTTGACTTATTTTAATTCAAACATTTTAAAATACATATTCACTGCTATTAAAAAATAGATTTCAATGTATGTTGCATGAAGGAATTATATACTCAAGTTATATTTTATTTTGAGTATTTTAGTTTGTTTCTCTGTTTGGCAAGTGTGATTCATTTCAACTGTTTTTGGTTTGGTTTCATATCATACAGTTTGTACAAACACTGTTGTAAAAGGTGTACCTTGCATTTCAGAATATTTTTCAATTTGCAATAATTTTAGAACTCATAACTTGACACTCTGGGCTTGCACACTGAACCACTGTACAAGCACAAGGGCATGCACACGCACGTATGCACACACACGTACACACACAAGGGCATATGCACACACACACGCACACACACACACACAAGCACACCAGTCACTGGTGCTGCCATGCTCAGTGTTTCTTTGACCCCTTCTTAGAGCTCCTGAGGGCTCCTTGTTAATTTTACACTTACCTCCAGTTAAGTGCTTTTTCCTTTCACAGAACTGTAGTTCAAAATACTTTATGAAGCAGCTGGACAGGTCATTAAGAGTGGTTTTGGCATGTCCAAATGCTTCTAAGATGCTCATGACCTGTAGAAAAAGGGAAATAGTTACTGTGCTAATCATGTGTTTAAATAAAATGGGATAATTAAAGCAAAGAGACAGGAACATTCCATCAGCTAAGAGGTCGTCCACTGCCCGTGCAACACAATGTTGCACTTTTAAGGTCACTCTTTCCTCAAGTGCAAACTGTTACCATCCTTCGGCCCTACTGGTAACTAGTGGCAACAAGACAGTGACGCACGTGACGCACAGAGCACATGACTGCCTTCCTCACACTACCCTCTCAGGGTGAGCGGAGGACTCTTCACACACACATGCACGCACGCACACACACGCACATACATGTGTGCACACACAGACAGACATACACACACGTGTACACACAGAGAAACATGCACATGCACACACACAGACACACACACGCGCGCACACACAAACATGCACGCACAGACACACAGACACAGACACACACACATGCATGCACACACATGCACACACGCACACACATGGACACAGACACACATGCACAGACACACACACATGGACACACACACATGGACACACACACACACGCGCACATGCACACATGCACACACCCATACACACACACGTACGCACACGTGAATGCACACAGAAACATGCGCACAGACACACATGCGTACACACGCGCGCACACACGCACAGAGACACACACGTGTGCACACACAGATACACACACGCACACATGCACACACATACACATACAAGTGTGCACACACGCATGCACACAGACACACACATGCCCACACACACACATGCACACATGCGCACACATAGACACATGCACGCACACACACATGCACACATGCGCACACATAGACACATGAGCACACACACAGACACACACACATGCGCATGAACAGACACACACGTGTGCACATACACAGACAGACACACACACATGGACACACACACATGCGCACATGCACACACATGCACACACGTGCACGCACATGCGTACCCACACACGTGCATGCGCGCACACACAGACACACGCATGCAAGCATGCACATGCACGCGCACACACATGCCTACACGCATGTGCACACACGCACAAAGACATGCGCACACACATGGACACACAGAGACACACGTGCACACACATGCACAGACACATGCCCATACGCAGACACACAGATGCACACACACATGCACGCAAGTGCACACACATGGACACGTGCACACACACACATGCAGACACAACTCAGCATGTACTGCTGGTTTTTTCCAACTTAAGAGTAAAAGTGCTTCAGTAGCTTTGGAAGGAGGAATTAACAGTTAATATATGCAGTGACCAGAATTTCTTTTAAAAATAACAAATTCACTTGCACATCTGCTTATAACCTGCTTTTTAACCAATATTTAGTCTGGCATGTACCCTTTCGCACCCCGATCACCTAGGCCACCCTCCCACACCTTGTTTTCACTCCATGCCAACCATTCCCCCCGCAGAAGCAGGAATGAGAATTCCAGATGAAGCCCTGGACCCACGTGTCTCATCGCAAGGTGCTACTGCAGAGATGGCTGTTTGCAGCTTTAAAGTCTTGTTACTACAGACCCTCAGAAAACCCTGGCCTCTGAAACTCTCTCTTGATGTATATCCTTAAAAATTGACTAAAGAACGAATGCTATTCTTTTCTCACAATTAATTGTACCTGTGATAATGAAAATGCTCACTATTCTCCCAGCCAGGCTTCAACAATATGTGAACCGTGAACTTCCAGATGTTCAAGCTGATTTTAGAAAAGGCAGAGGAACCAGAGATAAAATTGCCAACATCTGCTGGATCATTGAAAAAGCAAGAAAATTCCAGAAAAACATCTATTTCTGCTTTATTGACTATGCCAAAGCCTTTGACTGTGTGGATCACAATAAACTGTAGAAAATTCTGAAAGAGATGGGAATACCAGACCACCTGACCTGCCTCTTGAGAAACCTGTATGCAGGTCAGGAAGCAACAGTTCCAACGGGATATGGAACAACAAACTGGTTCCAAATAGGAAAAGGAGTATGTCAAGGCTGTATATCGTCACCCTGCTTATTTAACTTATATGCAGAGTACATCATGAGAAACGCTGGGCTGGAAGAAGCACAAGTTGGAATCAAGATTGCTGGGAGAAATATCAATAACCTCAGATATGCAGATGACACCACCCTTATGGCAGAAAGTGAGTAACTAAAGAGCCTATTGATGAAAGTGAAAGAGTAGATTTGAAAAAGTTGACTTAAAGCTCAACATTCAGAAAACTAAGATCATGGCATCTGGTCCCATCACTTCATGGCAAATAGATGAGGAAACAGTGGAAAAAGTGTCAGACGTTATTTTTTTGGGCTCCAAAATCACTGCAGATGGTGATTGCAGCCATGAAATTAAAAGACACTTCCTCCTTGGAAGGAAAGTTATGACCAACCTAGACAGCATATTAAAAAGCAGAGACATTACTTTGCCAACAAAGGTCTGTCTAGTCAAGGCTATGGTTTTTCCAGTAGTCATGTATGGATGTGAGAGTTGGACTATAAAGAAAGCTGAGCGCCGAAGAATTGATGCTTTTGGACTGTGGTGCTGGAGAAGGCTTTTGAGAGTCCCTTGGACTGCAAGGACATCCAACCAGTCCATCCTAAAGGAGATCAGTCCTTAGTGTTCATTGGAAGGACCGATGTTGAAACTCCAATACTTTGGCTACCTGAATTGAAGAGCTGATTCATTGGAAAAGACCCTGATGCTGGCAAAGATTGAGGGCAGGAGGAGAAGGGGACGACAGAGGATGAAATGGTTGGATGGCATCACTGACTCAATGGACATGAGTTTGGGTGGACTCCAGGAGTTGGTGATGGACAGGAAGGTCTGTTGCACTGCAGTCCATGGGGTCACAAAGAGTTGGACACGACTGAGTGACTGAACTGAACTGTGATAATGAAGATGACCAAGCAATTCTCTCAAAAGAATTAAAAGCTGGAAGGTTCAAAAGTATTTTTCTGGATCTTTCAAGATATGCATGCATGCTCAGTTGTATCCAACTCTTTGTGACCCCATGGTCTGTAGCCCACCAGGGTTCTCTGTCCAAGGGATTCTCCAAGCAAGAATACTGAGTAGGTTGCCGTACCCTCTTCCATGGGATCTTCCCGACTCAGGTATCGAACCCCCATCTCTTGTGTGTCCTGCATTGGCAGTAGATTCTTTCCCACTGCGCCACCCCGGAAGCCATCTTTCAAGATACTGACAAGGTGCATGTAGTTCCTCCATCAGCCACAAGAGGGGCACAATAATACCTTATTAATACACTGGGTTCAGTTCAGTCGCTCAGTCGTGTCCGACTCTTTGCGACCCCATGAATCACAGCACGCCAGGCCACCTTGTCCATCACCAACTACTGGAGTTCACTCAAACTCATGTCCATCGAGTCGGTGATGCCATCCAGCCATCTCATCCTCTGTCGTCCCCTTCTCCTCCTGCCCCCAATCCCTCCCAGCATCAGGGTCTTTTCCAGTGACTCAACTCTTCACATGAGGTGGCCAAAGTATTGGAGTTTCAGCTTTAGCATCAGTCCTTCCAATGAACACCCAGGTCTGATCTCCTTTAGAATGGACTGGTTGGATCTCCTTGCAGTCCAAGGGACTCTCAAGAGTCTTCTCCAACACCACAGTTCAAAAGCATCAATTCTTCGGCGATCAGCTTTCTTCACAGTCCAACTCTCACATCCATACATGACCACGGGAAAAACCATAGCCTTGACTAGATGGGCCTTGGTTGGCAAAGTAATGGCTCTGCTTTTTAATATGCTATCTAGGTTGGTCATAACTTTCCTTCCAAGGAATAAGCGTCTTTTAATTTCATGGCTGCAATCAGCATCCGCAGTGATTTTGGAGTCCCCCAAAATAAAGTCTGACACTGTTTCCACTATTCCTCCATCTATTTGTGGTGGTTTACAATTTCTGATGACAGCATAAGAATTTTATTCTAAATTTTAAAATTTTGCAGCTCCTCTTTAACTTTCTGGATACTGCTCTACTAAGGCATTCAATTCACCTGGAAGTATTTTATACTGTGAAAGATTACAAAACAACATTAATTCTAATCACAAGTCAAAGTACTAAATGTTGGGCAAACAATGAAATATATGAAAATGTTTGTTTTTGAAGTTTGAACTTTTGGAGAGAAACAATGAATCTTTACACAAACTCTGTGATTTAGGTCTCTTTATGATAACCTGATTTTAAAGATCATAACAGTGCATTGTTAGTAGTAATAGCAAAAATGTTTCTGAAAAGTAATTTAAAAGAGTACTTATGAAGGTCCTGTATTTTGCCTTTTTTCCAAGAATTTAATATGAAATAAATCTATAGCAAGATTATACTGTAATTATATCACATTTAAACCTTTTAGTAGTTCCTTCAAATAACTGTTTTAAAACTCTTAAAAAAGAATCAAATAAATTTTAAAAATGTTTTTTTGGCTTCTATTTACATTGGCACTGTATCTGCTAATACAATGACTTTTATTATAATAGAAAATGCATATAAAAGGTAATTAATGACACGCACCCAGAAAGGAAGTATAGGGTAAATAATTCAATGCATGTGCCTTGGAAGAAGGGACACCTGCCCCCACACCCCAACTCTGCTCATGACAAATGCCATAACTTTGAGCAAGTTTTGTAAATTTCCGAACCTCCTTTCCTTTATTCTAAATAGAACAACTCAGTGATTATCAGAGTCCAGTGTATGAAGTGTTCAGCTTGGTGCCTGTAAAAGGGTAAGCATTTGACAAACAGCAGAACTTATTTTTGCTTTTGTTAATAATAGTAGAAAACATTTATATTGCACATTATATTGTACTGACTTGTGTCAGGAACCATATATATATATAATTATATATACACATACATGCATGGACATTCATATGCACATCTGTACATGTATATCATTATACAAAAAACCGTATATAACTGTACACACATACACATGTATGTGTGACTGTATGTGCACGTATGTGTATATTACATCTTTTAACCCTCAAAAGTAGAGTCTCCATTTTATAGAAAAGGAAATTGACAAATCTAGAAAATTTCCCAAGATTGAAAACTTATAAATAGTGGAGCTGGGATTAAAACCTAAGCAATCTCTTGGGTTGGAGCCTTTATTCACTGTAACAGAATAATAATAAAGATATATACGTAACTAAAACCACTGAACAAAATATAAATACGCGCACCACTGATCCATGATTCAAGATTAAACTGAAATAATGAGTGCCTTTTTTTCATCTTTAATCATCCTCCTGGCCAATAGGTGGCACCAAACAAATGTGTTAAGAGAAACACTGCAAAAAAAAAAAAGCAAAATTGATAGTGTTTTGCTGCTGCTGCTGCTGCTGCTGCTGCTAAGTCACTTCAGTCGTGTCCGACTCTGTGTGACCCCATAGACGGAAGCTCACCAGGCTCCCCCATGCTACTCATCTTTAAAACAAAATAATGAGAATACTGCCTGATAATATAACTTTAAATAAAAATAGAGGCAAAGGGAAATATGTATGTCCTCAGTATTCACTGATTCACATTTTATTGGCATGATTTGTTCCTATTTATATTGGAATTTTTTCTATAAAATGTTCATGGTTGTACCACTAAAAGCTGTGCCATATTATTATGGCAGTAGTTAACCAATTGGCCTTTCCAAAAGTAAAGACTTGTACCATCCTCAATAAAAGATAATGGCTTAATCAGGGTGACCCCATCACTCAGCTCTGTGCAAACAGTTGCTCAATAAATGTTGATTTAAGGAATTTAAATAGAATTGAATGTCTCAAAGTTGAAACTCATCTGGACCAGAATTAGTGAAGAAAAGTCCCAGGCAATTGTGTTTTTTCCCAAAACATGAATTTCATGTTCCAATAAACCTACTGCCGTGGAAAGTCCCTGTTTCCACAGCTTGAAGTTCAAATACAGGGACTAGAAACAACTGCTCTCTTAGCTGATCTCAGCTGTTTTGAAATTGCCCAGGGAAACACAAGTCATGTCTACAGTGACAGGGCTGCAAGCCGCACTGCTTTTCTCAGGTTGGCCCAACATGTCAGACTACTTTGAGCTGTGCTGCAGTTATGCATGTGCTTAGTGAACAGATCAAGCGCATAAATGGTTGTGAATTAAAGTCCTGAAGGAACATATGACACCACAGATACACTGTAGAGGGATTTATCATACGCTTTTTGTAAAGAGAAAAGCTGAGAAGACTTTCTCCTTATAATCTGTTGCACAGGTTAACAGAACTTGCTAGAACAGTGTGAAGACAAGAAAATCAAACTACTTTCAGGTGTCTCCTTGAATAAATTGAGCTTTACTGTGGAAATTAGACATCTCTCTGAGCTGCCAACAGGCTCTCAACTAGCTCTCAGTAATTTTCTCCAGAAGATGCTTATCTGGTCAATCCCCACAGATATATCTTGTCTACACCCCAAACTGTCTCTTTATCAGTAAAAGTAATCAACTCTAATTATATTACATATTTTCAGTTCAACTGTTCTGAGCAAAAACAAAAGAGTATGTCTACAATATTTTAAAATACAAGAAAATAAACCTTAACTTAAACAATATTCATTTCCACAGGGCCTCAATCTTTCTTCATTTCCACAAATTTTGACCAACTTATGGTTAAAGTGAAGTGAAAATCGTTCAGTAGTGTCCGACTCTTTGCAACCCCATGCACTGTAGCCCACCAGGCTCCTCTGTCCAAGGGGATTCTCCAGGCAAGAGTACTGGAGTGGGTAGCCGTTCCCTTCTCCAGGATATCTTCCCGACCTGGGGATCAAACCCAGGTCTCCCAGGTTGCAGGCAGATTCTTTACCACCTGAGCCACCAGGGAAGCCCTACGGTTCAACTTAAAGCCTATAAAGATGCCTCCCCTTTTGTTTGCAATCAGATTTTTCTGGCCCCATCATAGTCTCCAACTGAAACTAGTGACTTACATGCTTAAATTTGGAATCAAATATAGGCCTGCTGGAGCCAGACCTGCAGGTGAGGTGTCTCATTATCTGTTTGCTGGCTTCAGACTTTCCAGATCCTCTTTCTCCACTAAAATAAGACAGAAAAAACATGCGCTTACTGTTTTGGCGAATATAGTGAAAAAGGAACCAGAGATTAACTCTCAGACACAAAGGAGGTAAGCAAATGACATGACGACTTTCAACGAGAACATGACATCGTTTGACTTTCCCATTTGATTCACTCATTAGAATAAATGCAGAAAGCCTCATGGCAGTCAAGACAACCGAGGGAAGCTGCATATTAACACCAGTCTTGAAAGAAAACGCCTCAACAAGCATCGCAAAATCCCTGCAGTCACTGATTTGCTCTTCATTTCTTGACCCTTGAACGAAAAAAAATTTTTTTTCTGAGTAACGGGTTGATACATGGCATCATTAGCCTTTAAAGGTGTCCCAAAGGAATACTAGTTCTGCAGAAAATTAACAAATCTTACTATTGATAGACAAACAATCCCACGAGCAAGGACATGTAGAAACAAGCAGATTTCTTCACTGATGGAACATACTTTGCATTGGGAGCTCTGTAATCAGCAGGTTCCCAAAAGATGTCATTGGCTCTTGAGAGCTTCGCTAAGAACTAAAGTCTTTGACAAGAATCAAGTGGATTCAGTGAGAACTTAGTTAAGGCTGTGGATTTGTGACAGTCATTTTAGGGGAGGCTGGGGGGACCTCCGAAAGCCTCCTGAGGTGGGCGGCAGTGGATGAGTGCGGCTGTGAGTGTGGGCGGGCGGCACTCAGGCTCAGGAGCCAGACTGTTGGACTCACATCCCAGGGAGACCCCGCACTAAGTAGCTAACCCTTCTGACACTCAGCCCTTGACACATAACATGACAGCAATAACACTGATCACAGTAACACGCATCCTACAAGACCAATAAGGCATGAACAAGATAACACATGGAAGGCACCCCGTGGAGGGCCTGACACCCAGCGACTCTCAGAAACAGTGGTTGTTATTACTGTCAACACCACTGCACACCCCTTGCCATCTCCCAATAAAAAAAAGAAAAAGTTTCCCTTTATGTCCAAGCAAGACCAGGAAACCCAATAGATAAAGCAGATAAAAGCAGAATTTCTTGGCTCAAGAATGCCAGGGTCCCTTAAGCCCCACCCAGGGGACCCTTCAAAGCAGGTATAAAAACCACCACTTGCACGCTATTTCGAAAGCCACAGCACTAAAGTCTGCAACACTGAGCTTCCATGGAATTCTGATGGAGTTAATGGTATAAAAGTATAAAGAAGATTGGGGAGAATGGAATTGTAGCATGTATATTATCATAAGTGACCAGTCCAGGTTCGACGCATAAATTTTCCTCTGTTCATTTCTTTGCATTTGTGCTTTTTTAATAAAAATACTTTTAACTGTAAAAAAAAAAAAAAAAAAAAAAAGCTCCAGGTGCAAAAAAAAAAAAAGTATAAAGAAGAGCTGATTCACAGATTTAAGGTCACTTGGGTTCTTTCCAGCGTCTTCACTCTTTGACCTCACTCTGACTCAGAATGTGCAAGGCTCGATTTAAATGTTCAGTCTTCAACTGATGCTATTGAGGTTAACTATGCAAAGACAGGAGTATTCATGGATGTCCCCTGCTCACGGAGGTGTAGCCTGACATAAAATGTAATTCTCGACGCAGATTGTACTTTGATACCTAAAGATTTCTTTAATTCTCTATCGGGGCACACTCACATTTCACCCTTACTTCTTGTGATACCCTTTTTCTTTTTTCGCTCCAATGTACATGACTCTCCTGAGCATCTTGACATTTAGGAGCTAACATTGCCATTGCCTTCCAATAAACATGACGTCGGGTGTATAATTCCGGTGATACTAGCAAAGGCAAACACTTAGAAGCAGGTGGGGATTTTCACCTCTGCTTTGGAGAAAGGTGGAGTGCTCATCCCAGGCACCTTTCTTTCCCTGTATTTTCTAAGGTTCAAAAGCAAGGCACTCTGGTTCTGAGCTGTAAATCTTCAAAATGAATTGAACTTCAGGTTAAGTTTGTTGAAATTGATCCAGCCACACCCGGGGCCGTTTGTAACAACAAAGATGCTTCTCCTCTGCAGCGAGTCAAGTGTACTCACTGCAAAGACTCAGAGGGCCACAATCCAATGAGGAAGTAGATAAACGTGACACGGGAGAAGTGTGGACAGGAGTACCGCCAAGCCCCCGGGGTGGAACGAGCCCGGGGCAGGGGCGGGCGGCAGGCTCACCTGAGAATGAAACACTGCGGTCTCTGCTCCTGGAAAAGCTGGTGGAAGGCTCTCTCCGCGCAGGAGAAAATGTGAGGGGGCAGGGAGGGGCCGTGCTGCCCCGTGCTGCTCAGGTACAGCTCAGAGACCTGGAGAACAGGGAAGGCAGCTCTGTCAAAAGGACTCAGGATTCTTTCCCCCACGAACGCACCGACACATTTGCAACACACAAAAGCACATAAATCCCTAATCTTGAGTCTCACTTGTAAACAGAAACCACTTGCACAATGAGGCCCTTCTCGGCACATTTTAAGCATCTCTAATGATGGCTCCATCTGATCAAGCTATGGTTTTTCCAGTGGTCATGTATGGATGTGAGGGTTGGACTGTAAAGAAACCTGATTGTGGAAGAATTGATGCTTTTGAACTGTGGTGCTGGAGAAGACTCTTGAGAGTCCCTTGGACTGCAAGGAGATCCAACCAGTCCATCCTAAAGGAAATCAGTCCTGGGTGTTCATTGGAAGGACTGATGCTAAAGCTAAAGCGCCAATATTTTGACCACCTGATGTGAAGAACTGACTCATTGGAAAAGACCTTGATGCTGGGAATGATTGAGGGCAGGAGGAGAAGGGGACGACAGAGGATGAGATGGTTGGATGGCATCGCCGACTCGATGGACGTGAGTTTGAGAAGCTCTGGGAGTTAGTGAAGGACAGGGAGGCCTGGTGTGCTGCGGTCCATGGGGCTGCAAAGAGTCGGACCCGACTGAGCGCCTTCCACTCGGCCACTCGGTCCCATACAGGTCACTGCAGAGTGCTGGGTGGGGTCCCTCTGCCGTGCGGGGCCTTTATTACTCTGCCACCTAGTTTACACAGCAGTGTGTCCATGGCCTCCTCTTCCTTCTCCCAACCCTCCTCCTCACCCCCCCGTATCCTTCGTCTTCTCCTATAACCCCCGAAATGATCCGGGTAATTCCTTTTGCCCTAGTCAATCCTACTTCCAGACATCCGCAGACAGCCCAGGGATGAGACTGGGGTTGGACTGGGTGGGATGGGGAGGGTGGGCAGCTTTGAAGCAGCAGTGGAGCTGACTTTCGCTAAGAAGAGAGGCGGGTTGGGTGGTGAGGGGCCCTGTTTTGCCCAGAAGTATTTCTGCGATAATTCTTGGTTGACTCACTGGGACTTCAGAGACAGCAGTGTCTCTCCCTCTCTTTCCCTCCTTGCCTCCACCCCACCCCCAGCATCTAAAGGGCATCCTTGGTCCAAGAGCACAGGCTTCTTCCTTTCATCTCCTGCTCCCCACCAAGGATTCTGCTTCACACTGGAAGCAGCCTGTGGTTGCACAAAAAACAGAGCGTTCCCACGACAGCATTTTTGATCCCAAAACACTTGGCAAAAATCATACTGTGCTTTCAGTTGCCTGGAATAGTTTTTCAAAAGCAGTTTCTCTTTTAATTTTGACTCTCATGATTAAAGCTGGAAAGGCTAGGAAAATGTGTAAAGGCAGTACCGTCCTGTCTGATCCAATTGCCTAAACGTCACAGGGCTCTTCTGAAAGTGTTCAAAGAAGAATTCTAAACCAACCGACCTTGAACTAGTCAAAAATGCATGGGAACACAGAGTTAATATAATATTTGATTTTAGAAGTCTGTCTAGGGACTACAGTCATAAGAACCACACATGATAAGTACAAGGGAATCTTTTGATAAAATAACATTCCTTTTCAATATTTTCTCAGAAAAAAATAAAGTCACTATTATGTAACCACTCAGGGCACAATTTTCTGAGAAGCTTGATTTTACTCTCTGTTTCACTTTTTCTTCTTAATCATTTGATACAATAGGTATGTCTAATAAGTGGTTACTCTACAATATTAAAGGATATTTTAAATTTCATACTCACCACGGTGGAATAAATTGGAATCTCCTTGAATGGATTAACCAGCAGGAGGATGTCCCCAATAAAAGTCTGTTAAATGGAAAGGATAGAAATTGTTATCGGACCATATAAATAGCACTTTTAAAGTTAAATATTATATAATTTTAAAATCACTGAGAAAACTATAGAGAATAAATAAAAATCACACTTCAACATTTTGTGAATTGTTTTAAAAGTTTGTAAACAAACAGAAAAGTCAAATTCACATAAACCAATAAGCTTGTCCCACTCAACACACAACAAGTGAAATGGCTGTCTTAAGTAATTAATTGAACACGCAGATGAAATTTTGAAATAAATAATTACCAAGTGGAATAATTAACTTAAATACAACGCTGTTACCAAGAACTGCACAATGTATGTCCATTTAAACTGAACACCGGCTGGTTCATTACGCTTAAAGCGTTTGAGTCACATAAAGTGCACTCTGATCACAGATCATGATGCAAATTAACCATGGGTAGCTAGAAAATCACCAAATGTGTGGTGACTATACATCTGCAAATAGCCTACGAGTCAAAAAGAGAAACCATAATGCAAATGAGAAAACATTTTAATTATGATAGATCATAACATGTGAGATACTAACAAAGGTATACTCGATAGGAAAATTATTGCCTGAAATGCACAGTAAAAAAGAAATGACAGGCAGGTAATGATCTAAGTATCTGTTTCTAGGAGCTGATCAAATTACATGAAATTACCAGAAATAAGTAACCAACATATGAGCAGAAATGAGTGGAGTTAGTAAACAAAAGCCATGGAGTAAAAAACTAAAGCCCAAAGGCAATCATTAGAAAACCAAATAAAAGCCTGGAGTCCTAACAAGACTGGCTGAGGAAAGAAGGGGAAATGCACAAACCACCGAGACCCCAGTAAGACGTCACTACAGACCCCACGGAGGTGCAGACAGGGGGAGAGGCTTTCAGAAGTCACGTTTTAGTCACCAAGTTTGCACAGACCACCGAGACCCCAGTAAGACATGACTACAGACCCCACGGACGTGCAGACAGGGGGAGAGGCTTTCAGAAGCCACGTTTTAGTCACCAAGTTTGCATATTCAGAAGACGTGGACAATAATCCACAATCTTACCAAAACAAATGCGATAAGATGTCAGAAATCTAACGAGATTTATTTTCGGTAACAAATTGAATCTATGTCTAAAACCTTCCTGAAAAGAAAACTAAGAATTCACCAGTGAATTCTTGCCAACACTGATGTAAAAACAAACAAATTTCATACAAATTATTACAGAAAGTAGCAAAAGAGGGAATATGAATCACTTCATTTTAAGAGTGCATAAACTTAGTATTAAAAACAAACATATTGAAAGAAAATTATAGGCTGTTTTCCTTCATTAAAACACATGCTAAAATAATGAGAAAAATACAGACAAACTGAATCCAATAATACATTCAACAGACAATAAATTTCAACCAAAGAGACTTTATTCTAGTAATTCAAGGTTGGCTTCATATCAGAAAATCAACTCTTATAATTTGTATTACTAAGAAGTCAGGAATAAAATTTATACGATTATCTCAATAAGTACAAAAAGCATTTAATAATAGTCAATTCCCACTCGATTAAAAATAATAATAACTTTAAAAACTACTAATATAACAGAACTTTCTTAATCTATAAAAAGTAATTACACAAGTGGTAATAACTTGCTTAATGATAAAACACTAATTTTAATGATAAAACAGCTTTCTGCAAGGATCAGAAACAGCACAGAAATGTCTAATATGCTGAATTCCAGCCAAATTTTTAAATTAACAGCCCCTATATCATCAAATGGGGCTTCTCAGGAGGCGCTAATGGTAAAGAATCTGCCTGCCAATTCAGGACACCAGTTCAATGCCTGGGTCAGGAAGATCCCCTGGAGGAGGGCACAGCAACCAACTCCAGTATTCGTGCCTGGAGAATCCCATGGACAGAGGAGCCTGGCAGGCCACGGTTCATATTGCAAAGAGTCGGAAACAACTGAAATGACTTAGCACGCACACACATATTATCTAACAGGGCAAAAAAGGTAAGGATCTATCAGGGTTTAAAAGAGAAACACGAACGCCATTATTTGGCTCCTACTTAGTGGTGGGGGCTTCCCTGCTGGCTCAGATGGTAAAGCGTTGGCCGGCAATGCGGGAGACCCAGGTTCGATCCCTGGGTTGGGAAGATCTCCTGGAGAAGGAAACGGCAACCCACTCCAGTACTCTTGCGTGGAGAATCCCACGGACGGAGGAGCCTAGGGGCTACAGTCCACGGGGTCGCAGAGAGTTGGACACGCCTGAGCAATTTCACTTTCACTTAGTGGTGGGTGCAGAAAAGCCAAAGGAAGATGGTCCGCGGTAACTTAATCCGGAAGCTCTGAGAAGGTTCACTTAGAGAGTGAAAAAATACCAAGAGGGAGTTTATAAAGCTTTGCACTTCATGGAGGGAGAAAGAGAAGTCCAGGGGAAAGTCTAAGGGGAGTCCCAGATGCAGGAAAGAGTGCCTAGGAATCACCAACGATCGTGTTTAGGGCCCAGACAGAGAATAAGGACACGTGGCCATCCTCCCATGAAAAACGACAAGCTGCCGAAAAATTCTAAGACTGGGAGTTTTGAGATTACATTTCTTCTCCACAAAAATGGCCCTAGTTCCTTGTGAGATCAGACTGAAAAGGGATGAAGTTTCCTCTAGAAAGGTAGGAGGCTGCTGGGGCCAGGACGATGAGGGTGGGAGGCAGTGAAAGTGAAAGCCGCTCAGTCTGACTCTTTGCGACCCCATGGACTGTGGGATTCTCCAGGCCAGAATATGGGAGTGGGTAGCCTTTCCCTTCTCCAGGGGATCCTTGCAACCCAGGGATCGAACCCAGGTCTCCCTCATTGCAGGCGGATTCTTTACCAGCTGAGCCACAGGGAAGCTGTGGACTAAATGCTATTTGGGAGAGAAAACCACCGGAAAAGCATGAACGATAGAAAGGAAATCAAAACCATTCAACACAGATTTAGAGAACAAACTTATGGTTACCAGGGGGAAAGAGTGAAGCAAAGAGGGAGTTTGTACACACAGCTAGATTTAAAACGGATAACCAACAAGGATCTGCCGTACAGCACAGGGAACTCTGCTCAATGTCATGTGGCAGCCTGGATGGGAGGGGGTTTGAGGAGAAAGGATACACGTATATGGAGGCCTGAGTCCTCTCACTGTGCCCCTGAAACCATCACAACCTTGCTTATCGGCTCTACCCCTATATAAAATAAAAACCTGAAAATTATCCAAGCAGTGGTCTACCGATAACGTGACTAAGAAGTTAAGAGGAAGAAGAATCAGCAAGACGCTATGGAAAGAGAGACAATGGCACCAAACACGCAAGTGGCAAGGCAGCAGCGGAGACCAAAGCAATCAGGCCCTGCCACTTCATGCTGATGACTCAATTCCATTAATTCTGATAGAAGTACTTAATTTTAAGTGTATTTACAGTGGCAGGCAATTTATCCAAGTGTTAAGACGCTGCCCTGAATTTTCATAGGTTAATCAGCACCTGACAATTTATTACTTGTAAAGAAACTCAGATTTCACATTTACATGAAAATTACTTAATCAATTGCTCAGTGGAGGAGGAAAAAAGAAGGGTGTCATCCAAAAGGGGTAGCAGACATGTCCATAATCAGATTTCTCTGCAGACCTTCTGATTGAATTGCTCTGAGTTGAATTTAACGAAATCAATGAGAGAGAGAGAAGGAGAGTCTGAGATTACACACTGCCAAAGCCGATCCACGCACTGGAAGAAATAACACATATAAACCAGAGTAGAACCAAGCAAATCAATCCTCCGTGCTGTTTGTCATCTAAGTCAGATATCTGTATCTTATTATCAGAGATGTGTGTATAAATTACTTACTCAATAGACAAAGACATTTCTTGATAATTTGGAAAAACAATATCTTTTTTCATGCAAATAGAGGCAAGCCCTCCAAGCTCACTTAGCTATTCCTCTCTGGCTTCCTTTTCCAGATCTAAGTGGCTGAGTTAAAGCAGATGAAACAACCAGTATTTTTATAACTGACCTGCAGATCCTGCGGGTTCTAAGCAGGATCTTCTCCTCCAGCAAACACTACAACAGGAAAGGTAGACAACTTTAACCACTCTGAAGTGTGGATCGTTCCTGAAACTGCCTCATACCTGAATCAGAAGAATTGACCTGAACTCTGAGAAATCTACCTTAAGCTATTGGCATGACCCTAAGTAACAAAGAGCCCTCTCCTTGTAATATTAGCGGCACAGAAGGGTGAATATACACAGCAAGACAAAGCCGCACAAAAGGTAATTTCAAGGGCACTTACGTAAATCTGATTGTTCCCAAAGCGCTTCTGAATTTCATAAAGCAGGCTGCTGTCCGTGAGCTCGCTGAGCGTCGCCAGGTCATCATTGGGAGCAGGAGGCATCAGCTTGACCTGAGGAAAAACCAGGTAAGATCAATTCTAACTGCTTCCCAATCAAGTTTACAGACCATGTGACTCTGAAACTGTTACTAAAAGATGATATGGTTCACTTAAAAGGAGCAAAAAACCTCAGCAACCGTAGCAATGTATTCAGATGAGAATCTGTTTCTGTGCCCACCAGCCTGCACACAGACGCACACACACACCAACACACACGTGCCTCATGTGACCCAGCATCCACCACACCCTGAAGTCCATCTAATCTACACAGCTCTGGACTGTGCTGAGCCCTCTGTAAGGCCAGCCGTTAGAATGCTCACGTGTGCAGTGCTTCCAAAACTAAAGGAAAACTCTTTTCAGGAAACTGAAATGGGAAGAAAGCAACACAGACGTTAGCTTCTGCACATGTGGAAGAGGGCGCTGGAATTCCACAACAATCTCTAGAATTTTGGCTTGCAATTTTTACTCTGTCCTACATCACTCTTAAGGCAGTGGTGAGATTAAGGTAATTCTGCTAGAAAGAAAGAAAAAAAAAAACTTAATGTTGAGTGACGGAGTTGAAAAACTGGAAAACACTTCAAATAAAAAAAGAGATGAATTTTAATTATTTAATTTGATGAAAATCTATCATTTACAAATCAGAAATGCAGAACGTTTAGTTTTATAGACATAGACAAACATCTCTAGCAAGTTACCATTCATGTTGAACTTCCAAAGCAACCATAAAAGAGAAAAACCAACAGCAGGATTTCTTTTTCCTTTAGAAGTAATGATTCTCACTAAGATAATAACATTCTCTTAACAGTCACTGCTCTAAGGAGCTGAATGCAAATCTGAGTGCACATTAACAAAAAAAAAAGCATGAACAGCACTAACAGAAGTTTCACATTTGTCCCAACAAGCCTAAAAGAACTATGGTGGCAGCTCCTTGGAATTCTTGAGGATTTTCATCTACAGTCACAGCTGTTCCCTGGTGAGAGAAAGTACAAGGCTGATGGTAAAAATGTGAAGACTTCCCAGCCGGTTTGTCGTGATGAAACCCGAAACTACAGTCTTCGGGTAGATCAAAGGAAGAATTCCTTGTATTTATCATGTCACATTCCTGACTGATCAGGAATGAAGCTCTGATAATCAGTCTTCAGCAAGGCTCCCCAAGGGACACATACTTTATAAAGATTCCTAAAGCATTATGACAGCTGACAACCAGTAGAAAGAAAAACAGAAATATGTCTGTGGATATTTTTATGTTCAGAGTTGAAGGCTCAGTAGTGTATGCGTCCAATGTCTCCCAAACAATAACAACTACAGTCAAAACAGAGACAGCATAAATATCTAAAAAAAAAAAAATCTTCACTAGGATTGATCACTACGGTTCTTATGAAGATATACACATATCCATATGCATTGCCGGGCTTACTTGTGTCTGACTCTTTGAGCTCCATGGACTGGAGTCGGCCAGATTCCTCTGTCCATGGGGATTCTCCAGGCAATAATACTGGAGCAGGTTGCCACGCCCTCCTCCGGGATATATATGTATAGAAACATATATTTTCTCCTCTTTATATATCCCTGGAGAAGGAAATGGCTACCCACGCCAGTCATTCTGCTCGGGAAATACCATAGACAGGGGAGCCTGGTGGGCTACAGACCACGGGGGTCGCAAAGAGGCAGACATGACTGAGCGACAGAGCATGCACTCTTGATGTACATGTGTATTTCCAAAAACAGAGATCTCAAACACAAAACATACATAATTCAGGATAGGAAGTCAGGGAGAAATTAGAGGAGCATCCTGAGAAATGTTTTAAGATCCAATAGGAATTTACATCTTGGACATACTCTGAATTCACCCCTTCCTGTTTCTACTTGTCAACACGGCTGTGAGTGCTGTCAGATTCACTGCTCTGTTCTTTGTTTGATGGTGTTTTCTCTCTGTGGGACATAAGCAGGGTATGTCAAGGAACCAGAAATTCAGTGGGCAAAGAGGAGTTCTGACAAATGGAATAAGTACAAGAAGACCCTGGGGAAAGGCTGTTTAGGAGGAAAGAACCAAGGATGCATGAATGAAGCGGAAAGAGGAAATTAAAAAAAGAAAGAAGAGCTGCCTGGGATGGTCCTGCCAGGGAAAGGGGTGACGATCTGACCAAATACCACGCTTCCCAAAGCTGAAACCCTCACCCTGCCTGCACAGCACTGTAACTTCTGTTACCTGCTTTGGGGGGCTTCCCTGAGAGCTCAGATGCAAAGACTCTTAACTTCAGCTGTTTGCCATCTCGTGCTTTGTAGGCTCCCTGGTAACTCAGACAGTAAAGAATCTGCCTGCAATGCAGGAGGATTGGTTTCCATCCCTGGGTCAGGAAGATCCCCTGGAGATCTTCAGGAATACTTCAGGAATACTGGAATACTCCAGTAATCTTGTCTGGAAAACCCCATGGACAGAGGAGCCTGGAGGGCTACAGTCTGTGGGTTCACAAAGAGTAGGACACACCTGAGCAACTAACACTTCACACTTGCTTTTTATTCCGTTTCTTAGAGAGTGCAGTTTCTCAGGTCCTTTGCTTGCGGAGGATTTACTCTTTTGTGTACCTGGCTGTTGGTACAGAGTGAGAACCACTGCCAACTTTCAAAATCCCTCATGCACAAGGAGCCGTGGGACACACGCTTTGTCTCCCATGCATAGAACCGTCCCAGGTCAGTAGGGCTAAGAGAAATGAACCTGGAGCTTGCAGTGTTTTCCCCAAAGAGCACTGGACACTGTAAAAGAAACACTTGCGATTCTAGGCATCTTGAGTTTGTTTGGCCAGCTGAAATACTCAATTCAAAACTTGAGTGTCAGCTGAGAAATGAAAATGAGTTTTGAGAATTAAGATAATATATGTGAAAGTGTTTTTGTAAGCTCTTAAAGTATGACTTGTATTATTATTTTTAAAAATTAATCTATCCTTACACCGCAAAACAGAGTAATTACATGAAGAAACAGCAGACGAATGAAGGGACAGAAGACCAAGTTACTGGGGCAAAACCTCCCTGTCAGTCTCTACAGGCAACAAGCATAAAAGCAGTAACCGTGTCTTACGGAGTTTTTATTCACGCTTGGTAACTGCGCTATCATATTGCAAGTTTAGCCTTTGTCATCTTCAGAACAACCAAGCAAGGGGAGTACTATGTCCCTATTTCACAGAGAGGGCTTCCTGAGGTTAAGGGGCTCCCAGAGCACAGAGCTCCAGAAGCAGACCCGAACCAGAGCAAGTCTGCATGACCGCATCCTCCCCTCCCTTCACTCCCAGGAAAACACACCTTCACTAAACGGAATCAAATGACCTGAACTTTAAGCTTGGAGCCGAATTTAAATAAATATACTATGGAAGGAAAGAAGACAGAGGAGAAGAGGGAGAAGTCAGGCAGGCAGGAAGCTAAAAAGAGCCTGGAAGAGGGCAGGCAGAGAGGAGGAAAGGGAGGCAAGACAATGTAAGTGAAAGAGAAGGAAAATACCGCACAGTTTTAAGCATCTTAAAAAAAACTACATTCTCAGAGACATAATCAGGCTAATGTGAATTCTGGTCACTATCAGAATCAAGAGAAAAACGTTCAGATCAAGCCTTGAGTATTTATGTGTGTAGGTTGCTGTTGTTTAGCCACTAAGCTGTGTCCTGATCTCTGTGACCCCACAGACGGTAGCCTGCCAGGCTCCTCTGTCCACGGGATTTCTCAAGCAAGAGCACTGGAGTGCATTGCCATCTCCTCCTCCAGGGGATCTTCCTGACCCAGGGATCAAACCCAGGTCTCCTGCTTGGCAGGCAGGTTCTCTATCACTGAGCCACCTGGGAAGTCCCAATTATGTAGTTATCATTCGATAAGACCTACATTTTCTAAAAATCTGGAAGGAGAGATGCTGTGGATTTTGTTCAACTTGAATTACACACGATACGTTTCTCTTTAAAATGTGAATCAGAACTTGATTGCTCTGAGAAGGCTTTTCTAAAGTCTTCCTGGGAAGTGTGGGTGAAGACTCCAGTTGATGGATAGTCCTGCAGAGAAACCAAGCAACTTGAGACCAAGAACGAGGGACGACAATGATGGCAAGATGCTCACAGCTGGAGACACGAGTGAAGATCCAGCCAGTCCATCCTAGAGGAAATCAGTCCTGAGTGTTCACTGGAAGGACTGAAGGTGAAGCTGAAACTCCAGTACTTCGGCCACCTGATGTGAAGAACTGACTCACTGGAAAAGATCCTGATGCTGGGAAAGATTGAGGGCAGGAGGAGAAGTGGGTGACAGAAGATGAGATGGTTGGATGGCATCATGAACTCAATGGACATGAGTTTGGGTAAACTCCAGGAGTTGGTGATGGACAGGGAGGCCTGGCGTGCTGCAGTCCATGGGGTCACAGAGTCGGAAATGACTGAGCGACTGAACTGAACTGATTCCATAGATAACATAGGCACACAAAACCTGAACACTAACTTCTCCTCGTTTAATACCAGATCAACGCAACACGATGGGAGTTGCTTTCAATGCCTGTGACACAATTACAAAGAGCTTACAGGAAAAATTGAAAAGGTGTTCCGCAAGGATCACATTTGACATTATGCTGCTGATGTCCTTTCATTGCTTTCAGATTTTATTTTTTAGAGCTGCTTTAGGTTCACAGCAAAACTGACAGGAAGGGACAGAAATTTCCTGTATGCCCCGGCCCCCTCCTGGATAGCCTTCCCTATTATCAACATCCCTCGCCAGTGTGGTGCTTCTGTTACCATCACAAACCTACACTGAAACGTCATCACCACCCAAGGCCCACGGTTCACGTCAGGATCGGGATGTGAGGCTGGATCCTTGGAGCCTGGCCACCCTTACATCCTTTCATCAAGGCCCTTCTTGGTGTTCCATGGCCTCTGGATCCGGACATACATGTAACGTCAGGTATCTATGCTTACGGGGTCACACAGAGAAGCTCCACTGCCCTAAAGACTCTCTTCTCCTCCTATGTATTCCCCCCTGACCCCTGGCAACCTCTAATGTTTTCAGTGTTTCAATACTTTCATCTTTTCTCAAATGTCAAACAGTATAATCATACAGCATATAGCCTTTTCAGACCAGCCTCTGTCACTTAAGAATATGTATTTAAGGTTACAGAATGCTTAAAGGATCTTTAAAAATGTTAAGAAAAAGCTTTTGCTTAAACTTCACCTAAAAATCAATTTGCCTGTCATGATGGACTAAATGGTTCCCCTCCTCCAAATTCACATGTTGAGGCTCTAACCAGCATACGACACTTTTTGGAGATTGTGATTAATAACAAGAAAAGGCCCTAAGTCATATCCAATTCTCTGTGACCTCCTGAATGTAGGGCTCCTACAGTCCATGGGACTCCTCTGTCCATGGGATTTCCCAGGCAAGAATATTGGAGTGGGTTGCCATTTCCCTTTGCAGGGGATCTTCCCAATCCAGGGATTGAAAACATGTCTCCTGAATTACAGGTAGATTCTTCACCACTGAGCCACCAGGGAAGCCCGATAGGGCCTTTAGGAGGTTATAAAGGTTCAGTTCAGTCGCTCAGTCATGTCCGACTCTCCGCAACCCCATGAATCACAGCACGCCAGGCCTGCCTGTCCATCACCAACTCCCGGAGTTCACCAAAACTCATGTCCACAGAGTCGGTGATGCCACCCAGCCATTTCATTCTCGGTCGTCCCCTTCTCCTCCCGCCACCAACCTTTCCTAGCATCAGAGTCTTTTCCAGTGAGTCAACTCGTCGCATGAGGTGGCCAAAGTATTGCGGTTTCAGCTTTAGCATCAGTCCTTCCAAAGAACACCCAGGATTGATCTCCTTTAGAATGGACTGGTTGGATCTCCTTGCAGTACAAGGGACTCTCAAGAGTCTTCTCCAACACCACAGTTCAAAAGCATCAATTCTTCGGGGATCAGCTTTCTTCACAGTCCAACTCTCACATCCATATACATGACCACGGGAAAAACCATAGCCTTGACTAGACGGACCTTTGTTGGCAAAGTAATGTCTCTGCTTTTTAATATATCATCAAGGTTGGTCATAACTTTCCTTCCAAGGAGTAAGCGTCTTTTAATTTCATGGCTGCAATCAGCATCTGCAGTGATTTTGGAGCCCCAGAAAATAAAGTCTGACACTGTTTCCACTGTTTTTCCATCTGTTTCCCATGAAGTGATGGGACCAGATGCCATGATCTTTGTTTTCTGAATGTTGAGCTTCAAGCCAACTTTTTCATTCTCCTCTTTCACTTTCATCAAGAGGCTTTTGAGTTCCTCTTCACTTTCTGCCATAAGGGTAGTGTCATCTGCATGTCTGAGGTTATTGATATTTCTCCCGGCAATCTTGATTCCAGCTTGTGCTTCTTCCAGCCCAGTGTTCCTCATGATGTACTCTGCATATAAGTTAAATAAGCAGGGTGACAATATACAGCCTTGACGCACTCCTTTTCCTATTTGGAACCAGTCTGTTGTTCCATGTACAGTTCTGACTGTTGCTTCCTGATCTGCATACAGGTTTCTCAAGAGGCAGGTCAGGTGGTCTGGGATTCCCATCTCTTTCAGAATGTTCCACAGTTTATTGTGATCCACACAGTCAAAGGCTTTGGCATAGTCAATGAAGCAGAAATAGATGCTCTTCTGGAACTCTCTTGCTTTCTCCATGATCCAGCGGATGTTGGCAATTTGATCTCTGGTGCCTCTGCCTTTTCTAAAACCTACTTGAATATCTGGGAGTTCACGGTTCACACATTGCTGAAGCCTCTCTTGGAGAATTTTGAGCATGACTTTACTAGCGTGTGAGATGAGTGCAATTGTGCAGTAGTTTGAGCATTCTTTGGCATTCCCTTTCTTTGGGATTGGAATGAAGACTGACTTTTCCAGTCCTGTGGCCACTGCTGAGTTTTCCAAATTTGCTGGCATATTGAGTGAAGCACTTTCACAGCATCATCTTCCAAGATTTGAAATAGCTCAACTGGAATTCCATCACCTCCACTAGCTTTGTTCGTAGTGATGCTTTCTAAGGCCCACTTGACTTCACATTCCAAGATGTCTGGCTCTAGGTCAGTGATCACACCATCGTGACTATCTTGCTCGTGAAGATCTTTTTTGTACAGTTCTTCTGTGTATTCTTGCCACCTCTTCTTAATATCTTCTGCTTCTGTTAGGTCCACACCATTTCTGTCCTTTATCAAGCCCATCTTTGCATGAAATGTTCCCTTGGAATCTCTAATTTTCTTGAAGAGATCTCTTGTTTTTCCTATTCTGTTGTTTTCCTCTATTTCTTTGCATTGATCACTGAAGAAGGCTTTCTTATCTCTCCTTGCTATTCTTTGGAACTCTGCATTCAGATGCTTATATCTTTCCTTTTCTCCTTTGCTTTTCGCTTCTCTTCTTTTCACAGCTATTTGTAAGGCCTCCTCAGACAGCCATTTTGCTTTTTTGCATTTCTTTTCCATGGGGATGGTCTTGGTCCCTGTCTCCTGTACAATGTCACGAACCTCCGTCCAGAGTTCATCAGGCACTCTATCAGATCTAGTCCCTTAAATCTATTTCTCACTTCCACTGTATAATCATAAGGGATTTGATTGAGGTCATATCTGAATGGTCTAGTGGTTTTCCCTACTTTCGTCAATTTAAGTCTGAATTTGGCCATAAGGAGTTCATGATCTGAGCCACAGTCAGCTCCTGGTCTTGTTTTTGCTAACTGTATACAGCTTCTCCATCTTTGGCTGCAAAGGATAAGTGAGGTCAAAAGGGTGGGGACCTGAACATATAGGATTAGTGTCCTTAAAAGAGACACCAAAAAGGCTGTTTATTCTCTCTCTCTACCATGTGAGGACACAGGGAGAAGGCGGTCGTCTGCAAGTCAGAAAGAAGACCTTCACCAGAAACGAATCACCCAGTGCCCTGATACTGAACTTCCAGCATCCAGAACTTCGAGAAAAAAGCTTTCTGGTGTTTAAGCCACGCAGTGTGTTGTGTTTTATTCTGGAAGCCTAAGCTGATGAATACACCTACTAAAATTTAAAGATACTTCAAAATTACAAAGCTGAATTTGTTATTTTAAAAAAAAAAATTGAATGAAACTAAAAGTAGAGGTTCTTGAGAAAACATCAACAAACTGTCTTTAAAACATTCAAAATTAGATACAGTAGAGAAAAAGCACTTTCAGAGATTACTCTGACATTTATAAAACTACTCTGTCATTTATAAAATATGAAATGTATAAAAGTCATTTATTTCTGTGGAACGGGCAAACAAATACATTAATTTCTATAAGCCCAAGCTCCTCAAAGTGATCTCCCATCCTTTGGACACTGGAACAAACACACAAACACACACACACAATACACCAACACAGTTGCCTTTAACAAGTGACCCACTGACTGGCTTGCTATTTTTTCTTTTATGTAAAATATTTGATATTGTAAGAAACAAAAAACACAGTCTACAAAATAATCAAAATGATGGCTAATGCTATAACTAAAAATATTCAGAAATTTAGCATATTAGCTGAACTTCCATTCCTGGTCAAGTCAAGGTTATAAAATTCAAATCCTTGTGAAAGACAACAGCAATTTTTGTTAATGGTCAATATAATATCATAACAATATGGGCATTTCACAAATATTAACATCTGCACTTGTTAATTTTTCTCTGAATGGAAGTTAGTGGGTGTTTCCTTCTGAAAAGTCGGCTCTCAGGCATGCAGTCACAGCTGCAGCCGGGGCAGACATGGGCAGACAGGCAGGGTGTGCTCACCTGCTCGGGCGTGGCAGGGCCGTGCGTGGGGGTATTCTCCGCTGCGCTGTCCTGAGACGGTCGCTTGCACAGACCTTTAGTTGCATCTTTGAACATAATGTCTTTTTCCAACAGGCTGTCTTGCTTGGCGATTGGCAATACCAGGGGACTGCTGCAGGAAGGAATCCATGCTATAATTAGTCTCCTAATGTTGCCACCTCAATCAAAAACTACCCTGACCAAACTGCTCAGTAACGGAAAGTTGTCTGGTTCACCTAAGAAACACTTTCAACACTGCAGGCAAAGTCAGTGAGAAACCAGAACCATTTCAATCGGCTCCAGATTTCATTCAACTTTACATCCAAGAAAACATATACTTATTTTAACTGGAGAAGAAAATGGTTATGAATGTACAGTATATATGGCTTAACAGACGACCAATGGGCAAATTAAAAGCTAAGGCTGAAACTCGTGATTGAACTAAGCAAAATATCTAAATGTGAAAATGAACTGCAAACAAGTGAGAGCAACATTCTACAGCTGATTACATTATTATCCACGTCATTGCAGTTCAGTTCAGGCGTGTCCGACTCTGTGACCCCATGAATCGCAGCACAGGCCTCCCTGTCCATCACAAACTCCTGGAGTTCACCCAAACTCATGTCCATCGAGTCGGTGATGCCATCCAGCCATCTCATTCTCTGTCGTTCCCGTCTCCTCCCGCCCCCAATCCCTCCCAGCATCAGAGTCTTTTCCAGTGAGTCAACTCGTCGCATGAGGTGGCCAAAGTATTGCAGTTTCAGCTTCAGCATCAGTCCTTCCAGTGAACACCTAGGACTGATCTCCTTTAGAATGGACTGGTTGGATCTCCTTGCAGTCCAAGGGACTCTCAAGAGTCTTCTCCAACACCACAGTTCAAAAGCATCAATTCTTCGGCGATCAGCTTTCTTCACAGTCCAACTCTCACATCCATACATGACCACGGGAAAAACCATTGCCTTGACTAGAGGGACCTTTGTTGGCAAAGTAATGTCTCTGCTTTCTAATATGCTATCTAGGTTGGTCATAATTTTCCTTCCAAGGAGTAAGCATCTTTTAATTTCATGGCTGCAATCAGCATCTGCTGTGATTTTGAAGCCCCCCAAAATAAAGTCTGACACTGTTTCCACAGTTTCTCCATCTATTTCCCATGAAGTGATGGGACCAGATGCCATGATCTTTGTTTTCTGAATGTTGAGCTTCAAGCCAAACTTTTCATTCTCCTCTTTCACTTTCATCAAGAGGCTTTTGAGTTCCTCTTCACTTTCTGCCATAAGGGTGGTGTCATCTGCATGTCTGAGGTTATTGATATTTCTCCCGGCAATCTTGATTCCAGCTTGTGCTTCTTCCAGCCCAGCGTTCCTCATGATGTACTCTGCATATAAGTTAAATAAGCAGGGTGACAATATACAACCTTGGCGTACTCCTTTTCCTATTTGGAACCAGTCTGTTGCTCCATGTCCAGTTCTAACTGTTGCTTCCTGACCTGCTTACAGATTTCTTAAAGGCAGGTCAGGTGGTCTGGTATTCCCATCTCTTTCAGAATTTTCCACAGTTTGTTGTGATCCACACAGTCAAAGGCTTTGGCACAGTCAATGAAGCATAAGTAGATGTTTTTCTGGAACTCTCCTACTTATTCGATGATCCAGTAGATGTTGGCAATTTGATCTCTGGCTTCTATGCCTTTTCTAAAACCAGATTGAACATCTGGAAGTTCAAGGCTCACATATTGTAGAAGCCTGGCTTAGAAAATTTGAAGCATTACTTTGCTAGTGTGTGAGATGAGTGCAATTGTGTGGTAGTTTGAGCATTCTTTGGCATTGCCTTTCTTTGGGATTGGAATGAAGACTGACCTTTTCCAGTCCTGTGACCACTGCTGAGTTTTCCAAATTTGCTGGCATATTGAGTGCAGCACTTTCACAGCATCATCTTTTAGGATTTGAAAGAGCTCAACTGGAATTCCATCACCTCCACTAACTTTATTTGTAGTGATGCTTCCTAAGGCCCACTTGACTTTGCATTCCAGGATGTCTGGCTCTAGGTGAGTGATCACACCATCGTGATTATCTCCGTCATGAAGATCTTCTTTGTATAGTTCTTCTGTGTATTCTTGCCACCTCTTCTTAATATTTTCTGCTTCTGTTAGGTCCATACCATATCTGTCCTTTATTGAGTCCATCTTTGCATGAAATGTTCCCTTGGTATCTCTAATTTCCTTGAAGAGATCTCTAGTCTTTTCCATTCTATTGTTTTCCTCTATTTCTTTGCACTGATCATTGAGGAAGGCTTTCTTATCTCTCCTTGCTATTCTTTGGAAATCTGCATTCAGATGCTTATATCTTTCCTTTTCTCCTTTACTTTTGGCTTCTCTTCTTTCATCTGTAGACCTCCTCAGACAGCCATTTTGCCTTTTTGCATTTCTTTTTCTTGAGGATCGTCTTGCTCCCTGTCTCCTATATAATGTCATGACACTCTGTCCACAGTTCATCAGGCGCTCTGTTGATCAGATCTAGTCCCTTAAATAGATTTCTCACTTCCACTGTTTAATTGTAAGGGATTTGATTTAGGTCATACCTGAATGGTCTAGTGGTTTTCCCTACTTTCTTCAATGTAAGTCTGAATTTCACAATAAGGAGTTTATGATCTGAGCCCTACAGCTCCTGGTCTTGTTTTTGCTGACTATACAGAGCTTCTCCATCTTTGGCTGCAAAGAATATAATCAATCTGATTTTGGTGTTGGCCATCTGGTGATGTCCATGTGTAGAGTGTTCTCTTGTGTTGTTGGAAGATGGTGTTTGCTATGACCAGTGCCTTCTCTTGGCAAAACTCTATTAGCCTTTGCCCTGCTTCATTCTGTACTCCAAGGCCAAATTTGCCTGTTACTCAAGATTTTTCTTGACTTCTTACTTTTCCATTCCAGTCCCCTATAATGAAAAGGACAACTTTTTTTGGGTTTTACTTCTAGAAGGTCTTGTAGGTCTTCATAGAACCATTCAACTTCAGCTTCTTCAGCATTACTGGTCGGAGCATAAATTTGGATTACTGTGATACTGAATGGTTTGCTTGGAAATGAACAGAGATCATTCTGTCATTTTTGAGATTGTATCCAAGTACTACATTTCAGATTCTTTTGTTGACTATGATGGCTACTCCATTTCTTCTAAGGGATTTCTGCCCACAGTGGTAGATATAACGGTCATCTGAGTTAAATTTACCCATTCCAGTCCATCTTAGTTTGCTGATTCCTAGAAGGTTGATGCTCACTCTTCTCTTCCCCTGTTTGACGACTTCCAATTTGGCTTGATTCATGGACCTAGCATTCCAGGTTCCTATGCAATATTGCTCTTTACAGCATCGGCCTTTACTTCCATCAACAGTCACACCCACAACCGGGTGTTGTTTTTGCTTTGGCTCCGTCTCCTCATTCTTTCTGGAGTTGTTTCTCCACTGATCTCCAGTAGCATATTGGGCACATACCGACCTGGGGAGTTCATCTTTCAGTGTCCTATCTTTTTTCCTTTTCATACTGTTCATGGGGTTCTCAAGGCAAGAATACTGAAGTGGTTTGCATTCCCTTCTCCAGTGGATCACATTTTGTCAGAACTCTCCACCAAGACCCATCCGTCTTGGTTGGCCCTACATGGCATGGCTCATAGTTTCACTGAGTTAGACAAGACTGTGGTCCATGTGATTAGATTGGTTAGTTTTCCATGATTGTGGTTTTCAGACTATCTGCCCTCTGATAAAGATAAGAAACTTATGGAAGCTTCCTGATGGGATTGCCTGACTGAGGGGGAAACTGGGTCTTATTCTGATGGGCAGGGCCATGCTCAGTAAATCTTAAATCCAATTTTCTGTTGATGGTTGGAGCTGTGATCCCTCCTTGCTATTTACCTGGGGCCAAAGTAAGAGAACTAAGTTCATAAAATATAAACACAATCTGAATGATTAATTTGTAACATTTTAGTATAGTAAAATTTAAAAATGTACTTCCCTAATTGTGACTATAAGGCAGAAATATGTATTTAATCAAATGCAACATATATAAACATAATTATTTCATGTATTTTTCAGTAGTAGTTGTGATTCTAATTAAAGCTTAATGCATTTTGTTGGTTTTAAAAAGTTTCAGTTTTTAGGAGGATTTACAAATAGTAAAATTTACTCTGTAGATAAACAGTTCAATGAGCTTTGCCTACATACATATATAGTTATGTATAGTTGGATGTATATACACACACACTCCTATAACCCATGTAACCAGCAACGCTTAAAATTTTCTGATCCCAAATGGCTCTTTGCACACGGCTTTAAAGTCATTAACCTCCCCTAGACCCCCGTCCCTTGTGGTGGCGGTGTGTTTCAGTTGCAAATAGTCCAACTCTTTGCAATCCCAAGGACTGCAGCGTGCCAGGCTCTTCTGCCCTCCTCTGTCTCCCGGAGTTTGCGCGAATTCCTGTCCATAGAATCAGTGCTGCCGTCCAACCATCTCACCCGCTGCCGCGCCCTTCTCCTTTTGCCCTCAGTCTTCCCAGCAGCAAGGTCTTTTGCACGAGTTGGCTCTTTGCATCAGGGGGCCAAAGTACTGGAGCTGCAGCATCAGTCCTTCCGGTCAATATTCAGGGTTGAATTCCTTTAGGATGAACTGCTCTGATCCTGGTAACCATGGTAATTGTTTCGCGTTTTCTGAGATGACGTACGAAAGGAATAACAGAGCATGTAGTTTTGTGCCTCGCTTGGTTTACTTGACATGATTTTGAGATTCACTCAAGCTGCTGCACATACCAATTTCTGCACGTTTTATCACTGAGCAGTATCCGCCTACAGGACGCATTGCACTTTGGCGGACCTTCACCACAGCTTCGGGGTTGTCCAGTGTTTGTCAATTATGAACGGAGCTTCTATACACACTCGTGTGCAGGTGTCTGTCCTGACTTAGGACATATGCTTCATTCATCTATCTACCAGAATACTTCCTTCCTTATCTCCCTTTATACTCGCTGCCTCCCTTTTCTGCACTGTCAAGAAATTAAAAAATAACAATAAAAACTAAAGAGAGTTTTTGCATATATCAAACCTTTTGACTATAAAGCAATTAATAAAGCAGTAGTTAGATTAGTCAAGGTAGAAACTAGAAAGATAGCTTATAAAAATGTAAAACCAACTATAAAGGATTTCTAAAAGGAAGAAAGAAGGACAGAAATGGTATGGACCTAACCGAAGCAGAAGATATTAAGAAGAGGTGGCAAGGATACACAGAAGAACGGTACAAAAAAGATCTTCACAACCCAGATAATCATGATGGTATGATCATACACCTAGAGCCAGACTTCCTGGAATGCAAAGTCAAGTGGGCCTTAGGAAGCATCACTACAAACAAAGCTAGTGGAGGTGATGGAATTTCAGTTGAGCTCTTTCAAATCCTGAAAGATGATGCTGTGAAAGTGCTGCACTCAATATGCCAGCAAATTTGGAAAACTCAGCAGTGGCCACAGAACTAGAAAAGGTCAGTTTTCATTCCAATCCCAAAGAAAGGCAATGACAAAGAATGCTCAAACTGCCACACAATGGCACACATCTCACACGCTAACAAAGTAATGCTCAAAATTCTCCAAGCCAGGCTTCAACAGTATGTGAACCATGAACTTCCAGATGTTCAGTCTGGTTTTACAAAAGGCAGAGAAGCCAGAGATCAAATTGCCAACATCTGCTGGATCATCAAAAAAATAAAAGAGTTCCAGAAAAACATCTACTTATGCTTTATTGACTATGCCAAAGCCTTTGACTGTGTGGATCACAACAAACGGTGGAACATTCTGAAAGAGATGGGAACCACCTGACCTGCCTCTTGAGAAACCTGTATGCAGGTCAGGAAGCAACAGTTAGAACTGGACATGGAACAACAGACTGGTTCCAAATAGGAAAAGGAGTACGTCAAGGCTGAATATTGTCACCCTTCTTATTTAACTTATATGCAGAGTACATCATGAGGAACGCTGGGCTGGAAGAAGCACAGCTGGAATAAAGATTGCCGGGAGAAATATCAATAACCTCAGATATGCAGATGACACCACCCTTATGGCAGAAAGTGAAGAACTAAAGAGCCTCTGGATGAAAGTGAAAGAGGAGAGTGAAAAAGTTGGTTTAAAGCTCAACATTCAGAAAACTAAGATCATGGCATCTGGTCCCATCACTTCATGGCAAATAGATGGGGAAACAACGGAAACATTGAGAGACTTTATTTTTTGGGGGCTCCAAAATCACTGCAGACAGTGACTGCAGCCATGAAATTAAAAGATGCTTGTTCCTTCAAAGAAAAGTTATGACCAAAGCAGACAGCTTATTAAAAAGCAGAGACATTACTTTGCCAGCAGAGGTCCATGTAGTCAAAGCTATCTTTTTTCCAGTGGTCATGTATGGATGTGAGAGTTGGACTACAAAGAAAGTTGAGCACTGAAGAACTGATGCTTTTGAACTGTGGTGTTGGAGAAGACTCTTTAGAGTCCCTTGGACTGCAAGGAGATCCAACCAGTCCATCCTAAAAGAAATCAGTCCTGAATATTCATTGGAAGGACTGATGCTGAAGCTGAAACTCCAGTCTTTGGGCCACCTGATACGAAGAGCTAAATCGTTTGAAAAGACTCTTTTGTTGGGAAAGGTTGAAGGCAGGAGGAGAAGGGGACGACAGAAGATGAGATGGTTGGATGGCATCACGGACTCAGTGCACATGAGTTTGAGTGAACTCTGTGAGTTGGTGATGGACAGGGAGGCTCGGTTTGCAGCAGTCCGTGGGGTCGCAAAGAGTCAGACACGAGTGAGCGACTGAACTGAAGTGAGTGAGACGGAAAACGGGGCTTCCCCAGTGGCTCCGAGGTAAAGAATCTGCCTGCAGTGCAGGAGACGCGGAAGAGCAGACAGAGGCTTGACTCCTGAGGTAAAGAATCTGCCTGCAGTGCAGGAGATGCAGGAGAGCAGACAGAGGCTTGACTCCTGAGTTGGGAAGATCCCCTGGAGGAGGGCATGGCAATCCACTCCAGTCTTGTTGCCTAGAGAATCTCATGGACAGAGAAGCCTGACAGGCTACAGTCCACAGAGTCACAGAGAGTTAGGCATGACTGAAGCTACTGAGCTCGCACGCAATGGGAAGAACTCGTGAGTTAACTAAAACAGCAGAAATACTTCTTTCACATCCCAAGTCTCATTGCAGTGTTAAAAGGAGGCTCTTTGGAAGGTGCACTTGAAAAGAAGACTGGCCAGGAACAGTACAGTGACCTCATCCTGTGTCAGTCCTGACCTCAATTTGGCTTCTACCTGACCGTCTAAGACCTTGAGCATGCCTGGGCCACAGTTCCACCTTTGCCCAATGCAGGAATTAGAATATCTAAATGTATTTCAAGTCCAAATATTCAATGATGTTAACACACTCACCTGCATTTAAAAATATCATTTATGCACTCAATAGGATCACAGGTTATAAACCCTATGACTTACTACCAACAATAATTATAAGCAGCTCGTTACAAGCACCCTCATTTATGTAAGAATAATGCCTCAGAATGATGTGGTTGGGTTGATAGACAGCATATTAATTAGTCAGGCAGATATTTTCTGTAAGAAAGTGAAAAGCATGCACTTAGGTTCATGGCATGTGTTAATGTTTTGATTTCTGGAGAACAATTTTTTCTTCAGGTTTCTATTCTATCTTTTGAATAGAACACATTTTATCCATAATCACTGTGGTTAACAATAGCATCCCTATGTTAATGTCTATATATTTAGCTTTTCACTGATTATCCATTTGTAGAATATAAACATATATTAAAATTCTATTCTTTTAGAAAAAGGAAGACTCAAAGTAATCATTGGTATTTTAACGCTCATTAAACCTTTATAAATTATGGCAAAATATTTGATATAAGATTAATTTAAAAAATAAGTTGCAATTATATAGAAAGAAGAATTCAACTTCATAAACAAGAAACATATAAAGCATATGAAGAAATATGCCGAGTGAATAGCAGTTTGCATCAAGAAGACGGATTCATGTGGAAGAAGGCAGTAACATTCCTCTAATTCCAACGGAGCTTCTCCCTGCTCTGGACCCATGACCCTTCACTTCTTAGAGAACTTTAAAGATCTTAAGTTTATGATTTTTTTTTTCTCTGCCTGCCTTTGAGATGTAAACCTAGGCTTAGGAGGGCTTCCCAGGTGGCGCTAGTGGTAAAGAACCTGCCTATCAATGCAGGAGATGTAAAAGACAGGGGTTCAGTCCCTGGGAAGAATGGGCTTTCCCAGTAAAGATCCCCTGGAGGAGGGCATGGCAGCCCACTCCAGTATTCTTGCTTGGAGAATCCCATGGACAGAGGAGCCTGGCGGTCTTCGGTCCACAGGGTCGCACAGAGTCAGACACAACCGAAGCGACTTAGCACCCACGCACGCCCAGGCTTATAACCCAGGGGTGCTTCCTGCAGCAACTGACAGCTACCCTTCTGAGATGCAGTAGTCATGACAGATGGCCCCCGGGCTCCCTGTCACTGCCGGAGGGCAGGAGCCTGACTTCCATCGACACCAGCGAGCAAATTAATGCCTCACCACTCCGACCAGTTCCGGTTAACTTCCTCCAGCACTTTTCCTTTAAGCCCGGCACTAACAAGCTTTCTGGCCTTGGCACTCAATCTCTCTTCCCTAACGCAACCCACTCCAGTACTCTTGCCTAGAAAATCGCATGGACAGAGGAGCCTGGTGGGCTGCAGTCCCTGGGGTCGCTACTAGTCGGACATGACTGAGCGACTTCACTTTCACTTTTCACTTTCACACATTGGAGAAGGAAATGGCAACCCACTCCAGTGTTCTTGCCTGGAGAATCCCAGGGACGGGGGAGCCTGGTGGGCTGCGTCTATGGGGTCACACAGAGTCGGACACGACTGAAGTGACTTAGCAGCAGCAGCAGTAGACTGGAGCTCGCCAGGCTCCTCTGTCCATGGGGTTTCCCAGGAAAAAACAATGGAATGGGTTTGCATTTCCTCAACCAGCATATCTGCCATCCTCTTGAATTAAATATTCACTGACTTTTCCGGTGCACTTTTTCTTTGATGCTAACAAGAGATTATTGTCATACTTCTATATATTATTCTACATTCTCCATATTTTCTTCAATGAAAAAGTATTCTGATTACAAAAAAAAAAAATTATGGCTAGACATTTATCAGTGAGAAAGAAAAAATAGGATTAAATAGTTTACTTTCTAAAAGAAGGCTTTTGGTAAGGCAGCCTCCATAAACATAAAATGAAAGAGCTACCAGCCACGGGCACTTTAGATTAACGCGGGAGAGGTAAATGTAACTAGACTGTGGAAGAAATTATATGGGACTACACTAGCACACACCCAATTTCTGAACTCGACTGGATTTATTCAAGACTTACTTATTTCTATCAACATAAATAGCATCACATGCAGAGCAAATGTGACTGTAGGAACTGGGATTCTATTGCTGAAAATGAAACAGGAACATCATAAAACTAACGAAGGCAACAATTACTTCCCATTATAACTCAGGCGGTTTTAGAAAACTAAAGAGAACAAATAAAATGGACTATATTGAGATACATTTGGCCCATAAGGGAAGAAAACTTAATAGAAACAAATGTGGAGAAATGGCATATGTGATTCAGTTATTTTGATGGTTAAAGTAATGGACCAAGTAGATAGTTCCCAATTTTAATCTTAGGAACATAGCTACATAAATTATCATAGGGAATTAGAGTTTTTCTGCATCAATGAAATAAAATAATGAACCAAAGATTAATGTGGAATGAAACATTTCTTGGAAAGTTTTTCAACTAATTGCTATTGTTGATGCCCCCCCTTCCCCTCCGAAAAACAACAAAAAATTGACTTTAGGTTTTGTAAGAAAAACCTACACTTAAAAAACCACTTTGGTAAAACAGCACTTGTCTCTAAAACAAAAATAAAAATTTCAATGTGTCACTTGTGTTTGGATTTGAAATAACACTGTTTTTAAGACATTCATCTATGAGTAGTCTCCTTCATCTTAGACGAGTTCTCAACAGTTATCAACAAAGGAACTTTTTAAAAGTCTCTTAAATTAAAGTAAGTTGAATCCAGAAGTTCTGTGCATTATGAAGGGAGTTTCTGAATATCTCAAGAGTTACACAGTCGCTTAGTCATCGAGAACAAGCCCACAAGACAGGGGCCACCCTCATCACCCTGTGTTATACTGCAGTGTGTTTCTGACATAGATGGAGCATCTAGAGTCAGCATGAACCCCCAAGGTAAGGGCACCGTCCTCAGCAAGTCAGTCCCACTTCGGATGTCGGCCACAAGTCTGAGCGTTCCCAGGCCACCTGCACTTTGCAGCCAACTAGCTACAAATTCAAGTGTTCCCTCAACCTTTCTCAGGTTAGACGATTCCCTGGAATGACTCAAGAAAGCCTTATACTTAGTACTGCGTGGCTACAAAGTTCATTTGGGTTTTTGCATAAGATCCCAAACCACCTTTATGGCCAACCCAATATTACAACTTCATCATGAAGTATACAGTTCAGGACAGACACACACAGTAAGGTCTTGGAGGGCCCTGAACTCAAGTCCTGTGCCCTCTTTCCATGGAGCAAGGGCACATTACCATCCTAGTATATTGGTATGTTTACCAACCAGGAATAGAGGTTAGGCTGGCTCAAAGCCCCCATCCTTATCCTGAAATCACATCATTAGATTTTAGATGCTCAGAGTGAACCGAGTCAAAGGGTTGGGTGGATAAGACGGTGGACAGATGGAAAACAGTGGCCTCATCTTGTTCTAATCCCATAGGCATCTCTGTTCGGAAAGCAATTTCACAGAAGATGGCAAGGACTGTGAGCTAGAATTTCGTTGAGGCTGCCATCACCCTAATACCAAAACCAGACAAAGAAAACTACAGGCCAATATCACTGATGAACACAGATGCAAAGATCCTGTTTCCTTTTGTATTGCAAAGTTGACTTGTTCATTGTACCTTTTCCCTGAAGGCAAAAGGTAGTTTTCTTTTTTTGTGGCATCTTTGTCTGGTTTTTGTATCAGGATGATGGCAGCCTCAACAAAATTCTAGCAAACATAATCCAACAACTTACAAAAAAGATCATACATCATGACCAAGTGGGCTTTATCCCAGGGATGCAAGGATTCTTCAATATTTGCAAATCAATCAATGTGATACACCACATTAACAAATTGAAAGATAAATTTCAATTTGAGATATGATTATCTCAATAGATGCAGAGAAAGCCTTTGCAAAATTAAACACCAATTTATAATAAAAACTCTCCAGAAAGCAGGCATAGAAGGAACATGCTGCTACTGCTAAGTCACTTCAGTTGTGTCCGACTCTGTGTGACCCCACAGACGGAGGCCCACCAGGCTCCCCCGTCCCTGGGATTCTCCAGGCAAGAACACTGGAGTGGGTTGCCATTTCCTTCTCCAACATAATAAAAGCCATCTACAATAAACCCACAGCAAACATTATCTTCAGTGGCGAAAAATTGAAAACATTTCCTCCAAAGTCAGGAACAAGACAAGAGTGCCCACTTTCACCACTACTATTCAACATAGTTTTGGAAATTTTAGCCACAGCAATCGGAGAAGAAAAAGAAATGAAAGGAATTCAGATTGGAAAAGAATTAAAACTCTCATTGCTTGCAGATGACATGATCCTCTACATAGAAAACCCTACAGACACCACCAGAAAATTACTAGAGCTAATCAATGAATAAAGTTGCAGGAAACAAAATCAACACACAGAAATCCCTTGCATTCCAGTACACTAACAATGACAAAGCAGAAAGAGAAATTAAGGAAACAATTCCATTCACCATTGCAAAGAAAAGAATAAAATATGTAGAAATAAATTTACCTAAACAAACAAAAGACCTATCTGTAGAAAACTATAAAACACTGATGAAAAAATCAAAGATGAGACAAGTAGATGGAGAAAAACACCGTGTTCATGGATCAGAAGAATCAATATAGTGAAAACGAATATACTATCCAAAGCAATCTGTAGATTCAGTGCAATCCCTACCAAGCTACCAAAGGTATTTTTCACAGAATTAGAACAAATAATTTCACAATTTGTATGGAAACACAAAAAACCTCAAATAGCCAAAGCACTCTTGAGAGAGAAGAATGGAACTGGAGGAGTCAACCTGCCTGACTCCAGACTATACTGCAAAGCTACAGTCTGCAAGACAGTATGGTTCTGGCACAAAGATAGAAATATAGATCAATGGAATAAAACAGAAAGCACAGAGATGAATCCATGCACCTACGGACACCTTATTTTTGATAAAGGAGGCAAGAATATACAAGACAATCTCTTTAACAAGTGATGCTGGGAAAACTGGTCAACCACCTGTAGAAGAATGAAACTAGAACCCTTTCTAACACCATACACAAAAATAAACTCAAAATGGATTAAAGATATAAATGTAAGACCAAAAACTATAAAATTCTGAGGAAAACAGGCAGAACACTCACTTGCTTGCTCAGAAATCACAGCAAGATCCTCTGTGACCCACCTCCCAGATTAATGGAAATAAAAGCAAAAACAAACAAATGGAACCTAATTAAACTTAAAAGCTTTTGCACAATGAAGGAAACTATAAGCAAGGTGAAAAGACAACCTTAAGAAGGAGAGAAAATAATAGTAAATGAAACAACTGACAAAGAATTAATCTCAAAAATATACAAGCACCTCATACAGCTCAATACCAGAAAAATAAACAACCCAATCAAAAAATGGGCCAAAGAACTAAACAGACATTTCTCCAAAGAAGACATACAGATGGCTAAAAAACACATGAAAAGATGCTCAACATCACTCATTCTCAGAGAAATGCAAATCAAAATCACAATAAGGTACCATTTCATGCTGGTCAGAATGGCTGCTATCAAAAATGTTTACAAACAATAAATGTTGGAGAGGGTGTGGAGAAAAGGGAACCCTCTTACACTGTTGGTGGGAATGAAAACTAGTATAGCCACTATGGAGAACAGTGTGGAGATTCCTTAAAAAACTTGAAACAGAACTGCCATATGATCCAGCAATCACACTCCTGGGCATACACAGCGAGGAAACCAGAACTGAAAGAGACACGTATACCCCGATGTTTATTGCGGCACTGTTTATAATAGCCAGGACATGGAGGCAACCTAGATGTCCATTGGCAGATGAATGGATGAGAAAGCCGTGGTACACATACACAATGGAGTATTAAAAAGAACATATTTGAGTCAGTTCTAATGAGGTGGATGAAGGAGCCTATTATACAGAGTGAAGTAAGTCACAAAGAAAAACACCAATACAAAGAATGCTCAAACCACCACATAATTGCACTCATCTCACACGCTAGTAAAGTCATGCTCAAAATTCTCCAAGCCAGGAATCAGCAATATGTGAACCGTGAACTTCGAGATGTTCAAGCAGGTTTTAGAAAAGGCAGAGGCTCCAGAGATCAAATTGCCAACATCCGCTGGATCATGGAGAAAGTGAGAGAGTTCCAGAAAAACATCTAATTCTGCTTCATTGACTATGCCAAAGCCTTTGACTGTGTGGATCACAATAAACTGTGGAACATTCTGAAAGAGATGGGAATACCAGATCACCTGACCTGCCTCTTGAGAAACCTGTATGCAGGTCAGGAAGCAACAGTTAGAACTGGACATGGAACAGACTGGTTCCAAATAGGAAAAGGAGTACGTCAAGGTTGTATATTGTCACCGTGCTTATTTAACTTATATGCAGAGTACATCATGAGGAATCCTGGGCTGGAAGAAGCACAAGCTGGAATCAAGATTGCCAGGAGAAATATCAATAACCTCAGATATGCAGATGACACCACCCTTATGGCAGAAAGTGAAGAGGAACTCAAAGGCCTCTTGATGAAAGTGAAAGAGGAGAGTGAAAAGGTTGGCTTAAAGCTCAACATTCAGAAAACAAAGATCATGGCATCTGGTCCCATCACTTCATGGGAAATAGATGGGGAAACAGTGGAAACAGTGGCTGACTTTATTTTTTTGGGCTCCAAAATCACTGCAGATGCTGATTGCAGCCAGGAAATTAAAAGATGCTTACTCCTTAGAAGGAAAGTTATGACCAACCTAGATAGCATATTAAAAAGTAGAGACATTACTTTGCCAACCAAGGTCCGTCTAGTCAAGGCTATGGTTTTTCCCGTGGTCATGTATGGATATGAGAGTTGGACTGTGAAGAAAGCTGATCGCTGAAGAATTGATGCTTTTGAACTGTGGTGCTGGAGAAGACTCTTGAGAGTCCCTTGGACTGCAAGGAGATCCAACCAGTCCATTCTAAAGGAGATCAATCCTGGGTGTTCATTGGAACGACTGATGCTAAAGCTGAAACTCTTATACTTTGGCCACCTCATGCGACGGGTTGACTCACTGGAAAAGACTCTGATGCTGGGAGGGATTGGGGACGGGAGGAGACGGGGATGACAGAGAATGAGATGGCTGGATGGCATCACCGACTCGATGGACACGAGTTTGAGTGAACTCCGGGAGTTGGTGGTGGACAAGGAGGCCAGGCGTGCTGTGATTCATGGGGTCGCAAAGAGTCGGACACGATGAGCAACTGAACTGAACTGAACTGAATGCATATATATGGAATTTAGAAAGATGGTAATGACGACCCTATATGCAAGACAGCAAAAGAGACACAAATATGAAGAACAGACTTTTGGACTCTGGGAGAAGGTGAGGGCGCAATGATTTGAAAGAACAGCATTGAAACATGAATATTACCATATGTGAAATAGGTGACCAGTCCATGTTTGATGCATGAGACAGGGCACTCAGGGCTGGTTCACTGGTACAATCAGAGGGATGGGCTGGAGAGGCAGGTGGGAAGGGAGCTTTGGAGCGGGGGACACATGTACAGCTGTGGCTGATTCGTGTCGATGCGTGGCAAAAATCACCACAATATTGTAAAGTAATTAGCCTCCAATTAAATAAATTAATTTTTTTAAAAAGGAAATAGGAAGCTTGGGTTTTAAGTGATGAAGAAAGATGGGCAACTGTAATTCAGATGAGGTTTTATTTGTTAAATCTTAGGAATGAGGACTGTAGATAAAAAGTGGGAGAAGAAAAAATTACAGAAGAAAAACTGTAGGTTATACGGAGGAGAGAAGACGTTCTAAGTTCTTTATAACCCTATGCTTCTATCAATGACTGTGCCCTGATCTGTCCTGGGAACAAATAAGGAAAGGGGAAAAACAGGAGGGGAGCTTGCAGGAGATCTGAGCAACGGTGAGGAAAGAGAGACAGACCCAAACCCTCCCCAGACGCTGGGTGTTGTAGCCACCGACTCCCACACTCCTGGTTAGGAAAGAAATGCTGCTTCGTAAATGACGCCTAAGAGATTGTCAAAGAAATACATTTCTGTTTCCTGTCAATCATGTCAATTGTCTGATTCACTTCATACATGGCTTCTACTTGAAAATGTCCCAACGTGGCTCAGTAAATTGTTGCCCAAATCAATCAGCACTGTGAAACTGTGATAAAAATCAACAACCAGTCTTGTTTTTTCTCTAAAAAATACAAGCATTTACCAGCTTTAAAGAAAGTGTTCTCATTCATAATGTTTGTGGGCTTCTTTACAGCTGAGGTTGTTGCTTTTGTTCAGTCGCTCAGTCGTGTCTGCCTCTTTGGGACCCCATGGACTGCAGCACGCCAGGCTTCCCTGTCCCTCACTATCTCCCAAAGTTTGCCCAAGGGGCTTCTCTACAGAGGAGACCTCAGATGTCCACATTTTTCCTTCCCACACTAAAACAAGGTCTGAAAGTCAATTATAGAAATTAAGACTCTCTGCCTCAAAACATACGTGTACCTAGTTATTTTCATCCTGTTTATTCCAGCTCATATTTATTTCTAACACTACAAAGGTAAAATCATGAATGATAAAAGAAATTCTACAAAATCACTTAGTCGTTAAACAAGTGTACCCATCACTTGAGTTTCTCTTCAATATAATTTTCGATTTTATCCCCGAAGAAAGTCTTAACATTAGACTTAATCTCCATTGACTGACAAAACACAGATTCGGAGGTGGGAAGCACCTTCCTCAAGGTCCCACTGCTTGTATGCTGCAGATGTTGCTTTCAGCCTGAAATGGCTTTTCCTCGCGCATTTATCTTACTGAGAAATAATATCCGTAGCACAAAATTCACACTTCCATGGAGTGCAATTCAGTGCTTTTTAGCACATTCACAAACGCGTGTAACCATCTCATCTACTTCCAGAAAATTTCCATCAGCTCCCTAAGGAAACCCATATCCATTCAGAGTTACTTCCCATCTTCCCCTCACCCCACTCATCCAACTACGAATGTACCTTCTGTCTTGATTCATTTGCTAATTTCAGGCACTTCATTATAAATTCAGTAATACACTATGTGGCCTTCTGTGTCTGACTTTCTTCACTTAGCATAATATTTGTAAGTTTCACCTTGTTTATGGCATGTGTCAGTCTTTAGGACATACTTTAAGATTGTAAGAAATCATTACCATGGCTATATCTATTAATTCCCTCATAGCTCAGTTGGTAAAGAATCTGCCTGCAATGCAGGAGACCCCGGTTTGATTACTGGTTCGGGAAGATCTGCTAAAGAAGGGATAGCCTACCCACTCCAGTATTCTTGGGATTCCCTTGTGGCTTGGCTGGTAAAGAATTCGCCTGCAATGTGGGAGACCTGAGTTCGATCCCTGGGTCAGGAAGATCCCCTGGAGACGGAAAGGTTGCCCACTCCAAGATTCTGACCTGGAGAATTCCATGGACGGTATAGTCGATGGGGTCGCAAAGAGTCAGACACGATTGAGTGACTTTCACTTCACTGCATTTGTATTAATACTCCCCACTTGAGGAAATTTAGTCACGATGACAGTTACTGGAAATCTCTTGGTTTCATTACATAGTTATTGGTTGAGTTCGAAATATGGAATGTACTTAAAAATACTATCATTGGTCTCATGATGACAAACTGAATGAAGGTCTGAAATGGTAATGTTTAAAACTCAGAGGGTTTTCATGCCTAACTTCTTTATTGTCCTCAAGTATCTTTCAGCAAACACTGAGAGGCAGGCTCTAACTTTTGGCTGAGAGACAGGCTTAAAGTTCACTGAAAAATGACAGGTGACCAGACAGGATGACCAAGGAGGAAGACTGAGTCCTCGGGAGTGAGGGCGACGACGCTGTGATCGGGGAGGAGGCACTCACAGCTTGCTGGGAAGGACTGGAAGGTCAGGGATGATCTCTTCATAAGGGTCCTCTTGGGCCAAGGTCTGAACACAGAGAGGCGTCTGCGTTTTTCCGTCCCAGGCAGACTCGGCCTTCAGCAGCATTTCCTCAATCAACTCCGACGCGGCAACGTCTACAAGAAACCAAGAGGCAACTGGAGCCGGTGAGAGCTGACAGCACAGGGGACCACTGCCTTTCAATGACCCTGCCAGCTTACCATGCTACACTTATCAACACAGGAAGCAAAACGAGAAACGTGAAAAGTCCATGGTGGGAATACAATGGCAGCGTCACCATTTTAAAAGACCATTCCATGGTACATCAGTGAGTGGCATATTTAATTACAAATGAAGAGAACAAATATGAAAATAATATTCACGGAGTGGTCACGGGTAAAATGCGAAATCACTGAGAAGCTGGGCTTGACAGAACTTAAAGTGGGTTTTCCTCCGTGAGAATCTCCCTTCATCCTGGTGAATATGAGTCGAGAGAGGAAACGAGCTGTACCCTCCCACCAACTGGGCGCTTAGAGACCGTGCAGCAGGCATTCTGCAGGCACGCTGCTAAGTGGGCAGATGCACAAATAAAGACTGGGTGTGCCTTTACAAAACAGTGGGTCTGGCCTCTCTCCGTGGTCTAGTTTTCACTCCCAATAAGAAACAAAAATAATCACATTTCTCTACTACACACACGTTAACAATGACATCTGAACATTCTCGGGCAGCACTATAGATGTGCATTAATCAAATCTACGCTTGCTAGCAACTGAAACTGGAAATCAGCACATCCTGAAGAAAAAGTCACATTAATAACAATTAGAAACCTGATGGCCGCAGCTGCCCCTTTCGGACCCTCACAACTAAACTGTGTGACCTCCCATGTCCATGAACTTGAGTTACATGGCTTTACAGGCTGGGTGAAGTAACTCAGCTACTGCAAGAAGACATTTAAGCCAGGATTTGATCAGCATTTGCTTCAGATTAAATCATTCCTGTGTAATGAGCAGGAGACAGCTCAGTGCCCTCATCTTGGGAGATTATGTCTGCACCAAGAAACAGCGCTATGTCAAACTGCTTTTATCCCCTAGATCATCCTTCATGTGTTCATTCCAAAGTCAAAGAACACAAAATAGCAAGAAGAGAAGGGAGCAGTGATGAAATGGTTTTTCTGTGCTCAGCCGACATGGGTGTCCAGCTCACTGTTCTTTGCACTATTGTCTAACTCCCCCTTCTTAGAGTTGCGTGAGATGCCGGCTGTCCAGTGTCTCCGTGAAGCTTCTCACTGCCTTGAAACCCTCTGTCCCTTGTGTGTGTGAGAAGTATTTTCATTCAATCAGCAAGTGCTTACTCAGAATCTACTACGCTCCCATCACATTATCCCCTGTGATCAACACGGCATGGAAAACAGATTACGCGGATGCTAGGCCCTGCGTGAGCAACACAGGTAAAACTGTCTGAGACTCATCAGACACAAGGCCCACGGCGGCCAGGGGTGAGTCTAGACCAGCAGGTCAGTCACCCCCGGGGCTCCGGGACTGTCACTGTCAATCGCCTTGGGTGTCTCTTTTTTGGCAAGTTGATACTAGACCTGAAAGGTCAAAGTGTGACAGATAAGGGTCCCTGTAGTCTGAGGTCAATCATATACACTATTCTCCAGGAAAAATGCCAGAATTATGATCCTGTAAAAACGTCACCTTCTATTACAACTAGAGTTTACAGAGGACGTGACTTGTATTTCCAACAAAAATGTTTGGAAAAGGAATGGAAAAAGCTACAAATTTCTATTTACTCTTTTAATAATTACCATTAAACATTTTTTTTTGTAGATAATGGTAAGATTACTATCCTATCATTAATATTAACATGATTCTGGTTTGAAACTATTAAGCTATCTTACAACTGCAAGTCTTCAGTCTATTTTCAGCAAATAAGATGAATAAACATTAGACAATGATACTTAATTCCAGTAAATTAAGACACAGAGCATTCTGTCTTAAATTGGAGGTTTATCAAGTAATCATACTTCGCCTTGAGACACCCAAGGCGATTGACATGAAATAAGAAACTTCAGGCATGACAAGCTTTTAGGTCACTATAGGAATAAAAATGAGAAGAATAAGTATATTTATGTTATTCAGATCAATTATTACCGTCAAAAATTTTATATCATTTTGTTACTTTGGCTAGACTTTCCTCTTTGTTACTTAGAACTTTTATTTTTTGATATACCAAAACACCTTACAGGTAGTGACATTGTTGTCAAGTTTTTAAAATTAGAAAACTAATGTAGCACTCAGTTTTTAAAAGAGTGGCAAAAAGAACTCTAGAAAACTTCAAAAAGGTATTTATTAGAAAATAAGCAACATTAAGATTGTCAAAGTTTTAAATTAGGTTGGTAATGCTAGTCTCTATTGCCCGCAGTATAAATATTTGTGCCGAAAGAAAAAAAAAAATACTATTACCACTTCAAAATACCCTAAGGAAAAAGCATGTATTTTAGAAAATGTATCTTAAAGTAAGCGACAGTGCAAGAATCACTGCCCAGAAAATTTAAAGCCTCAAAAGCACATTGCAATGAAGTACAATGCAATGATCCCTGTAAACGCTAACTGTTCTCTAACAGACTCCCATAACAGAGCAGTGGGCAGGAGTTAGCGACACACGCTTGACTGGAGTGGAGGGGAGCGTTTCACAGAGAGTCCCAGGGGACAGTGGCTCACGCCGTAGCTGGGGCAGTGATGGGTCAGCCACTCCAGGATGACAGAAAGGGACCCGGTATGATGTTCATGGCTTACCCGAAGCCTTCTCCTCGTGGCAGTTCAGAAGGTGTGGATTTGCCTGATGCATCAAAAGAAGCTTCACCAGGTTCGCCTGAAACAGGAAAGGCAACTGACGTAGTAACGATTATTCCGGATACTTAGGATTCAGCGGTAAATTGTCCACAGTTACCTGTCCTCCAGGGGCACAGATGGAAGGGGAACGCCTTAGTGTAACCTACTGCCCCAAAGGTTTCTTACTCTCTGCTCCCAGGTCTTACCCTTTTTTTAAAAAAACGACATTCAAACTGTTTCATCAATTAACACATTCAAATAAAATATTATTCATCAAATAAGGGTTAAATCATCGAGGATTTAAAAGGTTCATTTAACATTTCTCAGGTTTACTTTAGGGCATCATTTGGGAGGGAATGGGGGCTTCCCTGATGGCTCAACAATAAGGAATCCACCTCCAATGCAGGACAAACCAGAGGTGTGAGTCAGGAAGTTCGCTTAGAGGAGGAAATGGCAACACACTCCAGTATTCTTGCCCAGAAAATCCCACGGACAGAGCTGCCTGGCAGAATACAGTCCCTGGGGTCTCAAAGAGTCGGACGTGACCGAAGTGACTGAGCACACACACACACGGGAGGGTTTCTGCGCTACAGTGTGCTTTGTTCTGGAGAAGGAAGTGGCAACTCACTTAATTATCACTGCCTGGGGAATTCCATGGACAAATGAGCCTGGTGGGCTACAGGCCTATGGGGTCACAGAAAAGAGTTACGCTTGACTCAGCCACTGAACAAGTGCTTTATCAGTTCACGAAAGTCACACTTCTCGTTTCTCTCCATCCACGACAGCACCAGGGCTGAACAGGAACCTAAGGTCCCACTGGACAATTACAAGAACTTCATCTCAAGTTACCAGAATAAAGCACCTTGATGAGAGGTTAATATGTTTTTTAAAGTTTATGATAAAACACATGATACATACCAAGAGTATATATAATGGATATGTGCCACTGAGAGAGCAAACAACGAATAGAGTCTCACGTGCTCAAGTGTTTGTAATGTCATTCCTGGTGTTCCTGTGGGTTCTTCTCCCAAATTATCCATGTTCCTACTTCCCAGAGTTGGCCACTGTCGTGAATTTTGTGTTACCCATTACCGCGTTTACTTTGCAAGCTTCGTCCCTCGGTATGGGAGGACCCCTAATCAACATATCGCTTGGCTTCACCTGTTTTTGACATTTATAGAAATGAAAGTTCTGATGTATGAATTCTTCCATGCTTTTACTTTCAAGAATTAATACTGCATTTCTGAGCATCCTTGGAGGTGATGTGTTTAACAAACCTTCCTTCCTTTCTTTGGCTGCACAGAATTGCATTTTACAAACATATCACAATTTAGCCGCCTTCCTCTTGGTGGACAGTCAAGCCACAGCAATCTTTCATCTATACTTACAAATGATATTGTTATAAATACTCTAGTTTACGTCTCTTGGTGTACGCCTTGTTCAAGATGGCGGTGGTGATAGGCTATGTGCAGAAATCTTCACTTGGCATTGGAGCTGTTAGCAAGCAACTGTGCTCCCCCCAAACGCCTCCCCCTCATACCGAGAGATCCTCATAAACCAGCCCTGCCCACCCCTCTCGTCCTCTGATCAGAGAATAAAACTTCCACACAGAGGACTTTACTCAATATCCTATAACAGACCATAGTGGAAAAGAATACAAAAAACAGTGAACACACGTCACTGAATCACTTCACTGTACACCAGAAACGAACATAACATTGTAAATCAACTCTACTTAAATTAACAAAACAGAAGAAGCTCCCCTTCGGTTCTGAACCCAGCTGCTCAACCCTGTTCTACTTGTGTGAGTGAAGCAGGCAGGACCCTTTCTGGGGCCAGATTTGAAGGGGTCAGTAACAGCATCTCTATAATATTCATTATCTCAATACATGGATATGGCTTACTGCCCCATTTATTTAGATCTTCTTTAGCTTTTATTATGTTGTTTCATATTTATATTATATTATTAAATAGTTTCTAATGCATAAATCTTACACATCTTTTGAAAAAAGATTTCTCTATATTTTATGCTTTTAATGAAATACTGTGAATCATCTTGATAAAATCATTTAATGGTTCTAGTTGTTTTTTTTTAATTTTGGGAGATTCCTTTGGAATTTTCATTCTCTTTTCCTAACGCTGTCCTTCCATTTTTTGGTTTATTATATCGTCAGCAGGGGCTGGCTTTCCTGGTCTGTGGCTGTGTTGCTTTCGCAGCACTTGCGGGTCACTCTCCACCCACGCAAGCACTCTGCCCAAACACTCGCAAGCATCTCCCACCACCGCTTACTGGCCTTGCCAGTGCCGCATTAGCAAATGAACTGCATTCTAAATAGTCTGTCCCCTTGCTAGCTTTCCCACAGGCCCATCCCAAATCAGGGTTTGGCTTCACAGAACATAAAATACAACAGTAACACGTAAATCATGTTACAGCAGACCGCTTCTATTTAGGGTTTATTTCCAAATACACACAGTTTACTGAAGATGTGGATGTTCTCTTGAAATCTGAAGAGATATAATACATAGAGCAGGGCCCCAGGACATCAAAATGGGCACAGGAAAGAGCTTTGTTTTATATGAAAAATGTGAGAGATCTGCTTGCTGAATTTTCAACCGTAAGGAAGGAAGGGAGGCTGGGAGGAAGGGGTAGGGGGGCCGAGAGAACAGAGTGGAGTGTAGGAGGAGCGGAAAGTGGGAGAGAAGAAAAGGAGAAAGGAAAGGCAAAAACGCAAAGCCAAGAATTAAGTAAGGTCACTCTTGATTTTCACAACTTTGAAAAAACAGCAGCACCTAAAGGCTTTTACGTCTCGGCAAAAATGTCAGATTGTCAGAGAGTCTAACAATAACTCTGCATTTTCTAAATTAGATTCACCCTTCACGGCACTCCAGAGGGAAAACAAACTACCTCCCTCCACAGCTTCCCCTGTACCTGCAGAAAGCATTTAAGTTGTCAAAGCAAATGGCTTCCTACATGAAAATCTTTAACAACAAAAAGCACTTCCATTTTATTTCAGGCCTGTAAAAACAAACATTCATCTGTGGAGTGAAGAAGCTTCTCTCGCTTGGGGAATTCCATTCTTTTTTTTGAAAGTCAGTAATTCCCGAGCACTTCCAATTGGAAATCAACGAGGCATGTCCCAGAACTACATTAAGCAGGCCAGCACTGATTTCACTTTCTGAGTGGTCTGGAACACGTGTCTTAACCTCAGGAAAGATCTTGGCAGTAAATGACTTCAACGCGAGTAGTACAGTGTGGAACCAAACAAGGACGCACCTTCACTATTACATGAACTTTATTGTCACTGAAACTATCCGAGGGTAGTAAGGTGACCGACATTCTGTGTGCGTGTGCCTGAGTGTGTGTCTCTGTGTAAGGAGGCTCTACATGGCTGACAGGAAATGTATTTAAGCTGAAATTTAAATTCACACTGGCTATGGACTTTACTCATTCCTTGCATAATTCTATTTCGGTTTGGATAAATTCACCAAAATTAATTCCTTGATGGTCATTTTAAGTGACTTCTTTTAAAAATAAAAAAATAAAATGAGTGTTCAGAGACAGCCAAATTCCTAGTTCAGAAGCTAAAAGAGATTGTTTCACTTAATAAAGAGACATTATAATGCCAAAGGTCTCTAGGAATTCAGAATTTATATATGCCCTCCACTCACTGGCTCACACGCCACATCTCCTGAGTAAATGTGTCTTAACTCAGGACCACCTGAAAACCCTCAGGGGTACAGACTCCTCGAGGACCTCGTTAGACTGCTAACTTGTGTTGCCCTTCGTGGGACTCCCCCTCCATCGTGTGCGGTTTCTTTGACCCGTCCATCAGAAATCTCTATGCCCAGCCCCACCTGCACGTGCCCAGGTGTCTCCTGGATCTCCACCTGAACGTGCCTCCTGTTGGCCCAGGAGGCTCACGGTGTGTGCTCACCCGCCCTTTCTTCACACGTGGGTTCAGCGACACACTGAGACACACATGCATCTGCTCAACTAGAACACTCACTGACTCTCGCTTAAGTACTAACTGAGAGCTCTGTGCCAGCCCTCTGCAGACAAGAGGCCAGCACTGCTCTCAGGCCTCCCAGACCGGACAGCGATAAGGACAAATGCTGGAGACATTTCTAACACATGATCACTGATGTGATGGGGTGGACACAGGTGCTAGGCAGGGCGCCTGAGGGGGAATCTCACTGGGACCCAGAAAGGCAGGAAAGACAGTCAGTGAAGGGAACCCTCTGAGTCACGCTGCAGGGCAGGGAAGGGTGAACCAGTCAACACTTCAGAGAAAAGCAAAGAACATGAAAAGGATGAACATGGTGGCCTATTCCAGAAATTAAAAGAAGTTCAGCATAACTGTATCCTCCAACCTGGTGGGGGACTAGGAAAAATCATGAGGGAGAATTAAGCAGAAAGTACTCTTGCCTGGAGAATCCCATGGACAGAGGAGCCTGGTGGGCTGCAGTCCATGGGGTCGCTAAGAGTCGGACACGACTGAGCGACTTCACTTTCACTTCTCACTTTCACGCATCCGAGGAGAAAATGGCAACCCACTCCAGTGTTCTTGCCTGGAGAATCCCAGGGATGGGGGAGCCTGGTGGGCTGCCGTCTATGGCGTCGCACAGAGTCGGATGCGACTGAAGCGACTTAGCAGCAGCAGCAGCAGCCTGGCGCGTGGTGACTCAGGAACTGTGTTATGGAATAGGTATTTAATGTCATCAGCCATGGAAAGGATGGTGGATTGAATACTTTGCTTGTATGTCCATGTAGAAATCTCACTATAGCCCCACTGCTGAGAGTGCAGTGGGTGAGAGCCAGGGCACTCTGCTAGGAGGCTGATAGGTTAATCCGGACACCACTATGCTGATCACGGGGTGAGGGCAGACAGCCGGGGATGCATGGGTTGGGCAACTGTGGTGGTAACTCAGGCAGCTTGAAGCTATTCACCGGGGAGGAGTCTGTGGGCACAGTGGTTTCTCAGTTACAAGACAGGCAGGAAAATGACCCCGCCAGGTTTGTGATAAGAAAATGATGAAACACAGGAGTGACAGACCGGGGACAGGAAAGGAAGAGGGCAATTCCCTTTGTGCCAAAGGTGAGGCTGAGGACAGGCGGACAGAGATAACCCACCGGGCAGTGGGCCTCGTGGGCCGGGAAACTCAAGAGAGGGCTTTGGGGGCCATGATGACGGCAAGTACTTTGGAGCTGCAAGCGTGAGATTCTCTGAAGACATGGAAACGCTGAGAAGACAGGGAACCTAGGATGGGCCACTGAGTTGATCGATATTTGCTGCTCAGGGTGGTGGGAGGAAAACCAGATAGTGTTTTCAGCTTTTTCCAAAAACAAAAAAACTCTGAATATGTCTCTATTCTTATGGAATTGGGTAAAACGTATTTGAGAATACAGATAATTCCTTTGACCATCAAGATACTCAGATGTGTGATAAAAATAATTTTGAAGGGAAAATTTGGATATAACATTTGTATGATTATTTTATCCTTTGTTTCAGGATTGCCAATCTTATTATAAACACTAAAAATATATACAAAGCTAGAAGCAAATTCCGTTTTATGTACAACTCATAAAAATTGTAAAATCAAAGGACTTATTGCTAACATAACTTATTCAGTTCCTAGTTTTAGACAAGAATAGGCATCTATTATTTTTCTCACTGGAAAAGTTAATATATTTATAAAGGCAAGATTTAAAATATGTATACGTGCCCATTATAAATCCTGGTACACACATCAATTATAAATATTTTTATAAATTATGGACTGCTTTCTCCATAAAGGCATTTATATTTGTAAGACATTTATAAGAAACTGAAGTTGCTATGAACATCTGTAAAAATGTCATTAGTCTCTCCAAAATGTGAGGCTTTCTAAAACATTTTTCCACTCAACTGAGATGTATTTATTTACTTCTTTAGAGTTATAAATCTCCTGTGCATATAAACTGATATCCAGATAATGCCTCTTTTGAAAGTATCATTCCAAAAATGAATATTAAATGGTATTTTTATGGGTGAACAAGTTTTTAAAATATCATACCGTTATTTTCTTGACAAAATAATCAAGATGCAATCTGCTCAAAATCCTCTATTAACATAAATCTCAACTGTTTCTTGGATCTAAATCAAGGAAGAGTATTTTGGGTTTGGAGTTTTGTATTCTAATAGAAAAGCCCTGCTCTACGACTCAGGGCCAGTGCTCAGCTTCTGGTTCTGGGCTGATAGATCCAGCCATTCAAGGGCTTCAGTGACTCCGCTGGACACTAGGAAAGTACACGGGGCAACACAGACAAACTCTGCCATGCTGGGTCTTATCTTCTGGGGGTGACTCCATTTGCGTAGGTTTAAATGGAGAAGGAAATGGCAACCCACTCCAGTATTCTTGCCTGGAGAATCCCAGGGACAGAGGAGCCTGTTGGGCTGCCATCTATGGGGTCGCACAGAGTCGGACACGACTGACGCGACTTAGCAGCAGTAGCAGCAGCAGCAACGGAGTAAAATGGAAAAGACAGATGATCGTCAGACCCTATCCTTAGTATCGAAATGTTTAAGGATTTAAAAAATCCTGAATCCACAATGAGTCACTTTCTGGAGATGCAGCAGATAAAGGTGAGACGACCTTGTTTACCATCTGCCCCACATGCATGCCGTGAAGGGTTGCTGTTGGAGAACTTGGGGCTGGATGTCTGCGTGAAGCTAGCAGCTGGATCAGTTGACTTGGACACTGGCTCCCTGACTGTCTGATACATTTGCCTCCACAGTCCTCCCCAATCTTCTGAGCTACGTAACCACAAGGGGATGGTTCTCATTGATCGCAGACCCTGGCTGGGGCCAGGCTCTAGGGAGGGAGAATCGGTGAGTCTGGTCAGGCTCACACGGCCAACAACAGCTGGCAGGTGCCCAGAGCCAGTGAGAGGCCATGGAAATCCTCAGAACGAAGCTGCTTTAATCCCTGAGATGTGCAGAACGACCTGCAAGTGTGTTGGGGTGTGGAGCAGTGTCTCAGAAATAGAAGGAAAAATAGGAATCCCCAAAAGGAGAAATATGTTTTATAAAAGTTGGGGTCAGATATTGTGCAGCTGGTTTGGGAAAAAAAATGCAGCAACTTAAAGCATGTCTTAACTCATCCGTTGTCTTTGCTCAGTGGCTCAGCCATGTCTGACTCTCTGTGACCCCGTGGACTGCAGGATGCCAGGCTTCCATGTCTTTCAGCATCTCAGTAGGTGATGCCATCCAACCATCTCATCCTCTGTCATCCCCTTCTCCAACCTTCAATCTTCCCCAGCATCAGGGTCTTTTCTAATGAGCTGACTCTTTGCATCAGGTGGCCAAAGTATTGGAGCTTCAGCTTCAGCATCAGCCCTTCCAATAAATATCCAGGACTGATTTCCGTTGGCATTGACTGGTTGGATCTCCTTGCAGTCCAAGGGACTCCCAAGGGTCTTCTCCAACATCACAGTCCAAAAGCATCAATTCTTTGGCACTCAGCTTTCTTTATGGTCCAGCTCTCACATCCATACCTGATACTGGGAAAACCACAACTTCGACTATATGGACCTTTGTTGCAAAGTAATGTCTCTGTTTTATAATATGCTGTCTAGGTTTGTCATAGCTTTTCTTCCAAGGAGAAAGCGTCTTTGAATTTCATGACTGCAGTCACCATCTGCAGTGACTCTGGAGCTCAAGAAAATAAAGTCTGTCACTTTTTCCATTGTTTCCCTATCTATTTGCCATGAAGTGATGGGACTGGATGCCATGATCTTAGGTTTTTGAATGTTGAGGTTTAAGCCAGCTTTTTCACTCTCCTCTTTCATCTTCAAGAGGCTTTTTAGTTCCTCTTCACTTTCTGCCATAAGGGTGGTGTCATCTGAATATCTGAGGTTATTGATATTTCTCCCGGCAATCTTGATTCCAGCTTGTGCTTCATCCAGCCCAGCATTTCACATGAGGTATTTGGCATATAAGTCAAATAAGCAGCGTACCGACATACCGCCTTGAGGCACTCCTTTCCCAATTTGGAACCAGTCCGTTGTTCCACGTCTGGTTCTAACTGTTGCTTGTTGACATGCAGGTTTCTCAGGAGGTAGGTAAGGTGGTCTTGTATTCCCACCTCTTCAAGAATTTTCCACATTTGTTGTGATTCACATAGTCAAAGGCTTTAGCGCAGTCAAGGAAGCAGAAGTAGATGTTTTTCTGAAATTCTCTTGCTCTTTCTATGATCCAACAGATGTTGGCAATTTGATCTCTGGTTCCTCTGCCTTTTTTAAATCCAGCTTGAACATATGGCAATTCTCACTGTTATCACTCAGCTAGAGCCAGACATCCTGGAGTGTGAAGTCAAGTGGGCCGTAGGAAGCATCACTACCAACAAAGTTAGTGGAAGTGATGGAATTCCAGTTGAGCTATTTCTAATCCTAAAGGATGATGCTGTTAAAGTGCTGCAGTAAATATGCCAGCACATTTGGAAAACTCGGCAGTGGCCACAAGACTGGGAAAGGTCAGTTTTCATTCCAATCCCAGAAAGAAAGAGAGTACCAAAGAATGTTCAAACTATTGCACAATTGCACTTATTTCATATGCTAGCTAAGTAATGCTCAAAATTCTCTGAGCCAGGTTTCAACAATACGTGAGCCAAGAACTTAATTCCTTTACCATTAATCATGAATAAAAGGTGAGTGCTGGAAATGTAGCAAGCACAAGGGAAACACAGCAACGATAGCATTCATCTTAATTACTCTTCTTTTTGTAAACTACACGCGAATGTTGGATCCTATTTCCCACAGAAGTTCATGACTGTGTTTCTCTAGGCTAAAAACACAGATCCAGGAAGGTTTTGGATCACAGATCAGGAAGGCTGTGGAATGTGACAGATAATGGGGTGGAATTCTGATATCCTCCAGCGCTCCCTGCCTGATTCATCCATTCTTCTGTCTCTTGACTTGTGTGTGGCAACAGTTCCCGGAAGTTCTGTGAACGAAGCAGCACTTGTGTTGGGCTTATGTGTCTTACACCAAGCTCTACAAGTCTTCCAGAAATAAGCATTTTTTAAAAAAACAGAAGCGGTTGTTTTAAAACATACCAGCTCAGACTGATTTCTTACTGGGCCTCCCCGCTAATTACAATAAACCCGGGAAAAAGCAAGCAATCCCAGAAGAACCCTGAGAAGTGGAAGAAGGAAGATGGACTGGCTCAGCACCCATGGAGGGGAGGAGCTGCAGGGGGGCAGGGCGGTCTGTTTCCTCACACACAGCAGAGGAGGGCACCTCTGGGCCCGGTGCTTCTAGCCCAACCCAGCAACGGAACTGGAGGGCAGGGACACACTTCCCGCATCTTTCAAACCATGTCTCCCTGACAGCGTCAGGTGGAGCCAGCACACAACCCTGTGGACAGTAAGTGCCAGGGGAGGCACTCTTTATCCAGTGAGACTGATACCCCCCTCCCCTCCAGGAGAGACAAGGGTGGCTGGGGAAGGGGGGCTTGCAAGCAGGGGGGGCACAATCAAAAGCTCCCAGCCCTGGAAATTTGCAATCTCCATAGAGATTCTCCTACCCTACTCAGAGACATGGGCAGCTTTGGCCCGAGGAAACACCTTCCATCCCTCCTGGGGCACCGGAAAGAAACCCGCAAGAACCCCAGGGACCCAGATAAACCAAGCACACCAAAATAATACCTCGAAGGATCTGAAAATTAAACCATCACTGGACCCACATCCCACTCAAGTAGATCAGAACCTGGATGCTAAAGCTGAACAGAGCTGCTATTTGCTAAAATAGATTTCCATAGGACCAAGATTCTCCTAACAAAACAGTCAAAATGCCCAAGAAACAATGAAAAACCACTCATCCTAGTCAACTAAAAATCAGAAGAGCACACCTTGATTGATAAAAGACAATCAGCTGACACCAAAATCAAGATGAAGCATGCTGAAGTTATTTGACGATGATTTTAAAGCAGGCATCACAAGAATGCTTCAACAAGCAATTACAAATTCTCTTGAATTATAAAACAGGACACCTCTTCAAAGACACAGAAGTTATAAGAAAGAACCAAATGGAAACCACAGAACTGAAAAATATCATAGCAGACAGAATACATCAACTCATACCAAATATTTCATTTCACCTGAAGGCAAATAAAACAAAAAACATATGCTGGGTTCTGATAAAACCATTTAAATGTCTAATAACAGATCTATCACTAGTGGCATGTCTTAAAAAATTGTTTTTTGTTACATCTAGTCCTGTTCCTCCAGAGCTGATAATCTTATGAAAGTGGTTAAGGGAACCAATTAGTTACTCTGAAATGATGCCTGACCCAAAGTCTAGAAGTCCTGTCAGCCAAAGTGAAACTGGGTTAAATGATGCATTCAAGTCTGCACAGCACTCTGCTCCATTTCACCACTTTCAGATTTAGTTCCTTCGGGAAGCAATCTCCAACTTCCTGGGCACATCTGATAATTCACCACCATCACCTCTTCAGCACAAGCCAGTAAGTTGTGTCCAAGGAAACAGTACTAGCTTATACGTTCACGTCTCTATTTTTCACAGAACTTCTCCCCTAGCGCATCCTGGGATGCTGCTGTCCTCAGGTGGACTACTGGTGAATTGATGGTGTACTTTCGATGCCCCAGGACTGCTGTGATCACGAGAGAACTGAAAAGCCGGAACTCTGAGGGCAATGGTTTTAGCTACCTCCAGCCTCAGCTAATCAACACAGCCATTCACTTATACACATGAGCTTGCTAGAAGCACAGACCTGGTGTTACTCACAGCATGATAAAAGTGTTTATTGAATGAATGAATCTTTTTCTACAGGAAATGTTGTCAAAGCAAACAGTGTTCCTATTAGTTTGGAAGAAGCATATCCTCAAGTAATACACTTTTCCTAAGATGCCGGAGATGCAAATAATTTCAGTGTTTTCAACAACCGGATGATTCAACTTGCATGATATGTATCCCACACACTGGCTAGTATCTAAGGGATTTAAGTCACCACGAATTCAGTGAGTGACACAGTTGCATGAAACTAATGCTTGGACATCAACAAGTTTAGCTCAAATCTTCATATCTATGTAACCTAAGTTATATTTTACACTATTAATACTAAGACTTTCCCTAACACAACATATTATATATATTTTTAAAAATCAACTTCAACATTAAAAAATTATTATGAATACTGCTGAATCACATTCACTCACATAAATTAAATAACATTGTATTTCTTCTTCATGGTATGTCATAACCTAGTGAGAAGTTGGTTTGTGCAATAGTAACTCAAGATATATTAGCTATAGAGAATCAATTGAGAATCAGTCAACTGAGAGTCAATTCAGTGAAAGAACTCTGCTATCATCCTTCATTTGTTACAATGAACTATAATTTATTAAGGAAAATAAAATATAAAATGTAATTTTGCTTTAAATCTACTAACTGCAGAAAACAAACACAATCATTATAGACTCATGAAACCTGTACACTGAAAAGGACCATATAATGTTAAAAAAAATAGTGTTAAGACCATTCTGTAAAGACTGTTTCTGGTTTTGACTATTTTTCCAATGAGTCTGAGTACATTATGCAGCGTGTTGAGGAATGTAGGTTATGAAAGCTCCTCTGGAAAGTAAAATATTTCTTTCAACCAAAAACATATCTCCTTAGGAAAACAACCCCATTAAAAGTCAAGTTACATCATGCCAGTACACATTTTGAAAACAATTAAATATGAAATGCAGCAGTGATCATAAGATAAGGAATTCAGGGCATATTTTACCTGGCCATACTTTGCTGCCAAGTGCAGCGGGGTCCAGTACTGATTGTCTGCGGCATTGAGGTCCCCACCGTGCTCCAGGAGAAGAGACACTACATCCTTGTAGCCACTGGCACAGGCCATGTGCAGCTGCGACAGAGACAGACGTTGTCAGTCAATGTGAAAGAGCAGTGACAGCGAAGCAGCTCACCTGGCGGTTTGAAGAGATGCACTTAATAAAGTACGGGAGCTGAAGTAGAAAGACCTTTAAAAAAGAAGTCATAGATCACTGTACCTGTACAAGGGGACATCGCCATTCTTTGGGGAAGAAAAAGCTCATGGGGTAAGTATCATTTTGCGACTCTGACAACACGCATTCTTCACGTAATTGCTCCCCTCTCCAGAGCTCCTTTCTACTACTGTAAGCCGAATACTTTCAAATACAAAATAAAGCACTTAGGGACATCGTCCCTTCTTTTTTTAAATGTATTTTTAATTGAAGGATAGTCACTTTACAGTGTTGTGTTGGCTTCTGCCATCCATCAGTGTGAATCAGCAGTGGGTATGTGCATGTCCCCTCCCTCTGGAACCTCCCTCCCACTTCCCACCCCACATCTCCCCTCGAGTGTGTCAGAGCACTGGTTGGAACTCCCTGAGAGGTACAGCAAGTTCCCACTGGCTGCCTGTTTCACATGTGGTAACACGTGAGACTCCGTGCTGCTCTCAGCATTTCCCCCGCCCTCCCCCTCCCACACTGTGTCCACAGGCCTGTTCCCTATGTCTGCATCTCCAGTTCAGTTCAGTTCAGTCGCTCAGTCGCGTCCAACTTTTTATGACCCCATGGACGGCAGCACGCCAGGCCTCCCTGTCCATCAGCAACTCCTGGAGCCTGCTCAAACTCATGTCCATTGACTTGGTGACACCCTCCAACTGTCTCATACTCTGTCGTCCCCTTTTCCTCCTGCCCCCAATCCTTCCCAGCATCAGGGTCTTTTCCAGTGAGTCAACTCATCTCATGAGGTGGCCAAAGTATTGAGTTTCAGCCTCAGCATCAGTCCTTCCAATGAACACCCAAGACTGATCTCCTTTAGAATGGACCAGTTGGATCTCCTTGCCGTCCAAGGGACTCTCAAGAGTCCAAAAGCATCAGTTTTTCAGCACTCATCTTTCTTTATAGTTCAACTCTCACATCCATACATGACTACTAGAAAAACCATAATTTTGACTAGATGGACCTTTGTTGGCAGAGTAATGTCTGCTTTTTAATATGCTATCTAGGTTGGTCATAGCTTTCCTACCAAAGGTCAAGTGTCTTTTAATTTCATGACTGCAGTCACCATCTGCTGTGATTTTGGAGCCCAAAAGCATAAAGCATCTCCACTCCTGCCCTGCAAATGGGTTCATCAGTACCATCTTTTCAGATTGCATATATATACATGTATATAGTTATATAACATATGTTATTTTTCTCTCTCTGACTTACTTCACTGTGTATAATTGGCTCTATGTTCATCTACCTCATTAGAACTGACTCAAGTGTGTCCCTAAAAATGCTGAGTAATATTCCATCATATGTGTATGTACCACAGCTTCTTTACCCATTCATTCACCGATCGACATCTAGGTTGCTTCCATATCCTAGTGATTGTAAACAGTGCTGCAATGAACACTGGGATACACGTTGTCTTTTTCAATTATGGTTTTCTCAGAGAATATGCCCAGTAGTGGGATTGCTGGGTCATATGGTAGCTTTATTCCTAGTTTTGTTTGTTTTTTTTTAAGGTATCTCCATACTGTTCTCAACAGTGGCTGTATTAGTTTACATTACAACAAACAGTGCAAGAGAATTCCCTTTCTTCACACCCTCTCCAGCATTTCTAATGATTTCCCCTTTTATGTCTGTTAGCATTTGCCTTATGTATTGAGGTGCTCTTATGTTGGGTGCATAAATATTCAAAATTGTTATATATTTCCCTTGGACTGATCCCTTGCTCATTATGTAGTGTCCTTCCTTATCTCTTGTAATACTTTTTAAGGTCTATTTGTTTGATATGAGAATCGCTACTCCAGTTTTGATTTCCATCTGCGTGGAATATCTTTATCCACCTCCTCACTTTCAGCCTGTGTCTCTGTGTCTGAAGTGGGTCTCTTGCAGACAGCGTAGATAGGAGTCTTGTTTTCACAGCCATTCGGCCAGCCTGTGTCTTTTGGTGGGAGTGTTTAATCTATTTACATTTAAAGTAATTATTAGCGTCTATGTTCCTGTTGGCTTTTCTTAACTTCTTTGGGTTTGTTTTCGTAGGTCTTTTCCTTTTGATGTTTTCTGCCTATAGAAGTCCCTTTAATACTTGTTGTAAAGCTGGTTTGAAGGTGCTAAATTCTCTTAACTTTTGCTTGTCTGTAAAACTTTTATTTCTCCATCAATTTTGAATGAGATCCTTGCCAAGTAGAGTAACCTTGGTTGTAGGTTTTTTCCCCTTTCAGTACTTTAAATATACCCTGCCATTCCCTTCTGGCCTGCAGTTTCTGCTGAAAGATCAGCTCTTAATCATATGCGGTGTCCCTTGTATGCTACTTGTTGCTTTTCCCTTGCTGCTTTTAATATTTTTCCTTTGTGTTTAACCTTTGTTAGTTTGATTAGTATGTGTCTCAACATGCTGCTGCTTTATCCTGTACAGGACTCCCTAAGCTTCTTGGACTTGATTACTTCCTTTTCCATGTTAGGGAAGTTTTCGACTATAATCCCTTCAAAAATCTCTCAGATGCTTTCTCTTTCTCTGTTGGTATGTTCAATGTTGTTCCAGAGGTCTCTGGGAGTATCCTAAATTATCTTCATTCTTTTTATTCTGTTTGTTAGCAGTTATTTCCACCATTCTATCTTCCAGCTCATTTATCTGTTTTCTGCCTCATTTACTCCATTGATTTGTTCCAAAGTTTCTTTAATTTCAGTAATTGTGTTGTTTGTCACTGTTTATTCTTTATTTCTTCGAGGTCATCATTATACGTGTTAAATGATTCTTGCATTTTTTCCTATTTTTCAGATTTTCTGTCATCTTTACTACCATTACCCAGAATTCTTTTTCAGAGAGTGCGTTTATTTGGTCTTGTGAGCTTTTAACCTTGTTTCTTCATCTGTGCAATGTTTCTGTCTTTTCACTTTTTTCTAACTTACTGTGTTTGAGGTCTCCTTTTCCCAGGTTTCAGGGTCGTATTTCTTCTTCCTTTTGGTTTCTGCCTGTGGTGGGCGAGTCGGCCCAACGGTTTCTGTAGACTTCGTGTTGGGAAGGGCTTGTGCCTGTGCTCTGGCGGGAGGAGGTGAGCTTTTTCCCTCTGGGCAGAGATGTGTGAGGCGGTATGTGGTGGTGGGCCTGTGGGAAGCCTGTCTGCTGATGACTGAGTTTGTGTTTTGTCTTGCTTGGTGTTTGGGTGAGCTGTCCTGCACTGGGTACCGCTGGCAGTTGAGGAATGCCGGGGCTTGGATCCAGCAGGAGGCCTTCATGGAAGTTCTCACCAGCTAATCCTCCCTGGGATCAGGAGTTCACCAGTCCAGGCTAGCTGAACTCACTGCTCCCACTCCAGAGGCTCAGGCCCCATCTCTGGCTGGGGAACCGAGATTCCACAAGATGTTTGTTATGGCATTAAAAGGGATTTGAAAAAACACACAAAAACAAAAAATAAAGCAAGAAACAAAAGACGAAGCCCAGACAAGGGGTAAATGTAACACCAGACAAAAGAAAAAAAACAGAAAACAAAGGAACACACACAGACACACATATAACCAAAATAGTTCAAAGAAAACAAAGTACAAGAGAGTGACCTGGTGAGCAAAGAAAACTAAAAATAATGTCGACCAATTAAAAACAAAGCTAAAACATAAACCAGAAAACAAGACCAAATGAGAGTGCCAACTGGTGAGTGAAGCAAACAAAACAAACTGACAGACATGATGAAACAAAGGAAGACACGAAAAAAAAAATAGGAATGCAAAGTTAAACAGAAGTACATAAAAAGTGTTTCATATATTAAAGAACTACAACAGCAAAAGAACAGTAAGAAAAACAAACAAAAAAAAAAAATTAAACAACATAAAACCATAGAACCACAAAAAGCCAAAGTAGAGGAAGTATATAAAGAAAATTAAAAGTGTGATTTAAAAAAAAATTTCTCAGAATCTTAAATTAATAATAAAAATAAAACAACCACCACAGAAAAAGGAAAAAAAAATCCAGAATTAAGTACAGAACGATTCAAAATACAATAATAATAAAAGCTTTTCTCAGATCTCAGCTGTCAGAGCATCCTTCCCCTCACTGTGAATCACAGTCCACCTCCCCTCCCCAGGATGCCCTCCAACTCTGCTCTGGTCTCTAGACCCGCTGTGGAGGCAGCCCAGACTTTAATCTGGCCCTATTCCTGCATGTTCTTGCCTCCAATGCCAGAGCTTGCCAGAGCTAGGATTTTTTTCTTTTGCCGGAACTCTTTTTATATCTTCCATAGGCACAGAGTCTGCCGAGCTGATTGTGTGGATTTAATCTGCGGCTTGCACAGCTGGTGGGAAGGTTTTCCGTCCTCTTCCTTAGCCACACTGCCCCTGGGGTTCAGCTGTGCTTTTCACCTCCACCACCGCCTGTGTGTTGTCCACAGGGGTTTGCTCCTGAGGCTGCCCTGGAGGATCTGGGTCCGCCCCAGTGAGGACTGAGAGTGGAGGGGGCGCAGCTGCTTGGATCGTGGGGACTCTGGTAGTGCCAGGTACACAGGGTGCCTGGCAGCCAAGAGGCACAGGAGATATGGCCCTCTTGGAGAGTTCTGCTAACAACTGGCAGCTCTGCCCCCAGTGAGAATCAAGCGTGGAGGTGATTCAGCTGCTTAGATCGCGGGGCCTCTGCAGCACCCAGCGTGTGGGGGTCGTCAGTGGCCTCGGATGCAGGAGCTAGGGCAGTGTAGGGTCTTTCACTAGCCCCTGGCCTCCGTGGCTGGTCCTTCTCTGTTGCTCGGCACAGCAGGCGCTCAAACGGGACCCTGGCCTGGGCCCTTCTCCACCGCTCAGCAGAGCAGACACAGAGGGCCACCCTCTCCGCGGCCCTTCTCTATCGGCGAGCTCAGCACCGGGCACGCGGGGAGGGAAAGACTGCAGTGACGGCCCGCCCCGGGCGTGACAGCAGCATCGCCGGGCCTCCATGCCCGCCCGGCCTTCCTCCCAGGCGTTCCCCGCCGGGCTCCCGTCCCTCACGTCTCCTCAGGCCATCCTCCTGCAGTCAACAGCAGATCCTGCCCCGGGACTGCTCTCCAACCCCCAAGCCCCAGCTCCCAGAGGAAGTGCGTCGTGTCCAGGTACGTAGTGCTGTGGGAAGGACTGTCTGCATGGCTCTCGTCCCACGCAGCCGGTCCCGGATACGCTGCTGCGCTCTCCAGGAGCCTCCGATGCCAGCCCTCTGTCCCGAACAGTCGCCCCGATGGGCGATCGGCCCCCCCCAGCCCCACCTGCTGTCTCGGGTGCAGGGCTGGTCCTGCTCAGTCACCTCCATCTCCCTCCTTCCTTCACCCTCCCGGGTTTTGCGAGGATCTGGACATCCCTCTCCGGAAGCCGGGGACGCCTGCCAGCTCTCAGCTGTGAGATCCTCCGCATGAGGGTGTGTTCCTGGTGCATCCTGAGAGGAGCCGCACTCCAGCCCAGCCAGCCCACCACCCTCTTGTCTTCCTGGTTTACTTTCTTAATGCAAACTGACCTACCCCGATGAGATCAGGGTATGGAGGAAGTTTTCAAAGTTTTCTTACAGAGGAATTCTGCTTCTAAGGCAACCGGATTTACCTGCGTGTAAGTTAGGGCCTCCCTGGTGGCTCAGAGGTTAAAGCGTCTGCCTCCAATGAGGGAGACCCAGGTTCAATCCCTGGACGGAACAGAACGGAAGTTAGCATTACACTCGGGCTTCCCTCGTAGCTCAGTTGGTAAAGAATCAGGCTGCAGTCCAGGAGACCTGGGTTCGATCCCTGGGTCAGGAAGATCCCCTGAAGAAAGAAATGGCAACCCACTCCAGTAAAAATAAAATAAAAAAATGTTAAGATTTATCTTACATTTGGTTATTAAATTGCATATCCTAGAAAGGAAGAAAAAGCAGCAGCATAAAGCTGTCTTACTAGGAGCAGACCTTCAGCGAGTCTTTTGCTGACAGTTTAATCTGTTTTGCAGTGGAATAATGGGGTAAAATGACTAATTTTGAATCACAACTGAAATTCCAGCTCAGCTTACAGAAGCCGCATGTGGATAAGACTTTCTTCTTACCATTATCAGCAACAATAGGCAAGCACACACTATACACATACCCTTTAGAGAAAGACAACTCCAATATTAACGTAATCGACCAACCAACTCAGACACAAGAATCAAAGAGGCTGCCGCTTGCTACCTGCTGTGATCCTCAGGGAAGGAGTGCCTCCTGTTCATTGTTACTTTCTCTGTACAAAGCTCAAAGATGATCACAACATCAATAATAAAGCTGGATTTAGCTATTACAGAATAATTACACGCCATGTTTGTGTTCTCTGTTCAATAGAAAAGAAAAGTCACAAGGAATGTCGAAACTGAAGATGGTTGAAAATGATAGCAATTTATTGCTGTGTATTGATTCTCTCCATAGCGTATCTTCTGAAGTGTGTAAGCCTTTTAATTTAGCAGGGATTTGAACATGTGTGCTGTTTTTGTTTAGCTGTGATTTCAAAACAACAACATGGAGTTGTAATATCTTCTGCCAAACAAAGAAACAGAGAGCCCACTGGGCTTTTACTGCGAGTTGGACGTCTTAATTAATGTAGCTCGTGTGTTAAATCGACTACTGATTATCTTTATTTTTAAATTTTTTATTGTGGTAAAAGTTATGTAAGTATAACACATCCTATTTTAACCGTATGTAACTGTAAAGTTCAGTGGCACTAAGTATACTGCGTTGTTATACAACTCTCACCATCATCCGTCTCCTGAATTTTCCACTTTCCTAAATTGAAACTCCGCCCCCGTTAATCACTAGCTCCCCATTCCCTGCTCCCCACCAGAACCTGGGGCACTGGCTTCCACCAGTGCACTTCCTGACCCTATGATTTGACTCCCCATTCCCCGGTTCAGAGGGTAAAGCGTCTGCCTGGAATGCAGGAGACCCGGATTCGATCCCTGGGTTGGGAAGATCCCCTGGAGAAGGAAATGGCAACCCATTCCAGTACTCTTGCCTAGAGAATCCCATGAGGGAGGAGCCTGGCAGGCTACAGTCCATGGGGTCACAAATAGTGGGACACGACTGAGCAACTTCATGATTCAGCAGGCATTCCATGTAAGTATTCGTGTGCACCTACTGTATACTGGGATGCATTTTAAGGTTAACTTAGTATATGTCCTTCAGACTGTACCTTCTTCCCCCCTCACCCGAGACACACAGTAGAAATGAACTATGAATTAAACAGCCCCTCCAGTCTGATTTTGACCCCATCGCTCCACCAAAGCTGCCCTGACGAGAGGGCCAAGGACTCCACGCCACTCAACCTCGCAGCTGAGTCTGTGTCTCCGTCCACTTGACTTCTGAGCGGTATTAATCTGACGGTTAATCGCTCCTCCTCCTCCTGCTCCTCCCGCTTTCCTTACAGGGCTCCCAGGACACCTCCCTCTCTTGGGTTGCTCCCACCTTGGGAGTTTCCACTCCCCCTCATTCCAGGATCTTCCGCCTTGCTATGCTCCATGGCTCAGTCCCCAGTCCGCTTTCCTTCGTATCAGATTAGTGACTTCACCCAGCGTCAAGGGCCTCAACAGCACAAACATGCTGAAGATCCCAATATTGCTTCTCCAGTCTGAACAGCACCCAAATTCCAGACTCCAGTTGCTATTATTTAGTTGCTAACTCATGTCCAATTTTGTGACCTCACGGACTGCAGCACACCAGGCTTCCCTGTCTTTCACCATCTCCCAGGGTTTGCTTACACTCATGTCCATTGAGTCAGTGTTGCCATCCAGCCATCCCATCCTCTGTCGTCCCCTTCTCCTCCTGCCCTCAATCTTTCCCAGCATCAGGGTCTTTTCCAATGAGCCAGCTCTTTGCATCAGGTGGCCAAAGTACTGGGGCTTCAGCTCCAGCATCAGTCCTTCCAATGAATATTCTGGGTTGATTTCCTTTAGGAAGCCCTTTATGAATCAGACTCAATAACCAGCCACCAACTCAGCATCCCCATGGCGATGGCCAAGGGCACTTCTAACCTCACGTCTCCAGAATCCACCCTCATTTCCTTTGCCCTCAGCCGGTTCTTCTCTCATTCGCTGTCAACTCCAGCATTCCAGCTGCTCAAACTAGAAATATTCACAGTCACGCTAAAGCCTTTTCTTCGTCTCTCACTGAATTTCCATCAGGAAATCCCAGCGGACCTTGTTTTAACATGAACGTTAGAAATGAGCCACTTCTCACCGCTGCAGCGCCTGCCGTCTTGGTTTGAGGCACATCATCACCTGTTGGACGAGAGCCTCCTCACTGAACTCTCAGCTCCACTCCTGCCCGTTGACAGTGCATCTTCATCGAGGCAGTCAATGCGAAGATCCTTCCGGAACTGAAGCAACATCCTCTCCTTAGGGCTCTCCAGTGCATTCCTACTTCCCACAGAGCAACTGCCACGGCCCTCACACGAACCCCTGAGACCCAGGGTGGTCGGGTCCTGGTTCCCGCCGCCGCTTGCCATGCTGGCCTCCTAGCTGTTCCCTAGTCACAGCACACCCGGCCCTGCCTCAGGACCTTTGTGTACCCACTGCTCAGCCTGCAATACTCCTCCTCCACACCTGCAGTGTGGGCAGACTTCCTTCAGCTCATCACTCAGAGCTCTTCGTGTCAGTGAGATCTTCTCTGTCTACCTCCCCAAAAACGCCAAGTGCATACCGACCGTGTCTCGTTCTTGTTTTTCTCATTCTCATTTGCATTTATTACTCTTAGGGCTCCATCGACTTAGCCTACTCACACTGCACAGCGTATGCCTTCCCCAGCGAAATGTGAGCCCCCGACAAAGACAAAAGCACTTTTGTGGTTTTGTTCACTATGATTTTGCACACAGGACGCAGTTAGTAAATATTTCCTCAAAAAACTAGTTGGAATATTTTTTCCACTTGAATGTGTTATTTTTCAATAAGCTCTAAAACTGCTTTGTTTTCCTGTAGCTTAGAGTTCCATTTTCAGTAGTCTTCTGAAATTTATATTCCAAAGAGCAACATCAGTGTCCAGAAAGATAACTCTACTGAGCGGTCTCAAAGCACTTAATTTGCATTTAATAAATCTAGGAAGGTATCAGGTCTCACACAATTCTTACTCACTCAGCGACACTGCTTTCCTCACTTACTGTGTTCAGCCTCACACCGTATTTTCCCACAGTAGAAATGGAATCATTTTCTAAATTGGTTGCAACTGCTTCTGTGCCCCCCTTGCTTCTGAGCTTTTCCCTTTCGCTTCTGTCGCTTACTTTCTTGAGACAACACATTCATCTCCACAATAATTAATTCTAACCCCAGCATGCCCGATCCAAGTAATTTTTATGGGTCAATAGAACCAAATGTTCTTCCTGTGATGATAAGACATTGTGCTTACATGCAAATGAGTCCAAATTTAATTGTTATGTGTTCAATTTAATGCAAGTGTGCCTGAGAGCATTAAAAAGCAACGGCAGGCGTTTGTTGGAATTTAGAAATTCATTCATCAGAGTAGCATAGGTTCTTTTGCTTAAAATGAAAACAGTCTCCTGTAAGTTCCAGCTCAAAATTCACACTGACAAATATAAAAATTTACTCTAAATTTGTAGGAAAAACATGCATAAGGCTTAAAAAGATAAATATTAGGTGATGGTATAAGTTATTTGCACTTTTTTTTTGCATGTCTGTTTTGCAAAATTTCTGCAATAAATATGTATTACCGATATAATCAGAAAAACAAAAAAACCTTATTTAGGAGTTAATGATACCCAATTCTGTGTTTCCCGGATCAGTGCACATTCGCAGGGTAAGCAGTGTCTCCTAGTGAAGGGCAGTGACTCACCAGTGTTACGCCATCATCGTTTTTCTCATTAACGTTTCCTCCACAGGACAGGAAGTGTTTGACGTCTGTTAACATGCTCACCGGTCTCCGAAGCTTCATCTGCCGCAGTGAGGTGAGATCCACTCCTGGAGGGAGGGGGGAGAGCCTTTCAGACACAATGTAGAGCTGTTTCTCAGCTGCTGGGGGCAAAAACTCCATCTTATCTTGTATATTTCAACGTGTTCCTCTTTGAAGCCCCTCTTCCACTTTGAATTCTCATTCAAAGCAGCTATAACTGTTTCTCTTGGCATGCAGTCTTACTTCCCGTCAAAGGATACTCTTGAATAATTTTCCTTTTATATCCCAAAATATGACAGAATGCCTTAGCCATGGGGATCTCTCCGTGGATTTCTGTTTTCGTATAAATCAGCAGCAGAGACTGACCGCCCAAAGTACTGTAAAGTACCTGGACTGAATCGAAATGAGTTTAAAGACATGTTTTCTGTTCCCTATGATTTTCTCTCTAAAATAGTTGCTTCTAAAAGGAATGGAATAAAAAAAAGGATTTAGTGGGAGAACTAGAAGATTTTGGATACAGGCTGTGTTATAGATAACAGCATTGTACCAACGTTTGGATAAATGCACCATTCATTCACACACGCTAAGTTGCTTCAGTCATCCGACTCTTCGCGACTCCATGGACCATAACCCGCCAGGCTCCTCTGTCCATGGGATTCTCCAAGCAAGAACACTGGAGTGGGTTGCCATTCCCTCCTCCAGGGGATGAATCTGTGCCTCTTATGTCTCCTGCCTTGGGAGGTGGGTTCTTTACCACTCGCACTACCTGGGAAGCCCATGGCTGTGTACATTTTGAATGTGAGAAGCTGGGTGAAGGGTACCTGGGATCTCTCTGTACCATTTTTGCAAATTTCCTGTATATCTAAAATGTCTTTAAAATATTTTAAAGGATGCTCCAATTGACCATTTCATGACTACTAATGTTAATAAGGAGAAATAAGTTGAGGGGAGAACTGAGAACCGGGCTTCCCTGAAGTGGGTGATTTATGCCACGAGGACTCAGGTCAGCTCACCTGTTCATACCGCTGTGCTGTGCTTAGTCACTCAGATGTGTTTGACTCTTTGAGACCCCATGGACTATAGCCCACCAGGCTCCTCTATCCATGGGGATTCTCTAGGAAAAAATACTGGAGTGTGTTGCCATGCCCTCCTCCAGGGGGTCTTTCCAGCACAGGGTTCAAACCCAGGGATCTTGCATTGCAGGTGGATTCTTTCCCATCTGAGCCACCAGGGAAGCCCAAGAATACTGCAGTGGGTAGCCTCACCCTTCTCCAGGGGAACTTCCTGACCCAGGAATCTAACTGGAGTCTCCTTCACTGCAGATGGATTCTTTACCAGCCGAGCTACCAGGTAAGGCTGTTCACACCTGTATGCAACCTGAGCTTTCATGGTGGTGTAATCTCCATGGTAGCGTGTATCTCTGCATTTCTGCATCTCCTGTTCCTAGCCCTGGTTTCTGGACATACTACTACGGGGAAATAATCCACCTCATTCCAAATGAAAGTCATGACAATGGAAACAGTGATATTAGTGATGCTGATGATGGTGATCATGATGCAGGTGAGATGGTATGACATCTGTATCTGAGCAAGTGTTCGCTGTGAACCAGCTACACTGCTGAGAACTTTTGTCTCTCATCTGCTTGAATCCTTGCTGCAAAAATGGCAAGACAGCAGTGAGCTCGACCAAAAATGAGAGTGCGGCCCTCCTGGCTCCCCTGGACCGTAGCTGACTTCCCCAGGGTGGGACTTGGGAAAGTGATTTAGCCTCGTCTTCCGTATCCTCCATCACAGATAAAATACACATCCCCGAGGAAGAAAGCTAGCGGTAACACTTGTAAGACCTGGCTGCCTGGCAGAGACTGGCATAGTGCCCATCGGCGGTCACGTCCCCTGTGAGCACGCCAGGCCGGCCTCACTGCAGCCCTTGTTCTCTGAGCTTGGACGAACTCCAGAGCAGAGATGCTCGAGAGCTTCAGTGCTGTGTCTTGCACTTATTATTTGCACTGATGGGGTCGGGTAACTTATCCGCTGCCTCAGTTTCCTCATCTGCAAAAGGGGCTGACAGTTTATTCCACTAGATGGCATGAGAATGAGTCAAAACACACACAGCAGGAAAACACAGCTCGCAGGAAGCGCTCGATGGAAGGGACCCGTTGCTTCAGCATCAGTCAGCCTTCTGGCCCAAGCACCACCTGCCACTCACTCAGGGATGTTTCCCTTTACAAGAAGGAGGCAGGGAGAAATCAAACAAAACGAAGCCAAATACTTGAAAAGTGTAGCTCATTTCAAACACTCTGTTCAAGGTAAACCCAGTTTAGTGGACACAGGAGTGAAAAACACCACCAGCCATATCTCAGCTTCCTGGTCATCAGAAGTCATCTCGGAAGAACTGACAGAGTTCCCCAACGGGCACATTGGAGTTTCTAAGGAACAGCTAACACTGTCACTGCCCTCTTCCATCAAGGATTACGGAATTTGACGTGGGAGTTATGTTTGGAAAACACTATCTCTCAGATGTCAGTGTTCAATTTTGGATGTTGAAGTAGCAGAAAAGCCTGACGGTTACAGTACTCTATGGTTCTGCTAACTTTTAAATGTTGCAAGCTTTATCTTCTAGAGAATTAGTTAAACATGCGATTAATGCTGAGTGATAAAAAAGAACACGGCTCAGACACAAATTAAAACAGAAATTAGCTGTCACTCATTTCTGACTTACATTACAACATGTTATGGGAAACGATCTGTTTCTGGTCGCTGTTATAAAGATATGACTGGAAGAACATGACACTGTATCCCTTTATTTTAAAACTTGATTTTGAATCAAATATGATACCAAGTAAGATGTAACTTTTAGATTTTTGTAATGTGTTCAGGGGAAAAAAAGCACAGATGTGTTTTTGGTAAAACAATAGAATGGAAATTCCCTCATTTCTTGGTCAAACAAATTTCTTAAGATGCCCCTGGGAAAAAACCAACCATGAGGACTACAGCCCATAAGAAACCTATTATTTTGTGGTGGGTAACTGGCCAATCTGAAGCTGAAGTGCCAATACTTCGACCACCTGATGTGAAGAAGTGACTCATTGGAAAAGACCCTGACGCTGGGAAAGATTGAAGGCGGGAAGAGAAGGGGACGACAGAGGATGAGATGATTGGATGGCATCACCAGCCTGATGGACAAGAGTTTGAGCAGGCTCCAGGAGTTGGTGATGGACAGGGAAGCCTGGTGTGCTGCAGTCCATGGGGTCACAAAGAGTCGGACATGACTGAGTGACTGAACTGAACTGGCCAATCCTCACTTTTTATTTTCATACAACTTTTTGAAAAAATTAATACCTGACCTGCTTGGATTGGCTTCCCAGCTGGCGCTAGGGGTAAAGAACCCACCTGCCAAAGCAGGAAATGTAGGTACAATCCATGGGTCTAGAAGATCCTCTGGCAACTCACTCCTGTATTCTTGCCTGGAAAATCCCAAGGACACAAGATTCTGGCAGGCTTTCCTTGTGGCTCAGGTGGTAAAGAATCTGCCTGCAGTGTGGGAGACCTGGGTTCGATCCCTGCGCTGGGAAGATCCCCTGGAGAAGGGAATGGCTACCCTCTCCAGTATTCTGGCCTGGAGAATTCCATGGACTGTATAGTCCATGGGGTTGAAAGAGCTGGACACGACTAAAGTATATTAATCTAACAATCTGCTTAGATTTATTATTTTGATTGGAGTTTAGTAATTTTTTGTTTAATTAAGAACATACTGGGAGGGATTGGGGGCAGGAGGAGAAGGGGACGACAGAGAATGAGATGGCTGGATGGTACCACCGACTTGATGGAGGTGAGTGTGAGTGAACTCCGGGAGTTGGTGATGGACAGGGAGGCTTGGCGTGCTGTGATTCATGGGGTCACAGAGAGTCGGTCATGACTGAGCAACTCAACTGAACTGAAGAAACAAATCATTTACCTGAGATGTACAAGTTATTACATGTGATACAAATTATCATTGCCTGATTACATTTGATCATATCAATAAATGCTTGTGTGGAACGGAAAAAACATTAATACCTCAGGTTAATCTGAACTTTATCTTAACTTTCCTTAACTGTTCCTCTTAAGGTAATATTGTTTTGCAACAATTCAGCTTTTCCTTTTCTCCATTATCCATCCTGTATTGGGGATACTCTCTGCTGCTTTCAAAGATAATTTTATCATTAGACTATGATATGACCCATCACATGACTATACAGTGAGAATCCTTAAGCTCCGAGAATTGCATCTAATTTCAGTTTTTGTCTTCATGGTAAGCTTTCTGAGAGATCCAAGACTTCAAAGAAAAAAGGTTAAGCAGGCAAATAAAGAAGTTGCAGCAAAGAAAAATAAACCAGGGATGCCAGACAGGTGTCATAAACCTCTACCAAATCCTTTCCTCCAACTCTGACCACAAGTACACTGCAGGACTGTCCTCGGCAAACTGGGATCACTGTCACCCCCAAAATGGGTGAGTCTGAAGGGGCTGGTGCAGGAACAGCGTTCCGAATGAACTTTGCTAAGCGGGAGGAATATACAAGGTCACCTGTGGACTGAGATCTGGAAGTCCTGTGAAAACTGCAGAGAGAGGGCTAAGGCTGGAGTCAAGACTAGTGTCTAAGGCTGTTCCAAAATATATAGAAAGACCAGGGTTTTAATCAAAGCAGTTGACAGCATGGCTGGTGACATACACGGACATATTAGAAAGATTAGAAAAAGGATCTGTAAGATTTGGTGACAATTCAATGGGAGGGATTTAGAAGAAGAAAAGTGATGTTCAAGTACTCAGATTCCTGGGTGCAAAGGTAAACAGTCCAGAGAGAGTATGAAAGGACAACAAGAAGGTCCATATTGGACAGATTATTTCAACTTACCTGACATCCAAGTCAAAGACACAAGAGAGGTAACAAAACTGCACATACAAGGTCTGGACGGATTTCTAAGCTTCAGGAATGTCCCTGGGGTCAGGCAGGTGCTAAATACTCAAGGGAAGGGGGAGATGAGCCAGAGACAGTGTGTGGAGAGAAGATGCTCAAAGACAGAGCCTCGGGGACAACCAACATTTTGGCTTCTGGGTGCATAAGCAGTGCATCCAAAAAAGTAAGAGAAGGGAGAAAAACGATGGGACGTTCGTAGCGGGGTGACTTCAGAGAAGAGTGTGAGCGAGGTCACTGAACGTCACGGGGAGGGGAGGAAAAGAAACACTGAACAGAAAAGTGACGGCTGGACAGTGAGCCAAGGGCTGCGGCAGCCACCGAAGGCTGTCTCCAGATCAGCAGGGCTAGAAGCTGAGTGGCCGCGGGCTCAGTGGAGAAGGCAGGGAACTCAGGAGATAAATGTGAGCTCCTTCTTCTAAAAGGAAGCATTTGAAAGAAAGGAGAAGGGGCCACAGGTGAGGATATATGCAGAGCAAAGTAAAAAAGATTTGCTTTATTTTTCAGGGCCTTGAAAAAACACATCTCTGTGTTTTCCAGTAGACATGTACAGATGTGAGAGGTGGACCATAAAGAAGGCTGATCCCGGAAGAACTGATGCTTTTGAACTGTGGTGCTGGAGAAGACTCTTGAGAATCCCTTGGACTGAAAGAGGATCCAACCAGTCCATCCTAAAGGAAATCAACCCTGAATACTCATCAGAAGGGCTGATGCTGAAACTCCTAATACTCTGGCCACCTGATGTGAAGAGCCGACTCATTGGAAAAGACCCTGATGCTGGGAAAGATTCAAGGCAGGAGGAGAAGCAGGCAACAAAAGATGAGATGCTTGGATGGCATCATCAACTCAATGTACATGAATCTGAGCAAACTTTGGGAGACACTGGAGGATGGGGAAGCCTGACATGCTTCAGTCCATGGGGTCGAAAAGAGTCAGACACGACTTAGCGACTGAACAAGAGCAACATTTTGCCCACGGTGAGCATCCTTCCTGGATACCTCGAGCTCCCCCAGCAGTGCTTCTTTCTCTGCCAGCTCATTTTATCATCAATTTGCTTTTCTCGAACACCAGCTGCTTTGCCACACACCGGAGATGTCACAGGCATCAGATACTCCCTCAGAACTCCGCAGCCCACTCATCTTCCAGCCCAGGAAGCTCAGGCAGTGAGCCGAGGTTAACTGCTGTGCCTGTGTGTACAGCGTATGTCGGTGGTGATAGGACAATTAGAACTTGTGACCAGCGATTTTCCATGCAATCAACTTGCTCACGACCTGGCCTGCCTCCTGCCACACGCGTCCTGATGCGACAGCAAGATAAACACCCCGATTTGAAACGGGGAGACGCGGAGGGAAAACTCCAGGTGCCGAGCGAGAAGACTGCAGTGCGCCGAACGAGGAAAATCCCATCTTGCAATATGAGAGATTTCTAACAGTATCAGCCCGTGCTGTCACAACAGATCACTCTGAAAGGGCACCAACAAGGGAGGGCGCAGGAAATAAATCGAATTAGACAGCATTCACTGGAACTAGGACAGCGGACCTAGATAAGGAGGAGGGATGTGGGCAGAAGCGGAACCAGATTGTGATGAGGCGGTGGAGGGCCGACGACCGCCAGGCGGAGGCCGGCGCAGGGGCAGGGCAAAGGGAGAGCAGAGTTAAAAATGTAGGCAATGTTAAATCCAATTTGTTCCGGCAAACATGCATTTGGCAAACGGATTGTGACAGCCAGGGTCGGGATGGCTTTTCTCCCAACCATCCAGTCAGTATCTCCCTCAAGTTTCTTTCTTTCCTTAATCGTTTTTAAAATCAGGAATGCACTTATTTTTCTGTATATGGGATAACAATACCGCTCCTACAAACACTCAGTGTTCTCCTGGAACAAAATCTTCTTGTGAGTTGGAAAAGTGTAGAAGAAAAGCTAATTATTTTACAAATAAAGATGCTTAATTTTAGTTCCCAAACAGAGCTACAACTATAGCTATTAGGAAAACAGATCAATGAGAAGAACAGGAAACTACGCTACAAAAGTGAAAGTGAAAGTCGCTCAGTCGTCTGACTCTTTGCCACCCGTGGACTACACAGTCCATGAAATCCTCCAGGCCTGAATCCTGGGGTGGGTAGCCCTTCCCTTCTCCACGGGATTTCTCAACCCAGGGATGGAACCCAGGTCTCCTACATTGCAGGCAGATTCTTTACCAACTGAGCCACAGGGGAAGCCCAAGAATACTGGAGCGGGTAGCCTATCCCTTCTCCAGGGGATCTTCCCGACCCAGGAATCGAACTGGGGTCTCCTGCATTGCAGGAGGATTCTTTACCAACTGAGCTATCAGGGAATCCCATGCTACAAAAGTGGCCCAGCTAATTAAGACAGCCCCAAACAGCCCCATTCTTCACTCAGAGGCACCCCAAGTTTTGCAAAGATACAAATAATAAACCTCCCAACAGTGGACTGTGCATAGCTTTCAGCTCGTTCCCTTTGGAAGCTGTGGGCTCTGACTCCAGCAACTCACAGCTGACAAGATGTGAGAAAGTTCGAGGTCCCTTCTGCAGGAAGGAGCAGGTACCAGGGAGTGACTCCACCGCACCGCCTGTCACCCCACGGATGTGACTCGTGACTCAGTGACCTTCAGACCCACAGCTCAGCTCACACTGTCTCCAGTGAAGATAACATCCCTTACCTTGCTTTCAGAATTAATGAGACTTTTTTTTTTAAGAACCCATGGCTGCGAAGCACTAATTATTATTATTCTAAGCCATCCTCAGAATAAACCTTTTGAGAGGCGCGATCTGGAGGAGGTGCGGGGCCCAGAGAACAAAGAGGCAGGTGCAGGCTTTTCTGGGAGGCGAGAAGTGCAGTCTCCGACGGCGTGCCCCTTGGACACGCTACACCGTTTCTCTGACAAAAGATCACACTTGAAGGGACTAGAGTTTCTTTGGTGTTATTTATACCTGAACCTCAGAAAGAAGAAGAAAACTAAAGACGGGGCATACTTCTTCAGTTTAAGACCATATGGAACTCAGGGTTCCGAATGCCTTCCACTTGGCCAAGGCTGGACTTACTCATGAAATTATACACCCGGGCTGTGCAATTAAGCGTTCTCTGTCAGGAGACACATCTGGGTCCCTAGCCTCAGCTTTTCAGGATGGCTCTGGGACCAACTGTGGCTTTCTTCTGACAAGTTGAGCTTCCAAGTGTCCCCAGAAATGGATGCAGAGATGCTGGGCAGACTGCCCTTGACTTGAGCCCTCGCTCACCTGCATGAGATGCTTAGGAGGCTGGACGTGTTCTCCCAAGAGAAGACACTGCACACGGCCTCACACTCATTAGCCCAAAATTCAGTTGTGCTGGTTCACTTCTCCTCCCCTCCCAGCGGACAAGAGATTATAATTACAAACCCAGTCCCGCTAATTAGGGACTCTGGGGCCCTTTACAGCTGGTCTCCAGATTTCTGCCAGCTTGCAAACATGCACAGGTGAGACTGTCTACGAAACACTGCCCAGAACGAGGCCTCGTTTCACACAATCAAGGGGAGTGATGTCTGTCCAGACTCATGTAAGCACGCCTCAAATATATGCACCAAGAATTCTAACATTCTGTCTCTCTTCTATGGCTTTTTGCAACATCAGCCTACCATTTTCATCCAGGTAGGTCAGCAGGATGGAGCTCGATTCAGTGCCTTCCATGGCATAATCCAGTGGGATGTTTCCATTGACGTCCTGGAGAAGGACGTTGGCTCCAGCCTACAAGCAGAAAAGAAAAATGAACATGCACACGGTTAGCATAAGGGCTTCCCAGGTGGCTCGGTGGTAAAGCATCTGCTTGCCAATGCAGGGACTCGGGTTCCATCCCTGAATTGGGAAGATCCCCCGGAGAAGGAAATGGCAACCCACCCTAGTGTTCTTGCCAGAGAATCCCATGGACAGAGCAGCCTGGTGGGCTAGAAAAGAGTCAGACACGACTGAGCAAATAAACATCGGCAACTGTTAACATAGAAAGCAGATCAAAGCTTGCATTTCTATCCTATTTAGGGAAGTGACCCAGAAAAGTTTACGTTAGATACAGCTGGCAGGATCACATAGGAAACTGGAGTTACTTTTTGAAGACAAATTATAGTAGATGTTTTGTGATCAACTCTGATGGACCAAAAGGGTTCAACTGACCCTTGATAGGATCAAGACCCCAGCCCCAAGTACTCATCCCCACCCCTACCCCACCATGCTGTGCCATAAGACCCTCAGCCATGTCCGACTCTTTGCAACCCCATGGGCTGTAGCCCACCAGGTTCCTCTGTCCATGGGATTCTTCCTGGCGAGAATACTGGAGTGGGTTGCCATTTCCTCCTCCAGGGTATCTTCCCAACCAGGGGATTGAACCCGCTTCTCTTATGTCTCCTGCAATGGCAGGTGGGTTCTTTACCACTAGTGCCACCTGGGAAGCCCCCCTCCAAAAGCCCCCTGAAAAACCCCAAATAACCAATCCCTGGCTGCTGAGCCAGGCACACCTCTGTGCCCGCTGCACTAGAGCTGCTAGAGCTGTCCTAACACAACAGACTGGCCCTGCCTTTGGAGGCTGACTGCCTGTGTGAACTCTGAGCTTCCCCAGACCATCCTGCTAAGTCTGAATGCTCCTTGCTCTCCACAGAAACTCACTGGAGAGCTGTCCTCATGCCACTGTTGCGTTGATGAAGCCTGAACCCACGGACTGTAGCCGGCCGGGCTCCTCTGTCCACAGGATTCTCCAGGCCAGAATACTGGAGTGTGTGGCCATTCCCTTCTCCAGGGGATCTTCCCCAGCCCAGGTTCGAACCCGAGTCTCCTGCATTGCAGGCAGATTCCGTAGCATCTGAGGCACAGGGCAGTCCAACACGGTCACACACAGTCCCTTTAATAAAGCCTGAGCTCATGGCTTCTGGCCGGTTTTTCTCTTTCCAGAAACTGCTTTCCGACAAAAAAAGCATCATCTGGAGACGTTAATGGATGAAGCGCATCAGATACAACTATCAGACATCTTTCAGCTTCACAGGCTCTCTCGCTCAGGCGCCTCTGAGCCCACCTGCTCAACTCCGCCCCTCCCCCAGCACAAACATGATGACGGACGCGCTTTCATCCTTGGTAATAAACAAGCAGTCACAGCAATTGTTACCCTGTCTCTACCTTTTTTAATGAGCTCCGTAAAATTTACCAGGCAAGATTTCCCATACGTCTCCTCCCAAAAACCTGTCACTAAACGCAGGCCAAGAAAGTGAACATTTCACCCTATTCTTCTTCCTGAATACAAGTCTGTACGGCACTGTGAATATAGTTAATACGGTTCATATAATATTCAAACCCATGACTTTACAGAGAAAGGAATAGCTTTTTACATTAAATAGTTTGTATATTTATAATATTAAGGGGCTTCCCAGGTGGCACAGTGGTAAAGAATCTGCCTGCCAATGCAGAAGACCTGAGAGCTGTGGGCTCAGTCCCTGGGTTGGGAAGATGCCCTGGAGAAGTAAATGGCAACCCTCTCCAGTATTCTTGCCTGGAGAACCCCACGGACAGAGGAGCCTGGCGGGCTACAGTCCCTGGGGTCACAGAGTCAGACATGACTAAGTGATCGAGCACACACACACATCTATATATTAAATACCTAGAGAGTAATGGGTTCCCCAGGTGGCGCTAGTGGTAAAGAACCCGCCTGCCAATGCAGGAGACCCAAGAGATGCAGGTTCGATCCCTGTGTCGGGAAGATCCCCTGGAGGAGGGCATGGCAACCCACTCCAGTATTCTGAGAGCTTACCTTGTTTGAATGTGTGTGTAGCTATATACTGCTTTCCTAAGCCTTAGCAAGTCTGCACTGGTTTTCGAAAAGACTGCTCTAATTATAGTAAAAAGTAGGTCAAAGTGGTAGAACATTCCAAATCTTCGTGTTTTCCGTCCATGTAAGCTGTACTGCTCACCTGGCCATCCAGAATGAACCACATTATATTTCTATAACCATATCAAGAGACTCCCTTATTTGAACAGAACACGTTATTTCCGATTTTCCCTTACCCATGGAAAACTTCATTTTAAGGTTCTAAAGATGTCAAATTACCTTCTTAGTGCGTTTCGTTTACTTTCATATTCAGAGTTTGAAAGGAAGTTACTTGAGGCGGTAGTCTGAAGTAGATTTGCTAATGATTTTTTTTCCTCTTAGTCTCCAACCAGGCAAATAAGGTTTTGCGTATTTATCCTAGCTTCACTGGTTAAAGAATCAATTAAGACACAGAACCACAGGGCGCCCTTACTTAATTCAATTCTAACAGGTAGGAGGTAATCAAGTTATTTTTTCCCCAATGCATAACTATTTCAGGTAGAATCTTATCTGTGTCAGACATCTGGGTGGCAGATGACAGCGAATATAATTAAGAGTCACATATTATCAATAACAGCAAAAATAAATAGTACAGCATTGAGGTACCCATGAAGGCAGGGCACTGGGGGAGAACAGTTTCTTTTCTTTTAAGGACTAATGAGGCTTTTTCAAAGAAAGTCTGAAAACGAAAGGAGGTGCTGAATGTTTTATTTGGGTTCATTCACGGAAATTTCAGCCCATTAATCACGAACTGGTCTGTGCTGCTGAAAAGCCAGGTGTCATCCCACGAACAGACCTTCCCGGAGGGCGGGAACCTCCCTGATCACAGACCACGCCTTAGTTCTCTTCATGTTCCCGACAGTGCCGGGCACATATTAGATCCTAAAAACTATTAACTGAAATAAAAAATGAAAAACAAGCAACCAAACCCTGAACTTAGTTACTACAAATTGAGGCAAAGGATTATGATTTTAGTGTTACTTTTAACTAAATTTTCTGACATGCATTTTTAAGAGCTGATACATACAATTACAAAATCACTCTATGCATACTTAAGTTTCCTGCCTCCACTGTTTCTAGAGGGGTGACAATTGCAGGAGACTCTTTCACCCCTCCCTCCCCTACCCCCGCTTTATCTCCCTCTCTTCCCTCTGTCCCTCTGTCCCTCCTTCTACCCCCCCTCCCTTCCTGTGTCACTGGACACGGGTGAGACATCCCACCAGCGGAGGCTCTGTCCCCACTGCTCGACAGTCCGGTCTTAGCCACGGTCCCTAGAATAAATCATGCAGCCAAGGGATGCCCCGAAAAGGCAGTATTTCTCGACTCAGAATTCTGAAATTGTGCGCGTGTATATAAAAGCCCCACTGGCAAGATTCCTGGCTGATTGTCATTCTTTAGTTTGATGAACTCAGAGTTCATGAGCACTGATGGCTCCTAATGGGTCCCCCTGGAACAGAGCTGCTGATGACTTGCAGAGCAGAACTCTGAGGCAAGTCTTTCCGCTGGGCGTTAAGAAAATCAATCATACCATGATTGGTTTCATCAGGGAAATGAATGTTGTATTATGCAAAAGCAAAGTACTCAAATGCTTTTGCAGTTGAGGACTGGATAGTTCCTACTGGGAGTCCTGAATACATCTCCCCTCGTAATTCAAACTGAAGTTCCACTTTGTCCTAAACTCTGCTCTGGGAGTATTGAAATAGAATCCAAACCTCCCATTCTCCTCAAACAGGAATCTTTCTTCCTGCATGTCAGATAACATACCAACGAATAAATGCACATTTCTGCAAATAAATGTTTTATTAGTTTATGTAAAAATGTCAGTGAATAGAAACTTGTCCATGTTTCATTTAATAATAATTCTCGAGTATATTCATATTGAAATTTGAAAGACAGGTACCTGATGGACGTTTAATAAGCAAATACCACTTTTTATATGAAAATACTTTGGTAACTTTTAGTTTTGATATAACTACAAGTTAGCTCAAAGTTGCAAGCATAGTACCAGGAACTGTGGTGTATCTGGTATGGGTGGAATTGCATGCCCCTAAAGAAATGCTGACGCCCGAACCTCTGGAACCAGTGAATGTGACCGCTATGTGGAAACAGGCCCTCTGCTGATGAGAATCGCTAAGATGCCATAAGGATTCCGGGGTAAAGCGAATGACAGGCGCCCTAACAGGAAGAGTGGCACTGGGCACAAAGGCAGAGAGGAAGGGGCAGAGACGGAACGACGGCTGCCACCAGCCAGCAGGCACCTGGGACCACCAGGAGCGGAGAGAGACAGGACGGCCTCCAAGAGGTGTCAGAGGAGCACAGCCCGCCAACGCCTTCTAACCTCAGAACTGTGAGAACTCGGGGCTTCTCGCCACCCTGCCGGTAGAACTTTACTACGGCAATCCCAGGAAAGGAACACCGTACCCGTCACTCAAACCCACCAGTTACGTTTGCTTTCCTGTACTTTTGTCTTCTCTTTGTCTCTTTCGCTTTTCCTGAATCTCTTCAATGAGTACAGCATCATGTCACTTAACTCCTAGATATTTATATGGTTGTTGTTCAGGTGTAAGTCGTGTCCAACTCTGCGACCCCGGGGACTACAGCACATCAGGCTTCCATGTCCTTCACCAACTCCCAGAGCTTGCTCAAACTCTTGTCCATCGAGTCAGTGATGCCATCCAACCATCTCATCCTCTGTTGTCCCCTTCTCCTCCTGCCTTGAATCTTTCCCAGCATCAAGGTCTTTTCCAATGAGTCAGCTCTTCGCATTAGGTGGCCAAAGTATTGGGAGTTTCAGCTTCAGCATCAGACCTTCCAATGAGTATTCAGGGTTTATCTCCTTTAGGATGGACTGGTTTGATCTCCTTGCTGTCCAAGGGACTCTCAAGAGTCTTCTCCAATACCATAATTCAAAAGCATTGGTTCTGTGACACTCAGTTCTTTTTTTATAAACCAACTCTCACATCCAAACATGACTACTGGAAAAACCATAGCTTTGACTATTTGGACCTTTGTCAGCAAAGTGATGTCTCTGCTTTTTAATATGCTATGTTTCTCATAGCTTTCTATTTTGGTATATACTTCAAAAACTAAGGACATTATTTTGAAGGTGTTATCAAAATCAGAACATCTGACATCACTAAACTCTATCCTGTACAGCACCATCCATACCTGAGTTTCATTAATTTCTCTGATGACATCCTTGATCACTATCATCCTCTGACTCAGAATGGAATACGGAGTCACCCAAGTTTATTGTATCTCCCTTTCTCTTTAGCATCCTTCCAGCTGAAACAGTTCATCTGTATTTTTCCTTAACACCTTCTCTCATTAGGTTCTTCCAGTGAAATTTTTGGCAGGCCAAGCACACAGGGATCACATTAGGTATGACACCTGGGTCCCAGTGGTGATGCAGGTAATTGGATCACCTGGTCGAGTGATGTTTTTATGCTGTGAAGTTGCAGCTAGGAGCCCATGGCTTCATACTGATATCAGTAAATGAATGAATCCCTGATATATGGGAGAAGAAAGCTTTTCCCTGTAGTAGAATACCAACTAATACATGCAGCAGGAATGGTAAGGTTAGAATCTAACATTCGTTATAGTGATAATTCAGAGGTTTCCCTGGTGGCTCAGCAGTAAAGAATCCACCTGCAATGCAGGAGACTCGGGTTGGATCCCTGGGTTAGAAATATACCCTGGAGAAGGGAACGGCAACCCACTCCAGTATTCATGCCTGGGAAATCCCATGGACAGAGGAGCCTGGCAGGCTACAGTCCACGGGGTAGCAAAGAGTTGGATATGACCAAGCGACTGAGCACACAGATAATCTTGATCAGATGCAGATGGATATGACGATGCACATGTTTATGTGCAGTCCCTGCCCTCTCCACGCTGCACCATTGTATTCTCTTTATTATTGTTGAAACAGATGGATTGGCAAGGATTCTATTTTATTCTGCATTATTCAAGCCACCAAAAGGAACTAGTGGAGAAACACCTCAATCTGGCTACCTCAAACGGCTGAACCGCAACCTCTTTCCCCAAACCTGAGCTGACCGTCAGAGTTGTTAGTCTCGAGGTCAGAGGGAAGCTTCAGGTAGGGGGTGCACCAGCAGACAGCTGTAACAGAGCAACTTAACCCTGATGACCACTTACTCCTGACGAATAGGGCTGGAAAGGAAGGACTCACCGTCTTAGGGCCATTCCATCCCTCCTGCTACTTGAGTCAAACTACCCAGAGGATTTCAGAGCTGCCACCTGCCTGAGAGGGCAGGGAACACAGGGAACTGAACCCGAAAGTCCACACCTCCCTTGTCCCAAGTAGAGACTTTTCTACCGATCCCCACTGTCCAAGCAGAAAGAGAAAACTAGAAGCACATAACTTTCCTTTGGATCCTAGATTTTTGGGCAGATAACATAGGAGGCAATACAGCTGAGGAATCCATTTATTCATCAAGGAACTACATATTAAGCGCTCATTATGGTGAAAGTGTACTTTGAGGTTTTAATGCCAGTGGATTTCTACGGTAATAAAAAATTAAAAACCTGTATGACAAGCATTTAAAATTTTATAACAGTTGAAATTACATTGGAACCCATTTTTCAGCTCCCTCTGTAAACATTTTGAGGTCAGTAATTATTACTTTGGGAGCATGTAAATATTTATGTGTAGCGTGGCTGCCATGCTAAGCAATAAACCAAGCAAAGCAAAGAAACCCCGCAACAAAGAAAAGGTAATTGTAGAATTCCAAAGGACTGGGGTGTGAATGGAATTTACAGTCCTAACTAAAGAAATCTCTAACAGTGATCTGACGGAAGTTTAAGGTGAGGAGCGGAAGACGACCACGTGGACAGAATGGGGTATCCAACCAGGGGTTAAATGAGCTGAAGCCCTGTCTTCCAGACTGAAGATGAAAAGTCAAGGTGTAGCAATCTAAACAGCTATTTAACTCGAAACACATATAATAGAGGAACCATCTAAAAGAGTTAGAGGTGGTTGTATCTGGGGAGAAAAATTTGAAGGGTAGAGCTAAAGAGAAGGGAGAAGGGCTGAGCTTTGCAGGGCTTCCAATTAGCCTTGGAAAACTCTCTGGCTTTTGAAAATATGGGTATCCATGGCAGTTAAAAATCTAAAATAAAAAAGAATGCATGCTAAGTTGCTTCGCTCGTGTCCGACTCTTTACGACCCCATGGACTATAGGCCACCAGGCTCCTCTGTCCATGGGATTCTCCAGGCAAGAATCCTGGAGTGGGTTGTCATGACCTGCAGGGGACTTCCCAATCCAGGGATCCAACCTGTGTCTTCCATACCTCCCGCATTGCAGGCGGATTCTTAACACTGGGTCACGGGGGAAGCACACACACGAAACAATGGCATGCATAAAACTACGGCATGAGACATGCATTGCCCTAATCGTAAAATGACGTAATAACAGTGCTGTAAAAGTAGAAAACAGTGAAAAACATCAAAAAGAGGACGATACTTAGTTAAGGACATTTTATGATGTCACTACATATCATTGAAAACCATGATGCAGAACAAAATTTTAAGGCCTGGAGAAATACAGAAAAAGTGTATAAAAAATAGGCTACCAAGATGTATATACTAATATCAGATACATTTTGTGTGAATTTTATATGTGTGGGGAATAGAGAGAGGAGAATGAGATTGATTTAAAAACACATCAAAATATATTCAGTGGGGACATTCCTGGTGGTCCAGTGGCTAAGACGCCCTGCTTCTGCTGCAGGGGACACAGGTTCAACTCCTGGTTGGGGAACTAAGATCCCACATGAGGCTCAGTGCAGCCAAAAATTAGAAAAAGAAATTTAAATAAGTTAGTATTAAAAGAACAAACGAAACCAAGAAGTTAAATAGATATATATACCCAATGACTATGTTAAGGAATTATCAATGATATTAATTTCCTATATATTTGTGGGTGTCTTTCCATTTTCAACAATAAACACGTGTGATCTTTATATTGAGAAAACTATCTTTGAAATCGAACAATGAACGAAACTATGAGATGAGATGAAAACCCACTCCCATTCCCTTGGGTCCCTGGCAAGTTTTAAATCTACTAATTTCAAAGGTGAGGAGCAAAACTGGAGACAAGTCAATGATGATCTGATGAGCTGGCTCCAGTAACATTTGAATCAGTCAATGGCCAGAGTATAGCTGAACATCAACCATCCAGTTAAAAGATACAGTTTCGTAAGCAAGCCTATTGAATATGAATTTCTGACAAAAAAAGTAAGAAGAGAGATCACGGGTCTGGGGGTTCACAAAGATCCCCCAGACGGTTACGGTTAAGTTCAACATCATTTCAAGTACTGTGCATGCATAAGGTTTTCTATGAAGCCACTTCCTTCTTCCCATAGCCTGCTTTGCTGGAAGCACACAAATTTCAGTAAATATCTGTTCACTAAGACCTTCCATGAAAGAGCCAGGACATCCCCACTTCATTCATCATCCATTGATAGAGTTATTCTCCAATACCAGTCTGATGTTTATTCTGCTTAAAAAAAAAAAAAAAAGCCTATTTGACTAATCGGAACATGTCTTATCTGTTATGAGAAAATACAGCCTTTGCTGGGTCTATCTGCCAATAAGCTGAGAATACAGGCTGTGAACATTCTCTGTCCCTTTAACATGCGGTGTTGTTGGTCTTCATGTGGGTTCATCTCCAGTGCCTTAGATCCTTTTCCTTCTGTAGTGCAGAAAACGCTATCACAGTTTTCATGTTCCATGTTGTAACATTTAGGTATGTTCATGAGGGAAACCACGTAAAGTCTAATATGTTTTTACATTTGATGTAGGGATTCAGGCTGCAATTTTCTTAGAGGTTTGCTTTTTTCATATTTCAATGACTAGCTTTTCCTGCACAGTAAGTCCCCCAGATACGAACGAGTTTCATTCTGAGAGTGTGGCTCTAAGTCCAATTTGTTCCTAAGTCCAACGAAGTTAGCCAAGGGACTAACACAATTAATTGGCTGTAAATACCGTATGATAATAGGTTTAGAATTCTTTTCACACAAATAATACGAAAATCTTCCAGTACAGTAGAGTAAGCCAGTACAACAGCTGGCATCCAGGGGCTGGCATCGACTGGGCAGGAAAGAAGAGTTACAGGCTGGAGGAGGGAGAGGAGTGGGGAGATGGTAGAGCTCAACCACCAGCAGCTACAGGAGACGCAGGGCGGGCTGCAGCTCCAGCCACGCCTCGATGGAATGCAAGTTCGCAGCACTGGAAGCTCACAACTTGAAGGTTCTCCTGTAGCAGATGCATTGCAATTAGCATAGTCCTCCCTTTCCCACGAGGAGACTCGCAAGGCGTTCATCCCCCGACTTTCATGACAATACAAGCTTCTGATTGACCTTCTAACTCTGGCTCGCCTTCCTCAGTCTTCTCGGCAGCGTCCTGTTTCTCTCGGAATCTTTTAATTAGTTTACTTTGGTCCCCTTTCCCATGCTCTTTCTTGGACTTCACACTTTTCATGGGTTGATCTGATTTACTCGAGGGCTTCTCTTCCCCTGTGTATGCAAATAAGACTCCTCTCTCTCTGCTGAGTTCCAGAACTAACAGCATCCTAGACTTCCCCAGGTGGGGGTTTTCCAGTCTTCTATTGATCCTGACCTTCAAATATTCAAAAAAGTGCACAGCCCTTCTCATGGAAAAAGATTTCTTGGCTGCTGTTTGCTTTCTTAGTACACTGCAACCTATCTCCCAATTTTCAGAATCAGAAAGCTTCAGTTCATTCTAAAATCCCCTTCCCTTCTTAATGCCTACATTTCAAAGGTCAATATCACTATTGACTTCAATGCAAAAAATATCATCAGTATTTCCTTCATTCCCATGGTTACCACTCTCAACTCACAATCACTGGGTTTTAGGAAATGTTCTCTCAAAGGCAGGCTCTCCAGGGAGATGTCCGTTGGATTTTACTCCACTGTTTACCAGGCCTCTTAGACCAGGTCAGACTCTCTACTCTTGAGCTTGCAGAGCACCCTTACAGGCCTCACTGAAAGCTAAGATTGGGTGCATGATATGCATAAAAATATGCATAAAAATGTATTTTAAAAACCACAGGACTTCCCAGGTGGTGCAGTGGTAAAGAATCTTCCTGCCAAGCAGGAAACACAGGTTCTATCCCTGGGTCGGGAAGGTCCCCTGGAGAAGGAAATGGCAACCCATTTTAGGATTCTTGCCTGGAAAATCCCCATGGACAGAGGAGCCTGGTGGGCTACAGTCCATGGGGTCACAAAGAGTCAGACGTGACTGACTGACTTGACTTATAATCTTTAAAGTCTTAACCCAATGTTTCTAATGACGTTCGTCACGCGTTCTAGAAAGCAGTACTAACACTTGTGTCTAAACGACTGTTCCCAACTAAAGTTTCTTTTGCATTTTAATGCCTAGGAAGTCAAATTGGATTAAATTCAGATATATTTCATAGTCTTGTCGCACTTTTCCACATCATTTCTTTCATAGGACATTCCTTCATTTTCCCAGTTTCCTGGGCATATAGATTGCTCCTTTCTTCCTGAGTCGTTACTTATCAATGGTTTAGCACAGTAACATGCCTACCAAACCAGTATCAAAAATACAGGAGAGGAGTAAAAGCAAGGGTATAATGTGTGCATTTTATGAAACAGTAATCCCCACCTCATCCACATTCACATTTTAACACAGAATTCTCAAAGTCTGTTAAGATGTTCTCAAATTACACAGTTCTCAAAGTCTTTGGAGGGTTTAAATATTACTTTTTTTATAGACTACAATCATTAAGAGAATATAGCCTACAGAATTTGTCAAAGACCGATTTTCATTTGGCAAGTTCTGGCTGGAGATTTCTAAATTATTTTAAAAAACATGGATCCCATAATATCTTCATTGAAAGAGATAAAGTATCTAAAGTGTAAATGACCTAACATCATATTTCTATTAATATTAAAATACTCAAATCTTACTACAGCAATTGATAAAATATTGAAAAAGAAATAAGGGTGTCAAGAATAACGAATGCAGACAGAGATGGTACATTAAAGCATTGATCGGGAGTATTGCTGTTCTGGGTCTGATATCTATGTTTCCCAAAAATAAGTAAGCAGTTTACACTACAATGGTATAACAAAGCACTTTTCAAATGTGGTTTAAGTATTCAATGTTTCTTTACATTTGAATGTGGAGAAATTTCTGATTTTGTGCAGCTTGATTTACTAGCAAACACTACAGACTCAGCTCCCTGGGATGAGTTCTGAACCTATTAAAACATCACTGGTAACTGTCACCCACACCTGACGGTGAGTGAGCCAGCCGAGTCTGCTCTCCTACTGGAGTCGGAGCAGGAAACAGCGAGCTCTGGTGACTGAAGTCCAAAGAGCAGTATTCCTGCCCTTGCTCAGGCACAGGGCTGTGAACTCACCCTCTTCTCAGATGAACGGACTGTACGGAAGTCAGCCTGCTAAGACTGAGCAGTCCTGAATAACACACGGAAGTGTGCTATATACAAGCCACTGGTACGGAACCAAAATACACGCTCGCCAACAAGCTCCAGCTAGAGGACACACGGTTAGACAAATGTGCACGGACCCTGGTCAGCAGCTTCCAGGGTATGAAACTGAGAAATAGTACAAGGCGGATAGCAAGTCAAGGCGCCAAACTACAGCATTCAGGATGTGGCATTTCCCTTCCGCTAAATGTCTGGATGTGATCTGGGGGCTCAGTGCGTGTGTGAGTAACACTAAGGCAAACACTGAAATAACCATCCTGCCCTAGAAAGTTCCTAAGATATTCTCTTTACCTTTTTCTTTATGCTACACCATGAAGGAATGACAGCACAATTCTGCCAAGACACACTGACTGCTACAGAAAATCCTTGCTGATGCTTCCATTGCTGACGATGTACAACATAAACACAACGAGTATCCAAGAAGCTGACGCGATGTCTACACACAAACACACAGATAGCAGCAGCTGTGTAGGATCTGACAGCTCGCAAAATACAGCGCCGGTTTTTGGAATATATTTTATAGTAACCATTCAGGTCATTAAATGGAAGAGGAGTGCAAGTGGATAGAGACCCTGATTCTCTTCTAGCTAATTATCATCTTATAGGTTCATTCTGATGGCCCAAAGGAGACTTATTTTCAGAAATGTAATTCAAGAGTGTAGGCAGGCTACAGTAGCAGACTTAGGCATTCCAATGGGTTCTATATTATCTTAGATTTTAAAAAGCTAATGAATTTCCAGGATCCTGCTTTTACTTAACACCTATTTCAAAATCCATTTCGCTTCTTTAACTATAAATGAGTTAAGTCTATTACAAAGTGTAGATTCCTTGTAGAAGCCTAGTAATATTTTTGGATAACGGATAACTCAATAACCATTCCTGAAAAGAAGTAACTCCAAAGAGAAAAACTACATTTAACTAACGCAAAAACATATAATATTCCAAAATAGCAGGATTATGCTTTATTGTTGTTAAGCCTCTCTTACTATTCATTTGATTTATTATACAATACTGGTATAATGTTCCATTCCTTACATCCTTTATATCAACCTTTTTGATGTACTTATTTGATGTTATTTAATGTTTGACATATTTAATAATCAATGTACTTATTTTAGCACCAAACATTAAATATTTTAGTACTTGCTTGACAAAATTATTTTCCTCTACAAATTCATATATTTTTTCAAATAAAATGTAAATTTCAACCTGATATCAAGCTCTGATTGGCTGGATTCACCTGTGTCCCAGATTTTGAGGTTGATATAATTTTCCCTGCAACTTCAGTTCTCTGATGGGTCCAAGAAAAGATACTGATTTTCAGTTCATTCAGCCTTTTTCTTCTCTCAAGGACAGGAATGACAAATTCCTAGCACATATGAGCTGAAACCAGAAATCATCCGTATATATATATATATTTTTTGATGACACTTTTTGTTGATTTCTGAAATTTACTTTTATGATCTTAACCACTGCTTAAAATGAGCAAGCATTTTCACTATAGATAAGATGCTTATCCCATTAACTCTACTGTTGAGAAATTGAGGTAGCAATAGATTTAGAAAAACTCAACTTCAGAGCAACCAAAGAGTTCAGACTGAAAGAAACAGAAAACAGAACGGTGGTTCTCAAGGGCTGGAGGGCGGACAGGTCGGGAGACGCTAATGGAATTGCAGGAACCTTTAGTTCTAAGATGAATAAGCCCTAGGAGTGAACGCACATTAGAGAGACCACAGTCCATAACACATACTGCACACATGAATTTTGCTAAGAGAAGAGATTTTAAGCATTCTCACTCCAAAAAAGAAAATTAATGCTAACTACGTGAAAGTGAAAGTTAGTCGTGTCCGACTCTTTGTGACCCCATGGACTATACGGTCGAGGGAATTCTTCAGTCCAGAATATTGGAGTGGGTAGTCTTTCCCTCCTCCAGGGCATCTTCCCAACCCAGTGATCGAACCCAGGTCTCCCGCATTGCAGGCGGATTCTTTTCCAACTGAATCACCAGGGAAGCCCAAGAACACTGGAGTGGGCCGATCCCTTCTCCAGGGGATCTTCCCAACTCAGGAATTGAACTGGGGTCCCCTGCATTGCAGGTGGATTCTTTACCAGCGGAGCTACCAGGAAAGATCATGTGAGAGGATGGATATGTTCATTTACTTGATTGTTCTAATCATTGTACAAAACGGCCTTAAGTCATCATGGTGTAAAATACAAACAGGCTTACTTGTCAATTACCCCACCATAAAACCGAAAAAAGAAAAAATATATTATTAATCAATAGTCACTAACAGGGCTTATACCCAGAGTAGCTGTCTTCGAATTTGTACTCTGATTAGTGCAAAGAACACAAACTTGAGTAAAAAATATTGAATATTTGCCCCATTTCCTTCCTTGACAAATTTGCTTTTAAACCTAGTGAAATATACATTAAGTTGGATAAACCATGAAATTTGTCCACTGACCCCATCACAGAGATGTCAAAGCATTCTTATCAAAAGGCCATGTGAGGGGCTTGAGTGGAGAGAAATCACGTCACCTAGATGGGGTGATGGGGGCCATAAATTAGGGTCAGCAAAAGTACACTGTCCTTCAGAGAAGTTTGACTATGAACATGAGAAGGATAACAGAGTGACCATCCAAGGAAAGAAGTTTGATCAATTTTGTATTCTTTTTTCTGATTTGTTTTTTAAACTAATGGAAAGTACTGGAACATCAGTCAGTCAGTTCAGCCACTCAGTCATATCTGACACTTTGTGACCCCATGGACTGCAGCACTCCAGGCCTCCCTGTCCATCACCAACTCCCAGAGCTTACTCAAACTCATTTTCCTTGAGTCAGTGACACCATCCAACCATCTCATCCTCTGTCATCCCCTTCTTCTCCCACCTTCAATCATTCCCAGCATCAGGGTCTTTTCCAGCGAGTCAATTCTTCACATCAGGTGGCCAAAATATTGGAGTTTCAGCTTTAGCATCAGTCATTCCAATCAATATTCAGGACTGATTTTCTTTAGGATGCACTGGTTGGATCTCCTTGCAGTCCAAGGGACCCTCAAGAATCTTCTCCAATACCACAGTTCAAAAGCATCAATTCTTTGGTGCTCAGCTTTCTTTATAGTCCAACTCTCAAATCCATACATGACCACTGGAAAAACCATAGCTTTGACTAGACAGACCTTTGCTGGTAAAGTAATGTCTCTGATTTTTAATATGCTGTGTAGGTTGGTCACAGCTCTTCTTCCAAAAAGCAAGTGTCTTTTAATTTCATGGCTGCAGTCACCATCTGCAGTGATTTTGGAGCCCCCCAAAATAAAGTCTCTCACTATTTCCATTGTTTCTAAATCTATTTGCCATGAAATGATGGGAATGGATGCTATGATCTTACTTTCCTGAATGTTGAGTTTTATTTATTTATTTTTTATTTTTCAAAAACAATTTTAGGAATCTTTACTTAAAAACAACCTTATCTTAAAATGGAGTAACTTTGGTTTTACGAGCAGCAAGCAAAGTACAGAAGCAAAAATGCATTACAGGAGCATTAAGTTCTACATTAGGTCACAGCATCTAATCTGAAATCACACCCATAATATCATTTTTCAGGATATCTGGGAAATAGTTATTTCCCAGGATGTCTGAACCATAGCTACTCTATGTTGACTTTTAATTGTAAAAAAAAAAAAATTTTTTTTTTAACAGCCAAAGCAGATTTCACCATTAATGACGTCAGTGTTTTTCTAGGTATGAGAAGATGCAAGAATTGGAACTCATAAAACCTTTTTCTGAAAAGATCTAACTATCTGAAGGCCTGTTCTGCCAGTTTATTTTTTTTTTTCTCAGAGCACAGAGTGCCTCATTCCTGATTTTCACCCTGAACTTCTTTCAGGGGGTGTTGAGGGTCAGCAGCTTGCAATGGTCATGATGTAATCTTTGTAGAGGCAGCTGGCAAGTACCAACTTCTCTCTCCTCTTTCACTTTCATCAAGACGCAGTTTAGTTCTTCATTTTCTGCCATAAGGGTGGTGTCATCTTCATATCTGAGGTTAATGATATTTCTCCCAGCAATCTTGATTCCAGCTTGTGCTTCATCCAGCCCAGCATTTCAAATGATGCACTCTGCATATAAGTTAAATAAGCAAGGTGACAATATATAGCCTTGACATACTCCTTTCATGATTTAGAACGAGTCTATTGTTCAATGTCCAGTTCTAACTGTTGCTTCCTGACTTGCATTCAGATTTCTAAGGAGGCAATCAGGTGGTTTGGTATTCCCATCTCTTTAAGAATTTTACACAGTTTGTTGTGATCCACACAGTGAAAAGCTTTGGCATAGTCAATAAGGCAGAAGTAGATGTTTTTCTGTAATTCTCTTGCATTTGCAATGATCAAACAGATGTTGGCAATTTGATCTCTGGTTCCTCTGCCTTTTCTAAAACCAGCTTAGACATCTAGAAGTTCACGGTTCATGTACTATTGAAGAATTCTCTGGCTTGGAGAATTTTGAGCATTATTTTGCTAGTGTGTGAGATAAATGCAATTGTGTGATAGTTTGAGCATTCTTTGGCATTGCCTTTTTCTGGGATTGGAATGAAATCAGACATTTCCCAGTTCTGTGGCTTCTGCTGAGTTTTCCAAATTTGCTGCCATATTGAGTGCAGCACTTTCACAGCATCATCTTTTAGGCTTTGAAATAGCTCAACTGGAATTCCATCACCTCCACTAGCTTTGTTTGTAGTGATGCTTCCTAAGGCCCATTTGACTTCACATTCCTGGATGTCTGGCTCTAGGTGAGTGATCACACCATCGTGATTATCTGGGTCATGAAGATCTTTTTTGTATAGTTCTGTGTATTCTTGCCACCTCTTCTTAATATCTTCTGCTTCTGCTAGGTCCATACCATATCTGTACTTTATTGTGCCCATCTTTGCATGAAATATTCCCATGGTGGAGAGTTCTGACAAAACGTGGTCCACTGGAGAAGGGAATGCAAACCACTTCAGTATTCTTGCCTTGAGAACCCCATGAACAGTATGAAAAAGCAAAAAGATAGGACACTGAAAGATGAACACCCCAGGTCGGTAGGTGCCCAATATGCTACTGGAGATCAGTGGAGAAATAACTCCAGAAAGAATGAAGAGATGGAGCCAAAGCAAAAGCAACACCCAGCTGTGGATGTGACTGGTGATGGAAGTAAAGTCCAATGCTGTAAAGAGCAATATTGCATAGGAACCTAAATGTTAGGTCCATGAAGCAAGGTAAAGTGGAAGTGGTCAAACAGGAGATGGCAAGAGTGAACATAGACATTCTAGTAATCAGTGAACTAAAATGGACTGGAATGGGTGAATTTAACTCGGATGACCATTATATCTACTACTGTGGGCAAGAATCCCTTAGAAGAAATGGAGTAGCCATCATAGTCAACAAAAGAGTCCGAAATGCAGTACTTGGATGCAATCTTAAAAATGACAGAATGATCTCTGTTCATTTCCAAGGCTGCTGCTGCTGCTGCTAAGTCACTTCAGTCGTGTCCGACTCTGTGTGACCCCACAGACGGAAGCCCACCAGGCTCCCCCATCCCTGGGATTCTCCAGGCAAGAACACTGACCATTCAATATTACAGTAATCCAAGTCTATGTCCTGATCAGTAACGCTGTGAAGTTGAATGGTTCTATGAAGACCTACAAGACCTTCTACTACTAACACCCAAAAAAGATGTCCTGTTCATTATAGGTGACTGAAATGCAAAAGTAGGAAGTCGAGAGATACCTGGAGTAACAGGCAAATTTGGCCCTGGAGTACAAAACAAACCAGGGCAAAGCTTAATAGAGCTTTGCTAAGAGAACGCACTGGTCATAGCAAACACCCTCTTCCAACAACGCAAGAGAAGACTCTACACATGGACATCACCAGATGGTCAACACCGAAATCAGATTGATTATATTCTTTGCAGCCAAAGATGGAGAAGCTCTATACAGTCAGCAAAAAGAAGACCAGGAGCTGACTGGGGCTCAGATCATGAACTCCTTATTGCCAAATTCAGACTTAAATTGAAGAAAGTGGGGAAAACCACTAGACCGTTCAAGTATGACCTAAATCAAATCCCTTACGATTATACAGTGGAAGTGACAAATAGATTCAAGGGACTAGATCTGACAGACAGAGTGCCTGAAGATCTATGGACAGAGGTGACATTGTACAGGAGGCAGTGATCAAGACCATCCCCAAGAAAAAGAAATGCAAAAAGGCAAAATGGTTGTCTGAGGAGGACTTACAAATATCTGAGAAAAGAGGAGAAGCTAAAGGCAAAAGAGAAAAGGAAAGATATACCCATTTGAATGCAGAGTTCCAAAGAATAGCAAGGAGAGGTAAGAAAGCCTTCCTCAGCTATCAATGCAAAGAAATATAAGAAAACAATAGAATGGGAAAGACTGGAGATCTCTTCAAGAAAATTAGAGATACCAAGGGAACTTTTCATGCAAAGATGGGCTCGAAAAAGGATAGAAATGGTGTGGACCGGAACGTAACCATGAATTAAGTTAAAGGAAAAGGACACAAGGATGACGATGGGGATGAAAGCTCCATAAATGATGATGGCGAAATCTTTGGAGAAGGAGCAACTCATAGAGTCTGAAGAGGATGTGGAAGGAATTAGCTTATAAAGGAGAACAAACACCTCTCTAAGGGTGGAAGAAAGCTGGAGAATACTTAGGAAAAAATCAACACAGTTTTTAGTAGGAAGTTGAAGGTACTGAAGCCTGAAAACTTCAATTTTCTCAGTAAAGCTGAAGGCAAGACCAAACTCTGAAAAAAAAATATTAACTCTGGCGTGTGTGTCATTATTTACATAAAGAGTTGCGTGATACCCATACGTTCTGCCCAGTTCCTACTGGAAAACAAGGCGTATCTTGAACTGTTGGGCTTTTGCTCATTTTCTAGGGAAAAATAAAATGTCATGAAATGGCAGGGTACCCTGTGTTCTAATATTTAGCAGGTCAAAGTGACGGGAAGGATAATTTATAATTAAACAAATATAGAAAACTGTGTACTAGGATTTAACCTGGAAATAGTCTAAGTAATGAATGAGTGAAGTCTTGGAATGATTTAATTTTGGTCTATCAACTTGGCCAGGCTACCCCGGCAGTGCACTGGCAAAGAATCCTCCTATCAGTGCAGGAGACACAAGAGACAGAGGTTTAATCCCTGGGACTGGAAGATCTCTGGAGGAAAAAAGGGCAATCCACTCTAGTATTCTTGCCTGGAAAATTCCATGGACAGAGGAGCCTGGCAGGCTACAGTCCACGGGGCAGCAAAGAGTTGGACACGACTGAGTACAGCTGCACACAGGCTTTGACCACCTAACAGGGAGCAAGCAGTATGTGTTTTGAAACATCATTTGCTATTTCAGTGACAGCAGAACTGCTAGGTTCCAGCAGTTGCCTGTAGCATCCACTAAAATGATCTAGTCCCACTTTGCCCATTGAACACAGTGTGTGACACACTACATCCAACAGGCAGAGACATTACTCACATGAGATATTCAAACAGCAAAGGCCAAAGATGGAGAAAACATACAGGGCAATTTCAGCAAACCATTCCTCTGTTATTGGAGTGACACAACGATAGTACACCCGTACTGAAACACTACTGTTTCATTATGACTGAAATGAGTACAGTGTTGGTCTCACTCACTAAATGACTATCCATGTGCTAGCATCTCCCTCACTTCAGGATTTCAGGGAGTGAAAATATATTGCAAGATATCCTGGGCAAATTTAACAGTAAGGATTCAGCAATTCACCATTCCCCGTCATCCCTTGAAAAATAAAACTATTAAATAACACTTTATCCTTCAGTTATCTATTAGTCATTTCTTGACATTATGTACAATAGACACCCTTTAGAGTAAGGTTTATTAAACAGATCCAAGACAAGTGAAGAATCAAAGCTTTTCCTCCCCAAGATAAAAAAATTTGAGATGATTATTCAGGAGCATAGGTAATCATTTTCCCCGAATAGAAGCATCTTATAGTGCTTAACTCAAATTATTTTCCATTTAAAATGATTAACACTGTTATAAAAAATAATTTGTTTCTTATGGTTCAAAATGCAATGGGCTGCTAAAATGGACAGACTTGGTCACAGTTTTAGGATTGCTAATAGGACAGAGCAGCTTAGCAACTGTGGCCACAACAAAAAATTAAATGTGAAAATTCAGATCTAGCATGCCTCAGATAAATGCAACCCTATAATCCAAAGTCATATCAGCAAAGAATTGAACACTCAGCAATGCTATTAAGATACCATGGTAAGAAATAGCACAGAAAAGTCTACTGTTCCTCCCTCCACATGCAAGAGACAGCAGATTTTGATGCTTACAAGTATACATTCAAGGCATAGATGCACTAATAAAACATGCCATAAATCAGATATGTATGCAATATAAACATATATATATATATATATATGATCAGGTTGAAATAAATATGAAGTCAAGATTTTCAAGAGATAGTTTGGGTTAACCACTTTTCAGCCTTTACAATTTACTCTTGGCTAACAGAGAAGTTTCTTAAAGTCTGGGAAACAGAAAATCACTATGAAATTATTTTAAAAGAAGTCATTTAATGTGCTGATGATTGTAGCAGCAAGTGGGAGAAAATGCCAAAGAACAGGGGAATACAATAAAAGTGCCCCAAAAAGAGTGTCAAGAAATCCTTCTCATCAAAATGGAGCTATCACTGAGTCCGACAATGACATGAAGGGGGTGTCCCCAGTAAAGGCAACAATTTAGTACTTCTGAAGATTGTCATTCCTTTTCTGAACAAGAATTTGGGAAATGGCATTGGCGCCAGAGTGTCTTGATTTTCCTTGGAAGATACTGTTTAACCTCAACAGGAACAAGGCTCATATATATTTCATCAGATATGCAAAAAGTGACATGGAAGACCTAACTAATCTGCCACTACAAGTATAGTGTATCTAACTTATTTCTGTCATTATTGTGTACCCTGTCTATTGACACCAAAGGTACCAGTTCTTGCTCCGTTATAATCGTGCCTCATCCCTGCCCTCAGGGTGGTCGGGGTGATTTTCTACTTCTGGTGCATCAGTGATATTTCTGACAGCCATGCTGCTTGAGACCACAGTCTCCATATGCTGAAGGGGAATCTTCTGCATATGGTTACAGCTGCTGCGCCTTCAAATCACAACCCTGCCACTATCGAGCCCTTCTCCTGCTGACCCTAAAATTTTAAACTGTAAGCATCATATGGGATGCCGAGACCAGGACTACGTGCAGACTCTATAGAGACGTCAGATCCTCTTACCCTTTTCCATCAGAAGTCAGAAATAGATATTCCAGAATGAAGGCAGGAAGGAACTCCTGGCAGGCAGTGAAATAAGGGCTGACAAGCTCTCCGAACTCAAGAAAGTCTTCACCCAGAAGTATACATTGGGGAAATGAGAGGAGGATTTTAAGAATTCAAGCACATTCACATGAATATTGGGTTCTCAGAATAACCACAGGCATTTTGCATGAATGAAACAGAAATAGAAAGCCTATTCTGGCAAACGTTTGGTGCAACTAATCACAATCAGAGAAAATAAATGGAGACAGGGCTTGAAAAAGTGACTGAATCTCTCAACTAATATTCAGAAAAAAAAATAAACTGAAACATATGAAAACCACAAAAGCTATGAATCTAACTTTCTATCTTATTCTTATAAAAGTTCAACACCATTCAAATCATCCAGTGGTTGAACTTCCCAAAAAAAAAAAATATATATATATAAGAATGTTCCTGGCAGTCTAGTGGGACTGCCACTGGGACGCCATGCTTCCAGAGCAGACGGCGTGAGTTTGATCCTTGATTTGGAAAGCAAGATGCCACATGCCTCGCATCCAAAACAAACAAATAAGCATGGGAAAGTGAGCAATAAATGATTTCTGAAAAGTTAGCCTGCTCTTCTATGAGTTCAGAGAATTCTAAACAATTCACAGTTGAAAGGTCATGTAGTTCTCTTCTGAGATGAGTTTTAAATTTTCCTATAATAATAAGCAACTAAGCAAACCTGGACCAAGACCATCCCCATGGAAAAGAAATGCAAAATAGGAAAATGGCTGTCTGAGGAGGCCTTACAAATAGCTGTGAAAAGAAGAGAAGCAAAAAGCAAAGGAGAAAAGGAAAGATATAAGCATCTGAATGCAGAGTTCCAAAGAATAGCAAGGAGAGATAAGAAAGCCTTCCTCAGAGATCAATGCAAAGAAATAGAGGAAAACAACAGAATAGGAAAAACAAGAGATCTCTTCAAGAAAATTAGAGATTCCAAGGGAACATTTCATGCAAAGATGGGCTCGATAAAGGACAGAAATGGTATGGACCTAACAGAAGCAGAAGATATTAAGAAGAGGTGGCAAGAATACACAGAAGAACTGTACAAAAAAGATCTTCACGATGAAGATAATCACGATGGTGTGATCACTCACCTGGAGCCAGACATCTTGGAATGTGAAGTCAAGTGGGCCTTAGAAAGCATCACTACGAACAAAGCTAGTGGAGGTGATGGAATTCCAGTTGAGCTATTTCAAATACTGAAAGATGATGCCGTGAAAGTGCTGCACTCAATATACCAGCAAATTTGGAAAACTCAGCAGTGGCCACAGGACTGGAAGAGGTCAGTCTTCATTCCAATCCCAAAGAAAGGCAATGCCAAAGAATGCTCAAACTACCGCACAATTGCACTCATCTCACATGCTAGTAAAGTCATGCTCAAAATTCTCCAAGCCAGGCTTCAGCAATATGTGAACCGTGAACTCCCAGATGTGCAAGCAGGTTTTAGAAAATGCGGAGGAACCAGAGATCAAATTGCCAACATCTGCTGGATCATTCCCAGGGACGGGGGAGCCTGGTGGGCTGCCATCTATGGGGTCACATAGATTCGGACACGACTGAAGTGACTTAGCAAGAGCAGCTGGATCATGGAGAAAGCAAGAGAGTTCCAGAAAAACATCTATTTCTGCTTCAGAGACTATGCCAAAGCCTTTGACTGTATGGATCACAATAAACTGTGGAACATTCTGAAAGAGATGGGAATACCAAACCACCTGACCAGCCTCTTGAGAAACCTGTATGCAGGTCAGGAAGCAACAGAACTGGACATGGAACAACATACTGGTTCCAAAAAGGAAAAGGAGTAGGTCAAGGTTGTATCTTGTCAACCTGCTTATTTAACTTCTATACAGAGTACATCATGAGGAACGCTGGGCTGGAAGAAGCATAGGCTGGAATCAAGATTGCCGGGAGAAATATCAATAACCTCAGATATGCAGATGACACCACCCTTATGGCAGAAAGTGAAGAGGAACTCAAAAGCCTCTTGATGAAAGTGAAAGAGGAGAGTGAAAAGGTTGGCTTGAAGTGCAACATTCAGAAAACAAAGATCATGGAATCTGGTCCCATCACTTCATGGGAAATAGATGGGGAAACAGTGGAAACAGTGTCAGACTTTATTTTCTGGGGCTCCAAAATCACTGCAGATGCTTACTGCAGCCAGGAAATTAAAAGATGCTTACTCCTTGGAAGGAAAGTTATGACCAACCTAGATAGCATATTAAAAAGCAGAGACATTACTTTGCCAACAAAGGTCCATCTAGTCAAGGCTATGGTTTTTCCAGTGGTCATGTATGGATGTGAGAGTTGGACTGTGAAGAAAGCTGATTGCTGAAGAATTGATGCTTTTGAACTGTGGTGTTGGAGAAGACTCTTGAGAGTCCCTTGGACTGAAAGGAGATCCAACCAGTCCATTCTAAAGGAGATCAATGCTGGGTGTTCATTGGAAGGACTGATGCTAAAGCTGAAACTCCAATACTTTGGCCACCTCATGCAATGAGTTGAATCACTGGAAAAGACTCTGATGCTGGGAGGGATTGGGGGTGGGAGGAGACGGGGACGACAGAGAATGAGATGGCTGGATGGCATCACCGACTCAATGGACATGAGTTTGAGTGAACTCTGGGAGTTGGTGATGGACAGGGAGGCCTGGCGTGCTGTGATTCATGGGGTCGCAAAGAGTTGAACACGACTGAGCGACTGAACTGAACTGAACTGAAGCAAACCTCACAGTCTTTATACTGACTTGCTAGTGCAGTTCCTTTTAGGCCAAGTTTCTGCAAAATGAAGACTTGTTCTTATCAATGAGCTCAGTGCCTTACTGTGTGTTTTCCTGTAGACTCCTAGCCCTCCAAATGATTCTGTTTCAAGCTAAACAATCTTTATTTCCTTTATCTATTTTTATTCATTTATTATAGCCGCCACATTCCAGGATTTGAAAGGAACACATTTCCAGTGACATACACTTTACTATAAAAACAAATATATATATATATACATATATATATATATGAAGTCTTGAGGGACAAATTAGACAAAACTAGGCCAAATTAAACCTCTTACAAGATTAAGGATGTCTCCATTCATAGTCTTCATCCTAAAATGCTTCTGCTTATGATCTTAAAATGGGAGAAGAAAACAGTGTGGCAGGATTGAGTTTTCGAAAAGGATGTGTTCAAGTCCTAACTCTAAAATCTGTGACAGATCTTATATGGAAATAAGGTCTTTGCAGATCAAGGTGAGATGAAGCAGTATCGTGTTAAGGTAGACACTAAATCCTATGATTGGTGTCTTTAGAAAGGGGTATTTGGATTCAGACACATAGGAACGAAGGTCCTGTGATAATGGAGCCAGAGATTTGAGTGGGGCATCTATAAACGAGGAAAACCAAGAACTGCAAGGGGTCCCTAGAAGCCAGGGGAACCCACAGAAGAATTCTTTCCTAGGGCTCACAGAGGCAATGCTTAAAGCATTGCCAACATCTTGATGTTAGACTTCTGGCCTCCAAAGTGCAGGACAATATGGTTCTTTTGTATTTAGCCATCAAGTGTGCGGCAGTTGGTTAAGGCAGGCACCAAGACCCACGGGAAAAAGGATCAACTTTGGACAACGATCTTGGGTTCAAATCTATACCGTGTTTTCTGGACTATGGCAACCTGCCTAATGTCTTTGAGTAATAATTTGCTTGCATGTGAAATCTTGAGGACTTCTGTGAAAAGCCAGGTACATAATAGAAAATCACTAAGGAATTATATGATTTTTATCAATAAAGCGAAAAAGCAAAATCACTCATTCTTACTCTTATATTCTAGTATGCATTCTAACAATCCTGCGTGATTTCTTAAAATCTTTGTTAGAGATAAACCAATCAGAAAGGATTCCAATTCTAAAATAATTTCTATGTCTGAGCTATAACTGAAAACAATGACAGAAAAATAATTCCAGTGATTTTATACTTAAAGTTTTCACTTTCCTGTAAACACATGTTGTAGAAACCTTTTTGCTAGATTTTAAGAAGACAAGAAGATTCTATATGAGCCATATATCCTTACTATCATATGCCCAGTTTGGCTGAATATTAGGAACATTAATTGAAAGAGAAGACAATAATCATCAAACTATTTTAGTTCACTCTGATTTGCAAGGTATCAAGGCATACAATTTCCAATAAAAAGACAAGAGGAGTTCAGTTTGGTATGCTGTCTACACAAACTGTTTTACTAACTATACAGTGACCCGCAACCTCAGTCTCCTATATTGTAATTCCAGGCAAATAAGTGCTGACATAAACACACATATTTTTTCTTAACTGAAGTATCACATACTATGAAAGAGTATTAAGTATGTAGACTTTTCTATGTCTGGATACTTAGTTAGGCATCTAGACTTTTCTGTGCCATCAAATCTCTTCAAATGGTAATAAATGAATCGCTTTACTTACTAATATAAGCAGCAGGACAACATCAGGGCTGTCACACGCACAGGCAATGTGCATCGGTGTCCAAAAGTCTTCATCCTGGTGGTTGACATTGGCCCCTCTGTCAATCAGGATCTCTGCGATGAAGACATTATCATACCGAGCACACTAAAAAAAAATGGGGAAAAAAAAGAAAAGAAAATGTACTATTGCAATAAACCATGATAGGCTTATTCCTATTCCAAATTCTTCTCTACATACAGAAAACTTTAGTGCCAGTTATGGAAGTTGGGAGGTGGAACTCAACTGGTGAGGAATTTGGTCCCCCTTCTTCACTAACCTACAAGGAAAGAAACTTATGTAAGAAAGGAAAACTGAATCCATGGACAATAGAAAGAAAAAACAGACTAGATATTACAGAAGACAAGATCACTGACTTAAAGGCAGTAAAAACTGTATGATACAAAACAGAGAGAAAAATGACTAAATGAACGGAGTATCAGTGAGCTGTAGGAAAACTTCAAACTGACTGACTGATAACCCATTAGATTGATAACATTGGAAACGGGGACTACAGGATAAATTTCTGGTTTTCCCATTATTTAATTACCTTTAAAATTAGCAATGAGAAGACAGCCTAATTTTTAAGCTTCCCTGGTGGCTCAGCGGTAAAGAATTCACCTGCCAATGCAGGAGACAGAGGTTCAATCCCTGGGTTAGGAAGATCCCCTGGAGAAAGAAATGGCAACCCACTCCAGTATTCTTGCTTGGGAAATCCCATGAACCAGAGGAGCCTGATGGGGGGATTGCAAACAGTTGGACAAGATTAAGTGACTGAGCAGAGCAGGAAAGTGATTAAAACATTTGGAATTTAAGCTTCTAATAAAAACACAGTTCACAGTATTTTTGGGTTAATTTCTTTTACGGTATGAAACATACATGCTTTAATGTTCAAGCAATATGTAAACAGAAAGAGTTAAAAAGAAAAAAGAGATTCTGCCTCCTCTCCCATTTGGGTCACTGATAAAAATTCCTTATCTAGTCTTCAAGATTTTCTCTGCTGTTGAAAAAGATTCTCCCCTTCCCCCATCTATCTGTCTCGGGTCTAGAAAATGTACTATTCTCTAACCTGTTTTTGACATTTACCAATATGTCTCGAGCATATTTGCAAATCTGTTGCAGCTTGTTTTCATTATGCTCATGTGTGAGCTCAGTCACTCAGTCGTGTCTGACTCTGCAATTCCATGGACTGTAGCCCACCAGGCTCCTCTGTCCGTGGGATTTCCCAGGCAAGAATACTGAAGTGGGTTGCCATGTCCTTCTCCAGGGGATCTTCCCAACCCAGGGACTGAACCCAAATTTCTTGTGTCTCCTGCATCATCAGGCAGATTCTTTACCACTGAGCCACTTGGAACTCAACTGCTATGAACTTCTGCTGTCATAGCACGGAATCAAAAGAATTCACATTTCATACTCCAGTCAAGAGTGTTTCCTTAGAACCAAGAGCTCCTTCTCAACAGTTTATACATTAAAGGTCTTAACTTATTAATAAAATTCCAGACAGAATTTCAGCAAAGCCCTTTGTGACTCTGTTTTTAACTCCATACATAGCACCTTTCCTTCCAAAGAGTTAAGTCTGAGTTTTTTCTATACTGCCCTCAAGAGACTAAATCCCTGGGGTGCAAAAAATTGTTACTTGTTTTCATTATTTTCCCTCTGATAGTAGCTGACACCTGCCAGAGATTTGATTCATGAATTGTTGAATATAAATAGGCAAATTCAGACTTACTGAAAGCTTATTAAAACATGATAAAACTAAAGACTGCATATGATGAAAAATATTAAAATCTGTGTATCAATTATCCAGGTCTTCCCCCTTGACTCAGCGGTAAAGAATCTGTCTGAAATGCAGGAGTCCCAGGAGATAGATGTGTGTACTATTCTCACCTGGAGGAGGACATGTCAGCTCACTCCAGTATTCTCGCCTGGAGAATGCCGTGGACAGAGGAGCCTGGCGGGCTACAGTCTACAGTGTTGCAGAGAGTCCGACACGACAGATGCAACTAAGCCCTCAACATGCATCAATTATCCACCTTTAACACATATGAAATTATTCTTCTCCAACTTCACAGTTACTGGGCGTTTCTAACAGAGGTCTTCCAGAAATCTCACTTAGACTCAGATACTCAGTGAATAAATGGAGTTAAATAAATGAAACTGGAAAAGCTTAGCAACTTCCACAGCTTTTTCCTGATGCCCTGCACAAGCATGAGATGTCTTTTTTTTCAAAGATGTTGGTCTAAGAATACATAATTAGCGTGTTGATGCTGATAAAGCATCAGGACTCAATGCAGGACACCCAAGAGGTGGGGCAAACACGGAGCTGCTCACGCTTGACATTTCAAGGGCGAAATTGCCTTTTTCGGTCCCTAAAGCATTTTGAAACCCTGTAATTTCGTCTCTCTGGCAACCTGCAATTTTTCATTTGTTTTTATTTACTCAGTAACCCCAGGAAAAGGAGGTTCAGTGCTGAGCCCACGTTCCTGCAGCCGTCAGGAGGTTTTCTTACATGTATTCCAGCTTCAAAGCCTCTTCATCTTAGCCTGACAACCAAAGGCTAACAGCAGAAAGATGCAGAGCATCTGCACTGGATTCAGAGCTAATTGAGCACCTCCTGTTCACCTCATCACCTCATCTTCTCATTTCTTCTTTCTTCTGACTCTTTCCCCGGGCCGTCTCATTAGGCAAAGATCCCTATTTTCTTACAGTTCATCCATCCATCCATCCATCCCTTCATCCACCCATTTATCCTTTCAGGATGTACTGAGCACCTGGTATGCATCACAGGCTAAGGATACAAACGTATCTAAGTCGTCACAGTTTTTGAAAATTCACTCTAGCAGAGAGAAACGGCACGATCTCCATTAATTACAATCCGTTATGACAAGATTTACAGCAGAAGCAAGGGCCGTGTGTGATAAGACCCGGGATAAAAGAGTGACTCAGTCTGACCAGGAGGGCAGAGAAGGCTTCAGAACCGCCCTCTGAAGGTGGCCAAGTGAGTCATCGTTTTCCTCTTTCTTATCCCTCATGCAGGTCTGCTGTGATCAGTTTGTTTTTCTCTTTCTGAAAATTCCACTCTAAATAAGACTGCTTGCACCTTAACTCGCAATGTCTATCACAGCATCACATCAATTAATTAAGCAATTAAGGGGTTAATGTGGCTCCCCAACAAATCTACTGAGCACCTCCTGGGCGCCAGGCCTCCGGTAAATGCTACAGATGTGATGGAGCTGGCCAAGTCCGAGCCGACAGTCTGGTAAACAGAACGTAATCACCCTGAGCCTGTAATCTGTTTGGTGGCAACTGTGTGATAAGAAAGGAGACAAACAACCGACTGTGGGCTGGTGGGGGTGGGCTCCTACATCCTTGGGGACAAGCCCTGGGAGAGCGTTTCGGCAGGCGATTTCTGAGCAGAGACGAGGAGCAAGCAGAGGAGGGAGCCGCGTGGAATTCGCCGGAAAGCGGAAGCAGCGGGGAGCACGGGGCCCTGGGGCCGGCGGGCCCTCAAAGGATCAGCCGGGGCAGGAGAGGCCCCGGGAGGCGTGGGCGCGGGGTGCCAGCTCATCCCGGTGGCGGTAGGCAGGGCTCAGGGTTTTCCCTGAGTGGGAAGGGAAGTCGCCGGGACATTTCGAGGGAGGAGTGACCCAGCCTGGTTGCGGGGGGGGACACAGAATGAAAGCTGGACATGGAGGGGCCAGGGAAGTGGTGAGGAAGCTGCAGACCCAGGGCAGAGAGGGCGGTTCAGGGGAAGATGGTCTTCCCAGGTGAGGAGAGACGGCAGCGTTCTGGCTGGGTTTCAAAGGTCAGGAGAGCAACCGCTGCTTTGCTGATGGACAGGACGGAGTTCTGTGTGCTCAGTAAAGTCGGACACAGTACGTGTATATGAAGGAGTGCTCGTCCTCCTCTGCTTCTTTCGCTCCGTCTGTCAAACACACACACATACACACACGCACAGAGAGTAAAAATACATTACATTCTTATCTCCTGCACTACTATCGGGAATGCAAATTGATACAGCCACAATGGAGAAATGGAGGTCCCTTAAAAAGCTACAAATAGAACTACCATGTGATCCAGCGATCTCATTCTTGGATATTTACACAGAGAAAGCCATAATTCAAAAAGACATATGCATCCCAATGTTCATGGCAGCACTATTTACAATAGCCAGGACATGGAAACAAACTAAATGTCCAGAAACAGAGATGGATAAGAAGACGTGGTCCATAAACACAGTGGAATACTGCTTAGCCATGAAAAGGAACAAAATTGGGTCATTTGTAGACATGGATGGACCTAGAGACTGTCAACAATGAATTGACATGATTTTTCTCAAAGAAAAGGTCTGTCTTCCACTAGTCCAAGTGGAATAATGTAGTCTCTGAAAACTTAATCCAGGTATCACTAGGGAACTTACTGTGGAAAGACTACAGTTTTTATAGACAGAAGGTCAGCGTTTAAGCTCTGATACTATCTACCGCCATGCGAGTTTAACTCTATCCCTCAGCTGCTTACCTACTAAAGTACATAAGCCTAGGCCCACCCCCACAGATCTACTATGAATATCAAAAAAGTCAAATGAGATGAAACTACATCATAAATACTACAATGCAGGGCATGTATTGATTAATATCTAACATATCAAAATCGCTTTATGGTTTGAAAGTCATTTGATCAACACAATTCATACTTGGATGTCCTGTTCATCATAGTAAATACTTTGAAAGTATCAGCTTGTATAACAGCCCCAGCTCACAGATGGGAAAAAAACGAGGCTCTCTGAGCTTAGAAGTCTCCTGAAGCTTAATGGAAAGGGCACACGGACCCCATGCGATCACACAGAAGGGGAAAAAGACGGAATGCAGCTGGCACGTGACTCACTTCCCTCCTGCTCACCTTCTGAAGGGGGACACAGAGGGACGGGTCAGTGCCCCCAAGAAAAGAAGGCAGGGCCAGGGTGGTCTCCTCGAGAACACGCAGACCGCTGGACCTCTTGGTAAGGATGCCAGTGATACTGACCAAGACTAGAACCTTATCTCCAGGAAGCGGCGCGCAGCATGTCCTTAGTCTAAGACTGCCTGTTACAGCCAAACCTGGGACCCAGAACTAACGGGCCACGTGGCTCCCCGGAGATGTCGCGTAAGCCAGGTAATGATGTGAGGATAAAACAGAGAGGCTTCACAGCCGAAACGCTCTAGAAATCTCTCTTTCCATCTCAACCCGTGCTGTAGAGAAATGGCTTATGTTCTTCAGCTGTGTTCCCCATCTAGATTCTGAGTTACCGTTCTACTCTGCTGTGTGTGTAGTATGAGTGCCTACACCCCGGCTGCCCCCCAGGCTTTGGCACACACAAGTTTCCCTTGCTGGCAGTGGTTCTCAACCTTGCCCATAAATTAGAATCACTGGCGGAGCTCTGCACCACCCCAAAGTTCAGTCGACACCCCAGAAAAGTTAAGTCAGAATCTCCAGGCTGGGCTGTCACCAGAAGCTAGATGTTGGCATGTTATAGCTGCCAGGTGACTCTAGGAGGCAACCAGGCTCAGATCCAGCCCCAGGTTAGAGAGCTTCCATCTGATCGATGCGTGACCTCCCTTAACATGGTTTGTGCTAAGTGAAGAAACACAGCATTTTAAAAATATTGGTGCACAATTATAAATTAGGCTTTTATATTAATCTGAGCATTTTTTTCAAAATCATGTCTTACGCTTAAAATTAGTCCTAAAGACCACTAAACTGAATAATTATGGACATCTCCCTTTACTTAAGTTTTGCCCTTCACTGAACCAGCAAAAATCTCTTGCATGTGAAACGCCTGTATTTATCTGTTTATGTGGTTATTTACTTGTTTATTCACTTAATCGTTTCCTGCTTGTTTCCAAAAGAATGTAGGAAAGTTTTATTCACATTTATATTATCCGGGCCATGAGCAGAGAATTGTAAAAGCTCAATGGGACAAGAAAGTAAATAAAAGAAAGGACGGCTGCCTAATCCTCTATAATTGCTGCAATATTATTCTGCTCATTTGTTGAATACGATTCATGTTCAAAAGGATCTTCTTTAATGCAGACACGCAAACTCCATTCACTAAAGATTAGCTGGCTCAACGGTAAAGAAGCTGTGTCTCCCTATTTCTGACCAACAATACGGTTCTCTAGGCCATATATTTTATCATTTAAAACCGTTCAATTTAGCCTTGTACTATATATATATTTCACCCTGGGTTGGGAAGATCCCTGGAGAAGGGAAAGGCTACCCACTCCGGTATTTTGGCCTGGAGAAGTCCGTGGACTGTATAGTCAGTGGGGTTGCAAAGAGTCGGACACAACTGAGCGACTTTCACTAAGCCACTGTTGAAAGAGAGGCAGGGAGAGATAAAGAGACGAGCTTCCTCGGTGGTTCAGTGGTGAAGACTCCTCCTGCCAATGCAGCAGACAGCAGAAGACATAGGTTTGATCCCTCGGTCAGGGAGATCCCCTGGAGCAAGAAACGGCAACTCACTCCACTATTTTTGCCTGAGTAATCGCATGGACTGCAGCCCACCTGGTTCCTCTGTCCCTGGGTTGCCAAAGAATCAGATACGACTAAGCATCTAAACAACAACTATCCCAACAATTCCAATACGAGTAATTAACAAACACCAATGTGTCATTATTCAAGCCTGTTCATCTGAAGCACGTCACTGCTCTGATCGTCTGTTACAAGTGCATTCTGCTACCGAGTTTGGCGTCCACCATGGGTTCCCCTTTCACCGCATGTCACCCACTCTCACCCGGCCATCACAGCTCTTACCAGATGGAGCAGGGACCCTCCGGAGGACACAGGCATGTGGGGGTCGGCCCCCTCCTTCAGGAGTCGCAGCGCTGGAAGAATGAGAGAGGAGAGTTACAGCACATCTTTGCTCCACACCCTGAACCAGAAGGTGTAGCGTTTCCTCAGCGTCTAAATCCCAAACAGCCATGAAAGCCAAAGAAGATGCACGCGTCGTCGTCCAACCTTATTTTGGGGATTTAAGCTTGGCAGCGTTTCTCTTCACATTGAAACCCGTTTCTTGGTTTGCCAACATCATCACCTATTACAGCCCCACAAATTATTCCCAAAGGACACACTCTTACAATTTATTATTTCAAAGTGCCTAGCTTAAGCTTCTGTCATAGATCAAGGAGAAATAAGCAAAAAGAAGGGAATCACTTCACTCAGCTCATGTATGCTTTAGCTCACTCTTATTTTTTTAAACTCAGTAGGACTCATTGGCTTAGAACAATAAAAGCTGACACTTTGCACATTAAACTCTCCTTTGTGCAATTACCCCTTGGCCCCACTTCCATCATTCTCCCAAAGCCATTTGTAGCTAAATGAGAAATGTCAGATGGCTCAAAATAGATGCCACTCATCAGGATAACAGCACAGCTGAAAAGAGACCCGGGTTTCCATTTGAACAGCAGAGGTGGACCGGGTAGGGCATGGAATGCAACAGGCCTTGGGAGATAGACTGTGTTGTTAAAATATCTTCCGTGACACACTGTGGGCTACAAGAGGCCCATCCATCCCCCAAGACCCTTCTCCAGTTCCCCCTGTTAACAGCAGTATCACAGTTTTCATAAAGAGCCACTCTTGCTTTGTCCACAAATAGATAACTAAAACAACAGTTCTTCGAGTTTGTTATTACACAGAACTGCACACAATAACTAAGATTCAAACTCATACCTTCCAGAGCAAACTGTCTTTCCACTAACTTTCTCTGTAACTTGTAACGTTATTAGAACACACACACTGTTCTTGTCACCCCACTTGACATACTTGTCACCCCAAGTCTTGACTGTGTTCCAATCTCTAGTTTGTCACCATCTTCCCCAACTTTAACCGCACATCACAGAGGATGAACACAGCTCCTCTCATACCACTTTCTCTCCCAGACTCTCTCTTCCACGATGTTTACACGAGGGATGAAGAGGAGGCATGCCAGCCCCATGGGCGTGACAAACCCACACCCAGCCCAGTGCAGTCTCCAAACAGCCTCTCCTGAAATGGGGGCATCCCTGTCCAAATCTGTCTCCTTGGGAAAGTCAGATGCATTCCATGCTCTCAGACCAACAGTGACACTTGGCCTGGCTCCTTGATCTTACAGCCTGGTCCTCCCAGCCCTCTTCCACAAAGAAGCACCTCCGTAGAAGCATGTCTACACTATTCATTCACCCAACAGCTTTGCCTTGATGATATTCTTTCTTTAATAATTTAACTCTTTTTGTAACCTAGATTCTCCTAATGTGGGTAGTTGCTGACAAAGGTATAGATCTCACCGGATGAGTTGTAACCTGGCATCATATGGCTCATCCATTTGCGGACACAGGTACCTCCCTTGTCTGCCCTTTACAGGAAAGTCCATGAAGGTGAGGCCTTTGCTTTTCTTCCCATCTCTGAGTTGCTGTGAAGCAGCCTGTTGCCCAGCTGTGTGTTAACGGGCTTCCCGGCTCCCTTCCTCAGTCCCCTTCTGTACATACGTGTATTAAGTGTATGCACGTCTATTCCCTCATATACTTCCTGCCCTTAATTTTAAAAAATGTGTTCATGAAAACAGAAAGTCCCTTAACTATATTTACCAATAGTTTTCTCAGAATGAAAATAGCACTTTTACCCTAATAATTATTTGCTTAACAAATGAAGTTATTCATCTTGAACTGGCTGATACCTCCTTGGTGCTTTATGGTCTTTACAACAAAGAACTTGTACTGGAGTGATCACACTACCAATAGTGAGGAAGATTATACTTTACTAGTTAAAACAGTAGCAAAATGCTATTATATTTCTACAAAGAATCCACCATGCACACATGTGGTAAACTACACATAATATAAATCAGTGATACACTGGCCTTGCAGTTCTACCCATTTGAGACTGAGCCCCATTGGGGAAGCTAACAGACTTCTATGTCTTAGCTTTCTGTTAGTAAAATAACAGACAATTTTTGGACTCACACAATGAGAGTGTAGGGTGAATTAAATGGAACAACACCTACAGCAAACTGATCAAGCTTCCTGGCACTGGCCAGGGGGTTACTAAATGATTTTTATTAGTAAAATTACTGTTTAAATTATAAAACCAATAATGATGTATCATTAAACACATACCTTAAGGTTTATTCTGAATTTTCTCAAAACCTTCTGGTTATTAAATGGTGAATTTAAGTATAGGATGTAAACCAATGCAAATTTACCAATATTCATTGAAAAATGAGTATACAATTTATCAGGCAGAATAAAGGGGCAGAAGAGGCCAATGGAGGAGATGATGGGAGAATGATGAGCAAGGGGGGAGCAAGCAACTGTCAGGAGTAGAAGGCTGTGTGTGACTTGGAGGAGTGTGTTGTGGGGGATATTTTAAATTACACTACGAGATGCGGGCATCATTCTGTGGCCAATGAAGAGGATCATAGCCTATTAAGCAAAGAAGTAAAAAAAATCCTTAGGCAGGTGCTGTGGACTAAACGTTTGTGTTTCCACAGGAGCAGGTGGGCCATGTGCTGGTGAATGCTCAAGGATGGATGCGGACGTCCAGATGATGGTGGATGGATGGGATGGTGGACAGATGGATGCGGACGTCCAGATGATGGTGGGTGGATGGGATGGTGGACAGTTGGAAGGATGGGTGGATGGATGGACATGCATTTAGGAATTTGCTGCTACACAGGCTGCGCAGCCCACAGTTTGTTGTAAATTCCATATAATCAAATGATTCTCACAAAATGATTTTGATTTTTACTTAACTCTTAAATCCACACAGTCAATCTTTGTTTCCAATTAATGACTGGGACCTTAATATTCTGGTGGATATTTTCACTGAAATTAATGAGTATGAGCCAGGGATCAGGAAAGTATGGCTGTCAGGCCAAATCTGTCAGCATACAGCTTAAACTAAGAATGACTTCTACAATTCTGAAAGGTGTGTGAGGAAAAGATAACAATTAAAAAAAAAAAAAAGACAAAAAAATCCAAGAACGTGTTACCCATACTGTGTGTGACCCTTAAAGTTTAAAATACTTGCTAACTGACCTTCACAGAAAAGGTTTGCTGACTCCTGAGTAAGATTGAAGTGAAACAGTGAAGGACGTCAGAACTTCAGGAATTTATCAACAACCTGAGCAACATCTTGGCTAATTAGATATTAGTTTCTGAACAGTGTAATCTTATTTTATGACATCTCTGTGCTTTTCACAATATAGTGGCCACTGACACAATACATTTTAAAGAACAACCTGCATCACCAACACTTTCTCCACCACTTCTTGAATTCTACAGTCAGGATAATAAATCAAGCTCTGATTTCTAGCACTGGCTGATTCCTTTGGTGTAAATCTCCCACCATGGCTGATCCCAAGCTACCAGGGTTTGGTGTCACTGAACCCAGAGTTTGGAGGCGATGTGACTCAGCTCACAGTTCTGTGGCATTTCTATCACACAGACAAAAGAAACAAAACTTTGAGAGAGAAAAAATAGAGGAAAATGTAGAGAACGGATTAGGAAGTGATGAGCTTTGAGCTTTACCTTTGTTTTTATTACGATCTAAGTAATAACGAGTTCATTACAATTCAGTACTTACTTTTAAGTTTTAGTTGTTCATATAGGTTTTTTTAAAACTGTTTTACAACCAACTCATTAATTCCTGACATTTTAACAGTCGGCTCTCAGGGGCTGTGAGAACAGCCACCAGCATGGTGCAGGAGGCACCACGATGGGTAAACACGAGGTGGATAAGGAACGCTGTCCAAGAATATCCAGGAATGAGATGGACTCTGCGCCCAGCAACTGCAGCACCTCCTTCGTGCCACAGTGAAACCAGTGAAAAACTCCAGCCCTTCCCTCACTCAGGCCGACTTCAAACTCACAAGAAAAAGAAGGGAGATCCGGCATTTGCTCTTCCTAGATAGAAAGACCGTTTTCTTAAGCACTGTTCACACTGTCATAACTAAAGTGGAACCACAGACTGGTTATAGGCTGGTTTTCCCCTAAACATGGTGGATCCAGAGCAAGAATGAGACAAAATCGACCACTGACCAAATAAAGAAACAGTATATTCCTCACATATACAAATGATTCCGTTCCGTCGCTCACTCGTGTCCGACTCTTTGCGACCCCGTGGACTGTAGCCTACCAGGCTTCTCCGTCCATGGGATTCTCCAGGCAAGAATACTGGAGTGGGTTACCGTTTCCTTCTCCAGGGGATCTTCCCGACCCAGGGATTGAACCCGGGTCTCCCGCATTGGAGGCAGACACTTTAACCTCTGAGCCAAATGGTAGACTGTGCTAAATTGTAAGCCTGTGCTAAGGGTTAAAAATGACATCGTAAGAGACCCAGATGTAAAGACACAATAAAGAAAATATAAATTCATGGTAAGCACACACTGAGCTTTCTGAAGCATGGCGGGATCTGACACTGCACAGTGCTTTAGTATAAGAATTACTTTGATTCTCCCAACTCTATGACACAGATACTGTGCTTGCATGTGTATCAATACAATCGATAAGGAAACTGAGGCTTATAAGTTATGTGATGGTAGCATGGTGGATGTAAAACCTGTGGCTTCAAGGATTGTGTTCTTAACAGTGAAGAGCATCAGGACAATTTACCTCTCATGTGACAAGACAGTGGAAGGGTCACCTTCAACTCGGGAACAGCAACAGGATTCAAGATCTACGGCAACGTCCTCACAATTAATAATTTTGTGGGAAACTGTCCCAACTCAGGTTCAAATACTTTCTTCAAAAAGGTTCCAGTTCATAACAACTTTACAACAACATAGTTGGAACTGACAGTCAAGTGAAAAGGCACCTTGACTCAGAGTCTGTTACAATAAAATCTGCAAGGAAACAGCTCAAGGAAAAACAGCCATCTGGGGACCAAGCAGAATAATGAAGCTGAGGCTCCTTTTAGAGTGTTGCTGCTTGGAACTGATTCAGCATTTATTGTATATTTGTGGCTTCATCATCAAGCTGCCACAGAAGTTCCATCGCAATGTCTGTGTGGGGGACATGATTTGATATTTAAAAAGAAACATCCAGTCTCTAAATCTTCAGCTATTGGGGCAAAATGGATGAAAATATATCATCGTTAATAGGATCTGCAGCTGTCTCCCCTGCACATCCCCACCATCATCCCATCATCAACCATCACAAAGCCAATGATGATGATAGTCATCATTGAAAGTGTCTAGATACGACAGATTTACCTGTGTTGAGGGCAGTCAGCACGTCGATGATGGTAACTTGATAACAGCAAGTGCTTGGCTGATCATAGGAGCTGGGGTGGACATCTGATTGCACAGTAATCTCTGCTCTGACATGGTTCTCGTGATAACAGGGGTTTTGTATTCACAAAGATTTCACATTTGAAATCAACAGAGTCAAGGAAGAGTGAAACAAAACATTACTACAGCTTCTAAGTTGTGTCCTCACAGGGAAGCCCTGCAAAGGAACATTCTCTAGAGTACTAAAGTTTAGAAATGTTGGTTACTAAGTAGTAACTGCATAAGTCGCTTCAGTCGTGTTTGACTCTTTGTGACCCGATGGATCACAGCCCACCAGGCTCCTCTGTCCATGGGATTCTCCAGGCAAAAATACTGCAGCTGGTTGCCATGCCCTCCTCCAGGGGATCTTCCCAACCCAGAGACTGAACCCGTATCTCATGTCTCCTGCATTGGCAAGAGTGGGTTCTTTACCACTAGTGCCACGTGGGAAGCTCAAGTAGTAACTATTTTTTGGTAAATTTACCTACTACAACTAATATCAGTGAGAACAATGAGAAAAGAAGTTATAAAGTGGCAAACTGATCCTTCATTCTCCAAGACATTTTCTTATCAAAAAGCGAAAACACCTCCCTATCAAAACCGATAGCATTTTTGTAGAAAAAAGACAAGCAGATCCTAAAATTCATAGGAGACTCAAATAGCCAAAATAATCTTGAAAAAGAAAGAAAATGAAAAAAAGAAAAAGATAAAGCACGTGGGATGACTCACTTTCCAATTTCAAAACTAACTACAAAGCTTTGGTCATCAAAACAGTGTGGTGCTGGCTGAAGACAGATATATAGACCAATGAAATGAGAATCAGAATTCAAACAGCCAAAAGGTGAAAACAACCCAAATGTCCATCAACTGACTAATGGGTAAAGAAAGTGAGTTAGAGCTACATAATGGAAAATTATTTAGCTATGAAACAGGAAATAAATTTACGTTACAAGATCAGTTCAGTTCAGTCCCTCAGTCATGTGCGACTCTTTGCAACCCCATGGACTGCAGCACGCCAGGCCTCCCTGTCCACCACCATCTCCCGGAGTTCACTCAAACTCATGTCCATCAAGTTGGTGATGCCATCCAGCCATCTCATCCTCTGTCGTCCCCTTCTTCTGCTTTCAGTCTTTCCCAGCATCAGGGTCTTTTCAAATGAGTCAGTTCTTTGCATCAGGTGGCCAAAGTTTTGGAGTTTCAGCTTCAACATCAGTCCTTCCAATGAATATTCAGGACTGATTTCCTTTAGGATGGACTGGTTGGATCTCCTTGCAGTCCAAGGGACTCTCAAGAGTCTTCTCCAACACCACAGTTCAAAAGCACCAATTCTTCAGTGCTCAGCTTTCTTTATAGTCCAACTCTCACATCCATACATGACCACTGGAAAACCCATAGCCTTGACCAGACAGACCTTTGGTGGCAAAGTGATGTTGCTGCTTTTTAACATGCTGTGTAGGTTGGTCACAGCTTTTCTTCCAGGGAGCAAGGGTCTTTTAATTTCATGGCTGCAGTCACTATCTGCAGTGATTTTGGAGTCCAAAAAAAATTAAGTCTGTCATGGTTTCTGATTTGCCATGAAGTGATGGGACCGGATGCCATGATCTTTGAGTTTTAGGCCAAACTTTTCACTCTGCTCTTTCGCTTTCATCAGGAGGCTCTTTAGTTCTTCTTCGCTTTCTGCCATAAGAGTGATGTCATCTGCATATCTGAGGTTATTGTTACAACATAAATGAATATTTAAAAACTAAGTGAGAGAAGCCAGACACAGTAAGCTATATAGTGTGAGATTTCACTTATATGAAATATCCAGAGAGAGGAAATCCATAGAGATGGAAAGCAGACTGGTGGTTGTCAGTGGCTGAGTGAGGGGGAAATGGAGGTTGAGTGTCTAAGGGATTCAGTATTTCCATTTGGGGTGATGACACGCATGTCCTGAAACTAAATAGTGGTGATAGACGCAGAACATTGTGAATGTGCTAAATGGTACATTTTAAAACAATGAAAATGGGCAGTTGTATTTCAGATGGATTTTATCACAATAAAAAGCTATAATCCTCCTACTGTGATGCTCTTATTAAACTTTATAACCTTCTTAAACCACATATGCTTTATTATATCTTATTAAACTATGTATGAAAGTCAAAGTCAAAGTCAGTCATGTCTGACTCTCCGTGACCCCATGGACTATACAGTCCATGGAATTCTCCAGACCAGAAGACTGGAATGGGTAGCCTTTCCCTTCTCCAGGGGATCTTCCCAACCCAAGGGTTCAAACCCACATCTCCCACATTGCAGGTGGATTCTTTACCAGCTGAGCCACCAGGGAAGCCCAAGAACACTGGAGTGGGTAGTTTATTGCTTCTCCAGCGGATCTTCCCAACCCAGGAATTGAACCAGGGTCTCCTGCACTGCAGGCGGATTCTTTACCAACTGAGCTACCAGGGAAACTATGTAAAAAATGTATACAGAATGAAAAATAGAAATAGTTTTATTTGCATAAGTCCTATTTGTGTTTCTCAATAATCCTGAAGCAGGATAGGAATAATTCTGAGTGATAATGAAGTCTTATCTGTAAAATATCATTTTGAAAATTTTTCCTCCAATGTGCTGAAATAGGTATGTTTAGCCAAAAGAATGTATGTAGAGAGCAGTTCTGAATTCAGAAGTATAGTTCTGGTCACTTAAGAATGAACTCAGCAGGGGTGTTCAAGTCTAACTAGCACCCTCAGTTCAGTTCAGTCACTCAGTCGTGTCCGACTCTTTGTGACCCCATGAATCACAGCACGCCAGGCCTCCCTGTCCATCACCAACTCCCGGAGTTCACTCAAACTCATGACACCAGTTTTTACAGTTTCAACTCAGCACCAAATAAACCACATGTTAGTCATTACTTGACTCCGATATTTCCCAGGTTACTATTTCAATGTCTACCTTTTTTTCTGAGTCTCATTCATCAGTACATTTTTCTTTTTTATGCTCTGACCTGTGTGCCATTAAGCATTTATAACTGTTGTCCCCAGAGATGCTCATGTGGAAAAATACATACCATGTGACACATTTAGGAAAGAGATAAACACTGCCCCTAAGAAATGATCAATTCCAATTTCAATACTTGCCAGAGGCTTCCACACTCAACAAAACTGAGGGAGCCCGCCCTTTCCTTGGTGCTCATGACCTCAGAAGCTGCCAGAAAAATCTATTTATCAGAGGTAGGTCTTCACAGAAGAGAACTGCCCTACAACTGCAAAATCAACAGTTTTTCATGTGCCTGCATGTTGCATACTTTAATTAACCGATTTCAATTTGTGTCTTAAATACTCTTGAAATCCAGCATTCTGTGTGCAGGCTAAGTTACGCCGATGAATCTCAAATACCTCCGTTAGTCTCAGAAGTACTGAGGACATTTCCGTCTCATGAAAAATCAAGGAAACATAAGGCATGCATCATGGATATCATTCCTTAAAGAGTAGGTCTTGAAGAGAAATCTGTTCCTGGTACCCAGGTCTTTATATAGCTGAAATCTATACTGAGCATTTACATTTGACTCATGACGTTCCGTGTTTAAAATTCCATTATTAAGGGAAGTGAATTGCGACCCCATGGACTATGTAGTCCATGGAATCCTCCAGGCCAGAATACTGGAGTAGGTAGCCTTTCCCTTCTCCAAGGAAAGTTCCCAACCCAGGGATCGAACCCAGGTCTCCGGCATTGCAGGTGGATTCTTTACCAGCTGAGCCACCAGGGAAGCCCAGCACTGGAGTGGGTAACTGTTCCCTTCTCTGGGGGATCTTCCTGACCTGGGGATTGAACCCAGGTCTCTGGCATTGCAGGCAGATCCTTTACTAGCTGAGCCACCAGGGAAGCCCAAGAATACTGGAGTGGGTAGCCTAACTCTTCTCCAGCAGATCTTCCTGACTCAGGAATCGAACCGGGGTCTCCTACATTGCAGACAGATTCTTCACCATCTGAGCCACCAGGGAAGCTCATTATTAAGTGTGAGAGGAAAACAAAGGCAGAGGCAAACATCCAACAAGTTAGGCTTTAGGGATGTTTCAAAATGCCATTGAAAGCAGTGCCTTTTAACCTAGAGATATTAATGACAAATCTGCTTTTGAATCTGAAAAGGGCACTTCCTATGTTGTGATCTAGTCAATCTCTAAACCGAGGTCAACACCTATGCAGAGTAGGCTTTCCTGAAAGCTCAGGAATGTGGCGGCAGTAATAGATGTGGCTCTTTTTCTAGCCTATTTATGTTCATTAAACATGTAACTCACGAGAGTGTGGACTGCAAAAGTCACCTCTCTTCAAACCAGAAATAACATTGACTTGGCTAGATATTACAATGGCTAAACAAGTGAGGAGGTACATCCTCCATCACTCTGGACTCAAGAATCCTTATAACACAAACAAACAGTATGAGTCCAAATGATGAAATGGCTTGTGCTCAGACTTCTTGTTTCTTTCTCTCCCCTCACTACTTTTTTACACTATTCAGACCAGGATGGTTTTCAGCTTTTCTCTCTGCTATTGAAAATACAATCTAGGGACTTCCCTGGTGGCCCTTTGGTTAAGGCTCTGCGTATCCAGTACAGAGGGTGCAGGTTCAATCCCTGGTCCGGGAACTAAGATCTCACATGCTTCAGGGTGTGGCTGTAAAGTTTAAAAAAAAGATAGAAGAAGAAGAAGAAAAAAATAATAATCTAACGGGCAAAAAAACTGGAAGACCACAAAATACATACCATACAAAATACATTCGGTGAGAAATAAACGAAGCAGAGTCAGACACTTTCCTGAGCCTCACACTCACTTCAATTACACAAGCAGCTATTCTGGCCAACACTTACCTGGAAATATTAGAAAACAGAACTATGCCCATGTACGGCAAGTAGACGGACTCTAATTTGGACACAGGAGAAAGTAAATTAAAAACCTGTATAATTTGTTAATATCTTGTCAAGGTAAAATTAATCAAAGCCTACAATTACAGTAAGAATCATCATTTTACAAACAGGAGGGAATGCTAGCTCAGGACATGTAAAAATGCTTAGCTACATTAAGGAGAGCAGTGATGGGAGCCTGTGTAAAACCTGACTGTGCAGAACTAATACAACTTCACTGACACTCTCCCGGCCGCCAATTTCCGGCCTATTCGGGATGTGTATTTTGGGGCTGTGACTTTGCTGGTTATGTGGCCTTCTCTTTTTAAAGTAAAAGAGTACCAATAAAAGTTTTCAATCTTTTCAGAAGCACAGTATATTATGAATATTAATTTATTAAACACAAAAGTGAGATGAGTTGACATTTGGCCATATTGATGTCCTATGTTGCCCAAAAATAGCCCTGCTATGGACTACTGCTACACAGATTGCTATGTGAATCTTAGATTCACTGCCAACTTTGAGACACAAACTCAAATAAAAATATTAAACTGTATTTATTCTATGTTAGGAAGACTCTACCGTTCCCAAAAGGAAATCAGTTAAACCTAACTACATGTGTCTTTTTTTTTACATTTAACTTATTAATTCAGCCTCCACATGGTTAATTCCAGGGCAGGAAATAAAACTTATGATTTTCACTGCTCTTTTGTATCTTATCCCTTTGCTGGCTACACAGATGCACGTCGGGTACAACACATCACGGAGGAACCAGAAAAACCCCAAGGTGGGAGAAAGCTGTGCTTTGAAAATCACCTGTAAGAAAATCTGATAAGACCTGCCCCCCTTTCTCACCTTAAGTCATCCCGCAATGTTGCTGCAAAACGATTTTTTTTCAAATTAGCCCATTATCCACGTCCATGTACTAAATAATCTTCATTGTTCTGAGACCATAACAATCCATTCAGTTCTAACACACGTTATTTCACAGTTCTTTAAGCAATGCTCAGAGTGCTGGGCTGACACATGCATTGCTCATCACTGCTTCAAGCTTTTGTCTACTGGATTTAAGCGTTAGTTCCCAAGGCTGTGTCAGTTTGGGACTAGAACCCATATATTCAAATCATCAAAAAATATTTTTAGATTATCACAGAACTGGGGTTAGGAATAAAGGTATTTACAATAAAAATGCATATTAAAATGTCTATGCGTGTAATGAAACACATTTAAGCTCCAAACTAAGAAGAAGATGCTTATTTTTATTGGATCAAAAAGACTTAGCAACGTTGAGACACTGAGTACCTTGGCAGCTTTAGTCTACAATACAGTTGACAGTGAAGATAGGCAACTACCTAGAAGATCAAGGGATTAAAGAGTGAGTTAAAGGAAAACAGACAAATGACACTGCAAGGAACTAAGCGGCTGAGGTGACTTCAGGGAAGCAATGAGATGCAGATACAGAGGGAATGTAAAATGGTACAGCTGGTGAGCAAGTGAAGCAGCTACCAGGTAACCCCATGGAGAAGATGGAGACACGTGTGGTCCACCAGCAACACTCGACGATGGAGCCTCACCCACACACCGAAGGCCAGACACACACGGTATTTTACAGCACGATTACGTGAGCGTGCGTGTGTGTGTGTCTGTGTGTGTGAGTGAGAGAGACAGAACACGACAGAGAGCCACTGTTTCCTGCTAGTATCATTATTTTAATTTCACTGATTAAAATCAACCCTGATTATCAGAGCAATCCAGTAAAGTAGCTTAATTTAACAATTGGCTAAATTAAGTAGAACAAAATCTACAGAACGCATGCAGGAAGCATTAATGTAGAGCAAAAGCTGACTGTCCCCCGTTACACAGATATACTAACTGGTTCAGTGAACTCCACAGGCCACTGTGATCCTTGGCACGCGCCTAACAGTCTCATCTCATGCGTCTGCTCTTGAAGACATTTTAAGTTTTGTCTTTTTCCTCAAAAGGAGTTTTTGCTCTTCAATCTTGATCTCACAAAGACCATCTTCTAGTTGCTGTTTTTCAAAAGATCTTTTCTCTTTTTTTTTTTTTTGGTTTTATAATAAATATATAAAAAAGTAAAAAGGCAACTTAGAATCAAGATTAAAAGAACTGTTTGGCTAAAATACGTATAATCAACAGCATAGGTAACAGAGCATCTTTGTTAATTCTTTGCCATGAACTAATGGTCTAATTTAAATTTTTCAAACCACATATCACTACTAAAAGAAGAAAGAAAAATATTTATGCAGTAGAGAATAAGATTTTGCACGTTGGGGTGGCATATATCGCCAGAGGATCATTTCTTCAATGTGGTTGCTGTGAACAGTTTAGAAGAGTTTCAATGGCTTGAATTGTAGCTAATTTGCTTACTTCTAAAAGGTTCTCTTAGAACCTTTAGCAGTTAAGTTCATTTCATAGAAAATATATTTAGGAACTTTCATACGAAAAAGATTAAGATTAATGAAAAAATTAAGAATGAATCTCTTCAAGGATGTGGAATTCAAATGATCAAAAGGAGTCAGTGCACGCCTCTCTGTGTGTGAGAGGGACAAAGAAACAGAAAAAGAGACAAATAGAGACACAAGCCTTCATTACCAGGCTCCACTCATGCAGAAGACACAACAGTATGGTGGCGAGGCAGTCCCAAGGGGGCCCCCTCTCGTGACTCACCCCCTGGGGTTCGTATCTGTTATGACTCTCTCCCCTGAACATAGCTGAAACTGTGACAACTTGTCACCAAGGTTCCAGGGTATCAGTTCTGTGCCTGTCTTGACAGACTAATAGAGACTCTATTTGAATTCGGCCTCAGGCTGAGCTGAGAGGCCACTTGCCAAGAAGCTGAGATGGGTTCCAGGACCTGAGACATCCTGAAAGAAGCCAGGGCCCTTGGCCCTAACCCACAGGGAACGAGTCAGCTTATAAGAAGGTTCTTCTCCAGTCAGGTCTCCAACACAGCCCCCCCTCAGCTTAACCACGGCCACTTGAGACCCTAAGTAACAGACTCAGTGATGCCACGGTCAGGCTCCTGAGCCAAGCGTGTGCCTTAAGGGGCTATGCGGGTGATTAATTTGCTACAGAGCAAACCTCGTTGTTCAGTCGCTCAGTCGTGTCGACTCTTTGCGACCCCAGGGACTGTGCAGCACGCCAGGCTTCCCTGTCCTTCACCGTCTCCCAGAGTTTGCTCAAACTCACGTCCCTTGAGTCGGTGATGCCTTCCAACCACTGAGCAATGGAAAACTCATAAAGCCCACCCCAGAGTGATGTGTGAAAACAAGCTTATTAATCAAGGGAAACATAATTTCACACTTTTGAGTATCTGGGGACTTTTGGAAGAGAAAAGAGAGGAAAAAAGAGGAAAGTGGTGGAATATTTTAGCAGGTTTTGGGTTACAGATATTTTATTTAGTGGGGGAACACAGCAGAGATTGAGAGAACAGGGAAAAGTCTTTGCATTGGAACCAGTACTATGAAGAAGGCTGGGAAGCCAAAAAAAAAGAAAAGAAAGTGGGATGTATGTGAATAAACCCGGAGAGAAGACTGACAGCAGGGACTTAAGTTGTAGTGAAACTAGAGATAATGAAAAACACGCTGAGATCAGGTTACAAAAATCCTGAAACTGCACAACATGAAAGAGGGTCTTCATTCTTCCAGAAAAAATGGCAGGTAGGCATTTGAGAGTAGGAATGACATTGCTAGGATCTTTTGGGAACAGCACTAATGTACTTGAGTGCATGAGATATCAGAAGAATGAAATATTGAAGGTAGAAACTCCAGATAGAACACCACTGACAGTAAAAAGTGAAAGTGTTAGTCACTCAGTCCAGTCCGACTCTTCGCGACCCCATGGACGGCTCCTCTGTCCATGGAATTCTCCAGTCAAGAATACTGGAGCGGGTAGCCAGTCCTGTCTCCAGGGAATCTTCCTGACCCAAGAATCAAACCTGGGTCTCCTGTTTTGCGGGCATGGTCAGACTTAATGCTGGCCTGGCCAACTCAATCCATAATAAGTATCACCCAAACATAAAAATTATGGTGGTGGGTCTGAGGGTATTTCAACTTGCCACTGATGTTCATTAAGTTATGAGTGAAAACAAAGAAATTAACGCGAAGAGTCAATCGGGCTGTTATATATTCTGCAAGCATGTTTCTCCATCAGATAAAGACTGATGAAAATGAATGGACTTTGGCTAAACAATGACTCTGACATCTACAGCCAGCCCTTCCAGTTCTCGAGTAGGAGGTGAATTTGGAAGTAGGGGAAGAAAGATGCAAATAAATTGTCAAATAAACAGCGGGAATTTCAATTTTAACCACTCTTGGGCAAAAGAGCAGAAAGAAAGAAAAGCAGGAAAAGCCAAGAAAGAGAAAAATCTAAGAAACAGTTGGTGCACTCCGTCTCGCAAACCTATGTCTGAGTCAGAAGCACTCACAGAAACTCCTACAAGAGCATTTTTATCCTGCTTTGTATGGTATCCATGTTCCAAGACACTGAACCTGACCTTTACGTGAACAGGATTGGAGGGTGCCTCGTGGAAGGCGCTGGACTTACTAAGCTGGAAAATGGAGATTTTTAAACAATATTGGGAGAAAAACAGTGGAAAATGAGCTGAGAGCTGGCTGATGGACAGAATCGTAAAATCACTCAGGCACATACATAATTCATTATATTCTGTGACATTCTCAGTCCCCACCGAAAGTTGTTACAGAATTTTATTTAGAAGACGGTTTCTGTATCATGTTAATCTCACTGTTCCTCAGTTAATTGGTGCTTTTCTGTTAGAAATGAAGCCTCCACTGCTGAGTGGGCTGTGGGGTGTTTCCAAGTCCGGTTTGGTATTACAGGGGCTTTTCCACTTCCACTTTGGTATCACTATTGTGGTTTTTCTTTTAACATTAAAAAATATTATTGGAGTAAGATAATTTACAATGTTTTGTTTGCTTCTACTGCACAGTGAAGGGAATCAGTTAAACACACACCTATACCCACTCTTTCTTTGTATTCCTTTCCCATTTAGGTCAATACAGAGTGTTGGAGAGTTCCCTGTGCTATTGAGTAGGTCCTTACAGGTTATCTCTTTTATATAGAGCAGTATGTATGTGTCAATCCCAATCTCCCAATTTATCCCTCCCAACCACACCCTCGACCTGCCTTCCCCTCTAGCTACTATTGTGTTTTTATCCTTCATATTTTATAAGAAATCATTGTTAATGAAAAGAGAATAGGCAAGGATATAGGTTATTTGTTTGGTTTAACAAAGATACACTTTGACAATGAAAGTATATTGAATTCTTACCAAAGACAGTCATGGCAAGGATAATCAAAAATGTCTATTACTCACTAAAAGGTCTTTGTGAGGCATTTGAGTAAAATTATCCATTTTAATTCCTGTAATATAGCCCCTTGATAAAATTTGGGGGTCAATTAAAATTAACTTCACTAGCAAATATGATTTAAAAAAGGTCTGACTGTGACATTTAAAGACAAACACATGCACATTGCAATAGCTAAATTTACAATTATCTTTAATGTATTTTTGAAGGTTCTTAAAAATTGTGGTATCACATAAAATTTCAAAATTAAATAACCAATTGTGATATGATTAGCAGTTTTGAAAATGATTTAAACTATGAAAATAAAATTTAGTTAGACTTCAAATGTCAAGTCAACAATCTATGTTCTTAAAGCTTATAATCTAAAGTTTTAAAATTGTCACAGTAGTTTAGGGCACTATTGTAATCATATCTTTCTAGTAATAATTATGAGTTACAACAAATATAGTGACAATGCTCATTCTGAACAATAAGAAAGCTACCATTTAATAAGTACCTACCTAATGTCCAATCTTTACACACTTGCAAACTAGTATTAGCTCCATTTAACAGGTAAGAAACTTGAAACCCAAAGATGTTGAGTTGACTTGCATGATGCTGACACCTTGATCCTCGATTTCAAGGATTCAGAAATATGAGGACACATCTGCCTGTCGTTAAGCCACCCGGCCTGTGTTTGGAAGCCATGGCAACCTCAGCTCGCTAACACCGCTGGGTCACACCGGCATCTCATTCGGAGGCTCCTCCCGTTGCCTCTGCCTTCCCCTTTTGTCCTTGCTGGTGCTTCCCGCACCAAATCTCCAGCGTATCTAATTTCATCTTGATGTCCACTTTCCAGTGGGCCAAGACAAACACAGCCCTTGAAATGAGAACTCGAGGAAAGGAGAGGGTGGGACGAACTGAGTGAGCAGCACTGACACACACACTGCCGCGTGTAAAACAGAGAACAAGCGAAACTGCTGCCCGACACAGGGAGCCCAGCCTAGTCTCTGCAACAAGAGCGGGAAGAGAGGCTCAGGAGGGAGGCGGCAAATACATACACACACGTGAAGACTGATCGGCGGAAACCAACACAACACTGTACAGCACTTCTCTTCCAACTAAGAAATTAACGCATTAATATTTAAAAAGGAAAGAGAATTCAAACAAAACACACCTTTGTGAACAGAACTGCATCCTCCCCAAATCGGTATGTTGAAGCACTAATACTCACTGGAACTGTATTTGGAATACGTGTGTGCATGCTCAGTCACTTCAGTCATGTCTGACTCTGTGACCCTATGGACTGTAGTCCGCCAGGTTCCTCTGTCCATGGGATTTCCCAGGCAAGAATACTGGAGTAGGTTTCCATGACTTCCTCCAGGGGATCTTCCTTACCCAAGGATCAAACCTGCATTTCTTATGTCTCCGGCATTGAGGGCATGCAGGTTCTTTACCACTTACCACTGGGAGGACACTTTTGAGGAGGTAAAGTTAAATGAGGCCACAAGAGTGGAGCCCTGGTCTAATAGGATTGGTGTCCTTTTATCAAGAGACACAAGAGAGCTCATTTTCTCTGCAGGTATCAAGGGAGACTCATGTAATGGTACAGGAGAAGTCACCCATCTATAAGCCAGGAAGAGAGCTCTTGCCAGAACGCAAATGTGCCCAAAACTTCAATAAAATTAATTTCTGAGGTTTAAAGCTTTCATTCTGCAGCATTTTGTTACGGCAGCCCACACAGACAGGTACACAACACGTTTCCTCCTGAAGACAATCCCACAAGTTGGTAAAAAAAAAAAAAAAAAAAACACGTAAAATTCCTCCTCAAGTGACACCACATTGTCATCCAGTTCATGCACCCTTTCTGCAATGTTGAAGAAGGCAATCCATTTCAAATCCTCAAGAGTTTCTAAAAGCAGAAAGCATGTTGCTCCTACCAGTTGTCCTAGTTGGAAAGGAAATTCAGAGGATGAATGCCAAGGGCCTGAATTCTCAGACTTAACATCAAGCTTTATCTTCCTAAAATTCAACTTGGACATAAAATTGTGATTGTGATCTTCATTTTATTAGAACCAGAAGGTAATCTTGTTTTCCTATAGAATCAGTTCCAATTGAGAAGGAAATATAGGCAATTGTCAAATCTATGTCACCCCAGGGTCTTCGGAAATGACTTCGAGAATTACACAGCTGGAATGAGGAGGACTTACAGCTTCTTCTATCACACGTCAGTTCCACATGAAGCAGCTCACTTATCAGACACAGATTTTTGCGTGTAGATGCCTCCCGTGAGAGTCTGGTCATGGATTGTAATGTGTGGGTTTTTTCTTTTTTTTTTTTCCGTATTTCCAGACATTGCTAAATCAGGCAGGAGCACTCTATTGTAGAGCTCAGGAGCTAAGGAAAGGAGAGGGGTTCCTACTCTGAACCAGCAACTGCAACTTGGGACAGAAAGTGACTCAAGACATAGCTTTGCTGTGAGTTGCACAGAATAGGGAACATAGGCATTTATATCAAGAACGACATGAGAAGCCAGATGTAAATAAGTGAATCTAGATCCATGAATAAAATGGAGACTTTGTTTGGGGATTGCCAAGGAGAAATATTATTAATGTTGTTTCAGAAATCAGAGATTATTTAATTCAAGTCTTGGAAGATGAATAGAATACAGACATTTTGAGATGAAGATGAGAATAAGAAACGAACAAACTAAGAGGAGCAGGAAGCTAGCCTTATACTCAAGGCCTGGCAGCATCTCTGTTAGATCAGATTCATCATGCTCTTCACAGGGACGACTGGGGCCTGAGACAGGACTAGTATCTGTTTGTCATGGCCCCACAGACGGTGAAATGTTTACCTTCTTTGTCCCTTGCACAGAGAATTTCAGTGAATCCCAAGAATAAGTGTGACAAACATGCCCAGTTGGGAACCTCTAGAATTAAACGAAAACTTCAGCACAGCAGAATCCCCAGAAGGTCTCTTAGAACACAGCTTCCTGTCTCACTCCAGAGTTTCCGATTCAGCAGGACCAAAGCCAGTCGACCTGCGTGTCTAACAGGCTCTCAGATGTAGGCGATGCTGCCCTCTCAGGACCACTCTTGGGGTAGCAGTTGTTGATGGCCCACAAAACAGAGAAATGAAAAGTAGCATCAGAAAAAGGAAATTATGAAGGGCTGTGAAGAGTAACTGAATTACAGGGAGAAAGTCTCTGAGATGCCTAACTGCACTCCAAGCGTACAGAAAGGGAAACAAAAAGTACCTGCATGGTTTCAGAAATCTCTCATGAGAAAGCATGAATATCCATATAAAATATTTGCTCATGCAGTTCTCCATTCCACTGGGAGAAGACAGACAAGCAAGCAAGGGATTTGTTGCATAGTGTAGTGCAATGAAAAAGAAGAAAAAAAATGGACAAATTCTGAGGAATTTTGGTAAAAATGAAACCAATGAAATGACAGGGATGTGGTTTAGTTTGGTTTTCTTGTCTTATCACTTTGGAAAATATTACAATACATTTTTTTCCATGCAAACGGTCTTGTGCTGTGAATAATGAAGGAGAACCTGTGAGAATGATGATCTTGAAAAGGCCAGAGGGAGTGGGTCTCCCGAGTGAGTCTGCCAATGTGCTGCTTTATAAAGCAGCATTCTTCAGTTTCTATTTCTTAGAAACTGTCTGCAAATGGAAAACTCTCAATAAAACCTCTGATAATATATTCTGTCCATTGTTACATGCACTAAATGACTTCTCTGCTGTTATAAATGGCAAATATACATTATCTGTGTAAAACATCTTACTCTGGAGTGTACAACATGATCATGAAGGCAAATATGATCTACAGACTGTCTTGCTGCTGCTCTTGTACCCTCAGCAGCAGTCTGGGCCTCTGACAGATTGAGCCTTTTTTCTATGAAAATTACCAGGATTTTTTTTTTTCCATAGACTATTCTAAGCACGACGACTCAGAGAAGTCTTGGTTTATACCAGTGGCAGCAATGCTATCTAAAATGTGATGGATTGGAGACCTCAGCCATCGTATTAATTCAGTGAACTAAAATATTTCTTTTTCAGTCTCAATTTAATTAAAACTTGAGTGTACACAGACTAATTACAGATTTTCGATTCTGCCACTAATTCTCATGATACATTCACATTAATCAAAAGATATCGAGTCTAAGAAGTAACCTCATATGGAATAAGACATTGACACAGATGAGTGATGCTGTAAAACTATAAGACAATATTTTCTTGCACATACCAGAATTCACTATCTGTCTTTCTCTCCCCTAAAATATGAAAACTATTGGGTTAATTTTTTAATGTGCTTTTTAATCCAATATTTCCCTTTCACACTTTTTCCTATATTCATGCAAGAAATGGTATTTAAAAAAAGAAAGGTATGACACCTAATTGTAGGCAGGCATGACAACCCACTCCAGTATTCTTGCCTGGAGAATCCCATGGACAGAAGAGCCTGGCGGGCTACAGTCCAGAGTCAAACACGACAAGCAACTGAGCACGCATGCATGCATACCTAAATGATTAGTTTCTGCCTTTATGCTCATGCTGCCATGTTGATGCCCTTGCTGCCATACTGCCATTCCTTCAGATAACCAGCAAAAGCTTTAAGCCATTGTCCATGGGAGGAAAGGGTGACAACACGCACACTGGGAATGTGAAGGTTCGTAAGCATCTAAAGCCTTTACCCTCACAAAAGTTCTCTAGGCCTGCTGCTGCCTCCCTACAAAAGAAGTGCTTTTTCTGTTTAATTCTGAGATGCTCAAAGGTCCTGAGGTTGGAGTGCTCCACCTATTTCAACTACGTCATTTAATCCCCTTTCAAGTCATAATAACAGCTGATATTTATTACGCCTGTAGTAATACATGACAGATATAAGTTCTTTGCATGCATTATTTAACCAATCCTTACAAGCACTTATGAGAGATGGTCATCTCTGCCTCTTAACCTTATTGACAGAAGACGAAGGTGAGACTAGGAACGTGGCCTGTCCCTGACCTGGGACACATGGGTCCTAAGTTTTGGGGCTGGATTCAAACTCATCACTCCAAATGCAGAGTTAAAACTCTTGGTGCTAACTTCTGCCATGACACTCTCCTATAAGAAACCTGTTTTTCTCGGCCTTCAAGCTGTTTCTCCCAGCCAAAAAGTCCCTTTCTCTCTTCCTACTGAACTCTGAAAATTTCCCAAAAAACAGAGTTTCTGATTCATCTACTCCTCACCTCAGCCCAATAAATGCCACTGAAATTGCTTTTAAGTATATAGACTTCTAATTTCTTTTTTAAAGAATAGTATCTCTTTCCACCTAGATTATAACTGCTTATGAAGCACAATTTTTTCTCTACTTTTTTTTTGTTTTTTTTTTCAATTACTCTCAGTACCTAGTAAAGCTGTGATTACATGGCAGGCATTTAAAATAATTAATACTTCTCAGAAATATGCATTTGGTATTGGTGAACTACTAAACCACTTATTCAATTCATACAGAATCCCACAGAATTTAAACACACTTAATTTGAGGCTATTTATGATTTTATAGCCTGTTTTGAAATGTGTGTGTATGCTCAGTCACTCGGTCACGTCCAACTCTTTACAACCACATGGACGATAGCCTGCCAGGCTCCTCTGTTCATGGAACTTTTCAGGCAAGAATACTGGAATGAGTTGACATTTTCTACTCCAGGGGATCTTCTATGACCCAGAGATGAAACCCAGGCCTCCTGCATTTCAGGCAGATTCTTTACCATCTGAGCCGCCAGGAAAGCCCATGTCAAGTAAATCCTCCTAATTTTAAGCTCTAGGCATAGCTGTCCTTGTGGAGTACTTATCACACATCACGATTATGCTGAGAACAAATGCAAGGAGGGAACAAGCACTAGGAACCTACTTACTCGATCCGATCACTGTTCTCACGTTGGTAGAGTCTTGGTATCATTTCTGGACGTAGCTTAAATTTGCCAATGGACCATCATTTTCCAACTGCCTATTGTGCAGCTGGTGGCAGAGAGGTTGGAGAGAGAGAACAAGGCTGCATTTGGTAAAAATCTAGTCTACACTGGGAAACACCACCAGAGCACAGGGGTCACATTCATCGTGATGACCTAGATGCGTGGGATGGTGAGAGTGGGAGGGAGGTTCAGTAGAGAGGGGACGTACATAAACATGCAGCAGAATCATTCCATTTTGCAGCAGAAACTAACACAGCATTGTAAGGCAATTATATGACAGTAAAAATTTTTTAAATAAATAAAAATATTTTTTAAAAGATTGTATCATTAGCTGGTAACAGTGAAAAATCATAATTGGCTCCTCCCTTCATTTATACTTTACATACTAAAAAATAAATAAATATAAATTTTATACAAAATTTTTAAACTTAAATAAACTTATGACGTAGCCAACTACTTCAGAATTTTAACTTCTGTGCCAATCCAGTAAGTGTAGGGAAAGGGTTTGACTAAGTACTCATGAGCTTTACATAACTGCAGTCTCATTTCATTTTTTCATCTATAAAACACATAAAGAATATATGAAATGCATTCTTTGACCCAAGGCTTCACACATGATCCCCAATGATCTACTTACGAAATTCTAAGCGGAACCTTTTAGGAGATGATCCAATAGGTAGTGAGCATTCACTGCATTCTAGGCACAGTCTAACATGCAGACATCTGACACTACCCATAAACTATTCAGGGGAGGTACAATCATTAGCACTTTACAAATGTGCGCCTAAATCAATGTGACCCCCAGATATCTGGACCAGAAGGGGGGGGAAGGGGGTGACATTAACTGAAACAGAAAACAGGGGAAACACGGGGCCAAGTACTGTTTTGAACGTAAGAAGCTGGCAGTGCAAGGCTGTCAGAATGGCAGCATCTGGGGCTGAGAAGAAGGGACTGGATATGACTTGGGCATCGTCAGAGCGGGTGATGGTAGATTCAGGGGGAAAGGGGACCTTCCAGGGAAGATGGGTGGGACAAGAGGAGTTAAGCTCAAAGCTCTGGCTCATGACTTCAGGCCACAGCCTTTCAGCAAGCCAAGGACCAGGGGCTGGAGAGACAGGAGATGGAAACAGAGTCTCACGTTCCTATAATCCGATAGCTTCCTTTCTCCTAAGTGACAGCGTAGAACTTTCAGTTATACGGAGTGGAGACAGAAATGAAGCCTGACATTACAGGTCTACAACTGCTTTCAAGCACTCTGGGTATCTGGAATAAAGCAGGCTCTTGGTGGATATTTTATATGCAAACTAATGCATAAATCGTTTTAAATTGTAAAAAGGGGGGAAAAATGGAGGGGAGCTGATCACGGAAAGAGGAGGGAACACTCTAGACCATATATCTGTCCACTCCTTCGGCCATTCCCTTAACAGTGGACTGAAAGTTCACCTACCGAGGAGGAGGAATTCAAATGGCCGTAGGAGGAAATCAGTGGAGTGCATGGTTTAGGTCATTTTACCATCAGAGATAAGCTTGAGGGGCAATATATTAAGTGCTCTCGTCACAAAAGAAGAAAATCTAATTGACAGTATTAAGGGAGTGGGGGAGGAAACTTCTCGAGGTGATAGATGTTTATGGCCTTGATTCTGGTGATGGTTTCTCAGATGTCCATTTCTCTCCAAACTCATGAAGATGCTACATTAAATGCGTAAAACAACTGTATGTCACTCTTACCTCAACAAAGTGATTTTTTTTTAAAGAAACTAAAGAGACAGTGAAGTGCTGTGAACAAAACCAGTGAATTCATCTAAGGTTCAGTGTCCTCACACACACAAAACTCATGAAGATGCTACATTAAATGCGTAAAACAACTGTATGTCACTCTTACCTCAACAAAGTGATTTTTTTTTAAAGAAACTAAAGAGACAGTGAAGTGCTGTGAACAAAACCAGTGAATTCATCTAAGGTTCAGTGTCCTCACACACACAAAGGGGAGAACATTCTTGTACCTACTGAATACGGTCGTTGAAAGACAGAGTGACTCAAATCATACAGGGAACAAACACTGCTGAAAACACCTGTAGAATGCTAAACAGCAAACGCATAACGAAGTCACTCCACTGCCATTTACATTACTTTTAGTCAAACATATTGTGGACTAATTAATAAAAACTGCTATCTAGGAGTAGCAATTCTAACAGAGGAATTGCATTCCCATTTAAATATTTTCTGCATATAGAGAAAATTTCTCTCTTTCGCTAACATGGTATAACTCAAAGAGAGTTAAATTTAGAAAAACAATTTAGAAACAACTTTGCTTTCTAGATGGAAAAGAACTACTGAGCACATTTTAGATTGATGGAATACATTAAAAGGACAGATTACACACTAAAAACTCACCATCTCCCTGAAGAGAACCAGTAAGTGTTGAAGACACTAAATTTATACTTACAAAAAGGAAACATTTAGAAAGTTAAACAGAAATCCATGAGTTTCTTGTTAATGAGATACCATAAACCTCAGCACTTCGTCCTTTGACAAAATATATTTGATCCCTTACACTCAGCAAGCCTCGGGGCTTCCCAGGTGGTGCTAGTGGTAAAGAACCCGCGTTCCAGTGCAGGAGACATAAAAGACCCAGGTTTGACCCCTGGGTTGGAAGATCCCCTGGAGGAGGGCATGACAACCCACTCCAGTATTCTTGCCTGGAGAATCCTATTGACAGAGGAAACTGGTGGGCTATAGTCCATAGGGTCGCAAAGATTTGGACATGACTGAAGCAACTTAGCACAAACCCACTCAATAGGCCAATGAAAGAACTTGAGATCAAGTGATAAAATAATTTAAGCAAAAACACACTCTGCAAAGTTTTTAAAATAATTCAAATGGAAAGTATTATTCTATGGAAACATTTTTGGTGTCTCAATTGTACAAATGTATACATTAAAGTATGTGGGTGGCTTAAAAATAAATAAAGTATGACTACCACGATTCTATGAAAACCGTGACAAACCCAGACAGTGTATGAGAAGGGAAGATACATCACTTTGCCAAGGAAAGTCCATCTAGTCAAAGCTATGGGGGTTTGAGTGTACTCCGGGAGTTGGTGATGGACAGGGAGGCCTGGCGTGCTGTGATTCATGGGGTCGCGGAAAGTCGGACACGACTGAGCGACTGAACTGAACTGATGGTTTTTCCAATAGTCATGTACGGATGCGAGAGTTGGAACATAAAGAAGATTAAGAACTGAAGAATTGATGCTTTTGGACTGTGGTGTTGGAGAAGACTCTTGAGAGTCCCTTGGACTGCAAGGGGATCAAACCAGTCCATCCTAAAGGAAATCAACCCTGAATATCCATTGCAAGGACTGATGTTGAATCTGAAGCTCCAATACTTTGGCCACCTGATCCAAAGAGTCAACTCATTGGAAAAGACCCTGATGCTGGGAAGGCAAAAGGAGAAGTGGGCAGCAGAAGACGGTTGGATGGCATCACTGACTCAACGGACATGAGTTTGAGCAAACTCTGGAAGACAGTAAAGGACAGGGGACCCCAGTGTGCTGCAGTCCACGAGGCTGCAAAGAGCAAAACACGACCTAGGGGCAGCAACAAAAGTTCATATACTGAATACCCACAGTGTGAAATTAGGATCTGTGAGCCTTTGGGAGGTAATTAGGTTTGGATGAGGCCAGGAGATAGAGTCCTTGTGATGCGATTAGTACCCTCATAAGAAAAAAGACAGGAGTCTCTTTCTTTCTCTCTCTCCATCATGGGAGGACACAGTAAGAAGACAGCCTTCAATGAGCCAGAAAGAGAGTCCTCAACAGGAACTGAATCAGCCAGCATCTCAGTCTTACACTTTCCAGCCTCCAGAACTATGAGACAGTAATGTCTATTGTTGAAGCCATCAGATCTAGAGTATTTTGTTATGGCACTCAGAGCTAAGACAACCTCTGTGCACAGAAATTTTTATTTTATATTTCAATAATGTACTTAAAATGTTTATCATTGACTACAAATTAAAACTCCGGCTGAATCTGAAGCCATTCAACTATTTCTTCATCATCTGATGGCAATATTGACCTTAGTTAATGAACATCATCTCTGCTTGCATTAGTAACAGAAACCCTTTCCTAGGAGAAGGAAATTTATATAAGTTGTATTTTAGGACAATTTTCTCTAAGAATCTTCAGAAACAGATTGTGTTGTTTCAGCCCTAAAGAATTAACAGGGTAGGGATTTCCCTGGTGGCTCAGAGGTAAAGAATCCACCTGCCAATGCAAGAGACATGGGTTTGATCCCAGGTCTGGGAAGATCCCACATAGTGAAGTGAAAGTCGCTTAGTTATGCCCGACTCTTTTGTGACCCCAAGACTACACAGTCCACGGAATTCTCCAGGCCAGAATACTGGAATGGGTAGCCTTTCCCTTCTCCAGTGGATCTTCCCAACCAAGGGATCGAACCGAGGTCTCCCACATTGCAGGTGGATTCTTTACCAACTGAGCCACAAGGGAAGCCCAGGAAAACTGGAGTGGGTAGCCTATCCCTTCTCCAGTGGATCTTCCTGACCCAGGAATTGAACCGGGGTCTCCCACATGCCATGGTGCAATAAGCCCATCCTGCCACAACTACGAAGCCTGTACTCTACAGCCCACGCTCCGCAGTGAGAAGCCCACAAACTGAAACTAGAGAGTAGCCCCAGCTTGCCACAACTAATAAATAAATAACTTTTTTATAATAAATAAATAAAGGTCCATCTAGTCAAAGCTATGGTTTTTCCAGTAGTCATGTATGAATATGAGAGTTGGAACATAAAGAAGGCTGATGCTTTTGAACTGTGGTGTTGGAGAAGACTCTTGAGAGTCCCTTGGAATGCAAGGAGATCCAACCAGTCCATCCTAAAGGAAATCAGTGCTGAATATTCATTGGAAGGACTGATGCTGAAGCTACAATACTTTGGCCACCTGATGCGAAGAACTGACTCATTGGAAAAGACCCTGATGCTGGGAAAGATTGAAGGCAGGAGGAGGAGACAACAGAGGATGAGCTGGTTGGATGGCATCACCAACTCAATGGACATGAGCTTGAGCAAGCTCTGGGAGTTGGTGATGGACAGGGAGGCCTGGGGAGTTGCAGTACGTGGGGTCGCAAACAGATGGACATGACTGAGCGACTGAACTGAACTGAACTTATAGCATAGGAAACTGTATTCAACATCTTATAATAAACCAGAATGGAAAAGAATATATTATATATGTTATATATAGAGAGAGTTACATACTTATATATGTACCCTTTGAAGTATGCCTGAAACTAACACAGCATTATAAATCAACTATATTTCAACTGGTCAAAACAAAATCTCCTCTAAAGAGCTCTCTATATCCTCTGGGCCCATTTCTGTTTTCCCACTCTGTTAGAACTCACACCTTTAAGATTTCTGCTTCTTACAATTCGCCAAACCAATCATCTCCATATTCCTAAGCTTGATGGTTAAGATCAAGCCTTTATCCCACTGGACTGAGCAGAAGAATTGGGAATAGTTGATGACTCATCCCTCCTTGAAAATTTCTCATTATTTAACTCCAAGGAAGGCACCCTCACCTCATTTTTCTCCTTTCTTCTGGGGATTTTACCTCACTTCACTTCAGCTCAGTTCAGTCGCTAAGTCGTGTCTGACTCTTTGCGACCCCATGAATCACAGCACGCCAGGCCTCCCTGTCCATCACCAACTCCCGGAGTTCACTCAAACTCACCTCCATCGAGTCGGTGATGCCACCCAGCCATCTCATTCTCTGTCGTCCCCTTTGCCTCCTGCCCCCAATCCCCCAGCATCAGGGTCTTTTCCAGTGAGTCAACTCGTCACATGAGGTGGCCAAAGTATTGGAGCTTCAGCTTCAGCATCAGTACTTCCAATGAACAGCCAGGACTGATCTCCTTTAGGATGGACTGGTTGGATCTCCTCGCAGTCCAAGGGACTCTCAAGAGTCTTCTCTAGCACCACAGTTCAAAAGCATCAATTCTTCAGCGATCAGCTTTCTTCACAGTCCAACTCTCACATCCATACATGACCACGGGAAAAACCATAGCCTTGACTAGATGGACCTTTGTTGGCAAAGTAATGTCTCTGCTTTTTAATATGCTATCTAGGTTGGTCATAACTTTCCTTCCAAGGAGTAAGCGTCTTTTAATTTCATGGCTGCAGTCAGCATCCGCAGTGATTTTGGAGCCCAAAAAAATAAAGTCTGACACTGTTTCCACTGTTTCCCCATCTATTTCCCATGAAGTGACGGGACCAGATACCATGATCTTAGTTTTCTGAATGTTGAGCTTCAAGCCAAATTTTTCACTCTCCTCTTTCACTTTCATCAAGAGGCTCTTTAGTTTCTCTTTACTTCCTGCCATAAGGGTGGTGTCATCTGCATATCTGAGGTTATTGATATTTCTCCCAGCAATCTTGATTCCAGCTTGTGCTTCTTCCAGCCCAGCGTTCCTCACGATGTATTCTGCATAGAAGTTAAATAAGCAGGGTGACAATATACAACCTTGACGTACTCCTTTTCCTATTTGGAACCAGTGTATTGTTCCATGTCCAGTTCTAACTGTTGCTTCCTGACCAGCATACAGGTTTCTCCAGAGGCAGGTCAGGTGGTCTGGTATTCCCATCTCTTTCAGAATTTTCCACAGTTTATTGTGATCCACACAGTCAAAGGCTTCACTCACCTCTTAACACTGGAATTCCTTGAGACCCAGTACTTGTACCCCTATAATTTTATCTAAACTCATTCCCTAAGTGATACTGTAATATCGTTGGGCTTTCGATACCACCTATACATTCATCTATCTCAAGTTTACATCTCCAGCCAGCACAACACCCCCTCTTATTCTGACTTCCTAGAGGCACCCCTAACTCAGTTAATAGCATTTCATTTTTCTGACTGTTCAGGGAAGAACAAACTTGAGGTCATCCTTGAGCTTCTCAGACCCCTTGGCAGGTAGGATTCTGCTTCCATGAATTACACCCTCTGATGTTATGCATGTGAATATGTTACATGATCTGGGGACAGAGAATTAAGAGTGCTAATAAGCTGATCTTAAAATAGGGCCATTTCCCTGAATTCTATGACAGAGACGAGCCCAATGCAATCACAGGGCCCCTAAAAGAAGAAGAGGAGCGCAAAACATCTGGTCAGAGAGATGGGAGCAAGGACAGGAAAGAAAGAAGAGGAATTCAGAGCTTGAGAGGCAGGTTCAACCTACCACTGCTGATTCTGACAGTGGAGGAGGAGGCTAAGATTTCACGGATGCAGATGGCTTCCAGAAACTGAAAAAGTTCTGCAAACAGACCACCCGATAGAAACTCCCAGAAGGGAGGAGCCCTGATGATAACCTTGATGTCAGCCCCCTGGGACCCATATCAGATGTCTGTCCTATGGAACCATATGATAATTACTGAGACTATTTTGAGCTGCTAAGTTTGCAGCAACTTGTTACAGCAGCAATGGAAAATTATTATATTCCCCGTCACCGGCTCATCAGCATTTCCTGTCAGCTCTATTCTAAAAATGCATCCCCAAATTGACCGTTTCTCACGACATCCTTGTTCTATTTTTGTCCAAGCCCCCATCATCTCTTGCTGAGTTTATCAATAGAGGCTCCCAACCAATCTCCCCGCTTTTGCCCTGGAAATCCTTCCATGAGTTCAGAATGCGGCAGGCAAGCCATTTCCGTTAACTCACAAGGGACAGAAGGTCTCTCTTCTGTTCAGATTCTCCAACGGCTTCAGCAGGCCCGGGACATGACAGCCAGAGGCCATCCCACGACCCTCCAAGTCCCCAAGGGGTCTGGTTCCTCTCCTTCTGTCTCCCCACTTATTCATCTGCTCCCACCACCCTGGCTCCTTTCTCAGGCTGGGATGCTCGCCGCCTCTGTGCTCACCTGACATGCCCCTTCCCTCACACACCTTCAGGAGGCAACTGTGGACTCCTCAGCATGTATCGCCATCTGCACACTGCCCGGGGCTTCCCAGGTGGTGCTAGTGGCAAAGAACCCACCTGCCAATGCAGAAGCTGCAGAAGACGTGGATTCAATCCCTGGATCGGGAGGCTCTCCTGAAGGAGGGCATGGCAACTCACTCCAGTATTCCTGCCTGGAGAATCCCCATGGACAGAGGAGCCAGGCGGGCTACAGTCCATGGGGTCACAAAGAGTCAGACTCAACTGAAGCAACTTGGCATGGACTACTCCTTTCAGACAGACCTCTGTGTGTGGGACTCTCAGTTCTCTGCAGCTATTCACCTGTATTGCCGCTCAAGGGGAGTGATTTATTCTTTTCCTTCCTTCAAGTATCTAAGCTTTAATCAACCATCAAAATCAGAGTCACTCAAAAAATCACAGCCACCAGAAAACTTTGCCCACTCTGCCACCTCCATCAGACTTCATTTTTAGTCACTGTTTTCTATTTTACTGATTTTTTTCTCTCTTTTTCTACTTAGTTTGGAGATTTTCTGAAGATAGGATTCATCTCTTTCCCTGCTTTTGGATTACTCAAGTGACTGTACAGTTATATGTTTATAGCAACTCTTTAAAAATATTAATTCAGATTTTATGGTTTCAATGTTTTCACAAATTATAGCACCTAACATATTAGAGTTTCCTCTTGTTCTCTGGGTTTATTATTTTACTATGCTTAATTTCTTGTTAACAGTAACTTAGGTATTATTTTTTTCCTGTAGCTATTTTACACAGAAAGCTTCCCTGGTAGTTCAGTAGTATAGAACTCACTGCCAAGGAAGAGATGCAAGTTTGATCCCTGGGTCAGGAAGATATCCTGGAAAAGGAAATGGCAACCCACTCCCGTGTTCTTGCCGAAAAAGTCCCATGGACAGAGGAGCCTGGAATTCTACAGTTCATGGGGTCACAAGAGATATGCCTTAGCAATTAAATAATTTTACACAGAAGGCTTTATAACTTTGCAAATATTTCCTTGTTGTTTCTTTATTTTAAATCAACATAGGGCTTAAATCCACCTGCATCCCAATTTAGGAATTCTCTGCCAACACCTGCTGGGTAAACTTGGAAAAATCGCTCACTCTTTGCCTTCACACCCATGGAGGGTACTGGGAGGGGCAGGTGGGTATGCTGAAAATGACAGACAGTCCCTTGCCCCTTGATGTACATTCAAAGAAGAGCTTTACACGAGAAGAGAATAATAAAATGGGAGGTGAAAGTGGTCTAAGACAGCCTTGTATAAGATTTGATTCCCTGACTGACTCAGTTCCTTCACGTGTAAAATAAGAGATCAGACTAGATGATTTCTTAGGTCCTTCCCAGCTAGAAGATTCTTTGTCGCTCATTCTATATCACCAAAAAAAAAAAAATCTCATAACTTCTAGTTTGACTATCAAGCCCACACAAAACCATAAAAAGTACTGCTTTAGTCTTCTTATTACTGCTATTATTGTATAGAATGAACCGTCAGTCTTCTAAGATCCACAGTTCCTCTTTGAACCCTTTGGAGCCAAGAATGCTACTAATTTCTTCAGACTGGACAGGTTAAAATTGTAAATAGCTCAAGGGACAGTTCTCCCACTAAATGAGTTACACTCCCCCTGCCCCCTACAGCCTCCCACCCGCAAAAAAAAAAAAAAAAAAAAACCTTGTTTTCCAGAGATTTTTATTTTGAAAAGTAATTAATGGGTCATGGGTCTGTACTCTTTGTATGCCTGCTTTAGATTAATTCAACCAGGAATTTTAGAGTCAATCAAGATAAATTAATTTATATTTGATTCTTTGAAGACTTCTACATTTAAACCTAAAGTTGGAGAATTTCTCTCACACTGGAACTTTGGAAAGTAGACTGTATATCAAACAAAAACATCATATTAAAGAATACTCAAAAATTGAGAAACTTTATAATATTGTAAGGGCAACCAAAATTTTAAGTGTGTATTCTTAATAAAATGTAATACTAAAAGTCAACCAGCTTTAAAGGATAAGCTAATTGATTATTCTATCCTGCGAGTTTTGGGGGTAAGTGACTTCACTACTGTATCTATCCAGCTATGAGATAATAATAAATTTTGTAACACAATCTCATTAGCAACAGGAACAATTTCATTGGGAAACATTTTCATTAACAATTTGAACACTTTGCAAGGAAATCACTTGATTTCCAGGTAGGTAATTTTTAATATATATATATATATAACAATTTTACAAATATTTTGCCTTTTTTTCATCTTTACCAAGAGACTCTGGACCTTTACCCATGATCACCGAAGAAAGCTATTTTTTTCCTTGAATATTTCATATAGTTAAAAGTAAACCTCTCATATTTAAAAGCAATTCTATCTCGCACTTCTCCACCAAAAGACAACAAACAAAAAATAGGAAACACCGCATCAGAAAACAATTGTCTTGTCATTACCTTCCTTGTCATCATGGTGGATAATGGCATCCTGCATCATGTCAGCAAGATGAAAGTGAACCTTCTGGCTCTTCCCATGCTTCGGCTTCTTCAGGAACCCCTCCTGCTTCTGAAAAGCTTTCTCTCGCTCATAGTACGCTTTGACTTGCTCACAGCGCATGCGTTTCACCAGCCGCTGCCGTTGGCCCAGGGGGAGGGACTCCAGCAAGCACTGGTCAATTTCCATTTCATGGGATCGGAAAACGTTACATAGCTGAAAGCAACCTGAAAGAAACACGGTGCAAAAGTCAGCAGGCCTATCCTACAGCCAAGACAACAGCACTGCAAGCATCACCCATCATTCAAGCTGGAAACCCATTCAGTCCTATTCGTGTTCAACAACTAATACAAACCCTTTTAGAGATTCCTGGAAAAGCAAAGCAAGAGAATGTCTTACTCAAGACTGCAAGAGGGACTTCCCTGGTGGTCCAGGGGTTAGGACTCGTGCTTCCACTGCATGGGACATGGGTTGATCCTGGAACTAAGATTCCACACGTTGTAGGGCATGGCCAAAAATAAACAAAAATAAAAATTGATGCAAAAAATTCATGATGAACAAAAAGTCAAAGCTAATAAAAAAAGACTGCATAGTAGTAAAATAGATGACATAATGAGTTATCAGTTCAGTTCAGTTCATTCTCTCAGTCACGTCCAACTCTTTGCGACTCCGTGGACTGCAGCACACCAGGCCTCCCTGTCCATCACCAACTCCTGGAGTCCACCCAAACTCATGTCCATTGAGTCGGTGATGCCATCCAACCATCTCACCCTCTATTGTCCCCTTCTCCTCCTGCCCTCAATCCTTCCCAGCATCATGGTCTTTTCAAATGAGATATAGATATGTAGTTTTGCTCAACATAATTACTAACAATCCATCCTTTCCTGTTTCTTTAAATCCCTACCAAAGGCTTAAGTATTTTAACCACAGCATTAAGCTCCTTTGTCATTGAATAATGCCAACTAAACCTCACATGTTGGGCTTCCCTGGTGGCTCAGAGGTTAAAGCGTCTGCCTCCAATGCGGGAGACCCAGGTTCGATCCCTGGGTCGGGAAGATCCCCTGGAGAAGGAAACAGTAACCCACTCCAGTATTCTTGCCTGGAGAATCCCATGGACAGAGAAGCCTGGTAGGCTACAGTCCACAGGGTCGCAGACTCGGACACGACTGAGCGACGGAACGGAACGGAAACCTTACACGTTAAATTTTGGCAGAAAGCCATTCCAGGTCTTTGCAAACACCCTTATAAAACTGTACTGACTCTGCTGATCTAATGTAATAGAACATATGGTGGTGGTGGTTTAGTTGCTAATTCATATAGGACCCTTGTGACCCCATGGACTGTAGCCCACAGGCTCCTCTGTTCATGGGATTCTCCAGGCAAGAATACTGGAGTGAGTTGCCATTTCCTTCTCCAAAGAGAACATATCAATCAGTTCAGTCAGTTCAGATGCTCAGTTGTATCTGACTCTTTATGAGAGTCTAATAGAACATATGCATGCTATCAATTATCTATATGATACAGTGACCATTTTCCAACAATTTATTGCTGACCCCTTTTCCTTGTCATTAATGACATTCATTTCTAAAAGACCCAATGATAGTTAAGAATAAAGATCATGCAATGGAAGACAGATTTTCCTCTTGGCAACTCAAAATCATGGATAGAACTGTTGCTGTCAAATCGTTATCTTATTAATATAATGATTAGCAAAAGTGAGTTCTCTGCCGTGGACCTGAACATCACCCCTTTCTATTTCCTATAAACATGACCCAAAACACCTATAATGGATTATACAAACATGTGTCAAAGTCTCTGTCTTATTAATATAGTGATTAGCAAAGTGAGTTCTCTGTCCTGGACCTGAAAACCATCCCTTTCTCTTTCCTATAAACACCACCCAAAACACCTGTAATGGATTGTACAAATTTGCATTGAAACCAGACAAAAGCTTGTGGGGTTCTCCTAGGTAAAAAAGCCTTCATTGATTCCCAGTTTCTTGTTTGTAGGAAAAAGGTTTCAGCCTCCTAGACCTGCCTTGAGTTCGAAAGGGCAGATTCAAATGGCCACAAATTAGAGGAGTGAAGGAAATGCAGAAACACAGGAAAGGCAGTCCAGAAACAGCAGTGCAAGGATGGGGCAGGGACCTGGCAAGGTATGCACTCCTGAAGGGATGCAGAGAACAGTCTAACACAGATCTCTGAGTTCTTCTATAGGAACCAAGGTCCTCTTCAAGAGGGACGATGGTAACTTCAGGCTGAGCACCGGCAAGCAGACCCCAGACAGGCTGGAACCAGAAGGCTGATGATTAGGACTGCCAAACACTATCCTGTCACCTCCCCACCAACTGATCAGAGGAAGGTCACATACCCTGCAAACCTCCCTGCCAATTTTGTCTATAAAAACTATTCCCTGAAATCCATCAGTGAGTTCAGGTCTTGCGGGCACATGCCACCCATTTTCCATGTTTGGCCCTGCAACTGGGAGCTTGTTTGGGCTTACTGCTCATCAGGCACACAAACTTGGATTTGACACTAGCATATCTACCACGACATTAAAATTTTACTATTGGCAGAAAATAAATGTTAGACTGCTGAAAATTCTCAAATGTGGCTCGCAAATACAGGTTCAGATAATTGTTTATAGTTTCCTCTCTTAAGATAATTATGATGTAAGTCTCAGGAAAGTCAAAGTAACTGCATGCACAAAAATGTGGCTGATCATAAGTCACATCTGGGAAGATCATACCATAAAGGTTTACTTCATCTTTGAATAGATACAGTATTCTTCTGACAGTATGGAAAACTGTGACAAAGCTATTTTCATTTTTATTTCACGTGACACACACCAGGCATAACCATCCTTGCTGTTCAGGGAAAGAAAGCCAAGTTGAAGGAGGCTGTGACTTGTCCAAGACCAAAGAGATGATATTATAACAGAGTCAGAAATGTTCCATAGAGGCTCAAGACAGAAACAAAATAAAAGAGTGATTCCTGAAAGCTAGATTTTATGTGTATTATTATGCATGTACACATATGCACAAGGGAAAGAAGCAGAGATAGGGAGCTGTATTTTTGTTGTTTGTTAGCAAAGACAAAAGAACCGTATGTTTTAATAAAATGCTTCATAAGTCTTTGCAAGAGTGGTGGTAGAAGCATCAAATAGCTACACACAAAACATTCCCTTTCCAATGACCCAAACCCAAAGGGACATCAGGGGTTCTGAAATTATGACAAATGGCTCTCCAGTATGTCTGTTTGATAAAAGCCACGATCACGGCAATAGACAGATTGTCTGTGAGGGCTCATGAATAATGGACAGGAGCTATCCCCTGCCTTCAAACCTGTTTAGAGGACATCACCAGGTTTGATTTATTAACTTAGATGCTCAGGACACTCTGACTTCCTGTGACTCTGCCAGTTTGTCAGTGGGTGCCCAGGGAGTCATGGGAACCACGGAGAAATCTAAAGAAGTAAAACAAATGACATCGCAGAGCGCCCTGAGCTCATCAGCATGCAGTCCAAGGGGGAGGTTAATCTAATAAACTCACAGTCCTCCGGTTTTTCACTCTTAAAGAAGGGTCTCATGGTGAAATTTTCAATTAACTTTTGAGGAGTCTGTGGAGACAGCTGGTGGTTCATTGAACACCCTCCACTGTCAAAAAAGGAGCACGGAGGGTCACTCCTAAATGAATTATTCCCTTATGATTTGGAAAAGCAGAAGCCGGGGCTGTCGAATTTCAAATCCATATATGTACCAAATATTACTCTTTTAACACTTTGTTGTTAAATAATTCCCCATGCTTTGATTTTAAATGGTCTAAAGTTTCATTTATTTTATATTGCTGAAAATATACTAGGCACTGCAACTCTCTTTTTAGCTAATTATGGGTGGATCCATTTTGTCGTGTGTATGCGCTCCGTGAATCTGTAAGATAGACAGTAAAAATAGAGTTATGGGAAGCATAGCTGTGAGGCAGTCTACTGAAAATCCATGCAACTTCATCACCAGGGCACTCAGAATAACGGTCACTAATTCTTCAGGTGATAATCTGAAGGGCCCAGGCAGAGGATAGGAGTCTGAACTGGGCCAGACTGGTTTTCTCCTGGGACGGGAGTCCTGAGCAGGCACTGGTTTCCAGTTGTGTGATGGGGTTGACAGGGTACTCTGCCCATCTACTGAATCAGGGGCTCTTGCCTGATAAATATCCCAATTCTTTCCCCACTATTTTGACTCTGTTTGCCTAGAAAAAGCCACATGTGAACCACTGCAGCTTCAACTTTCTACAGATCTCTTTTTCTCAATAATACAGGAGTTTATTGGTATGACAAAGACACACGCTGCATGAAAATAGGGCGTATTTTCATTCTCATGCAAACTGACTACCTGAAACCAGTTTTGTCTTCCCTTAGACAAGTGAGTGTACTTCATTTGCCAGGGGGTGGGGAGGGTCGGGGAGGAGATTCATATATATATATATACACATATATGGCGACCTTGTAATTCTATATAAAAATGTACAGACAGCCACAGCCATAAGTCCCTGTTCAGCAAATGTGCATCTCTATGACAAAAACTGAGAGCCAGCAGACAAAATACATAAAGAAAAAAGCCAAGATCTCTATTCAGAAATAAACGTGCAACATCTATTAAAAAGTTAGTAGCCCCACGCTTTGGTTTTGGCGGGCACATTATTGTGCTGATTTCAGGACTTTATACTGTAGCAAACCAAAAATACAAAGAGTAAGCTAAAGGAACTAGGAAACTGAACTCCTAAAGTTATTCTACTGTACAACTACCAGAAATGCCTTTATCTCAGTTAGAATCAAAGTCTTCATGTGGCCATGGCATACTCAATGTGGGAGATTTTCATGCTTATCTCTCCATGACTGCTGGGCTTCCCTGGTGGCTCAGATGATAAAGAATCCACCTGCAATGCAGACCCAGGTTCAATCCCTGGGTTGGGAAGATCCCCTGGAGAAGGAAATGGCAACCCACTCCATTATTCTTGCCTGGAGAATCCCATGAACAGAGGAGCCTGGCGGTCTATAGTTCATTGAGTTAACCAGAGTCAGACATGGGGGGGTCGGTCCCAAGATGGTGGAGGAATAGGACGGGGAGACCACTTTATCCCCCACAAATTCATCAAAAGATCATTTGAATGCTGACCAACTTCCACAGAACAACTTCTGAACTCTGGTGGAGGACACCAGGCCCCCAGAAAGGCACCCCATTCTCTTTGAAAGGAGGTAGGACAAAATAAAAAGACAAAAAGAGAGAGAAAAGAGTCAGGGACAGAGACCCGTCCTGGGGCGGGCGGGGGGAGTCGTGAAGGAGGAGAAGTTTCCAAACGGCAGGAAACACTGCCACCAGCGGGTCTGTGGGGAGTTTTGGAATCTCAGAGGGCAACATAATTGGGGGGAAAAAAAAGAAACCCACAGAATACGCGCCTAGCTGCAGCTGCCAGCAGAAAAGTAGCCCAGACCCTCGCATCCGCCACCAGCAAGCAGGGGCTGGACAGGGAGGTGCAGGTTGCATGCTTAGGGTCAGGACCAGGCTGGAATGCCCTGAGGGCAATCTGAGGGAGCTAACGTGAGATAGCAACCCAAACTGTAGGATAGCCAGGGAGAGAAAGGAAAAAAAAGAGAGAGAACTTTCCCACAAGAAGCTCTAACTTAAAGCACAGCCTGGCCCACTCACAGAACAAAGGATTGAGCGAACACCAAAGGAGAGCTGGCCAGCTGTGCACTGGTCCTCCCCCCACAAGAGGCACAGAGGCAGGCGGGCGACAGCCAGAGTTGGAAGGCAAGGGGCAATCTGGGCACCAGAGACGGCATCCTCCACCAAACTGTGAGCAGGCTCCCAGTTGCTAACCATGTCTTCCTGGGATACTGGCTGGCTGACATCTGCCAGGAAGGTCGCAGCCTGAGATCAGCTCCCCAGAGGAGACACACGGCACACCTGAGATGGTACTCCTGAAGCGCACCCAGGAGCAGCCAGGACTGGGGAGGTGATAAAACCCACGGCCCACCTGTGACAGTGCACTCACCAAGCACCTGGTTGCCTGAGCTGCTCGGACCTGGGAAAGGCACAAAACGCACGCCCAACTGAGTCTGTGCCTTTGTAGAGTACTCGAGAGCCTGAACCTGAGCAGCTTAGACCTGGGAAGTGCACGAAATCCAGGGCCTGCTTTGGACAGATCCCCTTCAGAGCAACCTGGTGCCTGAGCAGTGTAGACCCGGAAAGCACATGCTGCTGTGAGCTGGGGTAAACCCAGTGTGGTCCATACGCTGTGAGCACTCCCCACACATGAGTGATATTTATTTTCAGTGTTCCTCCCTCCCCACAGCACAACTGAACAAGTGACCACTTTCGCCCCCTTGTGTCAGGGCAGAAATTAGACATTGAGGGGCTTGCAAACAGAGGAAGCCAAAATAAACAAAGAAGAGGGAACAGCTCTGGAAGTGACAGGTGCAACAGATTAAAACCCTGTAGTTAGCACTGACTAAGCATTGGAAGGGGCCTATAGAAATTGAGAAATATAAGCTGGAACAAGGAACTATCTGAAACTGAACTGACTCCACAGTGCCCTCAACAGCTCCAGAGAAATTCCTAAATATATTTTTACTATTATCATTTTTTCAGTTTTTAAAAATTTTTACATTCTTTATTACTCCTTTAATTTTCATTTTTATAACCTACTATTACCTTGCAAAAAAAAGAGACACTATTTTTAAAGCAAATGTCATGTATATATATATATGTCTAATTTTTGTGATTGATTTTATTTTGTATTTTTAATATTGTATGTTTGAGAGTCTAACCTCTACTATAGATTTTTAATCTTTGCTTTTTGGTATTTGTTATCAATTTTGTACCTTTAAGAATCTAACCTTCAGGACCCATTTTCACTGAGGGGTGTGATGACTGGCTTGGTTGCTCTCTCCGCTTTGACTCTCCCTTTTTTCCCTGGCTCACCTCTATCTCCTCCCTCCCCCTTCTCTTCTCTGTGTAACTCTGTGAATCTGTCTGGGTGTTCTGGGCTGTGGAGAGCACATGGGGAACTGACCACTGGCTATATCTGTCTCTCTCCTTTGATTCCCCCTCTTCTCCTCCTGGCCGCCTCTGTCTCCCTCCTCCCTCTTCTCTTTTCCATGTAACTCTGTGAACCTCTCTGGGTGCTCCTCACTGTGAAGAATCTCTTCACCATTAACCTAGATGTTTTATTATCTGTGCTGGATGGATGGAGAAGTCTTAAGGCTACTGTAAGAATAAGACTGAAAGTCAGAGGCAGGAGGCTTAAATCCAAAACCTGAGAACACCAGAAAAGTCCTGACTCCAGGGAACATTAATCAACAAGAGCTCATCCAAAAGCCTCCATACCTACACTGAAACCAAGCTCCACCCAAGAACCAACAAGTTCCGGAATAAGACATACCATCTAATTCTCCAGCAACACAGGAACATATCGCTGAGCATTAAAATACAGGTGGGCAAAAGTCACACCAAACCCATAGACACCTCAAAACTCACTACTGGACACTTCATTGCACTCCAGAGAGACGAGATTCAGCTCCACCCACCAGAACACAGACACAAGCTGTCCTAACCAGGAAACCTTGACAAGCCACTAGTCCAACCCCACCCAAAGAGAGCAACCTCCACAATAAAGAGGAACCACAAACTTCCAGCCTACCCCAAAGGCCACCCAAAATATAGCAATCTAAACAAAATGAAATGGCAGAGAAATATTCAGCAGGTAAAGGAGCATGATAAAGCCCACCAAGCCAAACAAAAGAGGAGGAGATAGGGAGTCTACCTGAAAAAGAATTCAGAATAATGATAGTAAACATGGTCCAAAGTCTTGAAAACAAAATGGAGTTACAGATAAATAGACTAGAGACAAGGATTGAGAAGATGCAAGAAATGTTTTACAAGGAACTAGAAGAAATTAAAAAAGAGTCAGTTAATAAAAATAATGTAATAACTGAGATCAAAAGCACTTTGGAAGGAACCAACAGTAGAATAACTGAGGCAGAAGATAGGATAAGTGAGGTGGAAGATAGAATGGTGGAAATAAATGAAGCAGAGAGGAAAAAATAAAAGAGAATTAAAAGAAATGAGGACAACCTCAGAGACCTCTGGGAAAAAAATTAACAAAACTAACAGCTGGTTCTTTGAGAATATAAATAAAACAGACAAACCATTAGCCAGATTCATTTTTAAAAAAGGGAGAAGAATCAAATCAACAAAATTAGAAATGAAAATGGAGAAATCACAACAGACAACACAGAAATACAAAGGATCATAAGAGACAAATATCAGCAACTATATGCCAATAAAATGGACAACTTGGAAGAAATGGACAAATTCTTAGAAAGGTATAACCTTTCAAAATGTACCAGGAAGAAATAGAAATTCTTAACAGACCCATCACAAGAACAGAAATAGAAGCTGTAATCAGAAATCTTCCAGCAAACAAAAGCCCAGGACCAGACGGCTTCACAGCCGAATTCTACCAAAATGTAGAGAAGCGCTAACAGCTATCCTACTCAAACTCTTCCAGAAAAATGCAGAGGAAGGTAAACTGCCAAACTCATTCTATGAGGCCACCATCACACTAATACTAAAACCAGACAAAGAGGCCACAAAAAAACTACAGGCCAATATCACTGATGAACATAGATGCACAAATCCTCAACAAAATTCTAGCAAACAGAATCCAACAACATATCAAAAAGATCAAACATTATGACCAAGTGGACTTTATCCCAGGGATGCAAGGATTCTTCAATATCCACAAATCAATCAATGTGATACACCACATTAATGAACTGAAAGATGAAAACCATATGATTATCTCCACAGATGCAGAGAAAGCCATTGACAAAATTCAACATCCATTTATGATATAAAAAAAAAACCTGCAGAAAGCAGGGAAGGAACATACTTCAACATAATAAAAGCCATATATGATAAACCCACAGCAAACATTATCCTCAGTGGTGAAAAACTGAAAGCATTTCCCCTAAAGTCAGGAACAAGACAAGGGTGCCCACTCCCACCACTACTATTCAACATAGTTTTGGAAGTTTTAGCCACAGCCATTGGTAACCCACTCCAGTATTCTTGACTGGAGAATCCCATGGACGGAGAAGCCTGGTAGGCTACAGTCCACGGGGTCACATAGAGTCAGACACGACTGAGTGATGGAACGGATCAGAGAAGAAAAAGAAATAAAAGGAAGTCAGATTGGAAAATAAGAAGTAAAACTCTCACTGTTTGCAGATGACATGATCCTCTATATAGAAAATCTAAAGGCACCACCAGAAAATTACTGGAGCTAATCAATGAATATAGAAGTTGTAGGATATAAAATTAACACACAAAAATCCCTTGCATTCCTATACACTAACAATGAGAAAACGGAAAAAGAAATTAAGGAAACAATTCCACTCACTACTGCAATGAAAAGAATAAAATACTTAGGAATAAATCTACCTAAAGAAACAAAAGACCTATATATAGAAAACTATAAAACACTGATGAAAGAAATCAAAGATGACACAAATAGATGGAGAAATATACCATGTTCATGGATCAGAAGAATCAATATAGTGAAAATGAATATACTACCAAAAGCAATCTATAGATTCAATGCAATCCCTATCAAGCTACTAAAGGTATTTTTCACAGAACTAGGACAAATAATTTCACAATTTATATGGAAATATAAAAAACCTCAAATAGCCAAAGCAATCTTGAGAAAGAATGGAACTGGAGGAATCAATCTGCCTGGCTTCAGACTATACTACAAAGCTACAGTCATCAAGACAGCATCATACTGGCACAAAGACAGAAATCTAGATTAATGGAACAAAATTAAAAGCCCAGAGATAAATCCATGCATCTATGGACAACTTATCCTTGGCAAAGGAGGCAAGAATATACAATGGAGAAAAGACAATCTCTTTAACAAATGGTGCTGAGAAAACTGGTCAACCACCTGTAAAAGAATGAAACTAGAACATTTTCTAACACCATAGACAAAAATAAACTCAAAATGGATTAAAGATCTAAATGTAAGACCAGAAACTATAAAACTCCTAGAGGAAAACATAGGCAAAACACTCTCTGATATAAATCACAGCAGGATCCTCTATGACCCATCTCTCAGAGTAATGGAAATAAAAGCAAAAATAAACAAATGGGACCTCATTAAACTTTAAAGCTTTTGCATAACGAAGGAAACTATAAGCAAGCTGTAAAGACAGCCTTCAGAATGGGAGAAAATAATAGCAAACAAAGCAACTGACAAAGAACTAATCTCAAAAATATACAAGCAGCTCATGTAGTTCAATACTAAAATAGTAAGTGACCCAATCAAAAAATGGGCCAAAGAACTAAATAGACATTTCTCCAAAGAAGACATACAGATGGCTAACAAACACATGAAAAGATGCTCAACATCACTCATAATCAGAGTAATGCAAATCAAAACCACAATGAGGTACCACTTCATGCCAGTCAGAATGGCTGCTATCCAAAAGTCTACAAACAATAAATGCTGGAGATGGTGTGGAGAAAAGGGAACTCTCTTATACTATTGGTGGGAATGCAAACTAGTATAGCCACTATGGAGAACAGTGTGGAAATTCATTAAAAACCTGGAAATAGAACTGCCACATGACCCAGCAATCCCACTGCTGGGCATACACACTGAGGAAACCAGAATTGAAAGAGACACATGTACCCCAATGTTCATCACAGCACTGTTTATAATAACCACGACATGGAAGCAACGTAGATGCCCATTGGCAGATGAATGGATAAGAAAGCTGTGGTACATGTACAGAATGGAATATTACTCAGCTATTAAAAAGAATGCACTTGAATCAGTTCTAATGAGGTGGATGAAACTGGAGCCTATTATACAGAGAGAAGTAAGTCAGAAAGAAAAATACCAATATAGTATTCTAAGCTTACTCCTTGGAAGGAAAGTTATGACCAACCTAGACAGCATATTAAAAAGCAGAGACATTACTTTGCCAACAAAGCTCCGTCTAGTCAAGGCTATGGTTTTTCCCATGGTCATGTATGGATGTGAGAGTTGGACTGTGAAGAAAGCTGATCGCCGAAGAATTGATGCTTTTGAACTGTGGTGCCGGAGAAGACTCTTGAGAGTCCCTTGGACTGCAAGAACATCCAACCGGTCCATTCTAAAGGAGATCAATCCTGGGTGTTCATTGGAAGGACTGATGCTAAAGCTGAAACTCCTATACTTTGGCCACCTCATGCAACGAGTTGACTCACTGGAAAAGACCCTGATGCTGGGAAGGATTGGGGGCAGGAGAAGACGGGGACGACAGAGAATGAGATGGCTGGATGGCATCACCGACTCGATGGACATGAGTTTGAGTGATCTCTGGGAGTTGGTGATGGACAGGGAGGCCTGGCGTGCTGTGATTCATGGGGTCACAAAGAGTCAGACACGACTGAGCAACTGAACTGAACTGAACTGAATGCATATATATGGAATTTAGAAAGATGGTAACGATGACCCTATATGTGAGACAGCAAAAGAGACACAGATGTAAAGAACAGACTTTTGGACTCTGTGGGAGAAGGCAAGGATGGAATGATTTGAGAGAATAGCATTGAAACATGTATATTGTCATATATGAAATAGATCACCAGTCCAGGTTTGATGCATGAGACAGGGTGCTTGGGGCTGTTGCACTGGGACGACCCTGAGGGATGGGATGGGGAGGGAGGTGGGAGGGGGGGTTCAGAATGGGGAACACATGTACACCCATGGCAGATTCATGTCAATGTATGGCAAAAACCACTGCAATATGGTAATTAGCCTCCAATAAAAATAAATAAATTAATAAAAAGTATCAGACACTACTGAGCAACTAACACTTTTACTTTCTTTCTCGTGTGACTGCCAGATTAAACAGGCAAAAAAAAAATTAGTAAGGGCATAGATAATTTGATCTAAGGGTCATCAATAGAAACATGCACCCAATTTTCAGGGGGAAAAGTATTTCTAAGAACTCATGGATGATTTACAAAATTGACTACGTCTTAGGCCACAAAGCAAAGCGAATTTCAACAAATGTGGAAGAAGTGACATTAGACATTTTCTTAACCCAGGTGAGAATTAGATTTCAGCTACAGAAATCAAGCCAAACCTCCCAGTGTATTCAGAAACTTGCTAAGCTGCCAATACCACCAAGAGGTAGAAACAATCAATATGTCCACTGACAAACAGATAAACCAAAGGCTGGATGGCATCACCGACTCGATGGACATGAGTTTGAGTGAACTCCGGGAGTTGGTGATGGACAGGGAGGCCTGGCGTGCTGTGATTCATGGGGTTGCAAAGAGTCGGACACGACTGAGCGACTGAACTGAACTGAACTGAAAGGCATATATATGGAGTTCAATTCAGTTCAGTTCAGTTCAGTCGCTCAGTCGTGTCTGACTCTTTGCGACCCCATGAATCACAGCACGCCAGGCCTCCCTGTCCATCATCACCTTCCGGAGTTCACTCAAACTCATGTCCACAGAGTCAGTGATGCCATCCAGCCATCTCATTCCCTGTCAGTAAATTCTACATAATAGAATATTATTCAGCCTTTTTTAAAAGAGAAATATTACCATAAGCTGTAAAATGGATCAACTTTGAGAACACTATGTTAAATGCAATAAGCCAGTCACCAAAAGATAAATACTATGTGGTTTCATGTATATAAGGTGTCTAAAATGGTCAAATTCATAAAAACAGAAAGTGAAACCAAGCAGAACCTTGCAGGGCCTTCCATTGGACAGACCCCTCCCTTGGTGTCACTCACCTCTTACTTAGAGAGAAGCCATAATGTCCTATGCCTTCTCTGAGGTCCAGAGAATAAGTTTAATCAGTGAAGTGAGGAAATGTAAAAACAAAGGCAGACAGTCAAGCAAGACAAAATAACAAGAAGACCTTTAGTTCCTCCTGAGCCACATCCTGTGAGCTGTTTTGCGGACACTAAAACCCCCCACCAGTTAAGTTAATTGCATGCTGACCAATAGCACGTAGACCACAGACCGTCTGGATCAAGAAGGTTAATGATGTTAACTCCTAAAATGCCACCTGACATCACACCACCAATGATCAGAAGACTGTCCATGAGCTGATCACACACCCTGCAACTCTCTGCCTCATCTTCCTTTAAAAAATTCTTCCCTGGAAGCCACTGGGTCTTTTGAGGATAGCTGCCCCTTCTCCTTGCTTGGCACTTGCAATGGCTTTAGAATCAATTCTAGGTTTGAGTACCAGTTCCTTCACTGGCTCAGATGGTAAAGAATCTGCCTGCAATGCAAGAGATCTGGGTTTGATCCCTGGGTCGGGAAGATCCCCTGGAGTTATGGCAACCCACTCCAGTATACTTGCCTGGGAAATGTCATGGACAGAGGGGCCTGGAGGGCTACAGTCCATGGGGTTGTAAAGAGTCAGGCAGGACTGAGCGACTTTCCCTTTCCTTTTCCTTCACCACAACCTGGTGACAGGAGGTGCACGTTACAGCACATTGGGTGGGGGACCCAGGTCAGGTTCAGGAACAGAAGTAGAATGGTGGTTACCAGGGCTTAAGGGAAGAGGGAAACAGGGGGTTGTTTAACCAGTATAGAGAATCAGTTTTTATTTTAATTTTTTGACATATATACACTATTGATGTGTATGTGTGTGCAGGCTCAGTCATTCAGTGTTGTATGGCTCTTTGCAACCCCGTGACTATAGCCCTCCAGGCTCCTCTGTCCATGGGATTTCCCAGGCAGAAATACTGGAGTGGATTGCCATTTCCTCCTCCAGGGGATCTTCCCCACCCAGGGATCGAACATATGTCTTTTGCATTGGCAGCTGCATTCTTAACCAGTGAGCCACCTGGGAAGCCCATACAATACTGATACTATGTATACAATAGGCAGCTAATGGGAACTTCCTGTGTAGCACAGGGAACTGTGCTCAATGCTCTGCGGTGACCTACAAGTGAAGGAAATCCAAAAGGAGGGGATGTATGTAAACACATAGCTGATTCACTTTGCTCTACAGTAGAAACTAGCATTGTGAAGCAACTCTATTCTAATTAAAAATTTAAAAACCAATCAGATTTTAAAGATGAAAACATTTTAGAGATCTGTGGCCCAGGAACGTGAGCATGCTTCCACCACTGAACGGGACATTTTAAACTGGTTAAGGGAGTAAGTTGCCAGCCCAGTGGCCGTGAGTTTGAGCAAAGTCCGGGAGATGGAGAAGGACAGGGAAGCCTGGTGTGCTGCAGCCCACAAGGTTGCAAAGAGTCAGACACAGCTGAGTGACCGAATAACAGCAAAGGCAGTAGAGTCTATTCTATATATTTAGTCATAATAGAAGAAGCAGAAAAAAGAGAATAAGATGACACAGACAGCTGGATCACAGGAGACTTAAAAACATACATTAAGTGTTTATGAAAAATGTACTTGCAAGCTTATTGTTTATTCCACTTTATGCTAATGTTTTTTATGGACTCCAGGAAGGTAGTTGTCTGGGAACAAAATTAACATGCTTACACATGGGTGTTACATGTACACACACACACACAGAATTTTATCTATGCACCCAACAACTCTCCAAGCAGAAATTTCATCCTCAGAATCAATTGTTACAATGTGTTTTCAGAGATATTTTTACTGCATATACAATGACAATGAAACAAAGGAACAGTGAGGATTTTCAAAGGCAAGAGTATAATCAATTTCAACATACTCCCCCAGAGTATTAAAGAACACCCCTTTAAAGTCTTTTAAAAGTGCTAGAGTTTCAGTTCAGTTCAGTTCAGTCGCTCAGTCGTGTCCGACTCTCCGTGACCCCATGAATCACAGCACGCCAGGCCTCCCTGTCCATCACCAACTCCCGGAGTTCACTCAAACTCATGTCCACAGAGTCGGTGATGCCATCCAGCCATCTCATTCTCTGTCGTCCCCTTCTCCTCCCGCCCCCAACCTTTCCCAGCATCAGAGTCTTTTCCACTGAGTCAACTCGTCGCATGAGGTGGCCAAAGTACTGGAGTTTCAGCTTTAGCATCAGTCCTTCCAATGAACACCCAGGATTGATCTCCTTTAGAATGGACTGGTTGGATCTCCTTGCAGATTTTAGCACCCTAGTAATCAAGCTGAAGGTCCATATCCCTATTTGCAGAGCAAAAAATAGTATAAAGAAATTATATTTGGGGAAGATATGCCAAGCCCAAAAATATCTCAGGATTTAGGTCGACAATGCCTGTCTCATGTAACCCTGCACTGAAACACTTCTCTGAAAAATGGAGAAATAAATAATTCTTCTCAAGAAAATCAACAGTATTTGCTATCTCAGTGTTTTGCTGATTCTTCAAATTTTAAATTTATGTACCAAGAACTGATTTCTTGGGTTTCCATCCCATTATTAGGGCATGCTTTTCTAATGAGAGAATGTAAAAAAAAATGTTTTCTCTTTAAATGAAAACTGAAATGAAGCAAATACATATGACATAAGAATTACCGCACACTCTTGAGTACATTTATTTTTTGCACATCAGTCTATACATTTTTTTCCTTATAATCTTTGTGTTACCACATTTCTCTAGTAATGAGTGATTTGATTATGATAAACAACTTTTCAGTGGAAATAGATCCACAGTGATAATTCTTTCCAGGATTTGTTTCAGGGTGACAATAAAACTGACGATTGTCACCCTGAGGTGATGATGCTCCTGGATTATTACCGAAGTGGATCCACATTTGACCAAACCTGCAGCGAACAGCGGGCACCATGTCATGAACGCTCTGTCCCGTGTCATCAGCAGCTCCACACTGGCACCCATGTACTGCTGCCCTGCACAGACTCACCCTGATACACAGAGCGCTGAATGGCCGGGCTCCATGTCAGAGAGAAGCTGGCTACAGTCAGGATCTTCAGAGCCCGCGGACTGACTCCCACCTAGATGTCAGCTAGGAAAGTGCACGTCGCTCAGTCGTGCTGACTCTTTGCGACCCTGTGGACTATACAGTCCATGGAATTCTCCAGGCCAGAATACTGTATCTTGTCATATGCACATTTGGTGAGAACTTCTCTGAGGCAGTCTAGCTTCTTTAATATCAGAATTGTTTGCCAATGGCTGGAATGGTCTGCCATATTGCTGAAATGATGTCCTCTTTTCTTGAACGTCCCTGCCTTTCTAAACACCATGATTCCACCACTGGGTATCTCTCGGACTTGGAACTGAAATTGCTACCCTGTCCTTTCAAGAGAGGGCAATGTCATGACATTAACACAGGGCTGAATTGCTGGGTAGTTCAAAGAGAGGCGTTCTCTTTGGACTCACACGCAACACAATAGATCTAGATCCTCTACTCCCAAATATATGTTTTTGGACCCTCAAACTTTAAACAATTTTCTTCCCTGAATCCATATCTACACATTTCATCCTTAGTCAATATCTTCACTTCTAGTTGGAAGAAACTCAGCTAGCCCTATTCCTGCCAGATGATGTATTTATTAGACAAATTCCCAGGTGTTCAGATTGTCTCAGAATGGGATTCCTGCCAGTTTCAACACATTAGTCCCCTCCTAAGGCAACAGAACCCGTGACTGGCTCAGGGGTCTCACCAGTGAGTCATGAAGCTTCCTGGATGCCTTGAGTCTGGGTTCTGAAACAACAGGGTAAGATGAACATTGTGCATTTCAAGTTCAAGGTCAGTGAGCGAATGTCATGTGTGCTTTATTAATGTTAACAGCTCATTTTTAATTTTCTTTTTTAATTCAGAAGTTTGTGTATGCATCCATACAACATAATTTCATGGCTGCATGTAATTTTTTAATGTTACCATCTCCCTGAGTCTTACAAATTTTTCTATTTAAAATGTTACTTTAATGCATAATATTTTATATTTGACATAATTTTGGTATAAAGTATTTTCAGTCCTGAAATGTGAATTTCACATTTAATGTTTAATTTTGGCTTTAATAGAGTCTGGTTCCTGCCCTCACCCCATTCTTTGTAAAGGGAAAAGTTTAGGGAAAATTCAGGTGCTAAAATTTCTATTATCCTTTCTAGGATAATAAATTATCTAGGTTATAGTTTGTGTCTTTTGTGATTTTGTTGTTTGTTTAGTCACTAAGTCATGTCCAACTCTTTGCAGCCCCATGGACTGTAGCCCAACAGGCTCCTCTGTCCATGGGATTCTCCAGGCGAGAATCCTGGAGTAGGTTACCATTTCCTTTTCCCGGGCATTTTTCCAGCTACCACTGCTCTTAACATTAATTTTAAGAAACATTCAGATGAAAGAAATTCTCAAGGTCAATTTCAAGCCCAGTGTCAGAACATATAATAAAATTCACAGGGAAGTCTCCCAGTGTCCAAAATAATAACTGCCCTTGTCCCAAGTCTTAGTTACCAAATTAAACAACCTTGGCTTTGGTCACTCGCCACTCCATCCTGTTGGTCAGACTTTTCAAAAATAGTCATCTCAAAACTAACACAAATAGGGGTATAATTACTAAAACCATTAAAAATCTATATGCCTAGCATCAAAGGACTCCACCCTGCTCAAGGAAGATTACCACTAATTTGTGCCTCAGACGAACAAACCAAACTTCTACATATCTTCCAACTTTTTTCCTGTGTTCCTGCTACTTCATTATATGGAACCTGAAACTATCATTAACAACCTAGGGTTGCCGGTCATATCTTCCATAGCACCCTCCTTCTGGCCATCACCCCTCCTAACTCAATGCTTGTGGTCCTAGTGGGGAATTAAAAATGCTGTCCAATTCAACTGCCCACAGAATTGGAAACATACCTAGGTTGAGTCCATCACCATGGCCAGTACACTGAGGACCAGTGACTGGTTCTGGTGTGGGGATGTGGGCCTTGAGGGACAATGCAGGATGCTTCCATGAGATTTGCTAGATGGACTCTGGGAGATTAAAAAAAGACCCAGTCGTGTTGTCATAACATCAATTCACTAGGAAATAGGTATGTGTCTCATACCTTCTGAGACAGAGAAAGAAGCAGAGAAGAAAAGAGGTGGAGACACAGAGCATGCATGATATCAGTTACGTCCAGACCCCAGACCCAGCAGTGCCTGAAGCCAACTGAAGTTAGGATTTCCAGGTGTTTGGACCATTGCCCCCAGGGCACAGTGGCAAAGAATCTGCCTGCAAAGAGACACAGGACATGCGGTTTCAGTCCTGATCTAGGGATGGCATGGCCACCCACTCCACGATTTTTGTGGAGAATCCCCGGGACAGAGGAGCCTGGCGGGCTACAGTCCATGGGGTCTCAAAAGAGCTGGATGTGACCGAAGCAACTGAAAACATGGGCTATCTCCCAGGCTTGAAAGCTAATATTCCCTTTTGTGCTTAAACCACTATGAGTTGGTTTTATGCCGATGGCAAACAGGCAACTCATAAAACAAACTAGTCCGCGAGGATCTTTTCTTCCTTCCTCCTAAACAACACATTCTTTGTACCATCGACTTCCTTTCTCTCCTGCCATGACTGTTCACCTTATTCCCACAGTAGAGGAAAGGTTTACCTTTCATATCATAGTGAATATTTATTATAGATTATTTATTTTACAATAATATGTTTACAAATTTCAGAAAGTTTGCATGCTGTGTGTTTCAGATGTGCTGGGCTTAAGATAGAGAACAAACATTTCCTTTTGTCTGCCAATTCTCAAAAGCTAGAAAAAAATCAAATGAACAGCGAAAACCCCTCCTCTTTCTAATTTTATTCTTTCCTTTCACAGAACCCACATTTTCTCCTCGTGCAGACTTGGGATCACAAACTCAGGATTCAGGAAATTCATGCAGTCCTGGTACGTGCATGTGTGCTAAGTCACTTCAGTCGTGTCCAACTCTTCACGACCCCATGTACTGCCAGGCTCCTCGGTCCATAGGGATTCTCTAGGCAAGCATACTGCAGTGGGTTTCCATGCCCTTCTCCAGGGGATCTTCCCAACCCAGGGATCGAACCCGAGTCTCTCATGTCTCCTGCATTGGCAGGCAGGTTGTTTACCACTGGCGACACCTGGGAAGCCATAGTCCTGGTACACAGGTCACAAACAGTCAGCCTGAGTCTTGGGTAGAGTGGGAACAAGGCTGTGAGTGAGTCCTTGGAAAATACTCTTACGGAGGGCTTCCCTTCTCCTCCTGAATCTTCACCTCCCTGTGTCCTATTCAGTGTGAACTGGGGAGCGTAGGTCTCTGATTCTAACTTTCTCCACGGCTCCAGCTTCACAGGGTTGGTATAGATCAAGGTCGGGGCAGGGAAGGATGGAGAAAGGATAAACGGTGAGACAGGGAGCGGTGGGTTCCGCTGTCATTTGGGGCCAAATCCAGTCATTTCAGCTGCTTCCACCAGCTACCATCCTCCTCTGATCCTGTCCAGAGGTCTGTCTTGTCCTTTGTTATTTGGTGTGCCTGTTTTGCAGAAAAGCTGGAGGTCTTTTCCCCAGAATTACTGTGGGTAAATGAAACAGTGCTCTATATTCTGGGGGAGGTTTTATGGAGAATGTGGCGCCAGAAGATCCACCCAGAGGTGGGCAAGACCAAAATCAATGAATATCAAGAAAGCATCAAGAAAGTGCATCCATACCAAAGCTTACAGGGTTTAGAGGCCACTGCAACAGAGGAAACTGTTGTGGATACTGGGAAAATAAAGAGAAAATTTGTGAAAACACAGCTTTGTCACAGAATATTAATGACAGTCATTAGGTGAACTGATAACCGTTGATGACACATTTTCATTTACCAAACATTATAGCGTCATTAATATGTGTCCAATATTATTAATGTAAGTTTGGCTTTGCCACTGAATCAGGATTGTTGTAGGATCAGTCTTCTGTTGCCTGAGGGACTTCAGATCTAGCTTAGATCTGATGCAAGTAAGCCCTGACCTGAGTAAGGGAAGTATGAGGCTCCCCAGTGGGCGCTAGTGGTAAAGAACCCGCCAGCCAATGAGGAGATGTACCAGACGTGGGTTTGATCCCTGAGACCAGCGCTGAGTGCTGAGATGGATGAACGCAAGATGGATAAAAGTTCGTCCTCATGGTGTAAACTCAACCCCGCAAAGCTAACCTAACGAGTAAAGTTCTTCAGGTAAAGAATAATAAACTAGAAATTTAGGAGACGATTCAATCTCCAAATGACTTTCTCCCTTCAATGATGCTCCACAGGACTGACTTTTACAAGCTTACAATATGAGGCACCAAGAGTCACACCTCTATCAATCTCGTACTTTTTCTCAGCCCACTTCCAGATTCCTCTTTGTCCACCTGAATGAAGAACGGCCAATTGATTTCCATAAAACCAGTCATTAATTTGTATCTGTCTTTGCTGTCACTCCTCATTCCTAGTGTATAAATAATTCAGGCTTCCTTCATCTTTCTTTATTCAAAAGACCCTGAAGCTTTTGCCTTTTATTTGTCCTTTCCTCGACCACATCTTATGAGCAAAAGACCCTTCTAAGCTGAACTAAGCAAAATCAGAGGCAGTTTTAGAATGCACCATTGCTTCGTGCAATGCCATGATTTCCCTTCTGCATTTTATCATTGTGCTTTAAGGTGTATGGATGCTCCCAATGACCTTTTTTAAACAAAACTATCTGTAGAGATAACAAATTTATTGAACTGTCTATAGTGAAATGTCCATAGTGTTCTGAAGACAGAAGTCGATTTAAAACCCAACAGCTTAAGAACCATTTAAATGAACTCTGCAGTTGAAGATGGCTTCTCCTTAGAAAGGAAAACAGAATTCCACTGTGATTTGGAACAGAAGTTTTCAAAGCATGCACAAACAGGGCTATTCTCCTAGAACATCTCCTATAACAACTGTATAGGTGCTATTCTAGCATAAACTTATTTACAGCTGATGAAAACCAAGGTTTCCTTTCTGTCAAAGCTCTTCTAAATTGGCGTTGCCCTCAATGCTATTCTCATTGTTGCTATCATTAATTTCTCAAGCAATTAAACCATGCTTAAAGGTATAAAAACACAAAAACAAAACCAGCCCCAACACACAGCCTCTAATGATAAGTACGGACTCATCGATGGATGTGAGCTTACCAAGATGAGGCAGTATTCATAGATACAGTGACCAAAACTATTCAAACATTTCCCATCTTAAAAGCGATTTTTTTCTAAGCACCACGTCTCTGTCCACCAACTGCCCTTTCTTTTCTTTTCCTTTTAGAAGAGATCGTCTTCTAACCCCCTAGTCTCCTCTCATCTTGCTTCCCTGAAAAAAATGTCCTTGTAACTCTAACTGAGCTGAACTAAACCAACATTTTGAGATAAATAGTGAGCAAAAGAGTTTGACGTTTCAGTGCAATAATGATACGGAAGCTAAAACGCAGTGATTGGGTAGCAAGACATTGGAGGGACATCTACAAAGAACTTTTTAAGGAAGTATGGAAGTAACCCATTAACTTGAATAGATAAGAACATCAAAATGAAAAACTAGTATTTATGTATAAGTTTGGGAAGTATTAGTAAAACTTTAAACAAAAAAAATTGATTTCTGAGAGCTTAGATTCTCAGAATCAACCATGCGAACCACACCTATTCTGGTCAAGAGGGTTTGCACCCACTGCTCCTTCTGCTGGGCACACTCTGCCCACATGCCTTCAAACCCTGCCTGCTCACTTTATTCAAACACTCGCAGGTCAGTTCTCAAGAGTAGCTGTCCCTTAACCACCTATTTAAAACAGTCCCTTAAAATTGTTCTCTTCCCAGACTGCCCATTAGATCTTTCAGTTCAGTTCAGTCGCTCAATCCTGTCCAACTCCTGCGACCCCATGAACCGCAGCATGCCAGGCCTCCCTGTCCATCACCAACTCCCAGAATCCACCCAAACCCATGTCCATCGAGTCGATGATGCCATCCAACCATCTCATCCTCTGTCGTCCCCTTCGCCTCCTTCCCTCAATCTTTCCCAGCATCAGGGTCTTTTCCAAGGAGTCAGCTCTTCAAATCAGGTGGCCAAAGAACTGGAGTTTCAGCCCCAACATCAGTCCTTTCAATGAACACCCAGGACTGATCTCCTTTAGGATGGACTGGTTGGACCTCCTTGCAGTCCAAGGGACTCTCAAGTCTTCTCCAGCACCACAGTTCAAAAGCATCAATTCTTTGGCACTCAGCTTTCTTCACAGTCCAACTCTCACATCCATACATGACCACTGGAAAAACCATAGCCTTGACTAGATGGACCTTTGTTGGCAAAGTAATGTCTTTGCTTTTTAATATGCTATCAAGGTTGGTCATAACTTTCCTTCCAAGGAGTAAGTGTCTTTTAATATCATGGCTGCAGTCAGCATCTGCAGTGATTTTGGAGACCAAAAAAATAAAGTCTGACACTGTTTCCCCTTCTATCTGCCATGAAGTGATGGGACCAGATGCCATGATCTTAGTTTTCTGAATGTTGAGCTTCTTCACAGCATTGGCTGACACCAAATATTTTACATCTGTTTCCTTATTTACTCTCTGTCTCACCACTGGTATAGGAATTTCAAAATGTAAGGAAAGCCAGCTAGCTCTATTCCTCTTGTATGCTTAGACCTTAGACCAGGGCATGGAAAACTAGAGCAGTTCAATGATATTTCTTGAATGAATAAATATATGAGTTAAGGAGTGAATGAGACGGAGGGAAAATGAAGCCAACTAAACTCACCCACTTAGTTTAGTTGCCATGGCACGCCCATGCCCCTCAAGAGACACTAGTATGAGCCAACCATTGAAAGTATAAAGAGTCCTCTTTCATTCACCAAAGAACCTACAGAAGGGAGGGCATCACATTAGCATAACAGATGCCAGGTAAGGACATTGGTGAGGAACCCTCAGATATCATGACAAGTCTTTAATTATACAATGTCAACACAGCGGCAATACATACAGATATATCATGGATGGGCCATCAGGACACAGGGAGCCCGACACTCCTAAGAGTCTTTATAAAAGTGAAATACATGAACAGTGCAATCAAAAGTGGAGCAAAAGACATAGACTCTAGTAATTGTTCGTTTTACACAGTCTTCAACTCTGTTTTCACTTCACAACTGATGACACAGGAAGAACAGATACAGATAAAGGACAGACAGACAGACAGACAGACAGATGTGCGTGTGGGCTCAGTCGCTTCAGTCGTGCCCGACCCTTTGCAGCCCCATGGACTGTAGCTCGCCAGGCTCCTCTGTCCATGGGATTCTCCATGAAAGATCACTGGAGTGGGTTGTCATGCCTTCCTCCAGGGGATCTTCCCAACCTAGGGATCGAACCCACATCTCCTACACCTCCTGCATTGCAGGCAGATTCTTCACCTGCTGAGCTATCAGGGAAGCCTTACGAGATAGATAGATAGATGTTAGATTTGGATATAGAAAGAGATATCTTACATTAAAGATTTATCTTTAGCAACATATTTAACGGTTTCCATCTTGCTCTTAACTGTATTAGGTTTATGAGCCGTAGATTCATCACTAGCTGAGAATTTTAATCATTTTCTTTATTTTAAAAGATGTTCAATAATGTAATGTTGATAATAAAATATTTCGTACATATAAGAAATATTCATGTATTTATCAATGTACTGCTATAAAGGTATCACTTTGGGGGAACTGTGTTACATATTGAAACTAATTGATTTAGCAGAACTACAGATCTATTTCTGCTTCATTGACTATGCCAAAGCCTTTGACTGTGTGGATCACAATAAACTGTGGAACATTCTGAAAGAGATGGGAATCCCAGACCACCTGACCTGCCTCTTGAGAAACCTGTATGCAGGTCAGGAAGCAACAGTTAGAACTGGACATGGAACAACAGACTGGTTCCAAATTGGAAAAGGAGTACGTCAAGGCTGTATATTGTCACCCTACTTATTTAACTTACATGCAGAGTACATCATGAGGAACCCTGGGCTGGAAGAAGCACAAGCTGGAATCAAGATTGCCAGGAGAAATATCAATAACCTCAGATATGCAAATGACACTACCCTTATGGCAGAAAGTGAAGAGGAACTCAAAGGCCTCTTGATGAAAGTGAAAGAGGAGAGTGAAAAGGTTGGCTTGAAGCTCAACATTCAGAAAACGAAGATCATGGCATCTGGTCCCATCACTTCATGGGAAATAGATGGAAAAACAGTGGAAACAGTGTCAGACTTTATTTTTTGGGGCTCCAAAATCACTGCAGATGCTGATTGCAGCCATGAAATTAAAAGACGCTTACTCCTTGGAAGGAAAGTTATGACCAGCCTAGATAGCATATTAAAAAGCAGAGACATTACTTTGCCAACCAAGGTCTGTCTAGTCAAGGCTATGGTTTTTCCCGTGGTCATGTATGGATGTGAGAGTTGGACTGTGAAGAAAGCTGATCGCCGAAGAATTGATGCTTTTGAACTGTGGTGCTGGAGAAGAATCTTGAGAGTCCCTTGGACTGCAAGGAGATCCAACCAGTCCATTCTAAAGGAGATCAATCCTGGGTGTTCATTGGAAGGACTTAAGCTAAAGCTGAAACTCCAATTCTTTGGCCACCTCATGCGACGAGTTGACTCATTGGAAAAGAGTCTGATGCTGGGAGGGATTGGGGGTGGGAGGAGACGGGGACGACAGAGAATGAGATGGCTGGATGGCATCACCGACTCGATGGACATGAGTTTGAGTGAACTCCGGGAGTTGGTGATGGACAGGGAGGCCTGGCGTGCTGTGATTCATGGGGTCGCAAAGAGTCGGACACGACTGAGCGACTGAACTGAACTGAACTGAAGAAAGGCATGAAAAATAAGAAGGGATGTGCTTTATTATATATTGAAGTTATTATAAAGACACAGTAAACAAAAGCATATGGCCAAGAACTAGACAAACAGAACAGCATAATGAGAGGAAAAAAGTGATCCTCATCTTACTTCACACAAACATATTAATTTTACAAGGATTAGAATTTAAAATATAAACATTAAAGTCTAGAATAAGATGTAAAAGATCAATCATTTAGCTTCAGGAAAAAAAGGAAACCCAAAGGAATAAATGAAACTGAAATCTGTAAGAGACAACAGAGCCATTGTTTCTATACAATTATTGGAAAACTGGATACAAACCAACGCCCAAAGCCAAGACAGAACAAAAAACAGGAAATCTCTCTTCAGCACATATGCAGGAAATATGACTATTTCTTAACAGAAAAATTACATAAAGTTGATAAGAAAAAGATAAATCTCAACATAAAATGAAAACAGGTATGAAGAAATAAGACTAATTTAAAAATGGAGAAAATATCTTATTTATTAGTAAAATAAAAATAGAACCTTGTGAGAAACTATATTCCCACCATGGAGCTGACAACACTCATCTTGAGCTGGCAGAGATGCCAACATTTTCCGCTGGTGGTGGGAATCTTGCTATAGCTACTTGGAGAGAAATCTGGCAGTTTCTACAATACTTAAAGATGCACATGTTATTTGATTCAGCAATACTGCTTTTGTGAATCAATAGTCTATAAGCCAAAAATACTAAAATACAATGTTTTCACGCTTATCAAAATGGAAAGAGTTTATAAATAAATGGTTTTGTTGTTGTTCAGTTGCTCAGTCCCGTCCAGCTCTTTGCAGCCCCATGAACTGCAGCACTCCAGGCTTCCCTGTCCTTACTATCTCCTGGAGTTTGCTCAGACTCGTGTCAATTGAGTCAGTGATGCCATCCAACCATCTCATCCTCTGTCATCCCCTTCTCCTTTTGCCCTCAATCTTTCCCAGCATCTTCCCAGGGTCTTTTCCAACGAGTCAGTTCTTCGTATCAAGTGGCCAAAGTATTGGAGCTTCGGCTTCAGCATCAGTCCTTCCAACAACTATTCAGGGTTCATTTCCATTAGGATTGACTGGTTTGATATCCTTGCTGTCCAAGGGACTCGCAAGAATCTTCTTCTGCACCACATTTTGAAAGCGTCAGTCAGTGTGAAAAGGCAAAAATAAATGGCTTAACAAATGCTGAAGAATGCCACTTTATTATCAAAAAAAGAATGTTTAGATATACCTTCATTAGCTGGAAAAGATGTCCATTTTGTTAAGGGAGAAGCAGCGGGCCACCTGGGTTAAAGGGACATATCTGAGAATATATAGATGGTGTTTAAACCACAGGAATGGGTAAGGTCACCAGGAATTTTGCAAAGTGTCAGGACCAAGTTCTAAAGAGAAAAGGTTAATAATGAGGTAGAGGACAAGCTGCCAGGGAGTTAGGAGAAATATCCTAAGAAGTGTGAAAGGAGGTGAAATGCCATGAGAAATTAACTCACATGAGGAAGGGCTAAAGTCTGCTCAGTTTAGACACATGAAGGCGATTTAGCCAAGAGAATTCAGTGGAGCGGTGAATGGACCAACCTGGGGAGTAAAAGAAGTTGACAAGGTGCATAGATCATGTGTTTCCATTTTCCCAACATGTGACCCTGAAAACAAAGAAACAAGGTGTTGGCCAAAAAGGAACAGGAGGTCGAAGGGGACTGCTGGACTGCATTTAAAGCGATGGAAATGATGCTGAGGAGAGCGCTGGTGGTGCAGGAGAGAGGAGTAAGTGAACAAGGGAGGCGACAGGTAGCGCCCAGAGCACCTTGGTTTTGGGGACAAGGAGGAACTGCTCAGGCTTCCACAGCAGAAGTGAGTACACAGGAACTCACACACTGGCCCTCTGCAGACGCCACGGTGGGAGGACGCGGCAGTTACACGGACGGTTTCCACTTTCTTAAGCAGGGAGACCCCGAGGGGTCTCTAGGTCTGAGCCATCGTGATCACGGGGGGAATACGGTCAGAATGTGGAAGCGTGTTCTCTATCTGGAGTTAAAGTGAGGTTGCTCTGCTTTTCCCTTGACAGCCTCCTTCAATGGCCATCCATTGCCGGAAGGACAGACGAGTTGGAACACTGGATTCGACCAGGGTCAGACCTTTGTCCCTCAAGTGCAACAGAGGGAGGTGAAGGCGACGGAGTGAAGGGGCTTCGGGATGGGCTACGGGTCTGGAGTGGGCAGAGGGCGAGCTAGGGGAGAGGGGCAGGCATGGAACAGCATGAGCTGATGGGACCGTGCAGTGGGTTTTCAAACAAGTGAAGAACATGCGCAGTCAGTGCGAGATCTGGGAAGGCGTCTTAGCAGAAGAAGCATTTATGAGAATGAGTGACAAGAAACAAATAAGGTGACTCTGTGCACTGCAAAGGGCTTTCCAGGTGGCGCTACTGGTAAAGAGCCTGACAGTCAATACAGGAGACAGAAGAAACGCAGGTTCAATCCCTGGGTTGGGAAGATCCCCTGGAAAGGGAATGGCTACCCACTCCAGGACTCTTGCCTGAAGAATCCCATAGACAGAGGAACCTAGAGGGCTACGGTCCGAAGGGTCACAAAGTGTTGAACAAGACTGAATTGACTTAGGATGCATACATTGTAAAATGTACTTAATGTGCAAAATATCATCCTTTCTGGTACAATTCCTCCTCGGTTGTCACAGCAGAATTAGCAGTTCTGGAGTCTACTCATTGTAAATAACTTTAACCTTCCTCCAACCACAAAGGGTGCTGCCCAAACCCCACGTGCTTAGAGAAGAACTGAACTAGGGGAGATTGAAGCCTGGCGGAGTCGTTCCAACACTTTGATTCCCAAGACACAGAAGGGAATTTCACGGGGCAGACGTGAAGCTCTTGCTCCAGTTTGTTAAGAGGAAAACAGGAGTGTGGTCACAAGGTTTCACGAGGCACTGGAACCCTGAGGCCCACAGCTCACTCGAGGTCCATTTCTCATTTCTCCTTGGACCGCGGCTGAGGCTTCCGGCCAAGTTGATACATCATTTCACCAGGTGATAGTGAATGAAAGTCAAAGTGTTAGTTGCTCAGTCCTGTCAGTTAGACTCTTCCCGACCCCCATGGACCACAGCCCACCAGGCTCCTCTGTCCGTGGAATTCTCCAGGCAACAATACTGGACTGGGTTGCCATTTCCTTCTCTGGGGGATCTTCCCAACCCAGGGATCGAACCCAGGTCTCCTGCACTGCAGGTGGATTCATCACCATCTGAGCCAACAGGGGTGTCCGGCCAAGTTCAGACATCATCTCATCAGGTGCGACTCAGAGTCTCACTGCAGACCCATGACAAGGTCCTTCTGAGCCACAGAGACACAGGAAACATCGGCACCTTTGCAACGGTGTTCCTAAACCTTTCTGCTATACCTCGCTTCCACAGTACACTTTTGCACTGGACTTTGTAACATTTCTGAGTGAGATGTATGGTGTGGCTCAACTGGTAAAGAATCTGCCTGCAAAGCAGGAGATGTGGGTTCAATCCCTGGGTTGGGAAGATCCCCTGGAGAAGGGAAAAGCTACCCACTCCAGTATTCTGGCCTGGAGAATCCCATGGACTGCATAGTCCATGGGGTCACAAAGAGTCGGACACGACTGCACGACCTTCACTTTCACTTTTAACATTTCTGTATAAGATGTACGGTGCACGTGGAATTAGGTCAGGTCTCATGGAGTCAGAAAGGAATATGGATGTTGGTGTGGGTCTAAGCCATTTCTTTCTATGAATAGTCTCTCCTACATTGCCTTAAAGTTCTGTTTTTCTGACTGTTAAACTGTAGACAACTTTTAAAACACAGAATAGTTTATCAAAGTAACTGAGATTATTATCCTGTAATTATGCATTTAATTAGTCATAATTAATACATAAATATTTATATATAAATGTTTAATTGTAATTGATTATGATGCTAATGGCTGATTAGAATACCATTACAATTCGTTTTAATCAAAGTTAATTAAATTATAATAACTAATAATTCCATAAGTCAGAGTTAGCTACTGTTGCAATCTGTGTTCAGACCTTTCAGCATATTACATGCTTTAACATTGAATCATGACTATTTCCACAGATGACTCAAAGCTACTTCTAAGGACTCTTCGTGGTCTCCCAACGTCCTGCCATAAGGTTTGCTCCTAGGATCACATGAGGTTCTGCTGCTGAGTATTTTCAGCTCTGTCTCCTTCCCTGGAATCGCTCCATTTCCTGTATTGGAAGGAATTGGTCCATCACGGAAGTGGACACATGGTATGGTGATAAACACGGGCTGGAATAAAAAGGCAGGCATGTGGAAGAAACAGAGCTCATCACAGGAGGAAGGGAGTGTGGAGAATGGAGCAGCCGGTTAACCTTGCCAGTCGATCACCCCAGGACCAAGGTCAAGGGAACACAGTGCGATAATATCTTCTGCATCAGGAATCATGATTAAACTGTGGATTATGATCCTTATCAATAGCCCTTTCTGATTCTGTAAATGCCCTTGTTTCCCCATCTACATTCTAACTGTCCTTCAAGATCGAAGTCAAGACTATAAACTGTCCCTTGAGTCATGGCACATGCTGAAATACAATGTCTGAGCTCCTTTCGCCTGCTGCACCATCCCTCCCGAGGAGAAGTTAGCATTTGACAATATCCATGCTGCTTTCACATTTTACAGCTACTGCCAAACCAGAGCTGAGGACACAGTCCAATCTTTAGTAAGAGGTCGGCAATTACTCTGATAAATTAATCAGGGACACTTTTTTCCCAGGTATTTGGAACATTTCCCTGTTCATTCATTTTAGATTTCACCTGGACTGCAAGAATGGTCTCAAACGTGTCCCTGGGTCAGACATCATCCCCTCTTCTAATTTTCTGAAATTCTAAATTCAAATAATTCAGCTGCAACAGAAGGAACGTAGGGCAGGAAGGGGCAGCCTCAAGTTATATTTGATGACCGACTACTCCCTGAACCTGCAAGTTCTTGCCACTCTGTCCCTTTGAGCTTCTGTTCATGCCCAGGGGTGCCTCTCACCAGGTGAGTGCTCCCTCCCCGGGAACACCCGGGCTCCTTGTAGAAATGGCGCAGAGGGTTCAGGGAATTTCCTCTGCAGGAGCACAGGAAGGGGAGATAATGACGTTCTGCTGGTGCAATGAGACATGAGGGGCAACACAAAAGCCAGCCAAGAGTGGGGTCCCCTGTGCATTTCGCCAGGATGGGAACCCCAAGATTTCTGGGGTTTGAAGACTCCTCCTGCTTCTTAAAGATGCTGCCCATCCTTAATAAATCACTTTCAATTCATTAAAGAGCTAATTTTTAAACTTGCAAACAAGTGATTTTACAAATGGATTCTTTCTGGAGTTAAAACTGTCCTGCAAGCCAAAACCATGCCTCTGTGGGTGTGTTGAATAGCACGGAATTTTTCTTTTCATGAATCATAGAGTTTTCATGCCTCTATGCATTTCCCACAAAGGTGACTATTGTCCCTTCCATATTATCATGATTGTTTTTGGTCCCCTTTCATGATCCATTCCAAACACATTCCCTGAATGTTACTTAAATGTAACATTGTTATGTCTTCTGCCAACCTTCATCTTAGGAAGGAACCATTTTCTGTAAATATCATTCACCACTTTCAGACAATGACATATATGTACAGAACTTTACAGAAGTGCTACAGGAGAAATGCATGTCGAGCAAGCTATTTTTACCAAAAATGTCTCCCTCTTCATTATGAACCAGAAAAGGCTTAGAAATGCAGCGTTTATCTAGCTTAGAAAATCCTGTTAAAAATTCAGAAACTGAAGAAACCCTTGATGAACCCATGAGAAAAGCCAGTGCCAAACTATTTTTCACCAAACTAGCATCAGTGTAGAGCATCTGGTCACAGATGTTACCTGAGTCCCAGAGGACGGCAAGGTGAATGATACAAGGACAAAAGTTTACAGTCAAGGATAAACCCAAAGGTGAAGCTTACAAATTAAGCATGAAATGTACACACAAGCAGCAAAACCTGAGAATAAAATAAGTAAATGGAGTCAGCCGTGTACTAATGAACTAAGTTTCTATGCCAACATTTTATTCATATATGCGGATACCTAGAAATAAACCTTATAAAATTCTTTTTCAATAATTGCTTTTTAAAAAAAATTGCTGTACCTTTTTCTTCAAAAGCTAGAGTTCTAAAGATTTTGATACTATCAGCATTTGGATCACCCTCGAATTATTTCAGAATCCGGTAGGAAGAGGACATTCATTTAGCACGTGAAACACCTTTCAAAGTCACCGTTCTCTGCCACCCAGGCACATGTGGCATGCCAGCAGACCGGCTGGCATCTGCATAAAATAGTATTTCAAAACCACGAACGGTCAGATGAGCCAAAGAGCAAGGTTACTTACAGCACTTGATAAAATGAGAGTGAAGCATCTTCCCATCTCAGACAGAAACCTCCCTACGGGTTCCAGCATTCTCTTCGGCTACAGCTGTCGTCCCCAGGAAATGCATTATTGGGGGCTCCTACTCAGGTGGCACTTTACCCCGGGACGCATACTGACGCGAGGCTCAGCTCCACGGTCGTGCAGAAAGCTCCCAACTCGTTCTCAGTCAGCAGCTGGAGTTCAGACCGGCTGCCCCGGCTCTGCAGCCACCACTGCCGCACGTGCTATTGTAGCCCTTGATTGACAGGGCTCCTGGTGCCGGGAACCCAGGAATGGTCTCCGCTAATTGGTCCTCACAGACACCCCACCTTCCGCCGGCTCCGAGGTGTGCTGCAGTGCGGCTCTCTCTCCGGGTCCTGCCTGTTAATGGCTTTTCAATAGCTTTCAGATGAGGGGGCTGGAGAGAGGCGACTGCAAGGAGGGACCCTGAATCTCATTCCTGCATGCTGTCCATGAGCCAAATGTGACCAGATTCTTAGCTGGTCCCGAGCTGATTATTTTTAGTTGCCACCAGTTGCTGAGTATGAACAGAAAATTGATAGCAGCATCTCAGAATAACCACCTCTTAGAATCACAGGTCTTAGGAGCTGCCTTTCCTAATGAGGAAATTGCATTGTGTTCTCATTCCATCTTGCTGGTTTTTTATGCAGAATGTGAAACTTAAAGGATCCACAAAAAGCTTTTGGTTTGCAATGCTTTACAAATTTAGGTTTTCTGCTACCTCGGCAGACTGCAGTGAATGCCACTGTACAAGCCAGCAAAGTAATTTCTCACTGAATTGGATTCAGGAAGAAGGACATGTATGATCTTCAAGGGTTATTGCAATAAAAAAGTATAAAAATACCATATTCATAACGCAATAGCCACATGAACCAAAGAAAAGGTCATTTATAAGTCACGTAACAATACAACATAATTTTTTAATTAATTTTTTAATGATGATCTCAAAAAGAAGTTGACATAGTCAAGAAGCTGTGTTTCAAATTTTGAGGGTATGGAAAGATAAATATGAACAGTGTACATCCTTCTAAGATAGAAGCCTAGGTCTTAGGGTCCCTTACTAAGCTAAACTCAAAGAGAAACGCCTTTATTAAACCCAAAGATTATAAAATTCAAGTCTATGCAACAAAGGCTATAACTGAGATTACAATCGAGGAATCATTCTATTTTTGTAGTACGACACAGAAGAACAAGTTCACGGTTTCGATCAGAATGGCGTGAGTTCATGTTTAGATTCTATCCCTCACCATGGTATCAAACTGGACAAGTGATTTGGCTTCTGAGGGTCTTAGCTTCCTCACCCACAGATGGCAAGTGCAAGTCTTAACCTTTGCTGTGAAGGTCAGAAAGATGTACACACAAATTCTAGTTGATATCATTGACTTCTAACAAAATGGGACCATCAGCGCTAACAAGGAAGTGACTGATATTTGGCTATATACCAAATGACGACTAGAGACACTTGAACTGGTTTCTCCAAGAATTAGAATGAGGCTCTCCATCATTATCATCAGTGCATAGGACTCACTTATTTGTCCATTCCACATTACTTACTGAAAGTCACTGTGATCAAGTCACCATTTTAAGTGCTTTTCAGGAATTAAAAACATGTCTAAAACATACCCTTTACATACATGGATTATAGAGTCTCTTGTCTAAGATTTCCGTATGTGTTTTGAAGTGATTTGTTATAATGACAGTTACATATATCAGCTTCCAGCAAAGAGCAAGAGTCCCTCCTACTTCAACACAAGTCTTCACGTACACGTAGTATTACGACTTTATATGAATGTCATTCAGTGTCTTTGGGGAAAGTACTGCTCATCTTGATACAGCTGTCCCCTCCTCTTAACAAAATGGGATATGTGCTATCTATATAACCTCCTTAAATACATGCATTTCTTTGTTTTCTGCAAATTGCACATCTCTGCATAATACACACTCACCATCTTAAGTGAGTCCTATGACACCATTTACTCATCAAAAGGAAAAAATATATAATGTATGAGAGTCAGAGAAGTATGGTATGTGCCTGGCACAGAAAATATGAAAAAAATTATTGAAAATATGATTGAGTTGAGCTTGAAAAATCTGTTATAAAGTAACTTAAGCCATGCCTCTTACAAGAGCTCTTGTGTGTGTGTGTGTGTGTGTGTGTGCGCACGCGTGCTCAGTAGCATCCAACTCTTCGCCTCAGCCGTGTCCGACTCTTTGCAACCCCATGGCCCACCAGGCTCCTCTATCCATGGGATTCTCCAGACAAGAATACTGGAGTGGGTTGCCACTTCCACCTCCACGGGATCATCCCAACCAGAGGTCGAAGCTGCGTCTCATGTCTCCTGCGTTAGCAGGCAGATTCTTTACCACGAGTATCACCTGGGAAGCCCTGTAAGAGCTCTTACTAAAGTCGTTTGTGAGAACTAACATCTTTCCCCATAGATCAGGGGCTCATTACCAAATGTGTTTATTATGGATTCGTTACATAAACATTTGACAAGTCATTGACTCTTGCTACTTGAAGTACACTGGGAAAGGTGACTTCATCCTTGCCCTCAAAGAGTTTATAATCTGGTGAAACATACACAATCAAGTTAGTACAGTGTAGTGCACTAAAAACTATATGAGAAAAACTGCGTAGGAGCAACATCCAACCTACTTTTGGGTTAAATGAGACTATCACCAGAAAGTTATTCTTAGCTTTATCAAAATCCTTAGAATCTGGTTCACATGGATTTTTTGGTTTATAATAGATTTTTATAGTAAATATAAAAAATCTATTATAATCTATATATAATAAGTCTATTATAATTTGGTTTATAATAGATCTTTTCAGACTCAATCATATTTTCAATAGTATACTTTCTTTGCCAAGCACATATCATACGTCTCTGACTCTCACACATTATATTTTTTTCTTTTTGATGAGTAAATTGTGTCATAGAACTCATTTGTCTTTAAGATGTTTGTCAAGTATGTATTATGTAATACATAATATTATGTATTATGAACTGTAGATACATCTAACTCTCCCTGATTAAGAGTTTCTCTCATCTTTTCGTTTCTCAAAACCCAACACTCATGCTCAAAACACTAGTAGAACTACATTTAACCACACAGAAATATATCTTCATATTTTCCATCATTATCAAACAAAACGTAGCTTCTATTACAGGCATGATAACTGAGGAAAAATAAATTTGGCTCTACTCACTTCACTTCCTTTATAAAAAAATAATGAAAACTACTGGTAATTTACAACTGTTTAAATTCCTTGATCTCTGCCCAACTCTACAAAACTTAATTCAGTGTTAGAACATCACATGGACCACTTTGGGGTTCCCTGAATCTGATATAAGAAATAGAAGAACTGGTGATGATGGAGGCAATAAAGATCTAGACTGGATTAGATATGATGCTAGCAATTTATTTCACGAGAATATGTCATTAGGTACAAAAGGAAATCCCAAATTTGAAAGTCATTGTTCATTGCTACAAAACTTAAAGGCTAATAAAGCATGAGGATTTGATTATCATTCAGAATTTATGGTGAACAATGGTTCTCACTGAATGTCATGAACAATATTTCAAAAGCAATTTGGAATAATAAAGAAATTCATATTTCTCTTTTATACACCAAACATCTGCTCACTGTTCATGCTAATTCTGATTTTAAAAAATGACTTTTTTTTCTTTTAAAGGTTAGCATCATTATACCAGATTTTTCTCAAATAAGTCTGAACTATTTCCAGAAAAACAACAGCAAAAAAGAAATATGAAACTGGAATGATTCTAGTAACAGAAAAGCACTTGCTTACTATTAAATATCTTTTAAAATGGGATATATGTGACACTAAGCTCCAAAATAGTTTCTCTCATGAAAACTCACAGGTGAAATACCCATTTCAAACCCTATTTGGAGGGATCTGTCATGCCAGACTTGGTGCAGATAATTCCCAAATTCAACACTTCTGCATTTTTTTCAGAATTTAGTAAATGGTAGTATTGAAACTCAATTTTATAAAAACCACCAGGTTAGGTAGGGTACTATAAAAATTCCAAATGAGGCTATAAATCACATGCACAAATTATTAGTTAAGCAACTTCAAGTCCTGGGACAAAGTAATCTTTGTTTCTGCTCTTGGAATTGGTGGGGTCTTAAAAATATTAGACTTTGATGAAGAAAATCACATACAGGTTTAGGAACCTTAATCCACAGGCTGGAAACTAAATTTATAGCATCGCCCATCACAAATAATGAATACTTCTGAATGATGGAGTTGAGGTCTTCTCTCCTGAGGACAACAATCTGGGTTAATTATTTGGACCCTATAAGGTCAAATGGTCCTTTCCCAAAGGCTGCAAAGAAGGAAAGACCCAAGTTTTCAAGAGGAAAGGCTGTACATACACTCAGTTCTTGCTAGACTTTCGGCTCACTAGTCGCCCCCCGGCCCCTCAGGACCACGATCGAGCCTGCCTTGCCTGACTGATCAGACCCCAGCCTCTCCACGCATGCCCCCTTCCACAGCCTGCTGACTGTTGGGGCCAATGTGGTTTTCAATCAGACCATTCAACCACTGGCAATCAGATTTCAGGTCTCCTCACCTTCAAAACAGCCTCAAAAGTCTCCTTCCAGAACAAGCGGACATTTGACTTACATGGGACAAGGGTGGGGCCAACAGAGGAAAGAATTTACAATATGGATCTGAATGGCTAGAAGAGAGGATAGAATAACATAGGCCACCCTTTCTGTGTCAGCATAACAGTGAGGATGCTAACCCAGCTGAGCACTGCTTGAGGATCTGAATGTGGATATGTACTATAAGGGCCAGAAAATGTTCATCAGCATTTATACTAATATCTTCATAGAGGAGCAATGTAAAGTTAAAAAAATGCAATTTTGAAATTGCTCCACAAAAGATTAAAAATTAATTTTTATGCAATGCAATAGAGTATATAACATATGCATATATGTGGATCAGTCTGGAAATGAAAATGAAAGTGTTAGTTGCTCAGTTGTGTCTGACTCTTTAGGACCCCATGGACTATACAGCCCACCACGCTCCTCTGTCCACAGAATTCTCTAGGCAAGAATACTGGAGTGGGTAGCCATTCCCTTCTCCAAATATATACATATATATGTACCGTGCTCAGCTGCTTCAGTTGTGTCCGACTCTTTGTGACCACATGGACTGTAGCCCGCCAGGCTCTTCTGTCCGTGGGATTCTCCAGGCAAGAAGAATACTGGAGTGGGTTGCCATGCCCTCCCCAGGGGATCTTCTTGACCCAGGGACTGAACCAGCATCTCCTGCACTGCAGGCAGATTCTTCACCACTGAGGCACTGGGGAAACCCACAGTCCCACATATATTGAACCAGAAAAATAGATACACATAGAGAGAGACAGATAAGGATGCCTCCATATACACAGGCTATATGGATGCTCAAACTGATTCATAAGTGCACCTGGTTACCACATACCTTTTGTGATTTTTTTCTCACTAATCACAATAAAATACTTTGAATTCTAATGTGCTGTGTGCTTAGTCGCTCAGTTGTGTCCTACTCTTTGCGACCCCATGGACTATAGCCCGTCAGCCTCCTCTGCCCATGGGGATTCTCCAGGCAAGGAATACCAGAGTGGGTTGCCATGCCTGCCTCCAGGGGAATTTCCCAACCCAGGGACTGAACCCAGATCTCCCACTTTGCAGGCAGATTCTTTCTGTCTGAGCCATCAGGTACCTAGCAAAGGAAATTTGTAAAACCTTCGAAAATTCATTCACTTGGATGTTAACAACCACTTTCAAACCTCTCCAGCGTATGTTACGACTATCTAGGCTGACTTGCCTGTTTTCAGACAATGTTTCCCCTCCCCAAGTCTGACCTTGCAAACAAGGGTCTGCACATCTTAACTGTAAGGACACAGTGGAAAGTGCTAGCTTCTGTCCGAATGACTGCCCCTAAGTGTGTGCGCACATGTTCACACAGGTGTGTGTACAGAAACGACGAAGTCTTCTCTACCTTGTTCTTCAATGCCCTTGGAGCAGTGAGCAGCTCTGTAACTGGGGGAAGAAGCACTCAATGGCATTCCAGTGAAGACAAGTACCTATGGAGACCAGCAATGGACCAGCCCAGAGAGCTACATCTGGGACAGGAGGGCCAAATAATCAGGCGGATCTGTACACAACTGCCAACCAGAGGCAATTATCTAAAGCGTCAGGTTGGCCAAAAAGCTCATTCAGGTTTTTCGTAACATCTTGCAGAAACACCCAAACAAACTTTTTGGCCAACCCAATATTTTGATGACCTCACATATGTCAATTTTCCTGAAAAGGATGAATGGAATTTTGAGACTATTAAATCTGGAGGCTGTACGTTACATTTTCCCAGTTGATATACATTCCTTTAAAAAATGTCTCATAGAAAACATCTCCTCGTCTACAATTTAACCTCCCATGCACTTATCTACATACATAACAAGTTACGTATTCACTTTGTATGCATCCTTTGATGCTCACTTCAAATCCATTTTACCTAAAAATTCTTCTTAGCTGATGTTGGCTAAGTAAGTCCTGGCCTTACTGAACCCTCTGCTCCCTTTTCCACGGGACAGTCCATCTAGCATCTGGTAATACAATGCTTTAAAATATTCTTTACATGTATCAAAGAAAAAGCCTCTTTTAGTAAATAATTACTTATTTGAAGGATAGACTTTCTAATTTTCTTATTCCCTATGAAGGCTAAAACATCAATGAACACTCAAGGGTCATCAAATGAAGAAACAGAGAATTAGAAATATTCTGGGGCACTACACGTAACCTCAGAGGAATATTTGATTAAATGCAGGATTATCAAACAACTGGGAAAACATTACTTACTATACTTGAGAAAGGAGAAGAGGTCAGAGGTGGACTGGAAGATAAACCTTCTTCATGTGAGTGTAAAGATACAATAAACTTACTCACTTGCCTTTTCGGTTCCCTACGAAGGTTCCTTTAAAAGGCCTTATGGGATGATTTGAGGGCAATTTTAAACACTGATGACTTCCTTCTTCCAAATAAATTCCCTGGTTTCAGATTTTACCTTTTTTGTTTGTTTTTTATTTCTGTCTTAATTGGAGGATAATTGCTTTACAATGTTTTGCTGGTTTCTGTTATACAACAACCAGCTGCTGCTGCTGCTGCTGCTAAGTTGCTTCAGTCGTGTCCGACTCTGTGTGACCCCATAGACAGAAGCCCACCAGGCTCCCCCGTCCCTGGGATTCTCCAGGCAAGAACACTGGAGAGGGCTGCCATTTCCTTCTCCAATGCATGAAAGTGAAAAGTGAAAGTGAAGTCGCTCAGTCGTGTCCAACTCTTAGCAACCCCATGGATTGCAGCCTACCAGGCTCCTCCATCCGTGGGATTTTCCAGGCAAGAGTACTGGAGTGGGGTGCCATTGCCTTCTCTGACAACAACCAGAATCAGCCATAATTATACACTCACCCCTCTAGGTCGTCACGGAGCACCAGCTGGGCTCCCTGGGTTACACAGCAGCTTCCCACTAGTTACCTGTTTAACACGTGATAATGTATGTATGTTAACGCTACTCTCAATGCGTCCCACCGTCTTCTGCCGCTGCTGTGTCCACAAGTCCCTTCTTTAAGTCTGCTTCTTCCTCCCTGTAAACAGGTTCATTAGTACACTTTTTCTGGATAAAGAAGATGTGGTACGTATATACGACTGAAAATTACTCAGCCATCGAAAGGAAACAAATGTGAGTCGTCTGTAGTGAGGTGGATGAACCTGGAGCCTGTGACACAGATTTCACTTTAGATTTCAAAGGATAATGTGTGGTCTCTAAACTGGGCAGGGGGTGGGGACAAAATGTTAACAGTATTTTAAAGTGATTTGGAAAAAGAACTGTAAGGTCAAATATCCAAATCCATAAATAATATTATTTCCCAAACTTAGAACCTTAATTATTTTTGGAGACATTGCAATAGAGCTCATTGTCAGGGAACAGGTTTCCATAACTATTTGCACATCTGCATGGCCTGCTCTGTCAGGGCAAAGGGCATCCGCCACTTTGGTTTAAGGATCCTGGGGGGCCAGGGACGGGGTAGCTCTGGGGAGGTCTGGAGAGTCATGTCTCCATACTCATCTGGTTGTATCTGAAGGTGACAGGGATGGAGACGTCCTCCTCCCCTCTCTAGAGGTCTGCATCCTCTATGTGTGTGTGGATGGGGAGATGTGCCCAAAGTCTACATAAGCTTCATTTTCTAATTCTCTCCACACCCACGGTAATAAGAGGCTTCCACTGCATTCTTCGGTGGGGACTGGGGTTCAGGAAACCGGCCCTGGGCTGCTCTGTGAGAACAAAGTCTGCTCTCTGATCCGTAACCCGTGACCTCGCATTTCCCATCGGAATCTCTCTCTGCTCTGCCTTCTTTATTCTCTTCTTCTTTCTCCCCTCCTCCCCACCCTCCCCTCATCCCCTTCTCACGTCTTTGGATGACTGGAGAACATTCTCAGTTAAGCAATAAAGACATGTCCCTTCTGCCAACTTTGGGTGATGCTAATGAAATGCTCGGAGGATAGTGCAGCCTTCCCAGCACAGGGCTTCTCCAGTAAGTGACCTAGAGAAGCGAAGGTGGAGAAGAGGAGAAGGTGGGCAAACTGAGGTGGGACGCAGGAGCAGGAGAATCACCAGTGGGGGACCCACGGCCCCTTCCCTGTGCCCACGCCCGCGTCCTGAGCTTAGGTGCGCCTGGCTGCTTCATCTCTGCAGTGCCCCCTGCCTCTGTATCCTACTCAGGGCTTTCTCTCAAAACGCTAATATGATGCTAATCAAACGATGTTTACTCTTACACCTAGAGTATCCATCATGGCAGACATTGCAATGTGGGGTCAGTCATCTATAAATGGACCAAAGGGTTTAGAAAAGATTTACAGATAGAGGACTTCATGGAGGGGAGAGCGGGTGTATTTTTATATGTGGGAACTAAGTGGGCAGAGAGGAATGGACTTTTTAGATTCTTATAAAGCATCTAAGCTGGAGCACCTTTAATAGAACTGTTTTTCCATTTAATGGATACATGCTGGCAATCATACGTAAGCTGTTAATAGTATAGAATAATTTCCAGAGCACCAAAGATGTTGATGCACATCTCCAGACCCCAATATGGAGGTGCTAATTAAGTGGTTTAAGGTAGGTGACAGTGTGAAGAAACATCACCAAAATAAAAGTCTCACATGAAGCTGAGGGGGGGATATTTTGAGGGTGTCAAATTACAGCTCTCGGTTTACAAGAAGTTCAATAGCAGGTAAAACTAATTTATGATGACACAAGTCTTTAAAAGTGAAATATTGATGGAAAAGGAGCATAAGGGAACTTTCTGGAATGATGAAAATGTTTCCAATTTGATCAGGATTATATAAGTACAAATATATAGAGTTATAAGGGTATATAAAGATTTACTGAACTGTAAGATTTGTGCATTTTACCATATCCAAATGTTTCTCTAATTATGTCTAACATTTTTTTTAAAAAAGTGTCAAAGAAAGTGAAATAGTTCCTAATACAAAAGCAAGTTCAGTTCAGTTCAGTTCAGTTCAGTCGTTCAGTCGTGTCCGACTCTTTGTGACCCCATGAATCACAGCATGCCAGGCCTCCCTGTCCATCACCAACTCCCGGAGTTCACTCAAACTCATGTCCATCGAGTTAGTGATGCCATCCATCCATCTCATTCTCTGTCATCCCCTTCTCCTCCCGCCCCCAATCCCTCCCAACATCAGAGTCTTTTCCAGTGAGTCAACTCGTCGCATGAGGTGGCCAAAATATTGGTAATAGCAAAAGAAAGATTTCCAAGGTGTATAAAGCTAAGGCAATTCACCCGACATTTATTCATTTAACAGCCTCTGACTGACAGGCTACATACATCATGCTTCATCCTCAGGGCCAGGCTTATTTAATCTGGAACCTCATAAACTCCCCCAGACTCTTTGGAGAGGGTGCACAGCTTTTCAAAGGGGTCCCTGACCTCCCCAAATAAAGACTGCTATTGAGACTGACGGAGAACAACTAGCAGATTTTAAACAGATGAGCTAAATGTTGAAATTTCTCTGAAGGGCAAACTTGAGGGAAATAAGATGAGTAACAGGGAAGTAAATTAAAAGCTCTTATAATAGCCCAGGGTCTTCCCCAGTGGCTCCACTGTGAAGAATCTGCCTACAATTCAGGAGACGGGGTTTCAATCCCTGGGTCGGGAAGATCTGCTGGAGAAGAAAATGGCAACCCATTCCAGGGCCCTTGCCTGGGCCATGGGGACAGAGGAGCTGGGTGGGCTACCGTCCATGAGGTCACAAAGAGTCGGACACGACTGAGCAATGGAACACAGAGGGGACAGAGAAGGTTTTCAGGAAGCAGTGATGCTGAGATTGCCAGAATGGGAAGTGAGGGGCAGCAGGGGAGAAGGGAGAGCAAGCTGGCCGCCGCTGTCTAGGTGCTTGGCTGTTTAGTGAGGCCCTGAACAGACAGCCGAGGAGGGAGACGCAGAGGAGAGGAGGGAGGGGAGGTCTGGGGGACGGTCAATAAGCTGTTCTCCGGAGACAACAATGTAACCAAGCAGGGTCCTAAGAGACCTTCTGAAAACGGACCCCCCTCCAACATCCTCTGCCTACCTCTTGTCTGTAGAAACACTTTCGCCCCCTAGGCTTTTATTCTAAAGGATAAATTTAATCAAAGAAGTGATAAATAAATGAAGATTTGATCCACAAAAGAGTACACTGAGTAATGCAATGATATAAATCAATATAACTTTCCAAACAGGGAAAACTAAGCCATGAAATTTTCTGTTTTTTTTTTTTTACTTAAATTCACATTCAATAAGTAAAATTAAAGGGTGGAAATCAGGCAGCCTCAAAACCATTCAGGAGGAAGATTTCACAGAATCTGATGGATGCCTTGATGGTGGGTTGAGAGACTGCAGAAGCTGAGATCACTGTGCCTGCCTAGGACGTTTTGAGGACCACGGTGAGAGCTACAGACATCAGGATGAGCTCAGAGACAGTCTTTTTTAGGATGGGGTGGCTTCCTAATCTTTCAGGAAAGCATGAAATGGGGAATGAGTCATTTCAATCTACCTAGGAAGGAAGAAAGATAAGGAAGTCCAGATTTCAGAATAGCATAAACTGGTCAGAAAAGGGAAATGCATGTTTTAATTTTATAATAGATTGCCCCGTATGGAGGTAGACAGCTGTAGACGGTGCTGTCTTGAAACTAAACCCAGAACAACTTGAATGCTTCTGGCAACCACTCAGGCACCTTCCATCTCTTTGGATTTGCCAATTATGGACATTTCATAAAGGGAATCATACTACATGTGGCCTTTTGTGTCTGCTTCTAGACTTGGCATAATGTTTTTGCAGCATGGAACAATGTTCTTTCCTTTATACGGTGGAATAATACTCCGTGTGCGTGTGTGAGCTCAGTCCAACTCTTTGCAACCCCATGGACTATAGCCCACCTGGCTGCTCTGTCCATGGAATTTCCCAGAAAAGAATACTGGAGTGGGTTGCCATTTCCTCCTCCAGGGGATCTTCCCGACCCAGGGAGCGAACCCACGTCTCCTGAGTCTCCTATATTGCAGGCAGATTCTTTACCACTGAGGCATCAAACAGTGGATTGGAAGCCAAATCCATTGTATAGACAGACATTTTGCTTAGCTGTTTTAATTGATGGATATTTGGGTTGCTTCCACTTTTTACTATTATAAATAATAATTCTATGAATCTTTATGTATAGGTTTTTGTTTGGACATATATTTTTTAATTATCTTGGGTAACATGCTGAAAGTAAAAGTGAAAGTCGCTCCATCGTATCCAACTTTTTGTGACCCCATGCACTATACAGTCCATGGAATTCTCTAGGCCAGAATACTGGAGTGGGTAGCCTTTCCCTTCTCCAGGGGATCTTCCAAACCCAGGGATCAAACCCAAGTCTCCTGCATTGCAGCCAGATTCTTTACCAACTGAGCCACCAGGGAAGCCCAGGGAAGTAGTTAATATGCCTAATGGTAGAATTTCTGGGTCATATGACAACCCTATGTTTAAAATTTTGCATAGCAACCAAACTGTTTTTCAAAGTGGGTGCACCATTTAACAATGATACCAGCAATGTGCTGGAGTTGTAAGTTCTTCACAAACTTGTCAGAACTTGATACTATCTGATTGTCTGACTGTTTTATTTTAATCATTCTAGTGGATGTTAAGTGTAACTCGTAGTTTTGATTTGCATTTCCTTATTTTTTCTAGTAATGTTGAGCATCTTTTCATGTGCTTATTAGTCATCTGTATGTCTTCTTTTAAGAAAAGTTTATTCAAGTTCTTTGCCCATTTTTAAATGGGGTTGTTTGTCTTTTTACTGTTGAATTATAAAAGTACTTTATATATTCTAGAGCAAAGCTCCTCATCAGATATATAATTTTCAAATATGTCCTCCCATTATGTGAGCTGTATTTTCATTGTCCTGATGGTTCTCTTTCTACCACATAGTTATCCATTTTGACCTATGACGTTTATCTTTTTTGACTAATGAGTTTAGTCTTATATCTAAAAAACAACCATTGCTAATCCAAAGTCACAAGGATTACAAGGTCACATTACTTCAATGTTTCATCCTAAAAATTTTATCATTTTAGCTCTTACATGTAGGTCTGTGGGCTTCCTTGGTGGCTCAGACAGTGAAGAAACTGCCCGAAATACAGGAGTTGCAGGTTTGATCCCTGGGTCAGGAAGATCCCCTGGAGAATGTAAAGGCTCCCCACAACAGTATTCTTACCTGGAGAATTCCATGGAAAGATGAGTCTGGCAGGCTACAGTCCATGGGGTTGCAAAGAGTCAGACACAACTGACAACTAACTCTTCCACTTTTCTCTTTAGGTCTATGATTTATTCTAAGTTAATTATCATATATGGTGTGAAGTATAAATCCAGCTTCATTCTTATGAATGTGGATATTCAGTTGTCTCTACACTATTTGCTGAAAAGCCTACTGATGCCCCATTGGATGGTCTTGACAACCTTGTCAAACAATGACCATAAAGGTAAAGGATTTTCTTTGGACTCTTGATTTCATCCCAATGATCTATATATCTAGCTTTTTGCTAGTACCACACTGTCTTGAATACTGCAGCTTTGTAGTAATTTTGAAATGGAAAGCATCGGTACTGTTCTTCTTCAAGATTGTTTTGGCTAGTCTGGGCTCCTTGCATTTAAATATTAATTTTAAGCTCTAATTGTCAATTTATGAAAAAAGGTAATTTTAATAGGAGTTACATTTAATCTGTAGACCAGTTTGTGGAGCACTGTCATCTTTTCAACATTAAGTCATTTGATCCATAAACACAAAATGCATTTGTTTATTTTAGGACTTCTTTAATTTCTCTCAACAATGATTTGTATTTTTAAACACACAAATATTGCATTTTTTTGTTAAATTTATTCCTAAGTATTTCTCTTTTTTTAATGCTATTTCTAAGTGAAATAGTTTTCTTAAATTCATTTTTGGATTGTTCATTGTTGTCTTATAGAAATACAACTGATTTCTGTTCACTAATTGTTTATCCTGTAAATTTGCAAAACTCACTTATTAATAATATGTGTTGTGAGGGGAGAGATTCCTTAGATTTTCTATATGCAAGATCAGGTTTTCTAAGAATAGATCATTTTACTTCCTCCTTTGCAGTCTCAGGGCTTCCCAGGCGGCTTAATGGTAGAAGAATCCATCTGTCAATGCAGGAGATGCCAGAGACACAGGTTTGATCCCTGGGTGGAGAAGATCCCTTGGAGAAGGAAACGGCAACCCACTCCAGGATTCTTGCCTGTTACTGAGTTAAAGTGATGAGAGCAAACATCTTCCTGATCTTAGGCATGAAGCTTTCTGTCTTTTACCATTGTGTAATTTGAGTTGTGGGTTTTTCACAGATGCTCTTTATCAGGTTGAGAAAATTTCCTTCTCCTGAGTGTTTTTATCATGAAAGTGTTGTCAGATTTTGTCAAATGTCCTTTCTGAGTCTACGGAGATTATCACATGGTCTTCGTCCTTTGTTCTATTAACGGCACATTGATTTTCATGCGTTAAGCCAACCTTGCATTCCTGAGATAAATCCTACTTGGTCATGGCATATAATCCTTTTTATATATTTATGGATTTGATTTGCTAGCATTTTATTGGATCCTTTTCTTGGATATTCATAATGGGCATTTGTGTATTTTTTTTTATTTGGAAGGTCTTTGTGTGGTTTTAGTATTGGGGAAATACTGTCTCCATACAATGATTAGGGAAGAGTCCTTTCTCTTCTAGCATGGCACTAAGTTTTGAGAGTGTTTTGTTCCACATTAAAGCTAACTCACATGAACATAATATGCTAGCATAATAACTTCACTGGATGTCAAGAATTAAAGAGAGGGAAGGAATAAAGACGCATTTTAGAAAGTCTCAAGTGTATTCAGAAATGAGGGCATATTTCGATGCCATCGCTCATTTACATATTTCCAATGTTTTTACAGGCAGAATGTCAAATCCAGAAGAATTATGTAGATTTTCCCAGACATTCAAATGTGTCCTACTATATTTAGAAAAAGCAGAAAACAAGTAGCTTCACATTTTCGTCAAATTTATTTGACTTTAGCCATTCTCAGACAATGTGTCCAAACTACTTTCTTGACCTTTAGACATGTCCATAATCAATCCCACCTTTCCAAGCTATAAACATTATTTAACAACTTTAGTCAAGTTTACTTGTGGTCCCTTTCAGCTCCACTCCCTAAATAGTATATCACCTTCAAATGTGCAGTGCTATTTCTTGCTTCAGAGTCTGTCTCCGAATCATCCCCTCTCCTCATCCTGGCTACTTCTCCATAAATTGTATCCTAGTTTAATTTTGGGACCCAGTTAAAATAAGAACTACCCTTTCTTAGCTTCTTTCTCATTCAGCAGGAGAGATAGGGTCTACTAACAGAGGAGAACATGAAACATCGCTCCTGATTACCTACCGTACATGCCCTGCAGTCTAAGGGTGGAGGGGAGAATGTAATTGGAGGATTAGGTGTCATGGACTCCAGTCCCTACCCCAGTTCTCCTCACCTAGACAATCTCACTGCCTCTTACCTGATAGAACTGCTTTCTTGAGCTCGCCTGTGTGTGGGGTAAGGATAATCTTGGCATCCATCACTCAATATGCCATTTATTCGCTTGCTTGGGAGCCTTCTGTGAAGGCTCCACATATGCAAGGACCATGTCTTTTTGACATTTTAACCCAACTACTGTATTTGGGGCATGTTAAGTGGTAAATTAGTAAACAGTGCATTCAGTTCAGTTCAGTTGCTCAGTCGTGTCTGATTCTTTGCGACCCCATGGACTGCAGCATGCCAGGCCTCCTTGTCCATCACCAACTCCTGGAGTTTACTCAAACTCATGTCCATTGAGCCAGTGATGACATCCAACCATCTGTCGTCCCCTTTTCCGCCTGCCTTCAATCTTTCCCAGCATCAGGATCTTCTCCAATGAGTCAGTTCTTCACATCAGGTGGCCAAAGTATTGGAGTTTCAGCTTCAGCATCAGTCCTTCCAATCAATATTCAGGACTGATTTCCTTTAGGATGGACTGGTTGGATCTCCTTGCAGTCTAAGGGACTTTCAAGAGTCTTCTCCAACGTTACAGTTCAAAAGCATCAGTTCTTTGGTGCTCAGCTTTCTTTATAGTCCAACTCTCACACTCACACATGACTACTGGAAAAACCATAGCTTTGACTAGATGGACCTTTGTTGGCAAAGTAATGTCTCTGCTTTTTAAACAGTGCGTTAGAGTTCTTAAAAATTAAGGTATTCCTCTGTCAAAACTGCACAGATAATAAGTAGAGCTATCTCATATCTTAGGCCCAAATATACCATTTCACATAGAATCATATATTTTAATATAATGATCAGCCAGAGTAAACCCATAATTCAAGTATATTAAAAACTTCTCTATCTGGCATCAGCAGCTTATGTGTGTTCCCTTTTTTCTCCTTAAAGATTCCTTCTTTCCTGAGGCATTCATTCACTCATTGAACAAGCAGTGTACAGGATATGGGACTACAGGATGAGTAAGTTTCATTCTGTATCCAGAGGGAGCCTCAGAAAAATCAACTAAACAGGCAATTAAAACATTATAAGATTCAATTGTATCCATAAGCTAAACCTTACAGTTTATTAAAATCTCTGCAAAGGTGCACACACATGCATGCATATGTGTAAAAAAGTAAAACATATACTTTATCAGCATATATCACCTGCTTTCTATCTAGCTCAGCAGACTACAGAACTAAAGCTGATTAATCAGACACAGATTAATTTCTGTTCCATGCCTCTTGCCTCTTTTGTTTAATAAGTACTATGCCTGAAACGACAGAGGATGAGATGGTTGGATGGCATCACCGACTCAATGGACATGAGTTCGGGTAAGCTCGGGGAGCTGGTGATGGACAGGGAGGCCTAGCATGCTGCGGTTCATGGGGTCACAAAGAGTCAGACACAACTGAGCGACTGAACTGATCTGAACTGGTGCCTGGAAACAGCAGTTTAGAATTGTGGGTTTTGACTCCAGCTCTGAGATATTTAGGTGACCTGCGTATCACCAAGCTGTTTGTCTTCTCCCAGTCTCCGAGCTCAACTGTCACATGGGATGGAGACCTCTGCTAGACTTCTCTGAGGTTTTGCAAAGAGAGGGCACAAGTTCAAGTGGAATTTTTGAGCCCCTAAATCATAAATGTGATGTATCTTTTCACTGATTACTAATTACTAACTGAATTCCTGGACAGGCACCAACATTATTTATTCTGGTTTTATGTTCTTTAAATGGCCTTTTAAAAAAGCTGTCCTCATATGGGAATCTCTAAAGATTGTAGTATTCAGATTTTACAAGGCTCTTGGTGAGGCAGATGGTAAAACATAAAAGTTGTTCTGATTTTAAATTGAACCGAGTCCAACACTGGCTGCATGTCATTTTTCTAGTTGTTCCAAATTAATTCCTTTTTTTTTTTTTTTGTCTCAGTGTGACTTCCAACTTGGAATTTTTAAATGATTAATTTGATTTATTGAATTGGTGCTTTTTAAAGTTTAGTCTGCGTGTGTGTGTTTTCTGTGATTGAATACACGTGAAAACAACAGACCAGGTCCACCAAGGAAGTTTTTGAAATTAGAAAGCTAAGGTGTTACTTTGTTCATAGCTCCTTATATTTTACATTGACTTTCTCTTACTTATTTAGCTAAGTTATATGGATTTTTAGATCACTAAAATATACATCTTTTGAATTTAGACAGAAGATATGACATTTTTTTTCAAAATGACATATGTGATACCTAATGAATATCTTTAATTTTTAAAGTTCATATAAGAACTCATCACTCAAAACATCATGGCATTTGCGCCCCTGGTGGTTTTCCTATCATATTTTTTAATTAAAATTAGTCAATTTTTAAAATGAAGCATCTGGAAATGAATGTCCAGCAGATCTTTATTTATCTGGAGGAAAAAATACTCTAACATATTCAAAGTTAAAGAAGAGCAGACGCTTGCTTTTTAGTCTTCCACCAATTCTATCTGCTCAGCTCTCTCAGCTTTTCTCTTTGCTTTTTCTCAAGGTCACCAGTGCCCTGTGCGGATGGCACAGCCTTCACTTATCAGAGCCTCTGCCAGATCTCACAAAACAGAAGCCAAGAGTGGAGCAAACACAAAAAAGGAAGATTTGCCACAAACTGTGATGTGAGTGCGGCCGAAAGCGAATGCCCACAGCTTCAGTTCAGAACCCCTGCGTCAGCACCTGGCCACACATGCGACGTCTCCCTGCAGCACCACTGCTCTGCCCCGCCCTTCATAAACCACTACTGAGGCCGCGTCTGTCTGTCCCACAAGGTGAAGCAACGCGCGGGAGGACCGCAGAAGGGACAGAAGAGCCCTCTACCCCACAAAACACCCACACGCCCCAGAGAGCACCGTTCTGAAGAACAGCCCAGGAAACAAATCCCAGCACAGCACAGGCATCAAAGGAGAACCCAGAGAGAGAAATGGTCCGATCAGACAAACGGCAATAAACGCGGTACGTGGACAGAAAGGCCTCTACCCAGGACCCCCCAAGAGTGATCATGCACTTGACAGGCTGTGACACATGGCCAGTCTCTGGGTTAAGGCCTTGAGGTGCTTTCTCTCCTTTCATCTTCACTATTAGTCGATAAGCCATGTCTGACTCTTCGAGACCCCGTGGACTGTAGCCCGCCATGCTCCTTTGTCCCTGGCATTCTCCAGGCAAGAGTGGGTTGCCATTCCCTTCTCCAGGGGATCTTCCCAACCCAGGGATCGAACCTGGGTCTCCCGCGCAGCACATAGATTCTTTACTGTCTGGGCCACCAGGGAAGTCCCCTTATCTTCACATATTTTAAGTTCTTGTTTAACATGTACTCATTACATCCTTTTCACAGATGAGGAAACAATGACTGTTCAAGGTCAAAAGAGAATAAGGCCTGGATATCTGTTGTGGGCAAAGCAGTCTGCCCAAAGCTTCACAGGAATTTGATTCTGCTTATCCTAGTGAAGTGAAAGTCATTTAGTCATGTCCAGCTCTTTGTGACCCCCATGGACTGTACAGTTCACAGACCATGGAACTCTCCAGGCCAGAATACTGGAGTGGGTAGCCATTCCCATCTCCCTATTGCTCCCATCTATTTTATGAATTACATTCATGACTTTATTTGTGAGAATGTGAGTCCTTGTATTCAATATACATGACTTTCCGGCATGCCACACGATTTCAAGCCCAGTGTTTCTCTCCCCAGCATCCCTGCACGCATCCATCATCTGTCATTTCCAATTACTATTAGTGGTGTTAATTCTAGCCCATCTGTTTAATGATATGGTGTAATTTCATGAGACTTCTTCTCAAATGACTATTTATCTTAGGATGTCCATCAGCATTGCTACATTTTCCCTACAGATGGTAGAGGTCATCATGGCTTGTATTAAAAACACAGAAAGCATTTTCATCAGATTTAGTTCAGATTTCACACCATATACATATATATATATATATATTTCAATTCGAGAAAAGGAAGAAGTCACATTTCCATCTGAGCAAACACAGCTGAAACTTGACTTCTGCTGGATCCATCCTGTTCAAGTCCTTCTCTGATCTCCCTCTAGCGTCTCAACACAGTACTGCAGCTACTCAGCTCCACAACGTCGTGACTCCAAAACTGTTCCTTCCTTCATTCATCAACTAACACCCCTGGGCTCCCTCTGGGGGCCCAGCATCCACTAGGCCCCTGCTCTGTGGGGCCGGCAGCCTCTCACAGGGTGGGCATTAAGGACCCGGTACCCAACTGCCTAAGAGTGTCCCCGGACACCTTTTCTTGCTTGGGGCTCCCTGTGTGCCCACTTGGTGGGGCACTTTCTGCCTGGGGAGAGACTCACAGCTCAACTGTTTATGTCCTAGCAGCAGAAGACTGGCCCAGGAAGAAGGGAGAGGCTCCGGGGAGGCTCCACAGGTACACCCCGAGAGAAATTCCAGGAGACCTCACAGAGAGGATACAACAGGAGCCTGGGGGGCAGTGTCGGCTGGACGTTCCCAGACTGGCCCAGGGCAAGATTCTCATTGCTAGAGAGTGAGAGGTCCCCAACCCGCTTTCCGGGAAAATCAGGAAAAACAAAGGCAGTGAGGGAGATGGCTGAGGATGACTGTGCCAGGTTCACACAGGAGTCCCTTCCAGTGACCTTCAGGGGTGCTGGAGAAGTCTCCTGAGAGTCCCTTGGCCAGAAAGGATAGCAACCCAGTCCATCCTAAAGGAAATCAACCCTGAACATTCATTGGAAGGACTGATGCTGAAGCTGAAGCTCCAATACTTTGTCCACCTGATGTGAAGAGCCAATTCATTGGAAAAGGCCCTGATGCTGGGAAAGACTGAGGGCAGGAGGAGAAGGGGGCAACAGAGGATGAGATGGTTGGATGGCATCACGGACTCAATGGACATGAATTTGAGCAAACTCCAGAAGATAGTAAAGGACAGGGAAACCTGGCGTGCTACAGCCCATGGGGTCACAAAGAGGTGGACACGACTGAGTAACTGGACAATGACAACAGCATAAAGATAAGGATGTCCTCGCACAGGCTCCGTTTTCACGCTAATTTTGGGTAGGGCAGGCGTCACTTTTTAAATGCCATTTCCTACACAGAATGGGCAGACAGGCAGTGATTTATTCGGTTTACACACAGGTAAGTACATACGCATTTAGATAAAAATTTGTGAAAAATACTGTCAAGGTCGGGAACAGGACAACAGGAAGGAAAATAACAGAGAAGTGTAATTGGATTGGACCGTGAGAGGAGGGGTTCTGGCCAGGTCGGGCTGAGAGGCGGCTTTGGGATGAGATGGGCTTGATGGACAGGTGTGAGCCGGGCGGGGATGCCCCGCCGCTGCAGTCCAGGAGGCAGGGAGCGTGGCGGCAGGCTATTAATAGGTGAGCCGAAAAAATACGAAGCGGCTTCCACGGGAGACGAAGGAAGGCCCCTGAAGGTTACAGGCCGGTCATGCAGGAACTGCAAATGCCTGCTAACAGGCCTCTAACGGATTTCAGAAAATACAAGGTCACGTTTAAACACTGCCTTAGGCTGCCTCCCAGGACTCACACGTGGAAGGGAGGCTCCAAACCCGCGATGGAAACTAACATCCGGGTTTCCAGAAGTGTGCAAAACGGAAAGGGATAATTATCGATGGTTAGACTCACAAAGTGCCATGGGAAAGAGATCCTGACTAGCTGAGAAAATCAAGGGAAGCTTAATGCTGTTTACACTGTTTATTTTAAAAGTGGGCTGTTTTTAGACATTCAGAGATCGAGCTCTAAGATCAGGAAACTGTGGGCAAGGCAGCGGAGGGAAGAAAAGCTCCCACTCACAGGAGAAGAGCCAGGGGGTAAAGCCTGGCCGCGTAGGAGGCCGTGGAAGACAGGAGGGGTACTCGGGGTCCGACACCGTCGCGCTGTGGACCACAGCTGGAGGACACGCCAGCATGCTGAGTGCAGGTCCAGAAAGTTCCACGGGGTACAGAGAGGCGGTGGGGATGCCTTTTCAGGTGAGGACCACAATCTAGGGGTCTGGGGACCAATTCACCATCAGAGAGACATTAAAGCGCAGGGTGACTGTGGGGCATCAGAACATTTAAAGGGGTTTCTTTCCTTCACATAGAGTAAACAAGATGAGAAGTATTCCTACTACATAAACAAAAAGATACACTCTTAGACATATGACTAAGACAGCCTCCTGAGAAACACAGGCAACTGTGTTCTTGGCGCTGATGGCTGTGAGTGAGTGTGCTCAGTCATGTCTGACTCTTTGCAGCCCCATGGACTCTAGCCCACCAGGCTCCTCTGTCCATGTAATGCTCCAGGCAAGAACACTGGAGTGGTCACCATGTCCTCTTCCAGGGGATCTTCCCGACTCAGGGATGGAACCTGGGTCTCCAGCATTGCAGGCAGCCTCTTTACCAGCTGAGCCACAGAGGAAGCCCACCAATACCTGCATTTAGCTGTGAAGTATAATTCTTTCACAGGAGTCTATACTGTACCCATGAGTAGGTCCTTTGACAAATGAGCCTAATATGTAATTACTATATAGGACCATGGTATAGGAGACAAGGAATTTGCTTATAACCAGAACCCAAGCACTATTACCAGACACGATTTCTTTCCTGTAGAATAGTCCATTGATAACTCCTGGAGAGATGGAAATGTTTTTACGGGGACTGCAAGTTTCAGAAGTGCGTTGTCTTGCTGAGGTCTCCCAAATCCACCCATCCGTCTGGATGTCAACCCATCCACCTCTAAATGCACACATCATTTCCTCAGCCTATTGCTGCCAGTTTTTGCAAGTGTTAGTATTTTAATCCATCCCTGGTCTCCCAGAAAAAGTCTCAAGAGATTAATCTCTTCCACCAAAATATTTTTAGCATCCCTTAAAAAACCACATGTGGTCCATGTAGGTCTTCAATATATTCACTGAAAGTATTTGTTGTATCAGTCAAGGGTCACTAGTGATTAAGGTGAAAAAAAAGATTTGGAAAAAGAAGGATTAGGCTTGGCTTAAAAACAAGAAAATAGCATAAAAATGGATGTCAAGTTTAGTTGGAGGGTTGAATAACTGCTTTTGTCCCTTTAATCCTGTTCCATCATAGCCACTGACCTGCTAAATACAGCTAATTATAGCCAGTGCTGTGAAAAATAAGCCATTCAAATGCACTTACGTTGAGAGAAAATTAACACATTAATCCAAAGAAGTTAATATCATGTTTTAAAAGAATGATAAGTAGTTTCAAATAAATTTAAAGGCATCAATCAATCCAAACATCAACAGAAGTGACGGTCAATAATTCAAATAATGTAAGTAAAAGATTCAACACCTAACATGACAAAAATGAAAACAAGTGATATATTAAATAAAGGAATAATATTATAGATTAAGATCATAATTTTTGCCTCCTTTGGCATATTTTAGAAATAAAATACAAATAATCTCAGAGCTAATAAGCACTCAGATCACATGCAGCATTCCTATTAGGAAGAGCAGTCCATTTAGGGCTTCAGAGACTGATCACAACATTTTGGGATGATATAAATATTCTCAGGATTTTCTGTACTTAGGAGAATTAGCCCTTTCCCCTACCTTCATTCCCTGACACACTCACAACACACACCAAAGCTGTCTGGGCTAGTCTTGGCAAGATGTTTCAGGATATTTCACCATACCCTCTTAGAATATATCCTCTGGAACAGAGATAAATCCTTTGCAAGTTGTTTTAGATGCTGAGTCTAAATTCTCATTTATACACGTTGAAACTCAGCAAGAGCCTGTGGGGTCCTCCCAGGTCCCAAAGCCCCTCCATGTCCCTTGCCTCTTATTTTTGGAAAAACCGAAGTCTCCCAGGCCTTCTTGAGTCAGAAAAGAGCAGGCTCAAGCAGGTAATGATTAGGACAACGGGGTCACAGAACCTTCAGTCCCTCCCTGAAGGACATGGATAACAGCGTCTCGTGCACAGTCCCGAGTTGTGTTGCCGACTCCATAACTGTCACCAGAGGGAAAGGGCTAACCGCACGCTGACCAGACTGCAGTCACGACACAAGGGGCTCCATCTGGAGCAGCGCTGAACCTACGGTCTCACAACTGGCCTCAGTAGACGAGAAGCAAGCCGACCTGGGGTTGAGACCAACTCCTTCACTAGTTATTACGGGGTTTTATCTTCTAGTCCAGGGGATTATAATCAGCACAATGACTCTTTGCAAAGAATTACTGTCTTAAAAGGTGGGTAATGAGATGCCTCTTTAGAATCTCAGCTGGCACTTAAGAGAACCAACAAAGCACCTTGTCAGATCCTTCCACTCTAAGAATCCTTCAACACCCATGCTCAGCTTGAAGAAGTTACAGAAGAGGGACCTTTGTCTCTTTCTCATAGAAATGGAAGGGAAATCTGACAGTGGGGACTGTAACTGAGGTGGTACGGCTGTAACTTGGGACTCTCAGATCCTCAGCACTGCCCAACTCTATTTCTTTGTTAGCATGTGGCTGTGATCCTGTGCCGACTATCCTGACTTCTATCCCATTTCACCATAAACTGAGCTTAGCCTGTGGCTGGTAGACAACACTGTTGATGCAAATAAAGACTGAAGATGAGCTGCTCTGTTGTCTTTACCCTTCTTCCTTGCTCTTCAGGACTAATCTCAAGTGAACCAGAGATTCATGACTTGGTTATGTTCCAACAGCAAGCTGGACTTGGTGGCTACTTGGAGTCTAGTGATCAAGACAGTTGTCTCTAACCCTCCCTGGCATTTTGGCAGCCATTTGTTCTTTTCTCTGTAAAATCTCCAAGCGAAACCTGGGGAGTTGGGAGTTGGTTCTTTGGACATGAGTCCACCTTCTCCCCAGGATAGCTTCCTCAATAAAGTTGTCATTCCTTCCAACAACACTTGTCTGTCAGTATTGGATTCCTTTTTAATTAATTTATTTTTATTGAAGTGTAGCTGATTTACAATGTTGTGTTAGTTTCAGGCATACAGCAAAGTTACTCAGTTATACGTACATATATACCTATTTTTTTTCGTTCTTTTACTTTATAGGTTATTATAAAATATTGAGTATAGTTCCCTGCACTATGCATTAAGTTCTTGCTGGCTGCTGCTCTGCTGTTCAGTTTTGACTCTTGGTGACCTCATGAACTATAGCCCATCAGGTTCCTCTATGGGATTCCCCAGGCAAGAATACCAAAATGAGATGTCATTTCCTTCTCCAGGAGACCTTCCTGACCTAGGGATCGAGCCCGAGGCTCTTGCATCTCCTGCACTGGCAGGTGGATTCTTTCCCACTAGAGCCACCTGGGAAGCCCCCTTGTTGGTTACGTATTTTATACAGTCGTGTGCACGTGTTAATGCCAAGCTTCTGATCCTGCTTCCTCTTTGGTAACCAGAGGTTTGTTCTCTGTGTCTGTGAGTCTGTTTTGTGTATGAGTTCACTTGTATCATTTTCTTTAAGATTCCACATATAAGTGGTATCATAGGATAATTGTCTGTCTGGTTTACTTCACTCAGCATGACAATCTGAAAGCATTATTTCATGAGCAGTATTCCATTGTATATATACACCACATCTTTTTCACTCACTCGTCTGTCAATGAACATGTAGTCTGCTTTCTTGAGTGACCAGCAGCCAAATCTGAGCTTGGTACCAGTGCTTTGTGTAGACCCTTTCTTTCACTTTCAAACCACATGTTAGTGAGGCAGGGCTCTCCTTGCTGCTTGAAATACAGAAGGAAACATGGTGTGAGCAGTGGAGGTCTTTCCAGGTTTTCTCTTGCACCATTCTGTCCCCTCAATTAAAGGTAAGGTTTGTTTTAATTAAGTAATTCTAATTGGAGGCTAACTACAATATTGTGGTGGTTTTTGCCATACATTGACATGAATCAGCCACGGGTGTCCATGTGTCCCCTGGTCCCGAACCCCCCTCCCACCTCCCTCCCCATCCCATCCCTCAGGGTTGTCCCAGCACACCGGCCTTGAGTGCCCTGTCTCATGCATCGAACTTGGACTGGTCACCTATTTCACATATGGTAATATGCATGTTTCAACGCTATTCTCTCAGATCATGCCACCCTCGCCTTCTCCCACAGAGTCCAAAACTCTGTTTGTTACATCTGAGTCTCTTTTTTGCTGTCTTGCATATAGGGTCATCGTTACCATCTTTCTAAATTCCATATACATGCATTAGTACACTTCAAAGGTGTTTTTCTTTCTGACTTACTTCACTCTGTATAATAGGCTCCAGTTTCACCCACCTTGTTAGAACTGACTCAAATGCATTCTTCTTAATAGCTGAATGACATTCGATTGTGTATGTATACCACAACTTTGTTATCCATTTGTCTGTCAATGGACGTCTAAGTTGCTTCCGTGTCCTGACTATAGTAAACAGTGCTGCGATGCACACTGGGATACGTGTGTCTCTTTCAATTCTGGTTTCCTCAGTGTGTGTGCCCAGCAGTGGGATTGCTGGATCATGTGGCAGCTCTATTTCCAGTTACAGACCTGTGTTACATTCTATTTAGGTGCACCTACAGATTCAGTTAACAAGAGAAGATTATAAAAGCTGAGATGGAAAATAAGTGGTACAAAATGAAAGTTCTTCTAAAAATATTGAATTATTTTCTGGAAGATCATTCTTCAGTATTCTCCAGAATATTGTAGGACCAAACCATCCATTTATAATGTGGCCTTTACTTAACATTTCAAAGCCAAGACAGAGAAGATTTTTTCAAAAGCAAGACTCCCCACCCAAGTTACAATATATAGCACATTTTTTTTCCTGTGTTTGGTGACATTTTAACGTTTCAGCTTATTAGTGACATATTCTATGATTGCTTTGGTTTCGAAAAATACTCGATGTGGGGAGATTCAGTCCTGCCAAAATACATCAAAACTCCTACTGACACCTTAAAATCTAAACATACAGTTTCAAGGCTGGAATTATATATAAAGTGGCTACCAGAAGGTACACCAGAGAGTTGAGAGTTCAGGAAAATATAAATCAGCTAAGAAGATCCACAAGGTGCGGAGAAGTAGAAAGTCACTGGTAAGTCGCTATGAGACTGTGTAGGGAAGGGGGGTTCAGAATACAAACGAAAAGGTCACACTTTCTCAAAATGACCTAACCCCAAGTAACCACTCAGCAGAGTCAGCTTAGCTCGTAGCTAAATTCTAAGTCGTGTGGGAAATAGAAAAATACCAAATGTAGACTCAGCATAGGGTCAGGGAGGGGGTCCTGGTCTGGGATGCAGAACAGACTCCCAGCCTGTGGGTCCTGGGGATCGTTCCACAATTTCCCTGGTACACAATCTCTAAATACACACTGTACACAGGAGCTGAGCATCACCTCGAACATGAAAAATTAGTAGACTAGCATTATTGATAAATAAGACCTGTCCCCAAACTGAGTTTGAGGTGCCCCTACGATTTACAAGTCTCTAAATGTGAAAGAATTATTTTCCCGTTTGTTTTCTATATTCATGACCCAAAATTATGTCCCTATTAGTTTTTTTTTAAAAAAAAAAAAAAGACTATTGGGAGAGAACCCACTGAAAGATCAAATAATTTTCTCTGACAATGGAGTGCAACTATTACAATGAATAGGAAAAACTTTTCTCAGATTGGTTTTATGAAGCTTTCCCATTTTTTGCTTTTTACAACACAGTCCAAAGTCCCTCAAATACTCATTTCAAAAGCTTATAATTCAGTCTCAGTGTCCCCGTGGGCTACATTCTCCTAAGGAACAACGTGTGTTGAAAGGAAGCACACGTTCACAATTATCTCTGAGCTGCCTCTCAAAAAGTGGTCCTTTTCTGGTAGATTTTTATATGGGTCACAACACCTACATGCTGAGTTCAAAGTCATCTAAGAACCACTCAAGTAAAAAAGGCCCTCTTATTACATTTTTTTCTCTCCACATTTCTTTCTATTAAAAAAGTCTTCTAGTGAAAAATGTACCACAGCTCCCCAGTAGCCCCCCAAAAAATGGCTTTTTAAATAAGATCCGCTAGAAAATATACAATTGAGAAAGCTGATTTATTTATAAAATGATAGCAAAATGAGGAAATGGTCAGCATTCAAGGCAAGACCAATTTCACCATCAGAGATCTGTAACGGGCTCCATGTACTAAATGCTCAAAGGAACAGACATAAAAAAAAAAAAAAAAAAAAAAAAACTGGGCTGCCACTGATAACAGTGGTTGCTAAGTTTCAAGCATTTCTAGTTAAAAGTCCTAAAATTTCTATCAGAAAGGCAAGTGGTCCAGCCATGATAGAAGTCGAATGGACCATTTTTTTCTCTACTATGCACATTTGTTTTTCTAGTTCCACTGCTTGATTCCCTCCTAGGGAACTCTTTTTAAATGCAGTAAATATAGTAGAGGACATTTCGAAAGGTGACACAGAACTTCAACAATCCAAAGACTTTGAGTGAAACAAGGCTCCCAGCAGCGGTATGAATAGTATGATTCAACAGAAGAAAAGGATCGGCTATTTTGAGAAGCTAAACGGCGTTTTACGCCCCTTCCATGATATGCTCACAGCTCTATGAAGCAGGTAAAATGTTATAGTCGTCCGCATTTCATAGGAGGACAGAGCTTAGAGAAGATGAGCAAATTCACCCATGTCAAAGGTCAACCAACACAGAGCCAGAACGGGAGCCCAGTTCCGTCTGACACCCCTGCAAACTCTTAGGCAGCTTTTGTTCCTCGCCCCGCACTCCCAGGGCAATGCTGCCAAAATTTCTGCACTGGAATCAGAGTACTAGAAAATGTAGTCTTAAAAAGTCAGGAGTTAGGGCAAACAGGAGTAATTAGAGAAAGGCGTACTTTGTTCACTTGAATAATTTTGTTTGTAAAAGCAAGTTCTGTGGTGGGCAGGATGTCTGGACAGAGGAAAATGCAAATAGATGGCCTGACAGCTGCACAGAAACACCAAAAAAATATTCCGAAACTTGGAATAAAGTCTGCTTCAGTCACAAATACATTTTCTTTTGTTGACTTTCTCATCCATGATATATCACAGTAGGAAAAAAAAAAAATCAAAGGAGTCTCATGCCATTTCTGAACCCTCCTCACACAACAGCGAGAAACTGAATATTTTTGTGAGACAACCATAAAATTTCGGGCTTCCCAGGTGGCTCAGTTGGTACAGAATCTGCCTGCAATGCAGGAGACCACGTGGAATGTAGGAGATCTGGGTTTGATTTCTGGATCAGGAAGATCCCCTGGAGAAGGAAAGGGCAACCTACTCCAGGATGCTTGCCTGAGAAACCCCATGGACAGAGGAGCCTGGAAGGCCCCAGCCCTTGGGGTCGCAAGAGTCGGACTGAGTGGCGAACAAACTTCATTCTTCAGAAAATTTTAGTAATTGGTGGAAGAAGCAGTCTTGAACGAAAAGGAACCATAAAAATTTTAGCCCCCCTCCCCCAGGAATTCACAGAAAACTCTAGAACGGCATCTGATTTCCTACATCACTGAAGAGGGGGATTTTAGTTAATTCTGCTCATGCACTGACGCCAAGTATATTCACTGAGCACTCATCATGTCTGGGATGCTCCTCACCGGGTACCACTCCATCGTAGATGTAAGCGGACCACGGCCTATGTCAGAGGCCAGGAAAACATAACTTACAGGAGCACAGCTCTGGCTGCTCCCCAAGGTCCCTGTGAGAAGGAAACGGCCACACGAGGAGCAACTAAACCACAAGGAACTTGGTTCAACAATCCCATTGATTACATACAGAACATTTCCTGCTCTCGTTCTCAAGGCAGAGCCCAAGTCAGGCCAGGGAGGCTGTTTTAGGTTCCGATGAATAAAAATAGTGTAAGTGGAGATCAGAAGGATCTCTTCAAATCACAGAAGGAATCAACACACACTAGTCCACCCCTGCCTATTTTGCCATGAATACCACTTTTTAATGAAATAACAGGTCAAGTGACAAAAAGGGATACTTAACAATTCATACCCGATAGGACCAGTTAAACAAACAAACAAACAAAAAAAAAAAAACTTAAGTAATCACTGAAATAGAAGCCTCTAAAATGTATTTTCAATTATAGAAAGATAATTCCCGTCTGGTATGTGTTATAAATTTAGTATTTCATAAAAATAAAAGACAGTGGCTCAAGCGGTAGAAAATCTACCTTCCAATGCAGGAGATGTAGGAGACAAGGGTTCAATCCCTGAATCGGGAAGATCCCCTGGAGAAGGAAATGGCAACCTACTACAGGATTCTTGCTGGGAAATCCCATCGACAGAGGAGCCTGGCGGGCTACAGTCCATGGGGTCAGAAACAGTCGGACATGACTGAGTGACTGAACACACACACACACACACACACACGGAAACACAGACTCTTTCTGAACCAATGCACTGCTACAAGTGAGAATTTTACTAACCCTATGTTAGAGATAACAAATCTGGTATTACAGAAAACAAAGACATTTGTATTCTACCAGCATTCATTCAGTAAAAAAACAAGTCAACTCACAATCTGAACATGCTCTAAAACCTCAGTGAATTTGGGAAGCATGTCCGTCCAAGTTCCATACACACATATGCATGCGTGCATTCACACACACACACTCGGTCCCTCCACTGTTTATTTTGTAGAATGCCACAGATGGCCACACTAGAGTGTCATCCCCTTGAAGCCTGGGACCTGGGTCTGACTGATTCTTATCTTATCGTGGTGTCTGGCACATGGTAGGTGCTCAATAAACATTCACAGAACAAATGAATGAAGGTGACACTGATACTGATGGCTGGCCACCTTCCTCACTGATGCCCCTGATACAGCTTTCCCCAACATACAATGACCAGCCCGGCCTGCACGGAAAGCGCCACTGAATCAACCAGCATTTTCAAAGGCTGAGCAGCCACATCTCTGGGTAATGAAACAATAGACCGCTCAAATGGGAATCCACTCTAAAGTAAAGAACAAAAGGGATAGTAAAGAATGAAGAATTTATCTTTTACTCGGTGCATCCATATTTCTAAAAACACATTTATATCATCATGGAATATGCATAATATTCATTGGTCTTCCATTTCAAAACCCATCCATTAGGCACAGAAGCCTTAATAATGCTTATGAAGTGAAGTGAAGAAGTCGCTCAGTCGTGTCCGACTTTGCAATCCCATGGACTGTGGCCTACCAGGCTCCTCTGTCCATGGAATTCTCCAGGCAAGAATACTGGAGTGGGTTGCCATTTCTTTCTCCAGGGGATCTTCCAGACCCAGGGATCGAGCCGAGGTCTCCTGCATTGCAGGCCGATGCTTTACTGTCTGAGCTACCAGGGAAGCCCCAATGCTTATGAAATACCATGCAACCTTGAACACGACCACAAGAAACTGCCAATTTTATAGGTCAAAGGCCAGGGCATGTCAGCAATTTCATACTCGTGGGTGGGAGGAGACGGGGACAACAGAGAATGAGATGGCTCGATGGGATCATCGACTCGATGGACATGAGTTTGAGTGAACGCCGGGAGTTGGTGATGGACAGGGAGGCCTGGAGTGCTGTGATTCATGGGGTCACAAAGACTCGGACACGATTGAGTGACTGAACTAACTAACTAACTATCAGCTCCAAACTGATCAAATGTAAAGCGTGGCTGATAGAAACTGGAAAGCAGGGAGAGGATGGCAGCTCAGGAAAGGGTGGGAGAAATAACAACTGTATTTTATAAAATGGGGAGTTCAGAAATACTCTCTGTGGCTGACAGAACCACAGAGGCAGATGAGGTGTGAGTATGTTTTTCTGAGGTTTCAATGGTAAATTACCAGGAAAGAAACTAAAAATAACTGTGCATTTATTTTTTTATTTATATTTATTATTTTATACATATATTCAACTGAGTGGGTGAAAGGGAGCTGGAGGAAGGCATAAATGAGGTACATGATGAACTAAATCCTCAACCATCAGCTGGACATGAAGAGACAATGAAAGTCTTGATGAATGGATAAATGTGTGGCACAGATACTTCAGTTCAGTTCCATTCAGTCGCTCAGTCGTATCCAACTCTCTGCAACCCCACGGACCGCAGCACGCCAGGCCTCCCTGTCCATCACCAACTCCCGGAGTTCACTCAAACTCAAGTCCATCCAGTTGGTGATGCCATCCAACCAACTCATCCTCTGTCATCCCCTTCTCCTCCCGCCTTCCATCTTTCCCAGCATCAGGGTCTTTTCCAGTGAGTCAGTTCTCTGCATCAGGTAGTCAAAGTATTGGAGTTTCACTTTCAACATCAGTTCTTCCAATGAATATTCAGGACTGATCTCCTTTAGGATGGAGTGGTTGGATCTCCTTGCAGTCCAAGGGACTCTCAAGAGTCTTCTCCAACACCATAGCTCAAAAGCATCAATTCTTTGGCACTCAGCTTTCTTTATAGTCCAACTCTCACATCCATACATGACCACTGGAAAAACCATAGCTTTCACTTGATGGACCTTTGTTGGCAAAGTAATGTCTCTGATTTGTAATATGCTGTCTAGGTTGGTCATAACTTTTCTTCCAAGGAGCAAGCATCTTTTTATTTCATGGCTGCAATCACCTTCTGCAGTGATTTTGATGCCCCCCTAAAAAAAAGTCTGTCATTGTTTCCACTGTTTTCACATCTATTTTCCATGAAGTGATGGGACCAGACGCCATGATCTTAGTTTTCTGAATGTTGGGTTTTAAGCCAACTTTTTCACTCTCTTCTTTCACATTCACCAAGAGGCTCTTTAGTTCTTCTTCACTTTCTGCCATAAGGGTGGTGTCATCTGCATATCTGAGGTTATTGATATTTCTCCCAGCAATCTTGATTCCAGCTTGTGCTTCCTCCAACCCAGCATTTCTCATGATGTACTCTGCATATAATTTAAATAAGCAGGGTGACAATATACAGCCTTGACATACTCCTTTCCCAATTTGGAACCAGTCTGTTGTTCCATGTCCAGTTCTAACTGTTGCTTCCTGACCTGCATACAGATTTCTCAAGAGGCAGGTCAGGTGGTCTGGTATTCCCATCTCTTTAAGAATTTACAGAGTTTATTGTGGTCCACACTGTCAAAGGCTTTGGCATAGTCAATAAAGCAGAAGTAGATGTTTTTCTGGAACTCTCTTGATTTTTTGATGATCCAGCGGATGTTAGCAATTTGATTTCTGGTTCCTCTGCCTTTTCTAAAACCAGCTTGAACATCTGGAAGTTCACGGTTCATGTACTGTTGAAACCTGGCTTGGAGAATTTTGAGTGTTACTTTATTAGTGTGTGAGATGAGTGCAACTATGCAGTAATTTGAGCATTCTTTGGCATTGCCTCTCTGGGATTGGAATGAAAACTGACCTTTTCCAGTCCTGTGGCCACTGCTGAGTCTTCCAAATTTGCTGGCATATTGAGTGCAGCACTTTCATAGTATCATCTTTAAGGATCTGAAATAGCGCAACTGGAATTCCATACCCTCCACTAGCTTTGTTCCTAGTGATGCTTCCTAAGGCCCACTTGACTTCGCATTCCAGGATATATGGCTCTAGGTTAGTGATCACACCATCGTGATTATCTTCGTCGTGAAGATCTTTTTTGTGCAGTTCTTCTGTGTATTCTTGCCACCTCGTCTTAATATCTTCTGCTTCTGTTAGATCCATACCATTTCTGTCCTTTATTGAGCCCATGTTTGCATGAAATGTTCCCTTGGTATCTCTGATTTTCTTGAAGAGATCTCTAGACTTTCCCATTCTATTGTTTTCCTCTATTTTTTTGACTGATCACTGAGGAAGGCTTTCTTATCTCTCCATGCTACTCTTTGGAACTCTGCATTCAAATGGCTATATCTTTCCTTTTCTCCTTTGCCTTTCACTTCTCTTCTATTCACAGCTATTTGTAAGGCCTCAGACAACCATTTTGCCTTTTTGCATTTCTTTTCCTTGGTGTCGGTCTTGATCCCTGCCTCCTTTACAATGTCATGAACCTCCGTCCATAGTTCTTCAGGCACATATATGTGAGTGCTAAGTCATTTCAGTTCGTGTCTGATTCTTTGTGACCCTGTGGTCTGTAGCCCGCCACGAGAATCCCTGGGACATGTCCTTCTCCAGAAGATCTTCCCGACCCAGGGATGGAAACCACATCTCTTCTATCTCCTTCATTGGCAAGCAGGTTCTTTACCACCAGCACCACCAGGGAAGCCCTGTGGTCCACACACACGGTGGTATATTACTCAGCCGTAAGAAAGAATGAAATAACGTCATTTGCAGCAATGTGGATAGACCCAGAGATTATCACACCAAGTGAAGTAAATCGGAAAGAGAAAGACAAATATCACATGATATCACCCATATGTGGAATCTAAAATACGACACAAATTAACTTATCTACAAACCAGAAACAGACTCACAGGCATACAGAACAGATGTGTGGCGGCCAAGGCAGGGTGGAGGAAAGAAGGATTGGGAGCTTGGGATTAGTAGATGCCAACTATTATACATAGGACGGATAAAGAACAAAGTCCTCCTATATAGCAGAGGGAACTATATTCACATCCGATGATAAGACATAATTGAAAAGAACATGAAAAGAATGTATATATAACTGAGCCACTTTGCTATGCTGCAGAAATTAAGACATTATAAGTCAACTATACTTCAACGAAATAAATTTTAAAGAAATAGACAGTGTCTACATAAATCCACTGCCATACTGTAACAGTGTTAGAATCTGGAGGGAGCTCCCTAAAGGACTGAGAACAGAATCAGATATGGTTGTCTCTGGAGTGCTAAACTAGGTGAATACATGACGGGGCCAAAGATGCTGGGCTTTTACTATGAGCCTTTCACTTCCGTAACAGGCTTCCGTGGAGGCTCGGATGGGAGACCCAGGTTTGGTCCCTGGGTCAGGAAGATCCCCTGGAGGAGGGCATGGCAACCCACTCCAGTATTCTTGCTTGGAGAACTCCATGGACAGAGGAGCCTGGCAGGCTACATTCCATGAGTCAGACACGATTGAGTGACTAACACTTTCACTTCCATTTAGTTATTTTAACCATGGTATGTACCATTTTAATACAAGTATATTGTAAGAGAGTAATAAAACGCCTTACTCAGAGGATGAGATGGCTGGATGGCATCACCGACTTGATGGACTTGAGTTTGAGCAAGCTCCAGGAGTTGGTGATGGATAGGGAGGCCTGGCATTCTGCAGTCCATGGAGTCGCAAAGAGTTGGACACGACTGAGTGACTGAACTGAGCTCAAGCGTTTGTTGTAAGTATGTAATGAGATCACACATAAAGGACTAGCAGAGTCTGGAATGCAAGAAGCATTAATAAATAGTGGCTATTAGTCAAGGCAATGGTTTTTCCCGTGGTCATGTATGGATGTGAGAGTTGGACTGTGAAGAAAGCTGATCGCCGAAGAATCGATGCTTTTGAACTGTGGTGTTGGAGAAGACTCTTGAGAGTCCCTTATACTGCAAGGAGATCCAACCAGTCCATTCTAAAGGAGATCAATCCTGGATGTTCATTGGAGGGACTGATGTTAAAGCTGAAACTGCAATACTTTGGCCACCTCATGCGACGAGTTGACTCACTGGAAAAGACTCTGATGCTGGGAAAGGTTGGGGGCGGGAGGAGAAGGGGACGACGGAGAATGAGATGGCTGGATGGCATCACCGACTCTGTGGACATGAGTTTGAGTGTACTCCGGGAGTTGGTGATGGACAGGGAGGCCTGGCGTGCTGTGATTCATGGGGTCGTGGAGAGTCGGACACGACTGAGCGACTGAACTGAACTGAACTGATTACTTTTAAAGTTATTGTCAAGGTGAAAAATTCAGACCATCGAGATGCTAGAATCCTACAAAAAATACACCAAGTTTTGTGAAAACAAAGAAAAATGTGTGCAATTTTAAGTCACCCAGTACACCTCACAGCAACATTTAAAATGTATGTTTACTTGTTCCTCAAGACAAAAAGTCACTGTTTTCTACAAGCTTCAGTCTTACATCAATCAAGCATGAGAATCTGCCAAAGCATTTTTAACTGAGAAAATCACCTTCTTTCCTCCTCTGTCTTTCAGAACGTTGCCTATCTTTCCTTTCTGAAGCTATGATTCCCTAAGGAAGACTTTCAGAATTCAGTTATTTCCAGGTTTAAGTAGAGGTAAGATTTTCAAGAAAGGGACTGCATTAGACTATATTGAGTCTATCAAACAGCAAAAACAGAAACCAAAACAAACAAAAAAGCTTTGATAGTGAAATACACACATTCTTAAGTTCCAATAAGGGACTTAAAATCAGCCTGTGGACAATGCAGGGTTAATTGTGCAGGAGTTTTCCCTCCTCTCTTAATAGGAAGAGTGAACTAGAGTTGACCCACTTACCACAGTGTGGACCAGAGGCTCTGCCCAGAAGGGAAAGACAACCTTTGCCTACCTCTCCTCTGCCTTAGTCTCAGGTAAAGAAACCACCCGCAATGCAGGAGACCTGGGTTTGATCCCTGGGTTGGGGAGGTCCCCTGGAGGAGTAGCTACGCAATCCAGTAATCTGGTCTGGAGAATCCCATGGGATCACAAAGCCACTTTCGCTTTGTCACTTGCAGTCAATTATACTTTGTCACTTATTTGCATCCTCCACGCCCCGCCCCCACCTCCCCCCCGCCCATCCCAGGCAGCTGATGGGGCCATTCTTGTAAGTCAAACTTTTTTTTTCTTAAGTCATTCTAGAAAACAAAGCAGCTCAGTATGACCGAAGGAAGCCCCAAATTCAGCCCCACAGCCATCAGCCACTGTTCTTCTGTGACTGCAGTACAGATCTTTAATTCACAGGAAGAGAAGAATTAAGTCTACTTAGAGTAAAAAATGGCAACCCACTCCAGTACTCTCGCCTGGAAAAACCCATGAACAGAGGAGCCTGGTAGGCTGCAGTCCATGGGGTCGCCAAGAGTCGGACACTACTGAAGCAACTTAGCAGCAGCAGCAGCAGGGTAAGAAAAAAACATTGAAGTCTTAAATTTGGTTAAAGACTCTGGCTTGAGCACTACTTTTAATCTCCAGACACACTCAAAGGAGCCAGTGTGATGAACATCTAAATCAATACAATGATAAAGTTAACGGTTTACCAGTAAGACAAGAGTGAACCCGAAGGGAATTGGGGGAGGAGGAGGGTGGTGATCATAGCTTTGTTTACTGAAGGAATCAGAGGCGGATTCTGTGTCAAAACACTCCCCAGGAGGTGGACAGGAGCTGTGAGGGCACAATGATTGGAGTCCCCAATGTCCAGAGGCGGGAGGAGGGCTTCTTAGAGGCCAGATCTAAGACCAGGCTTCTTAAAGAGTCAGTGGGCTTCCCTGGGGGCTCAGACTGTAAAGAGTCCTGCAGTGAGGGAGGCCCAGGTTCTATCCCTGGGTTGGGAAGATCCCCTGGAGGCGGGCATGGAAACCCACTCCAGTATTCTTGCCTGGAGAACCCCATGGACAGAGGAGCCTGGCGGGCTACAGTCCACAGGGTCGCAAAGAGTCAGACAGACTGAGTGACTTCACCTTCACTTTTCAGAGGTCAGATAAGCTTCCTTCCACTAAAAGAATATCACCACCTTAACCGCAATGGTTGTTTTAATCACTTGGGAGCATAGCCTTGTATAATATTCAAAACTGTTTTGAGGAAATTATTTGAAACAAAAAAACCCAAAAAACTAAGAGCCAGCACTGAGTCAGGACCAGACTTTTTTTTAGTCATGTCAGGCTGGGCAGATTTGACCTGATTCCATGAATCCATTCCATTCTGTAGAAGGAATTAAACAAGCCTATGAGACTCCTATGAAAAACTGAAGCAAGATTAATAATAAAATATGAACTACAGTTTTCCATTCTGACTGTACAAGCTCCTGGTCCCTGAAAGAAGTAAATGTCTGTGTAAAACAATGAGCTGATTAAAAAGGAGAGATGAAATGTACATGAAGAACAAATTCTCAAGAGAAGTCAAGACTTGACGTTTTTATCTCAGAAGTACCCACACAGTCAAAATACCCATGAAATATACAGACTGAATTATTATTATATATATATGTTACCGTGACTTACCTTTCAACAAAAGCAATCCATAACTAATCACAAAGAAGCAAGAAAAATTCCTTTTCTTCAAGGAAAAGGAATCGTAACATCACAGAATTTTAGTTTAGAAGGGGACTCACTAAGGACTGGTGACAACTCTTTCCCAGCACAAAGATCCCATCCAGCCCAGGACTGAATGTTTCTAGAAGCTCATGACTGTCATATGTCAGATGGTGATGGCCCACGGCCGGTCACGTGCTCCGCAACACAGCGCTGGTGGATCCTAAGAGAACTAACCAAGTTGCATGCAGTGAGATGGTCAAGCCCTGCATCCCAGAGCTGTCTGAAAGTGATTGGTACCCCAGTGTCCCATTGGGAGACAAGTAATGGGGAATTCCAGGATGGATGTAAATCAGAGCTCATCGCCCAGGACAGATGGATGCCCACATGGTGAGGGAAGAGTAGAATAAACCAGCTGGGATTCAGAAGCAGCTGAATTAGCCAGAGGCTGAGAGAAGCAAGCGTGGGGGAAGGTGGGAAGAAAAAGACGACGCCTCCCGCCCAGACCACGGAACACTCCTGAAGGGGAGCAGGTTTGAGTGGCATGTACCACACGGAGGGACAACGCACACGCCGTGGGGCTGCAGAGCTTCTCAGCAAGAGCGACTCATTAACGGTGGCGGAGCTGGGGAACTCTGGAGTGGGTTCTAGGATCTGAGGTTTTTTCCTGGATCATATGATGTCACGATGTTGGGTTCATTCCATGATTGGTCTCAACAAATCTTATCCCTTAAGAGGGAGGACGGGGCAAGACTGAAGATGCAATTGGTCCCAAATCAGCATCACCGATAGTGACTAGCGTGAGAGATGTCCTTCCATGTCCATGGCTGGAAGGATGCTCATGTTTTTGTCTGTATTCACACAGGACAATGGGAGGACCTTGTTTTTGTTTTCGTCCACTACAGAGGCAGGGCCTGATGTTGATATTCGGTAAGTGTTTATGTTAATTAGAAGAAGACCCTGGGCTAGCAGTGGGTGCCACGAAGCTCCTGGATGGAAGGGGCTCCTTTACTCTTCTCAGAGGCTAGGAGGGGGTGTGGGGGAAGGTACTTCTGCTGGGCAGGGTGCTGGCTTGCTGGGATGCTTGGGAGCCGAGCTGGGAGCCGCAGTCACCCCCGGGCAGTAATATTCTGACTCCAGCTCAGGTATGCGAGGAGGGGATACCCACTGACCTTGGCCGAGAGTGGGTAGGTATGGACTGGGCTGGAGGTAACAAATCGCTCACTAGCTGGTCCCACCCATGCCTGTCCCGAATTCTAGGCAAATACTTCCCAATGTTATGGGTCAACATTTGCCAGTATGTAAACCACAGTCTGACTCCTCATTGTTAAATACACAGGAAAACTATTTATCTGCCAGGCTTCAAATTGTAAAAACACATTGTACTCTCCTGTCTTTAGCGGTGTCTTGGACGGGTCCAGATCAAAGATTCTCAGTAGCACTCACATCCATCCCTAGAGCTCTGCCTTCAGGTAAGGAATTTCCCAGAATCCACTACCAGTTCGCAGTCTATTGCATTAACCCAACTCCAGTATCCCTTCTGTACCTTCCAAAAAGCTTTCATCATCCAGTGCTGTATATTTTGATCTTAAATACTTCTCTAGAACACTTTATTGAATTTGAGGTTTGAATACTTAATTTTATTCTCTGTTTATACTAAATAACTGCTAATAAATCCCCCACCATGAGCTGTCAGTCACCTAAGCATAATAGTCACCCCTATTCATTACTCTTCATTTACCCGTAAGTCTCAAGAGAGAAAATATTACCCTATTAGATAACATTGAAATGTTAAAGTATCGGCTTTCACATGATACAAAGTACAAGATGTTTTATTCTATCCATGTTCACAAAACTACCAAAAGAGGTTATCACCCAACTAGTTGAGTTTAAGCATAACTCTGTAAAGGGAGGGTGTACTATTTTTAAAGGCACTATACTTATTGTTTCCGGAGGAAAAGAGTACAATGGTTTACAAGTGTAAATGAATAATTATGTAAAAACCTTCCATTTCAGGAGATCAAACCAGTCAATCCTAAAGAAAATCAGCCTTGAATATTCACTGGAAGGACTGATGCTGAAGCTCCAATAATCTGGCCACTTGATGGGAAGACCCAACTCATTGGAAAAGACCCTGGTGATGGGAAAGATTGAAGGCAGGAGGAGAAGGGAGCCCCAGAGGATGAGATGGTTGGATGGCATCACTGACTCAATGGATATGAGTTTGAGCAAACTCCAGGAGATAGTGAAGGACAGGAAAGCCTGGAGTGCTGCAGTCCATGGGGTCACAAAGAGTCAGACACAACTGAGCAACTGAACAACTTCTATTTCAACAATACTTTGTTCCTTTATTTAAAAAAAACAACAACATTTGCCATGAAGCCCTATTGAAAATGACCACATGCTTCTCCCAAAGCACCTAAGATAGAATCCATGCAGTGAAGGGTTTGCCACCCCAGACTGTGACCACGGGAGTTCAGGACGTGACACCCCAAAATGTGCCACTGCAACCTGTTGATCGTTTTACAAAACAGCAGATGCAGCTGGAGCTCCCTCTGAACCCCCTGATCTGCCTGAAGACAGATCCTCCAAAGGAAGATCCTCCAAAGCAAACTCACTTGTCATAAAACCCCCACCCTCTAGCCCCCGGAGTCTCACCCACCAAAAGGTGGACCCCACACCCAGGCAAGCTCTGACTCAAGCTTCCCCAGTCCCCCAGCAGTTCTAAGGCCCATTCCTCCTTCCTAACAATCACAGAGACCCCCTGAGCCCTCCGTCCTCCTCCCCTTCCCCTAGTAAGACCTACTGAATCCTGAATTCTAAGCCTCCCCCCGCCCCCGGATTGCTCATTTCCTCCTGGTGTATAAGTGACCTACAGTTAGTAAACTTCTGTTTGTTTCTCTCCTGGAAGGCAATGGCACCCGACTCCAGTACTCTTGCCTAGAAAATCCCATGGATGGAGGAGTCTGGTGGGCTACAGTTCATGGGGTCCCCAATAGTCAGACACAACTGAGTGACTTCAGTTTCACTTTTCCTTTCATGCATTGGAGAAGGAAACGGCAACCCACTCCAGTGTTCTTGCCTTGAGAATCCCAGGGACGGGGGAGCCTGGTGGGTTGCCATCTATGGGGTCGCACAGACACAACTGAAGCGACTTAGCAGCAGCAGCAGCAGCAATCTTCTATTAAAGATGGTCTCAGCAAACAACTCAGGAGGGTGCAGGGAAAATTCTTTTTCCTCCCTATAGCAGCCAAACACACACACACACACACACACACAGGATTTGCTCCCTTAAAGATTAGTCATCCCATGTCTCAAAAGTGGGTAGCCATCGTTTTATTTCTTATTTTTTACATTTTAACGCAAATGCTTCTATTCATAGAGTGCAAACATTGGCAGGCTGGTGCCTTTCCTTTCCAGCGAAAAAGGTTCTAGTGAGTGGACCAGTAAAAAACCAAAATAAAAACTAAAAGAACACAGGAAATGTTCTTTTTCTTCTCCACACTCAGCCATGTTACACTCAACGTCAGGACCTCTTCCAAATTTGCTAGAAAAAGACAGAATCAAGAGCCAAATAAAAGCCTATTTAACTTCTTTTTATTTGAAACTTCAAAGTAGGTCATCTGCGCAGTGAGAAGGACAAGGGAGAAGAAAGAGAAAGCCGTTAACATACAAACGAAAGCTCCACGGCAGTGAAACCCACATCCAAGCCCTCCTTTTTCCCGACACCACATAGTCCAGCATCATCAGGAAAAATAAGTCCCACAATCGGTTTGGTTGCTATGTCTCCTTCCAATCCTGGTGAAAGGCCATTGACTGGAAGCTGAAGAAGAGAAAGAAAATAGCCTGGCGCTCAAAACCCAAGGATGGAAAATTAACCATTTATGAACCCAAAAGCCAAACTTATCCTTCAAAATCCAAACGAATCCATATTTTCTGTCGAACTCAGTTTTTAACTATGCTTTCCTTTCTGTGCAGGAAAATACACTGTACTTATTCATTAACTGCATTCCCTGGGAGACTGAAGATCATATTCATTTCAAAAATTATGTTCATGGCTTCGGCCACCAAGTTCCTGCTTTGGGGTATCTCTTCACCCCCTCCAGGCCAGGCCTCTCAAACCACAGGGCAGCGCAGGAACCACGCAGGGGTCTTGTTCAGAAGATGGTGGGACTCAGGACTCCAGGCTCAGGACCTGCACCGGCTTCTCCAACCGGCCCCAGGTGATGTCAGCGCTGTGGCCACCCACTGCAGGGGCCAGAGAAGTAAGCAAAATCCCAGGAACCTATGATCCACACCCTGGACTCAGTGTAAGTCCTTGGGTGGTACGAACTAAACCTCTTGATCTTCATAAAATCCAACCAAAGGCCGCAACGTGCTGGATCAGCATCCTAGGGCCGTGGTCACCTAGTGCTCGAGCTGTCTGGCTTACAGCACCAGAGATTCCTTCTCACCGTGACTGGAGGCACTGGCTGGCCATGTCACCACCAGCGCCTCCAGGGGAGAAGAGCCCCAGTCCTTCCGGTTTCCAGCATGGCTGGTGGTCCCCATGCTCCCTGGGTGGTCTCTGCGTCACCCCAACCTCCATCTGGCCATCTCCCCAGGGCCTTCCCGCTTTCTCCTCTGCCTCTGTGACCTCACAAGGCATTTTTCCTCTCTGTGCAACTCGGCGCCCGAATTCCCCTCTTCTTAACTTATGATTTGCCTATTTTTCTGGTGGCACCACGTGGCATGCGGGATCTTCCCCAGAGACAGGACCCCTCCTCTCTGCACTGGAAGTCCGCACTCTCAACCACTGGACCACCAGGAAGTCCCGCCCACTTCTTTCAAAGACGCCAATCATTGGATTAGAGCCCGCCCAACCTCATCTTAACCAATTACCCCTGCTGCTGCTAAGTCACTTCAGTCGTGTCCGACTCTGTGTGACCCCATAGTCGGAAGCCCGCCAGGCTCCCCCGTCCCTGGGATTCTCCAGGCAAGAACACTGGAGTGGGTTGCCATTTCCTTCTCCAAACCAATTACCCCTGCAAACACCCTATTTCCAAATAAGCTCACATCCACAGGTACAGGGGTTATAACTTCAACACACCCTAGGGACACGATTCCACTCAAAACATGTGCACAGCAGTCTGGGCCCTGCTAAAACTGCTTCTCCACACTGCTGACGCATTAGAATCACCTGGGGAGTGTTCACAATTACACTAATTAAACCTGACCCTCAGGGTAAAACCCGGCATTCCTGTCTTTAAACTCTCAGCATTTCTAGTGCACAGCAAGGGCTGAGACCCCCTACATAAGAGTCAGGATGTTTAGCTCTTTGTGAAAATGTGAAATACTTCTTAAAAAATTTAAGCATGAATTAGACAAAAATCTACTGGTAATTTAGTCTATGCTAAAAAATATGCTGTTCAAAAAAACAGACATTTTGATAATACTCTTCCAGAGCCGAAAAGTTTCTCATCCATATAATTATAGATATTTCGTGAAAGCATCATCAGCTCAGTCGTGTCAGACTCTTTGCAATCCCAAGGACTATAGCCCTCCAGGCTCCTCTGTCCATGGACTTCTACAGGCAAGAATACTGGAGTGGGTAGCCATTCCCTTCTCCAGGGGATCTTCCCAACCCAGGGGTCGAGCCCAGGTCTCCTGCATTGCAGGCAGACTCTTTACCATATAAGCCACCAGGGAGGCCCAATAGATATTTGGTAATTTCTTTAAAATGGGCATAATACCGATTATGTAACAGTTACTCATCATAGACATTTAGAAATACGAGTACAGGATTAAAGAAGAAAAATGCCTATGAGAGAATAAAACTGAAGACATGTGAGCTTGGGGAGTTGCTCTGCCCACATTCTCGATACCTTAACCCTGCTTTCAAATCTTCTCCATGGTGTTCTCTAATTTTGCTCCAAAGGGACTATAATAAAAGACTGTATTAGGTCTATTCCCTCCAAGTTGATCCCAATTGTCCAGAGTTATGATTTCAGAAAATACTTGAAATGGCTTCTAAACTTTTTAAGTAGATAGATGCAATCTCTGGGTTAAAAAAAGAAGAAGAAAAGAGAAACGGAAGAATGAGGTATTCAATGTACATAGAGTCAGCCAGGAACTCTAGAAAATATTTTGGAAAAGCTTAAATGGGCAATATGGCGTGTCACACACCCACCACGAAAGGCCTAGAAAGGGCAGACCGGTTTTGAGTCTGGAAGAGGCAAAATGAAACTCTTTGCAAAAATCACTCATGATCACCATCAAAATACCTTCCTCACTCAGGATCCTCCCGAACCTTACTCTTGCTATAAGCTTTCTAGTTTGGGGTGTGGGCTGTTCTGGAAGGGAGGCAGTCTCTGACTTCTGTCTCCTTTAGTACAGTTTGCATAACTTTCTAATGAATGTAGCTAAGGAGGCTCCTGCTACAGGAATGCCGCAGATCAAGCCGTGTTTTCTGCGTGCCACTTTTCTCCACAAACTCTGTTTAACACTCAGAAAACAATGAGGCATGTCTGTGATCAGCACAGCCTGGAAAATAGCCACGTTTGTCAAAGTACAAATTAGGAAAACGTCCCTTTCCCAAACAAGCAACTGATTGTAACACACAGGTGGTGTTCCTTTAAGACATGGGATTTTGAGTAGACTGCATTTAATCCTGTGAGAAGCAGAGAGCAAATTCCATACTCCACAGGACCTTTACCATGAAAGGGCTTCCCAGGTGGTGCTTCTGATAATGAATCAACCTATCAACACAGGAGACTCAGAAGACGTGGGTTCAATCTCTGGGTCAGGAAGATGCCCTGGAGAAGGAAATGGCAACCCATCCCAGTCTTCTTGCCTGGAGAATTCCATGGACAGAGGAGCCTGGTGGGCTGCAGTCCACAGGGTCGCAGAGACTCAGACAACTGAGACACACACACACACACACACACACTTCAAGAGAAAGTCCCGAAAACCGCTGACACACACACACACACACACACACTTCAAGAGAAAGTCCCGAAAACCAAAGCATCATTCTGAAAAGTACTGGAGGATCTGAATTAACTCCCATTAAAAAATTAGGAAAAAAATTTAGGTCTTCATCTTATCCTGGAATGGCCTTAATAATACACAGAAAACATATTGAAACTATACTACTGAGTCTTTCTAAATGATTTACAGTCTCTCAAAAGGAAACAATGATTATGCATTAGTTCAATAAACACATTGGGAATGCTGGAAGCATTTAAACAGCTTCACTTGATTCTAACAGCGCTGAAATACTGAGCCCGCTTCATATGTTGCCCAGGGCTACCCCTTGAGACAGAGCAAAAGAAGAGTTAACCCTAGTGAGAGCAGGGAAATGAGAAATACAGATATTATACCCAAAATAAGCAAGAAGAAAAGTGGAGGTTTACAGGGAGAAAAAAAAACACCTCAATTACTGAAAACAGCTTTGAACAAGAATCAGTAATAGAGTTTGAAGATTTTGTTCAGTGTAGCTTATATTGAATAGTTTCAGTATGTTTTTCTGAATACCACTAAGGACATTCCAGGATAAGATGAATACCTACAATTTTTCCTAAATTTTTTACTATAAGTTAGTTCAGATCCTCTAGTACTTTTAAGCCTGATGTTTTGGTTTTCAGGACTTTCTCCTGAAGGGATGTGACTATTTCAGATTCAAATTGCATATTATACGCAAGCTACAATTGTGTATGTCATCTGTATATGACTTAGGGTTCTGACAGTCCCAAAAAACTTCAACCAACATCTCTAATGCTATTCACACTCGATTCTACCTTTAGGCGTCTTAGATAACACACAGCCTAGAGAATGCCCCTCTTCCCTCTGTGAAGTATGTTCATCCACGTTGGTGGCACTGTGACCACAGTAAGCCTGGAGAATTCTATTTCCACCTGTAGAGATGGGAGTTTGCCAAGAGTACATGACCTAGTCCCAAATATGGATGTGCCTCTAGTACTTGTTATGGTCACATAATTGAACTAAATAAGCAGATAAATAGTACAAATATAGTTTTCACAATGAAAACTAAACTTAATATTTTGCAAACAAAAAGCTGCCCAAATGAATACTGTACAGTTAACTGGAGGAAAAACAACTTTAATGCTTGAGGGGAAATCCATAAAACCTAGAAAAACCTCTGCATTCAAATTCTCGGGTGTGTGTCTTTCTGTTCTGGTTTGACTTTGAAAATTTTAAATCTAGAAATCACAGGGCATGTAATATGAGGGTGATTAAGAGAAGACAGGCTCTTGGACAATCCGCCAAACTGTGGACCTTTACTCAGGAAAGCCCTCCATCAAAACGTACATGTATGTTTACAATTAAGTAACTGTGGTGCTGGAGAAGACTCTTGAGAGTCCCTTGGACTGCAAGGAGATCCAACCGGTCCATTCTAAAAGAGATCAATCCTGGGTGTTCATTGGAAGAACTGATGCTAAAGCTGAAACTCCAATACTTCGGCCACCTCATGAGACGAGTTGACTCACTGGAAAAGACTCTGATGCTGGGAGGGATTGGGGGCGGGAGGAGAAGGGGACAACGGAGAATGAGATGGCTGGATGGCATCACCGCCTCGCTGGACATGAGTTTGAGTGGACTCCGGGAGTTGGTGATGGACAGGGAGGCCTGGCGTGCTGTGGTTCACGGGGCCGCAGAGAGTCGGACACGCTGAGCGACTGGACTGAACTGACTGCAGTGCGTGCAAACCGCAGCATTAGCCGTGCTCACTGACTCAGTCTTGTCCAGCTCTTTGCGGCCGCACGGACTGCAGCCCGGACAAGTTCCTCTGAGCCTGGAATTCTCCAGGCAGGGATCCTGGGATGGGTCGCCACTTCCTGCTCCAGGGGGTCTTTCTGACTCAGGGGTTGAACCCGTGTCTCTTCCATCTCCTGCACTGCAGGCAGTCTTTACCACTAGCTCCACCTGGAAGCCCATGGCATTAACCAGAAAACCTTTATTAATTTTATTTTAAAATGCCCTGATATGAGTAAATTGTTCCAACTAGAGAGAAAGAACTAATCTCCCATGAATGCAGATGGTCAACTAGATAGACTTCTCTCCTTGGGGAGATACCCCCAAAACTGGCCTTCAGCATTTATTCAGTTAGCAGGATGAATCCTCCTAAGTTCAAAGTGCATAAAAACTGGCTTCTCTTCCAGGTTCCAACTGGCTGTCGTTTGGGATTATCCCTGTAAATTTGTTGTTGTTGTTTAGTGGCTAAGTTGTGTCTGACTCCTTTGTAATCCTATGGAGTACAGCCTGCCAGGCTCCTCCGTCCATGGGATTCCCCAGGCAAGAATACTGGAGTAGGTTGCCACTTCCTTCTCCAGGGGATCTTCCCGACCCAGATTCTTTACCACTGAGCTGCTGCTACTGCTGCTGCTAAGTCATTCAGTCGTGTCCGACTCTCTGCGACCCCATAGACAGCAGCCTACCAGGCTCCCCTATCCCTGGGATTCTCCAGGCAAGAACACTGGAGTGGGTTGCCATTTCCTTCTCCAGTGTGTGAAAGTGAAAAGTGAAAGTGAAGTCACTCAGTCATGTCTGACTTGTAGCAACCCCATGGACTGCAGCCTACCAGGCTCCCCTGTCCCTGGGATTCTCCAGGCAAGAACACTGGAGTGGGTTGCCATTTCCTTCTCCAATGTGTGAAAGTGAAAAGTGAAAGAGAAGTCGCTCAGTCATGTCTGACTTGTAGCAACCCCATGGACTGCAGCCTACCAGGCTCCTCCGTCCATGGGATTTTCTAGGCAAGAGTACTGGAGTGGCTTGCCATTGCCTTCTCCAACCACTGAGCTACCCGAGACTAAATGTCTAAAAGGCTTCTAATTTGAGTTCTTGGGTTTCTCCCAAAGGCAATGGTAATTGCTGGAAAGACTCCACACGACCTAGGCAAAAGATACCAGCAACATCCACATCAGGGTGGACATACAGTCTTAACTGCAAATAATAAACTGCCTGGAGCACGGGCCTCCACTGTGTTCCAGGTCCCGAGAAGCCTGCAGGTCCCCATGGGCCCCTCTCCCCTTTGTGTCTCTAATGGGCTGTGTGGGAGCCACCTGGTCTCTTCCCTGGCCCCCCAGCCCCACTGGTAACTATTTCAGGCAGTATGACTCTGTACTCCCTGCTTCCCAAAAACAAGTCCCTGGGGGACAACAGCACTTTCCTGAATGTTTCCTAAAGTGAAGAAAGTGTTAGTCAGGCAGTCGTGTCTGACTCTTTGCGACCTCATGGACTGCAGCCCACCAGGCTCCCTGTCCCATGGGATTTCCCAGGTGAAAATATTGGAGTGGATTGCTATTTAATTTTCAGGGGATCTTCCTGATTCAGGGATTGAACCCGGGTCTCCTGCATTGTAGGCAGATTGTTTATCATGTGAGTCACCAGGAAATCCATAATGTTTCCTAAGACCCCAGGAAACCAAGCCTCCGTCGCTTTGGTACTGCAGCTCTCCACACAAGGCAGTGCTAGCTCCCTGAGACCACCCCGGCAGACCCTCAACAACACATGACCTAAGCCTTTGACTTCGATGACTTTCTTGGACGTGATCTTCTTTCCTTGTGAGTCCAGCTCCTCATAAAGGATCCAGGGATTGACCTCCAGCCCGCATGAAAGATCCTAACCTCTCCCCTATGCCCCAACTCCACAGAGCAAAACAGGGTAAGAGAATCTTCTGTCCAGCACCTCTAAGTACCATGGCTTAGAGGGGAGGGGATGAGAGAGGGTGAGTGTGTCAGCCAGGAGCCGCTGGGAGACAGAACCTCACCAGTTCCTGTCTCCAGGGACTTAGGAATAAAGAGCCAGTCATGAAACAAAGAAAGGGAGCAACAGCAAGATGCAGCCACAATCCCTAGCATCTGGGGAGAAGCTTGAAAGCAGGCGTTGGTGCTGAAACCACGGTCCCTAGAGAGAAAAGGCTGTATATTGTCACCTTGCTTATTTAACTTATATGCAGAGTACATCATGAGGAACGCTGGGCTGGATGAAGCACAAGCTATAATCAAGATTGCCAGGAGAAATATCAATAACCTCAGATATGCAGATGACACCACCCTTAGGGCAGAAAGTGAAGGAGAATTAAGAACCTCTTGATGAAAGTGAAAGAGGAGAGTGAAAAAGTTGGCTTAAAGTTCAGCATTCAGAAAACTAAGATCATGGCATCCGGTCCCATCACTTCATGGCAAATAGATGGAGAAACAGTGGTGGAAACAGTGTCAGACTTTATTTTTTGGGGCTCCAAAATCATTGCAGATGCTGATTGCAGCCATGAAATTAAAAGACTCCTTGGAAGGAAAGTTATGACCAGGAGGCAGTCCTAAGATGGTGGAGGAATAGGACGGGGAAACCACTTTCTCCCTACGGTGGCTCAGAGGTTTAAGCATCTGCCCCCAATGTGGGAGACCCAGGTTCGATCCCTGGGTTGGGAAGATCCCCTGGAGAAGGAAATGGTAACCCACTCCAGTATTCTTGCCTGGAGAATCCCATGGACGGAGAAGCCTGGGAGGCTACAGTCCATGGGGTCGCAAAGAGTCGGACACGACTGAGCGACGGAACGGAACGGAATTCATCAGAAGAACATTTGAATGCTGAGTAAATTCCACAAAACAACTTCTGAATGCCAGCAGAGGACATCAGGCACCCAGAAAAGCAGCCCATTGTCTTCAAAAGGAGGTAGGAAATAGTATAAAAGATAAAAAGAGAGACAAAAGAGGCAGGGACGGAGCTCCCTCCCGGGAAGGGAGGCTTAAAAAAGAGAGAAGGTTCCAAACACCAGGAAACACCCTCACTGGCGAGTCTGTGGCGAGCCTTGGAACCTCAGAGGGCCACATAATCGGGAGGAAAAGAAATAAATAATTAAAACTCACAGCTTACGCGCCCAAGGTAACTCCCAGCGGAGAAGCAGAGCAGACTTCCACATCCCCCACTAACAAGTCGGGGCTAGACAGGGAGGAGAGGGCTGCGCTGCTTAAAGTAAGGACCGGGCCTGAGTGCCCCAGGGGTAATCTGAGGAAATTAACTTGAGATAGCAAAGCAGACTGTGGGATAGATACCCCGCGAAAAGGCGAAAAGCCCTGACCTAGGACACCGCCAGACCCGCTCACAGAACAAAGGACTGAGCAGAGCCAGCCGACTGCGGATGGCCCATCCCCCATCTCCCACCGAGACGGGCAGCGGAGGGCAGCCAGAGCCGGAGGGGGCAACCGCAGCCCCAGAGAGGCTTCCCATACCAAGCTGCAGGCAGGCTTCGTTGCTAACCATGAGTTCTTGGGATTCTGGCCAGTTGACACCCGCTTGAGAAGGTGCGCCAGTTGTACACCCAGAAAACTGAGCGGCAGGGATGGAGAGGCAATAAGTTGCAGCGACCGTGCTCGCCAAACACCTGGTCACCTGGTCATCTATGGACACCTTATCTTTGACAAAGGAGGCAAGAATATTCAATGGGGAAAAGACAATCTCTTTAACAAGTGGTACTGGGAAAACTGGTCAACCACTCGTAAAACAATGAAACTAGAACAATCCTTAACACCATACACAAAAATAAACTCAAAATGGATTAAAGATCTAAATGTAAGACCAGAAACTATAAAACTTCTAGAGGAGAACATAGGCAAAACACTCTCTGACATAAATCACAGCAGGATCCTCCATGACCCACCTCCCAGAATATTGGAAATAAAAGCAAAAATAAACAAATGGGACCTAATTAAAATTATAAGTTTCTGCACAGCAAAGGAAACTATAAGTAAGGTGAAAAGGCAGCCTTCAGAATGGGAGAAAATAATAGCAAGTGAAAAAACTGACAAAGAATTAATCTCTAAAATATACAAGCAACTCCTGCAACTCAATTCCAGAAAAATAAATGACCCAACCAAAAAATAGGCCAAAGAACTAAACAGACATTTCTCCAAAGAAGACATACAGATGGCTAAAAAACACATGAAAAGATGCTCAACATCACTCATAATCAGAGAAATGCAAATCAAAACCACAATGAGGTACCATTTCACGCTAGTCAGAATGGCTGCTATCCAAAAGTCTACAAACAATAAATGCTGGAGAGGGTGTGGAGAAAAAGGAACCCTCTTACACTGTTGGTGGGAATGCAAACTAGTACAGCCACTATGGAGAACAGTGTGGAGATTCCTTAAAAAACTGGAAATAGAACTGTCATATGATACAGCGATCGCACTCCTGGGCATACACACTGAGGAAACCAGAATTGAAAGAGACACATGTATTCCAATGTTCATTGCAGCACTGTTTATAATAGCCAGGACATGGAAGCAACCTAGATGTCCATCTGCAGACGAATGGATAAGAAAGCTTTGGTACATATACACAATGGAGTATTACTCAGCCATGAAAAAGAATGCATTTGAATCAGTTCTAATGAGGTGGATGGAACTGGAGCCTATTATACAGAGTGAAGTAAGCCAGAAAGAAAAACACCAATACAGTATACTAACGCATAAATATGGAATTTAGAAAGACGGTAACGATAACCCTGTATATCAGACAACTAATCTTCGAATGTATAGGCATAAAGTTGTTTCTATTATTCATATTCTTAATGCTTCTAGAAATAATTCCCATTTTGAATATTGTTTATTTGCAAGATTTTTCTTGTTGATCATTGTTACCTGATATTTCCCTTTTAAGAGAAGCTTTTTAAGGTAGCTTCGACTCTGTTGAGCCTTTCAATTTTATCTTTGTTTTTGTTGCATTGATACCTGGTATGTGTTGGGTGCTTTCTTTTCTTTATGATTATTCTGTTTATCTTGCTGACTTCTTGAACTGGCTGTATACTGGTATGCTCATTGCTTTTCCTTTTTATGTAAAGTCTACTACATTTAAGGCCTCAGTGCATAATGTTTTCCATATTCCGTAGGTTTTAAGACTTTGTATTTTTGTTATCTTTCTGTAATGATGTTGTTTTTAAATGCCATGTACTCAGTGAGTGATATAAACACATTGTATATTTCAGTTTTCTAATAAAATTTTTAAAAAAAGTTATGACCTAGACAGCATATTAAGAAGCAGAGATGTTACTTTGCCAACAAAGGTCTGTCTAGTCAAGGCTATGGTTTTTCAGTAGTCATGTATGGGTGTGACAGTTGGACTATAAAGAAAGCTGAGTGCCGAAGAATTGATGCTTTTGAACTGTGGTGTTGGAGAAGACTGTTGAGAGTCCTTTGGACTGCAAGGAGATCCAACCAGTCCATCCGAAAGGAGATCAGTCCTGAGCGTTCATTGGAAGCATTGATGCTGAAGCTGAAGCTCCAGTCCTTTGGCCACCTGATGCAAAGAGCTGACTCATTTGAAAAGACCCTGATGCTGGGAAAGATTGAAGGCAGGAGAAGAAGGGGACAACAGAGGATTAGATGGTTGGATGGCATCACTGAATCAATGAACATGAGTCTGAGTAAACTCTGAGAGTTGGTGATGGACGGGGAGGCCTGGTGTGTTGCGGTCCATGGGGTCACAAAGAGTCGGACACAGTTGAGCAACTGAACTGGACTGACCTGAAAGTCTTCAATCTCCATCATCTATATCACAAAACTCTCTAAATGTCCTTGGTCTAACATTAACACGTTCACCACAGTATTTCCAAAATAATTTCTTGAAACTCAAATTGCTTATGCCACAGCTTCAAGTGACCAAACTGCAGACCAAGGGCCAGAAAAGTTCTCTCAAAATGCAGATAGTAAGTTTTTGGATTTTGTGATCTACCCAGTTTCAGTAAGTGAAAGTTGCTCAGTCATGTCTGACTCTTTGCTACCACATAGATTACACAGTCCATGTAATTCTCTAAGCCAGAATACTGGAGTGGGTAACCGTTCCCTTCTCCAGGGGATCTTCTCAGCCCAGGGATCAAACCCAGGTCTCCCATATTGCAGGCAGATTCTTTATCAGCTGAGCCACAAAGGAAGCCCAAGAATACTGGAGTGGGTAGCCATTCCCTTCTCCAGGTGATCTTCCCGACCCAGGAATCAAAGCTGGGTCTCCTGCACTGCAGGTGGATTCTTTACCAATGGAGCTAGCAGGGAAGCCCCAGTTTCTATAAAAAAATCACAGAAGCAGCCATAGACAATACTTAGATTAAGGGGAGTATCTGCTTGCCAGTAAGTTTTATTTAGCAAAGACAGACAAAGGGTGAGATTTTCAATGGGTTGGTGCAAGCTGGGCCCGTGGGCCAAACCCAGCCTGCCTCAGCCCTGTCTGCACTGTGTAATGTGTCACCAGGCACTGTCCACACAGCCTGAGGTTGTTTTCACACCACATGGGCAGAGTTGAGTAACTAGTTGAGACCCCCGTATGCGTCACAAACTGGAAATCATTTGCATTCTGGTATTTTACCAAAAGAAAAACAAAAGCTTGCTGGCACCTGCTCAAAAAAGAAAGTCAAATCCCACTGCTCAGTACATACGTCTTCAGGGTCAGGCTCCTGCTTACTTACATCTGCCAGGGCTCCCATGCATCCTGCTCTCGGACTCTGCCAACTGCCAACCCAAACTACAGATCTCTGTCTCTTTTTTTGATTGAAGCATAGTTGATGTACAATGTTGGCTTAGCTTCTGGTGTGCAGCAAAGTGACTCAGTTATACTTATACATATATGTTTGTATATTTTATATGGGCTTCCCTGGTGGCTCACACAGTAAAGAATCTGCCTGCAATGCAGGAGATCCGGGTTTGATCCCTGGGTCAGGAAGATCCCCTGGAGAAGGGAAGATTCTGTCTCATATTCTTTTCCACTATGATTTATTACAAGATATTGAATACATTTCCCTGTGCTATTGTTGTAGGATGTTGTTGTTTATTTATCTTATAGTAGTTTGTATATGAAAAAAGTAGAAGTGTCACTTGCTCAGTTGTGTCTGACTCTCTGCAGACCCATGGACTGTAGCCCGCCAGGCTCCTCTGTCCATGGGATTCTCCAGACAAGAATACTGGGGTGGGTTGCCATTCTCTTCTCCAGTCAATATTCCTGACCCAGGGATCAAACCCGTGTCTCCCGCATTGCAGGCGGATTCTTTACCATCTGAGCCACTCAGTTCAGTTCAGTTCAGTCACTCAGTTGTGTCCGACTTTTTGCGACCCCATGAACCACAGCACGCCAGGCCTCCCTGTCCATCACCAACTCCCAGAGTTCACTCAAACTCATGTCCATGGAGTCGGTGATGCCATCCAGCCATCTCATCCTCTGTCGTCCCCTTCTCCTCCCGTCCCCAACCCCTCCCAGCATCAGAGTCTTTTCCAGTGAGTCAACTGTTCGCATGAGGTGGCCAAAGTATTGGAGTTTCAGATTAAGCATCAGTCCTTCCAACAAACACCCAGGATTGATCTCCTTTAGAATGGATCTCCTTTAGTTGGATCTCCTTGCAGTCCAAGGGACTCTCAAGAGTCTTCTCCAGCACCACAGTTCAAAAGCATCAATTCTTCAGCAATCAGCTTTCTTCACAGTCCAACTCTCACATTCATACATGTCCACGTGAAAAACCATAGCCTTGACTAGACGGACCTTTGTTGGCAAAGTAATGTCTCTGCTTTTTAATATACTATCTAGGTTGGTCATAACTTTCCTTCCAAGGAGTAAGCGTCTTTTAATTTCATGGCTGCAATCAGCATCTGCAGTGATTTTGGAGCCCCAAAACATAAAGTCTAACACTGTTTCCACTGTTTCCCCATCTATTTAAGGAAGTCCAATTTGTATCTGCTAATCCCAAACTCCAAATGTATCCCTTTCCCACCTTCCTCCCCCTTTAGTAGCCATAAGTTATAAATAAGCACATTTGTATCATATTTTAGATTCTACATATAAGTGATATCATATGATACTTGTCTTTCTCTGTCTGACTTGCTTCATTTAGCGTGACAATCTCTAGGTCCCTCCATGTAACAGCCAATGACATTATTTCATTCTTTTATGGCTGAGTGCTATTGCATTGTACATATGTACTATAGCTTCCTTATTCATTCATCTTTAGATGGACATGTAGGTTTCTTCTATGTCTTAGCTACTGTAAACACTGCTGCTAAGATAGATGTTTTACAAATATCAATAAAAAAAATTCTCAACAGTTACAAACAAATGAAATCATAAATACATAAAAAGGATTATATACCTGATCAAGTAGAATTTATCCCAGCAATGCAAAGTTGGTTTAACACATGAAAAGAAAGCCATGCAACACACTATATTCATAGCATAGAGGACTGAAAAACACATGATCATTGCAACATACAGAGAGAAGCATTTGATAAAGTCCAACAACATTCCTTACTAAAAACATTCAACAAACTTAGGAAGAGAAGGGAACTGCCTTACCCTGATAAAGAGAATCTACAAAAAGCCCAGAGTTAGCCTCAGACTTAATGATGAAATCCTGACAGTTTTCCCTTGAAGATCAAAACAAGAAAAGGACATCTGCTCTTACCACTTCTATTCATGGCAGTGGACTTTCTAGCCAGGACAGTCAAGCAGTTAAAGGAAGCAACAGGCAACCAGCCCGGAAATGAAAAGTAAAACTACTTCGATCAACAAAGACATCCTCTTGCATATAGAAAACGGCAAGAAACCTGCACCAAAAAAATCTTTAAGAACGAATAACTGAAATGAGCAAGGTTGCTGAGCCCAAGATCCACCTTCAAAAATCAATCATGTTTCTGTGCACTAATAATGAACACCTCAAAAGGAAATTGGGGAACATTTATTTACAGTAGCAACCAAAATAACGAAAACCCTCAGGAATAATGACACAGGAATTACAAGTAGCCAATCTTGTTTCCAAAGACAAAACAGCACTAGATAAATCACTTGGTGTTCTTTGCACGCCCATGCTGGTGTGAGGTGTAAAACCTACAGCGCTGCTCCGCCTCTATTCCTCCATGGCCTGCAGGTTGGAAGCCTTTTAAAATATGTTTCACTCCCAGCATACCACTAATGAAAACCTTAAATTACAATTCGCTGCCACCCTCCTGATCAGTCTCTTATTTCAGAAATTTCTCAAATCAGCTTCAATATCACGAACTTAAACATCCACAGTATCTCCCTGCCCTGGCACAGGCTTTATGTTTCCTAGTCTCCACAGTTCACCAACCTTGACAATTCTGTCTTGATCTCCTCCCGGGGCTAATCCTCAGTTCTGAGCCATCCTCTGATGCTCCTGCTTTCATCTCCACTGGATCCTCTTATCCTTAACCGGTGAGCCAATTCCTAGACTTCCACAGTTCACAGAGATTCAGTCATCAAAGAAGTATTTTCTTAGAGCCTGAAGGAAAAAAAAAAGGGAAATACAGCAAAACTACTTGCCTCATTATCTCTCTTTTTTTCGCCTTTTACCAATATTAAAATCTAAAATAATCAGAGCTGGACTTGCTTTATTTGTACTTCTACCAAAACCCCAAATTACAACAACCTGTCAGCGTCACCTTAGGCCTCCTAAGAATGTCTTTGATAAATGCATTGTCCGCAAAGCTAACTTGAAGCAAGTGTCTAATAGACCCAAGAGATGTTTTAATTCAAAATAATGGCCCTCTGAAGGGAAAGCCCTAATCTCAGCACAAAATCACTGAAGAGCTTGGCTGCAGGGCAGAGTAACAGATGCAAGCCCGGAAAAGAGGCAAGGCTCCTCCCCATAACAATGCCATTTAGAATCATAAACAGAGTGGATCATCCTCAATTTGTTTAATTTCCCTCAAGTCCTGAATTAAAGAAGTCTTCCATGCATTATTATCTCAGACATATATGTTGACTTGGGGGAACCTACAAAGTATTTCAGACTCTTGTACCCAAAACAGGTGACTAAGTACAAAACTCTAGCTTTAATTGTTAGCTTCCCAGGCCCACCTGGCTTTCTTTGGGAAGCAGAGCACACTTTTAAGGAAGAAGTAATACCAACTATTCACAAAAACTTTCAAAAAAATGAAAGATGAGAAAATGTTGCCAACTCATTCTATGAGACCAGTATTACCAAAACCAAGTAGATAACACAAGAAAACTATAGACAAATGTCTTAAGAATATAGCTGCAAAGAATCCTCATCAAAATAAAAGCATTTGAACTTTAGGAACATATGAAAACAACTATACACCATGATCAAGTAGGATTTATCCCAGAAATGCAAAGTTGGTTTAACATGTGAAAAGAAGTCAATGCAACACACCACATTAATAGTATAAAAGACAAAAGCCATATGATCATTGCAATAGATACAGAGAAGCATTTAATATTGTTAAAAACACTTAACAAACTAAGAAGAGAAGCAAATTTCTTCAACATAATAAAGGCATTCACGAAAAACTTAGGGCTAGCATCATATTTAAAGATAAAAACCTGAAATCTTTCCCTTGAAGATCAAAACAAGACAAGGATGTCTGCTCTTACCACTGCTATTCAATACAAAATGTAGGTTCAAGCCAGGATTATTAAACAATTAAAAAAAAAAAAAAAACTTCCAGACTGGAAAGGAAGAAAACTATTTCTATCAACAAAATGCATCCTCTTGTATAAAGAAAGTCCTAAGGAATCCATACCCAAAAAAAAATCTATTAGAACTAAAAACTGAATTTAGTAAGTTTTCAGGATATGAAATCAACATACAAAAATCGATTCTATTTCTACGCACTAATAACGAGCAAGTCAAAATAAAATTAAGAAAAAACCGATTTAAAATAGCAACAGAAATAATGAAAATGCTTAGAAATAAATATAACGGAAGTTCAAGATGTGTACAATCAAACTTGCAAAACATTGCTAAAAGAAACTAGAGTATAAATGGATAATCCATATTCACCAATGGAAAGTCGAAGCATTATTAAGATGGCATTATTCCCCAGAATGATCTACAATGATTCAATACAAATCCTATCAAATTTTAGCAGACTTTTGTGAAAAAATTGGTAAGCTGATCCTAAAAGTTATATGAAAAGGCAAAAGACCCAGAGTAGCCAAAACAATCTTAAAAAAAAGAACAACATCAGAGAGCTCACAAAGTTATGGTTTTTCCAGGAGTCGTGCACAGATGTCAGAGCCGGACCATAAAGTAGATTGAGCACCGAAGAACTGGTGCTTTCACACCGTGACGGAGAAGACTCTTGAGAGTCCCTCGGACTGCAAGGAGATCAAACCAGTCCACCCCAAAGGAAATCAACCCTGAACATTCACTGGAAGGACTGATGCTGAAGGTGAAGCTCCAATACTTTGGCCACCTGATGCGGAGAACCGACTCATCGGAAAAGACCCTGAAGCTGGGAAAGATTGAGCGCAGGAGGAGAAGTGGGTGACAGAGGACGAGATGGTTGGATAGCATCACCAGTTCAATGAACAAGAGCTTGACCAAACTCTGGAAGACTGTGAAGGACAGAGAAATCTGGTGTGCTACAGTCCATGGGGTCACAAAGTGTCGGACATGACTTAGTGACCAGTGGTGGTGGTTTAGGCACTAAGTTGTGCCCAACTCTTACGACTTCGTGAACTGTAACCCCCCAGGCTCCTCTGTCCATGGGATTCCCCAGGCAAGAATACTAGAGTAGGTTGCCATTTCCTTCTCCAGGGGATCTTCCCAACCCAGGAATCGAATCCGGGTCTCCAGCATTGCCGGCAGACTCTTTACCATCTGAGCTACAAGGAAAGCCCAAGGGAAGACTTAGCAACTAAACCAGAGGGAGCTCACACCGACAATTTCAGACTGACTGAACAGTGACATCAATCAGGACGCTGTGGTAATGGGACAAGGACCACAGATCGACAGAATATAATTGAGAGCCCATAAATAAGCCCTGACATTTATGGTCAATTAAATTTTGACAAGGGTACAAATAGGAAAGAATAATATTTTTAATAAATGATGCTGAAAAGCTTAGCATCCCCACATTGTGCAAGTCGCTCAGTCGTGTCCAACTCTTTGCGACCCCATGGACTATAGAGTCCATGGAATTCTCCAGGCCAGAATACTGGAGTGGGTAGCCTTTCCCTTCTCCAGGGGATTTTCCCAACCCAGGGATCAAACCCAGGTCTCCTGCATTGCAGGCAGATTCTTTACCAGCCCAGCGACAAGGGAAGCCCAGTATCCCCACACAGAAGAATAAAGTTGGACCCCTGACTTAACACTATAGAGAAAAATTATCTCAAAATAGATCATAGACTCAGCGACCTAAAAATTAGTGTGGTTCTACTAACATATGCAGCTCACACCATTTGCAACACATCACACAGGCTCAGCAGTACCTTATATGGTCCCTGCTGGTCAGAGATGAGTCCCCTGACCAGTTCCCTGTTCTGTGCATGAAAGACCAATAACAACAACCAAAACAATCCATGAACCAGCACTGGTCCATCTAAGTGTGCCAAATTACTACCACGATTGTCTAAAACGTCACTTTTAAATGCAAGTACCCCAAGCAGTATACACAGTAATCTTCCTAGAAATGGAGCTCATTGCTAATAAATTGTCACACCCTTAAAATCCACAGCAAATGACATGCCAATGGCTACCACAGCAGTGATTTCAAAGTGAATAATCCCTTTGTCTACACTGCTGATCTACTCTTATGTTCTCTGACACTCAAAGAACTTTCTGTGAAAAACTTCACTTGGGCAAATAAAACTGGAAGGTTGACTACAGAGGCCAGATTCAGAAATGCTCTCAAGACATTGATGGAGTGAGGTTGTGTTTAGAAACATTTTTCTTGTCTCCTGAGATTCCATTTTGAATACAGTTGATGTAGTACCTTCGTACCAGAAAATATACCATTATCTAAAAGTAACTTGGTACCAGAGGTTTTTTTTTTTTTTCATTTACTTGCTGGAATGGCTTGTCTTATTTAGCATTTTGAATATGCATTTTTTCCTAAGTCTGGGTGCTCAGAGTTCTATCTAAATGGATTTACACATAAGAAACAGGTAATAGCAATTACACAGAAACATAACTACGAGAGTACAAAGTAAAATTTGATTTACAGTATCACATTCATGGGCCAGCGTTTCAAATCAGTGTTGATCATGAAGCAAAGGGAACACATTTTATAATAACTCACCTCAATATGAATAAAAAACGCTCATATCTTTTCATAAGAAAAATCAGTGGATCCACCTAGAACTGTTAGAAAGTCATAATATGCCGGAAGCATTGTTTTAGTTTAGAAAGTTCCATTTTATGGCCCAAGGAGAAATGCATCGTCAGCAAGGGTTTTGCCAGGATCTGGCAAACACTGCCCTTGGAAGGCTATGCCAAGGGAAAGGGAGAGAGCAAATATTGGTTTCTGTTATGTAAACAAGTCATGCTCTTCTGTTCTCCAAGTTGAACTAACGGGAAAGTAGACAGCTCTTAGCATGGACTGAGCCCCTGGGGTTAGCCATGTTCTCACTGCAAACTGATCACGCCTGATAAATATATTTTGCTAATGTGAACCACATTTAATAGAGGCATTTCAGTAATTACCACATAACAGATTTTTCTCTGTTCCTTTCTGCTCCTGCAACCTTATGAGGAGACAAAGCCGAGTATGTATTATAAGTAAGAAATGAAAGAAAGCAAAGCACATCCATTTTATCAGATTACCCGAAATAAGCCATTTATCATAAAGATTACATTGACCAAGTTCAAAACCTATTTCATACCTAGAACAACACTATGTAATAACTGCATGCTAAAAACGAGTGCTATGCACAATTTGGTAGTATGTCATGTGAATATATTATTTTTATAAAGCCTTACCATGGGCTCCTTAAATACTAAAATAGCAAACCTTTTATTTTTTCTCTGATTTAGACTACTTACATGTTACAACTATTCGATGTAAAATGGAATTTACATTTTACAAATGTTATCTAAAAATAAGAACATACAATAACGACTTCATTTACATTTTCTAAAAAGTCATTTCTCCAAACATGTTCATCTAAACTGAGCAAATAAAAGCAGCTTGACATCAAGGATACATAACTTACAGGATTCATCTCAAATATAAAATTCTGCTTTAGATATCCAAATTTAGATGAGTGAAAACAAATTCAGTGTTACCTGAAATAACTGCAGAGCATTTACAAAGAGCAGAAAATTTCCATAATACACTTAATTTCCAAACATCGTTTTACTAGAATATCCAAAGTAAATATTTAACATCATATTCATCATGTCTATATAATTTAAAATTCAGTTTCCTACCAGAAATGTTATCCTGACAAATTTGGCTTGAGCGTATTCCCGTGTACAACTGAATCAATTTCACACTTACTCACCTCCCTGTCTCTGGGAGGTGGTCCATTCATTGGCTTGATATTGCCATGGCAACTCTGCAGCATGGTAACATGCCAGCCAAGCTCTGCTCTTCCAGCCCCAGTATATAGCGAACTGCCTCATGCAAATAGCATCACTGCGCCTTTATAGGCGGGTCTTTTCCACTCTTAGCCTGTTATTTTAAAATTGATATTTTAACGCCTACTAAAGATAATTCAGCACTAGGAAAGCAAATGTAAGGTTACTTCTTTTTGTTAGAGAGTGTGTGTTGGAGGGCACATCTAAAATTTTCTAAAAGCCCCATGAAAAGAAGCTGAGCTCACTTGTATTATCACTGTGACAGGTGTGAGAGGACCTGTCGTTTATTTGAACAATGTTTAAGTCGCTAGTGTTCAGGGTGAATCACAGGTCACTATATTAGACTTTCAAATAAAAGGCAGTTCCCTGAAGTGATGGGGGGAACTCCTTGTTTTTCTTACAGAATCTTCCTGGAATGTGTGTTTCTATTGGTTTACTAGGACTGTTGGAGCAAGGCGCCACAAGCTGGGCGAGTTGAAACAATAGAACCGGGTTCTCTGGCAGTTCTGCAGGCCAGAAGGCCAGAACTGAGGCGTGGGCAGGGCAGTGCCCCGGGGGAGGCGCTCCCAGGCCCTCCTCTCAGCTCCTTGTTCACCCCGATTTGCTGCTGCGTCACCCCGGCTCTGGCTCTGTCTTCCCCAGACTCTCTTCCCTCTACGTCTGTGTCTCTTAGCAAAACATGGGTCACTGAGGGCTGCTCCAGGGACTCACCTCGGGGCTTCCCAGGCGGTAAAGAACCCGCCTGCCAATGCAGGGGACTTAAGAGATGCCAGTTGGATCCCTGGGTCAGGGAGATGCCCTGGAGGAGGAAATGGCAACCTGCTCCAGTATTCTTGCCTGGAGAATCCCATGGACGGAGGAGCCTGGGGGGCTACGGTCCAGGGGGCTCACAAAACAGTCGGACACGGCGGAAGCCACGGAGCATGCACACATCTTCACGAATTACGTCTTCAAACACTCCACTTTCCAATAAAGTCACATGCAGAGAGGGAGGGGCACTGGATCTCAACAGCTTTGTGGCGCGGGGGACACAAATTCAACCCGCCGCGGTGCTGCTGAAGGAACGTTTCACAAAGCGCAGAGGGACCAAAGGCCTCATCAGGCCCTACTCCATCCATCCGTGCGGACAGGAGCGCGAAACGGCGCTCGCCAGCACGGGGACAGCAAGACAAGGATTCAGCACGTGCCAAGGGGCCCGAGGCGACGCCTGCCTTGGGCGCTGAGCTCTTCCCTGGCACCTCGCTGCGCTCCAGGGCATCGCTGGGGTCTCCGAAGCAGGTTCCCACCCTCGTGGGCACTCAGGGGGCAGAGGAGCCAGAGGGAGGAGCCGGCCCTGCCAGCTGGTGCTGGAACCCCCGGAGGGCCCAGCGTTCATAATCCATCCGCGAAGCTCCGCTGGCGGTGGTTTTGGCAGGACAAGGGTGAACGCGCACCCCGCTCCCGTCCCTCACACACATTTCCTCCGCAGACGCCCCACGAAGCAGAGCCTTCCCTCTGCCTTTCTCCCCACAGCTGCTAATTTCCTTCCAGGAGACCCCCGTCGCTGGGCCCTGGCTCAGGACCTTAGGGCCCTGGCAGCAGCTTCGCCCTGATTCCCAGGGGAGCTCAGGAAACGGAACCAAGGAGGCTCAAGTTCACTGGAAGTCTTCTCCAAAAGGGGAGCGGGCGGGAGACCAGGGACTTGCCCTAAAGAAAAATTCGGTGGGGGCCCGGAGCTCTGCAGGAATCGCCCAAGTCAGTTGCTGCTGCTAAGTCACTTCAGCCGTGTCTGACTCTGTGTGACCCCGTAGACGGAAGCCCACCAGGCTCCCCCGTCCCTGGGATTCTCCAGGCAAGAACACTGGAGTGGGTTGCCATTTCCTTCTCCAATTAACAATAATAAGACTTCAATAAAAGATTGCCTTAATTATTCTCAAGGAATGCTGGTGGCTGGCTGCTAGATTTAATCTAATATGCAGCCCTACTATGTGATTTAAGTGTATGTGTGTGTATCTTTCATTTATCTCCTTATCTATCTGTATATTTATATACAGATATCCAATTTTAGACATGCTGTTAATCACTATCTCACAATAACGTTAAATGAGAGAAAATGCATGTGTAGTACTCAAGTTTTTACTGGCATAGTCCCTTTGGCCTTTAAAAGAGATTGCTGAATGAGTAAGCATTGCAGCTCTTTCTTTTGAAGAATTTATTAACCCAGTCTTTTTAAATAATTTAAAACTTCCATAAAGTTTTAGAATAAAAATAACTTTTTTCACTTTGAGGACAGAAATTGATAGCAATTGTCCCCAACTACAACGGACTTGTTCAAACTGTGAAACCAGATTAATGGGTAGCCACCAGCATCGTTAGTAGACTTGAAAATAGCAGAGCCTGTCTCATGGAGTGAGACAAGTATTGCTTGTGTAACTTTTTTTTTTTTCAGTTGTCGGACATGACTGAGCGACTGAACTGAACTGAACTGAAGCTACAGTTACAAGTGTCTATATACGTGCGTGAGGTAGTTTGGTGCAGCACTGAAAACATTACCTAATGTGTATCATGGTTAAAAAAAGCCTGAAAGCCACTATCTCTCAGGGACCTACCCATTCTGTTTGTACCTGGCAGATATGACCTGAGTTCAGCTAACCTGTGTCCCTGTGACTTTACTCAACTTTGAGCTTTAATTGACAATGCGCTCTTGATGAAAGTGTGTTGAATGCTGAAGAAATGGTTTAACATTTAAAGACCCTTTTTTAAAGAATAACCAATCGATTAACAATGCCTTCAATACTTGCTAGATGTCCAATGATAGCAAATAAAATAGAATGTATAAATTAGACAGCTTTACGGTCTGAGAAGAGCTACCCTGGTGGGTCAGATGATAAAGAATCCACCTGCAATGCAGGAGACACAGGTTTGATCCCTGGGTCAGAGAGATCCCCTGGAGAAGGAAATGTCAACCCACTCCAGTATTCTTGCCTGGGAAATCCCATGGACAGAGGAGCCTGGAGGGCTATAGTCCATGGGGTCACAAAGAATCAGACATGACTTAGCAACTAACACAGTCTGAGAAGGTGGCTTTTATTAGATAATACCCAGATGTCTTCTCTTATAAAAGGCCATCACCAGAATATGAACTGAGGCACCTCATTCGCAGACTCAAGATGATAAAGGTAGACTGGAGAAGCAAGTAGAATCTGCAAAATATTAAAATCTCCCTGAAGCAGACAATAGTAAGATCACGACTAATACTCAGAGAAGAAGGCAAAATTAATAACTCAGAACAGGGAGCCAATATAATAAAGGTAGTCAATCAAAGAAGGGATCAACACTCTGTGACAGGTATCTATAGAAAAGATTGGAAGATAGCACATACCTCAAACGTCTGCCTTTGGTTAAAGAAAAGCAAAAGCAAAAGACCCAAAGAAAGAAGTCAAATAATAATAAAAAAGATTAGAGTAGCATGACAGGGCAGTATTACAGAAAAAATATCTCAGGAAGGAAAAGTATTGCCATAGTATACAATTTCCGCAATTGTTGGCAAGTCAAGAGAGCACGGATCTTGATCCATGAACAGAGTATAAAATAAAGAGAATGAAAGTGAAAAGGAGGTGAACGTTGCTCAGTTGTGTCCAACTCTTTGCGACCCCGTGGACTACAGAGGCCATGGGATTCTCCAGGCCAGAATACTGGAGTGGGTACCCTTTTTCTTCTCCAGGGGATCTTTCCAACCCAGGGGTCGAACCCAGGTCTCCCACACTTCAGGCAGATTCTTTACCAGCTGAACCACGAGGGAAGCGCAAGAATACTGGAGTGGGTAGCCTATCCTTTCTCCAGTGGATCTTCCCAACCCAGGAATCAAACCGGGGTCTCCTGCATTGCAGGTGAGTTCTTCACCAACTGAGCTATCAGGGAAAACCAAAGAGAGAATACTTGCCCCCAGATGTAGAGATCCCCCCTCTAAGAAGCTTCACAAGGCACGTGAAGGAAACCAACGCCCTCGTGAGAGAGCTGGCTGCTTTGGGACATTGAAGGACTGGCTTCATCCTCTTTCTCGGGCACTAAAGTCATCAGCTGTAGAAGACAGAGGGGAGCGAGGGAGGGAAGAACAGCGGTGCAGTGACCTAGTCCACGGGGCAGCTGAGAGGACGGTGCCAGGAGCATGCACGAGATGCCCCTTGCAATTTCTTAACCTGTTGGCAGAGGGCACAGTCTTGAACTGGAACCAGAATATTTGCAACTGGGAGTGGGAGCCAAATATAGAAAAACTTCGTTATCAAACCCACCACCTCATACTCCCCCACCCTGGGATAACTCAGAACGCCAGCAGACTCAAGACAAAGTTGCTGCCCAGAGTCTTTCCAGTTCAACGTCAGAGAGTAAAGCAGCGCGTATGAAATTCCAGTCAATTGTAATTAAATACTACCGCAGGCAGAGACAAAAGAAGCATTGTCTCCCCGACTTCTGGTCCACACTGGAGGCTCCTGGAGGCTTCCGAAGGGAGGAGAAGCAAGCTCAGACCCTGAAGGATGACTGAAAAGTAGCCTTGAAAATGGAAGGTAGATAGATGGAGAGGGGCGCTAGGTCGTGGAGACACACCATCGTGTGAGGCTGGGCCAGGTAGCTTGGAGGTTATGCATTTGAGAAAGTGTGGTGGCTGAGACAGTAAGGAACCTGCCAACAGTGTGAGGGGCCTGGGTTCCATCCCTGGTTGGGAGGATACCCTGGAGAAGGAAATGGCAACCCACTCCAGTATTCTTGCCTGGAGAATTCCATGGATGGAGGAGCCTGGTGGGCTCCAGTCCATGGGGTGGAAAAGAGTTGGACAAAACTGAGTGACTAACACTTTTGACTTTTGTTTTAAAACATTTAATTCAGATTGAAGGACAAGACATATGAACAGGTTGCACAAACTCATAAAAAGTGTTGAATGTAAACTGCAGGCAAGTTGGTATTTCGTAAGATAAAGGCAACTGGCAAGGGAATGTGTAAGCAGAAAAGTGCACGATGCAGGCAGAACCCAGTAGAGTGTCGGAGCTGTGAGACATGCCAGGACACTTGGGATAAATGAAAGCAAGTGCCAACAAATAGGAGTATTGTCTGCAGATAGCACGATGGCAGGACCACACCGTGATGTCGTCACGTCTGAGATGAGAACTCTGTCCCCGAGTGGGCTGCCCACCCGTGACACTAAGAATGCTCTTTTCTTGACCCCACGTGTGGTCTAGGCTCCAGAAAAGCAGAGAAAGCCCACATCCGAGGGCAGGTTGATGAGCGAGCCCCAGCTGTGCCCGGGTAAACCTGTTCTCCAAAACGGGAAACACGTGACATCAGCCCAGGGAGCCTTATATCCACAGGCCCCTGGTCTGGCCCTCAATCTGGGTGCATAACCACACCATCACCATCATCAGCTCGTCCCAGGACTCATGGGGTATATAGGGGCCTCCATCTGCCCCACCCTATCGTATACACATTCCCGCACCCAACTCTTGCCCTAGCTCTTGCTGAGTGTTTCAAATTAAGTTAGTGGCATTTTAATTTGGTGAGCTTTTCTGTTCCTGTGACCCCTGGGACAGCCTGGCTGGTCGTGCATCTGGAAGCTACCCTTACATCAGGATCATTCCCCCAACAAGAGTATCCTTGAGGAAACCACTGGGAACTCGGCGTGCTTGGAATATTAGATGTTAGCTGTGAAGTGGTCAGAGACAAGCTGAGAAAAACAAGACAGGCGCCAAATCATAAGGCTTATCTGCAAAGCTTCAGGTTGAAGAAGGGTGAAGAATTTATCCCTTCGGCAACACCAAAACCTGGAAAGATTTCACAAGAGGAAAAATGGAATGATGTGTGACATGCTTCCAGAAGAACTATTGAGAACGAAAAGGAAGGGAACCAGACTCAAGGAAGAAGCGACAGTCAAGATGGTCACATACAATTGCAGGAGGAAATAAAGAAGCCTCGGTGCAGGCTTACCTGTGCAGTCTTGGGTGATGACGAGAAAACAGACTCAAGAGATGGCAAACAAGCAAGACCAGGTGATGAGAGGACCGAGGCTGCAGTTGCCGCCAGACAGGACTAACTGCTTCTTTGTGGAATATAGAAAGAGCAGTCGACTTGGAGGGCAGGGGGTAGGTGATGAGTCTCTGACCCAGGGAGCTAGCCATAGGATGGGGTCTGCTAGGCTGTGGTGTAGATGTATCTGAAACTTAGGAGAAAGACTCGGACTGAAGAGCAGATAAGGAAGTTACCTGGAAGAATGGCAAGATGAACCCAAGGAAACAGCTGCAATCATCCCAGGGGACTGTGTAGTGTGAAAACAGAGAAAGAACAGATGGCTTTTTCAATACCCCAATATTCAAGAAAAGTACAGATAAAAATAAGCACGTGAAGAGAAGCAAAGCGTGAGCTCCTCCCTCACAGGTGACAAAGTGATCTTGGCATTTATACAAAAGGCAAGTAAGTTTCAGGGGAAAGGCACAGCACAGTGCCACACGCTACACAGTATGCTTCCTGATACTGTATTTATCAAATGCATAAAGTGTTAGATTCCTCTTTAATCATGCAGTATGGCTGTGGATACCATATTTCTCTTCAAGACAGTCTTAGAGAGCAAGTTAACACAGATGGAAAAAGAAGAAAAGAGGAAAATAATGGGATGTTCTTCCCCCAAATGCAACAATTCATTTTCAAAGCGTTAGCAGGGATTCAATAAATGTTTTTTAATTGAAAAAGCAAATTTAGAAGAGAGAGACGGCTCTGGTAAGCATAAGAAAATAAAGACAAATGGTGATCATTACTTTCCTCTTTCAGTTTAGTTTATTACTGTTACAAATCCAAAGATATTACAATTTAAATAAATCTCTAAGTGCTATAAATGGTTCAATTATTATTTGCTTTAGTTAAAAGTCAGGACAGAGTACACACGGCAGATCTAACATCACCAGCTTGGCTTTTCTATTTAAAGTTGGGTTTGTAACTCTAGCAGGTGAGAGAAAAACTATTTTTATATTTTCTTTAAAGAACCCCAAAACTCCTTATTCGGGTCCAAGGTGTTAAGTCGAAGGAAAGCGTCGACATCACTTGGAGGATAATTTTCTGACGTCAGTCGAGCGTGCGTGCTCCGCGTCTTTGCCCTCAAGTTAAGCGTTGGGAGCTAAACGCTCAAGGGCACATTAGAGCTGCACAACCAAGCAACTGCAAAGACTTTTGTTCCCTCCGAGACTCTGTGCACAGTTGCCAGCAGGCTGACGCCACTGGCAGCGGCACCCCCAGACCTCTGTCAAACGGCAGATGGGGGGCCGGGTGTCGCCAGTGACTGGACTGTCCCTGAAGGCGGCCGTCTCGCCTCACAGCTCACATGTTCTCCGGCCGGCCCATCGGCAATCGAGGCTGGGGCCGAACAAAGACAGCGAGACGGTGTGCCAGCCAGCTGGCCCCGTCAGCATCCCGGTCGTGAAACGGAGCTGGGTTCCTTTCCAACAGCACGGGAGACCATCGGAGACAGAAAGCCCGAGCATCTTGCCCAGGCAGGGGCCAAAGTGCCGGCAAGAAATGTGAGCTCATGGCTGTTTCTCCTGCTTCACATTATTACCAAAACTAGCTTTCCTTTCAGGTCAGATGTGTCCCAAGTTTTTAAACCAAGACTTCATATTTTTAGAGAAGTCTCTTGAGAGTCCCCTGGACTGCAAGGAGATCCAACCAGTCCATCCTAGAGGAAAGCAACCCGGAATATTCATGGGAAGGACTGATGCTGAAGCTGAAGCTCCAATACTGTGCCCACCTGATGTGAAGAGCTGACTCGTTTGAAAAGACCCTGATGCTGGGAAAGGTTGAAGGCAGGAGGAGAAGGGGGTAACAGAGGATGAGATGGTTGGATGGCATCACCCACTCGATGGACATGAGTCTGGGCAAACACCAGGAGACAGTGGAGGACAGAGGAGCCTGGCGTGCTGGCGGCTATGTGGTCGCAGAGTCAGACACGACTTAGTGACTTAACAACAACATTCATTTATTGATTTTTGGCTGTGCTTTGTGCCTTGTGGGATCCTAGTTCCCTGACCAGGGATCGAACCCAGGGCCTCAGCAGTGAAAGTGCAGAGTCCTAACCACTGGACTGTAAGGGAATTCCCACAGAGCAGCTTTAGATCCACAGTAAATTTGAGGGGAAGGTACAGAGGCCTCCCGTGTACCCTTTGGGCCCACAGTGCACACGGCTCCCCCCAGTATCAGGATCCCCCAGAGGGGACATTTGTTACAAATGATGAAGCTGCATTGACACATCATAGGCATCCAAAGTTTATAGTTTACATTACAGTCTGCTCTTGGTGTCTACCTTCTGTGGGTTTGGACAAATGTATAAAGAAGCTTATCCATGTTTATCCACCATAATAGAACCATGCAGAGTATTTTCACTGCCCTAAAAATCCTCTTTGATCTGTCTATTCACACCCACCCCCAACTCTTAGCAACCACTGATCTTTTTACTGTCTCGACAGAAGGTCATATGGTTATTAATAAAATCATACAGTATGTGGCCTTCCAAAATTGGCTTCTTTCACTTAGCAACATGCTTTTAAGGTTATGTGTGTGTGTATAATTGAAATAGCATTTTAAAAAAGCATAAAACTGTTAGCTTATTTATATACTATACATTAAATAACATAAGATAAAACACTATTAGGCTAAAGATTATATTATGTAAAAGATAATTCACCATAAGTTATGTCTCAAAATATAAACAAAGACACCTTTCATGCTGAGGTCTTCTAGGCCAAGAGAAATTTTTTTTTTAGCATGCTAAATGCTTTGAAGGTAAGCAGATGAGCTAAAATTCATAATTTGTATAGGTACTATTTAATTTCTCGCTAATAACTATAGACCTCTTGGTTGCTATAATCCCGAAACACATATCAGAATTTACTAAAAGGCAATATTAGTTTCTCAAACAGTCTCTGACTTTCCCAGCAACGCTGGAAATCTGCGTGAGGAGAATATAAAATCTGACCAAACAAAAACCAGCTGACAGCAAATAAATTGGAACCAATAAGTAATCATCATACCTTATCATTTAATCTTTGCAAGAAACAAGACAGATATTCTGGGCCATTCCCACCCAACAAAAACAACCATTTAAAATCCTGATTTCTATTATAGGGTGTACTTGGCATTGGGAGCACTGTCATGATGTAGCCGGCACTCTGATTGATTACCTCTTTACCATCTTCTCCCAAATGAAATGCATCATTGTTGATACAGCGCATGTACGTAACTGCACGGGTGCATGCACACACACGCACAGCAACACCACGTGCACACATTTCCGACAGAACCTGGCCTCACTCATGAAAATAACAAGGATATGTTTAGTCTTTTAAAAGTTTCTAGTGGAAACAGGCAGTTTCAAAATTGTAGTTAAAATGGCAAGCCACTCCAGTAGTATGCCTAGAAAATCCCATGGATGGAGGAGCCTGGTGGGCTGCAGTCTGTGGGGTCGCTAAGGGTCGGACACGACTGAGCGACTTCACTTTCACTTTTCACTTTCACACATTGGAGAAGGAAATGGCAACCCACTCCAGTGTTCTTGCCTGGAGAATCCCAGGGACGGGGGAGCCTGGTGGGCTTCCGTCTATGGGGTCACACAGAGTTGGACACGACTGAAGTGACTTAGCAGCAGCACATTTTAAGCGAGATTGTGCTAATTGGAATGAAAATAAAGCATAATTATTACATAGAAAGTATAAACAAAGTTCATAATTGATAAGAAAGGCATGGATAGCTCTTTAAAGACATAAACTTACTACAGACACTAAGGGCCGTCCATCTGCATCCTTCTGCACCTTAAGACTCTCACCCACGTTCTGTTTGATTTCTTATGCCAGGCGTGGATCATGTTAGGAATGGTGGGAGGATTTATGTAAATGCTAGATAACTTTTCCTGCAAAACATACTTTTTGTATAGAACCTCTTTTCTTTCTTTCTCATCTCACAGAAGTATTTTAACACACAGGATGGCCAAGGCAAAGGAGACAGAGAAGTGAAGCAGGCTGGGGAGCCTTCAAGGTCCATATGAAGTTGGCCTAATGCCACCAGAGCCTCCCCTCAAATAATGGAGAACAGGACCTTGGGTAACTGAGCACTGGGAGGAACGTAGGCATTGGAATTCCTTGCCCGTTCTATAGTACTAACCCACCCTAATGTAACTAGTTACAACAATTAATGAGCTCCCAAGAAACTTTACTTGCTCACTTGAATCTGAAAGACTCAGGAGGACAGCCAAAGGAGGGGTATTAATTAAAACCCCCACCATTATCCCCATCATCCCCAACATCATCATCCCTAACATCATCATCATCCCCAGCATCACGTCACTGCCTTCATCATCAACCCCACCACGCCATCACCAACATCATAATCACCACCTTCATCATCATCGTCTTCCTATACCACAGCAGCGTTACAGCAATGAACACTTATAAGCTGATTTTTATCATTTGCATACATCATTTTCCTTCAAAACAAGCTTGCAAAAAAACCACGATTGTTTTAAAAAGATGACTTCGCGTATTTCACATAAGAAGACAACTTGGGCTCAGATCTTTAGGACGCTAAGGGTCCTGCCAACACATTCTGCTTGAAAGTAATGAATCCGTTTTCAACCTAAACTTTCTGACAACTCAGGACTCATTCCTCGAAACCATGCCATCTCTCAGAAAGCATAAACAAAGTGGTATCTGAACTAGAAGGGATGATACGAAGAATGATCTGAACCAGAAGCAGAGGATGGGGCCTGCCCTCGTGACTCAGTCTGGACACTGAAGAGTCCCGCTTGTTTAAATTCTGTTAGCCAAAGCTGCTCGTGCAGGCATGGGAAACCTGACCCACCTCGGCACTTGTATGGCTGACCGTTAGACAACCGATGCCTAATGACGTCATGGCACAGCCTTCATTCATCCATTTACCAGTTTTACTGTTAAGCTCCTGGATGACAGGGTATTCTGTGCTAGATCTTTACAGCTGCTAGAGTCCACTGTGCTGCTCTTGGGAATAACAGAATAAAGATCCAGTAAGTGACCCCCTGAATATCCCAAAAGGCATGCATCTCTTCCCAGCTCTGTGTTCAGTAGCATCACGTCAGTACCTTGAAACCCGCCATAGTAAGACTATACATACTTCAGACACTAGGAAGTGCCACTATCAGGGTCCCCTCCAGCCCTGGGAAGAGCCAGCTGTTAAACACTATGGACGTTGCTGCCTGCAGGCACAGGTGAGATGGCAAGAGCCTCTATTCAGCAGCCCTGGATTTTGCTCTGAGCCCTGACATGTGTTTACTAAGCAATGTTGAACCCAGCTCCGATTTCTGCTATCAGTCTTTATAATCTGGAGAATGATGTTTACCAGTTGCCAACCTCATGGGAAGTCTCTCTTGAGTTATTTGAAAACCAGTTTTGACATGGGGACTGCAAACACAAAATTCTATTATTTTGATTTTACCGAAACATAAAAATGAGGTAAGAAGTGGACACACAAGGCCTCGCTTCTATCGATGGGTCTGTGTTGTACTGTCATTGCAGTGAGAGAAATAAAGACCGACATCTTGCACATTAAGCTCTTTAGATCTCAGTTATCAATCAAACGCTCTGGCTGTGAGGATTATCTCTGCTAAACATTCCAAGAGCAAATGAGGGAAGTAAACATTTAGCACTGGTAAGAGCCAGCAAGCTTTATAATAACCTACATGTGTGTTGGGGGAGAGGTCTGAGATAAATCTATTCTCCAGAGATATTACATCGCCAAGTTATACACTTTACAAGGTCCTTCTGTGGGGTCACACAGAGTTGGACACAACTGAAGTGACTTAGCAGCAGCAGCTGATGTTTTAACATGCTACAACTAAATGCCCTAGAAAAGCCAACTTTGAGAACAGCCCCCAACAGAGGAGGGCTTCCCCAATGGCTCAGCAGTAAAGAATTCACCTGCAATGGAGGAAATGTGGGTTCAATCCCTGGCTCGGGAAGATCCCCTGGAGGAGGAAATGGCAACCTGTTCCAGTGTCCTTGCCTGGAAAATTCCATGGACAGAGAAGCCTGGCGGGCCACAGTCCTTGGGGTCACAAACATGACTGAGGGACTAAGCACACAAGCCCCTCAAGAGGGCAGTTTTAGTTTTCATATGCAAAACACCAGAATAAAAGATGGACAGCTGACCACTGGGAGCCATGTACTCGAGACACAGCCCAAAGGGCTTCAAGCCAGCAGTGACCTCTGCCCCCTAGAATCCTAGTGTCATCCAGATGCCTCTACTCCAGGCACGTCTAGGTGGGCTGGATCTCACTTTCGTCTGTACCCCATTTTCACAAGCAGAACACACTCAGGCCTGGGTGTCTCGTAATCATGAGGTTCTGGCTCACGTAGCCTAGCTGAAAGGGAGTCATGCCACCATGACCAGGGTCCCAGTCTCAACATCATGTCAACCTTGACCTTCAGTAACTAGAGCACACTGAGAAATCATTATCCACATGTTCTCACGTTGGGTCCTCATAGAAACTATGAGGCAGAAACCTCCAGTTCACAAAAGCTAAAGCAATCTGAGCACAGAGATGGTGACTGCAGCCATGAAATTAAAAGACCCTTGCTCCTTGGAAGAAAAGCTGTGACAAACCTAGACATCATATTAAAAAGCAGAAACCTTACTTGGCCAACAAGGTCCGTCTAGTCAAAACTATGGTTTCGCCAGTAGTCATGTATGGATGTGACAGCTGGACCATAAAGAAGGCTGAGCGCCAAAGAACTGATGCTTTTGAACTGTGGTGTTGGAGAAGACTCTTGAGAGCCCCTTGGACTGCAAGGAGATCCAACCAGTCCATCCTAAAGGAGATCAGTCCTGAATGTTCATCGGAAGGACTGATGTTGAAGCTGAAACTCCAATACTTTGGCCAACTGATGCAAAGAATTGAGTCACTGGGAAAGACCCTGATGCTGGGAAAGACGGAAGGCGGGAGCAGAAGGGGAAGACAGAAGACGAGATGGCATCACCAACTCAATGGACATGAATTTGAGCAAGTTCCGGGAGAAGGTGAAGGGCAGGGAGGCCTGGCATGCTCAGCCCAGGGGGTCGCAAAGAGTCGGGCACGACTGCGAGACTGAACATCAACAACAAAGGAAGTGGCAAAACTGGAACCCAAACTCGGTCCTGACCCCACGCGTCAAAGTCCCGGTCGCGAGCAGGCCCTGCACCAAGGTGGGCCCCAAACCCCACTCCTGCAACCTTTAGTTAAATATGACTTGACAAGTCCTTCTGTTCTCATCTAATATCTAAGATATTCTTATCTAATAGCTAAAATGATTGGAAAATTTCTGAAGACTCCCTCCAAAGGGAGATTCATAGAGGGTATGAACTGGCCTCTACATGCATCCTATAATAAATCAGATCCCAAATAAGAATTTTAATTGAAACATATTAATATATCCAAGTACCTACAAATGACTTAAATTTAATACTGTACAGTTTGGGAGATAAAAAAAACACACTAAGGAAGGTATCATTCTCTTATGATAAAAAGCATTAAATGACAGCAAAACAGTTTGTCTGGCATATTTACTTTGATTAAAGAAGAGAATCTAGGATTCTAGTTTGCTCAAATAAAATCTTATTTTATAAGTTATATTGACTTTAAAATATGCCAAAATTACTTACTGGGTATTATGCATTTTACAATCACAATAATCATAGATGTTGGCTGATGGTAATTAAACTTTAAATACTTGAAAATTTCTCTTTCTTCAAATAAATAAGTCTGAGGAATCATTCTTTATTTTATTCATTTAATAATGAATTTCCTTATATTTACCAAATATTCATTTGATGTTTTCTATAAAGAGAGGCTTGTGAATTTGATACTGAAAAATGCTTTTTATTAAAACAAGTAACTATGATATTTTAGGATGAAATCAAGCATCTGATTTCTGGGGTAAAAGACAAAACAATATTGTATCTGCTCACAACCATCTCCAGGTTTATGTTAATGTATCATAAAGAAATCACCACATCTGTTACATAACAATAAAACCTTAATTTAACAATTAATGGCTTACTTAAAAATTAATAAAAGCATAAAATCCAGATGAGCTTCATCATAATTCTGCCCAACTCACACGTTTACTCCAGAGAAAACTCTTTCTCAATGTATTATTAAAAATTATAGACATAATCAATTTTCTCTTTCATATCATTATGGGATAAATTCCAATACCTTGTCAAAATATCAATAGCAACATTTATGTAAATTTCTCTGTGTTTACTACTTTCTGGGAATTTGTAGATAGAATTTTAAAATGCTTATCCAAAGGATAAATTTGTTTATTACCCCATCTCAAGAAATATGACAGAATTTCAACCACTGAAGAAAGTCACAGGACAAGAAGCTCGAGTAACTTTCTTGTTAAGAAATAAATATTAATAGTTTAATTTAGAGTATTTAATTCAGAATATTTCCCATACTATTCTATTTCCATGTTTGTCAGAAACTTTTTCACGCTAAAATGTTGAAAAGGAAGATGAAAGGAACCTGCCGAGCCCATGACTTTAAAGCATAAAATAAAAAGTATGAAACAAAATCACCTAGTAGCTAAACTGATTATTCACTGAATATTACAGTGCATAAAAAATGCATTCTTTCTAGAATATTGTGTATATGCCTATATTCATTTTAATATTCACACAAATATATATGTAAATATGTATAATGGATAAATATACATAACATAGATCACAAAGAGTCAGACTCGACTGAGTGACTAACACACACGCACACACAGGTCGTGTGTGGATTTTTACTTCAGTTTCCCAATTTTGACTCGAATTATCCTGCAGAAAACAGCCAGTGGTGGGGCATCATCTGAGGGTATTGAGGAACTTCCGGTTACAGGCATTCAATAATACCAATTCTCCTTTGGAAATCCTGTGGTCTTCTTGGAAAAGTCTCAGTTCATCTCAAATGAAAAGAAAAATAGACAAAAACATACCCTCTATCTTCATATTTATCTAACCTACAATTTTTCCTGATCTTCAGATTTCTACTTCTCATGTGAATTTGGAATAATACAATTGAGCTTTATAATTTTAACACATAGCACATTAAAATTCTGCTATTACTTTGTGAGACAGAAGTTTCTCCTTCTTGGCCAACTGACTTGGAGCCCACATTCTTTAGAACAGTTCTGCTTCTGGAAAAACACAAAGTTGGATACACTTCTGATCCAAAGAAGCCATTTCACATTACTTCCTAAGAGGGACGCTTCAGAAACAGAATCTTTACAACTTTCCTCTTAAGATAAAAATGGAAACAGGTGAAGAAACGGGAATGGTATATTCCTAACTAAAGAAGCATACCGCAATGCCAAAACGATTATATGCCTCTTTTACATGAGTGGAAAAAAAGAAAACTCCGAGATTTTCTAGCCTTTAATAGAATTGAGCTTTGACCATCACTGTTTAGAACCGTACAAATTATAAACAATCTCTTTCTCGTGCGATATTTTTTAAGTTCGCTAATTTTTCATTGGAGGCTAGTTGTTTGACAGTATTGTCTTGGTTTCTGCCATATGTCAGCATGAATCAGACACAGGGATACATGTATCCCCTCCCTCCTGAACCTCCCTTCCATCTCCCACCTCATCCCACCCCTCCAGGTTCGCACAGAGCACCTGATTGCAGCTCCCCATGTCACACAGCGAATTCCCATTGGTTGTCTGTTTTACACATGGTAATGAATATGTTTCCATGATACTCTCTGAATTTGTCCTACACTCTCCCCTACCATGTGATGTTGGCCACTTCATGTAAAGAAGTGACTTATTAGAAAAGACCCTGATGCTGGGAAAGATTGAGGGCAGAAGGAGAAGGGGGCGACAGAGGATGAGATGGTTGGATGGCATCACCGACTCGATGAACATGAGTTTGAGCAAACTCTGGGAGATGGTGAAGGACAGGGAAGCCTGGCATGCTGCAGTCCATGGGGTCACAAAGAATCGGCAGTCATAACTGAACAACAACGAAGGCCTCCTCAAAAAAAAGCAAGGAAAATATGTGTGTATTTCCTATTCCTAGATGACCAATGACAAAAGACAAAATAAAATATTGATCTACTCTTTGGACTGAGATTCTGAGGTCTGTAACAATCCTCTTCTTAGCTGTGAACTGAGCAAAATCCAAAATTGATTATCCCTCACTTCTAGATCTGAGCTTCATGGATCTTCAACAGCTGACTAGTTAATTAAATACAGTAACAGAACACCAGATTAGAACTTTCTTTATAAGCCTGCCGTTAATGAACCTATTTTTCAATGTAAGAAACATCGGCACGTAACCACTATAATATTCTTTCTTAACCACAGCATTTCATTCACTGTTTGACCGATCCTAAGTTATTTGACCCGCTGGGAGAAAGGTCATCAATTCATAGTTCCTTGTCCCGGTTTCCTGGCTAAACCCTGATGTTTAATATACATTTGAGGTCATTCATCATTCATTTGCTCAAAGGATAAAATGTCAGCTCTCTAAGAACTGAAAGCTGAAAGAATGATCCAAGTCTATTGCTGCTGGACCAGCAACAGAGAAACGTGAGCCTAGTCTCCTTTGCATTGTCCATCAGTGAGGACTCAGCCTATAAAAAGCATGAAAGCGAAAGCTTGCTCTTCTGCAAAACAGATATTTAGTATTATTTGTCTCTGCCTCATGTAAACTATTAACATCAAGAAGAATATTTTCTTAGGAAGTCACAGTCTTTGGAAAACACTGATGAAGTCCATTTCTCTTAACTGAAGCACAGAACGTGGAATACTGAAAAGCCATTTTTGTGATAAATGACACCTCAGCACTCTGTATTTTTTTAATCTGGTGGTGTAGTGAGAACGCAGTGTCATCTGGGAAAACACCCGTATGAAGACACAGGGCCCCGGGGTGCAGGCAGTGAGAAAGGACTTGATGGTGTGTCTTTTCCAGTTGAAAGAACTAAAAAAAATGAACATTTAAAACTAATGTCCACTCTTGTTGGAATTTAGATAAAACATTCTTACAGACACCAGGGACCACATCCAACTTCAGGACTGGCGCCTGGAATGGCACAAAAACCAGCTTTCTGTTGGCGTGTCACGAGAGGCTTTTTCATTCCTTCCACAGATACACTTTTGAGTGTTGTAGCCACTGTGCTCAGTTCGAGGGATAAAGAGATGAATCACAGGGAGACCCGTCCTTTAAGACCCTGGATGGAATGAGAGGCAGGGAGACCAAAAGGCCTCAGTCCTAACTGGACCTACTAGACAACTCTGAGGCCCAGAGTGACAGGCTTCCAGGAAATGTCCTGGACATTTCGTCCTGACCATCACTGAGACCGTCCTGGCCTCTGCTGCTCTGAGCCTCATTGCCTTCCATTCTTCCAGGGACCCCCTTTCTAAATCAGGTCTTCTTTATCTTGCAATTTCAACCTATTTCTTCCAGTTGGGTGGGTCCTTCTATATCCAAACACTCTTCAGATTCAACCTATTTCTTGCAGTGGGACCGGTCCTTCTGCATCCAAACACTCTTCAGAATCGTTTATTTTACAGCATCCATTCCCTTCCATCTGATCAGTTCCCACTCTCCCCATAAACAAGCAGGAAGCTCTGGCCAGCTCACTCCACACCCCTCTTCAACACACTCCAGTTTCTCTCCTGACACCACCGTTCTGCCCAAACAGCTCCGCTGAAGATCACCAATAAATTCTCTATTGCTTGCACTGGTCCTCATTCGACCTAACCACTTAGCAGGATTTTACACACTTGATTATCCCCTCTTCTTGAAATAATTGCTTCTTTGGCAAACCCACTCCAGTGTTCCTGCCTGGAGAATCCCACGGACAGAGGAGCCTGGCAGGCTACAGTCCAACAGTCCACGGGGTTGCAAGAGTCAGACAGGACTTAGCGACTAAACCACCGCCATCCCTGGTTTTAATAGCTGCCCACCCTCTCACACGTCCCCATTTTTCTGTCCTAAACTCCGCATCCGTCTGATCGATACAAGTAGGACTCCTCGCAGTCTGGAGTCAGCCCTTCCCCTCACTTGGACCCTGTCGGCTCACCCGCGCCCACAGGCGATCATGGCCAGCGGGGCGCTCTGCTATGTCATTCCCGAGACAGGCCTGGCTGGCGCGCTGGACGGCGCACAGACGTGCCCTGCTGCTTCCCCCGTGCCTCCCCCACCCGCGGCTCGGACCGGAAATCTGATCAATTCCCCGCATCCTCTTCTTCCGCCAAACCCCATTTGAGACCTGTCCCCAGGTCCTGGTGGTCCGGCCTCTCACGGAGTCTCCTGCACACACGGGCTGCCCTGGACCGCAGGCTCGCGTCTCAACACGGACCATGCACTCTGAGACGCGAGCCCATCCACAGAGCTGGAAATGAGAAGAAGCCTGGGGGGCAATGAATTCAGCACTGATTACGTAAACAGGATTGTTTTTGGATTTCTTTTCAGAATCTTTGTGACTTTTTCTACCAATTCAGTGATGCTCTCCACAAATCAAGTATGAGGTTCAAGGGGAAAATAAAAACCAGCCTTGAAGACAATTAAAGTGGGGTCCATCGTCTGATGCCCCTACTGGTCCATTCGTCTTGACAGAATTTTTTTAGTCCATGTGTGTGGGGAACACTTCCAGCTCTAGTATAGCAAGGAGCTCACCCTGGTTTTAATGGGAGGGGTTTCAATGGGAAGATACAATTCCAAAATAAATAGAGGGACTACTCTTTTTTTCCACTAGAGTATCTGTGAGCCTCCCAAAGAGGGCACTTTATTAAGTTATAAAAATAGGTTTAATGTGAAGCTATATAAGATTTCCAGATTGACAGCTCAACAAATGAGGAAGTCAAGTATTTAATAAAGAATGTATTCTCTTCAAGAATCATGGTAGGTGCAGGAGTAATAAAAGACTACAAGAAACAAACAACCAGATCCTACCTTATAGCACAGGGAGCTTCATTTAATATCCTGTGATGAACCATGATGGAAAAGAAGAGGAAAAAGAATGCACGTGTGTGTGTCACTGAGTCACTTCTCTGTATAGCAGAAATTAACAGAATATTGTTAATTTCACAAAATTCAATAATTTTTTAAAATGTAGTGGAATCAGTTACTAAGGAGTAGACTGTGGCTGTAACGAGGTCTACTTCAGAGGCACCTGTAATACAAGGAAACCATAAAACAAGGAGCATATCTTGGAAGTTCATGAATAAGTAAGAAAACTAACATCCTCAGGTTCAAAGAATCTTTTCACTGGCACACTTGTGAACACAGAGATTCTAGAAAAGCAGACTGAAAAAAACTTGTTTTTTAAATAAAGTAGGCAAAGCAAACAGGACTATTACTGAGCCAAGATTCCTATGTTAATAATCCTCTCAAATGAAATGAATAAGTTGTGAAACTGCCCTCTCCTGTTCAAAGAATCCTTTTAAGTGACATATGCTGTCCTCACGTAGATGTTAGAGCAGCCAGGCTACGCAGACTGATGACTCGTAGACAATATAAGTCAAACTGCCAAACAACTCTGGGCTCCTACAGGAATCTGTGCTAAAGGATCCCTTTACTGAGTGAGCATGGAAATGGAAAACTCTAAGTCCCATATTCTTTCACTCAGCCTTTACTCAAAACTATAACCACAGCCAGAAACTCCAGACCTTAATTGATAGTTTAAGAAGGAATCATGAAAAGAATTAGGGCTTCCCAGGTGGCTCATTGGTAAAGATTCAGCCCGCAATGCAGGAGACACAGGAGACACAGGCTTGCAGGTTCGACCCTTGGGTCAGGAAGATCCCCTGGAGGAGGAAATGGCAACCCACTCTTCTTGCCAGGAGAGTCTCATGGACAGAGGAGCCTGGAGGGCTACAGGTCATGGAGTCACAAAGAGTCTGACACAACTGAGCAACTGAGCACCAAAAGAAAAGAAATCAGGGAAAATTAATACAGGGAACTTAATGAAATAAAGCACACATTATCCATTACAGCTTATTAAAAGGGGAGAAAAAAATGTTGTAAAATTTAGTTACTGATTACCATCAAGTTCAAGGTGACTTACATTTAATCTGTCACTTGCTATTTATTATAAACTTGAATTTCTAAAGAAACTCAGTTTGTTTATAATGGGAGAACAGTTTTCCTAGAGATATTTCAAAATAGGCTTAGATAGTTTAAAAGTTCCAAGGGCTATATTTCCAATTTCTTATTACAAGAAGCTACGTTCATTAGAAATTTGTCTCTGAAAGCTATACTTATTTACTTAATATGAGCCATTTTGTCATAGAAGGTTGATTTTATCCACTGATCTGATAATAATTAACTCGCCATCTGTGATTTCACAGTATTTTGTAACTCCATCCAAATTTAATAACTTGACCTAATTGTCAGTGAGAGAGCAGAGACGACACTTTGTGATGACTTTCTCTGAAATCAACCTATTGCAGAAGGAAGATATGAACCCAGGCAGTTTCACAATAAATTCCTGCTTCTAACCCTAACACTATAATGCTTCTTCATGAAAGAAATGAAATACTAGAAGGAATATTAACAGTAGAGTTAGTAGCATGATGACCAGCAGAAAGACCAGAAGTTAAATAGAATATTCACAGGAGTATCCCATGGACTAGTTAAGGAAACACTTCGACCGAAATTCAAATTTAGTGGATTGAGGAGTAAACGGGAAGGGCAAAACAGGAAATGGTAGGTAGATTATAACTTTGGATTATTAAGATCCTTCCTTTCAACTATATAATGTAAACTAAAATAATTTCATTTATAAGATTTATTAATATAGTAACATCAGGATCAGCAACGATCCTGTTTATTTTAGCCATCTGCATTTTTGAAACACTCTATTTCAGTGCAATTAAGCCATTCAAATGATCAGCATTTTGAGGGGGGAAATGTCTCCCCCCGAAACTGATGGCTCAGATGGTAGACTCTGCATGCAATGCAGGAGACCCAGGTTCAATCCCTGGGTCAGGAAGATCCCCTGGAGAAGGAAATGGCAACCCACTCGGCACACTTGCCTGAGAAATCCCAGGGACAGAGGAGCCTGGTGGGCTACAGTCCATGGGGTCACAAAGAATCAGACACGACTGAGCAACCTTCACTTTCACTTTCAAAATGTTGCCATGAGCACAGCACATTTTAAGAGTCAGTTAGATATTAACAGGATCACTCTTCGCCTATCTGAAAGTTTCCCACTTCTAAGACAGATGCTTTCACTTTAATCCAGCATTTTGTGACATATATTTATACAGTTGTATTGAGCAGAAATTCAAGCGTTACCAAAATGTTAGTGAATTAATAAATTTTAAAGTGCATTTCCAAGGCAATAACATGTAGAGTCGAAAATTTTCATTAGATGTGGCATCTCTAACAAAGCTTCCAGTGTCCAAATCCCCCAAAATTGCAACATACGCTTCTGAGAAAAAGAATAAAGTATCTGTTCAGTTACTGGTAATCTTAAAAGGGCAGGAACAGCTGCCAAAATCATTAGAGGTTGGTAATCCATGTGTGTCTTTTTTGAGGGAGACAATCTGTAATTAATTCCGCATTCGCCAGCTGGTGTCACTCCCGTCCCTCTCCTCCCCCGCTAAAAAATCAGTCGTGGGAAGATGAAGAGTAGTGTCTGCTGCCAGACTTAGAAAAAGAAGAAAAGAAACTGGCACCACGTGCCCAATGCACTCAGAAAATGTGTAAAATGAGTAAAAAGTAATTCTGCTTCAGTCGCTACATGCAATGCGCTCATTGAAGGAGTTGTCGACATAGGGGCCTGAGCTGCAAGCGCGGTTGTCGTTCTCAGTCGCTCAGCTGTGTCCAGCTTCTGTGACCCTATGGACTGCAGCCTGCCACGCTCCTCTGTCCTCCACTCTCTCCCAGGGTGCACTCAAATTCAGGCCCACTGAGCCAGCAATGCTATTTCACCATCTCATCCTCTGTTCCCCCTTTTCCTTTTGCCATCAATCTTTCCCAGCATCAGGACCTTTTCCAATGAGTCGGCTCTTCGCATGAGGTCGCCAAAGTATAGGAGTTTCAGCTTCAGCATCAGTCCTTCCAATGAACACCCAGGACTGATCTCCTTTAGGATGGACCGGTTGGATCTCCTTGCAGTCCAAGGGACTCTCAAGAGTCTTCTCCAACACCACAGTTTGAAAGCATCAATTCTTTAGTGCTCAGCCTTCTTTATGATCCAACTCTCATATCCGTACATGACCACGGGAAAAACCACAGCTTGGACTGCAAAGTGAGTCTTGTCAAAGCTCCTTTGAGAAGATAACACATCTAGGAGGTGAAAGCAACCATGCGGTGAGGCACTGATGGGCATCCTTCACACAGTACTGAAAATCTGGCCACTCAGCGGAAGGAAAACGAGAATTACGGAGTTGGCACTCATATCTAGATCAGTGGTTTTCAACTGAGGGTGATTCTAAATCCTAAACATCTGGCCTTGCCTGGAGACTTTTCTAAGATTTCAAAACCTGGTGCAGGGGGTGGCTTCCAGCATCTCGGGTGGAGACAGGGATGCCACTAAACACCCAACAACACATAGGACTACACCACAAACACAGAATAACCTGGTCCAAGATGTCAGTCCTGCCCAGGTTGAGAAACCCCAATGAAGATTCCAGACGACAATGAATTTCCCACTTTATAGGTCTCTCTAGTGATGCTTCCACGGAATCAGAAAACATCCCTTGAGTCAGCATGTGCCTGCAAGTCCCACAGTCGGTCAGCTGGTGGCAAGGCTGGGACTGGAGGCTGTGAGAACCCCCTTCTCATCCCATCTCATCTCCTGAGATCAAAGTACAAACGACAAAAGGCTACTGCGAGACTGCGACACCACACCATTCAAACTCAGGCTCAAACGGAATCACAAAATGTGACAGCTTCCCCACACAGTCCAAGGATCATGAGCAGAGCACCACCTTCACTCGGTTTAGTAACTGGCCTTAGTTCATCATTTTTATTATTTCCACTATAAATGAAAAAAAAAAAAAAATGCCTAACACTTGTTCCTTCAAAGTTGGCAGATCCAAGTAATTTGCTATCGATAAGACTGTTTCCTAACATATATGTTCAGTCATGCTATTTCTGAGGCAATAACACTGCTGTGAAATGTAGTGATAAGTGGACGCAGTAAGGGAGCTTGGTTTGCACCAAACTCATTCCCTCTCTGTCTCCTGGTGACCTAAGGTGGTTCCCACTGGGGTTCTTGGTGGAACCCAGGCGTACCATCTATGCCTGCTATGGGTGCACCTGTGGTCCCCAAATAGACCTCTTTTTTCTGACTTCACTTCTGCACTTGGACTAGTCATAGTATAGCTGTTTGATTTTTTTTTTTAAGTTTTAAAAATATAAACCTTATGGCAATCATTTTACCTTAAAATCAGAAATAATCAAATATAGGCAAGCTGATTTTAAAAGTCACCTTCACATTTTCAAAAATAAATGGTATGGAAACTATCCACCCTTTAACAATAGTTTACATCTAAATTCCTCCTATCCTTTATGCTATGATTCTACTACCATCTCCATCTTGAGTTCATCACTTCACTTAAATATGTCACTCGTCCCATCATCACAGCATAACCCTTGGCTCAGGTGTGATTATGTGACAACCACAGTCAATTTCCATCAGGAGACAGCACGGGAACCAGGTTCTAAGGGATGGGGTTAACAGGAGCAAGGATGAAGTTCTTCGGGGAAGAAGACAATGAACATTAGCATAAAAAGAAGCAGAAGAGGAAAAGCATAGCTGCGTGCTAGTAACCATCCTGAACAGGGGTTGGCTGTTAACAGGCAAAGGTCCCAGAACTGGGGACAGAAATAAGACAGGGCCACTTAGCTTGGATGTGGTTGAAGGACTCATGCATTTTGAGGGGAGGAGGGTAAACCCCAGGACTTCTAAAGTCCACTCCAAGGTGAGATTCTTCTGCCCTACTCAACACTGATATGAGAAATGTAGGTCAAGGCCAGGCTGTGAGATTTCACTGCTTGTTGGGGTAGAGAGCTTGAAAAAGACTGACAGCTAGGGAGAGGATGCGGAAGGTTTGGGACCCGCAGAGCAATGACCCGAGGTACCAGGCTGACGAGTCAGGTAGTGAGATGCAGGATGGATGATGACGGTGGATGACAAACTCAGTGCATCACAGGAGGCCACCAGCCATGTAACTGACGTTCTGGAACTAAGGTTGGGGGCGGGGGGGAGCAGAGAAAATGGAAGGAAGGGAAAAGACACAAGTAATTTATGAGATTCCTGGTCTAAAAGAGTGTAACGGAGGGGCACGCAGACCCACATTCCACTGGTCCATGAATGGAATTCAGAATTCAGGAGCTGCTGCAAATCAGCTAGAAAACTGAGTTTCCTTTTAGACAAGTTGCACGTAAGGTTCATGTTCACCAGAAGAATTCCGACACACTCCTCAACTCTCAGATTCTATCTCCTCTGTGAAGACCTCCTCTTTATCCTTGACCAGACATGACAGCTGAGAGGTCATTACCACCACACGGAGACTCTCAACACCCTACAGCTTACTCCGTCTCAGGTTCGGCACTTAATCTCATCCTCTGTCCAGGTGATTCCGATGTAGAAAGGATGGGGGCCTTTTTTTAAAACACTGTTATGGGCTGAATTCAAGAACTGAACACTCCTGAAATACCTATTTTAAATCCATGGGGAAAAGACATAACAGCTATTAAATATAACTTATCTGTCTATTCATTTGCTCACTCAGTAAACAAATAGAGGTGTGCTTTCCTGCACTGTATTTGGATCACATAATTCAAAGAAGACTTTCCTGGTGGCTCAGATGGTAAAGAAGTTGCCTGCAGTGCAGAGATAGACAGGTTCTAAGCCTGGGTCAGGAACATCCCCTGGAGAAGGGAAGGGCAACCCACTCTACTATTCTTACCTGGAGAATCCCATGGACAGAGGTGCCTGGCGGGTTATAATCCATGGGGTCACAAAGAGTTGGACACGACCAGGTGACCAACATTAACACAGTTCTTGTCCTAACAGTAATTCAGAGAAGTCGCTGCTTTCTGTACAGGAAAGAATTCGATCGTCTCCAAAATTCTGGCCCAGTTCCGGCTCCATCAGAGCACACATATTAGAAGAGACTGTCCTCTCCAGTATGACATCAGTAACTGGCCACCACAGACTCTGTACGTGCTTCTTTTCTTCTTCCCTGCGTGACGTTGATTTTGCTTTTACACTTAAAAAATAAAAACTACCTATTTAGCATCCTTTGCACATAACGCCAGATACATTCTACTGAGGAGAAGAAAGGTTGGAACAAGTACAAAGAAACAGTCACAGAAATCTAATCACAGTTACATTGTTTGAGACTAATAATCACGAGGTTGTGTTTAAGGTATACCTAGACCAAAGTAGAAAAAACACACAACAGAAACATTTCTAAAATGTGTGATGCCCACATTTCTTTATTTTTTTCCACATTCAAATTCAGTCAACTATCGAGCCATTATGCTCGATCATTAAATATAATTATATTTACGAGTAAAGCTACTTGAGATCCCAACTACCAGGATCAGAGGCAGATGATCAGACCTCAAGAGGACACTCATCAGTTTGCGGAGTGCTATTTACCAGGCTGCTGCACTCTGGCGGGGAGGTAAGCAGCGAGCAGACACCTACTACATTTATATTACAGCCAGTGCTGTGTGAGATGGAAGAAGCTGGAAAACAAGACTGCTGCAACAGGTATCCATGCTAGAAACAAACCTTGCAGACAATTAAAATCAGTTGGAAGCCACTGGGAACATTTTCACTGTTTGCATTAATTGCTACCTCATACTGAATTACAAAACAGAGTCAGTAAATGACCGTATCCTCCTGTCACGTAACCTTGACCTTTATTATCCGCATAACTTAATTGTTTCTGACCTTCAGGCATCTCAGGAGAACCACAACAATTCCATGAGGTCTCGCCAACCTACTCCAGTCTCACTGATCTGCCGTTTTTCTGGATCGCTCTTGAACTGCAAGGAGATCTAACCAGTCCATCCTAAAGGAGATCAGTCCTGAATATTCACTGAGAGGACTGACGCTGAAGCTAAAACTCCAATACTTTGATCACCTGATGGGAAGAACTGACTCTTTGGAAAAAGACCCTGATGCTGGGAAAGATTGAAGGCGGGAGGAGAAGGGGACGACAGAGGATCAGATGGTTGGATGGCATCACCGATTCGATGGCCATGAGTTTGAATAAACTCCAGGAGTTGGTGAAAGACAGGGAAGCCTGGCGTGCTGCAGTCCATGGGGTCAAAAAGAGTCGAACACGACTGAGCGAGTGAACTGAACTGGACTGGACTCCCTGTCCACCTCAGTCTTGCTGGGACACGTCCTCATAGGCTGCCTTGCGGTTTGCTCATTTCCCTCCCCTCCGTCTAGAGTGTGGATTCCAGAAGGTCAGAGAACATGCCTCGTGCTGCTTGGATCTCATAGCTGGCACCACAGGGCGACAGGCCCTTTGGATAAAAGGAGAAAGGGAAGGAAAGACAGAAAATGGAGGCAGGGCGGAGGAGGAGAGGGACAGGAGGGAGCACAGGCGACAGGGACCTGCCGTCACAGAGGAACCCAAGTCTATCATTGGCCCAAAGCCTGAGCAAGGCCAATCCTCTACCAACCGGAAGAGGCAAGCGTGTCACAGTCTCTGCTGCCAGTCTTCAGAGAGGCTGGAGAGGACGCTTACAGCTACCTAAACGGCTTTACTTCCGAAAAGACACGCTTTCATTCAGTTGCAGGCTCATTTGTCTTCTTTTTTTCACTGAAATATAGTCGATTTTCCCCAGTGGTCATGTATGGATGTGAGAGTTGGACCATAAAGAGAGCTGAGCGCCGAAGAATTGATGCTTCTGAACTGCGGTGTTGGAGAAGACTCTTGAGAGTCCCTTGGGCTGCAAGAAGATCCACCCAGTCAATCCTAAAGGAGATCAGTCCTAATATTCATTGGAAGGACTGAAGCTGAAACTGAAACTCCAATACTTTGGCCACTTGATGGGAAGAACTGACTGCTTGGAAAAGACCCTGATGCTGGGAAAGAATGAAGGTGGGAGGAGAAGGGGATGACAGAGGATGAGATGGTTAACAGGCATCACCGATTCGATGGACATGAGTTTGAGCAAGTTCCAAGAGTTAGTGATGGACAGGGAGGCCTGGCGTGCTGCCATCCATGGGGTTGCAAACTGGACACGACTGAGTGACTACACTGGACTGATAGTTCATTTACAATGACTCAGGGGTACACTAAAGTGATTCGGTTCCATATACACATGTACAAAACTTTCCCAGATTCTTTTCCATTATAGGTTATTACAAGATATTGAATAGAGTTCCCTGTGCTATACAGAAAATTCTTTTTGCCTACCTATTTTATATTAATATATAGTGGTGTGAATCTGTTAATTCCAAATTCCTAATTTATCCCCTCCCCACTTTCCCCTTTGGCAAACATAAACTTATTTTCTAGGCTTGTTAGTCTATTTTATTTTTGCAAATAAATTCCTTTGTATCATTTTTTTCAGAGGCCATGTATCATGTGGTATTTGTCTTTATCTGACTCATTTCACTTGGTATGAGAATCTCTGGGTCCATCCATGCTGCTGTAAACGGCGCTACTTCATTGTTCACAGCCGAGCAGCATTCCACTGTGTGCACGGACCAGAGCTTCTTCATCGAGTCATCCCTCAGTGGACACTGAGGCTGCTGCCATGCGTTGGCTACTGGAAACTTGTCTTCTTTGTCTATGAATTCAATGCACCCACACCACAGAGTGTGTTAAAAGTTTATTGACTTAAACACATACGAAACTAAGCAAAGTTCCAATCTATAATTTAATAGAATTGCAAAAATACACTAGACTGTCAATAGATATTTCCAAGCCTGGTTTTCTCCTTGACAAATACCGATTTTGTTCAGTGTACCATATTTTCTTAATTCAAGGTTTCAAGATCATTAATTCTCCCACGTGAGTCTTTACTGGCAAGATTCTATTAATAAAAAAATAAGAAATTTCAAATTCACAAAGTAGATAAAAATAATTTGATAATTATATTTAATTTATTTATAACTATATTTATAAATAAGCTCAGACAGTAAAGAATCTGCCTGCAATGCAGGAGACCTGGGTTGGATCCCTGGGTCAGGAAGATCCCCTGGAGAAGGAAATGGCAGCCCACTCAGGATTCTTGACTGGGAAATTCCATGGGCAGAGGAGCCTGAAGGACTAAAGTGCATAGAGTCACAAAGAGTCAGACAGGACTGAGCTTCCTGACCTGCACACAGGTTCTCAAGAGGCAGGTCAGGTCGTCTGGTATTCCCATCTCTTTCAGAGTTTGCCACAGTTTATTGTGATCCACACAGTCAAAGGCTTTGGCATAGTCAATGAAGCAGAAATAGATGTTTTTCTGGAACTTTCTTGCTTTTTCCATGATCCAGCAGATGTTGGCAATTTGATCTCTGGTTCCTCTGCCTTTTCTAAAACCAGCTTGAATATCTGGAAGTTCACGGTTCACGTATTGCTGAAGGCTGGCTTGGAGAATTTTAAGCATGACTTTACTAGCATGTGCTGCTACTGCTGCTGCTGCTAAGTCACTTCAGTCGTGTCCGACTCTGTGTGACCCCATAGACGGAAGCCCACCAGGCTCCCTGGTCCCTGGGATTCTCCAGGCAAGAACACTGGACTGAGATGAGTGCAATTGTGCGGTAGTTTGAACATTCTTTGACATTGCCTTTCTTTGGGATTGGAATGAAAACTGACCTTTTCCAGTCCTCTGCCCATTGCTGAGTTTTCCAAATTTGCTGGCATATTGAGTGCAGCCCTTTCACAGCATCATCTTTCAGGATTTGAAATAGCTCAACTGGAATTCCATCACTTCCACTTGCTTTGTTTGTAGTGATGCTTCCTAAGGCCCACTTGACTTCACATTCCAGGAGGTCTGGCTCTAGGTGAGTGGGCGTGATCACACCATCGTGATTATCTGGATCGTGAAGATCTTTTTTGTACAGTTCTTCTGTGTATTCTTGCCACCTCTTCTTAATATCTTCCACTTCTGTTAGGTCCCTACCACTTCTGTTCTTTATTGAGTCCATCTTTGCATGAAATGTTCCCTTGGAATCTCTAATTTTCTTGACGAGATCTCTAGCCTTTCCCATTCTATTGTTTTCCTCTATTTCTTTGCATTGATAGCTAAGGAAGGCTTTCTTCTCTCTCCTTGCTATTCTTTGGAACTCTGCATTCAAATGGGTATATCTTTCCTTTTCTCCTTTGCTTTTCACTTCCCTTCTTTTCACAGCTATTTGTAAGGCCTCCTCAGACAGCCATTTTGCTTTTTTGCATTTCTTTTTCTTGGGGATGTTCTTGATTCCTGTCTCCTATACAATGTCACGTACCTCCATCCATAGTTCATCAGGCTCTCTGTCTATCAGAGCTAGTCCCTTAAATCTATTTCTCACTTCCACTGTATAGTCATAAGGGATTTGATTTAGGTCATACCTGAATGGTCTAGTGATTTTCTCTACTTTCTTCAATTTAAGTCTGAATTTGGCAATAAGAAGTTCATGATCTGAGCCACAGTCAACGCCCGGTCTTGTTTTTGCTGACTGTATAGAGCCTCTCCATCTTTGGCTGCAAAGAATATAATCAATCTGATTTCGGTATCAACCATCTGGTGATGTCCATGTGTAGAGTCTTCTCTTGTGTTGTTGAAAGAGGGTGTTTGCTATGACCAGTGCGTTCTCTTACTATTTTTTACATTGTTCAAATTTTAGACGAGATCCCTTTAGGTATAAATTTGTTTACATTTGCAGTATGTTTACCCAAGCAAGAAAAAAACTAAGCGCCGTGGACTCCACGACTTGGAAAGAAGGAATGGAGGAAGCGAAGGGAGGGAAAGGGGGAAGAAGGCAGACCAGTTTTCTACCCGACAGAGAAAGTCACCATCCTCCCTTGTTTTTCATAAAGCAGGTTGCACTGCCGGGACAGAACTGGCGTCCTCAGAGCATCATTGTGTGTTACAAATTGTTGTTGGCCACTGACCCTGAACCATCTGCTGAAGAAGACCAAACTGTTCTGTGCTCACCTGTGTGAAACCTGGACATCTTGCCTCTGGAAAGATGATCCTGACGCAGATTAAAGAAACGTATTATGCTGCTGACATCTTGAGAATTTAAAGGATTTAAGCAATCACGTCTCCCTTTCTGTTTTCTTGACACTTTTAAAGCAGCATCTATTCCAGAACACTTAGGGACAGTATTTCTTAAGAACACCAATTTCGGGTCACATCATTAAATGCATGTCCATTCTTTGACCTGAGAACTGAATTCTGTTAAACTGTCTCAGAAAAGTAAAACAATCATTGGATTTCTAGCACAGCGTGGATTCTGACACCCTCCTTTCTCAGCAGGAATCCCCTCCCCTGTCATTTCTGTACTTCTGTCAGTCAAGGTTATTCTGAACCAAGCAAGCTAGAAGTCTAAAGAAGACCCCATAAAGGGTATTCACTATGCAATGTGAACTTGCACAACTATCTTTTTCAATGTGTCTGTCTTAAGGGTTACCATTTCCATTGTTTTGACTTTATCCTTTTTTTTTTGAAGTAATAATTATTCACATGGAAAACAGGTGCAATTGTCTGAGTGACATTAGAAATGGTAAATGGAAACTATACTTTAGGACTAAGAAGTATCTCCCTGTTCAAGATGTACAGAAATGTTTTCAGCAGGATATTTGAGGTTGCCTAGTAGGACAGAGGAGCCTAGTTGGGCTGCAGTCCATGGGGTCGCTACTAGTCGGACACGACTGAGCGATTTCACTTTCACTTTTCCCTTTCACACATTGGAGAAGGAAATGGCAACCCACTCCAGTGTTCTTGCCTGGAGAATCCCAGGGACGGGGGAGCCTGGTGGGCTGCCATCTATGGGGTCGCACAGAGTCAGACACGACTGTAGCGACTTAGCAGCAGTAGCAGCAGCAGCAGTATTTCTCTGATGGGAGTGAATTTTTCCTGCCTATCCTGAAAGAGAGGTACAGGATCACATAAGACAATTCCTAATTTAAAAAATCTCCATTTTATCCCATGGATTCAGGTTCTTTGGATAACCTTGACTAATATATCCCTACTTTCAATAATGTCTGGAACAATCAGACAGAAGACCAACCAGGAAAGGGAGGACTTGAGCATTATAGACCAATATGCCCTAACAGACCAGTGCAGAACACTCCACCCAGCAGCAGCAGCAAACGCTTCTTTTCCCAGGTTGCAGCATTCTCCAGAAGAGATCATGTGATATGTTCAAGCACAAAACGAGCCTCACAGACATAAAAGAAGGAAACGGCAGCAACGGAGTGAGACCCAAACTCAGTGTCAGAGAAACAGCTGAAGTGTCAACACACAGGCGGGAACTGAGCAACACAGGCTGGGAAACCAGCGTCAAAGGAGACATCACAAGGGAGACGAAACAGCATCCTGAGTCAAATAAGAGCAGAAGCACACGTACCAAAAACATGGGGGGCAGGAAGCCAGTAAAAAGAGGAAAGCTGGCAGCAGTAAACACATTCAAAGGAAGAAAGATCTCCAGCGAAACAAAACTTCACACATGAAGCAAATAGGGGAAAAAGCAAAGCTGAGTCCAACCTTACCAGAAGGAAGGAAATCATAAAGACTAGCGCAGAAACAGATAAAATAGAGAGTGGAAACATACAGGATCAATGAAGTCAAGAGTTGTTTACTGAAACGATCAGTAAAATGACAAAGAAAAACTCAAATACATAAATCAGAAATGAAGAGGAGATGTTGCAATTAATGCCACAGACATAAAAAGGAACATAAGAGGCCACTATGAACAATTATACGTCAATATTGGATAACTCAACAGAAATGACGGAGAAGGCAAGGGCACGCCACTCCAGCGCTCTTGCCTGGAAACAGAAATGACGGAGAAGGCAAGGGCACGCCACTCCAGTGCTCTTGCCTGGAAGATCCCATGGACGGAGGAGCCTGGTGGGCTGCAGTCCATGGGGTCGCTACAAGTCAGACATGACTGAGCGACTTCACTTTCACTTTTCACTTTCACACATTGGAAAAGGAAATGGCAACCCACTCCAGTGTTCTTGCCTGGAGAATCCCAGGGACGGGGGAGCCTGGTGGGCTGCCGTCAATGGGGTCACACAGAGTCGGACAAGACTGAAGTGACTTAGCAGCAGCAGCAGCAATAGAAATGAATAAATTTCTAAACTTTACAGCACACCAGTACTGAATCATAAAGAAATAAAACTTTTGAGTAGACCTCTACCTAGTAAGGAGATTGAATGAGTAATCAAATACATCCAAACAGAATTCCAAGACCAGATGGCTTCACTGGAGAATTCTACTAAACATTTAAAGATGAATTAATGCCAATCCTTCTCAAATTCTTCCCAAAAGTTGAAGTCGAAGGAATATTTTATGAGGACAGCATTACCCTTATACCAAACCAAAAACACTACAAAGAAAGAAAACTACAGACAAATATCCATGACAAGTATTGATGCAAAAGCCCTCAACAAAATACCACCAAACTGAATTCAACAGCATATTAAAAGTATAATAAATCATGACAAAGTGGGAATTAGTCCTGGGATAAAAGAAGTTTCAGTACATTAAAGTGAATTAATATCCCTGATGCTGGGAAAGATTGAAGGCAGGAAAAGAAGAGGATGACAGAGGATAAGATGGTTGGATTGTATCAATGACATGATGGACATGAGTTTGAGCAAGCTCCGGGAGTTGTTGATGGGCAGGGAAGCCTGGCGTGCTGCAGTCCATGGGGTTGCAAACAATCAGACAGGACTCGGCAACTGAACTGAACTACATTAACAAAACAAAGGATGAAATTCACATGACCATCACAAATGACATAGATAAAGCAAGTTGCAAAAGTCAACATCCATTTATAGTAAAAATGCTCAACAAACTAGGAATATAAGAAAATTACCTAAACATAAAAAGCCACATATGAAAAGCCCACAGCTAACATCATACTCAATGGTGAAAAAAAACTGAAAGTGATTCCTCTAAGATGACTAAGGTTGAGTGCCAAAGAATTGATGCTTTCAAATTGTGGTGCTGGAGAAAACTCTCAAGAGTCTCTTGGATTGCAAGGAGATCAAACCAGTCAATCCTAAAGGAAATCAACCCTGAATACTCATTGGAAGGACTGATGCTGAAGCTGAAGCTCCAATACTTTGGCCACGTGATGCGAAGAACTGACTCTTTGGAAAAGACCCTGAGGCTGGGAATGATTGAAGGCGGGAGGAGAAGGGGATGACAGAGGATCAGATGGTTGGATGGCATCACCGACTCAATGGACATGAGTTCAAGTAAACTCCAGGAGCTGGTGATGGACAGGGAAGCCTGGTGTGCTGCAGTCCATGGGGTCGAAAAGAGTTGGATACAACTGGGCGACTGAACTGAACTGAAGCATATACTGGACATTTTATCTCATTTAATCTCACATTTAACCCTACAAGGCAGACACTCTGCTCATCCCATTTCACAGATGAGTCTTAGAAAGGTTTCTCATGTATTCATGGTCCCAGAGAAATATGAAGCAGAACTTAAATCCAACATAAGCTTCTTTACCTCAAATTTACCCTTTATGTAATCTACATTTTGGTTTTCGTGCCTCAAGGCCTGTCATTCCCTGTATTAGAAAAACCCTACTTACCAGCCTTATTTGAACTTTATCCTGCATCTATAGTTCCAGCAAACCCCTTCCAGGGAGATAATGTATCTCAGGCCCACTCTGAAACACTATTATTTCTTTCTACAGGCTATAAAGTGAAAGCAGCAACCTAAAACCATATGAAATATTCTGCAATATTCCGTTCAACTAAATTTCTTCTTTCTTTATATCAAAGTTCTTTTGTCTTGATTTGCATTTAGTTTTAAATTATTGAAATAGATGTAAAGTGAATGACTCGCTGTTCCAAATTATAAAGATAAAAGGCATATTAATAGACTTTTTAAAAGAAGATTTGGGAGCTCGTGAAATGATTTCCACCCAGGGACTCCCAACTACATATTACCGAGCTGCTTATAACCAAGAATCTAAATTAGAAAGAAAATGAGCAAGTCTGAATAAGACTTTATCATTCTTAAAGGAATTAGTTAATATTTCAAATGCGTTCATTAAAGACACACAGTGCCACATGCCAGAGGCTTTAACTTCCCAAGCTTATTTTTAAAACCCTAATTATAGTAATAAAAATGAAAAAAATGCACTCCATACATTATTTATAGAAAAAAAGGATATTCGAATGCCTAATTTTATGTATAATTCAATTTCTCTTATAAGAATTTGAATATCAAACTCACCTTATCCATACCCACAATGATATTTTTTAACCAAAAGTGCCCACAATGATTCTTATGAGGATTTATCTGATTTAACTTACATTAGTGATGTCTATCATGGTAATTATTCATGGGTAAGTGAGAAGCATCAAAAACTGAAAAAATAAACACAGGATCTCAGCCATTTGATTGAGGTATGAGTTATGCCTTGATTCTTTTTCTTCCTAAAATTCAATTAATCAACGTACTTTAATGTGTCTAGTTTTTCCCAGTATTAAAATTGTTTACCAAAGTCAGTTTCCACATAAATGAAACTAGTTACACTTCCAGTCCCGTTGTTCCTCTGGGACTGCAAAATTTTTCTGCAAAGGGCAAGATGGTAAATATTTTAGGCTGCAAGGACCATGGGGTCTCAGAGGGTCACACATCTTTTGTTGTTTATTGTTTTTTGTTTATTTGTTTGTACTATCCTTTAAAATATAAACAACATGTCTAGTTCGCAGGCTGTACATAAATAGGACTCAAGTTACATCTGGCCCTCAGACTATGGTTCGCTGCCCTCAGCTGTGATGGTTTCCTCTAAGGTACCTGTTAAAGAGGCATTTTTTTTTTCTCTTAAGAAAAAAGAACTTGGATTTTTGCTGACTGATAAAACCACTATAATATTGTAATTAGCCTCCAATTAAAATAAATAAATTTATATTAAAAATAAATAAAAATTTTTAAAAGAGAAAAGGCTTTCAGCTTTTCAAAAAAAGAAAAAAGAACTTGGATTTTTGCTGAGTGATAACTTCTATGAGACTTAATCTCCCATAAGCTAGTGGTACACCTTTGAACAAATTACTCAGTCTCTCTGGGTTTTCTTTTCTGATTTATCTATAAATGAGCAGATGATTCTCACAGGAGACAGAAAGATGCATGGGTCTCTGGGTGGGATGTGAGGTGATAGGAGAGAGGAGAGCTCCAGTAGGAAGTGGGGGGAGGTTCCACGTGGTCAGAGCTCGGGAGCTGTGGAAGCCAGAATCTCCAAAAGGCGTTTATAGGCAGCTTGCCTTCTGCCACCTGCAATGGCTACATCCATCCATGTAGCATCTATGAAATCTGGACACCTACACAGAGATGAATAAAGTATTCACCTCAGCACAGGTGTAAGTCTGATATTCAACCACAGATACAGGTTCGATGCCTAGGTCAGGAAGATCCCCTGGAGGAGGAAATGGCAACCCACTCCAGTATTCTTGACTGGGAAATCCCATAGACAGAGAAGACTAGCAGGCTACAGTCCATGGGGTTGCAAAGATTCGGACACAGCTGACCTCATATTGCCCACCCCATGAGAGCTCAATAGATGGAGTTGTTGGGAAAAGGAACAGAGACTTTAATCAGCAAGTCAGCCGACGGAGAAGATGGTGACCCCCTGTCTGGAAGAACCATCTTGCCTGAGTTAGAATTCAGGTTTCTTTTATACTAAAGGGGGTGAGGTTTACTGTCAAACATTACCTGGCTCTGGCCAGCCTCCAAAAGGAGGAGGACGGGGCCCCTTTATTTCTTCTTTTGCCTCCCTCCACAGATGGGCCGGGTCAGGAAGTCTCCTGTGAGCTAAACAAAGGCATTTTTGCTTAAGGCGCATTACCTGGGTGTTTGAACAAACTCTGGGAGTTAGTGAAGGACAGGGAAGCCTGGAGTGCCGCAGTCCATGGGGTCACCAAGAGCCAGACACGACTGGGCAACTGAACAACATTACCTGGGAGGCAGGGTCCCCAGAGATGGGCCATTGCATAGAATTTAAGCTTAAAAGCAACATCCCTTTAGTGAGGAACTTGAATGCAAAGGTTCCTCTGATTACACTAGCATTACCTGCGCCTGCAGTAAGCGGGGGGCGGTCAGAAAGCTGGATACCCCTGGGGAGAGTTTCTCCGGGAAGACGTTCTGGATTTGACCCCAGCCCTGAGCAAAGACAGAAGCAGCACCTTCCCAGCTCGAAGGAACAACAATCAAGTCTGTGGGTTAAGAGATGGAGGGGCACAGGCAGCTCGGGGTGGTCCACGCAGAAGATGGGAGGCAAGACAGTTGAGGGGAGCTTGGAGGGTGGGCAGGGTGAAGTCAGGACGGACAGCACAGGTCGTGCGGGGCAGCCCATGCTGGACGCTGTGGGCGAAGGGGTTCACTGAGGGCTCTTCAGCAGGAGGCCTCAGGGTCAAATGCCTTTATGATAAATCACCCTTGCGTCTGTTAGACTGGATGTGAGGGAACGGGCTAGAGCAGGAAGATGAATTACAGACTGATCCCTTATCCTGGGCTGGGGGTGATGAGGCCCTGGCGAAAAGTCATAAAAGGTCAGAATAGAGAATATGAATCTCAGCAGTACTTTTAAGGCAGAACTGTAAAGACTCGGGGGCTGATGGGAAGTACGGGGAGGGAAAGGGAGGGGCAGAGAAATGAGGAGACTGTGGATGTGCTTCCCACCTCACTGGGTGGGAGAGAAAACCCAGGAATCGCAGAGGCCAACCGAGATCAGGGAGTCCAAGGCGGACACATGACGGTGCCGAAGGTCCAGGGAAGGACGGAACACCTGGGAAAGGTGCCCTGTGGGCAGACGTGGGCCAGGAGGGTGGGCAGAAAGGAGGACCACCCAGGAAAGGAGTGAGGGGCGGGGAGAGAGCACTGACGTGAAAACTGACCACCTACAGACCCCCACCACCCCACCTGGCGGACACTTCTGTAGGCAGAAAGAGCAAAGCCTAATAACCTTGCCAAGACCAAGTTCTGGGATCTTGACCAAAATGACCCAAGAACTCGGTCTCCTGTTCTTCATTTGCAGAACTGGGGCTTGAGTAGTTTATCTTACAAGTTCCTTCTCACCCAGCCATTTCTCATTCTATAAAATGCGCCGTCATTGGCCAGGATTTGCCCTGATAAGACCTCAAAGAGGTAGATATACTTCTGCGGTCCTCAGCTAAGCACATGCTCACATTCAAAGAAACATCATATTCAAATACCCCAGTTCCATAGCAATGTCTTTTCTCACCTATGAAATGTAATAAATGCAATGATCTGCAAGTCACGTATATACAGATAGGTTATGTACACGCATACATATGTATAATATAGGATCACATAGGCATTATACAAGTTATGGTTTCACTCAACAGATTCACTTTCCTGATTTCTTAAGTAGGAGGAAATGTTTCTATTTTTATGCAGTCTCCCTCAAGAGTATTCATGCTCTGCAGCAGGTTTATATTCAGTGGACATTCTCTTTATCTGAAAGAAATGACTTACCCACAGATTACGTTCATGACCCACCCCAGTAGCTACTGGAGCTGTTATCTTCAAGCGTCCTCAGGTCAGAAGAAACAAATCTTTAAAGAATTAATTGCTTGTGCAAAATAAACTAGCTATTTCAGATTAAAATATAATAACCACTATACACAAAATAGATTACCTACAAGGACCTACTGTATAGCACAGGAAACTACAACTCAGTATTTTGTAGTAATGGACAGGGAGGCCTGGCGTGCTGTGATTCATGGGGTCGCAAAGAGTCGGACACGACTGAGCGACTGAACTGAACTGAACTGATGAGGGAAAAAGACTCTGAAAAACAAGGCACATATATGTATTCAGTTATATATACAACAATATATATTCAGTTATATATTTTGTTTTAGCTGTACAGCACAGTGATTCTGTGACCAGCACCAATATATAGCTGTACAGGTATACACATGTGTAGTTATAGATATATATACTAAACTGCATCACTGTGGCTATACACCTGAAAGTAACAAAACATTGTAAAATTATAGTTTAAAAAACACTTCAACCATTTTACTGTGTACTAAAACCATTTCACTCCCCCAAATTGAGCCTGGTGGGCTGCAGTCCGTGGGTTGCTCAGGGTCGGACACGACTGAGCGACTTCACTTTCACTTTTCACTTTCACACATTGGAGAAGGAAATGGCAACCCACTCCAGTGTTCTTGCCTGGAGACTCCCAGGGAAGGGGGAGCCTGGTGGGCTTCCGTCTGTGGGGTCACACAGAGTCGGACACGACTGAAGTGACTTAGCAGCAGCAGCAGCAGCAGACAAGCTCAACCATACCATTATGCCCTTTAGATAAAACTGTACTGATTAAACTTGTTTTTCCTTTAACAAATAAACATCACACTTGGAATGATTTTTATAGCAAGTACTATATCCCTGGGGCAGTAAAGTGATGGCATACACTCTGGTTTACCAAAAGCCCATCAGCTATAACCTCTTATATGCACACACAGGTTGATTACACATGATTAGGGACCCTAGCAGTTAAGTGCGTGTCACACATGTGCTTGTGTAATTTTAATAAACAGCGTCACACAGACAAACAGATATGTTTAGGAGGACCCTTAACCCAAGGATGACAAATCACCTTCAAAGCCTTGAGACGGACCCAGAGCAAAATGGAATCCACCCTGGCAGCTAGGCAGTAACCCCATAAAGAGGCTGCTAGCCGGCCCAGGACAGGGTGTGGCTCCCCTCCCTTCCTCCCAGTCCCACAGTTTTCGTTTCAGGATCTCAGGGACAACCTTGGAGCCTCTTGCTCTGAATCACTAGGAAATTCATGCAGAGTCTATAAGGGGTTCATAAATAACGCCCCCCCCCAAAAAAAGCAAACGTTCGAGACATTTTAACCTTCACCTGAGCAGAAATTTCAGCCAAAGAAAGCTGGAGATCCCCAAAGAAAGACCCCTCTCAGAGGATGAGCGCTTCCGGAGCTTTGGCACTTAGCAGGATAAAGACCGCCCGGCGCGCCCCCCTTCCTGCCCACGGACTGCTCCGGCCAATTCACAGCAGCTAAGTTTTCTTGGCCCCGCGGAGCAGAAGACGACCCCTCCTCCTCCAATGGCTAAGGGATTCTTCCCAGTGGCGAACGCTTAAGACACAATTGAAATGCCTTTGGCTCCTTCCCCCCAAAAACTGGAGGTCTGAGCCCCTCGTTGAGTAGCTACAGCTCTTCCATAAACGACAGAAATGCTAACAGAACTTGATGCCAATCACCTCCCTTACCTTTCAGGGGTTGGGGGGGCATACAAGGGACCATTAACCCAACACTTCCACAGACCTCCTTGGTTTCCCCCAGCCAGGAAAGATGGGGCGGGGGCTGGCTGGGGTGGGTGGGGGGAGCTGGAGGCCCGAATGAAGAGCCCGGGGTGGGGACCGCGCCCCTCGCCGACGTGGCCCACCCCGTGGTGGCCGGACCCCTGAGACAATGGAGCGACATTGTCCCGCGGGGGTCGCGGTCAAGGGTCAGTAGATGGGAGGAAGACGCGACGGCCTGGGGGGCCTCCTTCACCCCTATATCTTTGTTCTCTGAAGTCGTCGCCCTCTTGCATCCCCAAAGAAAAAGAGAAAGAGGCCGAACCCCCCCGCCCCCCAGGAGTGGTCGCGGGGAGCCCCCCGCGCCGCTCCTCCCGTCTCCCGTGGCAACCAGAGGCTTCCAGCCCCTCTCAACCGGCAGCCTGTCGTCTGCTCCCGGGCTGGTCCGGAGTTCCGAGGGTTCCAGCTCTCAGCCCGCGTCCCCATCCGGGAAGGAGAGCGCCAGTCCCCTCTCCACGCCCGCTCCCGTCTCCAGCCCGGGACTCTGGCCGGGGAGAGGGGGACCCGGCGCGGCAGGTGCCAGCAGCCCACACCCTCCCGGGGTCGCCCCGCCGAGCCTCGGGACCGGGAGGCGAGGCTGCCCGGCCACAGCACCCCGCGCTGGGGACCGCGCCGGCGCCCGCCGCCGCCCCTACCTGCTGGAGAAGGGTGCCCCGCCGCCGGGACCCCGGCAGTCGGCTCCGAGCGCGCCCCGCTGCCCTGCGCTTCCCCGGCCGCGGCGCGCCGGGCGCACCCGGGGCCGCGCAGCGCCGCTCTCGTACCGGCTTCCGCGGCCGCGCTCGGGCCGCCAGGGCTCCGCGGGGCCCGCCTCCGTCCGGGCCGGCCGCCGCCTCCTGCCCACGCGCTCGCGCGCCGGGCCCGCGCCTCTGCTCTCGCTGCGCCTCCCGTCCCCCCTCCGGCTTCTCCCGCCTCCCGGCTCGCGGGCCAATCTAAGAGCGGGGCTCACTCTCCAAACTTCTGCGTCCGGGCTTGGCCAGAAGCGGGGCAGCGGCACGGGAACGCGCGGGTGGCGGCCGGGGCGCGGGGCCCCTGCGCGGTGGCCCGGGGCTGCGACCTGGAGCGGGCATCCCCCGTGAGCCTGCCGACCCGAACAAAGGCCATCGCGAGGACTGTGGCAGCTGTCACCCGAGCAGATGAGTAACCCTGTTTAAAGACCCTGCGGCCCTGACCGTCCTTCCCGCTCTGGTATTCGAGAGCCCCTGAGAGTCTCCTGAAATCTCCGAAATAACTAACTTAAGCTTGGGACGACCACCCCTGGCAAGGAAAAGCCCGACTCCAAGCAATTGCGCTCTGTTGCAGTTTTCAGACAGAATAGAAAGCTGAGCTGCGCTGCCCACTCCCCAAGATTTTGGTTTGGTTGGCTGTGTAAACATATTTCACTGTCCACATTTTGCTATGAGGGCCATATTCGATATTAATTCCAGAGTTAATGTGATATACATATATATATGCATACCTGCATATACAAATACGTATATATGTACAGATGAGTTTGTAAACATATGTACAGACACATAATAGTATACAGTGGCAGGCGGATAATAGCAGAGCTCTTGTTTATAACACTCAGTAACTTTTTATTCCAGTGAGATTATAATTATATTAATTATTGGATATATTTGCATAAACCCTATGCTACATGTGTATATGAAAAATAGAAGATCTAGGCATGTCTGCATGGAATATAAGTTTCATATTAAGTGACATTATACCAGTGCACGTTCAGGAAAGGATTATAAATAATGACTCTGAGATACTGTCTTGATTTTCATTTGTATCTCATATATTTCTGTTATTTGAGATACATTTTTTGAATTTCAAGATAGGATCAATGAAATGAGCTAATTTACTTTGCAATGACATGAGACTATCTGGAGACACTTTCTCTATATAATGTGAGGAGAATGAATCCCAAGCCTGATTTAATTTCTTATAAAAATAATTTACATCATAGAATTTACCAAAGCAATTCAACTATACTTTTAAAAATAATGTAGACCAGTAAGAATGAGTATGAATTCAAAGGAAAATAAATATTTTAGCACCTAATTGTTTTCTTGTCCTTTTATATATTGACACCAAGAGATAGATATGGACTGTGAGGCTATTACTCATTTCTGTGTTTATTGTGTTGTATAATATGGGAAAGCATTCCATTTCTCTTTTTTTTAACATTTTATTTTGTATTGGTAACCAGTGTGATCATTAATAATGTTGTGATAGTTTCAAGCATACAGGAAAGGGACTCAGTCGTACATATGCATGCATCCATTCTCCCCCAAAGTCCCCTCCCATCCAGGCTGCCACATAACACTGAGCCGAGTTCCCTGTGCTGTACAGCAGGTCCTTGTTGGTTACCCACTGTAGAAGAGAGCTCACCTACCAAAAGTTAGCTCTGGGAACTAGCTTTTAAGCTCCCTGGTGCTTCAGACAGTGAAGAACCCACCTGCAATGCAGGAGACCAAAGTTCAATCCCTCAGTCGGGAAGATCCCCTGGAGAAGGGAATGGCCACCCACTCCAGTATTCTTGCCTGGAAAATTCCATGGTTAGAGGAGCCTGGCGGGCTGCAGTAGCAAAGAGTCAGACATGACTTACTGCTATCAAACCCTGCATACATAAAATAAGAAGTGCCTATTAAAATACTAACGGGAATTCAGCATGAGGGTTTACAGTGAGTATGGCTAGCATGCTTGTATTCCTCAAATATAGGTTATATATTTTTATATATTTATATTTTTATATATTTATATATTTTATATATATTTATATATATCATATATGTTTCTACAATAACAGCTTATAGTTATAAGAAACTAAAAGAAAATATGTTCATAAAAACCTATGAATCATAAACAAGATCACATTTTTATTCCAGCTGTTCCCATCACATTCTGCATCCCGTAGTCATAACAGTGGCTTCAAATACACAATTGACATTGATAAGATTTTAAAAAATGATTTTGCTAACCAAGCATATAGGCAATATATTATTAAGAATGTCAATATTGGTTCAGTTCCCAGAGGTAATTTTTCTCTTTAAAGGGAAATATAAATGCTGGTTTGCTGTTGGTGAGCACTGTTTACAAGGAGACATCCAATTCTGAAATAGTAATTCTTTCCCTAGCACAGAAACAGGCATTATCCAGCTTTGGTGACCCCGGAAGGTATGCTGTAGTAAAAGAAGATTGCCTCAAATAGAAACTCCAACACAGCTACTTTCGCATCCTGACTGAGAGCTCTTGTCCCTTTTCAGAACATAAATTATTATGCAAAAGGGTGCATGGTAAATGCTTTGTATTTTATTACACTCATAGTCCAATGTACCTCTCACGTACCTGTCTTGAATGAATTGGAAATTTTAAAATGAAAATTTGCAGTAATTTGCTAATTCTTAATATTGTGGGGTATGGCAGAAAGTGAAGAGGAACTCAAAAGCCTCTTGATGAAAGTGAAAGAGGAGAGTGAAAAGGTTGGCTTGAAGTTCAACATTCAGAAAACAAAGATCATGGCATCTGGTCCCATCACTTCATGGGAAATAGATGGGGAAACAGTGGAAACAGTGTCAGACTTTATTTTTCTGGGCTCCAAAATCACTGCGGATGCTGGTTGCAGCCATGAAATTAAAAGATGCTTACTCCTTGGAAGGAAAGTTATGACCAACCTAGATAGTATATTAAAAAGCAGAGACATTACTTTGCCAACGAAGGTCCATCTAGTCAAGGCAATGGTTTTTCCCGTGGTCATGTATGGATGTGAGAGTTGGACTGTGAAGAAAGCTGATCGCTGAAGAATTGATCCTTTTGAACTGTGGTGCTGGAGAAGTCTCTTGAGAGTCCCTTGGACTGCAAGGAGATCCAACCAATCCATTCTAAAGGAGATCAATCCTGGGTGTTCATTGGAAGGACTGATGCTAAAGCTGAAACTCCTTTGGCCACCTCATGCGAAGAGTTGACTCACAGGAAAAGACTCTGATGCTGGGAGGGATTGGGGGCGGGAGGAGAAGGGGATGACAGAGGATGAGATGGCTGGATGGCATCACCGATTTGATGGACATGAGTTTGAGTGAACTCTGGGAGTTGATGATGGACAGGGAGGCCTGGCAGGCTGTGATTCATGGAGTCGCAAAGAGTCGGACACAACTGAGCGACTGAACTGAACTGAACATTGTGGGGAACGGAGCTGTTCATTTCCCATAAAATAGCATGTCTAGATTAAAGTTATATCCTTAACTATGGACATTAAGTATTGCTATGGGACAGCAAAAAGAGAATTTCATATCTTTCACTGGGAAACAGGATCGTGTTTAAAGCAATGCACAGTTATAACTCCTGCGTCTCCAAAGTATATGACAGTCCAGTTTCCCTATTTATTTCCTGTGAACTGAGTGCTTTTATGCCTCTGAAATTCATCTGTGGATATCCTCACCCTGAGGTGAAGGTACTCAGGGGAGGAGCTTTGGGGGGCAATGAGGTCATGTGGGTGGAGCCCCCATGATGGGGTTGGTGATGAGAAGACAGCGTGCTTGTTTGCGCTGTAATCTCTGCCATGAGACAACAGGATGAAAAGACAGCCATCTGCAACACACAAGAGGCCCTTCCCCAGAGTCTGACCGTGCTGGGGCCCTGGTCTGACTTCCGGCCTCCAGAAATGTGAGGAATGAACTTGTGTTGTCAATTAGCCTACACTAATTTGGGTTTCCTAGGTGGCTCAGTGGTAAAGAAGTCAAGGTTCAATCCCTGGGTCAGGTAGATCCCCTGGAGAAGGAAACGGCAGCCCACTCCAGTGTTCTTGCATGGAGAATCTCGTGGACAGAGGAGCCTGGTGGGCTACAGTCCGTGGGGTCGCAGAGAGTCAGACTAAACAGCAGCAGCAACAGCTACTTTGTCATGGCAACCCAAACGAAGACATTATTCTATCAGTTAATGAGGGAGAGGTATTCAAATCTCCAACCATGATTTTCAATTTTTGTAGTTTTCCTCACAGTTCTGTGAGTTTTTACTTCATGCGTTTAGAATTTCCATTTTCAGTGCATAAGGTTTAAACTTGTTCTGCACTTCTGTTGAATTGATCCCTTTATCATTTTGAAATGATAGAAATGGTATGGACCTAACAGAAGCAGAAGATATTAAGAAGAGGTGGCAAGAATACACAGAAGAACTATACAAAAAAGATCTTCACAACCCAGATAATCACGATGGTGTGATCACTCACCTAGAGCCAGACATCCTGGAGTGTAAAGTCAAGTGGGCCTTAGCAAGTTCACTACAAACAAAGCTAGTGGAGGTTATGGAACTCCAGTTGAGCCATTTCAAATCCTAAAAGATGATTCTGTGAAAGTGCTACACTCAATATGCCAGCAAATTTGGAAAACTCAGCAGTGGCCACAGGACTGGAAAAAGTCAGCTTTCATTCCAATCCCAAAGAAAGGCAATGCCAAAGAATGCTCAAACTACAGCACAGTTGCACTCATCTCACATGCCAATAAAGTCATGCTCAAAATTCTCCAAGCCAGGCTTCAGCAGTACTTGAACAGAACTTCCAGATGTTCAAGCTGGATTTAGAAAAGGCAGAGGAACCAGAGACTTCCTCTTCAGAGAGTCTTTAGAGACTTCCCTGTAGCTCAAATGGTAATGGATCTGCCTGCGAGGCCGGAGACCAGGGTTTGATCCCTGGGTTGGAAAGTTCCTCTGGAGAAGGGAATAGCAATCCACTCCAGTATTCTTGCCTGGAGAATTGCATGGACAGAGAAGCCTGGTGGGCTACAGTTTGTGGGGTCGAAAAGAGTCAGACACGACTGAGTGACTAACCCAGTTGCTACAGGGGAACCAGAGATCAAATTGCCAACATCTGTTGGATCACCGAAAAAGCTAGAGAGTTCCAGAAAAACATCTACTTCTGCTTTATTGACTGTGCCAAAGCCTTTGACTGTATGGATCACAACAAACTGTGGAAAATTCTGAAAGAGGTGGATATACCAGACCACCTGACCTGCCTCCTGAGAAATCTGTATGCAGGTCAAGAACCAACAGTTAGAACTGGACATGGAACAATAGACTGGTTCCAAATCGGGAAAGGAGAATGTCAAGGCTGTATGCTATCACCTTGCTTATTTAACTTATATGCAGAGTACATCATGAAAAATGCTGGGCTGGATGAAGCACAAGCTGGAATCAAAATTGCTGGGAGAAGTATCAATAACCTCAGATATGCAGATGACACCACCCTTATGGCAGAGAGTGAAGAGGAACTAAAGAGCCTCTTGATGAAAGTGAAAGAGGAGAGTGAAAAAGTTGGCTTAAAGCTCAACATTCAGAAAACTAAGATCATGGTATCTGGTCCCATCACTTCATGGCAAATAGATGGGGAAACTGTGGAAACAGTGACAGACTTTATTTTCTTAGGCTCCAAAATCGCTACAGATGATGACTGCAGCCAAGAAATTAAAAGACGCTTGCTCCTTGGAAGAAAAGTTATGACCAACTTAGATGGCATATTAAAAAGCAGAGACATTACTTTGCCAACAAAGATCCATCTAGTCAAAGCTATGGTCTTTCTAATAGTCATGTATGGATGTGAGAGTTGGACTATAAAGAAAACTGAGCACCGAAGAATTGATGCTTTTGAACTGTGGTTTTAGAGAAGACTCTTGAGAGTCACTTGGACCGCAAAGAGATCCAACCAGTCCATCCTAAAGGAAATCAGTCCTGAATATTCATCGGAAGGACTGATGTTGAAGCTGAAGCTCCAATACTTTGGCCACCTGATGGGACGAGTTGACTCATTTGAAAAGACCCTGAACCTGGGAAAGATTGAAGGCGGGAGGAGAAGGGGACGACAGAGGATGAGATGGTTGGATGGCATCACCAACTCGATGGACATGGGTTTGGGTGAACTCCAGGAGTTGGTGATGTCAGGGAGGCCTGGCATGCTGCGGTCCATGGGGTCGCAAAGAGTCAGACATGACTGAGTGACTGAACTGAACTCCTATTATTCTTTGGAATAAAGTTTACTTTTTCTGATAATGATATCTGATATCTCGAGCTTTTTTGTTTTGTGGTTAGTAGTTTCTTGGTGTCTCGTTCCCTCTTTTAAATTTAAATTATTTGTGTCTTTATGTTTAGAGTGTGATTCTGCAGGAGGAGGTCATGGACAGGATGTGACCACCGGTTGACCCCTGAGTTCTGCGCGGGCAAGCAGGGGCTTCTCACCCCTCCCCTAAGCCTGGGACGTCCACTCCACCCACTGTCCCCACCAGGGGTGCTGAGTTCAGGGATGCAGTCCTCAGATCACTGTGAGACCATCCGACACTACCTGTGCCTGAACTCCACTAAGGTCTTTCTATAAACTTTTAAGATTCTACTGGGCAAGTGCGGCGGTCCATTCGTCTTGCAGAGTCCAGGACAAGCCTTGGAGGTAAGTCTCCTTGCTTATTACACCTGCCAACTACCAGTCTGGAGTAGCTGCCTCTTTCTTGGTCTCTCCTTGCCCTCCAGGATGGGGCCAGTTTCAGATTTCACCTGCAGAATTTCTGAGGCTGGGAACCATCATTTGGGTGCCTTCGTTACCATAGAGATAGTAATTTCATTTGTATATGCAGAGCCTATTGACAAAAAGATGAGGCTCAGACAACTTCAGACATTGTGTCATGGTTGTTGAGACCACATATGTGGTGTGAAATCTATTTATACATCTATGTGTTGTTCATGAAAGTGTTTGCTGTTTAGTTTTATAATATTCTTACTTTCTAAAATACCATTGTTTTTCTTTTGGTTTAAATATATTTAGCCTTTAATTCATAGCTGACCCATGACTGTTGCACCATCACTGCTTTCCATTTCCAGGAGTCAGAATAAGGCCGTGGTCAAGTGGTCCTGAAAACCCCTGAGATAAAAAAGATCCTTCATTTCTGCTGAATTCTCTGACAGGAAAAATAGCATCACTACATACTAAGCTGCTGCTGCTGCTGAGTCACTTCAGTCATGTCCGACTCTGTGTGACCCCATAGATGGCAGCCCACCAGGCTCCCCCATCCTTGGGATTCTCCAGGCAAGAACACTGGACTGGGTTGCCATTTCCTTCTCCAATGCTTGAAAGTGAAAAGTGAAAGTGAAGTCGCTCAGTCATGTCTGACCCTTAGCGACCCCATGGACTGCAGCCCACCAGGCTCCTCCATCCATGGGATTTTCCAGACAAGAGTGCTGGAGTGGGTTGCCAGTGCCTTCTCTGACATACTATAGGGTTTTTATGAAAACTACTTGGATCACATCTTTTTATCTATTCGTCTATTACTAGACACTTGGGTTGTGTCTATGCCCTGGCTGTTTTATCAGTGCTGCAAAGAACACTGGGGTGCATGCGCCTTTGTGAATTCTGGTTTTCTCAGGGTGTTTGTCCAAGAGTAGGATTTCTGAGTCATAAGGTAGTTCTAGTTTTCGTTTTTTAAGGAAATTCCATACTATTCGCCATAGTGGCCATACCAATTTACATTCCACCAACAGTGCAAGAGGTTCACTATTCTCCATACCCTCTCTAGCATTTGTTGTTTGTAGGTTTTTTGATGATGGGCATTTTGGCTTGGTTATATCAAAAGATCTAAGAGTAGCTGTCGTTGTTTAGTTGCTAAGTCGTGTCCAACTCTTTGCGACACCATGGACTGTAGCCTGCCAGGCTCCTCTGTCCATGGGATTTCCCAGACAAGAATATTGGAGTGGGTGGCCATTCCCTTCTCCAGGGGATCTTCCCAACCCAGGGATTGAACCTGGGTCTCCTGCATCGCAGGCAGATTCTTTATCGTCTGAGCCGCTAGGAAGCCCAATATAAGGTGGTACCTATCATAAATCATATACCCTATTGAATTCAGTTATAAATGTTGTAAGATTAAAAAAAAAAACTGAGGGAGAGAAACTGAAAGCTACATTGTTAAAAATAACTGTAATTACAACAATTTCAATGAATGTCTTACTTTTCTTGTCTAATGAGCATGCAGCACAATAATAATTATATAAATCATTAGATCTGTCAGATTTAGCTGGTGGAAAGCATTTATTTCAATAATACAGTCAACACACACATGCCAATCAACAGGAATTATTGGAATTGTAAGAGGGTCATATGTTCACTTGGGCTTCCCTAGTGGCTCAGCTGGTGAAGAATCCACCTGCAATGCGGGAGAGCTGGGTTGCATCCCTGGGTTAGGAAGATCCCCTGGAGAAGGGAAAGGCTCCCCACTCCAGTATTCTGGCCTGGAGAATTCCGTCAACTGTATAGTCCATTGGGTTGCAAAGAGTCAGACACAACTGAGTGACTTTCACTCACTCACGTTCACTTACCCGGGTCATTTAATCACATGTTTAAAATTCGAAGGATTTTCCCCCTGTGCTATACAGTAGGTTCTCATTATTATCTATTTTATACACAGCAGTGTATATAATTCAGGAGGTGGATGCTGGTGAGAGTTGCTCAACAATGTGAATGTACTTTAGTGCCACTGAACCACACAGTTAAATATGGTTAAAATAGCACTTTTCATATTATTTGACTTTTACCACAATAAGAAAAATCCACTGGAGAAGGGAATGGCAAACCACTTCAGTATACTTGCCTTGAGAACCCCATGAACAAAAGATACGAAGTTAACACTAATTAGAAGTGGAAAAGAGCCATGCTGTCCAGTGTATGATAACAATACAATAATAGGTAAAATACCTGTGTCAGGGCAGAAATGAATCACACAGTTATAGTTTAAGCAGATTTCAATAAGATGGAGACAGACTCAGTTTCAACCGGAGGGCTTTGATCTGGGAAGGAAGTTTTCCTAGAAGTAAATCAGGGTTCCACATCTTGGTTTAGGTCATTTCATTTCAGGTCAGCAGATAACAAGTTCATTTGTCTGAAAAGACAGGGGTGACTGAGGTAATAATGAACCTGGAATCAGAGCCTGTCAATCGTAACGCCTGGATGGAACTGAATCTAAGGTGGAAAGACCAAGAAGATGGATCTACCGGACAGAGTGAGGATCGCTGGAGGAAAAGGACTCAATCTATGAGAAATACCCAGACTGCGGAGCACATGTGACAAGCACACCAGGGTGTCCCAGTTCTGCGGGGCCGATTCCTGCGTCGGGAAATATGACACCGTCATAAGACTAGCATCCTCCTCCTGCTTAAAAAAAGAAAAGTTTACTTCCATATTGTTTTAAATTGCTTAGCAACAAATTACTTTCTTCCAAAAGAAAAGAGAAAAAAAGTTTTGAACAAAACTGCTTGAGTGTCAGAGCTGACTAGCACAGGAAATTTATTTCTAATTAGGGCAAATGATGATTCAAAGTCTTTTCCATCTTATACATCAGGAGATACTCTTAAGAGCAGGTGGAAACAAAAAAACACTGAATAATGAAGCAAACTGAATGAAAACTAAAAACTCCTAAAGCCAGTGTCTCTGATTCTATCATTTTCCTGTACCTTCTTAGTCAAGAGACGAGGACAGATAGAAGTTCCTCCAGAAACATTTCACATCTACAGGAGTCTTAGAAAACCACCTCCTGCCTGCACCAGAGGCCATTCTGATGCTTAACCAAGGTCAAGCATCTCTTAACTGTGGTAAAATCTTACATGTGAAGCTCCTTAGCACCTGGGGCCCCACTAAATCAATTGCATGGATACCGTCACCTCTAGGCATTTTAGGAATTTCTCTTGTACTGAAAGATCTTTGTCAGAAAAAAATGAAGCATCGTTTCAAATAAATCTCTAGAGACCAAAGTGGTTTGTTTTAGCCATCGGATTTTCATGTGGTTCCTCTATATTCCTGTTTTATTAGAAAATCACTAAGAATAAAAGCAAAGTATCATTGACCTCTGAAAAACACAATGCTCAAAACTTGAATGTTTAACAATTACGTCTTGTCTTTTTAACAATATTGAGTACAGTTGCGATGTCTCATAACTCAACATCCTTAATGTAGTTTTATGCATTTTAAAAATCTATGTTTTATACAGATATATCTATATATTTACAATTATACTTATAAATATATATTTAACTTATAAATGCATGAATCTAATTTTAGATTATATATAAAGACAATTATCACAAACATAACTACGAATAGTATTCTGAGATATCTATTTATTTATTTTTATTTATTCTTCTCTTCCCTCCAAAAGGACTGAGAGCTTACAAGGAGAAATAAAGTAGAAAGAGATGAATAGATTTAAATAAAAGCAAAGGGCAAACAGAAGCAAAATGATATGATGAAAGATGTTATTGGTATATACCTCTGTGTTTTGCAAAGTTTCTGGTATGGCAATTTTAATGAATAATTAATTAATAATATAGTGAGCAAGAATGGCTACTAAAAGTGGTCCTCATCCTTGTTTAAGTCGAAGCCACAAAGTGAATGTAAATATAATCTACATTATATTTACAGATGTGTCAACATTTGTGTTTTTCACCAAATACACGTGTACTATTTGCTATGGAGGAGGTGCGCTTTCTTTTCTTGTTAATTTGGGAAAAAATAGCTTCCACGGGCATTTTACGCAGAGACACATATAGCGAGGTTGTCAAAGAGGCAGTGTTTCAAAAATGATTATAAATGAAAACCAACCACACACCTTAGGGAACTCAGCGCTCCGTAGGGAACTAAATGGGAAAGAAATCCAAAAAAGAGGGGGTATATGTATACAAACAGTTGACTCACTTTGCTGTACAGTAGAAATCAACAATATTGGAAAGCAACTATGCTCCAATAAAAATATTCAGGGTCGATGCATGTTATAGGATGCTCGGGGCTCGCGTGCGGGGATGACCCAGAGGGAGGATAAAGGGAGGAGGGAGGTGGGAGGGGGGTTCAGGAGGGGGAACTTATGTAAACCTGGGGCGAATTCATGTCAATATATGGCAAAACCAACCAATATAATATTGTAAAATAATTTGCCTCCAATAAAAAATAAATTAATTAAAAAAAATAAAAATAAAATGTTGTGTGTGCTCAATCACTCAGTCGTGTCCGACTCTTCGCCACCCCATGGACTGTAGCCCACTAGGTGCCTCTGTCCATGGGATTCTCCAGGCAAGAAAAATAGAATACTATATAAGTTTAAATGGAGAAGGAAATGGCAACCCACTCCAGTGTTCTTGCCTGGAGAATCCCAGGGACGGGGGAGCCTGGTGGGCTGCCATCTATAGGGTCGCACAGAGTTGGACACGACTGAAGTGACTTAGCAGCATATAAGTTTAAAAGTAATTGTAGCTAACTTTACCAATAATAATACACAGGTTTAGAATATCCCAAGTATTTCAAGACAGAAGCAACAAAAATAGCATGTGTTTAGTACTCTTGCCTAGAAAATCCCATGGATGGAGGAGCCTGGTAGGCTGCAGTCCGTGGGGTCGCTAAGGGTCGGACACGACTGAGCGACTTCACTTTCACTTTTCACTTTCCACTTTCACACATTGGAGAAGGAAATGGCAACTCACTCCAGTGTTCTTGCCTGGAGAATCCCAAGGACGGGGGAGTCTGGTGGGCTTCCGTCTATGGGGTCACACAGAGTCGGACACGACTGAAGTGACTTAGCAGCAGCAGCAGCAGTACTAGAACAGAGAAGACAATGGCAAGCCACTCCAGTACTATTGTCTAGAAAATCCCATGGATGGAGGAGCCTGGTAGGCTGCAGTCTGTGGGGTCGCTAAGGGTCGGACACGACTGAGCGACTTCACTTTCACTTTTCACTTTCACACATTGGAGAAGGAAATGGCAACCCACTCCAGTGTTCTTGCCTGGAGAATCCCAGGGACGGGGGACTCTGGTGGGCTTCCGTCTATGGGGTCACACAGCGTCAGACACGACTGAAGTAACTTAGCAGCAGCAGCAGTACTAGAAAGCTTTCAAATCCCTCTTCTATCTTTTAATCTTACCCTTCGTGTAAAATCATTAGTATCAGTTCAGTTCAGTTCAGTTCATTCCAGTCGCTCAGTCGTGTCTGACTCTTTGTGACCCCATGAATCACAGCACGCCAGGCCTCCCTGTCCATCACCAACTCCCAGAGTTCACTCAAACTCATGTCCATCGAGTCGCTGATGCCATCCAGCCATCTCATTCTCTGTTGTCCCCTTCTCCTCCCGCCCCCAATCCCTCCCAGCATCAGAGTCTTTTCCAATGAGCCAACTCGTCGCATGAGGTGGCCAAAGTATTGGAGTTTCAGCTTTAGCATCAGTCCTTCTAATGAACACCCAGGATTGATCTCCTTTAGAATGGACTGGTTGGATCTCCTTGCAGTCCAAGGGACTCTCAAGAGTCTTCTCCAGCACCACAGTTCAAAAGCATCAATTCTTTGGGAATCAGCTTTCTTCACAGTCCAACTCTCACATCCATACATGACCACTGCTCCCATTTTATGTCTGAAGTCACTGGACTTCCAGATTTTGAGCAACAGATCTAACTGGGAGAAGGGAAAGGTTTAGGACTCGAGTTCTGATCCCGTGATTCCAAATCGTATGATCTGTTCACCTACCTCTCCTGAAATGGAACGTAAAAGTTACATTCTAAATCTGTCATTTATATTTTTAATGTGCCTTAAAGTTTTTCTTCTGAATTTCGATCTGAGGTCAGCATATCTTAATGTATTCCATTCCATTCCGTTCCGTCACTCAGTCATGTCCGACTCTATGCGACCCCGTGGACTGTAGCCTACCAGGCTTCTCCGTCCATGGGATTCTCCAGGCAAGAATACTGGAGTGGGTTACCATTTCCTTCTCCAGGGGATCTTCCCGACCCACGGATCGAACCCGGGTCTCCCACATTGGAGGCAGATGCTTTAACCTGTATTAAGAAGAATTTAAATTAGCACGTAAAGTTTATCCAAGAAGCTTTTTAAGTGTGAACAGTCGATTGAGCGTCTGATGTCTTTTTCTTTCTTAGTCACTCAATTGTGTCCAACTCTGTGACCCCTTGGACTGTAGCCCATAAGTCTCCTCTGTCCATGGGATTCTCCAAGCAAGAATAGTGGAGTGGGTTGCCATTCCTTTCTCCAAGGAACCTTCCCGACCCAGGGATCGAACATGAGTCTCCTGTGTCTCTTGCATCGCAGGCAGATTCTTTTCCCAGGTGAGCCATCAGGGAAACCCCCTCTTCTATCTACCAAGGTGGTTCAGAAGGCTGTTTCTCAAACCCTGAATGTGGATGTGAAGCACTCGGGAATCTTACGAAAGTCCCGAATCTGACCCAGTGGGTGTGGGGGCGGGCCTGCCCCCGACACGCTCACTTTTCCATCGCACCGTGTTGGCCTCCAGCTCTTCCCTCCTCTCAGCTGGTGGGGCTCTTTTCCATTTACAGATTTCACTCTAAAGTGTCTCCTTGGAGAATTTCAGCCTTGTTTAATGTGTCTGCTGTGCATTGCTATTATTGCTCTTACTTTACCAATAAAACAGAACCTCTTGAGGAGGTCAGTGGGTGCTCAAAACCATTTCCTTGACTGGGGAGACAATGATAAAGCCATACTGAGGGCCGGTTCCCTGATCCCAGAACTCTTTGAAGCGTGTCACCCCCACCCCAGAGAGACTGCTGTGACCTCTCGTCAGGCACAAGGGACGCTGCATCGGCAGCAAGGTGGGGTCGTTACCCAGCCTGGCTGAGACGTGCTTGTCCCCAGCTCACCTCCTTCCAAGACAAACCCGTGAAGAACTGCTTGGCGGGGGCAGCTTTCTGGACCAGGCTCTCCCCTGGGACCCCAGAGCGGGTAGAACTGTGCTGACTCCCCCAGCCCCGTCTGAGCCCACTTCGCAGTTCACGAGCAGCAGCTCTTACCCAGCTGTCCGCTCCCCTCTCCCCTTCTGACTGCATTCATCTCCATCTCTCCCCTCCAGGACAGTCTTCATCCTCACTTTCTGCTGTTGCTATTTCGTCCCTCAGTCGTGTCCAACTCTGCGACCCCAGGGACTGTAGCCCACCAGGTTCCTCTGTCCTTGGGGTTCTCCAGGCAAGAATCCTGGAGAAGGTTGCCATTCCCTCCTCCGGGGGATCTTCCTGACCCAGGGATCGAACCTGTGTCTCCTACATTGGCAGGTGGGTTCCTTACCACTAAGCCACCCTCACTTATCTCATCTATAACTTTTGTTTCACTTCTTTCCCTCATTAGAGCTACCTAAGAGGAAAATTACCTGTAGACTCAGCAAAATGGTCAAAAAGATACTCTTAAGGGCTTATTTCTTCTTGTGGAAAAAATGCAATTGCTCAGGGTTTTTAATGCTTGTATCCTTTGATCTTCTAAGTTTTCCTACCTTTGTGATTTTCCTAGAAGATTCTTTCCATCACGGTCAGAAGAATCCATTCCATTTGGCTGACTGACTCTCAGCTGAGTTCTGCACCCCAGGGTCCCATCCTCAAGCTGCTCGGCTCATAAATGTTGAATGATAGTAATGACACTTGCAGAACCATTTCACAGTAAACCCAAAAGGTGTGACTGGCAACTACCCATAAGAGAAACACTGTAAATTTCCAGGAAAAGAAAATTGTGATGACAATGACATACAATGATGCCAAGGTGATATTCCAATCCAAAAGCATCAGGAGCCTCCAGTGAGGGTCTCATGATGTCCATAATAATATCATTAAAGAAACACAGCTTATAAATGGGGCCCGGCTTTGCCCAAGAAGAGTTAAAAAGGAATAATAATGCATACTGCAGAAAACTGTCTTTCCCCCAGTTCAATCAGTTAGTACAGCAGGCATGGATACAAAACAGCCGAGCACGGTGCCTTCCCTGGTGGTCCACTGGTTAAGACCGTGTGCTTCCCATGCAGGGGGCGTGAGTCCAGTCCCTGGCCAGGGAACTAAGACCCCACATGGTGCACATCACAGCCAAACATTTTTTTTAAAAGATACCATTGAAAAAGAGCACAATTCCCTGCCCCAAATAAACTTGTTGTTGTTCAGTCACCAAGTCATGTCCGACCCCATGACCTGCAGCACGCCAGCCTTCCCTGTCCTTCACTACCTCCCGGAGTTTGCTCAAACTCGTGTCCACTGAGTTGGTGATATTATCTAACCACCTCATCCTCTGCCACCCTCTTCTCCTTTTGCCTTCAGTCTTTCCCAGCATCAGGACAGAATTAATTTCTGCAAGAGCGACTGTATATGCTTTACATGTGTACGTGTGTATAGGACTATATGCACATACACAAACATGGGATAGTGTGACTACATGTATGTAGTTATATAGATATTTACATGTGTAGTTACACACACGTATGCTTTAAAATATAGGTGCTATTATTATTATTCAGGTATGATGAGGCCAATATTTCAGAGGATGACTCATTGAAAAGAGGAACCGTTTTCATCACAGATCCCAGGAAGGCGGGCACACAAGGAAGCACCTCTGCGCGTCAGAAGGCAGAGGGACAGGCAACAACATGACTTTTATTGTGGTTTCTGAAGGCAGAAACAGAGGCAGCCAGTAGGCAGACGAAGGACTGGCTAGTCTGAATAATTTCAGCTTGTTCTGGGGGGCAGGGACGTCCTTCCTTGTCTGCTCGCTGGCTCCGGAGTGACTGGAGTTAGGAAGGACAGGGTAGGAGAGTGGGGGTCTGGACTGGCTGATGTGCCTGTGACAGGCACCCCTGCAGACTGCGGGCGAGTCCCTGACTATCTCTAGAAACTGGTTAACCCTGAGCGGGGAAGTCTCTCCAGGGTCCTCAGGACTCCCAAATCCCAAAGCATCAAAAATGCAGAAAATAAAAAGACCCGGCCAGTAGAATACACAGTAGACTAAAACATTTATGTAGAGGGGTCTATCTTTCAGTGCATAGAAGCACAATAAAAGAGGTTAAAAATTTCACCTATAAAACACTTTTGCAAATCATTCCTCACTTAATAGATGCAAAATCCTCCAGTGAAAATAGAAAAGTGTTACCCTACCTCCATATTATATGTATATATATATATATACAGCTCGTTTTTCTTTAAAATGCAATCTCTCTATTGCAAAACTACATTGCCAACGGGTTAAACAATTCACTGTTAACATGAAATTATAACAGAAGTAGGACAAATTATAGGTGAGATTTTTACAGCGTTGAGTTTAAGGATTTCTTTAAATAACCACTGTTATCTACTGACATGCAAAGATTTCTCCAAATCTTATTAGCCAGAATCAATAAGCGGGCACCATCTCCGTTTCTGTGGATTAGGAGCCCGGCGTGGCTTAGTTTGGGGGTTCTGACACATTGCACTGGACGCTACAGTCAGGGTGCCGGCCAGGATGTTGTTATCTCAAAACTCAGTTTGGAAAGAAAAAGTTCCAAATTTGCTCACATGGACCTCCCAGCCTCTCCACAGAGCTTCCTCCTGGGTTTTCCTCCAAGGATAGGGGAGGGGTGACAAAAATCCACAACCCATTTTGTCCTGTAAACTTGGAAATGACATCTCACCATTTTCTCCACATTCTGTTCATCGGAAGTCCCTGCGTTCAGCCTGGGTTCATGGTAACGGCTTACACGGGGCAGGGAGTGGGTTTAGAAAACGTGGGCTGCTTAACAATCTGCAAAAATTGAGCAGCTGGTAAAGAGCTTATTCAGTTCAGTTCATTTCAGTTCAGTTCAGTCGCTCAGTTGTGTCCGACTCACTTATTAAGGGTCTAAATATACAAAGAACTCTTAAAAATAATTATTAATAAGTAACAAAATAATTAATTTTTTAAAAGTTCCCAGAAAACCAAAAGGCAGTTCAGAAAAGAAAGAATTCATACTCCTGTCTGACATATAGGGAAAAAGCATTCAACCATGCTAGCAACGAAAAGGAAAATACTCGTTTAAAAGTGAAATTATGCTTTCCAACATCAGATAGGTGAAAAGGAAAAAAATGTCTAGAGAAAACACATGACTAATGGTAGTACAAACTGGTGTAGCTTTTCTTGAGGAAGCAAGTTACCTATGAGTACGATAAGCTTTTGCTTCCCAGTGGTACAGTGGTAAAGCATCTGCCTGCTAATGCAGCGATATGATTTTGATCCCCTGGAGAAGGAAATGGCAACCTGCCCCAGTATTTTGGGCCTGGGAAATCCCATGGACAAAGGAGCCTGATGGGCTACAGTCCATTGTAGTCGCAGAGTCAGGCACTTTGGAGCCTGTGCGTGCGCGCGCGCGCATGCGCACACACACACAGGGTAAGTTTTTAAAAGTGCTTGCACATGTTATACAGAAATTCTCATTCCAGGCCTTTGGAAGAAGAAAGAAAATGTAGAGGCAGATTCAGCAGAAAGATATTTATCAGATGATGACCCGTATTGGAAGAAAGTGAAAACATTTAAACATTCAACATGAGAAAAATCGATCCTGCAAATGGAAAAGTGACACTCACACCCCTCATCACAATAGGAAGTAAAACAGTGGAGGCACTTGTAAATAAGAGTCTAAGTAAGAAGTCCAAGTGGAGGGAGCCCCTTCTAAGTCAGAGAATATTCCAAGAAGTTGCCCCAGCTCGAATCAAGGAACGACATCGTCCCGAAGATGAACTGTTTCCTAAAGTACGAAGGAGACACTCTGCTTTGCTTCTCACAGAATAGGGACACAGAGTAGGTGAGCATGCAGAAACGCAAGAAAAGGGAAGAGAGATAAATGCTGAAATGCTGAAAAGTAAAGTCTGAAACTGGAGCCTCATATAAACTTCCTCACCCAGGACTTTATTTATGAGCAGTGATATCTGTTGTCAGCCTTGAGGTTGCCTGCATTGTCCACGGGGGACCCCTCCAGCTCCCCAAATCCCCCATCAGTCACACATACAGATGCCTTCCTGGCATTTTTATTAAGGAAAATACCTGAAATTCATATCTGGGTCCGTGTGGCACTGAGGATATCTTATGTGAGATGGTGAGAAGATTCTCAGGGTGATCTGATTTAATTGAAAAGCCTGAACATCCAGTTAGGATGGATGGTGAGAAAATAACACCTCTAGTAATTTACAGAAATCCTGGTGAGGGCACTGAACTTCCTCCCGTCTATCATATGGGGATTTTGGGCCAATCTCTGAGACAGCTTTGAAAGCAGGGTGACTATGATTGCATTTCAATTGCCCAAATCATAGAATTCTACCCAGCCCTTATAAACAAAGCTTTAGAGGGATGTGTAGTGGCAGAGAGGGTGTCTAATATTTATTATTTAGTGAATAAGCCAGTGCAGAATAGAATAGCTAGTATTGTTATTTAATCATACATATACAGAGAGACCGAATATATAAACTGTGCCCAAAGTGCCTATCTGTGGACAGTGGGGTTGAAGTGAATTTTATCATCTCTGTTTATCTGTATTTTATACAATAAAAAGCAGTGCTTGCTATCTGAGATAATCAGATATCCAAGCCCTTGGAAAGGCTGTCTGTGTGTTTATACCTCTTAGGTCAGGCTCCCAAAGAGCAGAGTCTGAAATGGGAGTCCTTTTTTAAGTAATTTACAATGTTTCAGTAGGACACAGTCTAGGACAGGTGGAAAAACTAAGCAAGAAGGCTTAGGCATCTCTGGCATTCCACAATATTCCCATTTCCCTTAAAAACTGATTCTTATATGGTATTAAACTCTGGCATTAGAGGATTTTAATTTACAAAATGAATACATGCTCATGGGTAGTTCAAACTGTTTTGAATTTTTCCTGTGAATTTTCTGTAAGTGGTAACTTAAAGATATGAAAGATACACCCATCTGAATTCAGAGTTTCAAAGAACAGCAAGGAGAGATAAGAAAGCCTTCCTCAGTGATCAATGCAAAGAAATAGAGGAAAACAGTAGAATGGGAAAGACCAGAAATCTCATCAAGAAAATCAGAGATACCAAGGGAATATTTCAGGCAAAGATGGGCACAATAAAGGACAGAAATCGTTTAGACCTGACAGAAGCAGAAGATATTAAGAAGAGGTGGCAAGAATATACAGAAGAACTGTACAAAAAAGATATTCACAACCCAGACAATCACAATAGTGTGATCACTCACCTAGAGCCAGATATCCTGGAGTGTGAAGTCAAGTGGGCCTTAGGAAGCATCACTACGAACAAAGCTAGTGGAGGTGATGGAATTCCAGTTGAGCTATTTCAAATCCTAAAAGATGATGCTGTGAAAGTGCTGCACTCAATATGCCAGCAAATTTGGAAAACTCAGCAGTGGCCACAGACTGGAAAAGGTCAGTCTTCATTCCCATCCCAAAGAAAGGCAATGCCAAAGAATGCTCAAACTACCTCACAATTGCACTCATCTCACATGCTAGCAAAGTAATGCTCAAAATTCCCCAAGCCAGGCTTCAACAGTATGTGAACCATGAAATTCCAGATGTTCAAGCTGGATTTAGAAAAGGCAGAGAAACCAGAGATCAAATTGCCAACATCCGCTGGATCATGGAGAAAGCAAGAGAATTCCAGAAAAACATCTACTTCTGCTTTATTGAATATGCCAAAGCCTTTGACTGTGTGGATCACAATAAACTGTGAAAAATTCTGAAAGAGATGGGAATCCCAGACCATCTTATCTGCCTCCTGAGAAACCTGTATGCGGTCAAGAAGCAACAGTTAGAACAGGACATGCAACAATGGACTGGTTCCAAATGGGGAAAGGAGTACGTCAAGGCTGTATATTGTCACCCTGCTTATTTAACTTATATGCAGAGTACATCATGAGAAATGCTGGGCTGCATGAAGCACAAACTGGAATGTAGATTGCTGGGAGAAATATCAATAGCCTCAGATATGCAGATGACACCACCTTTATGGCTGAAACAGAAAAGGAACCAAAGAGCCTTTTGGTGAAAGTAAAAGAGGAGAGTGAAAAAGCTTGCTTTAAACTCCGGAGTTGACCCAGACTCAGGTCCACTAAGTCGGTGATGCTGCTGTCCTCTTCTCCTTCTGCCCTCGGTCTTTCCCAGCATCAGGGTCACTTCATGGCAAATAGATGGGGCAACAATGGAAACAGTGACAGACTTTATTCCCTTGGGCTCCAAAATCACTGCAGATGGTGACTGAAGCCATGAAATTAAAAGACATTTGCTCCTTGAAAGAAAAGCTATGACCAACCGGGACAGCATATTAAAAAGCAGAGACATACTCTACAAATAAAGGTCTGTCTAGTCAAAGCTATGGTTTTTCCAGTAGTCATTATGGATATGAGAGTTGGACCATAAAGAAAGCTGAGCAGTGAAGAATTGGTGCTTTTGAACTGTGGTGCTGGAGAAGACTCTTGAGAGTCCCTTGGACTTCAAGGAGATCCAACCAGTCCATCCTAAAGGAGATCAGTCCTGAATATTCATTGGAAGGACTGATGCTGAAGCTGAAACTCCAATACTTTGGCCACCTGATGTGAAGAACTGACTCACTGGAAAAGCCCCTGATGCTGGGAAAGATTGAAGGCAGGAGGAGAAGGGGATAACAGAGGATGAGATGGTTGGATGGCATCACTGACTGGATGGACATGAGTTTGAGCAAGCTCCGGGAGTTGCTGATAGACAGGAAGGACTGGCGCGCTTCAGTCCTTGGGGTCACAAAGAGTCAGACATGATTGAGTGACTAAACTGAACTAATTGGTAATTTAAAGACCTATAGCAACTTGTACAGCAGGAATCGTTCAAGACTGACCTCTTGTTCAATGATGTGTGTTGTCCAACACTGAAGGCAGGGTCCAAGCTGATCAGATATTAGGTCTAATGAAGTACACATATTTTCCTGCAAGAATGAAAATGCCATGATCCACGTCTACCTTGGGTGCTAAGTGAGTTTCTCAAACCTTCTCCTCTCTACCCGACTTGTCCAAGCTTGGCAACAGAGGATGAGATAGTTGGATGGTATCGTCAACTCAGTGGACATGAGTTTGAGAAAATTCTGGGAGATAGCAAAGGACAGGGAAGTCTGGCATCCTGCAGCCCATGGGGTCACAAAGAGTCAGACACAACTTAGTGACTGAACAACAGCAACAGCTACACACTGTCCTTTAGTCTTAGCCACCGAAGCACGGGGTGGCTCTTTTTCCCATCTGCTTGGGCCAATTCCTGAGAGTAGACCTGGGTCTCCTTTTTTTGCACGTGTAATTCGGGAGCTGGTTCTACTGACTCTTCCTTCAAATTGCAGGCACGGTCTCCTGTGCTACTCATGTCTCACCACTTGGTTGAAGGCATCCTGGTTTGTGACTTGGGCTGTTGCATTAACCTCCACACTGTTCTCCTCACCACTTGTGGCTCAGCTGGTAAAGAATCTGCCTGCACTGCGGGAGACCTGGGTTCGATCCCTGGGTTGGGAAGATCCCCTGGAGAAGGGAAAGGCTACCCACTCCAGTGTTCTGGCTGGAGAATTCCATGCACTGTGTAGTCCGTGGGGTCGCAAAGAGTCGGACACGACTGAGCGGCTTTCATTGGTCTCCTCACACCGTCACAACGGGCATTCGGTCTCCATAGGCTAATCTTCAAAGAACACAAACATTCAGACCTTCAGTTCAGTCGCTCAGTCGTGTCCAACTCTTTGGGACCCCATGGACCGCAGCACACCAGGCCTCCCTGTCCACCATCAACTCCCGGAGTTTACCAAACTCATGTCCATCGAGTCGGTGATGCCATCCAACCGTCTCACCCTCTGTCGTCCTTTCTCCTGCCCCCAAACTTTCCCAGCACCGTGGTTTGTGTATTACTAATTGTTCTGCACCCTGTCCACAATGTACTTTGGGTCTAGCCTTCATTAACTGGAATATACTTGTGCACACCTTTTAGCAGGAAATTACTCCAGCTTCTGTCCCCTCTTCAGTTCCTATGAATGCTATTACAATGAACACATTTAACATTGAAGCAAATCCAGTGTTAAAAACTAAATTCAGTTGAAACCCATGCAAGAGCATATTTGAATTTTGTTTTAACAAAACACAATTAATGTAGCTAAGCTTTTCTCTTGCTCTTTAATTCCAATGAATTTTTAATATTTCTAGTATCAACTTATATAGACACACAATTACAACATTCAGGTGCAGATGTGTATTTACACTGATACTAGCCTGGTGTTCAGCCTCAGATACAACATTATTCTGGTCTTCATTATACATGAGCTTGATTTTAACCTCCTATTTCTATAAAACAGTGAAAACCATACACGCACTAGAAGTGTACTGTTTGGGCTTTTGTCCTTGGTTGTGAAAGAGGCAGGGCAGTTACAATTGTTATAGACTGAATTGTGCCTCTCTCCTCCAAATTCATATGTTGAAGCCCTAAACACCAGTGTGAACATCTTTGGAGATAATTAATGTTAAATGAAGTCATAAGGGTGGGGATCTGATGTGGTAGAATTGATGTCCTTATAAGAAGAGAAAGAGACACCAAGACTCTCTCTCTCTCCGTCATGTAAGGACACAAGCAGAAAGAAAGTGAACATCTGTAAGAGAAGAAAGTTCTCACCAGAAATAAAAATTTCTAACACCTTGATCCTGGACTTCCAACCTCTAGGGCTGTAGAAAATCACTTTCTATTTTTTAAGCCCCTCAACATGTGCTATTTCGAGATGGCAGCCTAATACCATGACATAAACCTGCTGAGAAAAGTAAGCTGCAGTCTAACTGCAACCCTTGCTATATACCCATGGTGAGGGTGGATGGCATTTTCAGCTTTCCTCGGGAATCCCCTCGGTGGGCATTTGCAGAAGGTGTGGGGTGAAAGGGTTAAGTAATGTTTAACCAGGATGTATACTTAGTTCCCTTTATCTCCCTGAGACTTATTAGCACTCTGAGTATCAATTCACTAGGGATGACTAATACCTTGAATGACATCAGCTTCCGCCAACATGTAGAGGTTACTATGGCAATGGAGAAAGTTTGTCAGAGCACAAAACAAGGACCATGCTTGATATATTAGTCAGCCAGGGAGAGCAGTCACATATAAGCTCCAGCATTCATTCAATGAATAGTCATTTATACAGCAGGCATGTCAGCAATTCCGCTGTGTTTTTCTGAACATCAAAACTTTGGCAGTTGAATTGAGAATCTTGGCGGATTTACAAAAGTGGTAGCACTCATTTTCTGAGCCTAGTTTGTTGGGTTTTGTCTTTTTTTTCATTCTTTATTTCTTGAAACCCATATTTTCTAAAGGTTCACAGGGTTTCAAATCCAAGCGCCAAAGTGAATATTTTCTGCTAGGGTTCGCACCACTGTCCATGACAAAATCAGCACTGCTTTTCCTTCCAGTCATTCAGAAATTACTTTCATTTTATTAATTATATGTGGCCTTGTTTTTTAGTACAATGTTTTATGACACTGCATCTAGTTCTATCAATCATTATTAAACTCCTCTTAATTGGTCTTTTCAAAAAAGGCTATAGAGAAGGAATGAATGACAAAAGTACAACACTACTATAAATAAAATATTAATAAGTAACCAATAAAGACCTCCTGTGTAGTTGAAGGAACTCCACTCAGCACTCTGTAACGGCCTTCATCGGACGAGAATCGAGAAAAGAGTGGATTTGTGTGTGTGTGTAACTGATTCACTCTGCTGTGTAACTGATTCACTCTGCTGCACACCTGAAACTAGCACAGCATGGTAAAGCAACAATTCTCCAATAAAAGTTTTTAAAATAAAATTTAAAAATTAATGACCAATCTAACCTCATCGGGTAAGGTGTAGATCTGATTTCAGTATGTGGATAAGAACTACTTCCTTCCCCGTGAACAGATTGCTTGAAAAAGAAAGTAACCATTAAACCCAGAACCAAAGCAAGTTCTCTAAAACCAAGGTGTACAAGTGAAAGTGTTAGTCGTTCAGTCGTGTCTGACTCTTTGGGACCCCATGGACTGCAACCCGCCAGGCTCCTCTGTCCATGGAATTTCCCAGGCAAGAATACTGGAATGGGTAGCCATTCTCTTCTCTAGAGGATCTTCCCAACCCAGGGATCAAACCCAGCTCTACCACACTGAGGGCAGATTCTTTCCATCTGAGCCACCAGGGAAGACCACAAGGTGTAAAAAACTAACATCATTCATTTTCCTACTAACATTGTTATACAGGAAGGAAAAATCAAAATCATATAGTATATCTTGATTTTAGGGCACTCAATAGTCTCTCAAGGGATTATTTTCCATGAAACTCCCAAATCCTAGTCCCAGTAGGAATTTCTATGCTGAGAAATCTGCAGCAAGCTGAAGCCAAGGTTGGCAAGGTCCAGGCCATGTACTGAATCTGTGGCAAGAAGGCCAGAAAGTTGGTGATACTGGTGGTATGGACAATAACACTTGTTATCAGACGGGCAGGTGTGCAGAGCAGAGCTTGATCTGCCAGTCACTCCATGATCACCCCACTCCCCTGATCTGGACTTGGTGATTATCCAAAACCTGGGGGGACAGGGAGCCTTCTGTCTCCCCACTGTGCTGTAGCTAATGGTTTGGTGAGGGAATGGCCCTAGAAAACTAGAAATGAGTGTTTCTGAGGAGTCTCAGAGGGACCCCCATTGAGATGGATTAGAGAGGGATCAAGCAGTGACTTTTTCCCCTTACACATTTGTTTATTTTGCAATTAACCAATTCCAGCATTTTTGTCAGGAATGATTAAGGGCCACCATCTTTAGACTTGAGTCATCAAAAGAAAGGTGATCTTCAAGAAAGAATTCATACAATTATGCATTTGACTTCCTCTGAACTTTTTTTAATCAAAATATAAGGAATGGCTCTTCAAAAGCAATGATGTACTTGCTGGAGTCATCAGACTCTTCCTTCTTTTTGACTGTACCCAAAGGCAACTCAGCTTTGCTTTTCCTGATCATTTAAGTTTTTAATGTGAGACAATTTAAAACAGCTTTGGTGACCCAATTATTCTAATTTTAATTCCGCAGTGATAGAGCCCATTATTCTACATTTATGCGCATAAGTCATTTGGGAGATTTGCAACTTGTTTTTCTCCAAGAAGGAAACAAATGCAGCAGAGTGATATTTTAAACAGATCATCAATAATGTCTATTAAAGACCCATCTGACAGTTTTGGTTTCAGAACACATCATTATATTCAACTCAGAGTAGAAATAAGTAGAAAAGGCCAAACCACAAAGTCTGGTTTCAGTTCCAGGGCTCACCACAAGAACAACTCCGATGCAGCTGAGGTTACTTTCACTTAGTGTTACGATCAAATGGGTGGATGTACAAAGGCTCCCGAGAGATCCTGAAAACGCAAGTTGTGCGTGAGCTACCTGTGCCCCCTATCTTCCTGACAAATTCTTACCTTATGCAAGACCTGGAGTCCACAGGGCATCGGAGAGCCCTCAGCTCTTTGTTACCTGGAATCTCAGGACAGCCTGGGGATCACGGGCAACGCTGCCTTTTAAACGCTGCAGCTGCAGTAACAGGGAGGGCGTGGGGCGGTACTTGGGGGCCTTCCTTGCTGTGCGCACACCGGCTTTCTTTGTGTTTCAGTTCTTCACTGAGTCCTTAGGGCTGTCCTCCCGGTCAGAGAAAAAGGTCTGGAAGTCGCCTGCCTTATGCATAACACTCAGAAATACTTCCAACCACTATTTATTTAAAAACTGAGAAATAAGTTAAACTAGTAGTCATGAAGCTGTCAGGCTATAGGGAAGAGGCAGACATTATAAACGTGGGACAGAGGAAAAGCACAGCTGAGATTTCTAACTTTCAGAAGAAAAATAAGCAGCACGAGAGTCTAATAAACTTCATGATGCCCCTGAGTTAACCTGTGTAAGAACGGTGTTTGCAAATGCACACCTGAGCTGCAGGACAGGGTCAGGGCACGCTCTGTGCTCTGTGGCCCCAAGGTTCTGCTCCTTAAAATCAAAGTGTCCATGTGCAAGGATCTTCAAATACTCCATGCCTTGGTTTGCTCATCTATATTATGAGCATGACAATGGCAACTGTCTTGAATGTTAAGAGAACAAATGAATGAATACCTGTACAGCCCTCCCAGCATGTCTGGTACAAATTAAGTTTCTAAACTGGTATCATGATTCCTGCAGGATCCCTGGACTCTACATAATGACCTCTAACCTCTCCAAATTCAGGTTGAATTCCTTTGCTGCTTATTCATCCACTACCGAAGACCATTCATTTCCACTGGGAAAGTCTCACTTTTCTTAGCTCTTCCTTTTATGAAATACCGTTTGGATGAAAAGGACCATTTGTTTCCTGTCGAGTCTTGACTGCCAACATCTCTGCTGTTAGAAGAGGTGAAATTAATGAGCAGGTGCAGGTATGAGAATTTCTGGAGGTGAGAGAACGGAACTCAGACATGAGATGGGAAATCCTGAATGTAGACGCAGAGGAATGGCCTTGGTCACGATTTCCTCGACCATCTAGGCAGCCCTCAAGGTCAATGGCAACTTCCCGAAGAATCAAATAGTGGTAAAGATGGTAATCCTAAGAGCAATCACAGAAGCAACCACGTCACCAGGCACTGTTCTAACAGTACCAACAAATGTGCCCACGTTTAATCCTCACATTAGCAGCCGCTATCGTTAATCTTCATTTTATGATAGAAACCAGACCCAGAACCATGCAACTTGCCCAGGGTCACACAGCTTCAGACAGGGCTGGTCAGATGTCAAGTCCACAGCCCAAACTGACTCCCAGTAAGTACTTGAAACTGAGACACACAGCAGGAATTTTATTAGAAACCCTAGAGTCATTGATGAAAAACATCTCCACGTGTAGCCCTTCTATAGATCTGTCTTAGCTTTCTACACAAGATACCATTTGAAAGTACACGTAGCCCTGCTTAGAAGCAATAATTTCGCTGTCACACTTTAGCATTAGCTTCATCAAAAGAAACAAAAACAACTAGTAGAGAAGTTTAGAATAGACTTTCTGTTTCAAAATCAGATTAATGCAATTGCATACTACTGCTTTTTTTCTGCCATTATCACTCTCAAAATATATTATAAAAAGTACTGCTACTTTCAGGTGTCTAAAAGAAGCTGTTTGTCTCTGAATCATGAACAATCCTCCCCTAGGACTTTACTCATAATTCCGCTTCCACAGAAATGCAAGGCCTCTATCTCAGATTGACTGCTTTTGTTGTGACAAAAATAGAACAAGATTTGTGCTGTCCAAGTCACATACTTCAAAGCCAGTTTTCTTTTTCTTGTTATTGAAATTACTCTTCTAGTGAAAGGATTGAAATAATTCAGTAATGCAAGGGATTATCAGGACAGATTTTAAATATCATTTCTTTTTTCATTACATTGCTATGTAATGGTTTTATAAGCACTTGTACGGCCACCTCATGCAATGAGTTGACTCACTGGAAAAGACTCTGATGCTGGGAAAGGTTGGGGGCGGGAGGAGAAGGGGACGACAGAGAATGAGATGGCTGGATGGCATCACCGACTCTGTGGACATGAGTTTGAGTGAACTCCGGGAGTTGGTGATGGACAGGGAGGCCTGGCATGCTCTGATTCATGGGGTCGCAGGGAGTCGGACACAATTGAGCGACTGAACTGAACTGATACAAAGTAGATGGCAACCCACTCTAGTACTCTTGCCTGGAGAATGCTGTGGACAGAGGAGCATGGAGGGCTGCTGTCATGGGGTCGCACAGAGTCAGACACAACTGAAGTGACTTAGCAACAGCAGCAGCATTCGAGGTAGATGGCTTCCTAAGTGGTGCCAGTGGTAAAGAATCCAGCTGACCATGTGGGAGACATGAGGCTTGGGGGTTCGATCCCTGGGTCAGGAAGATCCCCTGGAGAAGGAAATGGCAACCCACTCCAGTCAAGAAAACCGTCCGTATTCTTGATGGAGAATCCCATGGAGAGAGGAGCCCGGCGGACTACAGTCCATGGGGTTGCAAAGAGTCGGACATGACTGAGCACGCATGATGTAAGAGGTAGAAAAGTTGCCTTCACAGAATAAGCATCTTAGTGGAGGAGAGAAGTGAAAGAAAAAAGGAAAGAGAGAAAATGGGGGGTGGGGGTGGGGAGGAAGGAAGGAACGTTAACTTTTTTAGGACTGAGAAAGAAGGCAGTTATAATGAATTGATCAGCACAGATCTACTTGAAAAAAGTTAGTTAGGAAACACCACCTTTAACTGTGAATTAGATTTTGAAAAAAAAATTACATTTTTCAGTGAGAAAGAGAAATTTCATTCATGTGGTCTAGTTCTGATTTACAAAAAAGATATTTTTAAAACATCAGTAATTTCCAGATAGTCTCCAAAAACAAGATTCAGACATGCTTTAGAATATTCCCTCTGGTCCTTTTTTTTTCCTACTCAGAATGGCTTCTGACAAGAGAGCTTAGAGAAACCCTGTCCATCCATTCAGATCCTGAAGAAGCACTGAACTGCTCTTCTTTGGTTTATTTTGTGCATAGTTTTCATGAGAGCAGCTTTGATTCAACGTTGAGTACTTTTCCGTTTTATTTCAATAAAAATTCAAAGAAAATGTTAAGACAGAGCTTTTAAAAATCAAGCGTGCTCACTTGAAATTCGTTTCATAGCTTTTATCTGATGAAGAGCGTCTCCCTTCTAACACAGGCCCGTGGTTCTGACCTTACATATCAATCATTCAGATCCCTGAATAATATCAATGAATATTTTAGAGACAAGCTAATCGTCAGAAGAAATGGTACTTCCTTCTCTGCTGCCTGAAACATGGACCTGTTTTTGTTTTTATCAAACATGAGCTCGGAAATCTTCTATTTACCTGGTTTGCTTTCATTTACAGTCTACTGACTGCCTCTAACATTTCAACTAACAATTAATCGTGCGTGCTGAGGAATGATTTTGATAGTTAAATATTTGGTCACTACCGGAGGCCTGGGAGGTTTAAAGATTCTATGCTCTAAAACAAACCAGCTCCAGCAGCAGATAATTTTACATAGTGAGCTGTGTGCCCAGGTTGTTTCCGAAACTGGGCCTCTTTATTCCCACATGTTATGAAAAATGTTCATTATTATTCTGTTTTATTATAAAAGCAAGAAAGGAATAATGTGGGGGATTTTGGGCAAAGTTAAAGTATCATTTACGTATATCTCCATCACCGGTAAATAATCACATGTACTTTACAAATGATTCTCTTACAAAGTGGAAGATACACTGCTCTTACAAGTTACAATCTCTTGTTTCACTTTAAAATATAAGATTTTTCTTTCGATGTATTTTTAATTTTAAATACCCTCTACGACGATAACTTTTAGTGATTTAGTGAACATTTTTAGAATAAAAATACTAGATTGTGGAATACCCCATAGCATAAATGTACCAAAACTTAAGCGTATTGTTCCATTGTTTGACATTTTTTAAAATTTAAAATTTCCAACACCAAAAACCATTGTTTGACATGTTTGCTGTTTCCAAATTCTGTAAACAGAACTGGGATTGACATCCATGTTATAGAAAGCCCTTAGTGTATGTCTAATCATCTCCTTGGATAAATGACAAATGTGATTAATGAATTAAAAGACATAAAATTTATAGCACATTTTATGTGCACAATCAAATCTTAAAACATGTCCAAACTCACATTCTCCTTAGCACAGGATGACCACGCTTACCCTCACCCTTTTTACAGTGACTGGTTTTAGTTTGCTGAAATCTGGAGAACATGTAGTCTTAGTAGGAAGAAAATACCTATTTGACACGTAACAGAAATTTAAGATGTGGGTTAGGCAGTGCTTACATGAAATTTACTGACCTAAACATTGATGTATGGATGTGAGAGTTGGACTGTGAAGAAAGCCGATCGCCAAAGAATTAATGCTTTTGAACTGTGGTGCTGGAGAAGACTCTTGAGAGTCCCTTGGACTGCAAGGAGATCCAACCCGTCCATCCTAAAGGAGATCAATCCTGGGTGTTCATTGGAAGGACTGATGTTAAAGCTGAAACTCCAATACTTTGGCCACCTCATGCGACGAGTTGACTCACTGGAAAAGACTCGGATGCTGGGAGGGATTGGGGGCGGGAGGAGAAGGGGATGACAGAGAATGAGATGGCTGGATGGCATCACCGACTCGCTGGACATGAGTTTGAGTGAACTCTAGGAATTGGTGATGGACAGGGAGGCCTGGCATTCTGTGATTCATGGGGTTGCAAAGAGTCGGACACGACTGAGAGACTGAATTGAACTGAACTGAAACATTAATGTCATTAGACAAGAATGAATTCAATTAAAATCCACATTTGGAGTAGATCCTGCCAGTCAGCTCTCACGTTGCCGCCCAAGTGTCTTTCTAAACGCAAATTTCATTCTGTCTTATCTGAAATCCTGACTTCATTTCCTGTTCCGAGAGGATAAAATCCTAATTCCTTAGCTTAACGTATAAGGCCCTCACTCATCCATTCGCTGCTTGTCTTTTCAGCCTTAAATCTTAACAGCGCCCGTTCTCACTTGACTCTTAGACAGTACACAAAAGATAATACCTGCTGTTCTCTGTTCCCATGCCTCCAGACTTGTACGCATCCACTCTCAGCTATAAACGACCCCTCAGACCTTCAGTTCAGTTCAGTTGCTCAGTCATGCCCAACTCTTGAGACCCCATGGACTGCAGCATGCCAGGCTTCCCTGTCCATCACCAACTCCCGAAACTTACTCAAACCCATGTCCATTGAATCCGTGATGCCATCCAAACATCTCATCCTCTGTCGTCCCCTTCTCCTCCTGCCTTCAATCTTTCCCAGCATCAGAGTCTTTTCCAATGAGTCAGTTCTTCACATCAGGTGGCCAAAATATTGGAGTTTCAGCTTCAGCCTCAGTCCTTCCAATAATATTTAGGACTGATCTCCTTTAGAATGGGCTGGTTGGATCTCCTTGCAGTCCAAGGGACTCTCAAGAGTCTTCTCCAACGCCAGAGTCAAAAACTTTACTTCTTCAGTGCTCAGACTTCTTTCTGGTCCAGCTTTCACATCCGCACATGACTTCAGTTTGGTTCAGTCGCTCAGTCCTCTCCGACTCTTGGTGACCCCATGAACCACAGCATGCCAGGCTTCCCTGTCCATCACCAACTCCCAGAGTTCACTCAAACTCATGTCCATTGAGTCGGTGATGCCATCCAGCCATCTCATTCTCTGTCGTCCCCTTCTCCTCCTGCCCTCAATCCCTCCCAGCGTCAGTCTTTTCCAGTGAGTCAACTCGTCGCATGAGGTGGCCAAAGTATTGGAGTTTCAGCTTTAACATCAGTCCTTCCAATGAACACCCAGGATTGATCTCCTTTAGAATGGATTGGTTGGATCTCCTTGCAGTTCAAGGGACTCTCAAGAGTCTTCTCCAACACCACAGTTCAAAAGCATCAGTTCTTCGGCGATCAGCTTTCTTCACAGTCCAACTCTCACATCCATACATGACCACGGGAAAAACCAGAGCCTTGACTAGATGGACCTTGGTTGGCAAAGTAATGTCTCTGCTTTTTAATATGCTGTCTAGGTTGGTCATAACTTTCCTTCCAAGGAGTAAATGTCTTTTAATTTCATGGCTGCAATCAGCATCTGCAGTGATTTTGGAGCCCAAAAAAATAAAGTCTGACACTGTTTCCACTGTTTTTCCATCTATTTCCCATGAAGTGATGGGACCAGATGCCATGATCTTTGTTTTCTGAATGTTGAGCTTCAAGCCAACTTTTTCACTCTCCTCTTTCACTTTCATCAAGAGACTTTTTAGTTCCTCTTCACTTTCTGCCATAAGGGTGGTGTCATCTGCATGTCTGAGGCTATTGATATTTCTCCTGGCAATCTTGATTCCAGCTTGTTCTTCTTCTAGCCCAGCGTTCCTCATGATGTACTCTGCTTCTATCCAATTCCTTTCTTTGATGGATGACAGGGACCAAGGGTCCCCTCTTTCAGAAAGCTTCTGTTCTTCTCACTACCCCTCCATCGTCTCAGCCTCCTGGCTCTCCTGGGAGCTCTCTCAGCCCTAGGGTGGGGCATCTTGCCATCACAGGACCATTTTGCTGCATCTTGATGGCCTATTAACTTACTTTTTCCCTCCATCCACTGCTGGTTGAGAATAAAGCATGCATCTTACCTGCTTTGTGTTCTAAGTCCCACCAGCAGTGACTGGTACCTAGTAAGTGCAGCATGGATGTTAACTGAATTAATAAATGAAAATGATATTTGGATTAATTTACTATGGTCAGGATTTCCCTGGTGGCTCAGATGGTAAAGCGTCTGCCTACAATGCAGGAGACCCAGGTTCGATCCCTGGGTCGGGAAGATCCCCTGGAGAAGGAAATGGCAACCTGCCCCAGTACACTTGCCTGGAAAAATCCCATGGATGGAGGAGCATGGTAGACTACAGTCCATGGGGTCGCAAAGAGTTGGACACGACTGAGCAACTTCACTTTCACTATGGTCAGTATTCAGTATTACTGAAGACAATACTCAGAAGTGTGTGTTGACTCTGTAAATAATCATAGTTATTGCTTAATTACAATTATTTGTGAATTGTATATGTGAACTCACATATTATATATGACTCATGACATGAATTATAATAATGTCATAGAAGTCATTTTTCTGACTTTTTAATGAGATTACTAAGGTATAAATGCTCCATGATTTTTTTCAGCTTCCCTAAATTCGCTCACATTACCTTCTGCCTGGAATTCTCTCTTCCTTGTCACTGTTCAAAATCCCTTCTTTCCCTGAAGAACCCCAAAGTTCTATCTCTGGGCACACCTGGAGCCCTATTCTCTGCCAACTCAGGCACCCCCAGTCCCCAGCCGTTTTGCCAAGTTATTTTCTTCTCATTGACCTTCTCTCAATTCCAGTCATCTCATCACACTTCATAGTCTAAGTAGCTAAGAGTTAAATTTTCTGGGAAGGACTCTAGGTCCCGAATCCTGCTGGGTGACAGATAACATCCCCAAGTTTCTCTTCTGGCCTCAGTGACAAAGGAGGACCTGTATCATTTCTCTCTGCATTCATCAGTATTAAAGTCTGCAACTCTTCAGCTTTTGCCTGCTGTTTCCTTTATTTTCCCATTCATAAAAGATATCAAACTTATATAAAATAATAAACAAGAGTAGAATGAGTGCAATGTATTCACCATCCATTTGGAACTATTCTCAATATTTTTATAGTCTCATTTTATCTGCTTCCCTCACACTGAAAGCAAACAGCAGACATCATGCCCCTTAATCTCTGATAACCTTGATCATTTTCTTAATGTTCCAAATTAATTGCTTTTTATAACTCTGTACTGAAATGATGGTTAGAATTAAGAAGCAGAGTGGAAGATATTAGATTAATAAAGTTGCACATAATTTTCCCCATAAAAATTACACTCAGTTAAATTTTTTCACCCCTATGGGCTTTGAAGATAACTGAAGCCCTACAGAGTCTGTTCATTTTAAATCTTATTCATTTCATTATGAACAAAGCAAGTAGTAAGGTTTTATGCTTGGCCCTAACTGACTTGATTAACTCCAGTTCAAAAGATTTATAAGGTTAACATGAAGTCAAGACTATAAAATAAAGGAAAAACATACCAAATCAACTTCTGTTTCTAAAGCTCCAAGTGCTTTCACAACCCTGGACTTGGGTCTAGGAAGACTGCCCAGTAAGGAGGTACCAACCTTGTCACAGCATCACTATGGAAATGCCTGCCTTGGGTTGCCACGGTTGCCATGAGAAAGGGCTGCAGACTGGGTGGCTTACACAAGGGAAATTTTATTTTCTCACAATTCCGGAGACTGGGAGTCCAAGATCAAGTGTCCCTTTGAGGCCTCTCTTCTTGGCTGGTGGATGGGCATCTTCTCCCTGTGAGTGTCTGTGTCTTGACCTCTTCTTATAAGAACAATGATCATGTTGGATTGTGCGTGCATGCTAAATCACTTCAGTTGTGTCCAACTCTGCAACCCCATGGACTGTAGCCCACCAGGCTCCTCCATCCATGGAATTCTCCAGGCAAGAATACTGGAGTGGGTTGCTGCTCCCTTCCCCAAGGGATCTTCCCAACCCAGGGATCGAAGACACACCTCTTGCAACTCCTGCATTGCAAGCAGATTGTTTTCCACTGAGGCACCGGGAAAGCCCCATGTTGGATTAGAATCCACTCATATCCTTCAGTTCAGTTCAGTTCAGTTCAGTCGCTCAGTCGTGTCCGACTCTCCGCGACCCCATGAATCACAGCACGCCAGGCCTCCCTGTCCATCACCAACTCCCGGAGTACACTCAAACTCATGTCCACAGAATCGGTGACGCCATCCAGTCATCTCATTCTCCGTCGTCCCCTTCTCCTCCCGCCCCCAACCTTTCCCAGCATCAGAGTCTTTTCCAGTGAGTCAACTCGTCGCATGAGGTGGCCAAAGTATTGCAGTTTCAGCTTTAGCATCAGTCCCTCCAATGAACATCCAGGATTGATCTCCTTTAGAATGGACTGGTTGGATCTCCTTGCAGTATAAGGGACTCTCAAGAGTCTTCTCCAACACCACAGTTCAAAAGCATCGATTCTTCGGCGATCAGCCTTCTTCACAGTCCAACTCTCACATCCATACATGACAACAGGAAAAACCATTGCCTTGACTAGACGGACCTTGGTTGGCAAAGTAATGTCTCTGCTTTTTAATATACTATCAAGGTTGGTCATAACTTTCCTTCCAAGGAGCAAGCGTCTTTTAATTTCATGGCTGCAATCAGCATCTGCAGTGATTTTGGAGCCCAAAAAAACAAAGTCTGACACTGTTTCCACTGTTTTTCCATCTATTTCCCATGAAGTGATGGGACCAGATGCCATGATCTTTGTTTTCTGAATGTTGAGCTTCAAGCCAACCTTTTCACTCTCCTCTTTCACTTTCGTCAAGAGGCTTTTGAGTTCCTCTTCACTTTCTGCCATAAGGGTAGTGTCATCTGCATATCTGAGGTTATTGATATTTCTCCCAGCAATCTTGATTCCAGCTTGTGCTTCTTCCAGCCCAGCGTTCCTCATGATGTACTCTGCATATAAGTTAAATAAGCAAGGTGACAATATACAACCTTGACGTACACCTTTTCCTATTTGGAACCAGTCTGTTGTTCCATGTCCAGTTCTAACAGTTGCTTCCTGACCTGCATACAGGTTTCTCAAGAGGCAGGTCAGGTGGTCTGGGATTCCCATCTCTTTCAGAATGTTCCACAGTTTATTGTGATCGACACAGTCAAAGGCTTTGGCATAGTCTCATATCCTTATTTTATCCTAATTACCTCTTTAAAAATCCTCTCTTCAAATGCAGTCACATTCTGAGGTGCTGGGGGTGAGGCTTCAACATGTGATTTTGGCGGGGGACACATAACAGTGTGTTAGCTGACTGAGTGTTAGGAGGATTAAATGAAATAAGGTTTGTGAAAGTTACTGGCAAACCACAAAGCACGACACAGTATTTGTTTATTGTTTGATCATAAAAGTGAAAGTGTTAGTCGCTCAGTCATGTCCGACTCTTTATAGCCCCATGGACTGTAGCCCACCAGACTCCTCCATCCATGAAATTTTCCAGTCTAGAATACTGGAGTGGGTTGCTGCTCCCTTCCCTAGGGGATATTCCCGACCCAGGGATCAAACCCAGATCTCCTGCATTGCAGGCAGATTCTTTGCCATTTGAGCCACCAGGGAAGACTGGTTTGATCGTAATGAATATTTTAATCCACCAGAATTTAATTATGTGCATCCAATACATTCAGTAAGGGATTTCCCTGGTAGTTCAGCTGGTAGAGAATCTGCCTGTAGTGTGGGAAACCTGGGTTCAATCCCTGGGTTGGGAAGATCCCCTGGAGAAGGGAATGGCTACCCACCCCAGTAATCTGGCCTGAAGAATTCCATGGATTCTGTAGTCCACGGCATCACAAAAAGTCAGACACAACTGAGCGACTTTCAATCAATACATTCAGTGCTGAGGGAGCTGTTCTCAGAGTCCTAATATTTTAAGGATCCATCATCTCAAAGAGAAATCAAAATGAACACATATTAAATGAAAAGCAGGGTATATACGATCAGTCCAAAGAAGGGGCTCTCATGAGGCCGGCTGGGTGGTGTCTGAACAGTGTTTTGAAGGAGAATTAGGATTGTCTAGTACTCTTGCCTAGAAAATCCCATGGATGGAGGAGCCTGGTAGGCTGAGTCCATGGGGTCACTCAGTCAGACACGACTGAGAGACCTCACTTTCACTTTTCACTTTCACGCATTGGAGAAGGAAATGGCAACCCACTCCAGTGTTCTTGCCTAGAGAATCCCAGGGACAGGGAAGCCTGGTGGGCTGCCGTCTATGGGGTCGCACAGTCGGACATGACTGAAGCGACTTAGCAGCAGCAGCAGCAGCAGCATGGTGGGATGAAGATGCAAAAATGATTTCGTGTCTTCTGGATACAGAATGAAATCTGGCCAGACCCTACACTCTGCTGAGAGGTCATAGGAAACACATTTAAAAGGGCAAAACAGGGCTAGATTAAAAAAGACTTGAAAAACCTGGCAGATGAGGTTCAGGATGATGAAGAAAATTAGATCTAAGCCACAGGTATAATTATTTCTACAGCTATGTGTTCATTCTTGATTTAACTATTTCCTAATAACAAAAACCAGCAATTGAAAGGAAACTCCTGAGTGTGATAGATACATCTGCTGTGATTTTACTCTTTATTTTCTGTTCACAATGATGTTGGGCCAGTGTATTAGGTATCTCTTGCTATGTAACAAATTTGCCCCTGAATCTTAGCAACTTAAAGCAACAGTTATTATCTCACATGCTTCCCTGGTGGCTCAGTGGTAAAGAATCTGCCTGCAATGCAGGAGACCCAGGTTCGATCCCTGGGTCAGGAAGATCCCCTGGAGGAGAGAATGACTATCCACTCCAGTATTCTGGCCTGGAGAGCTCCATGGACAGAGGAGCCTGGAGGGCCACAGTCCATGGGGTCACAAAGAGTCGGACTGAGCAGCTAACACTATTATCGGCATGGTTTCTGAGGGTTATGTCGGGGGCAGTTGCTTAACCTAAGACTTCGGCTCAGAGCTACTGGTTCTGGCTCAGACTCTCTCCTGAGGTTGAAGTCAGGCTGTCAGCTGAGGCCGTGGTCATCTCAAGGGTCCACTAGGACTGGAGGACCTGCTTCTAAGTTCCCTCCTGCAGCCGTGAGGAAGCCGTGGTTCTTCACTGGCTTTGACCGTTTACTGTGACCATTTGACCATTTACTGTTCCTTGCCATTTACTTACAACTTGGCAGCTGGTTTCAACCAGATGGAGGGTTTGAGAGAGTAACAGAGAGAAAAGAGAGAGAGGAGAAGAGATCAGACAGACAGACAGACAAGACATTCCGTCTGACCAAAGAGGGGCCAGCTTGGAGGCTGTTTGCTGGAACCAGTTACAAGGACATGCTCTCGATTTTAAAGTAATAGCTTTTGTCAACATTATACTGAAATTCAGTGTTTATATCCTCAAGGGTTAGTGTGTTCTCACCTATTTCTTTTCATTCTAAGAAGTAAATCAGGGTTAAAATCCTCCAGGAGCTTTAGGTGCTCATCAAATACCTTCTTTGGTGGAATGAATCCTAAATCGAACGGCTGCATTATCTTGCTGTTTATCAATCAAAATGTACTACTTTTGCAATTTTGTAAGTAAAATTTCAGGTATAGAGTAAAAGTGAGGAGTAGGTTCACATAGATTTAGGCAGTTAAAGGAAGCCACTTGCAGCAGACCCACAGCAGATGAAGAAAAGATTGGTGAGATTCTCAAGAATCTTTTGCTTGAAACTGAATAAGATAGAAGGTATTATTTAAAGACTATTTAGCACACAAATTGCAGGAACTTTAAGCACCAAATAACACTCCTGGTGATACAAGTGATGCTTATTATTTCTAGAACTCATGAAAGAAGCAATTAAGCTGGGTAAGCAGTGTTTTGACTATACTGGTAGGAGGTGACCTGAAATGCTAGTTCAAGGGGACAGATGGAGAATTCATGACTCCGTGAAATGAAGTGGAAAGCGAAGAATCTGGAGCAATTGTCACTTTTAACTTCTTGGATGTGAACTCTGAATTTGATATCAGGCACAAACACAAGGACCCGATATAAATAAACACTTTTATGAAAAATTATGAATAGCATCTCTCAAAATATACAAGGAAATAAACAAGAAAAGAATAAATCTGAATTTTCTTGATTTGTGAAAATTAAGAAATATGCATATGAATAGAAAACCATCAGTTCTCTGTCACTGGTGTTTCTGAAAAAGATAAACTGTTGGAAACTCTGAAGCAAATGACTTGTAAGTTCCCAGCATTGGTGACATACATGTCCTGTCAACCTTAGAAAGGAGAAATCTATGGCCTTAGGGCAGGAACCAAGAGATTTGTGTGGACAGGGCAATATAGTGTGGGAAAAAATTTTTTTTTGTGTGTGTGTGTGTGTGCGCGCACGCGCGCGCAAGGGAGGGTCAACCAAGGAAACTTGGGAAGCCTGAAGCCAGATTTTATGTAAATGTGTAAAACTGTAAGGGCTCCTGTGGTGGCTCAGTGGTAAAGAATCCACCTGCCAAATCAGGAGATGCAGGTTCGATCCTTGGGTCAGGAAGATCCCCTAAAGAAGGAAATGGCAACCCACTCCAGTACTCCTGCCTGGAGAATTCCTTGGACAGAGGAGTCTGGCGGAATACAGTCTATAGGGTTGCAAAGAGTCAGACACAGCTAAGCCACTAAAGAACACCAACATAAAACTGTAAACCATGGAGAGATGTAGGTTTACGCTGTATCTGAGGAATGATTGTTGAGTCATAAGTAACTACTTTTCAAAACAAAATGCAAATGTGGGTTTTGACCTCATATACCCTTCATCCAATGTCATTGGCATGAAATTCTTAATCAGATGGGGACAAAGGGCCCCTCTTTCTATTTTGCACTCAGTCCTGCAACCCATGCAGCTCTTCTGGGCCCCTGGCTTCACGTTCTTTCTGTGGCTGACGCAGTACAGCCTTGAGAGAGTCACTGGTCCCACCTGCTGCCGACGTGCCTGCGGTGAGAGACCCCATCTTCTGTGCCCCTAAAATGGGGCTGGTGACAGGTCCACGTCATAGCATGCCCTGAACAAGGATGGGCCTGGCACCCATCACAGCCTGGCATGAGTAAGGGCGTGTGCATATTAGCAGCTCTTGTTTTATTTGCGTTTCATTGGTTCATTGGTTTACTGCAAAACTGTTAAGGGGAAAAAAACCCAGTCCAGACTGCCAACCACTTTGTCCAAGAAACACTCAATCCAGCCCAGCCACACATGTGAAAGCGACACAACAAACCCATCACAGACTCAAGGTCACTTCATGACTAGTTGGTCACTAACGTGACTAGTTGGTCAAGGTCACTAACGTGACCAGTTGGTGATGAACGTTTCAGATAAATCACACACACCCACGCACACTCATGCACACATGCACACTACTACTATTTAAAGCTGTGAGAGGACTTAAAATTAGTTATGTCTTTGGAATACAGACAGGGGTTTGTTGTGTTCGAAATAAATACTAACCATTAAAGATAAACTCTTTATCCAATTATGAGCAAACCTGAATGCAAGAAGGGACCGAACCTGAGGGTTTTGGAGGAAGAGCAAGGGGGCAGTGGGCAACGACAGGGGAACAGGAAAAGCATCACGAGCAAAGGCACATGGTGCTGTGGAGACAAAACCGCCCTGCATATCCTTGAGCAGCAGTAGTTTTTTCAGGGAATCCATGGACCCATAATCCCATCAAGCATCCCCAGGGGAGTAATCTAGGTCACCCCCATTTCCTTCAGCTCTCAGTTCCAAAGAGAAAGCATTCCATGGAGATAACTATGCTTTTGAAACAGTAAAAGCGTAAATTCAAAGTCCTTCCACATCCTCCTGCAAATGAATAAAGCATGTATAAGAAAAATCCCACACCCAGAGTGAATACATAAGAAGAAGCCACTTTCTGCTCATGTTTGAAGGACAAAGCTCATTTAGAGTCTACCTTCTTTAAATGCCCTCATTGTCAAGGTGCTATTCAGGAAAACTCATATGGTTATTGCAAGCCCTGTGAACCAATACATAGGGGATTGTGAGCCTAACTATGATACAAGATTTTTTAAAACTTGAACTAATTTGAATCATAACATTAGCCAGTTTGCACACCCCTAATGTCACCCTTCCCTGGCAGAGAACAGCAAAACAGACAACCCGCCTGATGGAAACACGGCACGTAATGAAACTGGAGGAGGGTCATGGGTCCCCCGGGTGACAGGTGTTATTAAAATTTGAAAGGACATTATTGTTACAGTTGGGCAGGGAATTTAGAATGTTGGCATTGCGGGCCATTAAGGCCATCTGTCTTGTGCAATGTGCCTGGTGATATTAAAGAAAACAGGAATGAGCTGCTATAATTTGAAATAAGGCACAATACTTAAACCACTTATCTTAAAACGCACACATTCTAAATAGGATGCCATTTCTGAGTGTCTAACATTGATGCTGCCTATACACAGGATCAGCCTGTTTTCCTTCTCTGTTTACATTTTTTAAGTGGAGGTTTCATGGCTAGAGAGAGGAATGCAAATTCCTCATACTGAGTTGGGATCTATCATTCGCCTGCAATTAGATGACTCGCATAATACTGTGCTCTTGGGAAAACATCCCCTGAAGGATTTCTTCACTATTTCTTCCACTACACAAAAAATACGGGGCTAGAGCACTCTTGTAGACAGCGTTCCTTGAAAATGTCTGCTAAGTAAATTCCCGTCTGCCTCCGATGTTCACATTTCTGGATCCTCTCAAATGTTATCACATCTTTATGCCTCTGAGGGTTTATGCCTCTGAATGTCTGTCATAGAGTTCGCTTCTGTCTGCTTAGAATCTTCCGGCTTCACTGGTATGACAGGTGGAAGGATTATAAGACCTCGGGGTACAATGATTCCTTGGTTACAGCCGAAGTCACCCTGAATTTGCCTGCTCGTCGATTCAAATCTCTATCTGTTTTGCGGTCTAACAGGTCTTTCCCAGCCCTCCAGCCCGTGACCTTTTAAGTATTTGCCCTCCTGATGGATGGTGATCCGAATTGCTGGTCTCTGGATCCGTGAACTCACATTATTAAGGCTAAAAGTTACCTTGTTATTTCCCGTGTGTATGTTTAACTTCCCTTGTTCTATTTTAGATATTAGATTCCTCTCCTTGGTGATGCTTACAACACTTACCAAATTGGGATCAGTTTAGAAATAACAAAGTAATTGCTGTTTGTCCTCATTTCCCCAGCCAAAAATAAAGATGCACAATAAACTCAGTGCAGTGTTAACCCCTGTGGGCCTTCAATGGTAATGTGTCTTGAAGTCAGTACACTATAATTTAGTTGAATTTGTCAGTGCTTGCTTCTTTCATAGAACATAATTGTGAAATAATTTCAGTTCTTTGTCTCCTTACAGAGAATGAGGTAGCTTTGAAAAGAAAAATTTTGTTTTCAACTTACAAGGTACTTTGCACCACGTTCTTGAAAAATAGTGAAGCTTGGTGGCTCAGCAGTAAAGAATCTACATCTCCTGCATTGCAGGCAATTGAATTCAATCCCTGGGTCGGGAAGATCCCCTGGAGGAGGGCATGGCAACCCACTCCAGTATTCTTGCCTGGAGAATCCCATGGACAGAGGAGTCTGGCATACTACAGTCCATGGGGTCACAAAGAGTCGGACACGACTGAGCCCTCACACATACATTCATACGAAGTATCAATTCATACAGATTCCCCTGTAAATTAAGAAAGAGTTTAGGAGAAAATTCTCGTGCCACAAAGGGACCAGTTTGATCGGCCTTTGTGTTCATTCGTAATGTTTCACTAGGAAAACAGGAGCCGAGAAGGTGCATGACTAAGCCAAGCCCTCCGTGGTGTCTGTAACGAGTCCTCCAGTAATTCATGCACAGGATTTCTGTTCTGAGCTGCTCCATACTAAACCTGACAGGCTGGGGTGTGTCCAATGGAGCGGCTTCAGCTGTGGGAGTATTGCAAAAAGGGGCTTTTTGAGGAAAGCTGAAGGAAAGGAGAATGGTTAGCTTGAAAGTGAAAGCTGAGAGAAGCGTCCTAACTGCCTTGTGTGTGCTAGCGTGTCATGTTTTATGCAGGGCATGATGCTTAATTGTGTTATTTCAGGGGACAGAAGAGGAAACCACAGGACTGCCAAAAAGAGTGGGGAGGCTTTCTAATAACCAAAGATAAGAAAACTGAAATGGACATCTTTGGAAAGACTTGAGTTCTCTGTCATGAAAAATCGTGCAAAGGCTGTAGAAGGTTAGGATCTGTTAATAAGAAAAAGAGCTTACGGACAGTTTCTAACAAGAACGGCCACTGCCAACTCCTCTGCTACAGCAGTTTCCTCTGCACCTGGGTCACGGGAGTGGCAGCACCTGGTGACACTCTCTGAGTTGTTGCAACACAAAGAGACCCTGTAGCTAATTAGCCACCCAGCCGGCATGGCCTTTAGCTCAGCTCCTCAAGAAGATACAAACAATGGTGATCAGACATGCCTTCTGACAAAGCTTGATGGCGACCATCTCAACGCATTTGCTCTAAATCTAGATTTCTTCACCTACTGGTCCTTGCCGCCACGTCTGGAGCCTGGAATCAGTCATAGACAGTACACAGTGAGCGTGGCTATGTGCCAATACAGCTTTAGCTATGGCCATTAACATTTGAACTTCATGTAAATTTCATGTATTATCAATTCTTCTTTTGATATTTGCCAACCATTCAAAACTGTAGAAATCTACTAAGAGCTCACAGGCCATCCAAAAAAAATTGGGATTTGGCTTGTAGGCTGTAGTTTGATCTAGCATGTTCTAAAATCTACTGCCTTACTTAGAAACGGTTTGGGGATATATGGCCACTCTGAGTATTCAGAGATAATTGTAATGATTGTGATCTTTATTGTGTATGCTGGTGGAAAGGTGATTTTTCTTTGCCTTGTTTTAGAGATTTTTACGTGAACTATTTTTGAAGTCTTTATTGAACATGTTACAGTACTGCTTCTGTTTCCTGTTCTGGTTTTTTGGCCAAGAAGCATGTGGGATCTTAGCCCCCTGCTGTTAAGTCACTGCTGCTAAGTCACTTCAGTCATGTCCGACTCTGTGTGACCCTATAGACGGAAGCCCACCAGGCTCCCCCGTCCCTGGGATTCTCCAGGCAAGAACACTGGAGTGGGTTGCCATTTCCTTCTCCAATGTGTGAAAGTAAAAAGTGAAAGTGAAGTCGCTCAGTCGTGTCCAATCCTTAGCGACCCCATGGACTACAGCCTACCAGGCTCCTCCATCCATGGGATTTTCTAGGCAATAGTACTGGAGTGGCTTGCCATTGCCTTCTCCGCTTAGCCCCCTGACTAGGGATCAAATCTGCACCCCCTGCAGTGGAAGGCAAAGTCTTAACCACTGGACCGCCGGGGAAGTCACTGGAAAGGTGATTTTTCAAAGGGCACGCACAGAGCTTACAGAAAAGCGCCGTGACTGGCTGCTGTCATTGCTGTGCAATAGCCAAGTCTCGGACTATAATACAAGCTCTAGCATCTCTCACAGCTTACTTGTCTGAGACACAACTGCTCTGGCTCCTGGAGACAGGTGGGCTGAGAACAACCGCCTGTGGGATGCAGTTAAGGACAGCATAGTTTCATCTGACAGAAAGGAAGTTTCAGATTTCAAAGTCCAGCTTAATTGGAGGAGTGAACCATACCTCCTGCTGCTGCTGCTGCTGCTGCTAAGTCGCTTCAGTCGTGTCCGACTCTGTGCAACCCTGTGGACGGCAGCCCACCACGCTTCTCCTTCCATGGGATTTTCCAGGCAAGAGTACTGGAGTGGGGTGCCATTGCCTTCTCCGGACCATACCTACATGACAGCAAAGAAGCCTGTGATCACCTTTGATCCCACAGAAAATCTGAAAATAGCTTATCAATCTTGTTTAAATAGAATCTGCTGAAGGTACTCTAATAGTGGCACAATTCAGTGTAGACACTGTGTTTACTTCCCTGACATTGGCACGGTCCATGAAGGACGATGGTGACTCTCACTTATTCACTGCTGTTTAGAATTAGGTAATGGAAAGTGACGAGGTTATCTAAACACAAATTCAGTGTAGGCTTAATCTCATTCTTTTATAATAGAAATTTCAGCCAGGAGCCAGTCTGCTCTGAAAGATGCCTTTCTCTAAGGCTGTGGCTTCTACTCCAACCTATGATTCAGCTATCAAAGAAATGGAAATTAACAACCAACTCCAGTATTCTTGCCTGGAGAGTTCCATGGCCAGAGGAGCCTGGCAGGCTACAGTCCATAGGGCTGCAAAGAGTCAGACATGACTAAAATGACTTAGCATGCAGGTACATCTATAATAACACATACTTATGTTTATAAAATAAAATGCCATAAGTTAAAATAATGCAGAAACTTGGGAAAAATATAGAGCAGCTAGCATTTCCAAGCCATCTAGAGAAACTTGAGATATATTAATAATTGAAAGCCAAACAGAACCAGTGGTTCATCTGCTGACAAATCAGTGGAGTTCATCCCAGTTTCAGGATGGGCATGAGAACTGAACCCATTCACAGACAGTTTATTCAAGGGCAATTTAGACCCGAGCCAAAATAATTCTATCCCAAAAGAGTCTGGTCTTCCGTACCCATGGCAGAAGTTCAAGTTGGGCAATATCCTATTTCCAACCACAAAATAGCCTGGTCGAGATAGATGCTTATTAGTTCAATCTTGGATGCTTACATTCTTAGCTTTTCTAAATTCTCACTAGTATCTGTTGGCATTATTTACCAATTTTCTTCCACTTATTATAGTCTTAAATATGCTTCTGTCTTACCTTAAAACAAAATAGAAATAAACATGCTTTCTTAATAAATCAAATGTGGGCATTTCTTTGAGATAATACTCAATGCAATGATCAAGAAGTGGATGATGAATAAGGTAAAAATGGGAGCATGATTCCATGAGCAAATTCTTATTAAAAAAAAAAGATAACTTACAATACTCATTCTTTGAACCAGCAATTTATTTCAATTTTAAGATTTACCCTAGGGAAATTATCAGATTTTTCTTACTAGAATAGATGTTGAAGCATGACTCATCAAAGGAAAATTGGAAATAATTTAAGTAACTATTGCTTTGAGTGAGCTTCTTCAATTTGAACATCCCTTTAAGAAAAACCTAACTAGTATTTTGTTGTTCCTGAAATGAGCCATTAAGCCCATCAAGGCATCTGGCTATTTCATGCTTCACTAAATTAAACCAACGTAGGCTCTTCTGCTTCTACAACTGTAGAAATGCCAGGTAGCTGTTAGAAGGGCAATCAAATTAAAATGGAAAATCCTGTACAAAAAGAAAGCGGTGCAGTCAAGTTATGAGAAAAAATCAGTAGGGAAAAAGTCCTAATACCAAAATCAAAGAATGCTTTGAAAGATGTTATATTCAATTGAATATACCCAGTTGAAATAACTTTTTAAAAAAACTCTGCATATTTTTATTCAAGGCAATTTGCAAGAATAAGATTTCATTTCGATGGGAAATAGAATAACACCCCAGATGAAACCGTTTACATTTTTTCTGATTAATTGCCATTCAATATAACATGTATTGTTTTGGACACAGCCCTCAGCTGCGGCAAAGACTTGAAGGTTCGAAGAGTTTGCTTGGATTGTGTTCAAGGGGCTTTGTGCCCACATCAGAGAACCTGATTATATGGTTGCTTTTCATGTCCTGTCATCTGTCACAGAAAGCTTTTCTTTCATATAAATTGTTTACTGAGATTATCTTGTAAACCACTTATTTTCAATGTTATGGGAGAGAGGAATACATTTCAAGAAATCCAGTAAATCATGAAATTCCAGTAAGACCAGGGAACTTTCCCAGACTGTTGTTCAGTCACTAAGTCATGTCTGATTCCTTGCAACCCTGTGGACTGCCGCACACCAAGCTTCCCCATTCGTCACGATCTCCAGGAGCTTGCTCAAACTCACATCCACTGAGCCAGTGAGGCCATCCCATCCTCTGTCATCCCCTTCTCCTGCCTTCAATCTTCCCCGGCATCAGGGTCTTTTTCAGTGAGTCGGCTCTTCCCATTAAGTGGCAAAGTATTGGAGCTTCAGTTTCAACGTCAATCCTTCCAATGAATATTCAGGATTTATTTCCTTTAGGATTGACTGGTTTGATCTGCTTGCTGTCCAAGGGACTCTCAAGAGTCTTCTCCGGCAGCACAGTTCAAAAACATCACTTTTTTGGTGCTCAAAGTAAAAAGAGTAGCAAAGCCTAGAGAAAGCTGTATTTTAATCAGGAGATGGTAAAGTGCCAGATGCTACACAGAAAACAGAAAAGAATGCTTTGAATTTAGCAACAAGGCGGTCACTGCAGAATTCAGGGAGGGATGAAGGCCGAAGCTAGAGATCATGAATCTTCTTTATTATTCTTTCTCCAGCACCTGGAAGATTGTAGAAAATCAATAGATTTGTGGAATTAATAAATGAATATATTGACAAACAAATTAATTTGAGAGGAGGAAGAGATTAAGAGAGATTCACTTATTCGACAAAAAAGTACTGAGATGATCTGTATGTGGCCGGATCTACTGTAGGTGCTGCTGTTGAAACACTGAACAAAGCAGAGAAGTTTCTGTCCTCTCAGGGAGCTGCGCATTAGTCGTGTGGAGCTGCAGGATGAATAAATCCGCGGCTGAACAACAGCAAAGTTTCCTCTTCATCTCTGGCCGCTTCCCGGCCTCCATCGCTGTTTCCTCTCTTCTCCCTCAGCTCTGCAGCTGGTGGTCCTGAGACTTGGCTCAAACCCTTCAGTTTTTCTTCTGAATGCTTTACCTGGGCAACTGTACACATCTCCATTTAAAAGAAAAATTATTATTTACATGTTGATGGCATCAAGATTTCTGAACTCGGCAAAAATCTCTCCTTATTCTCTTAACTATCCCCAGTTCCCAGAACAAAGGCCAGCACATGGTAGGCTCTTAAATTTGTGGACTCATCTGTTAGATGGCTCTCTCCCCTGAGCTTCAGGATCAAAGCTCCTCTGAGCGTCTCTGCTTGAATATCCCATAAAACAGGCTCCTAGAAAGCCCAACACTTCCTCCACCAAACTCCCAGCTTCCATGCTTCTTCCTCATTGCGTGGAGTTGCCATCAACATGGTTGTCCACGCTAGTTCAGTTCAGTTCAGTCACTCAGTCGTGTCCGACTCTGCGACCCCTTGGACTGCAGCATGCCAGACCTCCTCCATTGCCAAGTCCACACTACACTTCCACGCCATTCTTGGCTTCTTTGCCTCAGCCCTCTACATCCAACTGGCCACTAAGTCCTCTTGTTTTATCATTTAACGGTCTTTCAGTTGCCACGAAGCAGAGACATCAGTTTCATCTTCAGTGAAACTAGGAGATCCTTCAATCGCCCAACCCCTCCCCTCTCCAAAAGCAGATTGCTGCCCAAGAGATTTCAGGGGGATGCAAACCACCTGCTCTGTACGTACATACTAAGGCCATTTCCCGGTGTGGTGCAGTGGTAAAGAACCCGCTGTCAATGCAGGCGATGCAAAAGATGTGGGTTCGATCCCCAGGATGGGAAGATCCCCTGGAGTAAGAAGTGGCAACCCACTCCAGGAGTCTTGCCTGGAAAACCCCATGGACAGAGGAGCCTGGCAGGCTCTAGTCTATGGGTCACAAAGAGTCCAACACGACTGAGCATGCACACGTGTACATACTGAAATGACCAATACTCTATTTGCATCCAGCAACTAGAGGTTTTTAAGTGATTACACTAACTCTGACTTAGGAAATATTGAAAGTTAGTATTATCAGAACAAACAAATCATATATATCCCAAAATGGCTATTTGAATGCAACTATTATTAAATCTTAGAAAATATATACACCTTTAATATATTTCTGCAATCAGAATTACCTTTTAAAAGCACTAGCCATCCATTTATTTTTAAATGAATAGAAATTCATTTTACTTAATAGTTCTAAAAGTGAAAAGAAAAAAGGACAAAATAGGAGTGTTGATTTCCTATTGATTTTCCATGGACACAAATAAAACTAAATACTATTGTGTTTGGGGATAAAAGAGTTCTTTTTAAAATAATGGGTGGAAAATATCTCAAAACAACACAATTTTCAGTAATACTAGCTTCAAACTCAAGAAAAATAGGGGCAAACATAAGGTGGCTGATTTTTCACAAGACTGAACAACATTTAAACCACACAAAAAGCCTTTTAGATGAATCAGAAAAAAAGAAAAAAGACTTCACAGAGAAAAGTAGAGTGTGTGTCAAAATTTTCAGTAATATAGGGAATGTGTACAGCAGTTTTTTACAAGATGACTTCAGGATGTATTTAAATGAAAAATGACATACAAATAATTTAGAATGTTAGCTTGTCCAAAATAGAGAGCATTAATTTCACAAATATTGGCAGAGCTACTAATATGTTCCAAACACTTTTCTGGGCACCAAGAATTGAGTGGTGAATAAGACAAAGTATTTGCTCAAAATCTTCCACAGCCTCAGAAGGTGGTCTGAACCTGGGGCCCTGACCGGAAGTGAGGGGGAGTCCCGCCCCCGTGCGTCACGTGGGGCTCCTGGGGCCCTGACCGGAAGTGAGGGGGAGTCCCGCCGCACGTCATGTCAGGTAGGGTTCCTGCAGCATTTGCTACCTCAGAAGCAGGTCATTTCTACCTCAGCTCGTGAGTCGTTTTGCCCAGTCTTAACAATAGTGAATAAACACTGTGCAAACCAACCAACCAACAAATCTCCTCTGGACCCTCTTTTTGCATAATTTACCCTGGTGGTAAATCATTATTATTATGCGACTGTTACATTTGCTCTTGGAAAAGGAAATGGCAACCCACTCCAGTATTCTTGCCTGGGGAATCCCACGGGCAGAGGAGCCTGGCTACAGTCCATGGGGTCACAAAGAGTCAGACACGATCGAGCAACTGACATTACATTTGCCCACATAAAGAGCAGAAGATTCTGGTATAAATGAAGCCTTCTTACAGTACACGTATACTGGAAATGATGAGAATATGCCATGAAAAGACTCTCAAGTCCTAATTAACTACAGGACTCCTTTTAAGCATTTCTCAAATCGATTAATTCCTGTTGAATGATCACTGAGACACATTCTTTATTTTAAAGTATTATCTATACTTGTAAACTATCTTTGTAATCAGCTTATTTTTCAAAATTTTACCCGAAATGTCTTTATTTTGCTTTCCTTTTATTTTTACACATTTTTTAAAGGTTAAAGTTTACTTTCCATTTACAATTGCTACAAAATATTGTCTATGCTCCCAGTGTAGTACAATATATCCTTGGTCTATCTTTTACCCAATAGTTTGCTTCTCCACCTCCCCACCAACCCTGCCCCACTGGTAACCACGAGCTTGTTCTTTATATCTCTGAGTCTGCTGCTTTTATGTTATATTTGCTTGTTTGCTGTAATTTTCAGATTCCAAGTGATATTATAGTGTGTTTCTCTTTCTCTAACATTTCACTTAGCATAATGTCCTCCAAGTCAATCCATGTTGCTGCAAATGGCAAAATTCCATTATTTTTGTGGCTGAGTAGTATTCCAGTGTGTGTGTGTGTGTGTGTGTGTGTGTATCACATATCATATTTTTATCCATTCATCTGTAGATGTACAGTGAGGTTGTTTCCATGTCTTGGTAATTGTAAACATGTCTGCTATAAACATTGGGGTGCATGTATCTTTTTTAATTAGTGTTTCTTTTTTCAGACATATACTCAGGAGTGGAATTGCTGAATCATATAGTAGTTCTAGTTTTAGTTTTTTGAGAAACCTCCATACTGTTTTCCTCAGTGGCTATACCAATTTACATTCCCACAACGATCTTCAGGGGTTCCCTTTTCTCAGCAACCTCATCAATATTTTCTTATTTGTGAACTTTTTGATGATAGCCATTCCTACAGTTTGTGGTTTTGACATTCATTTCCCTGATGATTACCACTGAATCAGTTTACTGAAAGGTGTGGTAAATAATAGGCAATACCTGGTCACTTACGCACAGGTCCAGAGGTTTGTAACAAGACCTGAAAGGGGTATATGTTCCCCTTGGCTCTACACAGAGACTATAAAGTCAAGATGAAAGACTCAATACACCCGTATGGCTGTCCTTAATAAACACCTTGATTATAAATCTTTCAGAACACACTGTGAAAAATTGTTAAATTTCTATCTTAAACCCTTTCACCAGCCAGGTATTGGAAATATTAGTTACAAAATAGTTTTTTAAAAGATAAAAATGAAACACTTTAACATTAGTATGTTCTATTACTATTTTGGAGAGGGAAATGGCAATCCACTCTAGTATTCTTGCCTGGAGAATCATGTGGACAGAGGAGCCTGGTGGGCTGCTGTCCATGGGATCGCACAGAGTCGGATACGACTGAAGCGACTTAGTATGTATTACTAGATAAGATATTTCTAGTTTCCTGTTTCACTTGCCTTGGAACAAAGAGTTTAAAGTGTATAGAAAACACTCACACATCAAAGTCCAGCTTCAGCACTATAATGAGGTCCTTTTTATACAAAGAATGATAAAGCTGCTGCTGGATTGGCTGTGTTTGCTGTCTTATGTAAAGTATGTTTTAGTTCAGCACTCTCTAAGCGGCAGAGAAAAAAAGGGATTTTATCATAATCTGTACTGGCTGTATCAATTAGCTTTTTGTAAACCTGGATCCAGAATTGAGCACCTATTGCCTCATCTTTAAAAAAGGAAACGATAACAAGTGAAAAGAAATGTAAATTTGATTTATTGTATGAAAGATAATTATTCTTTTACATTTATAATGCATTCAAATTCCACATGAAGAGGAAACTAATTTTAGCTAAAATCTTAAAAAAAAAAAAGGCACAAGCATAACTCCTTAAATTAGTAAAAATCCTACAATAACAGCTTACCTCTTTAATCAAGACATGACAGACTTATTTGGATGTTAATACCAAATGGGTTCTTAGTCAGTATTTGAATATGCTTTCCATTTTTATGTGATTTTACTCTTTTGTTCTGCTTACAGTTTTCTGTGAATCAAAAGAAAAAAATGTTAATCCTCCTACACTGTTGGTAAGAATGTAAGTTCTTACCACTATGAAAAGCAGTACGGAGGTGCCTTAAAAAACTAAGAGTAGAGTTCCCATATGATTCAGCGATCCCATTCTGGGCATATATCCTGAAAAAACTCTGATTAGAAAAGGTACATGCACCCACAAACATTCATAGCAGCACTGTTGACTATACCAAGACATGGAAGCATCCTAAATGCACATTGAAAGAAGAAGGGATAAAGAAGATATGGTGTATATATATATATATATACACAATGGACTATTACCCATAATAAAAGAATGAGATAATGCCATTTGCAGGAGCATGAACGGACCTAGATATTATCACGTTGAGTGAAGTAAGTCAGACAGAAAAGGGCAACTATCATTTGATCTCACATGTGCTTAGTCATTCAGTCGTGTCTGACTCTTTGTGAACCCATGGGCTGTAGCCCGCCAGGCTCCTCTGTCCCTGGGGATTCTCCAGGCAAGAACACTGGAGTGGGTAGCCTATCCCTTCTCCAGTGGATCTTCCCGACCCAGGAATCAAACCGGGATCTCCTGCATTGCAGGCAGATTTTTTACCTGCTGAGCTACCACGGAAGCCTGGTATCACTTATATGTGGAATAAAATAGGATACAAATGAACTTATTTACAAAACTGAAACAGACTCAAAAACATAGAAAACAAATATGGCTATTGTAGGGGAAGAGGGGTAAATTATAAGCTTGGGGTTAGCAGATACACACTACTGTATATAAAATATATATTAAGGATCCTATGTTCAATATCTTGTAATAACTTCTAATGGAAAAGAATGTGGAAAAAAAAGAAACAAGAAAAGATATTCAAGAGAAACAGCGCTCGTTTCCTGCTGCTGCTGCTGCTAAGTCGCTTCAGTCGTGTCCGACTCTGTGCGACCCCATAGATGGCAGCCCACGAGGCTCTGCCATCCCTGGGATTCTCCAGGCAAGAACACTGGAGTGGGTTGCCATTTCCTTCTCCAATGCGTGAAAGTGAAGTCACTCAGTCGTGTCTGACTAGTAGCAACCCCATGGACTGCAGCCCACCAGGCTCCTCTGTCCATGGGGTTTTCTAGGTAAGAGCACTGGAGTGGCTTGCCATTGCCTTCTCCGCGTTTCCTGCTAGGTCTTTCTAAACATGAGTCAGTTTATCATAATGAGGCAAACACATTTATCCTCAGAAACACAGAGGTACGGCAAGAAGCAGACAGCAGTGCTTCCTGGTGGGTCCCCAAGAGCTGGGAAATCGGCATTGTTGTACAGTCACTCAGTCATGTCCAACTCTTTTGAGACCCTTTGGACTGTAGCCCATCAGGCTCCTCTGTCCATGGGATTCTCCAGACAATACTGGAGTGGGTTGCCATTTCCTGCTCCAGGGGAACTTCCCCACCCAGGGATCGAACCCGCATCTCTTGTGTCTCCTGAATCAGCAGGCAGATTTTTCACTGCTGAGCCACTAGGCAAGTCAGAAGCAGGCGTGAGGTGCTGGCAAAAAGACCCAGAGATCAGCTCTCCTGAGAAACATGATAGCGAATCAGCTGCGTTGGCAGGCATTTCAGAGGTTGAGGGGCGGTGTTGGCAGGAGGGTCTGTGTCTCTCCAGACCCTACCACCCTGCTCTAGACCCAGCCAGGACTGACAGGACAGCTGCAGGAGGAACTTGCCATCTTGATTAGAAACCAAACAAATTTCCTTATGGAAGACTAGAAATTAAAGCCTTAATTGCACACAGCAAATGAAACCAACAACAAAATGAAAAGGCAACCTACCAGATGGTGGAAGTATTTGCAAATCAGGTGTCAGGAGTTATCATGAGTTGTGTGTAAGGAGTTTATATCCAACATTTATGAAGAACTCATGCAACTTAAAAACAAAGAACAATCCAATGTAAAAATGGACAGAAGATCTGAATAGATATTTTTCAAAAGAAGACATACAAATAGTCAGCGGGGACCTAAAATGACAGATGCTCAACATCACCCTTCATCAGGAAAATGCAAGTCAAACCCATAATGATGTATCATCATACCTGTTAAAATGCCTTTTATCAAAAAGGAAAAGAGAGTCTCTTTTGGCAAGGATGTGGAGAAAAGGAAATCCTTGTGCACGGTTGGTGGGAGTTCAGATTGGTGCAGACACTGTGGAGAACAGTGTGGAGATTCGTCCAAAACCTGAAACTACCATGGGATCCAGCACGTCCACTTCTGGGTGCTGAGATGTGAAAGGAAGGCAGCTTACGGATTCCGGCTGACGTTTTCCAATGTGGGGAAGACGCAGGGATAAACACGGTTGCTCTTCTTGAAAACGAACTTGATGGAGAAGGCGATCACGAGGCACACAAGCTTTCTGTTAATCCAGGACTCTGGCGGTAACTGTCAATTCACCCCACAGTTGGGTGAACTTAATCTGTTTGGGCAAGCCACTGCCGTGGAGAGCTGGGCATCTTGAGTGGTGTGAGAACAACTTCCTGCTTGGTTGGCTGAGCAGAGGGCATCCTCCCCACCCCCAGCTCCTTTCTTGGTGTTGAGGCTCCAGTGGGCTTGCAGACCCTCAGGACAGGGGTCCGTGCCAGGCAGCTTTGTGTGCAAAGAAGCCTCCGTGCTCATCTGCAGGTCTGACATCATCTGTTAGTTGGTTTCCTGGTCTTCAAAAGGCTTGTTTGCCATTCTCTTTCAACTGGATGCTATGGTTTTATTTGCAATTTGATTCTTAATTAGACAGCCATTCTGTTTTCTCTGATACTTTTGTGCCCTTAGCATTTTCATAGCGGTTCAAATTTGACTTGCTTAGATCGGTTTTCATTATGGGCCTGAGAGAAGTTATTCACAGAGCACGTTGTCTCAGTATTTCCTGTAATTTTCTTTCTTCTTGTTGCAGACAAGGAGCCAGGATCTGTGATTCTGTCATGAATTCCTCCTCCCAAGCTTTTGGCCAGGATGGAAGCAAAAGCGGTCCGTGTCCCGATTTACTGTAAAATGCTCAACCTGCTGGGGAGATGACCCTGACTTTCCTGGAGAGTCCTGGGCAGGAGGGAGCCCTGAGAGACAGGAGATGGGTTGGGGTCCCAGAACACCTGGGAGGGGGTGAGATCCATGGGCCCTGAGAAGTGGGCTCCTGCTGAGGGGCTCTGCTGCCTCTGTGCCTCCTGGGCTGGCGCATGGGAGCCCCTTCAGGTTACTAGGACTAATGTTTCTGTTACTAGGGCAGTGGGGATGGCGGTCCCTAGGGCCCCTGGATTATCTGCCTGGCTCATGGAGACCAGGAGCGTGTGTGCTGGATAGATCTGGGTGGGCTGGTGAGCAGGAAGTCTCCATGGCCTTGATGCTGCTTCAGAGCCTAAAAATGAATGAAGTTCTGATCTTCTATTTTCTGCTTGGAATGCAATTTTTTCATTTACAGTTGATCCTTGAACAAGATGGGGGCCAGGGGTGCTAAGTCTCCTGACTGAGGAAAATCTAAATATAACTTATGGTCAGATCCCCCCATTCAAGTCTCCTCCAAGCCCCCTGATCCACTGGGGATTCAACCAACCCCAGACTGAGTAGTTCTGCAGTCCTGACAGTGGAAAAAAATTTGTGTGTAGAAGTGGACTGTCGGAGTTCAAACCTATGTTGCTCAAGGGTCAACTGTGCATGCGCGTGTGTGCGCGCACGTACACACACACAGAGCACGGGTGATTTTCATCATTGATCTTGATTTTAGTATATTTTAACTCTAAAAATGGTAAACTGCAACCACATAACAAATGATATCTAATCTTTCTGAGAGGTAATCACTCTTAAAATAGCATGCATATTCTAAATTTATTTATTTGCATGGAAATACATATGCACTTATTAATAAGCTCACTCTATACTTAGTTAATATGGCTCCTTGGCCATATTTCATGACCACCCACCAGACTCCTAATTGATTAGCTACCCAGTATTTATTATTGTGTAAAATGATTGTTCTTTAATTTGTAGTTCCACATCTTTATTGATAGGCATATAGTTGAATCTAGAAGTGGATGGAATTCCTGGCTCAAGAGATACATACTTTTAAAAAATTTTTGGTTGCTTTTGCCAAATTAACCTCCTTAATGTTAGCACAATTTGGTGATCAAACACTCAGTCGTGTCTGACTCTTTGTGACCCCATGGACCGTAGCACACCAGGCTCCTCTGTCCAAGGGATTCTCCAGGCAAGAATACTGGAGTGGGTTGCCATTTCCTTCTTCATGGGATCTTCCCCACCCAGGGATAAAAACCACCCATAAAAAAATATTAAAATCACACAGGTGATGTGAATTCAGTCTCCATAGACACAGGAGGGACAGCCTGTGGTTACAGGTGCATTTGAGGGAATGTATTTGGGGTGTGGCTCAAGCTGCTGGCTCATATTTCTATATACTTGGTTTTGACAATTTTAATACTTGAAAACTTTTAGTACTTGCTTGGTGTTTAGCCATGCATTTAAAAAAAATGTCTGAAAGTATTATCCAGCATTTTTTAGAGTTAATATCATATGGCTTTCCTGATTGGCCATATTGTCATTTCTGGCAGCTTTGTCTCTATTTTGTTTCTGATCTTACTTCTATACACAAGTTGTAAGTTATTATGAAGTCAAGTTTGTCAATGTTTCATTTGATAGTAAAGGTTACAACTGGTGGCATTTCTATTGACCAATGTGATACTTTTAACAGGATTAAACAGAATTGTTTTGAAATTGTGGTTCTGGAGAAGACTCTTGAGAGTCCCTTGGACTGCAAGGAGATCAAACCAGGCAATTCTAAAGGAAATCAACTCTGAATATTCACTGGAAGGTCTGAGGCTAAAGCTGGAGCTCCAATATTTTGGCCTCCTATTGCGAAGAGCCAACTCATTGCAAAAGACCCCAGTGCTGGAAAAGATTGATGGCAGGACGAGAAGCGGGTGATAGAGGATGATTGGATGGCATCACCAACTCAATGGACACTCTGGGAGATAGCTGAGGACAGGGAAGCCTGGCTGCAGTTCATGGAAGCTGCAAACGGTCAGACATGACTTAGCGACTGAACAACAAAACAGAATTCGACAGGAAGCAGGGAACCCTTGTCTCTGTGACTTTGGGTTCTTTGTCGTTGTTGTATTTACCTAAAAGGATAGAATAATGTGCTTTTTTGAGCTCAGAAAACACCTAAACGCCTATGTAAGTGTATGTGTAACTTTCTAGTTGAAAGGGAACATAGAAACTATAAAAGTAATTTTATTAAAATGGAATCAGTTTATGTTTGGCTCTTATTTCTTCTTGGCTCCAGTGCATAACAGTTTACATCTCTAGAATTTTTTTCACCACTAAAACAAATGGCCACCAATTAGACAAATTCTGTCCTGAACTTTTGACTATTAAAAGCTCAACTCCATCTATTTAAGCTTGTGTTTAAAAATGCTTCTCTGAAGCATTATTACCCTTAATTTTAGAAGATGTACCCAAATGCAAGGAGATCCAACCAGTCCATTCTAAAGGAGATCAATCCTGGGTGTTCATTGGAAGGACTGATGCTAAAGCTGAAACTCCAATACTTTGGCCACCTCATGCGACGAGTTGACTCACTGGAAAAGCCTCTGATGCTAGGAAAGGTTGGGGGTGGGAGGAGAAGGGGATGACAGAGAATGAGATGGCTGGATGGCATCACCGACTCTGTGGACATGAGTTTGGGTGAACTATGGGTGTTGGTGATGGACAGGGAGGCCTGGAGTGCTGTGATTCATGGGGTCGTGGAGAGTCGGACACGACTGAGCGACTGAACTGAACTGAACCCAAATGTAGTATCAACACATCCTAAAAATAAAGCTAAATTGATCTAGAATTTTCTTTGTCTGAGAAAGCAGGATATTAACATAACAAATTTAAAAGCCAGAGATCAGTAAGACAATTGGGTTACTGATTATCACAGTGCCAAGCAAATAACTCTATGTTTTAAAGTCAGATCTGCCATTGATCTGCTGAACTGACCAAATTGGTGGTAGTCAGCATTTTAAATCAGAACACTTTATTACATGACTGAAGTTTTATGAACACCTTAAAACTGGAAATTAGGTTATCACATTGCTTAATCAATTAATTGGTGGAGTGAAGAGTCATAGGGAAAAATATGGTGATGTCATAAAAATCAAATAAGAATGTGATGCAGTAGTGTGTACATGTTAATCTCAAAGTCCTAATTTATCCCACTGTGCCCCCGCTGCCCCTGCCAAACTTTCCCCTTTGGTAACCATACTTTGTTTTCTTAGTCTGAGAGTCTATTTCTGATGTGTAGATAAATTCCTTTGTATATATATATATATATATTTCAGTTCAGTTCAGTCGCTCAGTCGTGTCCGACTCTCCGCAACCCCATGAATCACAGCACGCCAGGCCTCCCTGTCCATCACCAACTCCCTGAGTACACTCAAACTCATGTCCACAGAGTCGGTGATGCCATCCAGCCATCTCATTCTCCGTCATCCCCTTCTCCTCCCGCCCCCAACCTTTCCCAGCATCAGAGGCTTTTCCAGCGAGTCAACTCGTCGCATGAGGTGGCCAAAGTATTGCAGTTTCAGCTTTAGCATCAGTCCCTCCAATGAACATCCAGGATTGATCTCCTCTAGAATGGACTGGTTGGATCTCCTTGCAGTATAAGGGACTCTCAAGAGTCTTCTCCAATACCACAGTTCAAAAGCATCAATTCTTCGGTGATCAGCTTTCTTCACAGTCCAACTCTCACATCATGACCAGGGGAAAACCATTGCCTTGACTAGACGGACCTTGGTTGGCAAAGTAATGTCTCTGCTTTTTAATATACTATCAAGGTTGGTCATAACTTTCCTTCCAAGGAGCAAGCGTCTTTTAATTTCATGGCTGCAATCAGCATCTGCAGTGATTTTGGAGCCCAAAAAAATAAAGTCTGACACCGTTTCCACTGTTTTTCCATCTATTTCCCATGAAGTGATGGGACCAGATGCCATGATCGTAGTTTTCTGAATGTTGAGCTTCAAGCCAACCTTTTCACTCTCCTCTTTCACTTTCATCAAGAGGCTTCTGAGTTCCTCTTCACTTTCTGCCATAAGGGTAATGTCATCTGCATATCTGAGGTTATTGATATTTCTCCCAGCAATCTTGATTCCAGCTTGTGCTTCTTCCAGCCCAGCGTTCCTCATGATGTACTCTGCATATAAGTTAAATAAGCAAGGTGACAATATACAACCTTGATGTACACCTTTTCCTATTTGGAACCAGTCGGTTGTTCCATGTCCAGTTCTAACTGTTGCTTCCTGACCTGCATACAGGTTTCTCAAGAGGCAGGTCAGGTGGTCTGGGATTCCCATCTCTTACAGAATTTTCCACAGTTTATTGTGATCCACACAGTCAAAGGCTTTGGCATAGTCAATGAAGCAGAAATAGATGTTTTTCTGGAACTCTCTTGCTTTCTCCATGATCCAGCGGATGTTGGCAATTTGATCTCTGGTGCCTCTGCCTTTTCTAAAACCTGCTTGAACATCTGGGAGTTCACGGTTTACATATTGCTGAAGCCTGGCTTGGAGAATTTTGAGCATGACTTTACTAGCGTGTGAGATGAGTGCAATTGTGCGGTAGTTTGAGCATCCTTTGGCATTGCCTTTCTTTGGGATTGGAATGAAGACTGACCTCTTCCAGTCCTGTGGCCACTGCTGAGTTTTCCAAATTTGCTGGCATATTGAGTGCAGCACTTTCACAGCATCATCTTTCAAGACTTGAAGTAGCTCAACTGGAATTCCATCACCTCCACTAGCTTTGTTAGTAGTGATGCTTTCTAAGGCCCACTTGTCTTCACATTCCAAGATGTCTGGCTCTAGGTCAGTGATCACGTTATCGTGATTTAGATTCCACATATACAAAAAAGTGATATTATATGTTTTTGTCTTTCTCTGTCTGACTTTCTTCACTTAGTATGATAATCTCTAGGTCCTTCCATGTGCACTATATATAAAATATATCAGCAATCAAAATAACCTAGAAGGGAAAACAATTTGAAAAATAATAGGTCCATGTATATGTATAAGTGAATAGCATTGCTGTTCATGTCTGACTCTTTGCGACCCCATGGACTGCAGCATGCCAGCTTCCCTGTCCATCACCAACTCCCAGAGTTTACTCAAACTCATGTCCATTGAGCCAGTGATGCCATCCAACCATCTGACCCTCTGTTGTCCCCTTCTCCTCCCCCCTTCAATCTTTCCCAGCATCAGGGTCTTTTCAAATGAATCAGTTCTTCGCATCAGGTGGCCAGAGTATTGAGTTTTAGCTTCAGAATCAGACCTTCCAATGAATATTCAGGACTGATTTCCTTTAAGATGGACTGATTGGATCTCCTTGCAGTCCAAGGGACTCTCAAGAGTCTTCTCCAACACCACAGTTCAAAAGCAACAATTCTTCGGCCCTCAGCTTTCTTTATAGTCCAACTCTCACATCCTTACATGACTAGTGGAAAAACCATAGCATTGACTAGACGGACCTTTGTTGACAAAGTAATGTCACTGCTTTTTAATATGCTGTCTAGGTTGGTCATAACTTTCTTTCCAGGACCAAGCGTCTTTTAAATTCATGGCTGCAATCACCATCTGCAGTGATTTTGGAGCCCAAGAAAATAAAGTCTGCCACTGTTCCCCCAACTATTTGCCATGAAGTGATGGGACCAGATGCCATAATATTAGTTTTCTGAATGTTGAACTTTAAGCCAACTTTTTCACTCTCCTCTTTCACTTTCGTCAAGAGGTTCTTTAGTTCTTCGCTTTCTGCCATAAGGGTGGTGTCATCTGCATATCTGAGGTTAATGATATTTCTCCCGGCAATCTTGATTCCAGCTTGTGCTTCTTCCAGCCCAGCATTCCTCATGATGTACTCTGCATAAAACTTAAATAAGCAGGGTGACAATACACAACCTTGACGTACTCCTTTTCCTATTTGGAACCAGTCTGTTGTTCCATGTCCAGTTCTAACTGTTGCTTCCTGACCTGCATACAGATTTCTCAAGTGGTAGGTCAGGTGGTCTGGTGTATCCACCTCTTTCAGAATTTTCCACAGTTTATTGTGATCCACACAGTCAAAGGCTTTGGCATAGTCAATAAAGCAGAAATGTATGTTTTCTGGAACTCTCTTGCTTTTTCGATGATCCAGCGGATGTTGGCAATTTGATCTCTGGTTCCTCTGCCTTTTCTAAAACCAGCTTGAACATCTGAAAGTTCATGGTTCATGTACTGTTGAAGCCTGGCTTGGAGAATTTTGAGCATTACTTTAGTAGCTTGTGAGATGAGTGCAATTGTGCAGTAGTTTGAGCATTCTTTGGCATTGCCTTTCTTTGGGATTGGAATAAAAAGTGACCTTTTCCAGTCCTGTGGCCACTGCTGAGTTTTCCAAATTTGCTGGCATGTTGAGTGCAGCACTTTCACAGCATCATCTTTTAGGATTTGAAATAGCTCAACTGGAATCCATCAGGTCCACTCGACTTCACATTCCAGGATGTCTGGCTCTAGGTGAATGATCATACCATTGTGATTATCTGGATCGTGAAGATCTTTTTTGTATACTTCTTCTGTGTATTCTTGCCAGCTCTTCTTAATATCTTCTGCTTCTGTTGGGTCCATACCATTTCTGTCCTTTATTGAGCCCATGTTTGCATGAAATGTTCCCTTGGAATCTCTAATTTTCTTGAAGAGATCTGTAGTTTTCTCCATTGTATTATTTTCCTCTATTTCTTTGCAGTGATAAGTGAAGAAGGCTTTCTTCTCTCTCCTTGCTATTCTTTGGAACTCTGCATTCAAATGGGTATATCTTTCCTTTTCTCCTTTGCTTTTCACTTCTCTTCTTTTCTCAGCTATTGTAAGGCTTCCTCAGACAGTTGTTTTGCTTTTTTGCATTCTTTTTCTTGAGAATGGTCTTGATCCCTGTCTCCTGTACAATGTCATGAACCTCTGTCCATAGTTCATCAGGCTCTCTGTCTATCAGATCTAATCCCTTGAATCTATTTCTCACTTTCACTGTACAACCATAAGGGATTTGACTTAGGTCATACCTGAATGGTCTAGTGGTTTCCTCTACTTTCTTCCTTTTAAGGCTGAATTTGGCAATAAGGAATTCATGATCTGAGTCACAGACAGCTCCTAGTATTGTTTTTGCTGACTGTATAGAGCTTCTCCATCTTTGGCTGCAAAGAATATAATCAATCTGATTTTGGTATTGACCATCTGGTGATGTCCATGTGTAGGGTCTTCTCTTGTGTTGCTAGAAGACGGTGTTTGGTATGACCAGCGGGTTCTCTTGGGAAAACTCTATTAGCCTTTGCCCTGTTTCATTCTCCAGACCACCTGACCTGCCTCTTGAGAAATCTGTATGCAGGTCAGGAAGCAAGAGTTAGTATTGGATATGGAACAACAGACTGGTTCTAAATAGGAAAAGGAGTATGTCAAGGCTGTATATTGTCACCCTGCTTATTTAACTTATATGCAGAGTACATCATGAGAAACACTGGGCTGGAGGAAGTGCAAACTGGAATCAAGACTGCCGGGAGAAATATCAATAACCTCAGACATGCAGATGACACTACCCTCATGACAGAAAACGAAGAAGAACTAAAGAGCCTCTTGATGAAAGTGAAAGAGGAGAGTGAAAAAGTTGGCTTAAAATTCAAGATTCAGATAACTAAGATCATGGCACCCAGTCCCATCACCTCATGGCAAATAGATGGGAAAACAGTGGAAACAATGGCAGACTTTATTTTCTTGGGCTACAAAATCACTGCACATGGTGACTGCAGCCATGAAATTAAAAGACCCTTGCTCCTTGAAAGAAAAGTTATGACCAAACTAAACAGCGTATTAAAAAGCAGAGACATTACTTTGCCAACAAAGACCTGTCTAGTCAAGGCTGTGGTTTTTCCAGTGGTCATGTATGGATGTGAGAGTTGGACTATAAAGAAAGCTGAGTGCTGAAGAATTGATGCTTTTGAATTGTGGTGTTGCAGAAGACTCTTGAGAGTCTCTTAGACTGCAATGAGATCCCACCAGTCCATCCTAAAGGAAATCAGTCCTGAATATTCATTGGAAGTTCTGATTCTGAAGCTGAAACTCCAATACTTTGGCCACCTCATGCAAAGAGCAGACTCCAGGAGTTTGCGATGGACAGGGAGGCCTGGCGTGCTGCAGTCCATGGGGTCACAAAGAGTCAGACGCAGCTGAGCAACTGAACTGAACTGAACTGCTTCATTCTGTACTCCAAGGCCAAATTTGCCTGTTACTCCAGGTGTTTCTTGACTTCCTATTTTGGCATTCCAGTCCCCTATAATGAAAAGGACATCTTTTTTTGGGTATTAGTTCTAGAAGGTCTTGTAGGTCTTCATAGAACTGTTCAGCCTCAGCTTCTTCAGCATTATTGGTCAAGGCATAGACTTGTATTACCATGATATTGAATTGTTTGCCTTGGAAACAGAGATCATTCTGTCATTTTTGAGACTACATCCAAGTACTGCATTTCAGACTCTTTTGTTGACTATGATGGCTATTCAATTTCTTCCTAGGGATTCTTGTCCACAGAAGTAGATGTAATGGTCATCTGAGTTAAATTCACCCATTCCAGTCCATTTTAGTTTGCTGATTCCTAAAATATCGATGTTCACTTTTGCCATCTCCTGTTTGACTACTTCCAATTTGCGTTGATTCGTTGACCTAACATTCCAGGTTCCTGTGCAGTATTGCTCTTTACAGCATTGGACTTTGCTTCTATCACCAGTCACATCCACAACTGGGTATTGTTTTTGCTTTGGCTCCGTCTCTTCATTCCGTCTGGATTTATTTCTCCACTGATCTCAATCCTCTACCCCTTGGTTCATGGCCTGGAATTGAGTTTACTTCAGAAATAAGTTCCATAAAATGGAAGGGCTCAATACTAATCAAATGAATAACATGGCAGCATTGGAATGACTTTCCCATATAGAAATCCCTCAGTAGTGAAACTACATATCTGGCAATATCTAGCCAGGATTTTTTTGCTAATGAATTCATTAATAAAAATGCTGCTTTTAAATAAAAGCTGTACAATTTAATATAATTTGGATTTAACAGAAGAAAAAGAGTGAAACTAAAAAACATTTTTGAATGTCAGATAAATGTTTCTTTACCACAGAGATATGGATTTATAATATATCCTATTAAGGATATGCAAACAATATGACAAAAATATTAAAAAACTTGGAGTCCTTCTCCTCTTGGCTTTTTAAAACTATGCTTTAATATCAGACACTATTGATTGATTTCCTTGTAGAAATTAAAATGTTTCTTTCTATATAAAACTCCATGAAGCTATACTTACTTTTATAACTTTATTGCTTTATTAAGGTTTGTAACTGTATTTTTTTAAATTCAAAACTACAGTTCTCAGAGGTATTATCTTATTCCTATATTTAAATAATTGTTATGCCCACCCATTTTCTTTCTCCAAAGCTTCTCTAACTTTGAATCATGCCACTGTGTCTGTTTTCATCCATCCATCCATTAATCTATCATTTATCCATAATTTTGTCTATTATCCAAAGAGGTAATTTTCATCTTTAGCTCATTAGTTTGTTTCTCCAGAACTGTCTCTAATTATTACAAAAACTATATATGTCATGATTGATTACTTTTTCTTGCTTGCATTATCTGTTTTTATTGTTTTATTAGCTGTATGTTATAAATTCTAAAATAGAGTGTCAAAAATCTGCATCCTTTTTTTTGGCATCACGAACTTTTGCAGACCTCTTGAGCTCTTGAATCTCCTATTTTTTTCTTTCCCACATCTACTACCTGTCTCTTATTGTTTTATGTTCCTTCATCATTACTCTAAAAGGGATTGCTACTGCTTCAATCCAGTTACTGATTCCACTTTGGGCATTGATCCCTTATTTTCAAAGAACACATTCTAAAGTAAAGATTAATAGGAATCAACTTTCTGAGTCCTTTAAAAACTATCTCTTACTTTTAAATTTTGTTTTACTGAAATTCTTTCTGCAACAACGTTCTAAGTTAAAATTTTTTATTATATATAATTGTGAAGGTGTTAATCCTTGAAATTGAAATTTTGTGGTTATCAATGTGAAAACCCAATTCTTTTCTGACTCTCATCCCTTTGTGAATAGTGAAAGCCGCTCAGTCATGTCTGACTCTTTGTGACCCCATGGACTAAACGGTCCATGGAATTCTCCAGGCCAGAGTACTGGAGTGGGTAGCCTATCCCTTCTCCTGTGGATCTTCCTGACCCAGAAATCAAACTGGGGTCTCCTGCAGTACAGGTGGATTCTTTACCAACTGAGCTATCAGGGAAGCCCTTTGGGGTAACTTTTAGTCTGGACATTTTAGGAACTTCTCTTTAAACTCCCGTCCAAGATGAACTTAATTGATTATGACCTAATTTTGTGTTTGTGTATATGTGTATGTTTATACATGTATAAATACATATATGTGTGTGTATGTTTTTGGTTCACTTGCTTGTGTTTTGTCTCTTTGTTCTGACAAAGTCTGGGGGTAAATATTATGTTTATGGCAATTAAGCCTTTGCATTTCTAATACTCCAGGTATAAATATTTAATGCATCCTTATTAAGCACATGAATAAGGTTATATATGGACTCTCCTGGGCCGCATATGGCCCACAGACATGTTTTGTGTGGCACACACAGTTCTGCAAACATTGTAATGACTCCCATATAAAAATGCAGAGATTCCGTTTTATGAAAAACTCTGACTAGGCTTCCTGGAAGTCATATTCTTCCTCATCGACAATGCTGGTCTAGCTTCTAGTTTCCCTCTGGGGCGTGTCCTGTGGGCTTCGCGTGGCTGCCGTCTTCCACACTGCTGACTGCCGTTTAGTCATTGATGACATCTTTCCATCGCCTGTGTAGACGGGAGTGTGTCATCTCTGGAGTGATGATGAGAACATCTTCATTTTAAATATATTCTCTTTTTTTCTGCTCTTACATATTTTGTAATTCTTCTTTGTAGACATTATTTGCTCTGTACATGTGTGTGTGTAGAATGGGAGCTAGAAGAGGTACCAGATTCCTGCCATAATTTCAAGTGCACGTAACGGAACTCTGAAAGGCACAGAGGGTGGAGGGATCTTCCTTATCCTTGGTAGTCACGGGGCCTTCTCTGAGAGCGATGCCAGTCTCAGGTGTTGAAGTTTGTTCATCTCACTTTAAAGGAGAAGAAACACGTGACTTGCCTGGTGGTCCAGTGGCTAAGAGGCTGCACTCCCAATGCAGGGGGCCCAGGTTCCATCCCTGGTCAGGGAACTAGACCCCACATGCCATGACTAAGGGTTTCCCAGGTGGCGCTAGTGGTAAAGAACCTGCTTGCCAAAGCAGGAGATGTAAGAGACCCAGGTTCAGTCCCTGGGTCTGGAAGATCTCCTGGAGGAGGGCATGGCAACCCACTCCAGTATTCTTGCCTGGAGAATCCCATGGACAGAGGGGCCTGACGGGCTACAGTCCATGGGGTCTCAAAGAGTCAGACATGACTGAAGCGACTTAGCATGCATGCATGCTGAATCTAAAAAGATCCTGTAAGTCACAATGAAGGTCCTGTATGCCACAGCTAAGACCCAACACAGCCAAATAAGTATATTAAAAAATAAAAATATCAAACAATAAAGAAGAAATGGACTCAGAGGTGGTAATAAACAAGGTAAAATTCACAGAGATATGAAAGGCTGGATCTTAGGCTTATTTTTACATTCAGCCAAGTGTCACATCTTACTTTTGCAATTTTGGATAGCAATTTTAACTCTTTTCACTATTTTAATATGTCTCTAATCTATTTCAGAAAACCAAGCTCCCCAAACCACTCCCAGCATATTTTGAGTCATTCTGACTAGCTTTGTGTTTTACTGGCATACAAGTGAAAACGTGGGACTCAGTTCACAGTGATCTAGTCTAATTTCTCAGCTCACTGACTATTCTAATTATCTAAAACTTAGCACCATCTATTCAATACCCTTCACTGAGTTGGATGTAACATGGTGAGAATTTGTGTGTGTTACACAGAGTGTGCACATTTAATAAGTAAGTTCCACTAACCAGAATATCAGGGAATCTTGTCAACCAGCCATCTTTCAGAAGAATGTGTATGCCAATGTCCTAAAAGAAGTTAATTTTTTCAAATAAGCCTCACAGTAATTTTAGTAGTCTATATAAAACTGCTCTTACATAAACACCAAACAGAACAAATTGCTTTTCACTCAGATATACTCTTAAAGAATTATACATTAAAAGTATAAGTTGTTTAAAGTAAATGTTACATTTATATTCATTTTCAATGATTATAATAAGCCAACACACGAGTTTTATGATGTATGGGTTTAAATTATATTTTTAAAATGTATATAAGGATTTCCCCCCATTAATTTAAATAAAGCCATTATTCTACATAAACACATTTGAATTGAATTGCCTTTCTAAAAGCCAAAGTATTCAGTTGTAAAATATCTATTTAATGCATGATATAATTCATTATTAATATCCAAGTTTAAAAGAAGAAGAAAACAACCACTGCAAGCTAATATCTTCTGGAATGTGGAGGGATGGTAATGAGTTAAAATGACGGGGAAATTTTGATTTAATTTTGGTTGCTCAATTTTACTTTCATTATTTTGATTGCTCAATAAAAACTTTGCAGTAATCTGCTCATTAAAGTTGTTTCCTCTTAAAAGAAAAGTTTTGTGGGAGAAATTGGGCTTCTCGAGTGACAGATTTTTTGGTCACCCCACCAGGGAAGGATCGTTAGAGGGAAACTAACAGTGTAAACACCCAGTTCCAGGTCTGGTGCTCGTCTTGGCAGGTCTGGGGAGTTGATGGCCGGCACGTGTAGAGGCTAACATGTCCCAGCACGCTGATGTCACTGAAACTCACACTTACATAAAGTGAGTTTATGTTACATCTACCGGGTGCATGGGGGCTGCCCAGGTGGCTCAGTGGTGAAGAAGCCTCCTGCCAATGCAGAGACCCAGGAAATGCAGGTTTGATCCCTGGGTCAGGAAGATCTTCTAGAGAAGGGCATGGCAACCCACTCCAGTATTCTTGCCTGGGAAATCCCGTGGACAGAGGAGCATGGAGGGCTACAGTCCATGGGGTCACAAAGAGTCAGCCGTGACTGAGCACACACACACAGGAATATGTTACAGGCTGTTGTTGGGTCGCTCAGTCGTGTCCAACTCTTGACGACCCCATGGACTACAGCACACCAGGCTTCCCTGTCCTTCACCAGCTCCCGGAGTTTGCTCACACTCACGTCCATTGAGTCGATGATGCCTTCCAGCCACCTCATCCTCTGTCGCCCCCTTCTCCTGCCTTCAGTCTTTCCCAGCATCAGGGTCTTTCCTAATGAGCTGGCTCTTCACATCAGGTGGCCGAAGTATTGGAGCTTCAGCTTCAACATTTGTCCATCCAATGAATATTCAGGGTTGACTTCCTTTACGATTGACTGGTTTGATCTCCTTGCAGTCCAAGTGTTATATAGATTACAAATATTCTGTTCCAATTTATTTTCACTCTATTTGTGTTGAGTGTTGGCAGCAGTTTGAATTTCTAATTTTACTTAGACCAACTTTATCAATCTTTAATATTTAGTTTTGTATGTATATGAGTTTTACTTAATAGACACTGCAGAAACAATGACATACATCCTCTATTTTCTTCTATGTTTGAAGTTTATTTTGTATTAAAAATCTTAATCTAAATGAAAGCATGTGTATGTATGTGTGTGCACGTGTGGTTGAGATAAAGATCTAGTTTTATCGTTAGTATTTGTAGAGTTAGTGATCTTAGTAGGTATTCTGAGGGGTTTATCGTATTTCTCGGCTTCCCTGGAGGCTCAGTGGTAAAGAACCCACCTGCCAGTGCAGGAGACTCAGGTTCGATCCCTGGGTCAGGAAGATCCCCTGGAGAAGGAAATGCAACCCTCTCCAGTATCCTTGCCTAAAGACTCCCTTGGACAGAGAAGCCTGACAAGTTACAGTCCATGGGGTCGCAAAGGGTCAGACATGGCTGAGCGACTCAACAACAACAACAGCTAGGTATATAGGATACTTGGCTTCCCCAGCAATCAGCTGTGCCTATCCCTTTGTGGGATGTCACGGAAACCAGATTACAACTGAAGCTGGTCAGTGCTCTCAGCGGTTCTGGTTGGGATGCTGAGATAATGCATTTCCTCTTCTCCTGGTTACACTGTTGCCACTAACCAGATATTTGTATTCATCCACAGTAAAAACTTAAATACTTTTTAAATACCTTAAATACCATTTAATGTACTTTATGCTATTATTTATTTTTGTATTTAATTCTCAATATTTTTTGCACTCACTCTTGTACAGCTTACACATGTGTTGGTTTATATCTCATTATTATACTGGAAGATCTTTAAGTTACATGAAAAATGGAAATGCTAAGGAAGGTACACTTTTCATCTTTTCACATGAAAAATTCATGAGAAAATGGTTTCATCAGCTATGTATTGATTTATATAACTTAAGGATTTAAAGAACAAGGTGTGTTCTGAATATATATTATTTTATTCAGTTTTTATCTGCATTTTTTATCTTAAGCACAAGAGATGGTTTATTTTTTATAAACTTGCACATAATTTTCAGGGTATACAAGTGCATCAGAAATATTATAATAAATATTTCAGTAACATTTGGGGACATCAATACATCTTAAATTGAATCTGTCAGTCAAGGTAAGAAAGAATTCATGCATTCATATAACAAATGTTCATTAAACTCTGTTTTGTTTTAGATACTACAGGAAACACAGAGATAAGTGGATATGGTTCCTGTTCACAGGAACCTATAGACAAGCAGATAGAGAGACATGGGAAAAAATACTGTATAGTAAAGCGTTTGCCTACGTTGGAGAAGGGAATGGCAATCCACTCCAGTATTCTTGCCTGGAGAATTCCACGGACAGAGGAGTCTGGTGGGCTACAGTCCATAGGGTCACACAGAGTCGGACACGACTGAAGTGACTTAGCACTGCACTTGCCTCAGTTCAGTTCAGTTCAGTTGCTGAGTCGTGTCCGACTCTTTGCGACCCCACGAACCACAGCACACCAGGCCTCCCTGTCCATCACCAACTCCCGGAGTTCACTCAAATTCATGTCCATCGAGTCGGTGATGCCATCCAGCCGTCTCATTCTCTGTCGTCCCCGTCTCCTCCCACCCCCAATCCCTCCTAGCATCAGAGTCTTTTCCAGTGAGTCAACTCATCGCATGAGGTGGCCGAAGTATTGGAGTTTCAGCTTTAGCATCAGTCCTTCCAATGAACACCCAGGGTTGATCTCCTTTAGAATGGACTGGTTGGATCTCCTTGCAGTATAAGGGACTCTCAAGAGTCTTCTCCAGCACCACAGTTACAAAAATCTGCACAGTTGTAAATATGAAACTTTGGGATCCGCTTGAGGCACCTAGAAAATGCAGCACCAGAGCAGAGATTTGCAACCGACAAGTTGCCCAGAACCTCCAAGCCTAAGGGATCATTGTCTACCAAGACAAAATCGTGAGCAAATGTAGGAGATTCTGGTATCTCAAAGTAGTTTACTGGGGCTGGAAGCAGAAATGAACAAGAAGAGCAGCCAGTTCTGAAAGGGATTTCCAACCCCTGAAAATATTTTAGGATCTTATAAGGAAAGAGGCAGTGGTATTCTTTCCTTAGACTTCATGGTCAGATCATCGGAGTTTTGCAAGAAATGCTAAGAAATAAAGATGGTCTTATTTGCAAAGCAGAAATAGAGACACAGAGGCAGAGAACAAATGTATGGATCCCGAGGTGGGATGGCAGGGCTGGGGGTGGGGGGATGAACTGGGAGATTGGATTGACACACACACTGCTGTTGTTGTTTAGTTGCTCAGTCGTGTCTGATTCTTGGCGACCCCATGGACTGCAGCCCTCCAGGCTCCTCTGCCCACGGGATTCTCCTGGCAAGAATACTGGAGTGGGTTGTTATTTCCTTCTCCAGGGGATCTTCCCGACCCAGAGATCAAACCTGAGTCTCTTATGTCTCCTTCACGGGCAGGTGGGTTCTTTACCACTAGCGCCACCTGGGAGTGAGTGGTGGATACAGTGTTTAAAACTATTAAATAATAGTAGATGGACCAGGAACGCAAATCTCCATCCTAAGCATCACATCTTCTTTCTGTCCGGCTCCCAGAAGAGCCCCCCGTAAGGAACATGGATGTTTAACGTTGTCCAGGCAATTGAACATGAGGGCAGGCCGAGCCCTGCCAAACCGTAGTGCAGTTTCCGAACCAGGGTGTCTCGGGCTTTCTTGTGCACGCAGATCCCCAAGGGATCGTGTTAACCTGCAGCTTCTGATTCAGTCAGCCTGGGGCCCCTGGAGTCTCACTCTGGGAAACAAGGCTATCAGCACTAAGGTCTTGGCTGCTCATCGGTGGTACCTGGAGAGGTCGAAATAGTCCCCATGCACTGCGTTGCTGCCGGAGAGGCTGGTTTCAGCCACCCTGGTCTGGCATGCAGTCTGGGTATCGGGGTGGCCGTGGTTCAGCCTCCTACTTGTAAACTAGGACCCCTGCCCTTCTCATGGTGATGCAGGACCTATAGCAAGCTCCGGGGCGGGCCGCCTGAAGATGAGTGTGGCAGCTAAGGACTTGTCCTAGAGATCAGATGTTATTGGAACCTTCCTGAGTTGTGCCTAGCAGCGGTGGATCAGAACACAGCCGTTCTTTAGCAGAAGGGTGTAGGTCATATAGTGGAAAAACTGGGTAGGGCTATTTTGTGGAGCTCCTGATCCCGGGAGTAGGGCCAGGCTCAGCTGAACATGTCAAGTAAACAGCAGCAGCGCATCCTGGGTGGTAGGGTGGAGGGGTGTTCTTTCGGCTCCGGGTCATCAGCATCGTGGTGTGGTACCTGCCAGGGCCGAGAGTTTAGGATCCACAGGGAAATGGAGAGCACAGTTTCGTGGGTCTGAATGCCCGAGACACAGCCTTCCAGGCCGATCTGGAGGGAGCCAGTGACTGGTCTGTGCCACCCTCAGATCCAAGGGACATAAACTCCCGACTTTGCATGCTCGCATGCTCAGTCACTCAGTCATGTCCAACTCTTTGTGACTCCATGGACTGTAGCCCGCCCGGCTCCTCTGTCCATGGGGATTCTCCAGGCAAGAATACTGGAGAGGGTTGCCATTCCCTGCTCCAGGGGATCTTCCCAACCCAGGGATCGAACCCGTGTCTCTTGTGTCTCCTGCATTGGCAGACGGGTTCTTTACCACTGGGGCCACCTGGGAAGCCCCTCAACCTTGCAGTTGCTTCATAAGTCAGAAAAAACGTTAGGTCCACACATGTGCACGGCCCTGACAGCCCTGATGCAGATGCCAAAGTGAAACAGGTGGCCTTGGAGAAACACAAAACCATGGAATTCATTTCCAAGGTGCCATGACTGTGGGCTAGGAGGCCTCAGTCCACAGCGGGGGACACCTAACAACCTGGAACAGTTTTTTTTGTCAGAAACAATAGTGAACATTTGGTAAACCGGGACTAGTTGACAAAGAGTGTCCTAAGAGTTGAGCTTGTGTTACTGTTAGTCACAACCAGCACGCCGTGTCACAGGTGACATCTCCTTTTGGCACAAGTGGAAACAAGGCACACAGCTGTTCCACAGATAGCCAAGGTCACACAAGGTCATCCAAGTGCCTCCACCAAGACAGCTGTCCCCAGAAGCTGTATTTCTGAGCGCTATGACTGCACGCTCATAGCACAGCCTGCCCCTCCCTGCAGAAGCCTGCTGCTGCTGCTGCTAAGTCGCTTCAGTTGCGTCCGACTCTGTATATCATCAGATTGCCAGCAATGGTAGTTCTTTCCACCCTGCTGCATGACTGGCAAGTGATTGCAACCCCTGAACTTTGCATTTTACTCCCTTTACCTGGGACTTAAGGGGCAAACACCAGAGCCTCGGTAGGCTCATTCTTTAGCAACAGCTGTGGCTCCATATGTTAAGTGAATTTTGGTCTGATTGCTCTCCTGTGAACTGGGAGCGCTAAAAACAGTGTAATTGGAAGCTGGAGTTAATTACTAAGACTTGAAAATTTTCAGAAAAGAACGCTAGGGGAAAATGTGTCCTTTTTTAAAAAAAAAAAGACCTTGGCCTATGGTTAGTTGGCCTTAACTTACAGGATCCCTGATTTATACCAAGAATAATTTCTGGGTGATAGTCTCGCTTTGCTTTATAAACGGAATTGTTGTAAATGTTTCCCAAGAGTTATGATGCCCTGGGTTAATGTCATCTTCTCATGTATAAGTCACAGTAGACCAGTGAAATATTCAAATTCTCACAAACTATCTCATATTATATGTTTTCCATGATAAAATTATGAATCGAAAGAAACCTCAGTTTTATATATTTCCACCTTCCTTCTTCTCCTTAAGTTAAAGACAGGAGAATTGGAAAGTAAGTTCCCTTGCAGTTTATAGATGAAAAAGTCGAGGCCAAGGGGTGAGGTTGGCTCAAGGTCAAACCAAATGTCAACTGCAGATAGAGAATTATGATAAGAATGATGCAGGGGTTTCAACTCTAGGACCAATTTAGCAAATTGGCAATCAGTTTACTGCCCTGGGGGCTGACAGACTCTGAGCTTAGCCATCAGGCAGGCTAGTGCGGTGATTGGTTGGTAACATCTGCAGGGGCTGGTGGTAGAGTAAGGATGAAAGATTTGCTGACCCTTGAAAAGAAGAGGGCCTCACAGACTTTCAGCATCCCAATGGTATTCCATCAGTTCAGTTCAGTCGCTCAGTCGTGTCTGACTCTTTGCGACCTCATGGACTGCAGCATGCCAGGCCTTCCTGTCCATCACCAACTCCCAGAGTTTACTCAAACTCACATCCATCGAGTCGGTGATACCATCCAGCCATCTCATTATCTGTCATCCCCTTCTCCTCCCACCTTCAATCTTTCCCAGCATCAGGGTCTTTTCAAATGAGTCAGTTCTTCACATCCAGTGGCCAAAGTTTTGGAGTTTCAGCTTCAGCATCAGTCCTTCCAATGAATATTCAGGACTATCTCCTTTAGGATGGACTGGTTGGATCTCTTTGTAGTCAAGGGACTCTCAAGCATCTTCTGCAACACCACAGCTTAAAAGCATCAATTCTTCAGTGCTCAGCTTTCTTTATATAGTCCAACTGTCACATCCGTACATGACTCCTGGAAAAATCATAGCTTTGACTAGATGGAGCTTTGTTGGCAAAGTAATGTCTCTGCTTTTTAATATGCTGTCTAGGTTGGTCATTGCTTTTCTGGAAGGAGCAAGTGTCTTTTAATTTCATGGCTGCAGTCAACATCTGCAGTGATTTTGGAGCCCAAGAAAATATTCTTTCACTGTTTCCCCATGTATTTGCCATGAAGTGATGGGACCGGATCCACAATCTTAGTTTTCTGAATGAAATGACTTCAAAATAACTGGAAAAATAAATTCCGTAAGTGAAATGCATAAAATTGTAGCACTGAATATGAAGATGATGTGTGATTCTAAAATAAAATGACTCGAATATTTTTGACACGGTTCCACAAATAGCTGCTCTATAAAAGTCCATTGAGTTCAGCATAAAACATAAATAGACAATATCCAGAAAAATAAACTTGTCTTTACAGAAAAGTAAATATTTTATGGCAAAAATAAATTGCAGACATAAATAAATCTGACATTTATGGGCAGTGAATGATTTTTATGTCATCCATGCTTATAAAGAGAGACGGCAGCATTCAAGAGATTATATGGCATTGGACAGGTCAGTACATCATTTAGTATAAATGTCAGTGCATTTTATGGCTCACCTTCACCGTGTTGATTTTGACATGATTTTTCTGAAACATGATTTTTTATCTTTAGTTTAACACACTTTGTTTCCAATTGAAGTCACTAACTGCAAACACAGGTTGCAACTCAGTTACTAAGATCTAACTCAGTCTCAACGGGGGAGGGGGGACAGGGGGAGGGCGGGGGGTGCGGGGGGGTTTGCTGCCCACCCGTCAAGGACAATTAGCAATGTCAGGGGACATTTCTGAACGTCAGGACTGGTTGGGTAGGAAGGGGGTGTCACTGGGTGGAAGCCAATGATGCTCTTAAGCATCTTATAATGCACAGGACCGTCCCGCCTACAAAGACTTATCCAGCCTGAAATGTCAATACCACCATGATTGAGAAACCCTGATCTAACTGGATTACAAATCTGAATGAAATTATGTAAAATCTTTCGATTTCTTAAAATATAAGCTAGCTATTTAATCACTTAACAGGCTCCAACCTCAGGCACCAGCCTAAATACACTTCACAAAGTAGCCAGTAAAGGTTTCAAGGGAGAAACTTTTCAAGGAGGATGTCATGTCAGGGAAATAAAATAGTATGCATTTCCATCCAATTTTCTGACTCATATTATCCAGGCACTGCAGTTCTCAGGAAGTGAAACTGTCCTCCCATTAAAGTGATTGCTGTGGTAACAATTCACTGGGGACTATAAAATACACTTTTGTTTTCAGCCTTAGCAACTCCACCCAGGAAGGTTCATGCCCCAGACCCCCAGTGGGTTTCAAAGGAAATCCTGTGTTTTATAAACGACTCCTGTGCTGACCTCCTTTACCCCAAGCCAACCAGGCAGAGAAGCCAAACTTGAAGAGCAGGGAAACTGTATAATCCCTGGGGATGGCCTCGGAGGCGGGTGTTCTCAGAGTTACGTGAGGCTGGACCTCCTAGAAAGCAGCCTCCACTGCCCTCGCCTATTTAACTGAAGATCGAGCTCAAACTGGTCCCAGGGCAACTTTAGAGCGTATGGCTGCTGTGTCTTTACAAACCCTGCTTCTCAGATTCATACTTTTTCCCTGAATGCTGGTTGCTCAGGCGTGTCTGACTCTTTGCGACCCCATGGACTGTAGCCTACCACGCTCCTCCGTCCATGGGATTTTCCAGGCAAGAGTACTGGAGTGGGGTGCCATTTCCTTCTCCAGGGGATCTTCCCGACCCAGGGATCGAACCCGGGTCTTCCGCACTGTAGGCAGAGGCTTTACGGTCTGAGCCCCCAGGGAGGTCCTGTGAATATGCAGAGCAAGTACTGCAAGTCAGGGTGGGGCTCACTGACGGCTAGTCGTAACCCGCCAGTTCCCACAAAGGCGTAAGTTAAAATTTTGAAACGGAACTTGAAGCACAGACGTTATCACATGTTATTTCTTTAAAGGTTGGATTGGTTGTTGAATAAAACTGGAAGACGCACAGGACTCGACTTTAACTCTCATTGTAAAGCTGCTATGATCAGGACGGTGCTGGACAGAGCCTCTGAGTGCTCAGTGTGAAACGTGCCGAGAAGAAGACAGCCAAGAAGCGCTCTCTACAGACAGAGCGCGCGAGTTCGGGCAGCACACAAAGCACAAGCGAGACATGGCAGCAAACTCCCAGACCTGTTCTCTGAAGATGTTCTGGGGGAAGAACGAGGAAAAGGCGGATGGTTTTAGTCCAGCAAAAGGACCACCTATTTGTCGTATCTAAGGGCGATGGCTCTTTTCCGGTCATCGCAGAGGGAAGTCTGTCTGTAAATAAGGCCACCAACAAACACAGAGTTTCTATTCAGTCTTTTTTCTTCAATAGGAGAACCAGTTATTTTAAGAATCCTTATAATATAAAGGGGCAAAAAGGCAAAATGGCTTAGGAAGATGAGTCAAGGAACAGAAAATAATAACAAGAAAGAAAACTTTAATTGAGAGGTGCATACAAATTCAAGAAATGGGAAAAAAAAGAAAAATGGGAGGAAAGGTAAGTGACCCAGACTACCATCACGGGAGGTACAACTTTAGCAATTTTCAGAAGAGCGGGAAGTAAATCATCAGAGTGACACGCGATCCTTTCCAAAATCGAAAGGGCAGAGAATTCAGTGGGAAGACACCAGAGGGAGCTGGACAGATCTCTGCAGGAGAGGATGTCAGGCCTTATTATCCTGCCCAAAGCACACCTTTTCTCCCAGGACAACACACCACCGAGGTATGCATCCCCTGCCCCACCCACCCCCAGCCATCCACCGCTGAACCAGAGCTACGAGTGAGCAAGAAGTACAAAGTTAATCTATGGTACACTGAGATTTGGGGGGCTTTTTCCAGCAGTTCATACACTCTGACTGAAATAGAAATTGATGACTTGACTAAAGATAATGTTGCTATAACACTGGGTTAGCCAAAACGTTCATTTGGGTTTTTGAACAAACATTTTGGCCACCCCAATAAAAAGCTAAAGAAATTAAACAAAAATATGTGGCACTGGCATTGCAGTGAAATGGTGGTCAGGGAACAGCTTTGCAGAGCAGGTTCTAGGAAATACACACTATAAAATAGACAAAAATTTAGTAAAATATAGTCAACGATACAAAGAGTTGGGAGACGGAAGATAAAAATGTATGTTGCTTGCAGTGGACTGCATTTAGCCAATATTATAAGACAGAAATGAGCTCAAGAGAATTAGAGAACTACACATGCAAAAACTGGCGGAAGAGGGAAATTCCATAAAACCTGGACCCTTGGAGAGTTATAGAAGCCTAGTTTCTAGAACCAAATGTTAATGGCATGAAGTCCAAATAGCAACAACACTAGAAGGACCACTCACAGTGGAATGGGAAATAAACACATGCGGTGTTTTCAACTAATGGATGATAAAGACAAAAGTGTGCTCCGTTGCTCAGGTGTGTCCAGCTCTTGTGACTGTAGCCTGCCAGGCTCCTCTGTCCAGGAGATTTTCTAGTCAAGAATACTGGAGCAGGTTGCCATTTCCTACGCCAGGGGATCTTCCTGACCCAGGGATCAAACCTGCGTCTTTTGAGTCTCCCGCATTGGCAGGTGGATTCTTAGCCCTGAGCCACAGAGAAGCCCCCACACTACACTTGATCCTAGCCAAAAGGTGTAGAGATAGCTCAGTGGTACTGCTAGCTAGACGTGACTAGGAGGCAGAGGCAGGGTACTACTGATGTTCTAGGTCAGCGCTGGCCAGAATAAGCAGACTGAGCTACATGTGGTTGAAAAATACTCGGCAGCCACATTTCCAAAAGGTGAAAAGAAACTGAGAACTGCTTGCGTTTTATTTTACACAAAAGGAGAATGGTGTAAAGACTACTGGTTTCTTTGGCAGTTTTGTATCAAGCCTTTGCAATCAGTCTTTTTTACATTTGGAGCCCTCAATTCAAACACGAATTTTTTCAACAGGAATTCTTGATCTGTACTTAGCTTCTGTAAATTCTACAGAGAGAAAAGTAGAGTCACACACTCATGCTGCTCCAAATATACTTAAACATTGTCCAACTGTCGAATCAGTAACTGATTTTCATAAGTATGTCATGGAATAGAGAATGTCAACTTGCTCCAGTATTCTTGCCTGGAAAATTCCATGGCCATGGACAGAGGAGCCTGGTGGGCTACAGTCCATGGGGCCACAGAGAGTAGGACACAACTGAGCAACTGAACATGCACGCATGCATGTAAGTACGTCATAAGTACCTTTTGCACTGGACTGGGCAGCTGGACAGGTGACCTAGGTGATGGGTACATCGTGCGTTCAGTGTAAAAATTCACCACGTACTTAGATTATTTGCGCCTTTTCCTGTTCAAATTGTAAAAGAATTTACTGCTTTGGAAGTAAGCCTAGCAATGAGAAACATGGGATAAGGAGTTAATTTCTGTTCCGCTTTTCTTTTTTAAGTGAATCAGGTTTTATTTACTCGCGTCTTTATTTTTAACATTTGTGATCCATTTTATTTATTTTTATCGGAGTGTAATTTCTTTATAATGTTGTGTTAGTTTCTGCTGTGAAAGCGAAAGTGTTAGTCATGTCTAACTTTTTGCGACCCCAAGGACTGTAGCCCACCAGGGACAGGGCCTCGGCCCATGAAATTCTCCAAAGAAGAAGCTGGGGCTTCCCTGGTGGCTCAGATGGTAAAGAATCTGCCTGCGATGCAGGAGACCCAGGTTCGATCCCTGAGTTGGGAAGATCCCCTGGAGAAGGGCATGGCAACCCACTCCAGTCTTCTTGCCTGGAGAATCCAGTGGACAGAGGAGCCTGGCGGGCTACAGTCCATGGGGTCACACAGAGTCCAGACACGACTGAACGTGTCTGCACATTACAGCTCATAACCGGCTTTGCCTGTCCTGCGGGACACGCACAGAGCATCGGTCTCAGGCACTCATTATCTGCTACCGTGATTACCCTGTTGGTCACTCTCCCCAGGAGCAATACTCAGAGATTACTACCAGATTTCTACCCTAAAACTGACCACGCTCTGTGGCCACACTCACTGTATACATGCTTCCAATGAATGGTGTTGCTATAATTAATGAGCCCTGACAGGGGGCAAATCAAAGTCCACTTTGAAATTGCTTTTCCTCGTGGTTCAGATTGACTGTGAAATAGTCTTCTTAAAACCCCTGTCTTGTAAAACAGGGCTGCTAAGCATTAATTGTTCTATTGATGAATAGGTAGCTGCTGACTGATCCAACAAAGATAAGTTGGTCTCTTTCAAGTACATTTTTTAAAACCTTGTGCAATTGTGTGGACTCTCAAGGATTGAATGAATAAACAATTTTTCCCCAGGAAGGAAAATTTCAAAATTTCTAGTGCCATAAAGACAGCCTGCCAGTCATCCAAGAATAATCTACTTATCTTAGTAAAAGCACAATGGTAATAAGTTTATCCTCACGTGATTCTAAATTCTAGACTTAAGTCATAACTATCTTCATTCCTTAAATGTGATTCTTTTTTAAAAACATCTTTTGTGTGTGGTGATGTTAACTAGACTTATTTTTATCATCAATTCACTATACATAAACATAGAATCACTATGTTCTACACCTGAAACTAACACAATGCTTTATGTCAAAATTATAGCTCAATTAAAAAAATGTTTAAATAAAATAAAAATCAAAACTTGAGGTGCACGTACAAAGTGAATAAGCAGCTGTTTCCATCGGGGATTGGAAACATTTCATTGTTCAGATGATTTGTATTTTGTACTGGTTCTTGGGGGAAAAGTCTGTACAATGTGTCTGTCTGCAGAATGTCAGGCTGGAGGGGAGGGAAGGGTGAGATGTCTGGAAAGAGTAACGTGGAAACTTTTGCTGCTGCTGCTGCGTCACTTCAGTCGTGTCTGACTCTGTGTGATGACCCCATAGACAGAAAGTTACGTTACCAAATGTAAAGTAGATAGCCAACAGGAATTTGATATATGGCTCAGGAAACTCGAACAGGGGCTCTGCATCAACCTAGAGGGGTGGCGTGGGGAGGGAGATGGGAGGGAGCTTCAAGACGGAGGGGATATATGTACCCCTGTGGCTGATTCATGTTGAAGTTTGACAGAAAACAACACAATTCTGTAAAGCAATTATCCTTAAATAAAAAAATAATAAAAAACAAAAAACAGAGGGAAGACAAAACTTCATTTTACCTGAAAAAAAAGCAAAAACGTCAGGCTGCGAGTTCTCTGAACATCATCTGTTTAGGTCTCAAGTTTCTTTCTAGTTGGTTCATTTTTTCCTTTAGATCTGTGCCGGTCGACCAAGGCAGAGCCACAGCCTTGGGTAGTGGTGATGAGCCCCGACTGTGGTCATCTGGGCTCAGCAGCGGTCATCCCTGACGGTGGGGACATCGCAGGAGGAGAAAGAAGCTCCAGGGCATGAGGGGTGCTCTCAGTTCTCTCCAACCCTGGGGTCCTCAGGACTGCACAGGACTCCCCTGGGCTGCTTTCAGAAAGTATCCGTGCATGAGTGCCTGGGTCCCACTGCCAGAGTTTCTGATTGTCTCGGTCTGCAGAGAGACTGGTGCTCCCAGGATGTTAAGGTTCCCCTCCTGCCAGGTGACTGGGACCCTGGCTTATCTCCACCCCCCACTACTCAAAGATCAGAGTTCTGTGCCCTCACACTTACTCTATATAAGACGAACCACGTCACCTCCTTTTTAGTGGGAAACCTAGTTGTATAGGTTTTGGGCTGTGCGGCTGATCCGCACAAAGCAGAGACTAGAGGTCAGTCTCAGGACTCAAGGTCACCTTGTCCCACCAAGTCACACTTGTTCCCAAATGTGAGGGATGCCAGCGAGGGAGGTGTCTGCCCAGCCTTAATCATAGGCCAACCTTCTATAGATCGGAGAAGGAAATGGCAACCCACTCCAGTATTCTTGCCTAGAGAATCCTGTGGACGGAGGAGCCTGGTAGGCTCCTGTCCGTGGGGTTGCACAGAATCAGAGACAACTGAAGTGACTTAGCAGCAGCAATTCTATAGATCAAGGATGAGCTTCATTTTCACTGTAACACTCACTCATCTTCGTGATTCCCGGTTTCAGATTTCCTCACTTTTGTCATCACTAACACTAATTCTATCAAAGTTAGGGCCCACGCGAAAGAAGCAAAGGAAGGACCGCTCGGTGAAAATCCTTGCCGTCGTGTTAGTCTGCCTCACATCTCTCCTTGGCTGAATACATTAACATTTCCGCAAAATAGCATTAGCAAGAATTAATTCAGAGCAAATATATGAACACACTACAAATGGCGCTATTATTCTGAATGTTTTGCTGCTGTTGAAAGGCCTCTAAGTATATACTTCACAGTTATAAAAACAGTTGCCTAATCATGTGCTACAGGGGGTGTCATTGTCATTTAGAGGCAAAAATAGTAGTGGTTTCAGTCCACTGTGATTCTGAAATCAGAGACTTCATTTTCTTGTGCTGTCCCTCTGGACTGTAGGTGACACTTCTGACCTATCACTGGGAGGATATGCCATTTGAGGTGTGAGTGTATCTGTGGGCCATGTACATGCAAAGTGGCTTCAGTCGTGTCTGACTCTTTGTGACCCTGTGGACTGTAGCCCGCCAGGCTCCTCTGTCCATGGGATTCCCCAGGCAAGAACACTGGAGTGGGTTGCTGTGCCCTCCTCCAGGGGATCTTCCCAACCCAGGGATCAAACCCGAGTCTCATGTCTCCTGCATTGGCAGGCAGGTTCTTTACCACTAGAGTCACCTGGGAAGCCCAGATTTGTGGGTTACTCCATGTAAATTCCCTTCACGTCTTTTGCCCTTAGTTGGCACTTCTTGTAATTAAACTTTTAAATTGTAGGTTATATATTGTCTGTCTATAGGAACTGATGGGCTATTCGGGCAAGTACGTTGCCCTGTGTGAGGATATATCCCCAAACCTGTAAAGTGTGGAAACTTACACACATCGCAAAGATCATCAAGAGGATTAATGAGATGACACATGTCACTTGGACCACAACAGATGCTCAACAAATAGTATCATTTGAAAGCATTCAAGAGTACCTGGATCAATTCAGTAAGGCTGAACTCAGCCTTAGATGAGTTGACACATGGATTTCACTTTCTTGTAAAAAAAGAAATCTATCAGTCTGCTTCAGCTTTTGCCCTGTCTTGGAGAGTCTGTACATACTGCTAGGAGTCCATGCAACTGTGCTGCGTGCATTCGGCTTTCCGCTGTCAAATCCTCCGGCAGCCCTCCATTCAGACACATCTTTCATGCACAGCATTACATTATGGTGTCATTCTGCGAGGGTTTTTAAAAGTATTCCGTACTGCTCGAAAGGTCTGATTCTGTGGCTTTCGTTTCCGTTTTTCTTAAGGAACAGGAAAACCTTTGCTTTGATAGTAATTAACAACTGGTACTCCGGATGGCATCCATCAAAAGTTCACCCCAGAGCAGCTGTAGTTTTTGGAATCTGACACCCAGCTGTCCCAGATGGTATTTTTAGCATTATGCTCTCTAAATACAGGAGATGGTGTCAAAATACATTCAAAGGATAATGTTATTATAGAGATTCTCGCAACGGAATTGGGTTTCCTCTCTTCCCTTTTCTAAAATGTATGTCCTCTGCAAATAAGTAAACCCTACCACAGTTGACAAGTCTATCCTCATGGGAGGGTCAATCAGGAATCACCGAGATGCACTTTTGAAAATTGCAACTGTGAATATGCCTTCAGAAGTCTTCTCATTTCTATTATGCTTGAGTCCTATAACAATAGTTTAAAATTAGGGCCATTATTATGGTCCCAAAATTTTTAAATGATGATAACATTATATAAATTTTAAATGATGATAAAACTATATAAATTTTAAATGATTATAAAGTTATTAAAGGAGAAGAGGGCGGCAGAGGATGAGATGGTTGGATAGCATCACTGATTCAGTGGATGTGAACTTGGGCAAACTCCAGGAGATGGTAAGGGACAGGGAAGCCTTGCGTGCGGCAGTTCATTAGGTTGCAAAGAGTTGGACAAGACTGAGCAACTGAACAACAAATAAAATTATTATCTCTAAACAAGAAAGTATTCGATGAATGCTTCCTTCTTATTGCTGTTTAGTCATTGTCATGTCCAGTGCTTACTAGGTGTCTAAAGTTACTTTGAATTGTGCAAAAAAGATCCTTTCTTAGTAAAAACAAAACAAGACACTTTACTGTCTAGTTGGCAAACTCATTGTAAATGAATAAAATAAAAGGCTGAATTGTGGGGAAAATATTTTAATATATGAATATATTTGCATTTGTGACATAATATTTGCATCTGCAGAATTACTAACAACTGAACAGTTCTGAAGACTGAGATCCACAGTTATGTAATGGTCAGAGCCAAGGTCAACCGTCAACCAAGCCAGTGACCCCCTGTGAGGCCTAAACAGAAGCTGCTCCCCAGGGAGGCCTGGAATTCCTCTGACATTCCAGCCACCAGCATAGGCCTGCCCTGAACATCCCAGACCTGCCCTCAACTCCAATCTCTGCCTCTGTCTATTCTGAGCCTTTAAAAACAATAGTACTAATTCTATATTTGCTATCATCAATTTTCATAGCTTTAAACACGACCTATGTGTTGATATGTCCCAAACAGTTATCTACAGTTCAGAAGTTTCCCCAAATTCCAGAAACTGTTTGTCCCCGCATCTACTGATTTCCCATTGAGAATTCTACTAGTTTTAAAAAACTTACATCTAAGGACTTGCCCAGAGACCCAGTGGCTAAGACACCAGGCTCCCAAGGCAGGGGTCCCAGGTTCAACCCCTGGTCAGGGAACTAAATCCCACATGCCATGCCTATGTGCCGCAACCGAGACCTAGGGCCACCAAATAAATAAAACACAAATGTTTTTAAAAATTAACCTACTGAGCAGAAACAGACGCACAGAAAATAGGGAGCAAGCTCGTGGTTACCACTAGGGGAACAAGGGGAGGGACAGGACGGGGCATGGGGTTAAGAGGTTAAAAACTACTCGATGTAGAATGGTAACCAACAAGGACCACTGTACAGCACAGTGCACTCCGCTCAGTATTCTGTGACAAGCTAAATGGGAAAACAGTTTGAGAAAGAATGGATTCCTGTATGTGTAACTGAATCACTTTGCTGTGCCCCGGAAGCTGACACATTGTTAACCAGCCATGTGTGAGTGCTAAGTCGCTCAGTCATGTTTGACTCTGCGACGGGCTCCTCTGTCCATGGGATTCTCCAGGCAAGCATACTGGAGTGGGTTGCCACGTCCTCCTCCAGGGGATCATCCTGACCCAGGGATCAAACTCACATCTCTTTTGTCTCCTGCAGGTGGGTTCTTTACCCACCTGGGAAGCCTTAATCAACCATACTCCTCCAATAGAAGATAAAAATTAAGAAGGAAAAAGAGATAAGCTGTATATTGTACAGCACAGGGAAATATAGCCATTGTTTGTAAAAGCGTTAAGAGGAGAATAATCTATAAAAATATTGAATCACTATGTTGCACATCTGAAACTAATATAAAATTGTAAATCAACTGTGCTTCAGTTAAAAAATAAAGAAAGAAATAAAAAAGAAAAAGCAGCTGTGTCTAAAAACAAGTTTCTCCGTTCCCACCCGTGTGCAGACTTCCCCGTCTCAGGCCACGGGAACTCTGTGCAGTGAACCTCCCCTCTGTCTGCTGTACAATCGTCCTTGTTGGTTATCATTTTACATCGAGTAGTTTTTAACCTCTTAACCCCATGCCCCATCCTGTCCCTCCCCTTGTTCCCCCAGTGGTGACCACGAGCTTGCTCCCTATTTTCTGTGAGTCTGTCTCTGCTCTGTAGATGCAATTTGTTTTAATTTTTGTGTGTATGTATTTGGCTGCCCTGAATCTCACTTGGGACATGGAGGCTCTTCAGCAGCGGCAGGTGGGATCTGTGCTATGAACCTTCCCTCTGGAGTCTGCTCCTTCCAGGAACAAATCATGTTGTCTTTTCTCACTGTCCTCATGACCGATCCCCTGGTCAAGGGCATCATGAGCCCTGGGTTTAATTATGGAATCTAACTTGCCCCTGGTTCTGCCACTGCCCTTTCAGTATATTCTCCACGCGTGTCAGTATAAGCCTATGAAAGCAGAGGTAACACGTGGTCACTCCCCTGGCACGACACTACGAGACAGTCCAACCTCGGAGTAAACGCAGAACTCTCACAGTCCTGTATGATGTCCCAACTCATCTCCTGCCGATCTGCCGCCTGTTCTCAGCTTCCCAGGCACCCGGATCCCCAACATGCCAGGCACCTTTGTCCAGGACTTCTATGCGCTGTTCCTTTCTGCTCCTCTCCTGTCAGCTGTGATCAGCCCCCTGCCTTCATTCAGGGTTCATTCAGAAGTCACCCTCTCCATCAGACGTTCTGTGTCTACACTCCCCAAGGCGTCCCTGTCTTTTCGTGCTCCTTCCCTGGACTCTGACACTCCGTAGCCACCCCCTGCCCCCTCAAGCCAGATTTGAGATTTTTCTCCTAAGTTCTAATTATTGGTGCACATACTGTCTGTTTCCTGTATTGGGTTTGCTGATATTGTCTGCCTCCTGTGCTGAAATATACCTCCCTGTGCTGAGGTTTTTCTCTTGTTCCTCCCAGCATCTCCCAAAACTAAAACGGAGAAAGACCGGAAACGGCCATCAACTAAAATCTGTTTCACAATCATCCACAGGGCTTTAAGGATGACTCTTCAAGGGGTGTGGTCTAGATAGCAAGCAGAGGATTACGGTTTTATACACGCAACACCAAAACAGCCCAACAAGAGAGTGAAAGTGTTAGTTGCTCAGTCGTGCCCCGCTGTTTGCGAGCCCGTGGACCGTAGCCCACCAGGCTCCTCTGTCCATGGGATTCTCCAGGCAAGAATACTGGAGTGGGTTGCCATTTCCTTCTCCTGGGGGTCTTCCTGACCCAGGGATTGAATGCAGGTCTCCTGCATTACAGGCAGATTCTTTACCATTTGAGCCACCAGGGCATTGAGAGAGTACATTCAGTTAAACAAATGAACAAAGAAACAGGTTGACTCATTTGATTCTACTCACATGACCAGTTAAGGCTGTTCTTACCGCAATAAAAACAAAAGCTCACCCATGCAGAGTATTTCATGGACCCATCTCCTGCAACTTTAGAATCACCTTCTCATCAATGAGCATTTCTTAAAAATTACTTTGTTTGCCAAAGAAGCCAGAACACCACCTTCCATGAGATGGAGACAAAACATAGACACACATAGAGATAGCTCTGTGATTTCTGAAATAAATCTGAAATAAAGAGGAGGATGGCGTTCCTCATGGCCGAGACTTAGGCTCTAACTGCTCCTCAAAGGGCTGAAGAAAGTGTTTGGGGATGTTCCTATGAGCAACGTACTCTGTTGCTCAGGAGATGAGTAAAAACTAATAAGGAGTGTTGACTGCCCACCCTGGGGCTCCTCCCACCCTCCCAGGATGAGGATTCCCTTCTGATGATTGCTTCCTGTAGCAGAAGAGCAAAAATTTAATAGGAACATGTGGGAGTCAAACAGCACTGCAGGAATCACCCCCTCGTTGCTAATCGCTCACTAGATTAAAACTGAACAAGTGCAGAAGTTCCATTCTGCAGAATTGGAGAATAGCATTCCCAAAGAGTGACCGAGCCCGCCTCGAGACGCGTCTGACATCTGTCTCGTGTGTACTCAAAAGTGATTCTTGGTGGAAAGAGACATGTGAAGCTCTTAGAAGAAACTATTGCATCGCAGCTTCCCACTGAATGTTTTTAGTAAAGCCGATGCGCCCCCAAGGTAAATCCATTGGAATGAAGCAATGGAGCAGGACTCACCAGTGTCTCGTCAGCCCTACCTAACCATTTTCCACCCAGGAGCTAAACTGTTAGCTATCTTGTCAATATCACATCAGAGAAGGAAAAGGCTGCTTTCATCTTCCCGTCTTCCTTTCTGTTCGGGCCTTGGCTCAGTGACGTTTCAGTTGTGAAGACCTAATCACAGGGCATTTTTACTCCCCTAATTCCTTCACGTCAGGCAGAGTTAAAAGTATGTCAGATCCCTCCAGCAGTGCATCTTCTGTGACACGAGGCAGTTTTGAATAAGTGTGTATGTCACCTAGGATGTAAGTGCCTTGCTCAGTGGAGCGAGTGCTTAGAGTCATCAGGAGAGGTTCAAGGCATCATGGCTCCTTTGACTTTAAATACAATGGCTCTCAGAGGGTTATCTAAGAAAACGGTAAACTTGACAAAGACTTTGAATTCTGTTTTCAACCAATTGCCAAAACACAATGATATTCTTTCTTCTGTGGCAGTCATAGAATTTCAGAGTCTTTGAAACGTAGCCAAATAAATGCACCTTGGGATCTTTAAATAAAGAATCACATTCCCAAAGGGGCAGAGGGGGAACGGCAATAGCAGACTCATACATTGGTTTCTGGGAGAGCCAAGCCGAAACTCTCAGAGGAAGAAATGCACAGTCTCCCTCGGCAGACAATCGCAACACCCTCGAGTCACTTTCAGGAAAAAATAGAACCCGAATACTGTGTCCTCTGGGTCTCTTCTCGTTCTGCAGCCTCTGAACAGGGAAGGCGGCCAGCACCCCTGTGTTTATACTGAAGGTCACCCGTTATTCTCACTCCATCCTTTGCTTCCCTGGCTGAGATAATCCATGGTGCCTACTGGATTCATATCGAACCAAATGGATTTAAGAATTACTATTAACACTGTGACCTCAAGAGACTAAAATGACAGTATTCAACCCTCGCAATAATAGAAGGATACTCACTTCATAAGCGGCAGTCTTCCTCAACCCTCGCAATAAAAGAAGGATACTCACTTCATAAGCGGCAGTCTTCCTCTCCGTTGCGTGCCTCCCCTCAGCTCGACAGTGTCCTTAGACCCCTAACAGCTCATTCTTTAAATGATGGAACTGTAAATAATGCTCTTGTGGTAAGGATGGCATTTAACCCAAAAATGTAATCGTGGAATTTTATTATTACAGTAAGCAAGGGAGAATAATGAAGTTTTAAGGGCTTCTTGCAACATTCTCAAATCTCAGCAAACTGATGTCTGCTTCTTTAAAAAGTGCTGTGGACTATGGACTTTAGTTAAAAAGAATGTATTCAATTGGCTCGTAAACTGTAACAAATGAATCTACTAAGGGAGCAGGGTGAAAGGGAACATCAGAAATCTCTGTACTTTCTTTTAAAGTCTATTTTCTAATAAAGTTCTCAAGAAATTCAGCTTGTTTAAAAAAAAAACAGTGCTGTGAAAATATAAGCCAGTATCCACTGACAAAGATAAGCATTGGAAAGAAAGGGAGAAGTGTTTGAAAGGGAAGGAATGGGGCGAAGACACATATCATCTAAGAATTGGAAAAGAAATGGAGAAGAAATGAAACAAACCATTATGTGAGCCATTTGGATAGCTTCTAATGTTGCTAAACACCAGTTAAGAGTCTGCCTGACAATGCAGGGAATGTGGGTTCGGTCCGTGGTCAGGGAAGACCCTACAAGATGCAGAGCAACTGAGCCCGGGGGTTGCAACTACTGAGCCCAGACGCCCCAAGTACTGAAGCCCACACACCCTGGAGCCCGTGCTCCCCAACAGGAGAAGCCAGCACATTGAGAAGCCCGCATGCTGCAGTGAAGCGCAGCCCCTGCTCCCCACAACCAGACAAGGCTCGTGTGCACCAGTGAAGACCCAGCTCAACCATAAATGAATAAATAAATCTAAAAGAAACAGAAACCTTCATGTAATGTGAAGGTCTTTATTTTCACTCCAGCTCTCATTGTTAACGTCCTGGGTCTTTACAAAGACCTTCTGCAGTTTGCAATTTGAGGGGACTTCAAACCTCACACAGACTTTGTTTTCAAAGGGATTTACACCTCAGCCATCCTAGGGGGACAGCTGCAGTCGCCCTGTGTCCCAGCTGGGTTTCACCTGCCCCTTCAGACAACCGACAGCTGTTCCAAGTGGCAGGAGGGCCCCAGCCCCACCAGCTGGGGCCGCTGCGAGTTGGCACAGAGTGGCCTTTCCACTGTGCACCTTCTCTCCCGCTTGGGAACACTCCCCGCCTGGGTGGGCTTGGAACCACAAGATCTTCAGTTCCCTCCAAATGAGCTCTTTACTAGGGACCTGCAAGTTGTCATCCAGGTCAGTCTAGAGTCTGGGAGGTCAGGGTGCTGGAAGCCGGTTCCAGGAACTGACGCAGCAAGGGCTATCGTGTGAGAGACTGCCTGTATGCGTGTGAAGTCGCTTCAGTCGCGTCTGACCCTTCTCAGTTCCCTGTATTAAAGCCTTTCAAGCAGAAACCCTGAGAGTGACTTCTGTTTCTCTGACAACCCACTCCTCGGAGCTCAGACCCTCTCTTAGTTTTCTCGGGCTAGCATCACAAAGCCCCGCGGACTGTAGGCTTGAAGAGCAGAGCTTCGCTGTCTCACAGTCTGGAATCCGAAAGCCCAGGAGGGAGGGGTCCAAATCTGATTGCTTCCAGGGCCGCAAGGGATGCTCTTTTTCATTCCTCTCTCCTTGGTGTGTGAATGGCCATCTTCTTCCTGTGTCTCTTTGCTTTCCGTTCTCCTGTGAGTGTTTCCACTTCCAGACTTTCCCTTTTTGTAAGGAAGCCAACTGCATTGGATTAAGACCAACCCTGCTGCTGCTGCTGCTGCTGCTAAGTCACTTCAGTGGTGTCCAACTCTGTGCAACCCCATAGACGGCAGCCCACCAGGCTCCCTTGTCCCTGGGATTCTCCAGGCCAGAACACTGGAGTGGGTTGCCAACCCTACTAACCCCATTTTAACTTAATTATCTCACTAAAGACTGTATCTCCAATAAAGTCACATTCAGAGGTACTTGGGGATTAGAACTTACAATAAATAAATTTGAGGGAAACACATAATTAAACCCACAAAAGATTCAAAATATCAGAGATGTATACAAGACAGATGGAGAAGGAAATGGCAACCCACTCCAGGATTCTTGCCTGGAGAATTCCATGGACAGAGGAGCCTGGAGGGCTACAGTCCATGGGGCTGCAAAGAGTCAGACATGACTGAGTGACTAACATACAAGACAGAAGCTGATTATTTCTTGTATAATCTAAGGATATTATGTCAACAACTGGTTTACTGCCCAACAATATTTTAGGTTGGCAAGCTCTTGTTTCTCAACTTGGCATGGATGTTTTCCCCAAATGCACCTCATGGACCAAAACTATTGCTGTAGCACCAGCCATAAGGACTATATTCCAGCCAGCAGGCAGTACTCGACAAAAGAGTGACAAAGAGCATAAGCAAGCTATCTCTTAAGAAAGCTTTCCCAAAACCGCCCACAACGTTTTGCTTACATTCTCTTGCCCAGCATTAACTCAGACGGCCCCATCCATCTCTTGTGCGAGATGCTGATTAACATGTTCTAAGAAACGATTAACCTGGCAAAAACTCTGTTGCTCTGAAAAAAAGGGGAAAGATGAACATTAGAGGTCAACTGGCAAAATTCTCCACAGTGAAGATATTACAGAATTATAGGCTGTGGTTTCAACTACTTGGTTAAAAAAATCATGAAAAGACTTACAAAGGTCCATGGAAATACTGTCTGCTATGTGGATTATGTTAAGACCCCAGCATTATTTCTAAAAGCCGGATTTCTTCTTTATCAAACATCTTTGGAGACAGTGTAGGTCTTGTCAAAGGAAAACTCAGACGCAGACTCACTTAGAAAGGAAAGTGTTTCTTCACAAAGACTTCTAGGAAAATCAGGTGTCTGATTTTCAGAAGGTGTCAATCAGAAGGACTAGCTCAAAAACATAAAATGCAATGGATATTTTTAGCAATGGCAAATGACCAAGCTTAGTACATTTGTATTAGTCTGCTCATGGTGGAAAAATAGCAGTTCTTAAGCACTTACTGTATTCACAAAGTTGTATTCAAACAACAACACATGAAGAAAAATCAGGGACAAATTTTTGTGAAGTCCAGATACATACAAAGTAGACAAGATTTTAATCATTTGGGGTTATTGTTGTTTAGGTGCTAAGTCACGTATGACTCTTTTGTGACCCCCATGGACTGTAGCCTTCCTGGGTCCTCTGTCCATGGGATTTCCCAGGCAAGAATACTGAGGTTGCCATTTCCTTCTGCAGGGGATCTTCCCAACCCAGGGATCAAACTTGTGTCTCCTTGCCGGGAGCCAGCGAGGGAAATCCTACCTGTGGCAAAGGTCAACTGGGGAAGAGGCCTGACGGGCAAAGGCTAATCAGGGCTCGAGGAACCCCCTGGACTTACCTGAGCATCTACCCCAAAGAAAACTGGAGTCTGACTGCTTTACTATCTTACGCCTCTTACCAAGTCCTCTAATACTTACAGGGGCTTCCCCCCAACCACCTTTCTCTGAAAACATTAATTCAGAGCTGTAGTTTAAAAGTTCTCCTCGGCTTAATAGGAGTGTTCCAATCCAAGCCCCTCTGATAGCTTTCTAACTTGCATGACAAGTTTGTCCGGGCTCCTAAAATACAGGAATCTGTTGAAGAAGTTAAAATCACTAGAATAGTACTAGAAAAGATTTCATTGTTAAATCAATGCTTGCTGCAGTTTCCTCTATCTATTGTATCCTTGGAAATATATTAATCCTTTGACTTAACCACATCAGATCTTAAGTTAATAAGTTCCTTTCTTGCAGCTCACTACACCGGTGCCTTATAGGAATGTAACTTTGTTATGTGTCTACCACCTAACTTTAGGAAAGTCACCTTAAAAGAAAAGTCTTTTACTTGCTAACTAACCTATTGTTAGGAGAGAGGGCCATAAAACTGTTAGCAGGCCCCCTGGCCAGAAGATGATGTAAATCACCTAAAACTTTTATCACACAAAAATAAGCCCTGATCCTGATAAGGGTCAAGACTGCTGACCCCACGTGATTTTGGCGTGACTCTATACCTCCCTTTCTCTGTTTCTTATGCGCATAACTTAGGGTATAAAAGCAGCACTGGAAAATAAAGTTTTGGGCCTTGCTCACTGAAGCTTGGTCTCCCCGTGTCGTTCTTTCTCTTTTTCCATCCTTTTCTCTATTCTCCTTTTTCTGGTTGAGATCCTTGGAGCACTGGGCCCTCTGAGTTTACTTATCTGCCTGGGCTTCTAAGACCCACTCGAGGGGGTGCCCTGGTGGGGTGCCTCAAGTGATTCGAGAGGGCGCCTGCGGCCTACATAAACAGAGCAAGCCCCGTGCTGGGGTTTTATTGGTTTCCAGCGTAAACCAAGGAATCATCAGCCCCTGTCTCTCTCTCTCTTTCTCTCTCTCTCTCTGACGCCGACGCCGTTCATCCCGAGGATAGCCTGGGTCATATCGGGGCTGGACCCCGATATCTCCTGAGTCTCCTGCATTGGCAGGTGGATTCTTTACCTGAGCCACCAGGGAAGCCCCATCATTTCGGGCACCAGAACCCATAGGGTGATCTGTTAGTTTGGTTTATCCCAAGGCAGACAGGATCTTTTATGACCATTCTTAGACATCGTAGCAGCAGAGTGTTCACTTCTGATTCTGCAACATCAACCAAAAACGTAAGCCCCTCCCTGCCTGCCTTCATTTCCATCTTCCCTTTTATGTCCTTGGCGACAAGCACAAGGCGTCAGTCTGGACCTTTCCTGCAGAGGTTTTAAGGCTCAGATCTCCCTTCTTTGGCCTGCAGGTAAAATATTCGGATAACATTATTGTAGGCCTTCCTGGTCTCGACTTCCCAAATGGCTAGCCCTCACATGCCAGCCGCAACTTGCCATCACTGGTCACCTGGCACTGTGTCCATTTTCTGCTGCTTCTGCGGGGAGGGTGGGGGGTGGCTAGAAGGATGTGGGACCTGGCAAAGCACTACCCAGACACAGAACTGGTAAACTGGAGGCTGGATTCCATGGCCATTGAATGGTCCACCTCTCATTTTCAAAGTCTATCAGTTATGTGAGCATATGAGTTATGAGTGTACAGGTTTTGCAGTTGCTCAGAAGCAAAGCTTTCTATTATTAGCCGCTGAAGAAATGGAGGAGGCATTGTTACTGCACTCCATCTAGCGGTCAGCCCTGCAGAGACATAACGCTGCAGCCTTTTGTCTTCAAAATCAGGGGCCAGGATTGGGTGGGATTGAAGCCAAATTTTCTCCTGCCTTCAACTCTCTCCGAAGTCACCTGGAAAAGTATATTAATTTTTTAAGGGTGAGATGATCAGCCAGTGAAACTGAAGACTGATACCCCATGAAGAAATTTCTTTGAAGATTCACATTAAATGAGAGGTCATTATAGTTCACTATTAGCCTGAATAAATCATCACTTCCCTGTCACTGCACCTCTTCCCTTTTCTCAGAAGAAGGTGTTTTTAATACGATTTTCTAATGCAGGAATTGAGAGTTCTGGTCAGGAACCTTTTACTATTACTAGCGTCTCTGCAAATACTCTATTGTTTGTTTAGGGGCTGTACTTTTCAAACAAGCAACAAAATGCTAGGAGTGTCCTGCAACTTGGAAACTGTTACTCAATCCTGATCTTTTTCCTACAGACTCCAAGCAAATGATTGATTTATCCCTTAAGACAAACTGACTAATGAAAAAGACCCTTTAGGACCACTCTAGTTAATTGGTACAGCAAAACAAAGCCCTGTGTGAAGAAACCGAGTATGATTAGACTGAAAGCAATTTAGCCAAAGCAATTTGGCTCACTGTGAGGAAACCGATGGAACCGGAGATGTTCGACTTAAAAGCCCAATTGAAAGTGAATATCCTTCCAATGATGAGTTTGTCTTTTAGGTACGGTGCTTCTCAAGATAATTTCTTAAAATATCTAAGAATTTCAGAGGGAAACATTTCCACTTTATTCCCGCCAACAACTGAAAAAAAAAAAGTACAACCTAAACGTGGAGAATCATGTTTTATTTGTTGGACAAATCTGAGGCCGTAAGCCTAGGTCACAGCATCTCAGAAAACTCTGAGAAGCTGTTCCCAAGAGGCAAGGTGGGTGGACCCAGGACATACAGGAGATTTTCTTTTTGCAACAAAAGACAAGTTAGAACATCAAAAGATTACTATTAATATTAAATATTTACCAAAAAAAGATTTCAAAAGGAATTTAGGACCTTGCTATGTAGGGGAAGGTGCAAGTGTCTGGGCTCACTGAAGTCATTCGTTTGCTATGCACCTTAGCTGTTTGGACCGGTCACCTGTTCCTTCCCATCCAGATCCCCTGAGGGATCACCCTTGGGTGACTGCAGGCTGATCACTGCAAGGGCAGCTCTTCTCCTCCATCCTGAGTCCCCTTAAGGCTCATCGTCCAGGCGCCTGTGATGCAATGACTTGAAGTCCATGGCATCCTTTGTTTACTGGCATGACAGGCACCATTTTAGTTCACATTCCCGTTTACGTTCCTTTATCACTGCAGTGCGCGTTTGCAACAGCAGAAACGTCCAGCTGCCCCCACAGACCCTCGGGAAGCCTTTCTAGTGACTTTCTCTGGGTCACCAAGGTTGTGATGAGTTCTTTAGAGGGGAAATGCTTTCATTTTTCAACTTTGGTTCAGTTCAGTCGCTCAATTGTGTCTGACTCTTTGCGACACCATGAACTGCAGCACGCCAGTCCTCCCGGTCCATCACCAACTCCCGGAGTCCACCCAAACTTATGTCCATGGAGTTGGTGATGCCATCCAAACATGTCATCCTCTGTCGTCCCCTTCTCTTCCTGCCCTCAATTCTTCCGAGCATCAGGGTCTTTTCCAATGAGTCAGCTTTTTGCATCATGTGGACAAAGTATTCGAGTTTCAGCTTCAACATCAGTCCTTCCAATGAACACCCAGGACTGGATCTCCTTTAGGATGGACTGGTTGGATCTCCTTGCAGTCCCAGGGACTCTTAAGAGTCTTTTCTAGCACCACAGTTCAAAAGCATCAATTCTTCGGCGATCAGCTTTCTTCACAGTCCAACTCTCACATCCATACATGACCACGGGAAAAACCATAGTCTTGACTAGACAGAACTTTGTTGGCAAAGTAATGTCTCTGCTTTTTAATATGCTGTCTAGGTTGGTCATAACTTTCCTTCCAAGGAATAAGCGTCTTTTAATTTCATGGCTGCAGTCACCATCTGCAGTGATTTTGGAACCCAGAAAAATAAAGTCAGCCACAGTTTCCACTGTTTCCCCATCTATTTGCCATGAAGTGATGGGACCAGATGCCATGATCTTAGTCTTCTTAATGTTGAGCTTCAAGCCAACTTTTTCCACTCTCCTCTTTTACTTTCATCAAGAGGCTTTTTAGTTGCTCTTCACTTTCTGCCATAAGGGTGGTATCATCTGCATGTCTGAAGTTATTGATATTTCTCCTGGCAATCTTGATTCCAGCTTGTATTTCTTCCAGCCAAGTGTTCCTCATGATGTACTCTGCATGTAAGTTAAATAAACAAGGTGACAATATACAGCCTTGACGCACTCCTTTTCCTATTTGGAACCAGTCTGTTGTTCCATGTCCAGTTCTGTTGCTTCCTGACCTGCATACAGGTTTCTCAAGAGGCAGGTCAGGTGGTCTGGGATTCCCATCTCTTTCAGAATTTTCCAGTTTATTGTGATCCACACAGTCAAAGGCTTTGGCATAGTCAATGAAGCAGAAATAGATGTTTTTCAGGAAGTCTCCTGCTTTTTCCATGATCCAGCGGATGTTGGCAATTTGATCTCTGGTTCCTCTGACTTTTCCAAAATCAGCTTGAACATCTGGAAGTTCACGGTTCACATATTGCTGAAGCCTGACTTGGAGAATTTTGAGCATGACTTTACTAGCGTGTGAGATGAGTGCAATTGTGTGGTAGTTTGAGCATTCTTTGGCATTGCCTTTCTTTGGAATTGGAATGAAAACTGACCTTTTCCAGTCCTGTGGCCACTGCTGAGTTTTCCAAATTTGCTGGCATATTGAGTGCAGCACTTTCACAGCGTAATCTTTCAGGATTTGAAATAGCTCAACTGGAATTCCATCACCTCCACTAGCTTTGTTCGTAGTGATGCTTTCTAAGGCCCACTTGACTTCACATTCCAGGATGTCTGGCTCTAGGTGAGTGGTCATGCCATCATGATTATCTGGGTCTTGAAGATCTTTTTTGTACAGTTCTTCTGTGTATTCTTGCTACCTCTTCTTAATATCTTCTGCTTCTGTTAGGTCCACACCATTTCTGTCCTTTATCGAGCCCATCTTTGCATGAAATGTTCCCTTGGTATCTCTAATTTTCTTGAAGAGATCTCTAGTCTTTCCCATTCTATTGTTTTCCTCTATTTCTTTGCATTGATCACTGAGGAAGGCTTTCTTATCTCTCCTTGCTCTTCTTTGGAACTCTGCATTCAGATGCTTATATCTTTCCTTTTCTCCTTTGCTTTTCACTTCTCTTCTTTTCTCAGCTATTGTAAGGCCTCCTCAGACAGTCGTTTTGCTTTTTTGCATTTCTTTTTCTTGGGGATGGTCTTGTTTCCTATCTCCTGTACAATGTCACGTACCTCCATCCATAGTTTATAGGCATCTGTCTATCAGATCTAGTCCCTTAAATCTATTTCTCACTTCCACTGTATGATCATAACGGATTTGATTTAGGTTTTACCTGGATGATCTAGTGGTTTTCTCCACTTTCTTCAATTTCAGTCTGAATTTGGCAATAAGGAGTTCATGATCCGAGCCACAGTCAGCTCCTGGTCTTGTTTTTGCTGACTGTATAGAGCTTCTCCATCTTTGACTGCAAAGAATATAATCAATCTGATTTCAGTGTCGACTGTCTGGAGATATCCCTGTGTAGAGTCTTCTCTTGCGTGGTTGGAAGAGGGTGTTTGCTATGACCAGTGCGTTCTCTTTGCAGAACTCTATTAGCCTTTGCCCTGCTTCATTCTGTACTCCAAGGCCAAATTTGTCTGTTACTCCAGGTGTTTCTTGACTTCCTTTTCCAACTTCAGTCTATTACAAATAGAAATAAATCAATTTGAAAAATTACAAAAATAGAAATCGAAGCGATTGATAAAGGTCTGAAAATGTGATAAAAATAGTCAAAGACAGAAAGGGGTGCAAAGTTCCAGTGAGGCACCAGAAATATCACTGTTCAAAGAACGTGCACGCACGCTGAGTCGCTCAGTCGTGTCCAGCTCTCTGTGACCCCGTGGACTGCAGCCCACCAGGCTCCTCTGTCCATGGGATTCTCCAGTCAAGGTTACTGGAGTGTGTTGCCATGCCCTTCTCCAGCAGGTCTTTTCCACCCAGGGATCAAACCCAGGTCTCTTATGTCTCCTGCATTGGCAGGCAGGCTCTTTATTGCGAGCACCACCTGGGAAGCCCTGTTCAAAGAACACTGGGTTTTTTTTATTTTTTTAATTTTTATTTAATAAATGGTACAAAGCACAATGCCATAAACATTAACAGTTAAAATTTCACCAAATGAAAAAAATACTATAGAATACAGTTGCAAAAAGCTACATTAATTTATTTTACAACTGCCTTAAGCTGCAAAAAGAAAAAAAACCCAATGCCATACCTAAGTTATCCCTCTCTCAAAATAATGCCATTTATATTATAAACCACGAGCTTCCCATCAAAAGACGGGAACGGCTTTTGTTAATTCATATATAAATATATATGACTGTATCACTTTGCTATACACCTGAAACAAACACAACACTGTAAATAAAATATAGTACAATATAAAATAAAAATAAGTAACAGATCTCTGGGGCTTTACACTGAGTTAGAGTTCCTATCAGAGGGATAACAGCACCGCAGCCGCAGTGGATCCTCATGAAGGAAGCACACGAATGACTGGTCACAAGAGCTGCAGGAGGACACCGGGTTTTAATCATTAACATTATAATTTGACGAAATTGTCCTGGGGACCAGTTTACACTTGGCTAAACAATATTGAACAAACCACCTACAGGTACGGGGGAGGGACTGAGAGACCTCGGGGCTAAGGCAGAGTCAATGAGATCGATCAGAGATGCCAGCAGTTACAGGACAGGGCACCGACATGGCAGTACACTCACCTGCTTGGAAACACATCACATGTCTACGAGCAAAGAGAAGACGTTTGAGGCCCACATCTCAGCATCATTATTGTGAGGGAATAAAAATAAAGAAATCATGAAGACTTTCCCCAAGCATCACCATTTAGTGAAAAAATATAGTTTGAAACAAAATCTTCTTCCAACCTGGAAATCTTCTCCATAAAGTCAGTAGAGAAAGAACATAGTTTTATTGTTGAAGACACTAAACCAGAATGTGACACACGGAGCAGGAGGTCTGCTACAAGATTGCAGGAACAGAAGGAAATCGCACCCTCCTTTGTCACCAAGCGGATGCAACCCATTGGGTACACGTTCTCAGGATGAACAGTAAACTGCCCTCAAGTAACAGGACTTGACAGCAACATCTGTCCCATGTAACTCATCCGGCATCTACCTGGTAATTGGGGTGACCATCCGTGTCTGTTAATTGACTTTATACAGAGGAGAAACAAATGCCTATCTCTCTTACATCAGGGGACCTTCCTGGAAGTTACATCTCAAGGAGATGGCTCCCAGGTCCTTGAGAAAGACTTTCCTGAGCTGAGAAACCTGAGTTTAGCTTTCAGAAAGATTTACATACACTTCGAAGAGATGGGGAAAGAACTTGCCAGCTTTCTAAAGAAGATGGTCTAAGCAAAATGAGGGGAGACAGCTCTTCCCTGATTCCTAACAGGCAGCAGGAGGCCTCTTCTTTCTTTTTTTTATTTGCCCCACACCTTCCATCTTCCCTGGTGGCTCAGAGAGTAAAGAATCTGCCTGCAATGCAGGAGACCAGGATTCAGTCCCTGGGTCGGGAAGATCCCCTGGAGAAGGAAACGGCAACCCCCTGCAGTCTTCTTGCCTGGAGAATCCCACAGACAGAGGAGCCTGGTGGGCTATGATCCATGGCATCACAAAGAGTCAGACACTTCGGAGCGACTAACGCTTTCACTTTTTTTCTGTTTGCTTTCCCTGCAGCAGCACCACTTCTCTGCCATCCTGTATCTTCAGTGCTAGCCGGTCAGTCCCGAGGAGCATCTTCCTCTGGGAGTCTGCTGTCCAAGTGGCCCCAAGCTCCCAATCCATCCTCCCGCTCCCACAGCTCGGAAACCACACGTCTCTTCTGTCTTCCATGCCTGTGAGCTGTGCCTGTTTCGTTGATAGGCTCATTTGTGGCCTGTTTGAGACTCTACACATAGGTGGGTGTCATATGATGCTTGTCTTTCTCTTTCTGACTTACTTCAGTTAGTTTGATCATCTCCAAGTCCAACCAAGTTGCTCCAAATGGCATTGTTTCATTCTTTTGTCTGGCTGAGTAATATTCCATCGTAGATAAACAGCACACTGGCTTTATCCACTCATCTGCCGATGGGCATTTACGTTGCTTTCATGCCCTGGCTATTGCGAATATCTTCCTCTAATAACTGATTTCCTCAGTTAATAAACAAAAAGCGATACCTTTTGTGAACAAAACGGTGAGCTAAGTGACGGGGGTAGAAAAGTGAGTAAGATAGAGCCAGCCTTAGCCCAGATCAGCATCAGCCTGGTACCAAGGGCACACCTGGACTAGAACTCATGGCCACACCTGCCGCAGGCAGGAACTGAGCTGCTAAGCAAGTCTATAAGTTTTATTAACTTATCTCTGGTTCTCACATCCACTCTGTACAGATTCCGATCCCTGTTGTACAGATAAAAAACAAAGACTCAGAAAAATGAAGGACTTACTCAGGAGCGTGTATCTAAAATTAACACAGTTGGAATTCAAGTCAGTTCATTGGACGCCAGGAGCCCATGCTCCTGTCACAACATTACATTGCTTTTCCAGGTAACTTCAGGTAATTTCTAGGTAACCTAGCAAGCCCAGTCACTGAGACGTATCTGACTTTGCTATACCTTGGACTGCAGTCTGCCAAATTCCTCTGCCCATAGGATTTCCCAGGCAAGAATACTGGAATGTGTTGCCTCCTCCTTCTCCATGGGATCTTCCAGAACCAGGGACTGAATCCGCATCTCATGCATTGCAGGCAGATTCTCTACCACTGAGCCACCTGTGAAGGTAGGTAATTTAGTAAGATACATCAAATAGGTAAAAATGAAGTTCTGCGTCATATCAGCAAATGGCTTAACCAACTCCCAGATGAGAGAGTTACAAAGTCTTTTTGGTAAAGAAAGTAAATTCCTAGACAAACACACACTGGTATTCAATTTTTAATTAATCAAGGCAAAATAGAAGTGATTCCACCCCAACTGCCACTTTAGAGACATGCACACTGCTCCAAATTATTAATTCAAAGCTTGTACATTCAGAGAAATGTGTGTGGGTGAAGATTTATAGGAGACGTTTCTTAGTTAAAGACTAAAATATGTATGGTTTTTGAAATATCAAATATGCCCTGTATTGTCACACTGTTTTGGTCTGGTGCATTAATTTAAAAGAAAATTGATGGAGTGGAACTCCAAGATAAAGATGAATAACACAGTCATTAAGAGTGTGATATTTCTAGATATGGATAATAAAATCACAAAAATCGTCTTATTTTATAGTGCTATTAATACGATTCACAATACAGATAAACCCCTTTACTCCTAGCGACGCGTGGCTGATCCAGTTCAAACAAAGGTAAGGGAACGTCAATGAGGCTGCCTCTAGGCTCAGGGTCTGCGAAACCTAATTTTTTATTAAATTCACAAGCTAATTAGAAATGAGAAGAAAGCAGAACGACGCCGCACACCCGGCCATGAATGCAAGCAGTTTGGCTCCGAAACCACGCGCAGGTTATGGCCATTTCAGCTTGAATGGAGCGTCGCCGCAGGAGCGTCAATGGGACTGGCAGGTGTTCAGTTTAAAGATAAAGTTTGTCACCGAGGCTGTGAGCTGGTGTGGGCGGCTCACAGAAGGAAGAGATGGGGCGTTTGGGGGGCCGGCGGTGTGGACCATCCCACCGTGTCTGCATCGCGTGGTGGACAGTGCGGGGAGAAAAGTTTATTAAACCACTTATGAAAAGCGATCTGACTGCGGCCTCAATGAACTGCTTCAAACCAGGACCGCCAACTCCCGTAACAAAGAAGGAGGTTCCCACGGACCGGATGGGAGATGAGTGGGGAAACGCAAAGGAGTCCGAAAGGTCTCCCTGACCTGTGCGGCTGCAGGGAGGCGGGAGGAGAGACGGGGGATAACAGAGGGCCCGGGGCCACCCCGCGAGGAGGACGGGGCGTTTCCCAGCGCCCGCGGAGACGCCGGCAGAGGGGCCGCGAGCGCGGCCGCGGAGGGCCTGAGCCTGGAGCCCGCGCCGCTCGCGACTCTGAAGTTCAGCTCTGAGTCACAGAGAAAACAGGGTCTCCAGGCGTCACGCTCCTTTCCGTTCTCTAGACTGGCGCTGCGTCCTCTGCGCCTGGATTACCCTCCCGGGCCGCGGATCCTGGACCGGCCTCCCGCTTTCCTGCCGGGGCCGGGATGCTCCAGGACCGCGTCTCCTGTATCCTCCGCCAGCTCTTCTCCGGATCCGGGCCTGGACCCGCGCGCGGCCCGGGATGCACGTCCAGTTCCTGGGCTCACTCCCCTCCCACCAGCCGGCGGCTGAGAAACTCCTCTCTCGTCATCAGTTCAGTACAGTTCATTTCAGTCCAGTCGCTCAGTCGTGTCCGACTCTCCGCGACCCCATGAATCACAGCACGCCAGGCCTCCCTGTCCATCACCAACACCCGGACTTCACCCAAACTCATGTCCACAGAGTCGGTGATGCCATCCAGCCATCTCATTCTCGGTCGTCCCCTTCTCCTCCCGCCCCCAACCTTTCCCAGCATCAGAGTCTTTTCCAGTGAGTCAACTCGTCGCATGAGGTGGCCAAAGTATTGGAGTTTCAGCTTTAGCATCAGTCCTTCCAATGAACACCCAGGATTGATCTCCCTTAGAATGGACTGGTTGGATCTCCTTGCAGTCCAAGGGACTCTCAAGAGTCTTCTCCAGCACCACAGTTCAAAAGCATCAATTCTTCGGCGATCAGCTTTCTTCACAGTCCAACTCTCACATCCATACATGACCACGGGAAAAACCATAATTGACACGCTTTGTACTGCGTTCCCCAGCCCCTTCCATGACTCCGCTCCCTGTAGAGTGACTTCTAACCACACGCAGGACCGTCCCCTGCTCCAGGCGCGTGTCTCCCCCGCCTCCTCCAGGCCCCCAGCCCCTTGGGGACAGGGGAGGTTCTGCATCCCCTCCTGGGACCCCTCCCCGTTTCTCCTCCCAGCCAGCGCTGATGCTGAGAAAGTGGATGGTTCCAGCTCCACAGCCTGTGAGCGTGGAAAGGCCGATGACCCAAGTTCAGTTCAGTCGCTCAGTTGTGTCCAACTCTTTGCAAACCCATGGACTGCAGCACGCCTGGCCTCCCTGTCCATCACCAACTGCCAGAGTTTACTCAAACTCACGTCCATCGAGTCGGTGATGCCATCCAACCATCTCATCCTCTGTCGTCCCCTTCTCCCGCCTTCCTTCTTTCCCAGCATCAGGGTCTTTTCCAATGACTCAGATTTTTGCATCAGGTGGCCAAAATATTGGAGTTTCAGTTTCAGCATCTGTCCTTCCGATGAATATTCAGGACTGATCTCCTTTAGAATGGACTGGGTGGATCTCCTTGCTGTCCAAGAGACTCTCAAGAGTCTTCTCCCACACTACAGTTCAAAAGCATCAATTCTTCGGCACTCAGCTTTCTTTATAGTCCAACTCTCACATCCATACATGACCACTGGAGAAACCATAGCTTTGACTAGACGGACCTTTGTTGGCAAAGTAATGTCTCTGACACAAGACATTTAGACTAAAATGAAGTAGCAGATTCCACATCGAGTGGCTGTACTGCCCAGAAAACATTTCCTTGTGTTGAAAGAGAGAAAAGTACTTAAGCTCCTTTGGAGCCTCCTGTGGCTCTCTGGAGTCGTGCAGGACTGAGAGACAAGCCCCTCCTTAAAGAAGGCGTGTCAGATGCTGAAGGTATCGCTCAGCAACCCCCCAATGTCCCCCCTCATTTCCCAAGTCTCCCCCTTTAATAAAAATTGCCTGTTATACAGAGTGAAGTCAGAAAAACAAATATTGTAAGTTAATGCACAGATACGGAATCTAGAAAAATGGTCCTAATGACCCTATCTCAGGGTAGGGATAGAGACCCAGACCCAGAGAAAGGGCGTGTGACCCAGCCGGGGAAGGAGAGGGTGGGACAGACTGACAGGGCAGCACTGATGCATGGACATCTCCACGTGTGGAACAGACAGCCAGCGGGCAGTGCTGTGGGCCAGGGAGGTCAGCTACCGCTCGTGAGGACAGGGGAGAACGGGAGCAGGGAGGGAGCTCAAGAGGGAGGGCCGCTGCTTGTGGCCCATCCCATTGTTGTCAGCAGATGCCAACACAGCGCTGTGAAGCAGTTATTCTCCAATTAAGACGTTTAAAAAATAAGTCATAACTTTATAAAAAAGAAAAGAAAAACTGGTAGAGGTGACAATACATACACAGTGTTAGTCACCCACCTTTTCTCCTCGGTATCTGTTTGGATGAAATGAATATTCTAGCCCTCTGCCTGGGAAATCTCCAGACCAAAGTGATTACAAGTAAGGAGAACTGACCCCGTGGCCTGACTCCTGACACTTCATTTTCACTTCTGCTGAGGACAAAATGAAATCCCCTGGGTTAAGTTATTGTGGGTTTTCCCTGCTCTTTCAAGAAACCATGCTATTGTTCTCTATGGAAAAAAAAAAAAAAAAAAAAAACAACCCTGCTGTTGGTCTGAATGTAACCTTTTGGAAGCGGGGTTTGATTTTACCGTATTTAAAAGTCTGTTCTCAAACGCTGACTCTGGCTATCTGACTGCATTCCCAAGCAGGTGGTGGTATCTAGGGTAACATGAATGGCAAATGGGCCAACAGGAGGGTCTCAGTGGGGCGCAGAGGGCACGTGGCGCACAGCCAACACCCACGAACACGAAAGTGAAGACGCGGTTGGCTCTGCAGACCCAGCGCCTCCAGGGGCCCCAGTCCAGAAGCAGGCGCTCTGGCTTCTGAGATCCTGCGTGAGACATGGCCCCAGTTCCTCGTCTACAAGACAGAGTCAGTACTAACACATCCAATCACAGGGTGGTTGCAAAAATTAGATGTAAGGGAACAAAACGAAAAAATCACAGACTGCAAGGAAATCTTTACAAAACACACATTAGATAAAGGACCTATATAAAAAATAGACAAAGAACTCTTAAAACTCAACAATAAGGAAAATATGTTGAAAAATGGGCAAAAGAAAGGAAGATCTGAACAGACACTCAGCAAAGAAGATCTACAGATGGCAAATAAGTCTGAAAAGATGCTCACCATCCCAGGTCAGGAGGGAAATTCGAGTTAAAATCACAAGGAGGGAGGGCTTCCCTGGTAGTCCAGTGGTTAGAACCCCCCCACTTCCACTGCAGGGGTGGCGGGTTCCATCACTGCTCGGGAAACTAAGATCCCACATACCTTCAGGCATGGGCAAAACAAAAACAAAGAAACAAACAAAATGCAAGATTCTGTATGCCGTGCCAAAAAAAAAAAGATAATGTGTATGAATCAGCTTTGTGCAGTTACACACACATATATATAAATCATAACTATATAACATTAATATAATGATTTTTTAAATTAAGCAGATGTAACCATTTCTGGGTTAAAAAGTCAGAGATAGGAAAAAGTCAGAGATAGGAAGAGATTTCTACGAAACCTGGACCAGTTTAGGGAGGAGACTGTCTTCCAACCTTTCTTTCTCCAGTCCCTCCCTGCCATCTTTCTGCCCCCAACTTCTGTGGACTATTCAGCAGCCAAATTTTCTGGGTTTACAATGAGTACAACCACACAGGAATCAATTTGGATCACAGGGGAACAGATTTGAAAGCTTTAGAAAGATGTTGCAAGCTTTAGCTAGGAGTTGAACACGGTTTAAGAAATCATTAAAAGGGTTTGGTTGGTCTTTTAATGCTTGTCCAGTTCTTTATTTTATCATTCTTAGTATTTCTCTACTAAGATCATGGCATCCATGCCGTGACTTCATGGCAAAAAAAGGCGTAAGAGTGGAAGCAGTGACATATTTGAGAGACTTTATTTTCTTGGGCTCCAAAATCCTTGTGAACAGTGACTAAAGCCATGAAATTAAAAGATGCTTTCTCCTTAGAAAGAAAGCTATCACAAACCTAGACAGCATATTAAAAGCAGAGACATAACTTTGCCAAAAAAGGGCTGTATAGTCAAAGCTATGGTTTGGTCAGTAGTCATGTATGGATGTGAGAGCTGGACAGTAAAGAAGGTCGAGCACCAAAGAATTGATTTTGAACTGTGGTGTTGGAGAAGACTCTTGAGAGTCCCTTCGACTAGAAGGAGTTATTCCTAAAGGAAATCAAGCCTGGATATTCACTGGAAGGACTGATGCTGAAACTCCAATACTTTGGCCACCTGATGCCAAGAGCTGACTCATTGGAAAAGACCCTGATGCTGGGAAAGGTTGAAGGCAGGAGAAGGGGACGACAGAGGGTGATATGGGTAGATGGCTCAGCGGACATGAATTCTGAGCAGACTCTAGAAGACAGTGTAGGACAGATAGCAGGTATGCTGCAGTCCATGGGGCAGCAAAGAGTGGACACAACTGAGCCTCTGAACAACTGCAGTTCATTTAGTTGCACTGTGTTTAGTCGTTTCAATCGTGTCTGACTCTCTGCGACCCCAAGGACTGTGTAGCCTGCTGTGTTCCTCTGTCCATGGGATTCTCCAGGCAAGAATACTGGAGTGGGCTGCCATGCCCTCCTCCAGGGGATCCTCCCAACCCAAGGATTGAATCCACGTCTCCAGGATTGGCAGCCAGGTTCTTCACCACTAGCACCACCCAGGAAGGCTGAATACTGGAGTGGGTAGCCATTCCCTTTTCCAAGGGATCTTCTAGATCCAGGGATGGAATCCAGGTCTCCTGCGTTGCAGGCAAATTCTTTACCATCTGAGCTACCAGGGAAGCCCAATACAAATGGACTATTCACTTTGGTTGTGCTGAAGTAGAAGCTCCAATACTTTGGCCACCTGACGCGAAGAGCTGACTCAGAACTAAGACCCTGATACTGGGAAAGGTTGAAGGCAGGAGGAGAAGGGGATGACAGAGGACGAGATGGTTGGATGGCGTCACTGACTCAACGGACATGAGTTTGAGCAAGCTCCAGGAGATGGTGAAGGACAGGAAAGCCTGGTGTGCTGCAGTCCATGGGGTCACAGAGTCAGACACGACTGAGCGACTGAACAATTAGTTGTTCTAGCGTTCCCTCTGGTGGTTGTGCATGGATATGACATCTTTACGAAGCAAAGGTAAGGCTGTGTTTCCAAAGTAATGAGAAACATGAATTTCAAACTAATTCCTTGAGAGTTTGGCAATTACTACCTGGCTAGGTGACTATGTATCTCTGATCTGATGTGATGAGAGGCTGCTTCACTTCGGTGTTCCTCCTTCCAAATCATAACTCCATCCAAATCATGAGGCAAGTATCGGACAAATCCAAACTGATGGTCATACTACAGAACACCTGCCTAGAACTCCTCAGAACAGTAGGACCAGGAAAACAAGGGCAGTCCGAGAACCCGGCACAGCCCAGAGGAGGTGAAAGAGACATGGCAACTGCATGCAATGAGGTGCCCTGGCTGGTATCCAGGAAGGAAAAGAACAGCCCTGGGGAGAGCAATAAAATTGCAATAAAGTGTTCAATTCCGTTCAGTCCTTCAGTCATGTCCGACTCTTTGTGACCCCATGGACTGCAGCACGCCAGGCTCCTCTGTCCATGGGATTCTCTAGGCAAGAATACTGGAGGGGGTCCCCATTTCCTTCTCCAGGGGATCTTCTTGATCCAAGGATTGAACCTGGGTTTCCTGCATTATAGGCAGATTCTCACTGTCTGAGCCACAAAGGAAGCCCTAAGAAAGGCAAACTGCCCTCCCTGGGGTATGTTTCACCTCTTTAAACATTGAAAAGCTTTCTTTCTCCCCAACCCCCCCACCCCACCTCCCTCCACTCCTTCCTCTTCCTCTTTGTCCTTTTCTTCATGTTTTTCCCTCTTGTATAGAAATGTCTGGTTTCTTGACCTTTCCTTACTTGGCAGTTTCCACATTTCTGTCAGGTGACCGTGGGAGACACAGGGGCTCTTTCACCCACTGTGCAAAAGACTCCGTCAGTGGGGCAATGGGGAAGGTCAGGAGGAGCCGAGAGCCTCAGACGAGCTTTGAAGACACTGACAGCCCGCTCCTGGCGGCCTGGGCACGTCCCTGTGCCCGGGGTCGCCCGTGGCCCCAGGCCAGCCCGGGGAGCCCTCCCCTCCCCACAGAAGGGAACCCAGAAAGGAGAAGGTGATATCATAGAAGCCAGGAGACGTGGACCCCCTTTAACCCTGATGGACCTGTGAAAGTGAATCAGATTCATACACATTTACAAATCAACTTAGAAAAGTGAATGAGCCCACGGGTAATCGGGAGTAAATTCTATATATAATCCTAGCACAGGCCAGAGAGAGTAACACCAGGCCAGAGAGAGTCCCAGGATCTGCAGCGAAGCAGAGGCCACCTGCCTGGCTGAAGTCGGCCGAAAAACACTAGCCTCGGCAGTTGTGGTCTCAGATAGCCTGATTCTGTGTGATTTTCTGGAAATTGTTTATTATTCAGGAAATTTTGTGAAAGTACTAACTGCAGCAGGGCACACAGTCTGTATCATAACAATGCATTCCCATAACACTGACATATACACTCGGGGCTTCTCTGGTGGCTCAGACGGTAAAGAATCTGCCTGCAATGCAGGAGACCCAGGTTTAATTCCTGGGTCAGGAAGATCCCCTGGAGAAAGCGATGGTTACCCACTCCAGTGTTCTTGCCTGGAGTATTCCATGGCCAGGGGACCCTGGCGAGCTCCAATCCACAGGTTCGCAAAGAGTTGAACGGGACTGAGTGGTTAACACTTTGGGGCTTCCCTGGTGGCTCAGGAGGTAAAGAATCTGGCCACAATGACATATATACAGTGCTGCGCGTAAAACAGAGAGCTGTGGGGACCTGCTGTATAGCACAGGGAGCTCAGCTTGTTGATGACCTAGATGGGTGAAAAGAAGGCTGAAGAGGGAGGCGATCCATGCGTGTGTGTAGCTGATTCATGTTTTTGTACAGCAGAAACTAGCATTGTAAAGAGTTACACTCCAACTTACAACGTAACAACAACAAAACACGGTTGCCCGCCTATGTGCAGATCCAGCAGAAATAGGTACACAGGCATCCTCAAAATAGTTTCAGAGACTATTCACAGTTCAGAGAATATTCACAGAAACATAACTCATGATAGCCCCAATCGGGAAATAGCCCAAAGGTCTTTCAATAGTAAAACACACAAATATGTTGTGATATACTTGCAAAATGAAACTCTACTCAGCCAGGAAGGAGAATGATCTGTCTCTATCAGAAACAGTGTGGAAGGGTTTCACGAAGTGGTGAACGGATGCTCAGATGCTTACATGCCATAAGGCGCCATCTCTACAAAGTCCAAATGGCGAAACTCTACCTCAAGGGCAGAAGTCGGAATGGTGAACACTGAAGATCGGAGAGGAGGTGACAGACTTTGGGGTGCTGGTGAGATTGGGGTGCTGAGTTTGGGAAGGTGATCTCAGGAGGCAGTTCACTTTGTGAAAACCTATCACCAGGCTGCGCCCTTACGAGTCTTAGTATTATCGCACGTATATTATAATCCCTCTCTAAGGCCGCAAGAGAAAACAGCTGCATTTCTGAAAGAAGTGTAAATGTCCTGTTTCATGTCTTGAGTCTAGAAGTTTATATTAGAAAACAACAAGAAAATGATGAAGCAACATGGCAGCCAAGCCAAACGTATCCAGGCTCTCTGGTGGTCTCGGAGTAATGTCTCCTCTCCTAGTTCAGGATTCAAAGGGCAACAGGATTCTTGAAGTTCTTCTCTCGACAGGTGCCCTTAAATAGCACCCTGGGAGGACCTTCTCTGCAGAACCTGGAGGATGGAGGGACTCCAGGCTTCAGTGAGGGTTGCACCATGACTTCCTCGGGATGATCGGCTCAGTCATTCAGGGCCCACACTTTCCTTGGGCTCCAGAATCATTGTGGGCAGTGAATGCAGCCATAAATGCTGCATTCATGAATGCAAACATTAAAAGATGCTTGCTCCTTGGAAGAAAAGCTATGACAAACCTAGATAGAGTATTTAAAAGCAGAGACATCACTTTGCCAACAAAGGTCTGTCTAGTCAAGGCTATGGTTTTTCCAGCAGTCATGTATGGATGTGAGAGTTGGACCATAAAGGCTGAGTGCTGGAGAACTGATGCTTTTGAACTGTGGTGTTGGAGCAGACCCTTGAGAGTCCCTTGGACTGCAAGGAGATCCAACCAGTCCATCCTAAAGGAAATCAGTCCTGAATGAATATTCACTGGAAGGTCTGATGCTGAAGCTGAAGCTCCAATACTTTGGTCACTTGATATAAAGAGCCAACTCATTGGAAAAGATCTTTCCCTGATTCTGGGAAAGATTGAAGGCAGGAGGAGAAGGGGATGACAGAAGATGAGATGGTTACATCGCATCACCAACTCAATGATCGTGAGTTTGAGCAAACTCCGGGAGATAGGGAAGGACAGCGAAGCCTGGTGTGCTGCCGTCCATGGGATAGCAAAGAGTTGGACACGACTTAGCGACAGAACAACAACTAGGTGGTTATTTAGCATCACAAGTCTTGATTTTGGATTTAAGACAGAAGAGTATCTTGCCTGGGCCCATATACTTAAATCTTAGAAATTTTCTTGGTAGGAAATCCCAAGATAACATCTTTTTCTGCTAAAATTAACTTCAGGAAAAAGAGAGAAGGGTGAACCTGGGCAGAAGCCCTGACTGTTGCAGTGAATTTCCTGCACAGACCTGTGTATCTACCTAACCTTTCTTTGAATGTATTTTTTATTGAAGTATAGTTGATTTACACATGTTGTATTAATTTCTGCTGTACAGCAAAGTGACTCAGTTATACATCTATATATTCTTTTTCATACTCTTTTCCATGATGGTTTATCACAGGATATTGAACACAGTTCCCTGTGCTGTACGGTAGGACCTGTGGTTTAACCATCCAAGTTTGCATCTGCTAATCCCAGATTCCACCCCAAAGCTCCCCCATCACCCTCCCCCTTGCAACCAGAAGTCTATTCTCTGTGTCCCTGATTCTGTTATGTTTCGTAGATCAGCTCATTTGTGTCATAGTTTAGAGTCCACGTAGGAGTAATGTCATATAGTATTTGTCTTTCTCTTTCTGATTTAATTCTACTTCCTGATGGCTTCATAAGCTTTATTTCAACCAAATGTCTGATTTTCCTTACAATTTCACTTACAAGGAAGATAAGAGTCACATTTTAATGCTGGGTTGAGTGGAAAGTAAAGTAAAATTTAAAACTATTTTATGGGGCTGAATTCCACATCTGCTGACAAAATATGCTAAGTCATTTAAAAAGCAAACTGCTGCAAGCGGTAGATTACAAGAGTTTACAGCCCAAGCCTATCATCATAGTATTCTTTATTTAACCTGTGCGTGCTTCAGTTGAGTCGCTTCAGTTGTGTCCGACTCTGCAACCCTATGAACTGTAGTCCGCCAGGCTCCTCGGTCCATGGGATTCTCCAGGCAAGAATCCTGGAGTGGGTTGTCATGCCCTCCTCCAGGGGATCTTCCCGACCCAGGGATCAAACCTGCATTTCTTACATTTCCTGCATCAGCAAGAGGGTCCTTTACCATTAGCTCCACCTGGGAAACCCTTATTTAACCCAAGTCCTAAGAAATATTTAATGTATAACTTCATATATATAGTATTGAAGTAAACAAATTCTTTTTGAAATAAAAAACATATTTACACCTTCAGATACTTTACATTACAAACTAACACACATACACACACTGCTTTATAATGTTTTATCATTTATGCACCTAATATTTTTTATCATTTTAGTCTTTTTTAATTGAAGTATGATTGATTTACAGTATTGTGTTAATTTCTATGCAGCAGAGTGACTCAACTGTACACATATATACATTTTTCTTCATACTCTTTCCATTATAGTTTATCACAGGATATTGAATATCATTCACTTTGTGCACCGAATTTTTATGACAGTGTTACAGAGAGAAACCAAAAGATGAATGGGGTAAGACAAACAATTCAAAAATGAGGCAAAGGCACTGACGTTTTTATTTGGCAATCCAACTAGCAGCAACACTAAGAATATCTCTAACTTCCTTCCAGTATGGAAACTTCTGCCCTGCCTATCACTTCTTTTTTCACTATAATATTATAAAACAAATAAATTGCAGAACATATTTTATTTTAACCCAAAAGCTGAAACTATATAGGAATCAGAATGCTGAACAAAGTTTAATTTTAGACACAAAATACAAACAAGTTTGTTTTGAAAAAATACCTTTAAAAATATTTTAATGTAAACTGGGGAAAACTAGCATAGATAAGGGTCTGTTTTTCCATCTGTTCAAACAATGAAGTACACTGTAAACTGATGACATTTTAAACAGTGAAACAAATGATGCTATAGAAGATACATATTATGATATTCTCAAAAATGATACTTTATAAAATGAAAATCAGGACAACGCCTTTTGGCCTGTGATAATGGGGTCGCAAAGAGTCAGACCCAACTTAGTGACTGAACAATAGCAACAACAATCTTTAGAACAAGCACATGACCTGTACCCTACTCAGGACGCCCAGAACTTCAACTAACCCTCAGCTTCTGAAAAGCTATTAACATGAATATTTTTTAAAGGCTGGGATATGGGAACTACAATAGCAGCAGTTTAAAACAGAAGAATAGGAAATAAAGGGAGATATTACATTATTACAAATGTATTTATTAACTTCTATGGCAGATTTTATTTCTATGTAAAAACAAGGATGGTTACTTTTTTCAATGAACATTTATATGCATGAGTTAAAATTATATTAAAAGTTTCCGAGTAACTGAAATTAGCTGTAAAAAACTCTCTGAAGTGTAGACACACACGAGAGAATGATTTCCCTTCTGTGAAATACATCACGGAGTGTTCCCGCGGGTGATACATAACATTAGAGCGAAAACTGCTAACTTGAAATAAACCTAGCAGACTTAAATAGTACCAGTATCCTAGTCTGAGTCTGATTATCTAACACGACATTTAAACTTAAACTTTTAGTTACTCTTTCATGTATAGAATACAAGATTTCTCTTTTTTTTTTCCCGTCTCCTCAGTATTAATAGAAGAGAGAGAAAGGGTATTTAACATGAAAATAGAGGATAAATCCTGAGATTTCCCCCCAAATGTCTTCATGTCCCACAGTCACAGGCTCTGCTGCACAGTAAACAGTGGCACATCATCCTGGAAGGAACGGTTTCCGCCTCCTTGACTTCCAAGGCGAAAAGCACGACGTTGTCCAACGTGGCATTACAGTGTAAGTCTTTCTAATTCCATTTTTCCGTACATGGGCTCTGGTTCTCGTAATTCACGTGACACCCTTTGGCTGTGGTTGTCTGTTAAGTTTCCTGTTTTGGTCGAGTTGCAGCAAACCAAAACAAACAGCTCCCAGAAAAGGCTATGGTGACTACTTTGTTTTTCCCTTTTGGTATTTCCAGTTAAGTGCTTTCTCTTTCGAGGCAAAAAGCGCCATAGGCAAGGTGTGAGCAGGTCACAGAAGCTTCAGGGCTCCGAAGAACGTGCCGTCTCCGTCTCGGGATATCTTAGCATCCTCCCGGGGTATTGCCAGTTGGAGTTCATCTCCCTCCTCCAGCTTCGCGATGCCTGGAAAGGAACGATGGAGACAACTTGAAGCGTCGTGCAGGTAAAGACGAGCGGAGGGCAGAACATTAAAGACAACAACTCGGTTTTGGGAAAAAAAAGTTCACACAGGCCTTCATTTTTCACATTACACCGTGGGTTTCTAGGCCAGTTATTATTCTATTTGCCTAACAATTAAAAAACAATAGTAAAATAAATGAGCAGAAGGAGTTATAACAGACAAATGAATGTGTGGGGTTGGCCAACATGTTCACTTGGGTTTTTTGCAAGATGTTATGGAGAAACCCAAGGGAACTTTATGCCGGCCTAATATCACCTACTGTTGATAAAACAGGGAACCCAAATAACCAAACGTCTAACTATAAGAAAAAAAGTTCAGTAAATCACAGCACATCCCTAGATGGAATATTATAAAGTTAAAAGTGGCTTTGCTTCACTTGACACAAGAAATTTTAAAAAATAATGCTAAATATAAATAAAAAATATGCACACACACACACTGCATAGCCCTAAATGTACTTTCAAATGGGCATATAATGTGTGAATTATTAGAAAGTAAAAAGCAAAATACTACTTATTAACAAAACACATCTGCTAACAGAGTCTTTCTGTAGAGTCCAGACTATGGAGTTAGGAGTCATTCAGAGTGCTTTTTATAGTCCTTTATATTTTGTGTTTCCTTAAACAACCATAACCTGTCTTTATAATCAAAAGTAAGAAGCTAATTAGCTTCTCAGAACTGATTAATCTGCATGTGCCTAATTTACAATAAGATAGCCTGGGATTCAGGAATACAAAATGCAACTCAGGAACTACACTCCGTATATCAGGTCATTCTTGACCCCATTTTAAAAGAAAAATATGAGAGGTTTTCTTCTCTGCAAAGAGAAGGAACAAACAACATATTTATACAACTAAATTGTCAATACTTTCAACTAATAATTTTAAAAGCAGTTGCATTGTTTCATGAGCAAGCCATGAAAATATATTTACAGAAACACATCTACCTTAACCTCAATTCCACTGTCAAGCCCCAAACATCTGGGTTTCTTCCAACTATAGCCAGTGACTGTTTATTCACTGAACATTTCAGGTAGACCAGACACCTTCGCAGACACGTTGGGGCAGTGATCAGAATGACCAAAGAGTGTCTTCTAGGATCTTGTTTTTTGATAACAGACCAAGACAGACAGTAACAAACAGTAACAGAAGGACTTAGATATTATTAAGGGTGACGTGCACGCTTTCAGGATTCCCAAGCATTTGATGATTACATTAAGCAGTAAAAACAAAAAAAGACTGAAGTGATTTGTTGAATGATTAGTCATTATCACAGATATTCAAGATCATCTAATAATTTGACAAAGGCTATAGTTCACAAATCATTTGGTAACAGTAACTATCAAAGTCTTTTCAAAGTAGGTCCTGCTTAAAATTTCAACACCGAGTTACTGGCTATTTCAGTTCTTCCATATGGTAGCAATCGCTAATTTGTTAATGACATAATGAATAAGAATCCGTTTCATGTACAAGAGAGGTTCCTTGGTGTGATACTGGGCTCTTCAAATGGACCACTTTAATTTTTTTCAGATTATTATGGAAACACTTTATACACCAATGTGTAGCTTTTAATGATTTTAAACAAATTTGCTCTAGAACAGATAAAAACTGCAAATCTGAAATTTCCTAGAGAACACTTTTTGTAAATGATGTTAACACTGAAATATCTTTAAGGTCAAGTTATTTATTCTTAAAAAATAAGGCTAGGAAGTAACCTTGAGGAGCTGATGATCAGAAAAGTTTATAAAGGAGTGTGTTGTAAAGCTCTAAGTGCTAATTAATGTAAGTAAACAACAGGCAGAAGTTAGCTCACAATTTATAGATGTTTTGCAACAAGAAATACTGGTTACCACAGACTGCAGGAAAACAGTTCTCTATGAAAATTAGGGAATTCAAATCTAAGCAAACTTCCTCAATACCCCGTCAGAGCTATTTATGGCTGTGGGTCGAGGATGACAAGCATCTCCATTATTATCCTTTCTCTCTTGATTCCTTGTGCGATTGTCAGTAAGTGCCTTTGGAATATTCAGCTTCAGATCACACAGCCAACCCCCACACTGTTCTACACTGTCATTCATGCTGTCTGGAAAGGAAGACATTCCTTGGGGTCATGAGTGGAGTTGTCAAAACCACCAGAGAGAAATAAATGTGTTTAAGGCAACTTTTTTTTCAAGTACTGGTCTTGATTAGTTTGAAATTACCCCCAAATAAAATGAAGGCTTTGATGGCAATTCATTTGGCTGAGATGGTTGGATGGCATCACTGACTCAATGGACGTGAGTCTGAGCAAACTCTGGGAGATTAGTGAAGGAGAGGGGAGCCCGGCATGCTGCAGCCCATGGGCTCCAAAGAGTCACACACGACTTAGCGGCTGAACAACAGCAATAACTGGAGGCAGTCACGGCCCAAACAGACCTGAAAGGAAGACAGCCTGCACGGCCCCTTTCCTCTCCAGTCTCTGGCTCGGAGTTGAAAGGCAGGCTCACTCCTAGCCTTTCGCATCCCAGCCGTATCCATCTGGTGGCCACTGACCCCAGAAGAGAAACGGTGCCTCTGGACCTGACATTCAAAACTGGCCAAAGGGCATTTCTTCCACAGGAGGGAGGCGAAGAAGCGGGTGAGATTCCGTGACTGCCACTCGGGTCAGACTGGCTGATTTAAACCAAGTTCTGGAGCTGATCAGCTGTGCAGCCCCAGAGAGTGTGCGCGGCCTCTCTGAGTCTCAGTCCCCACCCCCATTTCTTAGGGAGGATTAAAGCAGGGAGCATGGATGGATGTGCCTGGCACAGGACACCATTCTCTTATGATGCAAGCACTCTTATCACAGCTCCACGACCATCCTAGAGGGGATCACTGAGAAGCTACTGCCCTTTCTAAACGTATATAAAAATGATAAACTTACTAGTTAGCTAATAATTAAAATCTAAAGTAATGATTGCATCTGTCTCTATCAAAACAGACTAACTTATCATTCGAGATCATAAAAACCACACAGTATACCGAGGAATGTCTTTCTGTCTATGTATATAGAAATACTATTTACCAGCTGAGTAACAGGAATTATTGGGTAGTGTTTCAGGCATGTTTTGAATACATCGAAACAAAGTCACCAGACTCAGTTCGTCCCCAAAGACATGGACTTTTTTCCTCTGTATTAGGTGTCCCATGGCAAAGGTGTTATCGGTGTATAAAACCTGAGGAACAAACCAAAGAACTTTGTCAGAAGTCAGCACGAAACGGGGGCATCAGACAGTGGCGGTAGATTCAGGGTCGAACCTACCTGACCATAGATGAAGAAGTAGCCTGTCTCTTTGACCAAAATTTTATTCTCTTTTTCTTCTAGGGCTCTTCCTCTTTTAAAGCTGAGAAGCCAAGGAACAAAGGTGTACGCTCCTACAATGAAGAGAACGGTTTTTAAGGGAAACCCCCGCCCCGAGGAACGCAGTTTTTCCCCTCCACTTGAAACAAAGCAGGACTCCATGACCCTTGCCCCCCGACCATGTCCCCTGCCTGCCTTTTTCCTGTGGAAAACTTTCGTCAAAGAATAAGTTTAATCAGAGCACTGAGAAATGCTGCAACAAAGAACAGTCTAAGGAGACTAAACAATATAGTCATTAGGCATCACCAAGGACCTTCAGCTCTTTCTCAAGGGGTGTAGATCATATTCTGAGCCACACCCTGTGAGCTGTCTTATAGATACTCAAACACCAGGTGGAGGAGTTAATGATGGCCAGATCGTACCAGGACACGAGCTGCCCCAGTTCCGAGAATTGACCACAAAGAAATGGAACAAGTGCTGCAGGGACTGAAGACTAACTGTACCTGAAACAACCGAGATGGCGCCGGCCAGACCATGATGGCCACTCTGGGGACGACTGTGCTGTTTCTGCATGGAGCTCCCCCAGCCCGACTCTGTCTGTAAGAGCTCTCACCCCCTGTTTGTCGGCGGGGGAATGGGAGGGGGAGTTGGCCTTTGGACAGATGTCCACCACTCTCCCCCACAAGCTGCCAGCATCGAAATAAGGCAAACCTGCTTTCCACCAGCTGGCCTCGTTTTTGGCTTTTGAGCAGCTGGACCCGACACACATACCTTTTGATAACATGCTTAGTTACTAACCTAAGTCTGAAACTTAGAGGAGAATTTCAACTCTTTAAAAATGACCATCCTCCAGCAGCTTCTCAGCATCATTTACATACTCACCCAGGCCAGCTATCAGATACAGGAACTTGAAAGCAAGCGCTTCATATGTCATGTCTGGGGTTTTGATTCCTTCTGTATTTCAGCAACTTTCATAATATGTCTAGTCTGGATGGGAGAGTTTGAGGCCAAAGAAAGGTCTCTGAATAACACACCGATAGAGATTTTCAATTTCTCTTTGAATCTGTTGGGGAGGAGAAAAATTTTCCTCTACCCTTCCTTGTGGGGGGGTGGCAGAAAGGAGAGAGGAGGCAGCAGGGAGGGGCCCCTACAGCTCACCCCTCCTCGCCTCAGTTCCCACACAGGGGGCAGCCTGATCCCCCCAACTTTCTGTTCCCAAAGATGGTCTCCTAGAAACCACTTCCCTTGGTGAAAACCCTCTGGAGCCTTGGGTAACGACAGTCCGCCAATAATCTCCCCAGTTACACACAATAGAGGTAACCTCATCATCGCCTGTTTTCATACGACATTATTTCGGGGAAAAGATTATAATGCCGTAGCTTTAAATTCTGTTTAGAGATCACGTGCCCACAGCATTCTTTAAGGTAGAGTTCTGAAAACACGAGGAAGAATTAATATCAGGGTTGTTCTTATTAAAAATTATAAATACAAGCTGATGACTGAAGGCAGCTATTTTCACATTTTATTTGACACTCTGAGCACAGAGGGCTTCTTGTTCCCCTTCAAAACCATACACATCTTAGATTCCAACTTTTCTGAGCTTGGGGACTGTTCATGTTTGGTTCCCTGCTGTTTCCTCAGGACCTTAAATGATACCTGACCCAAAACAAATGCAGCAAATATATATTTAAATAAATACTAATCATTGTACTATGCAATTAGTCACTAGCATTCCATGCTTTAAAAGCATCTTACTACCTGGTTACTGAATCTCTGGGAAATGAAACATTCTCCATCAGAGAGGTAATATGAACTCTTGATGTGAAACACATATTTCTAAGTCTGCACACTTATATTCTGATTAGACATATTTACTGACTACAAAATCTTTTTACAATATTTTACATCGATCCACTATTTCTCTACACCATACTTAAAAGTTAGCCAGTTCTTACAAATCTGTTATATTGTCAGAAGAGAAAGAAAAACAAGTCCTTATTAGGCTTATATTCTTATTTTCTCTTTTATTTTTGGCACTTCATCTTATCTTGCTGGAAATATTCTTGTTTTTATGTACTGTGTACATCTGTCCCCCAACCCTGCCCACATACATGAGAGCACGCGCGCACGCACACACACACACAGGGATTACATTCCATCCAGGTGGCACGAGTGGTAAAGAATCCACCTGCCAATGCAGGAGACACGAGAGATGTGGGTTTGATCACTGGGTTGGGAAGATCCCTTGGTGTAGGGAATGGCACCCCACTCCAGTATTCTTGATTGTAAAATTCCATGGACAGGGGAGCCTGGTAGGTTACAGTCCATGGGGCTATAAAGAGTCAGACACAGCTGAGCGCATATAGATCCATGCTGCTGACACTGAGGCCAAGGCAACGACTATCCCGTAGTGACAGCCAGAAACCCAGTGGCCAAGAATGGAGCCAGGCACCCAGTACGCACTCCATCAATTTGTGCTGCTAAGTGAATTTTAAATTTAAGAAAATACACTGAAAAAATCAATTAAAAAGTAAAGTAATTATAAACTTAAACATACATGTTTCTACATATTAAAAATTACTTAGTTTTTTTGCATGCTATTTAGACCGTGGATAGGTAAACGCTAACAAGAAAACATGCACTAAATGCCTATAGAAAGCTTCTCTAAGCTAGTATGAATCACTTCTTACAATAGCTACCTAAGAGTGTGGAAAGGAAAGATTTCAACGACCCCAGATTCTTGCACCTCCTCCTCGTACATAGAGAAGCACTAAAATCTTTGAATTGAGATGTCTGTTCTTTGTTTCTTTGTGATTAGCAGTAATCTTTTGTTATTCCAGAAAAAAACCAAATTACATAAGTCCAGGCTTCTCCCTTACTTTGAAATAGCTTCTCAGAGCTGTACGAGAGGCTGCTTCCTGGGCTAGAGTCCCCAGTAAGACACTGAATAAACTCAACGCACAGTTCTTGTGCGGTGGGGTTTCATTTCAGTGAAGGCAAATACTAGGAGCACGAATGCTTAATTTTGTTTTCAACAGCTAAAATACTAACATATTTTGGTGTATAAAGTGTGAACTTCCCAGCTCCACTCAGCTTTAAATATTTGATGTATTTAAATGTCTTTGAAAACTTAACAAATTACTGTGTACATTAACATGTGAAATTAAAATGACAGTATTCAAAAATATAAAAATAATTCACATGTATTTCTGAAAATGCCTGCTTTTAAGAGAGTAGATCTTTCCTGTTCTGATATATGTGAAAGACTTGTAGATAAATTTTAGAACAATACATTTTTATAGGAAAATCAGATCTACTTTGCTAATATTTGTTTTTTATTCTATTTGATGAATAGGAAACGTCCTCCCAATTATTTATACTTCCAGTGTTACTCCCTTAAATAATTGACCATAAATGCTCCAGAGAGCAGCTGTCAATCACAGCTATCACAATTGGCTACTTCTCTTGATTTTCTATTTTATTATCTTAAAATTCCTGGAAATGGTTTTAAAGGAGAAGATACTGATAATATCTTTGAAGACAGATGAAGTGAGCCAAGTCAAGGAACCGGGATTTACTTTTTACTTGGACACACATGCCTGGCAGTGAAATCCACAGACATATGGCTTTGTAGCTGAGGCAGGCCTAGGAAAATACGCAGAAACAAACCAGACAGGCAGAGCCACGCAGGCTGAGCCCCCAGACAGGCGACGGGAGGCCCCGCAGGGCTGGGTGCAGTGGAGAAGAATGGCTGCGTCTGTGTTTCAGAAGCGCCGCTGTGGAGCTCCCAGGTGAGGAAAGGGCAAAACTGGCGGCCAGGAAAGCAGCCGCGGTGAGAGATGGCGGCGGTTTGCACTAGGAGGGTGAAGTGGGAATGAGGAGAAACAGGTGAGTTCACATCACATCGATGACGAATCATCAACAAAGTTCTGAGAGTAATGCAGCGACTTCAAGGAAGCAGTCAAGAACGACACCCAGAATCCTGGCTTGAACGACTAAAGACACAGCACACCCTCCTGGAACAGGGAATCCAGGAAGAAGACCAGACACAGGGGACGGTCTAGAGTCCACGCTGAGGTCTCACCACGGTGCTCAGCAAGAGGCGTTCGGCAGACAGAGGCAGAAGCAGGCTTGGATCTCAGGAAAGTCTACGGGACTAAAGAGCCCCGCGGAGGCCATCACACATGGTCGTTAAGTGACAACACAGGAGGACTTAAGACTGCAGAGAATCAAGAATGAAGATAAGGGGACTGTGTCAGAGGTCTGAAAAACATCCACACTGAAGGAATGTTTTTTTAAGTTTAAAAAAGCAGTGGGTAAAAAAGCAAGGAACATGGTTGGAGAAACAAACCAAGAAAAGCACATGTTTTGAAAAGAAGGGAGGATTTCCCTGATGGTCCAGGGGTTAAGAATCCACCGGTCAGTGCAGGGGACACGGATTCGAGCCCTGGTCCAGGAAGATCCCACAGGCTGCGGGGCAACTAGGCCTGTGTGCCAAGACTATTGAGCCCGCACTCTGGACCCTGTGCTCAGAAACGAGAGAAGCAGCCGCCATGAAAAGGCCGCACACTGCAACGAGAGAGTAGACCCCTCTCGCCACAACTAGAGAAAGCCCGCACGCAGCGGTGAAGACGCAGCGCAGCCAAAACCAACAATCAGCCATAAAATCTTTTCAGTAAAACGAGGGACTTATCAACTGTCAAATTCTACTGTGAGATTAAACCTCATCACGGCCTCTATGAAATCATTATGCTGAAAAACCGAAAGAGACTTCCGCTATCAACCTGACCGTGGGAATCACCTCTCTCCTTTTTCACCTCCCGTAAGCCCTGTGCAAGGAACAGACTGATGTCTGTTGTCTGATATAGAGTGATGTCTATATCCTCCAAAATAACTCCAAGGGAGGCTGGAAGCAACCGAGGTCACACCGAAGCTGAGCATAAAAGTCAAGAGAAGAAGCCAAGGAAATGGTCAAGGGCCGGAAGGCAGCAAGGGTCACAAAGAGTCAGCAAAAACTCAACTCACAGAAGGTGATGAGTCTCTCACATACATGCAGGAATCTACGACCCTGCAATCCCACTGCTGGGCATACACACCGAGGAAACCAGAATTGAACAAGACACATGTACTCCAATGTTCATCGCAGCACTGTTTATAATAGCCAGGACCTGGAAGCAACCTAGATGTCCATCTGCAGATGAATGGATAAGAAAGCTGTGGTACATATACACAATGGAGTATTACTCAGCAATTAAGAAGAATACATTTGAATCAGTTCTAATGAGGTGGATGAAACTGGAGCCTATTATACAGAGTGAAGTAAGCCAGAAAGAAAAACACCAATACGATATACTAACGCATATATATGGAATTTAGAAAGATGATAACGATAACCCTGTATACGAGACAGCAAAAGAGACACAGATGTATAGAACAATCTTTTGGACTCTGTGGGAGAGGGCGAGGGTGGGATGATTTGGGAGAATGGCATTGAAACATGTATATTATCATATGTGAAACGAATCACCAGTCCAGGTTTGATGCATGATATAGGATGCTCGTGGCTGGTGCACTGGGATGACCCAGAGGGATGGGATGGGGAGGGAGGTGGGAGGGGGGTTCAAGATGGAGAACACATGTACACTCGGGGCAGACTCATGTCAGTGTATGGCAAAACCGATACAATAATGTAAAGTAATAATAATTAAAAAATACAGTGTCAGCTGTATCCACTAAGTCAGTGTCAGCTGTCAGCTAAGAGGATTCGGGAAATTAGGAGGCAAAAAAGTCCACTTAGATGAATATAAAAGCTTTGGAAGGGAAAAATAGACTCTGCACAAAGCAAAATGAGAGGGAAATAAAGAAAGCATTAAGAATTTGAGAAAAGTTGTAGAACTACAGGGAATAAAAAAAAACACAGGTAAAGAATTAACAGCACAGGAACTTCTCTGGTGGTCCAGTGGCTAAGATCATGGTCCCGATGCAGGGGGCCCAGGTTTAATCCCCAGTCAGGGAACTGGATCCCGCATGCCACAGCTAAGAGCCCGAAGGCTGCAATGAAGACAGAAGGCCCCACATGCCGCCGTTAAGACCCGGCACAGCCAAAAAATAATTACCAGCGTATACATAATTAGAACCCAGAGAGACATAACTAAAACAAGAAAAATTCAAGCAGAGCAACCACTTGGCGCGATTGCAGTCTTCAAAGGCCCATTATGTGTCAGGGAAAGTTGATTCAGAGGAGTGTCATTAATTTCTTATTACAGCTGTAACAAATTACCACACACAGTGGCTTAAAACAGCACACATTTATCATCTCCCATTTCAAACATCAGAAGACTCACTGGGCAGAAGTCAAACTGCTGGCAGGTCTGTGTTCCTTCTGAATGCTGGAACTTCCAGCCCTTGGCTCCCCCAGCTTCTACAGTTGGCCTGCTTTCCTGGGCTTGTGGCACCCCCCGTCCTCACAGGCAGCCGTCTTATCACTCTGAATTCTGCTCTCACTGCCACCTCCCATCCTCTGACCCCGAACCCCTAACCCCCTCGAGACGGGCCTCTGTGATTATACTGGGGCCACCCGAGTCTAGAGCATGGGGTTGGTGGAGGTCTGGGAGATTAGATGGGGATGTCTGTGTGCTGTGCTCAGTCGTGTCCGACTCTTTGTGACCCCAGGGACTGTAGCCCGCCAGGCTTCTCCGTCGGTGAGATTTCCCAGGCAAGAATATTGGAGTGGGTAGCCATTCCTTTCTCCGGCGTCTTCCTGACCCAGGGATTGAACCTGGGTCTCCTGCATTGACAGGTGGATTCTTTACTACTAGTGCCACCTGGAAACACCCAAGTCATCCAGGATAATACGCCCAAATTCCTTATTTTAATCATATTTTCAAAGTCCCTTTTGCCAGATAAAGTATTAAACTTACAGGTTTCAGGGATTATGGTGTGGACACATTTGAGGAAATGTGTTTCTAACTACCATAATACTTGATGTTGAATATAAACCAAAATAAGTATTGCATTTTTAAGGTAAATAATTCTTTGAGCAACCAGGTAACGTGTGTGTTACGTGGCTTTGCTTCAGTCATGTCCAACTCTTTGCAACCCTATGGACTGTAACCCACCAGGCTCCTCTGTCTATGGGATTCTCCATGCTAGAATACTGGAGTGGGTTGCCATGCCCTCCTTCAGGGGATCTTCCCCACCCAGGGATCCAACCCGCGTTTCTTGCGTCTCCTGCAATGGCAGGCAGGTTCTTCACCACTAGCACCACCTGGGAAGCCCCAGCGAAGCAGTATCTTGAGACAAATGACAAAGAGAAAACACAACATAGCAAGATTTCTAGGATGCAGTCAAGCAGTACTGCAGAAACGGCCACACACACGAACATTTATTTACACGCTCGAGATTTACTGGAGGCACAATGCATCACATGGCAAAGGGTCCAGATAAGCCCCGGGACCCTCCAGGGAGGGTCAGCGTGGAGCGGCCACCGTACCAGGAAGACCACAGCTCTGTGAAGTGCAGGCTCACAGGGGAGGGGCAGCCGCATCCTTTAGGGTGACGAACAGCATTGTTGGTTTTGGCCAAATGTGGAAAACTAGAATTTTCCAAGTTATAATTTTTCATTGGTCTTTTGAATCTTCTTCTGGCTCTGTTTGAATTCTTAGGAGACAATTTGTTACCTAATAAAAGTTGCAAACATTGGACTTCGGAAAATGTCAAACAATAAGCAATAACAGCATGTCAAGTATTTTAGTATTGATGTTACATTTAAGATAAAGTCACAGTGAAAAATACAGATGCAAGATAGATTTTACTTGTTCATTTGCTTGTTTTCTGTCTTCCCCTTATAGAAGGTGAATTCTGTGAAAATGAGGACTCACATATGCATTATTCACTGCTAAACCCCAGTGCCCACACCGTAACTGGAAATTGTATGTTTTTAACCAGTACAAGTAAAATATAAAGTAATAATTTCACACCGAAGGTTTATCACAAAAATGTTATTTATTTGTACATATTATATACTTATTGATAAATAATTAATATAAATGTTTATATGTTCAGTTTTATCTTCATCCTATTAAAATATTCTATGACCTAATATGACAGGGGAATGAATATTTCTGAAGACGATCTTGAGGCATGACAAAAGCCAAAATCATTTCTAAATAAAAAGTTGACTTTGATTTAGTATTAATTTTGCTTTATCACATGCTAATTATTTAAAATTTTTAGTATTAGTGTCCTAAAGGTAATTCTCTTTGTTAGGTTATTATAGGAGCCTAAATATTTACTCCCCAGTTATTTTAAATGAATTTATTATCTTAAATCTGATTATAAGAAGTTTTGAGGCAGATCATTGATTTGAGATGGAGTTCAAATACAATTTTGGAGCATGAAATGTACAAGTAATTGGACTGAACTGAATTCTAAGTGGAAAGGTTCCTGTAAACGCTTGATTACCTTTTCGTATAGTAGGCGTGTCACTGTCTGCAATCAACTGCAAGCAGTCTTGAGTGACTGAAAAGCAAAAATATATCATTTTAGTTACATGAATAGAAATAGTAAGGGAACAGATGACCAAGAATACAAAGCTACAAACCCACTCTCCCAACGCGCCCTGACCAACGGCATCAATACTTTCTCACTGCCTACATGCTGTCCTTAAAGTCACTGTAGGAGACATGCCCACAGATTTCAGTATAACTTGTCCTTTAAATGCAATGTGTATATACTCGAAATTCAAGTTTTAGAAAAACTCTATGCTATTGAAATATAGTACTTCACTTTTTCATTATTTTGACAAGTGAAGTCATGTCCGACTCTTTGTGACCCCATGGACTGTAGCCCACCAGGCTCCTCCATCCATGGAATTTTCTAGGCAAGAGTACTGGAGTGGGTTGCCACTTCCTTCTCCAGGGGATCTTCCCAACCCAGGGATCGAACCTGGGTCTTCCGCATTGCAGGCAGACGCTTTATCCTCTGAGCCACCAGGTAATACCATCTAAACAGTTTAGCTGAACTTATTCTAAAACATATACCTGTATAGAAAGAAAGTTTAGCTACTGTCATTTGTTCTCCAATTCTCTCAAATATACAAGCCAAATGATCAGATTACTCTAAAATGATTTTCTACTTTTTTAAAAAATCTAACATTAAATCGTAACTCACTAGTACTGAAAATACCACTATTAACATTACTGAAAATAAAAATAATTGCTACATTTATTGAGCTAGTATAAATCCAGGCAACTTCACAAAAATCCTAAGAATTACATACTGGAAGTTACATCTTGGAAAGTGTAAACAACTTGTCCAGTCTCCAGGGATAGACAGTGGCAAGGCCTGAATTTAATCATGCCTGTTTCACTCTGGAGCCAAAGTCAGGCTTTTGGTAAAATGTTTGGGACTAGAAAGAGAAGGAGAGCTACGACATCTTTTTAAGATAAAACAGATTTCCCTAGGCAGCTGCGTCACCAGTAAAGCATCTGGGACATATCCGCTCACATCTATTCACATTGCACATTGCATACAGAATAGTCCACAGAGCACGCCAAAGAATATGCGGCATGAAACTCGCTCAGTCGTGTCCGACTCTTTGTGACCCCATGGACTATACATCCACGGAATTCTCCAGGCCAGAATACTGGAGTGGGGAGCCTTTCCCTTCTCCAGGGTATCTTCCCAACCCAGGGATTGAACCTAGGTCTCCCACATTTCAGGCAGATTCTTTACCAGATGAGCCACAAGGGAAGCCCAAGAATACTGGCGTGGGTCGCCTATCCCTTCTCCAGTGGATCTTCCCGACCCAGGAATTAAAGCGGGGTCTCCTGCATTGCAGGCGATTCTTTACCAACTGAGCTATCAGTGAAGCCCCAAAGAATATATAACTATTCTTTTAAATGAAGACAGTGCCTTCAGATTAAAAGCAAAATAGGTACTCTGTCTGTAGGAAAAGAAAGCACAGCAGTATCTATGAAAAACATGGAATATGGGGCTAAGTGTGCCTATTTTAAATTAAAAAAAATTAGTTTAGATTATTCTATACCATGCATCTTACTCGGAGTTGAAGTAACGTTTTATTTTATTTTTCTTTTCTTTTTTTTTTTTTTTGAACAGAGGAAAATTTATGCGTCGAACCTGGACTGGTCACTTATGATAATATACATGCTACAATTCCATTCTCTCCAATCATTCCACCTTCACCCTCTCCCACAGAGTCCCAAAGACTGTTCTAAATGCCTATGTCTCTTTTGCAGTCTCTTATACAGGGTTCAGGTTACCATTTTTCTAAATTCCATATATATGCTGAAGTAACGTTTTAAAAACATGCTTCACAATGGATACATTTTAAGAGCTTATTAACACAGTGGAGAATCCCCACTGCAGATCATTAGCAGAAACCATGGACTAACAGATGTAATAATTATTTGATATTCTGAAGCTATGCAAATGCACAGGCCTAAAAAGAACGCTGTTAAAGGCAGTGATCACATAAGAAAATCTGCTAGCAAACTTTCTCTGGTATTTAAAAGTGGAACTGTATCGTTGAAAACTGCAATCCTTTTTAACCATGAGATATTTCTAATACATTTTTATGTTAATCTGATGCTTTGGATAGGAGCAGAACATTTTGGCTATCTTGTGGCTCTTTTTTTTTTTTTTTCCTTTTTATTGGAGTGTAGTTGATTTACAATGTTCTGTTAGTTTCAGGTGTATAGCAAAGTGAGTCAGTGACACTCATGCTTCCCTGGCGGCTCAGATGATAAAGAATCAGAGAGCGTCAATTCCTAGGCAGGTTGACAAGAAGTCAGGGGTCCCCGAGGAGGAGACAGGGGTCTGGAATTCTCAAGGAGGACGAAAGGACAGACTTTTTTTCCCTCTACATTTCTTAGTCTTAGTCACATAAAACATTTTTTTTTTCTTTAAGCCCGGAACTGATGATTACACAACTCAGTTTAAACTCTGTACTAGGGATTATATAACAACAGTGTATCCTGGTTGAGGACAGTGTCTGCTTCCTGAAAACCTTCTGACTAATCCTGATATTTTAGAATGTACATTATGGGACAGGGTCTGGTAGGATCTTTCTATTGTTAAGTTCTAATCCTGTTATCCTAAAATATAGATTGTGGGTCTGGTAAAATTTCTACAACTTTGAGACATTCTTTTGATTTATTATAATAACTAATTTAAGAAGAATACCGCTCCCGTGTTAACACCAGGGAGGGGGCGCTCTGCACCCCACTTCCGATGTCTGTGTCAGAAGCTTTCTCTCTCCGTTTTTATACTTTAATAAAACTCTGCTATACAAAAGCGCTTGAGTGATCAAGCCTGGTACCTGGGCCCAAAGCCAAATCTTCTTCTTTGGAGATCACGAATCCAACATTGTTCACCGTAAGCTACAAATCCGCCTGCAATGCTGGAGACCTGGGTTCAATCCCTGGGTCAGGAAGATCCTCTGGAGGACGGCATGGCAATCCACTCCAGGATTCTTGCCTGGAAATCCCATGGACAGAGAAGCCTGGCAGGCTGCAGTCCATGGAGTCGCACAGAGTCAGATACGACTGAGCAATTAAAACTTCACTTTTCACTCTTTTAGATTCTTTTCCTATATAGGCCATTACAGGGTATCGAACAGAGTTCCCTGTGCTATACAGTGGTCCTTATTAGTCATCTATTTACATATGGAAGTGTTAACACTCAGTTGTATCCCAACTCTTGTGACCCCATGGACTGTAGTTCACAAGGCTCCTCTGTCCCTGAAAGTGTCCCAGGCAAGAATACTGGAGTGGTAGCCATTCCCTCCTCCCAGGGGAATCTTTCTGACCCAGAGACTGAATCCAGATCTCCTGCAGTGCAGGAGACTGTGTACTCTCTGAGCCACCAGAAAGAGAAAAGTGAAAGTGAAGTTTCTCAGTCGTGTCCGACTCTTTACGACCCCATGGACTGTAGCTCACCAGGCTCCTCTGTCCATGGAATTTTCCAGGCAAGAGTCCTGGAGTGGGTTGCCATTTCCTTCTCCAGGGGATCGTCCCGACCCACCAGGAAGCCCCTTATTTATATACAACAGTGTGTATATGTCAACCCCAAACTCCCAGTTTATCCTACCACATCCCCGCTCGAAAACCATAAGTTTGTTTTCTACGTTTGTGACTCAATTTCTGTTTTGTAAATAGGATCATTTGTGTCATTTTTTTAAAAAAGCTGCAAAATAATATCAGGAGTGTCTGTGCAGCAGGGAAATGTGACTCGTTACTGCCGTTACTACAGCAGACCCTCTGCAACAGCAAATATGGACACGCACCATAACAGGCAGACTAGCTGAGAACAAGGACAGCTTGAAGGAAAGGAACAACAGAACATTCAAAGCATCTCAAGCCTGAAAAGCACAGTGTCTAGAGTTGCCATATTACACCCACTTTTCTAACAAACACCTCTTAAGAAATGACTAAACACAAGGGACCACGGTAAGTTCCGTGAGGGATGCAGGCGCCAGCTGGAGCACACAAAATTCTAATTTTTCCTCCACACAGAAAAAGAAGAGGATGTTGACACAAGTCAGAGTCAAATTTCCAAATTCTCCATCTTTCCTTTGCCATGGACATGCGCACTGTAAAGATTTTGTGAGATGATGCTCCTGAAACATTTAGTAGCGTACCTGGGACAAAATAATTGCCAAGTCAGTCTTGGCTATTAGTAGGAGGAGCACGAGCATTATTATTCTCAATGGTATTGAACCAAATAAACGGAGAGCACAATGGAAGGATAGTGTGAGAGAAAGAAGGCCAAGGGAACAGATGAAGAGACCAAGGAAATACTAGAAAGACTACTTCAGGGCTTCCCTGGTGGCTCAGTGGTAAAGAATCCACCCGCTGACGCAGGAGTCGTGGGTTTGATCCCTGATCTGGGAAGATCCTACATGCCCCGGAGCAACTAAGCCCATGCACAGAAGCTACTGAGCCTGTGCTCCAGAGCCCAGTGACTGCAACTACTGGGCCCACGGGCCACAACTGAATCCCAAGCACCCTGGAGCGCACGCTTAACAGCCTCCACTGCAAGGAGAAGCCCACGCAGCACAAGGGGGCGTGGCCCCCACTCGCCGCAACTAGAGAAAAGCCCATTCAGCAATGAAGACCCAGCACAGCCACAAATAAATAAGTACCTTAACAAAAAAGAAACACTATTTCAATTAGCCCTCTCCTTGACCTTTTCCATAAAACGCCTGTAGTAGATTTACCTCCTCTATTCAGACCGAAAGGGGTTTACCTAATGAGTGATAAGCTGGAAACTACCAGACTAATATGAAATACCTGAACTTTAATCTCCAGAGCCCAACTAAAACTTGGCCACAGCCTACACATTGAAAGACAAAGGTCTAGGGGACTTCCCTGGAGAAGGCAATGGCACCCCACTCCAGTGCTCTTGCCTGGAAAATCCCACGGACAGAAGAGCCTGGTGGGCTGCAGTCCATGGGGTCACAAAGAGTCGGACATGACTGAGCGACTTCACTTTCACTTTTCACTTTCACGCACTGGAGAAGGAAATGGCAACCCACTCCAGTGCTCTTGCCTGGAGAATCCCAGGGACGGGGAAGCCTCGTGGGCTGCCGTCTATGGGGTCGCACAGAGTCGGATACAAATGACGCGACTCAGCAGCAGCAGCAGCAGGGACTTCCCTGGTTGTCCAGTGGTTAAGACTCTGCCTTCCAGTGCAGAGGGTGCAGAGGGTACAGAGGTTCAGTATCTGGTCAGGGAACTAAGACCCTATATGCCTTGTGACCAAAACATAAAACGGAAGCAGTATTGTAGCAAATTCAGTAAAGACTTAAAAATGGTCCATATATTTAAAAAATCTTTTTTTAAAAACCCGAAGGTCTATTTTATTGCACGGTAGGAGAAATATAACTTTTAGAAGAAAATACAAAATGAAGAGAAATTTTTATTTCAAAAAATCTTTAGAAAAGAAAATGGGACATTTAAATGACAGTTTAATAGCAGGGTTTGAAATACACTCACTGAAGCTAGTGCTCTGCATTAATTTTCCTTATTCTGGAGACAGTCACGGGGCTTTTCAAGGACATACGTTCTTGGAAATAACAGGACCTTCCATCCTGTCCTCGTGAGATGCCACTCATGCTTCATCAACCCCATCAGTTCCTTAACCTCTTCACCTTTTAACTCTTCCCATTCCCTTCTCCAGGGAATCTTCCCAATCCAAGCATAAACCTGGGTCTTCTTCTTTTTAGGCAGATTCATCACTGTCTGAGCCACCAGGGAAATCTCTTTTTAGGACATATGGTATCTATTAACAACTCATCTCCAGTTAAGTGTTTTAGGACTTTCTTTCCAATTCGACATAGAGTTGATCTTAGACTGATCTATAGATTATTGCTCACAAAAAGTGGATCAAAAAAGGGCAGCATTTTTTTTTTAAATCTCCAAATAGCATAGATATCCAATCACAAGAGTTTTGAGGATGCATAGACTAAAATAAGAAACATAATATTAATAACAATTGTAGTATTAATTGATGGCATTTGGTTTTCAAATGTCTTTTATACATCTTCCCTCTGCTACAATTGAGGGGAATTATACAAGAGTTTGAGAATAGTTTACTTTTTTAACTTCTTTTTAAGTGAACTCTGGGAGTTGGTGATGGACAGGGAGGCCTGGCGTGCTGTGATTTATGGGGTCGCAAAGAGTCGGACACGACTGAGCGACTGAACTGAACTGAACTAAGCAAAGCAGAAGCATAATTTAAAACCTTTTTCTGTCAATGGGGAGACACATATTCCTAAATATATATATGTACATGTATATCTATGCATATATATTACATATCATAATGATCTGAGAAACACAAATGATTAATCTTAAGTACAGTTTTACAGCATAAGAAAATTCACTCATAATATTAAACCATGTGAAAAATATTTCTAAAACAATACATTATATTGACGACAAAACTAGTTTACAAAAGAGAATTCCTAAAATAAGAACTTTCAGGGCAGAAATCATTTAGTATTGCTCAAAATTTGATATAATAAAATCCAACCAACTTTATAATTGGAATAGTGGTTGGACTGATTGAGGTTGAAAGCCACCTTTTAAAGTGTGACATTCAAATTTCATTTATTTGGGAAAAGAGCCTTGACAGTTCATGGAATTGCTAACATCTGATGACTCAGTCGTAAAGAATCCACTTGTCAATGCAGGAGATGCAGGGTCAATTCCCGAGTCAGGAAGATCCGCTGCACTAGGAAATGGCAACCCACTGCAGTGTTCTTGGGAATACTGGGAAATCCCACGGACAGAGGAGCCCGGTGGGCTACAGTCCATGAGGTCACAAAGAGCTGGACACGACTTAACAATTAAGGAACAAACAAATAGCTGCTGTACTGCATTCTGTGTTGGAATCAAACCCTTTCAAACCGGAATCCAGTTTCTTATACATTATTTCAACAAAGCTAAATCTAATAGAAACTACCACAAATAATGCAGTTATTGCGTATTGTGTGTGGTTCCCATGAAAAGCATCCTGCACTGAACTTTTCCCATTGCACATGTTCTGTCCATATGTCCTACTCCCACAGTTCTCCTCACTCATCTCATTCAAGAAACTTCTTCCCAGCTCTTCAGTCGGAATGAGATGTCCATCCTTCATTTTCTTTTATCTTTCTTCTTTCCTCTGTCTTCTTACACATTACACTGTACGTTTGAAAAATGAGGACTCTGAAAGTGATGCCTAATATTCAGTATACGGAAGTCAGGACAAATGTAGGAATTTGATTTTTTTTTTTTTTTTGAGCTGCTCGCATGTTAAGTCACTTCAGTCGTGTCCAACTCTTTGTGGCCTTTTGGACTGTAGCCCGCCATGAATGCACTGGGCTCCCCTGTCCATGGGATTCTCCAGACAAGAATACTGGAGTGGGTTGCCATTTCCTTCTCCAGGGACTCTCCCCAACCCATGTCTCTTAGTCTCCTGCACTGATAGCAGGGAGGGCTCCCAAACACTGGCGCCACCTAGGAAACCCTTTGCTTGAGTTGCTGCTGCTAAGTCACTTCAGTTGTGTCCGACTCTGTGTGACACCATAGACGGAAGCCCACCAGGCTCCCCCGTCCCTGGGATTCTCCAGGCAAGAACACTGGAGTGGGTTGCCAGTGCCGTCTCCAGGTGATCTTCCTGGCCGGGGATTGAAATCGCATCGCCTGCACTGACAGGTGTTTTCTTCACCACTGAGTCACCAAGGAAGCCCCAGGAATAAAACAGGAAAAACAAAAAACGCTGTCTTCATGTTTAATTTTGCAAATGGTCAAGTATTTTAACTTAAAGTTACCAGTCCTATATGAGTCATCATCTCCACAGGATATGCTTTTCCTTTCGTCATGACTTCTTTGTATATTTTAGGATATTTCTCTTTATTAAAGAGGAATACTCAGGAGGCACTGGGCAACCTAACTTAACAGGGAAGAACATAAGCTTCGTGACACAACATGCCCACAGGTCTGAAGTCAAGGAAGGCAAAATCGAAAGGAGAAGCCCAGCTGAGTGTCTGGAGAAAGGGGCAGTAAATCGCAGAGCTGGCTGGCGCATGCTCCGGGCTCCGGGGGCCCTTCCGCCAGGGCGCAGCAGCAATCCCCAAGCTCCCACGCCCCGAGCCTGCTTCTTTGCCCTCGCCCCCTCGCCACACACACTCACCTCCCGCTCCTCGGCTGCCCTCTCAGTGAATCCTGAGTGGCTCAAGCAACACTAGCTTAAAGTCTCCAGCTCAATAGCGGGCTGCTGGTAGGAGGGACTGACTACGTCTGGGATTCAATTCGCTCATCTGAAGTGCAGACAGCAATGCCAACCCCGTGGGATCATTAAGAGGGCAAAGGATAATCATGTGTCCACAGGGCCAAACCCAGAGCTCTCACATGGAACTCATCTCTCCCCTTTTCGGTATGTTCCAGAATGCCTAGCTCAGAGCTTCACACAGTAAGCGTTTCCTCTATTTTGGGAAAGGTCTGTTTCTCTAACTCCTCAGAAATGTGGATTCCTCACCACAAGAAAAGAGCAGCTGACCAACATAGATCGTCAAAGTAGAACTTGACCCATAAAAAGCGCGATCAACCATTCAAATTAGTACCATCCATTTTTACAGAACTATTAATGAGAACGCATCCCTCAACATTATGACTTTATTTCTAAAATACCTATGTGTGCTGAGTGACCCCATGGACTGTAGCCCACCAGGCTCCGCTGTCCATGAGATTTCCCAGGCAAGAATACTGGAGTGGGTTGCTATTTCCTCCTCCCGAGAATCTTCCCAACCCAGGAATTGAACCTGAGTCTCCTGAGTCCCCTGCATTGGATTCTTTACCACTGTGCCACATGGAAAGCCTATGCATGTTTGAAGATTTTTAATGTTGAAAGTATAAAGAACGATTGAGCTTTTGGGAATTAGATAGAAAGACTTACCCTGGCCTCTCTTATTTGAAATAGAGACACATCCCCTTGCCCTTCCTCACCCTTAACTCTGCTGGTTCTCTTAACCCTGCCCTAAAATGTTTACTTTTGCAACATATTTGCTATTTTCAAGTATTATAATTTACTCATCAATTATGTTCATTGACTGTTTTCTGTGGCTTCCCACCTCACTGCAATGTGATAGCCCATGGGCAGGAAACTTTCATCTGATCAATACCCAACAACCAGCACAGTGTTAGCAACCTCTGACATTAGGCAAGGCTGGAAGAGACACAATATCACTTCCGGCTACCCTGTTGATCTGCTTCCTGGCCCTTTAGTTTCCCAAAACTTTAAACTTGATAAGAACAGGGTTCAGAGATGTGGTTATCAGGTCACTATTTGCATTTTAAATACTTTTGTGGAAATTGAACAGAAGCCAGCTGTTGCAACACTGAAAAGAAGTCTCTCCTTATTGAAGCAGGGGACAAGAAAAATAACACTCAGGGAAGGCTCTGGTCAAAGATCACCATGACAGCAACCATCTGTTTCTGTTCTAGGAAAGAACACGCCCTTGCTGGGTAAGAGGCTGCAGCCTCATTGGGGACGGAATGGATGGTTGAGTTACACACTGCATACTTGCAACATGCATTTTACAGCCTTGGAAGTTATAGCTGAAACAGAAATGTTCATAAAGCAAAGACTGGAAATGTTCATAAAGCAAAGATGTCTACAGACCCCTCAGACATCCCGTCTTTTCTTGCAAAGGAAATGGACTATGGATTTCAGGACTCAAAAAAAAAAAAAAAAGTATTGATATATTTCTGTTTCCCAAGGTGGCACTAATGGTAAAGAAACTGCCTGCCAGTGCAGGAGGCCAAGAGATGCGGGTTCGGTCAGGAGGACCCCCTGAAGGAGGAAATGGCAACCCACACTAGCATTCTTGCCTGGAGAATCCTATGGACAGACGAGCCTGGTGGGCTACAGTCCAGGGGGGTCACAAAGAGTCGGACATGACTGAAGTGACTTAGCATGCATACTTATGTTTCACAGTATAAGTGTTTACCCCAGGGAAATATTTAAGTTACCATATTAGGCATTAATTTCTGTGTATTAAGGAGGTAGAGGTGGCTCAGTGGTAAAGAATTCACGTGCCAGTGTAGGAGATGCACACTTGATTCCTGGGTCAAGAAGATCCCCTAGAGGAGGAAATGGCAACCCACCCCAGTGTTCTTGCCTGGAAAACCCTATGGACAGAGAAGGCTGGTGGGCTACATTTCATAGGGTTGCAGAGTCAGACATGACTGGACACGCACACACTCATATTTATTATATTCAAAACTCTGATTTAAAAAAAATCAAATGCATTGTGGTGTCCTGGATGGCTCCTGGAACATAAAAAGACTTTAGGGGAAAAGTTGGTGAAATTCAAATAACGTCAGGGCTTCTCTGGTGGCTCAGACAATAAAGAATCTGCTTACAGTACAGGAGACCCAGGTGCAATCCCTGAATTGGGAAGATCCCCTGGAGGAGGGCATGGCAACCCACTCCAGTTTTCTTGCCTGGAGAATTCCATGGACAGAGAAGCCCGGTGCGCTACAGCTCAGGGGGTTGCAAAGACTCAGCCATGACTGAGCGACTAACGCTTCAGGAGTTTAGTTCAACCCCAGTGTTGGTTTCTGTGCTGTCGCAAAGCACCAAGGTAACATGAGATGCGAGCTTCGGAGGAAACTGGACGGGAGTCAGAAGGGGACTCACTGCACTGTTATTGTAACTTTTCTGTAATTCTAAAATAATTTCAAAAAGTTTATTTAAAAAATGGAGAAATACAAAGTAGAACAGTCTGAATCTTACAGGAAATATTTGCAAGATAAAATATGAGCAATTTTTTTCCTCCTCTTGTTTTTACTTTCTTTAAAACGCTCATGCTTTCACCACTATTTTTGTTATTAAAATTGAGAGAAGTATAACAAATGTTAATAAAAAATAATTTTTGTCTTTCCATAATCTGAAACACATGGGTTTCCGATAACTTTTAAATTGCCTACTGAACAACAAAGGAGAAAGCAAAAGGTCACCTCAGTTTACTAGTGAACTTATTAGAGTTGAGTAGAAACCCTTTTGGAAGAGTTCACTTTCTTAATGGACTCTCAAGCTGATTATCTTTAGGTTCTTAGGAAGAGAATCACAGTTAAGTTCAGGTTTAACACATGGATCACTGTGAATCCACCAGTGAAGAAATATTCATGCATAATATCTTCAAAGTTGTGTCACTTTAGGGTTTTTTTTTTTTTAATTGGGACTATCTCCAAATACACTTATGGGCTGAAAAGTGAATTTTTGGCTATTGTAAGCCATTTGGCAATTATACTCCTGGATTTCCCCACATTTCTGCTTGTTAGACTACAATCAGAAATTCTTATGAAACATAGGAAACTTGCTAAGACGTTCATCTGAAACACAACATAGTTAAGAAAAGCAAAACTGGAGCCCTAGCATCAAATTCTAGAATTAAGTGAAAGCAGTGCTTTTACTCCTGGGTCGGGTGGCGGTGTCTGCAAGGAGTGCTAACTCGGTGTGCAGGCTGATAGGGGTGCTGCCCTTCATGTACTGACCTGCAGTTTGTGAATTTCACTGACTTGAAGATATGTGCCCTTTTCTGAGTATGTAAAGAATACGTCAATTAAAATAAAATAAATTAAACTAACAATCCATGAAATTATAGTTAAAGAAGTCGCTGAATAGGGGAGCTTCTCTGACTTTTCAATGAGCCCAAATACTGCCTCTGCCTGGGGTACCGAGCACGTCTGAGGCAAGGGGTTTCCGGACCACACCCCTGGGACTCAAGTCTTCTGATCATGCTCATTCTTTGGTTAAGCAGTTCTTTAAAAGGTCAAGTTAAAAAAATTTCATAAGACGGCCTTTGATCAAAACTTGACAGATGAAGAAATATGGGAAAATCCCTTCCCCCAAAATATGATGTCGCTTGGCGCTCGGTGCTGTCGCTCAGTTGTGTCCAGCTCTTTTGTGACCCTTTGGACTGTAGCCTGCCAGGTTCCTCTGTCCATGGAATTTTTCAGGCAAGAATATTGGAGTGGGTTGCCATTTCCTCTTCCAGGGGGTCGTCCCAGCCCAGGGATTGAACCTGCATCTCCTGTGCCCCCTACCTTGCAGGTAGATTCTTTATGGCTGAGCCATGGGGGAAGTAAAATGATTCTAAATCATTCTATCTTATTTGATATCAAGCCCCACATTGATTCACACATGTTCATGGAACACCCACCCGGTGCGAGTGCCATGCTGACTATACCACAGGAGAAATGGGGCCAGACCACAGAAGTCTCTACTCTCCAGTTGTACAGATCGTCTACACACAAATGAAAAGAACCTTCCGAGGTGATCTGTGGCAAGTATCAAGCATTGATGCAAGGACCAGGCTTGCTGTGTTCTGGAGAGGTCAGACTTTCTAGCCCACAACGTACTGGAATTTACTTACAAACTGAATATATACCCAATAAAATTGAGATGCCTGCTGAAATCTGGGTTGGATTCATAGGAAAATAAGAATGGGTAACATTATGGTATATTACTTAGCAATATTTAGCTGTGAAACTTTTGGGCATGGTTATAAAATGATGAAAAAACTGACTTTGAGAAAACAGAATATTCTAGAAAAAATCTAGAAGAATATTATAATTCTATTAGTTATAAATCCACTAAGTGTCTTGGTGTGGCTTAAAAGTAAGTGTAAGGTCAAATACTATATATCATTTACTTGAAAACTCTGTATTTTTTTAACACTTTAACAAGCAATTTGAAAATGCCAAGGCTCCAAAGTAACAGGAACATTTTAAAATTAATCATGAAAGAATAGTGAAACCTATATAAGGAAAGCTGCCTTATTGTGAAATTTAAAATTCTATATTTAATATAGATATTAAAAATTCTTGAATAGATAAATTCAAAATGTGAAAATTCATTTTTCTTCAGTTACAGGCTTTATAAAATTCCAATAAAATACATCTAAACACATGTAGATAACTAATAAGTGAAATGAAAACTAACATTTTAAAACTAAAAGGGATAACCTAAGGCTTTGGAGTGTTAATTAAAATAAGTCACAACTAGAATGGAAACAAAAAACCAAAGAAAGTTGCATTGATTCAAACTGCATAGAATTTTCTCAATTGCAAAAGAAGGACCTTACCAAACGGAAAACAAAAATCATGGAGCTTCATCCAAACTTCTTGGTATATACATATACAAATTTTAAAGTAGTGTTAAACAAAATGACATTTCCTTGCATGAAAGGATGAAACAACATTCACGTCAATTTTATTGACAAGATTTGTTGATGATAATTGTCATTGAGTTGCTCATCTTTAAATTTTTCCTCTGGGATCTATGAATGCTCAAAGTATATGTAGAGAGACATAAAGACATATATGTGACTGAGTATACAGTATACTGGAGAAGGAAATGGCAACCCACTCCAGTATTCTTGCCTGGAGAATCCCAGGGACGGGGGAGCCTGGTGGGCTGCCGCCTATGGGGTCGCAAAGAGTCGGACACGACTAAAGCGACTTAGCAGTAGCAGTAGCAGCATACAGTATATATACTGCATATATATACATAATATAGACATGCATATGTGGTATGCCCGTATATATACACAGTATACACACATAAATAGAATACATATATATACCATATATATGCTACATTAAAGTTGTATAAAAATCTGAGATAAATCATGATATTGGTAATAGTGATTACATCTGTGTTATGGGAAGTGGGTGGATTCTTATTCATTGGTTAGAATTTTCTGCTGTTCTCCAAATTTTCTAAAAATTGAAAGTTATTTGGGGAAAATGTTTTGTGAGTATATCATTTTTGGATGCCTTAGAAACACAAATATGAAAAAACATTCACATGGGATGAAAGTTTAAAATATCAATATACTAATAGAACATATTTCGGGGAAGTGGGGCTTAGGGAGTTATTGATTTCTTACTCAGTTTTTTCCTTCTTAATCTGCTGTAATAAGTCTATATCCTCTTGGAATGGGAGAGCTAGGGTTTATTTTTAATAATAAATTTATAGGCAGACAAGGTTGAAGGAGAATGAAGCATTATCACCCTACTAGATATTGAAGCTCATTATATTACAAAATTCCTTAAAATATTCAATGCAGATAAATAGGATAATAAATCAATGAAAAAAAGCAGTCTCAAAATATTCAACTATATATGAGGAACTCAATATAATACAGTAAGTGTTTCAATGCAAATGAGTTCAAAAGAATCATCTAATTAATTTGGTTTAGATATTTAGCAACACTTTGGAAGAAAAAAGTAGGAGAAGAAAGGAGAAGTTAAGGCTAGTATAACATGATTCACCAAAATAAACTCCAGGACTAACGGCTTTAATACCAAACTACAACACTAAATTACTAGAAAAAAGTGAAAATGGTAGAAAAAATAGCAAACTACTTTAAGAGATTATGAATAAATATGTATTTTAACTTTGATGTCTTAGAGAAAATTTTTTAAAAGGGTATCACATTAAAATACACAGACATAAGATCTCTGTCCAAGTTCTAAAAAGCAGCAAAATATTGTGAAAACATTTACATCAAAATTTTGATAAACAAGATGCCTAATACAGAGTTTATTCAAAATTATTTTAAAAATAGGACAGATGACTGAGGGAAGTTATAAATTAAAATTAGTAGAGGATAAAATTAGAAGCTACCAAAATATGCAAAAAGAAGATAATTCTTATTTGTAAGCAAGCCACAAATTAAATTTGAGGCACTATTTTTCAACTACTGAGCTAGCCAAAATATATCTTTAAAGGTAAAACGTGTAAGAATGTGAAGAACTTGCACACTGCATTTCTGACTGCATTCATTTATAATCCATTTGGAAATCAATGTTGCAGCAGGTAGTGAGCGAGATAAAGACGTTCATCCTCTTTGGCTCAGACACTCTATCTACGGAATTTATATTGAGTACATGCATCAAACTGCACAAAAATTTAGACATGTTCCATCTACCAAAAAAACTGGAAATGATCATGATTATTATAACAAATAAATTAATATAGGTATGTGAGAATTACTTAGAAATAAGGAAAAAACTGGAAATGATCATGATTATTATAACAAATAAATTAATATAGGTATGTGAGAATTACTTAGAAATAAGGAAAAAGCTTATTGTGCAATAAGTGAACACAATAATATACCACAGTATATATGCCGTATTTTTTCAATTATGCAGAAAATATGGATGACAAAATGCAAAAAATGAAAATAAGGATGTTAGAGTACAGTAAAAATATGAGGATTTTCCTGTTTTAAAATGTGTATACCCAATTGTTTGTGACAACTGGCATGGAGATAGGATAGGCAGATACAAAACGTATTGCCGTATAAAACTAAGGAGTTATTTTTCCCATGAATAAGGCATTTAGTGAAAAATAAGTTTACAGAAGGAGCATCGTGTGTGTGTGTGTGTGAGAGAGAGAGAGAGAGAGGCAAAACACCTAATCTGTCTCTCAAGCACTCTCCTTCAAAGTGCAGATATAGGTAAATAATTACACCTGTTCAGTTTGGCTTATAGTCACCACTAAGGTTAAAATAGGAGACGCGACAACCTCTCCCCCATACAAGCCTGCCTGGCACATTCTAGGGGCTCAAAAAATGCTCCTGCAATATAAAAGGGAAACAGCACGAAGGGTTTGTTAAATTGCAATATTAGTAACGCAATGCAAATTCTGCTTTCCATCCTTGACGTGAAGGAACTGGAGCTGAAGTTTTGGGGTGTCCCCCACTCCCAAATCTGAGATATCTGTGGAGCAGGTAGAAATCATTATATTACAGGAGATTATAAACCTGCGGCGCTCCTGGAAGAGCGTTATAATAAGGAAAAACTTTGAAATCTCTGCGCCCCGGCGTGTAAAATAGGCTTCTTCTTAAAAAGGGGAGAAATCAAACGGAGCACCGGCGTGCACCTGCCTGGCCGCCACGTGGTTTCGCAGCAGCTACGCCCCTCGGAGATGCGCTCAGCCCCTCGTCCGACCAGACCTCACTCCAGCCCAGCTCCCGGCGCCTCCCCGCCCGCCCGGGGGCTGCGGGACGGCGCTCCCCACAGGGCGCGGGCTCGCTCCCTGAGGGCAGAGGTGAGCCCCTCTCCCCGGTCTGCGCTGCCAGCGCCCCCGCCACGAGCGCGCGGGAGGACCCGACGCGCGGCCGGCCCAGGACGCCGGCCAGGGCTCGCCTCCGCCCCGGGGCAGCCGGGCCGGGGCCGCCGTTTCCAGCCTCCGGCTTCCGTCCGGCGCCCCTCTCCAGGCAGGATGCTCCGGTCACCTGGGCCCTGGAGCCCGCCCCGGGCGCGGCTGTCCCCCCGCAGACGTACCTGCTTCGTCTGCCTCCGGCAGGCCCCGCTTGCTCCTGCCGCTCTGGCTGGAATTGCTTTCTCCCGGAGCTGGGGGTGCAAAGATCCGCTGCTGAGAGAAAAGCCCCACCACGTTACTGCCGGGCAGCGGGCCTGGGGGCGCGGCGGCGGGGGGCTGCGGCTACTGCGGCGCACTCACGTTCAGGCCGGGGGCGGCGCCGGCCTGGGGGGCGCCCGGCCGCCCGCGCAGCTCCGCCCGCAGGCTGCCCAGCTCCGCTTGCAGGGCCGCCGCCCAGCAGAGGGCCAGCGCCGTGAGGCAGCTGCACGAGGCGACGAGCAGCAGGGTCGCGGCCAGCAGCCTCCCGTCCTCGCGGCACCGGCCCGAGGGGCCTTCCTCCTGGGGCAGCACGGAGCCTCCCTCCTGCAGTTTCATTTCTTCTCTGGTCTGAGGGCAAGAGAGGCGGGACTGCTCCCCGGTGGAGTCATCCATTTCCCTCCTTGAACTTTGCAGGTTGGGGCCCCTAGCCTGAGCGGCCACAGAGAATGGATCATTTCCTGTTATCTGGCTGTGTTGCTGCCCCACGTTGACTACGCGGCCCAGCCCCGCGACGCTCGCCCCGGGCCGCGCTCTCCTGAACCCTCTCCCGCCGCGGCTGCATCTCTTGCCCCGACTGGACGCTAGGTCTTCCTGGCACTCACCCTTCTATCCGATTGCTCAACCGTCTTCCTCTTTTCACTTTCAGTTTTGTAAGAATTTCAATGGCATCGCAGAACACTCATGCACAGACCCGGGACGCCCCTAAGATCTACTGATGGGAGGGAACTGGCAGTTCGGACCAGCACACTCCGGGGAGCTTTTAAGATAGGAAGGTGTTTAAGGAGCATTAGGAGAGGGCTGGGTCCAGTTGTGGCCACATGGCTTTGTAGGGAAGGGGGAAAGAACAGGAATAAATTCCTGCTAAGTGTGATAAAGATAATTCACGTGAAGGTCAGATAAGCTAAGTGCTTTAGCGGTGGACCAGGCTCCGCTGGAGAGTGACTGAGGAGCAGTCTTGAAGTAGGAAATATAATGAAGTGTCCTCACAGGAGGCACAGCGGTCCGCTGGGAGGCACTCTGCTCGTTATGGTCTTGCTGATGTGATAAAAAGAATGTTCTTACATTCTGGAGAACTCTTTAGATCAGCTACATGGTGGGGGAGAGGGGTGTGGTCTTTCTACGCGGGTGGGTGCAGTTTCCAAGAGAAAGCTGAGGTCTTCCTCCAGGGGCTCGGGGGTCCTGGGAGGCTGAGAGTCAGCCACTCATGGGCGGGCCAGGCTCCAGGAGCCCTCCCACCGCTGCGGTCCACACTTCTGGAACTGCAAGTCCCCAGCACACTGAGGGAGAAGCGACCTTCTCTGGCTCTGGGTGCCCGGGAACCCTCATTAACTGCTCTCTTCCTAGAGCAGTTTATCTGCTCGTCCCCATTAGGCCCACTCCAGCCAGTGGAACATATGACCCAACCTGGATGGATGCGGCTCCACCCAGAGGGGCTTGGACTTCAAGTCTCCATTGTTGGACGTGGTGTGGCCTGTGAGTCAGTGTCCTTTCTCGGTGATAACTGTCCCTGAGAATCCTAACATGACTCCCAGGAATGTGGAACAAGCTAACTTTAAGATGCTTCCATTTCCATTCATTCCACTCATTATGTGGAATCTATTCCTTCATTTTATGAACAGAATGCTTCATTTATTCAATTGTAATATGTTCATTATTGCTGCAATGGACCTCTTTGTGCCTTTCTCTGGGCATAGCTGCAAGGGTTTCGCAGGCACCCACCTGCTGGAGAAAAGGCCTGTTCTCGCCTTGACCAGGTGTCTCCGAGTTACCTGCCAGGACTGCCTGCTTCCTCCGTGTCTCTCTAAGTCTCATGTCATCAGCCTTATTCATTTTTATCTATTGGGATTTTTTCCCCCTTTGCACCTGCAAGCTCCAAGACCTTTTAAAATGACTTTAAAAAATATTTTTCTGTTTAACAAAATGAAAAAGTGCTTAGTGACTCCCTTGGTCCCATTTCGCTGGTGGGAGTCGGCATCTGTCAGTGGGCGTGCAGAATCTTTTGTGGAACACAAGCTTCCTGACAGTTCTTGTTTCCAGTCAATCAGGATAAAACACACCAGATAACAGTTCAGATTTTCAAAAGAGGATTAGTTTGGGGATTACTTTCTGATTGAAAGTAATTGGAACTCATCCAGATTATATGGGTGTGTATTCCCAGGTGGTGCTAGTGGTAAAGAACGCTCCTGGGTTGGGAAGATCCCCTGGAGAAGGACATGGCAACCCACTCGAGTGTTCTTGCCTGGAGAATCCCATGGACAAAGGAGCCTGGCGGGCTACTATCCACAGGGTCTCAAAGAGTCAGACACGACTGAAGCGACTTACCACACATTCATAGTACCCAAGCACACAGAACCTAACGTTCCAGGTTCCTGTGCAATATTGCTCTTTACAGCATCGGACCTTGCTTCTATCACCAGTCACATCCACAACTGGGTATTGGTTTTGCTTTCGCTCCATCCCTTCATTCCTTCTATAGTTATTTCTCCACTGATCACCAGTAGCATACTGGGCACCCACCGACCTGGGGAATTCCTCATTCACTATCCTATCATTTTGCCCTTTGATACTGTTCATAGGGTTCTCAAGGCAAGTATACTGAAGTGGTTTGCCATTCCCTTCTCCAGTGGACCACATTCGGCTGTGGTCCATGTGATCAGATCGAGTAGTTTCCTGTGATTATGATTTCAATGTGTCTGCCCTCTGATGCCCCCTCGCAATACCTACCATTTTATTTGGGTTTCTCTTACCTTGGTCGTGGGATATCTCTTCACGGCTGCTCCAGCAAAGCGCAGCCGCTGCACCTTACCTTGGACGAGGGGTATCTCCTCAAGGCCGCCCCTCCTGACCTTGAACGTGGAGTAGCTCCTCTCGGCCCTCCTGCCAACTTTGCCAACAAAGGTCCGTCTAGTTAAGGCTATGATTTTTCCAGTGGTCATGCATGGATGTGAGAGTTGGACTGTGAAGAAAGCTGATCGCCGAAGAATTGATGCTTTTGAACTGTGGTGCTGGAGAAGACTCTTGAGAGTCCCTTGGACTGCAAGGAGATCCAACCAGTCCATTCTAAAGGAGATCAATCCTGGGTGTTCATTGGAAGGACTGATGCTAAAGCTGAGACTGCAATACTTTGGCCACCTCATGCGACGAGTTGACTCACTGGAAAAGACTCTGATGCTGGGAAGGATTAGCGGCGGGAGGAGAAGGGGACGACAGAGAATGAGATGGCTGGATGGCATCACCGACTCTGTGGACATGAGTTTGAGTGAACTCCGGGAGTTGGTGATGGACAGGGAGGCCTGGCGTGCTGTGATTCATGGAGTCGCAAAGAGTCAGACACGACTGAGCGACTGAACTGAACTGAAGCACATAGAAAAACAAAAGAATTCAAGGCGGTGCTGGAAGCTGATTCCTCTCTTTTTCACCCTGGACACCTGCCGTGTCTTTCTGTGGGTGGACATCCTTCCCCTTCTGACAGGCCACTTCTCTCCGTGTTCTGCAGTAAAAGTTCAGAAAAGAAAGGGAATACTTTCCTATAAGAAGTTAGCTTTGCCTTCAGCTGCTCTTTGGAGAGAACGATGGGCAGTCTGCCTGCATCCCGTGTGGTCCTGGACTACCAGTGGGCGCCCCCAGCTAGAGCTCCCCGCTCCAAAGGCAGAAGGGTGAGGGCCCTGCCCAGGACATGGGCAGGTGAGGTCCCCCATGGCCATGATACGATTCAGTTTCTCAGAAAACAGGTAGAAAATGAAGTCGGCGTTCGTGTGCTCTCAAATTTCTTACTAGAGGAGCAAAAGGAAGTTATTACTCCATCAATCTAGGATCTGTTTCCTGCAGAGGAAAGGGTGTGACGGTAATTTAACCGAAAATCTGTTCATCAGATCGTAGTCCTTAGTCACTGACTCGTTGGTCACATTCACGTTTATTCAGAGCTGGAGTTGAGCGAAGACTTCTCTGCCGTGATTCAATTCCTTTTCACCCACTTCTTTTTCTCAACTGGAGTGTTCAGCATTCTCGTGCAACAGAGCTAAGACACATTGAGTAAACAAAATGAGTCCTCTGTCCCCTGACCCATCCACTCAGCAGAGGGCAGAGAGGAACAGGAGAGAGGGTATTTGAGCAGAACTGAAGTCAGGAGTTTATCTGACTGATGAATCACAGCGTAAAACAGACATCTGCTCTATGAACACTTGCTTCTCATACTGACAACCTCAAAAATATTCAGAAAGCTTAACTAACTTCTGGCTTAACAGTCCTACGAGGAATTAGCTGGTTTGGGAACTCTCTTCCATACCCATTTCTTTGAGGGAAAAAAGTGTCCTTCATAAAGATTTGGATGATCCAAGAATGGAAACAACAGTCCTTCCAGAAAAGCTGCTGCTGCTGCTGCTGCTAAGTCACTTCAGTCGTGTCCGACTCTGTGCGACCCCACAGACAGCAGCCCACCAGGCTCCCCCGTCCCTGGGATTCTCCAGGCAAGAACACTGGAGTGGGTTGCCATTTCCTTCTCCAATGTGTGAAAGTGAAAAGTGAAGTCGCTCAGTCGTGTCCGACCCTTAGCGACCCCACGGACTGCAGCCTACCAGGCTCCTCCATCCATGGGATTTTCTAGGCAAGAGTACTGGAGTGGCTTGCCATTGCCTTCTCCGTCCAGAAAAGCAGATGTACCTAAAATAGATCCAGGTAAAACCGGCTTCCTCAAGTACTTAGAATATGGCAACTGGTTGGATACAAATAATTACTGCAGTTCAGAAAAAAATCATTTTGCTTTCTGGTGGAAATATACACATCCAGTCAGTTGTCATTACAGTGAAACTTGATTTGGAAGGCCAAGCGCCAGTCGCTCTAACTGAACCAGGAAGTAATGGTATGTTTTTAAACATAGACAACTCTGGTTACTTCTTATACAAAAAATGATACCAGTGACTGGCAAGGTTGATTTCTAGTTCTTAATGGCTATATTAAAAAGAGGAGTGTGTGTGTATTTACTGGAGTTTCATTTTTGTAGTGCTAAGTCGCTTCAGTCATGTCCAACTCTGTGTGACCTTATGGACTGTAGCCCACCAGGCTCCTCTGTCCATGGGGTTCTCCAGGCAAGAATACTGGAGTGGATTGCCATGCCCTTCTCCAGGGGATCTTCCCAACCCAGGGATGGAACCCGCATCTCTTACGTCTCCTACGCTGGCAGGCGGGTGCTTAACCTCTAGCGCCAAAAGTAATTTTTGTTACTTTTGGGGAAAAAAATCTTTTGTAAGACCTCAGTTTCATTTGTGAGTTGTCCTCAATTTGCAGTGTAACTGCTTTCAGGTTTAATTCTCCTGAGTACATGTTTATTTAAGTGCGTGCTTTTAAGACATTTCTGTTTAATACTATTTTCAATTAGCATACAATTTAGTTTGTTATCCTTTACTTTTATAATACTTCCAAGGATAATATTTTCTTTTGTATTACAGTGAATATGTATCAGTCCATGTGATCATCTATTTCATATATATCGACTAATTTTTCTATTTTACAAACATGACACAGAGAATACACATTGACACACGTGTGCTAAGTCGCTTCAGTCGTGTCTGACTCTTTGCGACCCCATGGATTATAGCCCCCCAGTCTCCTCTGTCCGTGGGATTCTCTAGGCAAGAATCCTGGAGTGGGTTGCCATGTCTTCTTCCAGGGGATCTTGTGGACCCAGGGATCGAACCCATGCCTCTTACATCTCCTGTATTGGCAGGCAGGTTCTTTACCACTGAGCCTCACACTGGGAAGCCCTACGCTGACACACAGGCACACTCAAACAATACCTGGTCAGATTTGATCACCTCAAAAATGTTGGGCGAAATAAAGAATTATACCCATGTAGGAAACATGAAACATCCCGTGGTCATGTATGGATGTGAGAGTTGGACTGTGAAGAAAGCTGATCGCCGAAGAATTGATGCTTTTGAACTGTGGTGTTGGAGAAGACTCTTGAGAGTCCCTTGGACTGCAAGGAGATCCAACCAGTCCATTCTAAAGGAGATCAGTCCTGGGTGTTCATTGGAAGGACTGATGCTAAGGCTGAAACTGCAATACTTTGGCCACCTCATGCGATGAGTTGACTCACTGGAAAAGACTCTGATGCTGGGAAAGGTTGTGGGCGGGAGGAGAAGGGGACGACAGAGAATGAGATGGCTGGATGGCATCACCGACTCTGTGGACATGAGTTTGAGTGAACTCCGGGAGTTGGTGATGGACAGGGAGGCCTGGAGTGCTGTGATTCATGGGGTCGCGGAGAGTCGGACACGACTGAGTGACTGAACTGAACTGAACTGAGGAAACATTACCTATGAAATTCTGTCTTTAAAGATGAATAAAGCAAAGTTTGCAAACGTTTTTAAAGATTTACTTGAAATTTTGCTTATTAAATGTGAGAAATAGAATGATGGGTGTTAGGTGTACAGCCTCAGAAGTCAGAATGTCACATCTGGATGCCAGATTTTGTTTTACCATCTTAACACTTTCCTGGCCCAAATCTAGAAACTGATCTTGTTCAGACAGCCATCTTGGTAGCACAATAACTGCACACTGTAATCCTCATCATTGCAACACAATCCTGGTGATTCCATCCACACCAGCATTGACTGCTGGGACAGTACTGATGGGAGAAGTTCTAACAATCAGATGGGGGCAGGGGAGGCTCATGAGAAAGAGTCTGTCATCTTTAAAGAGAAACCAAGGAAAAAGACAGCCTTCCCGCACTGTCACAGGTCTATACATGACAACGTAGAGACAGGCTGGCCATTCCCCAACTGCTGTACTGCCCAGGTGACAGGTGAAGGGTAGGAAGAAAGCCTGGATCTCTGACTGCCCTGCCGTGCTGCAGAATTAACCAACTCTACGTGTTCCCTACTGGGGACTTCTTACATCGAGTAATTGCTGCTGTTGTTTAGTTGCTAAGTTGTGTCTGACTCTTGTGACCCAATGTATTATAACCAACCAGGCTCCTCTGTCCATGGAGTTTTCCAGGCAAGAATACTGGAGTGGGTTGCCATTTCCTTCTCCAGGGGATCTTCCCAACCCAGGGATCACACCCAGGCCTCCTGAATTGCAGGCGGATTCTTTACCGTCTGAGCCACCAGGGAAGCCCATATTGAGTTATACTTTTTCCTTATTCTTTAAGCCAATTCAGGACAAGAGTAGACGTTAATGCATCCCAAAGCATCCTAACCAATTCTGCTGGCTTGAGGCTATTCATATTCCTACAACTAAAGAACTTTTTACAGAACAGTTTCAAATGTTCTTTTGAAAAGTTTCCAAAAGTCTACATTGAAAAAACTACAGTGTCAAGAGGAAAGGTCAGTATCTACCACTAGAAAAACTAGGTCATTCACTAAGAAGAGTCTGATTTCCATTTCTAGTACAGAGTTACTTTTCGACAACTTCAGTTATTTAGCAGAGTCAGTTGGTAAAAAATCTGCCTGAAATGCTGTGGACCCCGGTTCAATTCCTGGGTTGGGAAGATCCGCTGGAGAAGAGAGAGGCTACCCACTCCAGTGTTCTTCGGCTTGCCTTGTGGCTCAGCTGGTAAAGAATTCACCTGCAATGTGGGAGACCTGGGCTGGGAAGATTCCTGGAGAAGGGGAAGGCTGCCCACTCCAGTATCCTGGCCTGGAGAGTTCCTTGGACTGTTATAGGCCATGGGGTCGCAAAGAGCCGGACACAACTGGGCGACTTTCACCGTCAGGGAGCGCCGCGTCTTTAGAGGAGCTGCTGGTGCAGACGCACTGAGTGCACCCGTGTTCTCTACGTGGTCCGGGAGTAAATCCAGTCGCCTCTTTCAAAAATGAATACAGAAAGTCAGAACTGTGGGTCACCATGCAAGGAGTGGGGCTTCCCTGGTGGCTCAGATGGTAAAGAATCTGCCTGCAGTGTGGGAGACCAGGGCTTGATTCCTAAGTTGGGAGGATCTCCTGGAGATGGGCATGGCAACCCACTCCAGTCTTCTTGCCTAGAAACTCCCCATGGACAGAGGAGCCTGGTGGGTTATAGTCCATGGGGTCACAAGAGTCTGACACGACTGAGCGACTAAGCACAGCACAGCATGTAAGGGGGGAATCACTTCAAATGAAAGAAAAAAAAAATCAAGGGAAGCCCAGGGCATTCTGAGAAGAATGAAGCCTGAATTCATCTTTCCTATCATTCCTACAGGCTCTGACTTATCCCTCTTTCTTGAGACAAACTAGAGGAGGCTAGAGGCTGCTGGATGTTAGTGAGACCCTGGGCTCTAACAGGTCTTAGATAGAGAAAGAAGATGTGATCTTCTTCTACCAAAGCCAGCTTTGGCAGTACTGAATTTGGGACTGATTTTTCAGTGGGTCTTGGAATAAACGGCAGAGCAGAAATCTGTGGGCCCAGGCACTGGGGGCACAAACCCCCCATGAGTATGCCAGGCATCCCCAACCTGGAGAGGGCCCAGAAGAACCAAGTAGAGTGGAGCTAGACCTCCCATCCCTGGGGCTGGGAAGAGGTAAGGAGGGAGAGGAAGTGAGTGTCTCCCCAAATGCCAGGTAGACTGGAAGCTTCCCTGTGGGCACCAGGCCAGCTTATCCGGATGGAGAGGACTTGGTTTCCCACCAGCTGAACCAGTAGAGGGAAAGGGATGAGATGCTTAGGAGAGGTGAGAAGGTGCAAAAGAAAGAACACAGCGATCCTCCTGCACACACAGAAAACAGAGGTGACGGGGATAACCGGAGTTTTAAAAGTTAATGGAAAATTAAACTGTAGGAGATTATCTTATAAACTATAAAAGATCCCCATAATTTCCCAGTGGAACAGCTGGGTAGATGAATTACAAAAGAAAGGATGGTCACTTATGAGCTCTGAATTACTGGCCAGCTGGCTTAAGTGGAAGTAAAACCTCAAAACACAGACAGACTTCATGTTAACACTACAACACAGGAGATGGTACAGGCTGGGGTGGGGCGGGGGATAGATTAAAAGACAATGATTTAAAAGCTTGTAGAAAGAAAAAACCTTTCTTAGTCTATGAAGGACCTCAAAGCACATTTTGAAAGTGCTCGCCAAGTAGAAACTCAGAAAAATAGACCCAAGCACGACCTGATGAAATTCTTGAATGTAGCAAGATGTGTAGGCTATCAATTGTGAGATGCTTCTGAATCTATTTTTTTGAGGAAAATGACAGCTTCAATTGCATATTTTAGAAAAGAAGAAAGGTAAACCATTCACACAGTCTGAAAAAAATAAAGAAGTAAAAGCAAATAAGCTTAAAGAAATGCAAAAAGGAGAAAAGAAATTAGTAAAACAGACAGCAAGCAACCACACAATAGAGAGGGTAAAGAAAAGTGGTTATTTGAAAGAGCAAATAGAACTAATAATTTGAGGGGAGACAAATTGAAGAGAAAAATAAAGTAGAAAGCTGCATTAACAAATGAAAAAGGGAATGTTTCTGGAGCTATTACAGATGCTAAAAAGATAACAAATGAACAAATTTTGCAGTAATATTAAGGGGAAACAGGACTTGACATACATTTATGTTGTGTGCAAGGAAAACGAGTTAAGAAAGAAGGAAAGGAGGTCTCCAAATGAGGGGCAGTTCTTCATTGATGGTCTCGGTGCTGGAAGGAAACAAAAATTGAAAATGCCTGCTTCACAGAGCTCACATTCTACTGTCTAAGATCATCCATTTTGAACAATTTCAAATTTGATTGGATAGGTTTATGCAAAATAGCTTCTTACCTGGTTCTCAATTTCAGTTTTAATATATGGCTGTCTTTTTTCTAGCTGTCCAAAAAAATTGTCTACTTTGGGAGGATAGCCAAAACTTACTTGTTTTGTTATTGTTGTTGAAGTAATCAGCAGATGGTTTCACTTATTATCTTTACGATTTGCCTCATTCTACTTAAGTTTATTTTGCTGTTCTTTGCTCTGACTTCAGTTGAGTGCTGAAGCATTCATTTCCTTACTTGATCTCAATATATAGGCTATTAAATTTCTTATAGGTATTGCTTAGTGTAATACTATTTGATAAGCAATGCTTTATCATTAATATTTTAAAGAAAATCTGACAATTTGATTTGAACTTCTACTTTGACTCAAAAGTCATTTTATGACATATTTATTCTAAGTTTTCAAGCATTTTTTCCCTTGTATTACTAATTTTTACTCAAAGCATTATAATTTTCTTTTACTATTTCCATTTATAAACTTTAGTTAGTTTCTTTGTGGATTAATAATACAGTCATTTGTCTGAATATAACACAGTTCAGTTCAGTTCGGTTGCTCAGTCATGTCCAACTCTTTGTGACCCCATGAACCGCAGCATGCCAGGCCTCCCTGTCCATCACCAACTCCCATAGTCCACCCAAACCCATGTCCATCGAGTTGGTGATGCTATCCAACCATCTCATCTTCCATCGTCCCCTTCTCCTCCTGCCCTCAATCTTTCCCGGCATCAGGGTCTTTTCCAATGAGTCAGCTCTTCGCATCAGGTGGCCAAAGTATTAGAGTTTCAGCTTCAACATCCATCCTTCCAATGAACACCCAAGACTGATCTCCTTTAGGATGGACTGGTTGGATCTCCTTGCAGTCACAGGTACTTGAAAATAAGGTACAACCTTATTCATTTTATTATTTAAGTCTTCAATATCCTTATTTTAACATGGTCTGTCACAGACTAATGGAGATCAACTCAAGTCTCCGACAACTAGTGCTTTTTTCTGTGTATTTCCCTTTGCTTCTCCTTTGGTTTTAGTTTTACAATGACTGAAGTTATGTTATTTAGTATATGATTTAGTACAAGGATATTAAAAAAAGAGGAAGATAGTTACTCATGTCTAAGAAAAGAGATTCTTTTTCCCCAGATGTATAAGGGAACTTACAAAGTTTAATCAACATGAACAACTCAAAAAAGGAGTGTTTTCCAGGCTGCTGTGATAGTTTGCAAAGGTTGTGAGATCAGGCCCTCTAGAGGAAGCCCATTTGCAACAAGACTCTGCACCCTATGAAAAGGTTCTCTGTGTCCCTGTCCCTGAAGCTGACCTGACCTTGCGAGTTGCTCTGACCAGTAGGATATGGCAGACATGACCGAGTTCCAATTCCCACGCTCTTGGACTCCTTTCCTGAGACCACCACGTAAGAATGTCAGTCTGACCTTACTGCGGGACAGGATGACACATGCAGCGTCACAGCCAAGAGCCAGCACCTGCCGCCAACTGTGTGAGTGAGGCCGCCTCGAACCCTCCGGCCCAGCCTGGCTGCAGGGGCCTGTGTCCACAAGAGAGACGCGGATGTGACTGGCGTGAGAATCCCCATGCGAAGCCCACAGAATCACAAAAGTAACGCATCGTCACTTCTGTAAGCCACTAAGTTAGCATGGGTCATTACTTAGCAACAGGCTGAAACATCACACTCATTGGTTGCAGTTAATATAAACAGAAAGCATTACAAACAGCCAATCAGGATGTTGTTTCCTTGAAAATGTAAAGACACGTTCACAGATAAACTCTTACGCAAAGAGGGATGCAAAACTGAAATTAGAAACCACCCAGAAAGTGGAAGGAAAACTATTTAAATACTAAAACAGTAAAGGCAATGTTCATTAGTAAAACTATACCACTGAAAATAAAGCTACGGCCAAAACACACAATAACCAAAGGAATCAAATGCTCATCTAAAGAAACTGGAGAAGGAATAAAATCAGGCAAAATAATCCAGGAAATGAAAACTAGTAAGGATAATAAACATTGATGATTAATTGTTAATTATGACCCAAACTCCGGGAGATAGTGAAGGACAGGGAAGCCTGAGGAGTTGCAGTCCATGGGGTCGCACAGTCACACACTACTTAGCGACTGAACATCGACACATGTATTGCTAGTTAGAATGTGAGTAAAGGGCACTCTTTCAAAAATGTAAATGAGTAAAATTTTTTTGGAAACTGATCTGGCAATATCTAGTAATGGTGAAAACAGACACTTCAACTCAACAATCTTACTGCTGAGAATCTGTCCATAAGAAGGGAAAGCATTAGAAAATTGCATAAAGTCTCAAGAAAAATTAAATTCCATTATGGTTAGTCCTCTATTGGAAATCTGCAACTTCTCTTCTTGTGCTTTCCTGCTACTCAAAATATAAACACTCTCTGAATCTCAAATTGTTTTATTACCAAGTCTGATTGCTCAACAGAAATACAATTTTATAGGAAAATTTTAAAAAGCTTTATTAAATAATCGTGGAGAGTCACAAAATGTGTTTAGTATGTCAATTCATAAATTGCATTTATTGTTAATTATATCTGAATGTACTACACTTGAATTTGCTGATTTTTTGTCTATTCCTTTTAAATGTAAGCTTCTTTGTTCTACCACTAGTATAAAAAAAGAGGGTGATTTCCAGAATTTTAACCAAAAGTATAATCAATTATCTCACAGCTACAGCTGTTTACATACTTTAAACTGAATAATAATTTTCTAATAGTTCCAAAATTAAACACAATCCAGACCATGTCAGTATTTCCACACTCAAGAGAAGTGATCCTGATCACTTATCAACCAGCAGTACTAGTAATAATTAACCAAGGCTTATGCTGTGCTTAGCTGTTCAGTCATGTCTGACTCTGTGCGATCCCATGGACTGTGGCCCAGCAGGTTCCTCTGTCCATGGGGATTCTCCAGGCAAGAATACTGGAGTGGGTAGCCTATCCCTCCTCCAGGGGATCTTCCCAACCCAGGATCTAACCCAGGTCTCAAGCACTGCAGGCGGATTCTTTACCATCTGAGCTACCAGGGAAGCCCAATCAACTAAGGATGAGTCATATAAAATAAACTGTTCTCTGCTGGTGACTATTAAAATCCTTCAGCATTTTAGAACACTAGTCTGAAACCATTAACTGTAGACATTTTTTGAGGCTTTTTAAAATTGAGGTATAAAAAATTGGCATATGACATGACATTAGTTTCAGGTATACAACATAATTCCATCTTTGCATACACTACAAATTGATCACCACAGTAGGTCTAGTTACAAACTGTTCCCATACAATGGATCCTTCCATTTCACTCACCCCTACGAATCCTTTCCTTCCCCTCTGATAACCACCAGTCTGTTCTCTGTATCTATGAGTATTGTTTTGTCTGTCTGATATCTGCCACCAAGTGCAAATGAAATCATACAGCATTTGTCTTTCTCAGTATGATTTATTTCACTTGGCGTAATACTGTCAAGTTCCATCCATGTTGGCACAAATGGTAAGATCCCCTCCTTTTTCACGGGCAAGTATTATTCTAATACATGTGTATACATACACATATATACCACATTTTTTACTTAAAAGTTGCATTAAGATACATGTAACATAAAACTTACCACCTCACCCTTTGAAAAAGATTGAACTATAGTCGATTTACAATGCTGTGTTAGTTTCTTATGTACAGCAAAGTGATTCAGGTATACATGTAACACGGTCTTTTTCACACTCTGCCATGGTCTTTATTATGGGACATTGAATACAGTTCCCCACGCTACACAGCAGGTCCTTACTGTTTATCTATTTTATATATAGGAGTTTGTATTGACCTCACCCTTTTGAAGTCACTTTTCAGCTTCTCTTTAACATGGTTAACTTTTCAATTTGCAATTCTCACCCCATCCCAGATAAGGACAGGTATTCCGTTTTGGGAAACTCCTGTGTGTCATGGATTCGCAGCAAGGAGAGGAATACTTGGGGGCATTGTACACCACCTCTCAGGCTCCAGCAAGTGGCAGCGCGAGGGGACAAAGCCCCGGGTGGAGCTCAGAAAATCAGGGTTCTGATGACAGCTGTGTGGCCAGGTTTGGTCCCTGCTCCTTGGGTTTCATCTCACTCCCCTTTCGTGTCTCTTCCACTCCAATCAGTACAGAGAAAAGCATTTTGATTCCCAGGACTGTCCTTTGCTCACAATGCCTCCTATGACCCTAGTTAGTCACTCAGTTGTGTCTGACTCTTTGCAACTCCAAGGACTGTAGACTGTCAGGCTCCCGTGTCTGTGAAATTCTCCAGCAAGAGTACTAGAGTGAGTTGCCATTTCCTCCTCCAGGGGATCTTCCCGACCCAGGGATCAAACTGGCATCTCCTGCATTGCAGGTGGATTCCTTACCATCTGAGTCACCAGGGAAGCCCAAGTAATGTAGGGCGCCTTTACCTAGTCGACTGAAGGCCTGAATAAGACAAAAAGGCGGGCTTTCCCTTGAGTAAGAATGAACTCCTCCTGCCAATTAAGTGGGGACACAGGCGTTTTCCTGCCTCCAGACTTGAACTGAAATATGGGCTCTTCCTGTGTCTTGAGCCTGTTCATGTTCATAAGAGAACTTACACCATCAGATCCCCTGGTTCTCAGGACTTCAGGCTTGTACTGGAATGTGTGTGTGTATTTACACATCTGTTCTGGAGAATATTTATTAATGCAGTACCACATTTTGTTTATCCCTTCATCCATCCGATGATGGACAGTGATCACCTTGGGTTGCTCAATGATCAATTTGGATTGCTTCCACATTTTAGCTACTGTGAATAACGCAGCTATGAATGTGAGTGTGCAAATATCTCTTTGAAGATCCTGCTTTCAACATTTTTGGATACATACACAGAAGTGGAGTTGCTGAATCATATGATAATTCTATTTGAAATTTTTTGAGGAACCTCCATACTGTTTTCTGTAGCAGCTGCACCATTTTACACATCCATCAAAGCGCTTACGGGCTCTAGTTTTTCCATATTCCTGCCAATGCTTGTTATTTTCTGTTTTTTGACAGTAGCCATCCAACAGAAGTCAAGTGATATGTCGTTGCGGCTTTGATTTAGATTTCCCTGATTAGTGATGAACAATGGACATTTTTAAAGCTCTGTAAAAATTTACTTTAAAAAGGCAGTACAAACACGAACTTATTCACCACGTGAAATGAAGCAGAGTTCCTGTTCACCGATCGGCAAGTCGTCTAAAACAGGCTTAAAAAGAAAACCTCAGTATTCTTCCTGTGTACCTTTTTTTTTTTTTTCCATTTAGTTGTTTGTTTGATCTTTCTGTGTATCTTCTCAGTCTCACACCATGGTCACACTCTCAACTCTTCTGACGAGAGATGTGTGGAAATTTTCCGTCAGTAATTCTCTGCGAAGCCAGCTGGCTGTCCATTTCAATTCTGATATTGAAATGGATATCAGAATTGGGTGCTGAAATGGATATCAGCTGTATACTTCAGTTCTGACATGTCTGTCTGGGATGTCAGATTCCGCAGGTTGAGGGCTCAGCTCCACAAGACGGCCTCCACCCGACTTGAGATGCTGACCGCAGGCCCAGGCTGTCTCCGTGTTCCCCCTCCCCTTCTCCTCCTCCTCCTCAAGTGATGTGTCTGGGTGCCAGGTGGAGGGGGCGGGGCTCGCAGACTTCTGCCTCTAACATGTAGAGAATCCAGATATCCACAAGTATACGCATACTTGCTACAGCTGATGATCTAACAAATAAACCTCATCTGTTAAAGGGACCCGAAATCTGAAGTTCACTATATGCTCTTGTGTTTCCCAATTAAGTTTAGATCCTTCGAATTTCAACATTATGAAAATAATTCTTATATCTTTAAAATACCCATTTTAGGTGGAAAATGTATGATGGAGAAAATTGTGTATCTAATGCTACTACATCCCTAGGAAGAAGTGGTTGACATAAATGCATAGATTGAGATGATTGACTGATAGATCGATACAGATGGATGGCGGCTATATGGAATATTTTATACATAAATATATATGTGCATATGTAATAATTGCCATTTGTCAATCTACAACTGAAATGTTTTAAATAACATTTCTTTATTTGAGGTAATTTACAAGCTGATCCACAACACCCTGACTTTTAAAACTAGCCATTTTGTTTTTAAAATTATTATTATTTGGCTGTGCCCTGGGGCTTGTGGGATCTTATTAACAGTTCCCAGACCAGGGATTGAACCCCCACCTTCAACAGGGAAATTGCAGCATCCAAACCACTGGACCGCCAGAGAATTCCCACAACACTCTGACTTCTAATGCCAGATGTATCACTAAAAAAGACTACTTCTATGAACCAGGGGAGGGGAAAATTACTAAAGCAATCATACACCAAAAAATGCTCCATTATCATTTCAATATTAAGTACAATAAAACCCACATTTTTGTCCAAGTTTTCTGTTTATTAAGAATTATTTCGCTTATACTTTGACAACACATTGCATGTTAATTAAAAGTCAAACAATGTTGAGTTCTGTACCTACTAATGATCTCTTGCTTCCTTCTTTCCTGACAGCAGTCTTTCCCTGATCTGTAATTAATATCAACAGGTTAATGTATATACTGTGTATATTACATAAACAGATGGCGTAAACAGATTTTATGCCAACACCTTTGTCTTTATTCATATACATATATACACCCACCTACATATTATTCCCTTTACATATATGCTTTCTAATGGACTAAGACTGCTCGCCTTGCACTGCAATAGCTTTTCTTCAGTAAAATATATCATGGGTATTTTTCCTGATCAAACTTACAAATTTTAATGCTTTTGATAATTTATGTTATTACTTCCCACTGATGGAGTGCCAGGCTCTGTTTCATTGTTTTGGCTACTACAAAAAAAAGAAAGTCACATTACAGTATAATTCTACACAGGCTCTCATCTAATTGTATTTTTAGGACAGACTTCTCAATGTGAAAACTGGGTTAAAAAGTGATAAAACTTACTGTTTAATAGTTATATATAATCTGGTCTCTGAAATGTAACAGTTCACAATCCTGCCAGCACCTTACTTCCGATGATGTGCAGTCAATGGCCCTGGTTTGTGTCTCCCCTTCGCAGTCCAGTTCCTGGGAACTCAGCTCTTTGATCAAAGGAGCCATTCTAAGCTACGACCTCAATTTGCTAATCTTGTTCACCATGATACTTTATACCAAATTTTATCACCCATGTGTAATTACATCTGCGATTAACACTCAGGGAGCTCAGGAGCACCCCACTTGAGGAGTAAACTCACTCATTCATTCAGACCGTGAACAAGGCTACAAACCTTGTTCTGAACAACCAAGTGCCAGCTACTCCCAGGTGGCGCTAGTGGTAAGGAACCCACCTGCCAATGCAGGAGACTTGGGTTTGATCCCCGAGTCAGGAATATCCCCTGGAGGAGGAAATGGGGACCTGCTCCAGTATTCCTGCCTGGAGAATCTCACGGAGCCCGTTGGGACACAGTCCACAGGGCTGCAAAGAGTCAGACACAACTGAAGTGACTCGGCACGCACACAGGGCCATCGACCGCCCAGAGCTGAGTCAAACATCTCCCTCCGTCTCCTCTAAGACTCCTCCCCTCCTCCTACTCCTCAGGCCAGGGCCTACATTCTCCTCTCCTCTTGGACTCTTACCCTAAACACTCTCATCCACTCTTTCCTGTTCTTAAAACTGTGGACAAACACACGTAACACAAGACTGACCACTTTATCCGTTTCTGGATGAGCAGGTTGGTGCATGAAGCGGTCACACCGCTGTCCACCACCTGTCCTTGCAGTGCCTCTGATGGTGACTCAGACACCCATCTTTAGCCCAGAGCTCCTTCCCCAAACCAAGAGGCCTTTTCAGCGTCTTCTTTTGGATGTTCTATCCCTCAGGTGTCTCTTAGGCGCAAACAACATAAACCAGCTCCAGCTAAGAAGGTAGAAAAGGATTCTAATGAAGGGATGCAGGGGAACTTCAAGAATCTTTGGAAAGAATTAAGAGAATCATGCTTCCTCATGTTTGGAGCATGGGAATGTATACACACACACACATATATATATATATACACAGATACATGGATATGTGGACTTCCCAGGTGGCGCTAGTGGTAAAGAACCTGACTGCCAAAGCAAGAGACAATGAGAGGTGGGTTTGATCCCTGAGTCGGGGAGATCCTCTGGAGGAGGGCATGGCAACCCACTCCAGTGTTCTTGCCTGGAGAATCCCATGGACAGAGGAGCCTGGTATACTCCATGGGGTTGCAGAGTCAGGCATGACTGAGCAACCATCACTCACTCCCCTTAATAAGACAGGAGTTACATTCTCTAACCAGACCCAACTACTCATCATCTTTACGGTGTAAAGCAAGAGCTGGAGAGTGAAACAGAACGTGGAAGAAATCACCCTTTGAAAGTTAAGAACTAGAGATCTGAATACTGTTCCACCAGGAATCCAGGTTGGTGATCCCACAAGGAAGCACAATGGGGATCCTACTTTGCCCCAGATCGACCTGTGCAACAACGGTCTCTTCCAGGTGACATCTTCATCTCTGCTTGCAGGGGGCCACTTTCCTGTCATCTAGCTGGTTCTGACACTATCTAAGCAAATAGATTTCTGGTTAGGGAAAGCAAGTTACAGACCCCTACAGGTCGAGTGACTATTGGGGCATCTTTATAATCAATCCCAAATCATTAACTCAATACTAAGAAGAAAAGCAGAATTTCATGAAAAGGCACTTTATCAACTCTCAAGGCAACATTAACTAAGAACAGTTAAAACCCATTCATCCCTAGATTAATGTAACTAATCAAATGCTTTGGGTCTCATCCACTAGCAGTTCACATACAGGAAATATTTAATATTAGCCTAAATGAAAGGTATGTGGGAGAATAATGAGGGAAGAGAAAGTAGATCTAACGTCTACTTTTTATTCACACCAATAAAAATTCATTAATTTCAGTAGAAATTCACGAGTTTATCACACCACTGAGGAAGCTTTAATGTCCTTTCATATAATTTAGGTTAATAGAAAAGACCGAAAACAAACTATCTTAAGACATTAATCAAACTTTTAATGTATCAATTTATTGCATATGTCAGTACAGAAAAATAGAAAGTATATTTTAAAAGAAATTTATTGTAAAAAAAACAAATGTAAATGTTTGCTTGCCATGATTACCACATAATGCATATAACATTCAAATCTGAGTTATAAAATTTTATTACGGCTTCAAATAAAATATGGCAAATAACAAAATATGATTTACATTATGAAACTGGATTAACTTGCTTTATCCTGAATGTATCTGAATTGGTTGCAAACAACTTGGATTTTCAGCCTATGGTGTGCTGAAAGAAATACACTCATCCCTGTTACATATGTCTACATGACACCTTTCATAAAGCGTCTCTTATACACCGTCCTATCGTTCAACTAGTTTTGAGAAACAATATAAATGGAGGTATATTTGCGCCATCTGGCAAAAATGTGTTGACTACTATTAGAATGAATGTTATTTTGCACACAAATGAATACACTATTTCTGATTAGCTAAGATGATGAGCATATATGGCAATAGAAGTTAACAGAAGTACTTTTTATTTTCTACTGATTTAAAAAATAGATGTCTGTGCTCTGTCATTCACAACTTTACCTGAGTGATATGAAAACACATAAATTTAAGCGGATAATCCAAAAGCACTCTTTTCATGTTTCTTTCTCCATAACTGCAGTCAAATATATTAAGAAAAACGGAGAGGGGAAAGGTCAGTGGAGGTTTTCAGTATCTCTCAATCACAAACTAATTTAAAAAGGGATGTCTTTTTAAGACTTACCGTATTTACCCCTAACTTCAAGGAAGGGACTCAATCAAAAACTACACTTTGGCCGGGCTTGCATGATAGTTTATATAAAATTGAATATGGCCTTCATTAAGTCCACCAAACAAGACCAGACCCATCTCAAACCAAATGTTATAAACTACTCATAAGAAATGCGTATGAAAGCATCAGGTGGCACGAATCCTCAGTAAGTATTACAGTATCATTAATCTGATAACACAAAGGTAGAACACGGGTTATCATCAACCGTCTACAGTCACGAAAAAAATAAATTTAAGCTGTCCCGTAACAAAATTCAGAATACCATTTTAATGAAAATATTAGTTTTACAGTCAAAGTATTTGCAAAAACATAGGGTAGATACAATTAACAGGTGCTCCAGTCGCCTTCTCTGCCAGAAACACCTTGTGTTCACACGTTCTGCGTTCCGTGTTCTGCTTCCTTTTCACCATCCTCAGCAGCTAATTACATCCTAGATCCACCCTTAGGGACCACATGTGACAGTTCCCTTTCCAGCTGTTTCTATCTTGTTAGTATTCTTTTATCTGTTAGGAACGATTTCCTCCTGTATTTTGCAGTTTCTTTCTTTAGGATACTCTTCGCCATTTTACTTCCAATAACCCCTTTTAGAATAATGGATTTTGATCTCAATGAATTTTATTCTTCCATTTTAAAAATCATTCCAGGATTTCCAAATTACAGTTAAAAACTCCTCCAGAAACTCCTACAGCTGCTCTTGCATAAATGAGACGGAAATTAATAAACAAGATGGACACAAGTCTACACCCACTAAGAGATGAGTCCAAAATGAAGGTGTGACTCATGAATTTATGTTTTCTTGACCAGTTGCTTTGGCCACAAAATTAGATGTTTAAAAAAAAAAAAGAAATGATGCCATGGGCTTCATGAACCCCTGATAATAGGAGTTTGTCTTCTACCTGTTTCCCATGTAAGGAAATAGCCTCAAATACAGAAAGAAGCTAGGAAAGAAAGATTTAAACACTACAGCCCCAGACACAACCTCTCCCCTTTGCTGCAGAAAGAAAAGCTGGGCAACCCAAAGAGAAGAATGAAGGTAGGAATGGGATAAGCACAGCTTCTGAAGTCCTGGTGCAAAAAAGCGGGTGCGGAGGCTGCTAAAAACAGACAGACAAGCAGACAAATAAACCTGAAGTACTAAGAAAAACAGCAGCATTAAAGAAAACACTGATGAAGAAAAAGCTTTTTATGCTTCATCAGTATAATATTTATAACTAAAGTTGGTAAATTGCTCCACAGTGTACTAAATGATCACAAGAAAACATAACGTACTTTGTAAACGCTAAAAACTGACCCAAGTCTGGGTAAGCTCATGTCCAGATACACTACATTTTCGTGTCTTCTTTCTTTTTAATGTATTACTATCTGGGATAGTCATTCTACACAGCAATGATTGACAGGATGAAAGCAGCCTTTAATTGTCGTGAATTTATACATACAAAACACACCTTCCATGATATGCATTTCCAACTTTTTAAAAAAATGCATGATGTTTTTGCAATTTATAGAAAACATTTATCCTTGAGAAATCACACTTGCTGTATTTTAATTTTTCTTAAACACTGACAGAAAGTGAGAGATAAGAACGTGATTTGGCAAAAGTGTCTCTAGCCCTGTCTTCAAGGAAAGTTTTTGACTGAGGTCAAGATTACTGACCCATTCTCTCTCTGCCTGAGCTGCTTGCACAAAGCCAATAAATACAGCTAAAATATTCAAAACAGCATACGTTAGAGCTGACGTAATAATGTACACATCTCAATTACCTCTAATTTTTGAGGACTGCTTATGTTTTTTCAGGTAAACCCTGTAAGTTTAAGGGGCTCTTTTTTTAAGTAAGGTTTTTCTTACTCTTCTATATGTCTAGATACTACTTCTCACTTACAGCCATTTAGTGGTTAACTGTGGTAACAGGTTCTGTGATAAAAAGCTCTAGAGTTCTTTTACTCACACATTCTCACATGTACAAAATGAATAAATAAGGCTTCCTAAACCTGTCTTTTGATGCAGCTCCTCTATTTTATAACAGAAACATTAAGCTGAAGAATATAATTTTCATTTACTTTTGTTTTTGTCACTTCTATTTTCAGAAAGTCCAATAAATGTTACCTTGGGTTCAGTGGGAGAGAACCACCTAGATATTTGGATTTAAAAAAGCAAATGTAGGAATTTTTGTAAAACAGTATGTACAATAGTGTAATAAGACTTCCTAATTGATTCTTAAACAGGTTCTGATCTTCATTATGACTGCTATTAGTGGTTCAGCTGTAAACTTACAAAACTGACAGAAGCTAAAATTCTTTTTGCCACCAAAATTATTGATACAAATGTTAAAAAGTTCAAATATGCACATCAAAGCTGCAGTAAAATCTCAATTTCTGTTTTTACATGCCATGATCCAGACTGTACCTAACAAAACACGGTACATTTACACTGGAAAAGGGGGTCCCATGTATTTTGAAGAAAAGGCTGGATCTCAGGATTCAGCAGAGCAAAAGTCAACGGCGACCTGCACACAGGCCTCAATTTCATTTCTGGCTAAAAACAAAATAGAGTTTACATAAAAATAGATATAACTCAGGTTACCATATACACTGGTATATGATCAGTACTATTTACATTAAAAACAGTGCATTGCATAAGTCAAGGAATAAAATACCACCATGCATTTCATTTTAATTTTTAAGGTGAAAAATGCAATTACAGAACTAAGTTTGCTTACCATGATTGTCCCAATATTTACTAAAGGAATAATACCCAAAGGTTTCTCGTTAACATGTCTCCTTCCACACTTAGTCATTAATCTAAGTGTCACACAGATTACACGTACATCTTGAGCAACAAGAAACTTTTGAATATGCTATAATAGCATATTAAACTAAAGATATGGATACGCAACCACACTAAAAAGTTTGATGAGAATGTATGAAATAATCCCAATAATTATAGTTTTTCAAATGTAAAAAACTATTTGGATCATTTTAAAGGAGCACTGAAGTCCTTTCAAAGTTTAATGTCACTCTTCAGACAAGTACAGACATAACATACTTCTAGAAAGGAGTATTTTTATCATTCTGCACAAATTAAAATACAGTGCATTAATGAAAAACATCATATAATTGTTACATTAGATGAAGTTTTGGCCATCTCTTCAGGAGAAGGACTCTTTATTACTTCTTTGATGAACTGTTCCAGGGCCGTGAAGTAACCCTGGCACTGCCATGTATCGTTATGAGTTCCATCAGGAAAAATGGCTAATCTCTTAGTCCGAGACGGGGAGAGCTCATAGAGCTGCTTCATCATTACTGGTGGGATTAACTGGTCAGAGAGTCCGGAGATGAAGAGAGAAGGCATTCTGCACTGAGAGATTTTTCTGTAGGACAAGAACTTATTTTTGTAGCACCACAAAGGTAGGTAACGCATTGGAAAGAATGAAAATAAAGTGCTGGCCATATGCGGTATGCTCAAAAATGTGTTCTCAACCATAATGGCTGAAATCCTATGTGAGTTCTCAGAAGCCAAATGAATAGCTACTGCTCCTCCCAAGGAACGGCCGAAAAGGAAGATTTTCGTTTTGTCGAGGTCAGGTCTGGTCATCACATAGTCCAGCACAGCCTCGGAATCCAGGTAGAGCCCTTCTTCACTCGCTTCTCCTTCGCTTTTTCCGTAGCCTCGATAGTCAACCAGCAGAAGGTTAACTCTGAGGTTAACCAGCATGAGCAGAGCATTCGGCAACCTGTGGCCTATGTTGCCCGCATTCCCGTGAAAATAAATTACAGTCGGGGAATAGGGTGAGCTGTCTCCAGTGTATCTTATCAAAATAAGATTCAGACGCACTCCATCTTTGGTTCTGATGAAAATGTTTTCATGTGGAATGCCAGTGGGCATGGGGACATAAAGGCGCGAAGAAGGCGGCTGTTCTGGGAAGTAAAGCAGCACATCCTGGAATTTATAGAGGATACCTGCTATTGATACGAGTATTAACAGGAGTAAGACAACGCCTCCATACAGGTGAAAGGTCACTATTAAAGACAAAAGGGAGATGCGGCACAGAGCCCAAGACCAGGAAGCCAAAGCTACCAGCCACCTTTCCACAAAGCTCCACAGCATCCAGGACTTCTCCATTGTGGCTCTCTGCAAGCGTCCTAGAGAGAGAGAGAGAGAGAGAGAGTCAGCGAGGCGACATGCATCTATCAGCGTAAGAGTTAGATCCATGATATAACAAACTCCATCACTAGGAGAATCCTTGGAAACCTACATCAGTCCATCCACAAAACCGACTGTTCTATTTCTCTTGGTCCCTTCAGTTCTCAAGCTCTGTTTTCACCCTCCACTGCTGTATTGATGAAAGACAAATATGCATCAAATTATATTCATTTTCTAAAAAGAAAAAAATGCATTAGAAAATACTTTCATTTATGTGTTTTCCTTGATTTAACAGAAAAATAAACTGATGCCATGATCCCAATTTTTTCCAGGAGGGAACAGAGACTCAGGAGCCTAAGTGGACCGGCCACATCCCAGCTTTGCTGGCAGAAGAGCCCGCAGGCCAAGAAGCACGCCGCCAAGGCTCCTGGTGCACCCACTGGTCAGCTGAGGAGGGTGAGGGCAGTTTTCTAAACGAAGGTGAAGCTAACACATAACTTTACATTAGCTTCAGGTCTACTGTATATGCTGTACCATGATCACCACAATAACTCTAGTTAACAGCCATCAACACATGTAGGTGAAGGTACAACATCCTTTCCTTATAACGAGAACATCTGAGGTGGTATCTCACTGTAGCTGTGATCTGTATTTCTCTAATTAGTGACGCTGAGCATCTGTTCACGTGCCACTAGCCATGTTCGTGTCTTCTTTGTAGAAAAGTCTACTTAGGTCTTCTGCACATTTTCTGATTGGGTTGTGGTGCTCTGCTGTGTTTTTGATATTCAGCTGTATAAGCTGTTTGTCTATTTTGGAAAATAAGTCCTTGCTGGTCTCATGATTTGTGAATACTGTTTCCCAGTCCATAGGTTGTCTTTTCGTCTATGGTTTCCTTCACTGTGCAAAAGCTTTTAAGTTTAATTAGGTCCCATCTGTTTATTTTTTGCTTTTGTTTCCATGACTCGAGAAGACAGATCCAAAACACATTGTCACAATTTACGTCAAAGAGTGTTCTGCCTACCTATTTATTCTCCTCAATGAAACCGTACATGGGACTGTCGTAATTTCTCTTGATAGGCTGTTATTAGCATATAGAAACAAACATATTTTTGTATACTGGTTTTGTATCCTACACCTTTATTGAGCTAGGTAGGTAGAGGGCAAATTTTATTAAAGAGGGAATTAACAGAGTCTAACCTGTCAAAGCTGCAATACTTTGGCCACCTCATGCGACGAGTTGACTCACTGGAAAAGACTCTGATGCTGGGAAAGGTTGGGGGCGGGAGGAGAAGGGGACGACGGAGAATGAGATGGCTGGATGGCATCACCGACTCTGTGGACATGAGTTTGAGTGTACTCCGGGAGTTGGTGTTGGACAGGGAGGCCTGGCGTGCTGTGATTCATGGGGTCGCGGAGAGTCGGACACGACTGAGCGACTGAACTGAACTGAACTGAACCTGTCAAGATCAATCCGATATACTTTATTGTCAATTTTCCACATTATAGAAAAAATTATAATTAAACCAGGATAAAAAAATAAAATATTCCCCCTGATTTGGAGGTTCCCGCATATGTAAATTTGAAAAACAATTTAAAACTATGCTCAATCGCTCAGTCGTGTCTGACTCTTTGAGGCCCCATGGACCGTAGCCCACCAGGCTCTTTTGTCTATGGAATTTTCCAGGCAGGAATCCTGGAGTGAGTTGCCATTTCCTTCTCCAGGGGATCGTCTCACAAGGATAGAACTCTTGTCCCTTGCAACTCCTGCACTGGCAGGCAGATTCTTTACCACTAGTGCCATCTGGGAAGCCCCTTCTAATACTGTATTACTTTTCAGAAAGAGTCTAATAATTTGTGTTTCACAACTGATTTATGAGAAACTTGAGACTGCTAGCACTGTGCAACATGCTCCATCTTTCCTGCAGCCCGGCCTGCAATTTCAAACCAATGAGCAACAGAGGCCGCTATGGGATGTGGATAAGGCTGCGAGCACTCGGGGCAGGCGTGAGACAAAGATACAGAAACTCCACCTGAGAACCAGAGGCACGTGAAGACGGCCACTCCCGGGGAAAAACTTCTACAACTCTGCTGAAAGACGCAACCGCTGTAAAGAAAATACAGATGCAAAGCTTTCAGAAGTCAACGCTTTTACTTCAAACACAGTTTACGCACACTGTCTTCAAAAGGCAAACGAGGTGGGATGCCACACTGTCTGCAGTCATCTACTTAAGTACTCACCATTAAGAAACATTCTCTTTACTCAATAACAAAACTACCCATAAAGTTAGTCTTAAATTTAATAAATAATTGTTAATGGCTTATTTTAAAAATTTTACTGTATGCCATAGACTTTTAAGTGTAGCATTTTAGTTCATCATATTAAACACTGAAGATCAAGTTAAATTATGCTGGCTATAAAGATGAGTTAGATGATTTAATAGATTTAATTTTTCATCATTATCTCACTAAAAATAGTTAACTATTTCACTAAACATGGATTTTCAAATTTGAGTTTTTGTGCAAATGACTGACTCTCTTTGAATACAGACCAACAGCCTAGCATTATTCTGAAGTTTCTCTGCAATCAATACTGCCACCCAGTTGTGGCAAGTTTTATTACAATAAGTTCGATGGTAAGCCAGAGAAAAGCAGGTATGGGAGGTGAAGACAAAAATCCAAGCTTAAAAGACACGGCAGCAGTACCTGAGCATTAGGGGTCAGACCTAGGTAAGAACCAGGCTGAAAGAGGCTACACTACAGCAGCTGAACAAGCGGATAGCACCAAGTCCTGAATAACTGTTCCAGGCCAACAACCAACGCGGTTCATGGTCTAGGACTACCATCCACCAACAGTACACTACACAGGGCTACTCTATAACCTTCACTGTAGGGGCAGGTCTTGGAGCCACATCTGACCACTTTCTTGTTTCATCTGATGCTAACTCACTTAATTTAATACTTATTTCTCTAAGTGTAAGAGAATGACTTTCATTTGTACCTAGGAGTTGTATTAGGGAAATCTGGAAATAGACTGGCATTTATCTGATACATCAAAACAAAACAATGTTTGTACACTGACTAGGATTAATAAGGTCTGGGACATAACATACAAATACCCTAGAGCACTGTACCTTTTGGGAAAATATATCATTTAAGATATTTCTTTAGTGAAAAATGGTACTTTTTTTTTCATAGTCAAGCCAATCATTTATGACAGAAGTATCAGAGAGATGCGTAACTCAAATATCATTTGTTTTGTGACATATCAGGAAAAAAAAACAGTAAAATTCCATCACCTTAAAGTCTGCTCTACCATATACTTGTTAAGTAATCTTAGGCGTATCACTTATTTTCAGTTTGAATTTTCTTTTCGGGAGAATGCAAATTTTTAAAATGCTCACGTAACTGCATTCTGAACACTGGACATGTATATTTAAGAGTGGACATTGGCACATATGAGTCCATTATTGCTTAGGAATAACAGGATTAACCTTGCAGTTTTCCACAAAGCTTTCCTGAAAAGTCACCTACATTAAATGACTTTGTGATACACAAATGCAATCTTGCCATGGATTGTTACACTGTGCAAGTCAATAAACGTCAATTCACTTTGAGGAATAGCAAATGGAAGTCAATTTTAAGGACTGGTTAATGAAAAACCTTCTAGACAGTGTGCGTGTCTTCTCTTTAACACACTGCAGCATGCAGGTGGCTTACAAAGAGACCTCTGCTCACGGAATGCCTATGTTTCCTACCCCAATTTGCCAGTGACTTCCGCTCCCCATTCTGTACCACACCTCCACGCTCTTAAAGAAACTGGATCTAGCAAACACTCCAGGAAGGACTTCTTATTTAACAAATTTGATGAAACTATCAGTGAAGTACAATTACTCAAGCCACAACTTGAGCCATCTGCTGAGATGTAAAAATAACTTTGCATAAACCTAGATGCTATGATGGTCAGTAAAAAATGAACACTTCCTTGAAAACAGCCCACAGATCCTAGAGCTAGCAATAAGTTTCCCATTTGTTTTGCCAAAAAAATTAGTGTGAAAAAGGGTTAACAAAACCTCTTCTCCTCTATGAAAAAATAATGACCTCTGGTTAACCCTCAAGCACTGCTTCCCTGGGAACCTCCTGCAGGTGGGCGATCCGAGGAACACTCAGGGTGGTGGGCCTGACGGCACGGCGGAGCTGAGTCTGGGCTGAGTGGGGTAAGGTGTGTGCCTGGCACATTCTCTGCTGAGTCCTGGACACTGGGCCACTGTCCCGCAACAAAGACGCCATTTCCTGTGGAGCATGAAGCAGTTCGGTCGCAGTACCGCCTGCTCCCAGCCCTGCGTCCCCTTCCCGCCGGCCGGAGCTGTCACGTGGAATGACACACCTGACGCTGCCAAGCCGGGCCTTCTACACGCATCTTTCAACAAGGCAGCGGGAGGCTGGGGTCAGGAATGGTCTACTAGGTGTTTTGAGAATGTACAGCTGAACCCAAGACCACTGCTGCTGGTCACGCAGAATAAGCAAGGCAATTAGTCACCCCTTAGAAAGTATACCTTAGGAGGCAAACATCCATGAAAGGTGTTGCCAGAAGAGATGGATTTTTTGTCAGGCTCTTTTGCGTGCTGCGATGCATTTGCTGATAACATCTTAGAACGATAAGCAATCAAGAGAAACGGTGAGTTTAACATACCTGAAGTGAAACCAAAGTTTACACTGATTAGAAAAGTTGCTTAGAGGGAAAGGACGTTAGACCTGTGGAGCACAGAAGCTTGGTCCCCAGTACCCCGCACCTTCCACACTTCTTACGTTATTACCATGTTTTTAACCTCATGCCTGGCGGTGGTGGTTGAGTCGCTGTCGTGTCCAACTCCTGCGACCCCATGGACTGTAGCCCGCCAGGCTCCCCTGTCCACCGGATTTTCCAGGCAAGAATACTGGAGTGGGTTGCCATTTCCTTCTCCAGGGAATCTTCCTGACCCAGGGATCAAACCCGGGTCTCCTACATTGTAGGCAGATTCTTTATCGAGTGAGCTACAAGGGAAGTCCCACATCTTAAATAAATATCTAACTTATTCCCATTTCTCAATTATGCCTTTGCCAAGTTATCACACATTAAATGACTCTCAAGTCCATCTATCTGTGTCTTTAACCATTCCAGTACCTGCTTAACCACTAAGAGAATTCATTAAAAAGCATGAGCTATCATGAGGATCTCTCATAAAAAGCAAACCCCGCTTGCTAATGAATCCAATGGATTTTTCTCAGTTCACACTCAACAGTGTACCTACCGCTAAGTGGCACTAAATCCTGAATCTTCCTCAGCTTCCAGTAGAATCAAATTCTCGTGTGTCTCCCTCTGACCCACCCCTGAACACGGGTGATTTCCAAGGACCTGTATACTAACCCTTCTTTCCCTCGGGGATTTCATTCTTTCTCATGCCTCCATCATACCTGTTTATGAATTACGAATTCTTCACGTCTGCTGCTGCTAAGTCGCTTCAGTCATGTCCGACTCTGTGCGACCCCACAGACGGCAGCCCACCAGGCTTCCCCGTCCCTGGGATTCTCCAGACAAGAACACTGGAGTGGGTTGTCATCTCCTCCATCTTCATGTCTACTTCATCCATAATCTCAACTTATCTGTTTGTTGAGTACCTGATACTTCATAAGCAACGCAAACTTATCCCAAACTAAACAAATCCTCCTTAGCTAATGTTTTCCACGGTTTATGTAAATTATGAACAAAAAAGCATGATATGTGAACGAATGTTATTTTTTTGAAAAACAGCTGATTCTAGGGCTTAATATAAAATAACATGCAGACTAAATCTATGTTACAGTATCAAAAATAAGCACATTATTATAGCATGTTTTACAGCTAAATAAAAAACGTCAATCTTATAAAAGTAATTTTTGTGCTTTTTATTTAGATAAAGTGGTTAGAAGTGTCACACTGATATTAGTGAACACTTCTCAAAAAATAACCTATGAAAAACATGATTAACTTTTTATTATGAACAGTCAAAGTAAATCTAATCATGATTGTTTTCTTTTTAAAAAGAACAGTTTTGAAACAATTAATAGTATCTTTTTATACTCTATTAGCACTTGGATCATAAGAATGAAATGTATGGATCTGCTGATGATCACTGTGAGAATTTTACGGTCAACACTAACTAGTCTGGTTCACTGTGACCGCTCCATATGCTTCCTATCTTTAAATATCAGTACAATAAGCAATTTAAGGCTAAAGATATAAAGAATGGATAGCTTGGAGCTGTCAGAACCACCATGGTGGCTACAGGGCTGGCTGAGGGTCCAGTCAACTGAGGGAGTGATGATGGACATGCTCACCTGACCTCCGTCACGTGCTCTCACACATGGACTCGGAAGACGGCAAACGGTTCCATTCCTAAGGGGAAGTATTTAAATAACTGTTCCACAAGCTGAGGCTTAAAAAAGAGAGATTAACAGCAAGCATGTGCCCACCCTCAATGATATTATATGAGTTCTCAAGGGCACTCTCAAGCCCAGCCTAGACCACAGAACAGCCCCACGGTTGCTTTCCCAGCCTCGCCAGATTCCAATGCAGGCTATCATCCAATTTAAAGATGAAAGGCAACGCCACCAATACTGCACTCATCTGCTCTCTCAATCACAGACACTACAGACGATTCAAAATTTATAAATACACATTTTTTAAATAACAGGACAAAGCACAACTCTAGGGTTAAGAATTTCTCTTACTTTCCATCAAGCAGCTATGTCTCTTATTTTTATTCAATTAGCACAGCTATTCACAGGAACAGGAGGCATTCAAACTAAAGCTAAATAAATACTTGGCAAGGCCAGTGTGAAGTAGAGCAGCTGAAGTGGGGTGAACTATAAGGTCCCGATGAAACCTGAGACCTTTCTATGCCCGTGGTTCTCAAAGTGTGGCTGCAGACTCCTGGTGTCCCCACGGCCCATTCAAAGGGTGTTTCAGATTAACAGGTCAATGTAAGCACACTAAAACGCTACTTGCCGTTTCACTGTCTGACATTTGCACTAGTGGTACAAAACCAAAGCTGGGTGAAACTGCTGCTGCCTTAGCAAGATTCAAGACAGGGGCAGTAAAATGTAGGCGCCATTGTACTCTTTATCACATCTCAGCGAGTCCACTTTTCAACATTTTGTGACGACGAGTGGGCCAAGCAAGGGGGGGCACATGGAGCACCAACGCTGAGTGTGGGTGCGTGCTCAGTGCCACCCGAGTCTCTGCGACCCATGGACTGGACTGAAAACACACCTCAGGTGTGGGATGAACTAGCTGCTTTATTTAAGTGACACCATTTTTACCTAAAAAGACAACTGATAATCTGTGGTTATTCACAGATTGTGTGTTTGGCAGACATTTTTTTCTGGAAAATGAGTGAAGGTGCTAATAGCTTCCTCGACTTAAAACACTTTTCTGATGGCACTGTGATGGTAATGACACTAACAAATGTGATTTTTGACAACATATTAAATGTGTGAATATTTGGAAGAATCTGCCCAACACAGTAAACTAATATTTTCAATGACCAAGGACTGGTGTCACAAAAATTAAGCATGAGTAAAAAAAAAATTCACTGAAAGATAAACCAATGGATTTTATCATAACGGAGAGAAAATGTTCTTTGATATGGATTTCAGATTCCACAATGTAACTGATCTTTAAGAAACTACCATCTGTTGAGTATATCCACAATTATCTGAAAACACTATTAAAATAACCCCTTTACAACTATAAATCTGTGAGCCTGACTTTCTTCATAAACTTCACCTAAAACAACCTCCCATATGACAATGAATGCAGAAACATGATAATATGCCTGTCTTCTATTAAACAGACATTAAAGATATTTACGAAAATGTAAAACAGCACTATATTCCTTGCTAATATTTTGGCAAAGATGGCTGTTTTGCATTTAAATGTTATTACGTTAAAATATGATGGATTTTTTCACTGTTATTTTTAAGTGATAACATTACGTATTTTATAAGCTCTCACTCTTAATTTCTAAAACAATAAATATCTTTCTACATAGTCTACATATATGAAAACTCTTTGGAGTCCTCAATAATTTTTTAAAATGTGAAAGTGCTCTGAAACAAAAAAAAGTTTGAGCACCACTGTTCTACACTGCCTAACTACATGATTTTATTGCCTTTTTTCTGCAGAGACTTAACACCTTTAAATTAACAATGAGGTACTACATTAATTTAAATCTTTTGTGCATTATAATATTTACAGGTTTCTAAAGCTTTTTAGGTCAGGGAAGAGAAATATCTTCAGTAAAGACACATAATTTCTGTGGGTCCCAAGGATTATGGCCCTAAGACAGATGGCAAACATGGGGAGATGACCTTTCAGCCTGGGTCATCTATCGCCCTGAGTGAGACTTTGACCCAGTTACTGCTGCTTGGCACACCTCGGGGGACTAGTCACGTCCACACTTAAACGTGGGGAACCACTCTGAATGAGCATCCTTGTACATCACTTTCTGAGTTTCTACATTTGTAAAAGGAAGCAGTTACCTGAATAATACCTAAGGTCTCAAAAATTCTACTTTACAGGTGATTGAGAAAAATTAAAGGCTGGAATTGGAAAGTAGGCATTGGATTATAAATAATACTGTTTTCACTAACTGGTACAGTGGAAATTTGGAGGCCCTGGTTACGGGACTTTTTCAGAGTACCTGAAAAGTTACTGAGAGATACAGGACTCCAGAAATCACATATATGTGGAGACATGGTGATTTTATATTTCTACTGAGGTTTGTAAAATATTTTACTCATCAAACTTGTTCAGTCTCTTTCCCAGATCACCACTATCAAAGTAATATTTCTAAACAAGGTACAGTCAAACCTGCAGAAAATAACTTTGGCTAAACAATCTTCACAGAATAATCGACATCATTATGTTCTAGGAGTTTGTAATTAATGGTAGGGGAAGAAGAAAAGCTGGTATACAAGGACCATCATGAGTTTCCATGAACTCAACGGGTTTTTTTCTTTGCTTTGTGCAGGGAACTCAGGTTATTCTCTCAAAGAAGTAATGTCAGGGATGCAAACAGCACCTTCCAGATTCATTCCAAGTGCAGTGACAACGGCCCTCAACCTCCCCTCACCAAAGACGACTCCTGCTTCCCGGTGAAGCCCGCGGTCTCTCCAAATCAGTCCTTTATGCTGCAGTATTTTATCTAAAAATTTAAAATAAAGATTAACAACTTACATTAAGAACTAAAACTCACACTATGGGAATGAATACATTTAATTATGATTGTCCCAATAAACTGTTTTTGTTCAGTCGCTCAGTCGTGTCCGACTCTTTGTGACCCCATGGACTGCTGTACGCCAGGCTTCCCTGTCCTTCACCATCTCCCGAAGTTTGTTCAAATTGTCCATTGAGCTGGTGATGCTATCAAACCATCTCATCCTCTGCCATCCTCTTCTCCTTTTGCCTTCAATCTTTCCCAGCAGAGTAAACTGGACAAATATGTTATTCTTTCAATCACGGATAAAATTTTATTTTAATGAAGGTTGGAACTGTCTCACACACACAAAAAATGCTAATTATCCTCATTATTTTTAAACTGCAAAACCTTACATCGAATTGCACAGTATACGTTCATTTACTGATTCTGCCAACAATAAAAGGTCTTTGAAAACTATAAGATGTTTCACCTATACATGAATTAAATAGGAATTCCTCAAAAACAAACTGATTGAAGAGTAATCAATAATAAATACAATTTTAAACAAAACACCATTTTAAAAAGTCGCAAGTGTACTATTAAAGGCCTTTATATCCATCTCAACTGATGATTTTAAGAACATCTTGTTTTTTTAAAAAAAAAACAACTGCTCTACATTAAAAAAAAACCATACCAACAAGTGACAAAACCATGCGTAGGTTCAAGGGAACACTTAAAAAGTGGGAAGCAAATTCATGTGACACTCCTGACCCCTACATCACAAGGGGAGAATGGTATCCTCTGGGGGAATTCACAGCTTCCAGTCACGTTTCAAGTAACAGAGAAGCAGATTCAGCCTTCCCACCTTAGTGTATCTCCTTTTCTGCTAAGCACTGGGGAGTTAAGAAACCATGCCAGCTGCACAGCTGAAATGGAAACACAAATAGCCGCTCTCAGTGTGCTGGAGACACCGCAGAATGAATTATCTATTTCCCTAATGGTTACCCACATGTCATCAATAATGAAAAAGCGAGTATTAATAGTCCTATGGGACAAATGAACAATAACTGCCTATGGATATGCTGGATAGCAACTGAAGAGTTCAGACAGCATTTTAAACTGGGATTTCAATCAGCTTGAGCAGACATCTGGAACACTGTACCAGACAGCAACTCAGTAGCATTTTTGGGTTTCCCTTTCACTTGAAACACAGAAGACTTGCCACGTTAAGAGTCAACTCTGAGAGAACAAAAATGACAGATTCTTGTCACTACGGAAGTCAATCACAATTTGTTCTGAGAGTATAAATATCAAAGTAAGAAAATTTTAAAAAAGAAAAAAGATCCACAAGGCTAAACATGCAAACAGTGATGTTAGAATAAAAAATGATAATGTAATTCAGGAAGTTTCCAACTTGTGAAGGCATAGTGTTCTAAATACTATTAACCAAATGGATCAAACTTAGAATTCACTTTCTTATAAAATCAGTGTTACAGGAGAAGCAAGATTCCCAGGCTAACTCATAAATACGCACAGTTCATGACCTGAAAATGCTACAGTTCTGCAATTCCAGTACAGTGTACTGCTGTATGAGTTAAGACTTATAAGAAACAGGAGCATAAAATGTAGTAATTTATTATGCAGCCTATCACTTCAGGGGAAGAAAAATCTTAATTAGAAAAAACGGGAATCTTTTTTTAAACATCTGTTCTGAAAAGAGTATACAAGGACCTCAAAAGTTCTGGAGGTGACTAAACAAGAATTAGAAAGATTTTAGAATCTGTGAGTAACAACCGAGTTCTAAATTAAAGAAAAAACAGAAATAGAAATAGATTCCCCCGAGGTAAGTGACAAGAGAGGAAAGAACATGGCAAAACATGAAGGTGGAGGGTTTCCCCACCCACTACTGAAGTCAAACTGTCAACCCAGGACAGCGTGCTGAGCAGGCCTGAGGGGTGTCCGAGAAGATGGGAGGCACGCCAAGATGCGTGTGTTCAGATATTCACAATCTGGCTTCCTTTCCTCATTCCAAAGGAAACTATCAATGGCAGGCAGTGTCTGTGCGATGGGAAGGAGCCTGTTTCCAAGCTCGGTATGTTAATAGCTAGGTGGCTTTTGCCAACCCATTTACTGTCTCTAAATATATGTCTCCTCGCAGGTAAAAAGGGGATCAAACACCTAATTAAAACTCGACTGAGATCAAATGTAATACAGTGCGTTGACAAAGGCAGCTCCTTGGAGGAGACAGAATGTAAAGCATTCTATTTACCTACCAGAGCAGACTAGGTGAAAGTACAACTAGCAGGCCTGCTCGACTCGGAATTTAAACAATGGCAGGACTCGCTGGAGAACACCTGAGTCGTTGCACACAGCAGGTAATGAGGGCGACGCCTTCTTTTTTTCTGTCAAAACCCAGCGCGGGTGTCAGTTCCTTCAGAAAGCCTTCCCTGGACGTCTGCTCCCTACTGCCAACCACGCTACATCCTGCAGTTAGCACAAACTCACGCGGTGGCACTCCCTAGTGTGGCCTAACTCACCTGCTTTACACGGGTGGCGGATTCCTTGATGACAGTGACATCACCTTACGGAAATCCGCCTAAAGATTCTCAGGAGATTGAGCAAAGCTGGGCACCCAGCAAGTCTCTATTAACGATGGCTGGGTTGAGCGATCTAGGTCTTCAGCAGGACAGTTACTAGGAGAAGAACACTAGACAGTCAACCGTGATTTCTTTACTTCTGACTTAGAAGAAAACTTAACCTTTTAGCAAAAAAGACATGCGAGCAATCTAACCCTGCCCACGAAGAATTGATACCAGGAATAAGATGCCAAGAAAAGCGAGCTTGACACTTCAGAGCCGCATCTCCTGGCTTTCCACTAGGTCCCTACTACTCGGCAAGGGTTACTCAAAGGGCCGTTGAATAATGAGACTGGGGTGGGGGCGGTTGTGACGCCTTGGGCAGTAAACTCTCGTGATGCATTTTGCAGAAAAATATCCACACACGTCGCTGGCACGGGCGTCTGCAGCCAGACTCACTTTCAGCTCCGCGGGGGTGCTCCGGGGCGGCGCCGTCAGCGCCCCGGAGTCCTGCCCCGACAGCCGCGGCTCTCACGGCCTGTCCCCCCGCGAGCGGCGCAGGCCGCCCGCAGCCCCCCAGCCCCGGGCGCGGGGCGCCGGCCGCAGCCGCCCCGAGGGCGGGCGCTGGGTTCGCGCGTCGCTGCTCCGGGACGCGCCCCGGCCCGCGGAGCACCGGCGCCCCGGCGCCCACAGCGGGGTCTGCCCGGGCGTCTCCGGGCCCGCGGCCGGCGCAGGACGGCCCCGCGGCGAGCAGCCCCCCGAGGCCCCCGCCGGCCGCCCCGCACTCACTCAGGCCCGCGGGCAGGCCGCGCACTCGGGAGCCGGCGCCGCGCAGCAGCGTCCCCCGGCGCCGCACCCGTCGCTCCTCATCGTCCTCCGCCGCCGCCTCCCGCCGCGGGGCCGCCGTCGCCAGGGCCCGGCCCTGAGCTCCCGCGGCGCCGCGCTCGGCTCCCCCACTTCCGGCTCACGCTCGGTGTCGCCGGCAAATGCCCTCGCCGGCTCCCACATCACCTGCTCTGGCCCTTCCTCCCGGGAGCGGCCCCCGCCCTCCTGGGCATGCGCAGAGACGGCGGCCCGGTAGGGGCTGGGGGGGGGGGGTGCGCAGAGTCCCCGGCGACGGAGGCCCGGGACGGACAAGATACCGTACGGCGTGCGATCGCGGTGGGCTGAGTACCCGCGCCGTGGGTGTCTGGCATCCTCCGAGCACCGGTGGGCCTCCCGCCCTGCCTCTGATGCCTCAGGATCTGCTGCGGGACGCTTTTCTTCCCGAAGAGAGTGTCTGCCCCAGAAGGATGTTAGAGGTATGGCAGTGAGTTCCGGCACCTCCATAAGGGCTTCCATAAGGGCACTTGTCTTCTTCCAGCCCAGCCCGCTGCTACCTTCGTCAGGCTGCACCGTCACGAGCGGATGCAAGTTTTATCAGGCCGCGAGACCTGTACCACTTAGACGGCCCTTTTATTTAAAAAAAAGAAAAAGAAAAAGAAAAAAATTCAAAACTACCTTTCGCAACTTTTTACAAAAACCCAAGACCGTGGCAACATCTCTAGGGCCCCCTAACAAGGCCTTGGAAGTGACCACACAAATGGGAGCCTGAAGCTGGAACGCTGTGACTTTCACGGTCAACCCCCTGCGCACCAAGTTGTACCGAATTGTTTATAGGTGTCTGTCTCCTGTCAGTCCCTATTCTCTGGACTCTGTTTTATATCTACAGAGGATATGTCATAATGTCTTAAAACGTGAAATCGCTACCAGATTCAGAGCTCCAGCTCACAGAGCTCTTGATAATAATTCCTGTTATTACCTGATAAGCACCATCCACCAAGGCAGACGACCGCTTACGAAAATAAACTAACATTCAAAGCAACTCTCAGCTCTAGCAGATACTTAATGAAAAACTGTTGATTCTCTTTGAACCAAGCATTAGAAAGGCTACAATAACATGGTAAATTGGAGAGTGGGATTTGAATCAACTTGAGAGTTTGGTTTCGTGATTCGTGGGTCCCCTGTTACGTCACTAGTACAGATCACAGTCCCCAACATTACAGAAGGTCAGTAGATGCTGAACAAGGTACGAATATGTACACGAATGCCTTTGCGGAAGATGGGCATGTAGGGCATCCTCTGACTTAACACTTTGGATATTCCTCCCAAGTACATGGATGAGTTGACTAGTAGGTGGGAGAATTACCCACAAAACAGTACTATGTGACTTCAGAGAAATAGTCAATATAGGTGAATTAGACATATAAGGTGGAGAAGGCAATGGCAAGCCACTCCAGTACTCTTGTCTAGAAAATCCCATGGATGGAGGAGCCTGGTAGGCTGCAGTCCCTGGGGTCGCTAAGGGTCGGACACGACTGAGCGACTTCACTTTCACTTTTCACTTTCACACACTGGAGAAGGAAATGGCAACCCACTCCAGTGTTCTTGCCTGGAGAATCCCAGGGACGGGGGAGCCTGGTGGGCTTCCATCTATGGGGTCACACAGAGTCGGACACGACTGAAGTGACTTAGCAGCAGCAGCAGACATATAAGGAAATTAACTGTTGGGCTAGAAGGAGCTAGACTTCAGTCTAGCTTTACTACATATTAGTACTGTGAATTAAATGTGTGTTAGTTTGTAAAAAGAGGCTTTTGTACTTTAGACAACTGCTAAGGGCATTTAACGGCTTCAAGATGGTATTCTTCAAGCCTGTTGCAGCAAAATTTCATTTTAAAGCAATAGTATTTTATGCTAAAATGAAGTGTCTAATTCTAAAAGTTGTTTCCTCCTACACTTTTATGAATAAATTCTCAGTTCTCCATGGTGGAAGAGGACAAACCATAAGAACATACTGGTAGAAATCTACAACTCCTAGAACATAAGGATTCGGTTTGTTTCCATTTCTCAATTTTGCATATGTAGTACAATTACAATATCATAGTAGCTGCTCAATAAAGATTTGTGGCATGATTTTATTTTGAATCCTTGAATATAAACTAGAACTACACAGTTGTTTCCGAGTATGCAACTATTTATATTATGAAAGATACATTTTTTATTCTTATGAATTAGACGAGAACTCATCACAGTTGCACCATCATGAAAAACACATAGGAAAGCACAGGCTTAGACAATTTTGCAAAAGCATATTTTTCCACCTAAATGAAACAGCAGACGTTTGGGGAAGACGCCCTCTTCCCCCCGGGCTGTTTCTCAAGCACGGAAATGAGTGTTGGTACCACTCTTTACACATAGGGAGCAGAACTCGAGAGGTTGTCACCTGCCAAGAGCAGCCTAAAGAGAGGCACAGGCTCAAAGTGCCAATAACGAGCCAGTGGACAAAGTATTTCGCGGTCTTACTTCGCGACGAAATCCACTCTCGCGGGTCAATCGTTTGCAAATAGGATCTGCTGCTGAGGCCTACCGGATATGTGTTTGCAACCACACTGTAACCCCGGCTGCCTAGGGTCCTCCGCAGCGCAGCCAGACGGGCAGTCCTCTCAAGACCCCGCCGGAAGGATACTGCGCCTGCGCACATCGTCTCCCTGACATCACCGCCTCTGGACCCCGCAGGTGCAGACGGCGCTTGCGCACAACATCTCCATTAAGTCGGGGCCGCCCCGTCCGCAGGTAAGCGACTGCGCCTGCGCAGGGAGCAGCTGCCGGAAGCGGCGGGCCGCACTCCTGCTTCCGGTTTGGTGGCGGCGCCTGTGCTTTCAGGTCAGGCGGGAGGCTCGTGCGGCGGCGGCGGCGGCGGGGGAGGGACCTCGGATTCCGGGGAGGGCCCAGAGGTGAGGCGAAGGCTGGGCAAGCGTTGCCGAGGAGGCGGGGTCCGTGTCTCGTCTTCTCAGTCCAGCAGACGCCGTGGTCGTAAGAGTTCAGGTTTCTCCTTGGTCCTTCGGTTCATCCCCCGGCGTCCCCAGGTGAGGGGGCGTCGATGCCCTGGCGACGCGCTGAGTTAGAAGCCCCGTGTCGGCTTCAGGGTGCTTGCTCGGGACCCCACCCTTGGGACGTGGGGCGAGGGAGTGTGGTGCCTCTGAGTCTCTCAAGAACCGTGTTGGCTACTTGATTGCCAAGATTCTGGCGCCCACCCTGCCACCTGGGGACCCTCGGACGCAGGTGATGGGAGTAGGGTGGGTCCTTCGGTGGTTCTGCGTAGGAGTCTGGCCTGAGGGATGTGAGCGAGTGTAGCCTTGGAGGGAGTGCTTGTTTCTCTTCTTACCCTGGTTTTTTTCTCACGACTAATTTCTTTCTCCTGAGATTCTTCCAGAATATCACAAAGTGTTGTGGAAAGTGTAATCCCTTTTCTCTTGTCGAGAGTTGTATAGTCACTTTCTCTCCGATAAAATATCGTTGACTCCTCTCCCATATTCACGGAATAAAACCTCGCTGGTTTGTTTTGTTTTCACTTCAGGGCGGCGATCTAGGCAGCAGTTGAATGGATGATGAGTCATTAATACTGATTCTTGTATTCATTCTCTTAAAGAGCTTTGCTTGGTACTTTGTAATATTTATGTTTCAGTGGTTTTTTGTGTTTTCTTTTTTTTTCTTTGAGCCAACAAGTATTATAGTACTGAAATAGATCAGGGGCTTATTAAATGTCATGTACTACGTTAATCATCTTATGTAAATTGTCAGATGTCATCCTAATTTATATGTAGTTATCAATCTCATGCACACTTAAGGAAGCTTAGAGAAGTTAGAGAAGTTAAATAGTAGAGAAATTAAACAGAGCATCATATCACACAGCTAATAAGTGTTACACTTCACACTTAAACTTGGATTTATTGGACTTCTGAGCCCTAAGCACAAACTTGTTTGTTTTGCTTTTTCACAAATCAAAAACATCAGCTAAAATGCTCAGATTCCAAAAAATAAGAGTGTGTAAAAAAGCAGTGAAAATACTAATATTTGACTTCTTGTACAGTTTTCATAGGTAAAAATTTTCGAAGTGTATTCATTTTATACTAATTTTGGAATCTTTGTTATCTATGTGACAGCCTTAGAACGCATGTATAGCTCTACGTCATTATGTGGTTCTCACCGCTTCTGTAATTTGAGTCCTTGCCTGGGACTTTCTCAGGGAAACTGAGTTTGAATTCATAGTAGAATCTACAGATGGATCAGAAACTGTACACCAGACTTGAGCATTCAAAGAAGTGTTTCTCAACATACTTCATTTTTTACATATTGTATGTGAGTTGTAAACAGGGCATTGTGTGTCATAATGTGCTGGGTCGAGGAGCAGGTCTTGAAGAGATGAGGCAGTGAACAGATCTAAACAGTAGAGCAGTCAGTTATACAAATGAGACGGCAAGGGGAAGCCAGCTCCCGTATTCAAAGATAAAAGAGCGTTGTGGTCTTTTCCTGGCCTGACTGACTGGGTAAAAGTTGGGTTTTCTTTGCCAGGAATTTGACTGAGAAGGGAGGCTGTTTTCCCAGATAGGCCCCCAAATGGATGTCGTTCACCTTCCCCAAAGTGGTCGTGACTGCTGAATATTTTAACCAAATACCCCACCACTTGTGTGTTTGTGTGGGTGTGTGATCAGCCCCTGGCTTTCCCTGGCGTGCTTTTCCAGGAGCTCAGCTCCACGGTTCAATAATTCATTCAACAAACCGATCAACTCCTCTGTGCCAGTTTATGTGGTACAAATTACAGCAATTTCTAACCTCCAGAGACTGATAGTTTAGTAAATGTGGTATGGTGATTGACTCCTTGTGCCAGCTGCTAGGTTAGGTGGCCTTGTGCCGACATTGTGCAATTCCCTTTTGTTTTCTAGGGTGGGGAATCTCCTGGACTCTGTACCACAGGAGATCTCCCCACTCCTGGAAGCAACTCTGGCTCCCTGCTCTCTGGGCTACTTGAGAACTTGCCAAGAGGTGTCTGAAACTACAAGATAAGGCATTCTTCAGATTCTTAGAGTACACATTTTACTTAGGTCTTTTTTGGCAAAAGTTAGTATATTTTAGTGTTACATAGTTTAAACCATATTAAAATAGTTCTGTTATAGATTTTAATAGAACATGCACGAATATTTAAAGCTTCAAAGTAATTTTATGCTTGTGGTAAACACTTTAGCAAATATTCTGGATCCTAGTTCAGCAAGGTCCGCATTTTTTCCTCAGTGACTTTAGAAGATTCTTCAGTGGGGAGCTCTGTCTTATTTCATTTTACTTTTATTATATTTTTATTAAAGCAATTAGCACTTTATAATCATTCCCATAACATCCTCTTTTCATTACAGAATGTGCATCCAAGGCGGAAGCATACTGTATTTGCCCGTAGCACAGTGTCTAGCCCATATGTAGTCAGCAGGTGGTTTGAGGATTACTGCCATGAGAATATGAGTCAAAAAGCTGTGCTGATGAATTCAAATTTGTGAAACTGTGCGAACTGTGATGCTAGAGTTGAGAGATAGGTAAAGTGAGAATTTTATGGGGAGAGTATTTTGATTCAGGCTTTGGCTGCCAGAGTGACTTGTCAGAGCAGTGAAGAAGTGAAGTGAACAGTCATAGACTTTGTCAGGAGGGAGAGGGTGCTTATTTGGAGGAGACGGGGTCTGGATTATCTATGCACAAGTTCAGTTCGGCCGAATTTCAATTCAGTGAACCAGTGATTTGGTAAAAACATGATTTTAAGGTTTTTTCCTACATATAATGGATAGACAACAAGGTCCTCCTGTACAGCACAAGGAACTATATTCAATATCCTGTGATAAGTCATAATTTAAAAAATAGGAAAAAATTACACACATATATATGTATAATTGAATCACTTTGCTCTACAGCAGTAATGTACACAACATTGTAAATCAACCATAATAAAAAAATAAGATAAAATGTGAAAAATTGTTTGTAAATAAAGAAAAAAGGTTTGTTTCTATGCTATGTGATAGTGGTCTGAAAGAAAAAGAAGAGAAATACAAGAAAAGACCTCAGGAGCCAGAAATGAACTGGGATTGAAGCAAAATAGTTGATTATCATTCAGTGTAGAGGTTGCAAAGAGACGTCATTTGTACCATTGATCTGTTTTCATTTAATGAATGTTACTGGACATTGATTATAAACCACAGACTCTCTATAAGGTCTTATATTAAATATTTAGTTGAATTTTATCTTTTAAAGTTACTCTCTTTTTGCTTTACCAGATAAACCAGAAGATTCACCATTGCTTCTATGGCTGCCTCACAGACTGTTGCATCTCACGTTCCTTTTGCAGATTTATGTTCGACTTTAGAACGAATACAGAAAAGTAAAGGGCGTGCAGAGAAAATCAGACACTTCAAAGCATTTTTAGATTCTTGGAGGAAATTTCATGATGCCCTTCATAAGAACCAAAAAGATGTCACAGATTCTTTTTATCCAGCCATGAGACTTATTCTTCCTCAGCTGGAAAGAGAGAGAATGGCCTATGGAATCAAAGAAACTATGCTGGCTAAGCTTTATATTGAATTGCTTAACTTGCCTCGAGATGGAAAAGATGCCCTTAAACTTTTGAACTACAGAACACCGACTGGAACCCGTGGAGATGCTGGAGACTTTGCGATGATTGCATACTTTGTATTGAAACCCAGGTGTCTACAGAAAGGAAGCCTAAGCATTCAGCAAGTAAATGACATTTTAGACTCCATTGCCAGCAATAATTCTGCCAGAAGGAAAGACCTGATGAAGAAGAGTGTTCTTCAGCTTATAACTCAGAGTTCAGCGCTTGAACAAAAGTGGCTGATTCGGATGATTGTTAAGGACCTAAAGCTTGGCTTTAGTCAGCAAACTGTATTTTCTGTTTTTCACAGTGATGCTGCTGAGTTGCATAATGTCACCACAGATCTGGAGAAGGTCTGTAGGCAACTGCACGATCCTTCAGTGGGTCTCAGTGACATTTCCATCACCTTATTCTCTGCCTTTAAACCCATGCTGGCCGCTATAGCAGATATTGAGCGAATTGAGAAGGACATGAAACACCAGAGTTTCTACATCGAAACCAAGCTGGACGGCGAGCGGATGCAGTTGCACAGGAATGGGGATGTGTACCGGTACTTCTCTCGCAATGGGTATAACTATGAGGACCAGTTTGGTGCTTCCCCACAGGAAGGGTCCCTCACACCGTTCATTCATAACGCATTCAAAATAGATGTGCTGAACTGTATCCTCGACGGTGAGATGATGGCCTTCAACCCTAACACACAGACTTTTATGCAAAAGGGGAATAAGTTTGATATTAAAAGAATGGTGGAGGATTCTGAACTGCAGACTTGTTACTGTGTTTTTGATGTGTTGATGGTTAATGATAAAAAGCTAGGACATGAGGCCCTGAGAAAGAGGTATGAAATTCTTAATAGTATTTTCACACCTGTACCAGGTAGAATAGAAATAGTGCAGAAAACACAGGCTCATACTAAGAGAGAAGTAATTGATGCTTTGAATGAAGCGATAGATAAAAGAGAAGAGGGGATCATGGTGAAACACCCGCTGTCCATTTACAAGCCAGATAAAAGAGGTGAAGGGTGGTTAAAAATTAAACCAGAGTATGTCAGTGGACTGATGGATGAGCTGGACATCTTAATCATCGGGGGCTACTGGGGGAAGGGTGCCCGGGGTGGGATGATGTCTCATTTTTTGTGCGCTGTGGCAGAGAATCCCCCTTCTGGTGAAAAACCCTCAGTGTTTCATACTCTGTGTCGCGTTGGCTCGGGTTACACCATGAAAGAACTGTACGACCTGGGTTTGAAGTTGGCCAAACACTGGAAACCTTTTCATAGGAAAGCCCCACCAAGCAACATTCTCTGTGGAACAGAGAAGCCAGAGGTCTACATCGAGCCTTGCAATTCAGTCATTGTTCAGGTTAAGGCCACAGAGATCGTCCCCAGTGACATGTATAAAACCGGCTGCACGTTGCGTTTTCCACGGATTGAGAAGATAAGAGAAGACAAGGAATGGTACGAATGTACATCCCTGCAGGACTTAGAGCAACTTCGAGGGAAAGCCTGTGGAAAGCTCGCGTCCAAACACCTTTACATGGGTGGCGATGACGAACCACAAGAAAAAAAGCGGAAAGCTGCCCCAAAGATGAAGAAAGTCATTGGAATTATCGAGCACCTAAAAGCTCCCAACCTTTCTAACATAAACAGGGTTTCTACTGTGTTTGAAGACGTGGAGTTTTGTGTCATGAGTGGAACCAGCAGCCACCCCAAGCCTGACCTGGAGAACAGAATCGCCGAATTGGGTGGTTACATAGTACAGAACCCAGGCCCAGACACGTACTGTGTGATCGCAGGGTCTGAGAACATTCGAGTGAAGAATATCATCTCTTCAGATAAGCATGATGTCGTCAAGCCAGAGTGGCTGCTAGAGTGTTTTAGGACCAGAAGCTGTGTGCCCTGGCAACCCCGCTTCATGATCCACATGTGCCCGTCGACAAAGCAGCACTTTGCCCAGGAATACGACCAATATGGGGATAGTTACTTTGTCGACACAGATTTGCACCAACTGAAGGAAGTGTTTTCGGGAATTAAAAACGCTGGTGAGCAGACTCCTGGGGAAATGAGTCCTGTGATTGCTGATTTGGAACACAGGTATTCCTGGGCCAGCGCACCTCTTAGCATGTTTAGACACCACACTATTTATTTGGACGTGTACGCTGTCATCAATGACTTAAGTACCAGAATCAAGGGAGCTAGGTTAGCCATCACAGCCTTGGAGCTTCGATTTCATGGAGCGCAAGTAGTTTCCTATTTAGCTGAGGGAGTGTCTCACGTGATTGTTGGGGAGGATCAGAGTCGGGTTGCAGACTTAAAAGCTATTCGAAGGACTCTTAAAAGGAAATTTAAAATCTTACAAGAACGTTGGGTCACTGTTTCAATAGACAAGTGTGAATTACAGGAGGAAATTCGGTATTTGGTTTGAAGCTAGCTTTCCTAGTGAGGCAAGCCTGAGATCTGACTGACTCATTGCAACAGATTATCATGATAAAATGTCAAACTATGTTTTATTTTCATCTTTTAAAAATCTGTACTTAAAGAGTATTACTAGATACAGACAGTCATCATAACTTTATTTTTTTTGTATCTTTATAGAGCTTTTAATAAAAAAGATATTTATATGAGGAAAACACTTAAAAGAGAAAAGTGGATTATTTAACAAGAAATACAAGTGGTGAAAAGACACCCAGTGGCCCAATGTCAAGAAAGAAAATATTTTAGCAGTATAGTAAGTATTTCATTATTTTTATGACCAAGATGAAATAAAAAGTTTAACATTACAATCTCCTTATACAAATATAAAATTTTGACTCATATAAATAAAATAAATTTAGAAGCTTTTAGACTCATTAAAAGTAGTGACCTAAACAGGATTTTCTGAAGTTGAATAAAATTTTTAATAATGGCTTTTGTCTAATAAAAGCATTGCAAGAGAAATATTAATTGGCACATTTGGATTTGTAAATATGTCTTTTTAAGTTGAAGGCTAACAGTCCACTTTTAAATGTGAAATGTGAACAAATTTACTTTTTACGGTTAAGGTCAGGCTCGTGAATAAAATACCTTGTTAATGATCAGGGTGAGTGTGTGTGCTCAGTCATGTTTGAGTCTTAACAATCCCATGGACTGTAGCCTGCCAGACTTCTCTGACCGTGGTATTTTCCAGGCAAGAATATTGGAGTGGGTTGCAATTTCCTCCAAGGAGTCTTCCCAACCCAGAGATTGAACCCATGTCTCCTGCATCCCCTGCATTGGCAGGCAGATTCTTTACCATTGCACCACCTTAAAAGCACCTTGTTAATGATGTTATTAGCTAAATCAGGGGAGATTGAGTAATGGTCTAAAAACTTAAAGTCAGATCAGTTTGATTTTTTAAATCTCTTGCAATTTTAAACGTACTTGGCCTACACTTAATTTTTTTTTCTAAAATAGAGCATATTTTAAAGAAAATATTTTTATATGAATTTGTACCTCAGTATGAATAGTATTTGGCAGAGCGGTTTTCCTACGTATGGCCCATTGAAAAGGTATCAAATGGTATGTGTGTTGTAACTTTCTCTACAGAGAAGCAAAGTGTGTAGTATGTGTAAATATAAATATATTACATCTGGATTTATATACCAAATATGTAAAACCAAAATATACCAGAATTTGGGATGCAGCCTATATATTTTGAAAAATGTGATTCATGACAACAGTTAAATACTTGGAATTTGGTACTTGAGAAACTGTAAGTAGTTATTTTATTCAAACAGGAACAAATGTATGTTATTTTGTTGTATTTCTTAATTTAAATAAAATATTTAATATGCTATTAAAATAATTTCTTATGTTTATTTTTAAAAATTCATAATTGTTATCTCAGTCAAGTAGACGTTAAGGCATCAATGTCATTTTGACTGATTTAAGTCGGTTCCTGTTGAAGATCCTTTGTGTTTCATACTGCTAAATGAGCTTTATTAAAAATTTTAAATTTGTATAGTTTTACACAATGTCTATTGAGAAAAATTGCCAAATATGTGTAGTGAAGAGAAAAGTGCACAGTTTTACCACCAAAGATAATAACCTCTACTCTTTTAGGTTACTGATGATAAGGAAAGTACAAAATACATATTTTCAGTGTCAATAAGTATAAAATAAGCTATCATGCTTTATATGATTAGCTTTTCTCAGTAAATGGTGAGAATGTTTACGGTATTTGCGGTCACTCAGCTGTGCCAGTTCCGCTGACTGGTCTGTGATGAGCTGCGCCTGCCTGGCCCTCACTGGTTTCCAGGTTACTTCATCATGTCACCTGTACTTCTTTCCTAGCAGGCATTGCAGTAAATTGTTTACATTATTAGGAATGGAATTGCTGATTCCAAGTTATGTATTTTTCAGTGATTTGAGACACATTGTGAAATTCTGGCAAGAATGCCTTTCTAGAATCTCCTCATCTTTAAATGCTGGAGAGTTCAGTTTCTAGACCTGTTCTCACTCTTTTCAGTCCACAGGTGTTCGAATCCTGCCCAGTGGCTTTAAATGCGCTAATGACTCCCACATTTCTTTAGTCCCAGTTTCTTTGCTTAACTTGAGTTCATGTATCTGGCCATTTACATAGCATCACATGAAGTCGTGTGGCCCTCTCAACCTGTCCAACCATAACTGTTCTTTTTTTTATTATAGAAGAAAATGGTAAGTGTAATAAGGAGGCTGACATAATGAACCTGTATGTGCATATCAGCCATTCTCAACAATTATCAATTATCAGTCTTTTTCATATTTATAGACCTCTGAATTATCTTGAAGCAACCTTAGATCACATAATTTCATCTAATGATATTTCATAGTAGACTTCTTGATTTCTCAAACATCTTTTAAAAAAAAATCTATATTGAAGCATAGCTGATTAACAATGTTGTGTCAGTTTCGGGTGTACAGCAAAGTGAGTCAGTTGTACACATATATTTATCCATGCTTTTTCAGATTCTTTGCCCATTTAGGCTATTATAGAGTATTGGGCAGAATTTCCTGTGCTATACAGCAGATCTCTGTTGGTTATCTATTTCAAGTAAAGCAGTGTGTACATGTCCAAGTGTGTGCATCCCAAACTCCCAGTCTGTCCCTCAGCTTAACTCTTCCCCGTGGCGATCTTAAATTCACTCTCCAAGGCGGTGGGTCTGATTCTGTTTTATAAAAGAAGCAAACTAGACCTCATCCACACAGTTCCCACTTCGCTTAATTGTGCCTCTACTCACCAGGCTGCTCGAGTAGCTTCACCCCGACTCCATCTGCTCTCATCGTTTCAGTGTGTAGCATATCTTGTTGGATCCAGCCTCCAAACAGATTCACCACTTAGGGTGACCATGGTCTACACCTCTCCCCTTAACTACTTAGAGTAACCGTAGTCTACACCTTTCACTGCTTAATGATTACCGTAGTCTACCGTTTGACCTACTGGACTTAAGAATGACCTCTTGTGCTTTGTACCATTTATTAAATAAAAATTAAAAAAAAAAGAATGACCTCTTAATTGGCCTTTTTCCTTGTACACACCACTACAATATCTTCTTCCAAACAGAATTTTTACTTTTAAACATGCAAGTCATTTCATATTCCCTGGTCAAAACCACTGAATCACCATCACTAATAATGTCCAGTGACTTGAGATAGCCTGTTGGTTCTGCATTTCCTGAGTTTGTACAGACAGAATCCTCCCAAGTAGGGAGATTGACTGGAAGTGAGCAAAGGGAGCTTTCTAGAGTGATGGAAAGATGATATATTTTGATTGCGGTGCAGTTACATGGACATACACATCCGCCAAAGCTTCTAAACTTAAAATTTATACATTCTACTCTGTAAATCTTATTTAGATAGTTACTAAATACTAAAAACGTAGTTGACTGTATAGTTACATACAGACAAAATGGTTTAATAACACTTCTTTTAGAAAGTAAACATTGCAAAAAGAAGAGCAGTAAAATATTTCCAAGTAGTATGCAGTTCCCACGAATATGTGCTGTTTTGTGCTGTATGTCTCAGTCCTGTCCGACTCCGTGACCCCGTGGTGGACTGTAGCCTGCCAGGCTTCTCTGGAGAAACCCTCCTCCATGAGGGAGTTCTCCAGCCAAGAACACTGGAGAGTTGCCACGCCCTCCTCCAGGGGAATCTTCCCAACCCAGGAATCAAACCCAGGTCTCCTGCGTTGCAGGTGGATTCTTTACTTACTGAGCCACCAGGGAAGCCCATGAATATGAGGATGAGCCAATATTAATGTATTAGGTCGTGTAACTCCATTAATCGATTAAAGAGCAATAAAAAGTTGGTATAGAAATTCTACTGCATTCTTGGTCAAGGAAGTAAAAATAAGTAAAAAGACTTCTTAAACGTGAATGCTTTAAAAAAGCCAGTAGTTTTGGAAATTTGGGGATGATGATGGTACTAACAATAGTTTTTGCATCTCTCACAAGTTAGCACATAAAAACCAAACAGAACAGCTAGATAATAACAAAACACCCAAGGACAGCATTTATGACAGGACCAGGTAATGAGGTATCCCCAAAAATCTAAATATGCAAGAAGTGAGGGTAAACTGGTGAACTACAAGTCTCACGTGGGATTAATATTTGAATGAAAAAGAAAGATTGCATGGGCCTCCCAGGGCCCTGAGAAAGCCAGGAACTACACAGATAATCAGCAGATGTTAATTGAAAAGCACAGAGGACCAGACAGAGCCCTGAACCTGGGAGGGGTTTTGTCCAACACAGTAGCAGGAGAGGAAAAGGAGCCCCAGCTGAACCCAAAGGCACAGTCTAGACCAATTCTCAAGACTGAGCCACCATCAGTCCTTCCAGGACTGGAGATAAACTACTGGGGTTGGGTTTTTACAAAAAAGAGCAAGCTAGGAATAATAGAAAAGAAATCCAAGGTCTAAATGAAAGTGGGGAATGAAATAGCATTTTCAGGAGGCAAGTCACTACGTTCTGGAAAAGAGCAGTGAGAGTTCTGTGAAATTAGAAGTTACTCGACTACATGTTCTTCCAAACATTCAGGGAAGTTCATCTCACCCAAAAATGGACAACTAAGAAGTATTGGGACTGAAGACACAAAGCATTCACATCACTCTCAAAGTGAAAGTGAAGGTCACTCAGTCGTGTCCGATTCTGCGACCCCATGGACTATAGACAGTCCACAGAATTCTCCAGGCCAGAATACTGGAGTGGGTAGCCTTTCCCTTCGGCAGGGGATCTTCCCAGCCCAGGGATGGAAACAAGGTCTGTCTCACTGTGGGCGGATTCTTTACCAGCTGAACCACAGGGAAGACCAACGTTAGTCTGGCCCAGGCTTATCGCTCAAATAAGAGCAGGCGTTGTTTTGTGAGAGTCAGTGTGCTTCCTGTCACGGGATGAGGCAGATGGGTGGACACTCACGGTTCCCAAGAGTGTCGGCGCCTAAGACTTTGGTAATCAGTGCTTTGATTGTTCTTTTCTTTGTTTTAGTTCTGCCATGCACCTTGTGGGATCTTGGTTCCCCCAGTCTCCCAACAAGGGATCGAACCCATGCCCCCTGCAGCAGAAGTGCAGAGTCCTAGCCACTGGACCACCAGGGAAGTCCCTGTTAATCACTTTCCATTGATGACTGGAAAATCGCCAAAGCTCCTGATTGTCTTAACTGAATGGCACTATTGTTCCTTAGACGCTTCTACTTGTTCATTAAGGAATCAGGCAGCTACTGCCGACTTGAAGGTGTGCCCTTTCAAGAAATCAAAGTAAATTGAATTCTAAGGATAATACAGGCCTTCAAGTTCTTACAAAATGTATCATAATACTTAAGAGCAAAAATACCACTCAACACTCTGCATTCCCTAATTTTTATGTAATCTAAGTAGCCGTGAAAAGAGAAGCAAAAAGCAAAGGAGAAAAGGAAAGATATAAGCATCTGAATGCAGAGTTCCAAAAAACAGCAAGGAGAGAGAAGAAAGCCTTCCTCAGTGATCAATGCAAAGAAATAGAGGAAAACAATAAATGGGAAAGACTAGAGATCTCTTCAAGAAAATTAAGAGATACCAAGGGAACATCTCATGCAAAGATAGGCTCAATAAAGGACAGAAATGGTATTGCCAACATCCGTTCGGTCATCAAAAAAGCAAGAGAGTTCCAGAAAAACATCTGCTTTATTGACTATGCCAAAGCCTTTGACTGTATGGATCACAACTAACTGTGGAAAATTCTGAAAGAGATGGGAATACCAGACCACCTTACCTGTCTCCTGAGAAATCTGTTTGCAGGTCAAGAAGTGACAGTTAGAACTGGACATGGAACAACATACTGGTTCCAAATAGGGAAAGGAGTACGTCAAGGCTGTATATTGTCACCCTGCTTATTTAACTTATATGCAGAGTATATCATAAGAAATTCTGGGCTGGATGCAGCACAAGCTGGAACCAAGATTGCTGGGAGAAATATCAATAACCTCAGATATGCAGATGATAACACCCTTATGGCAGAAAGCAAAGAAGAACTAAAGAGCCTCTTGATGAAAGTGAAAGAGGAGAGTGAAAAAGCTGACTTAAAACTCAACATTCAGAAAACTGAGATCATGGTATCCGGTCCCATCACTGCATGGCAAATAGATGGAGAAACAGTGGAAATAGTTACTTTATTTTTCGGTGCTCCAAAATCACTGCAGATGGTGACTGCAGCCATGAAATTAAAAGACACTGCTTGGAAGAAAAGCTGTGACCAACCTAGACAGCATATTAAAAAGCAGAGACATTTCTTTGCCAATAAAGGTCCATCTAGTCAAAGCTGTGGTTTTTCCAGTAGTCATGTATGGATGTGAGAGTTGGACTATAAAGAAAGGTGAGCATAGAAGAATTGATGGTTTTGAACTGTGGTGTTGGAGAAGACTCATGAGAGTCCTTTGGACTGTAAGGAGATCTAAGCAGTCTATCCTAAAGGAAATCAGTTCTGAATATTTTTTGGAAGGACTGACCCTGAAGCTGAAACTCCTTGGCCACCTGATTCAAAGAACTAACTCATTGGAAAAACCCTGATGCTGAGAAAGATTGAAGGCAGGAGGAGAAGGGAACGACAGAGGATGAGATGATTGGATGGCATCACCGACTCAATGGACATGAGTTTGGATAAACTCCAGGAGTTGGTGAACAGGGAGGCCTGGCGTGCTGTGGTTCATGGGGTTGCAGAGTCGGACAGTACTGAGCGACTGAACTGATTGACTAACACTTTCACTCCTGACGTTATGTGAAAAGTGTGTAGGTGACAGCCTTGGTTACATAGTCAAGGAAATTCACAAGCCAAGTACCCAAGGTGCCCGCTGGTTTCTTGCTGCTTAAAGGAAAATGCAAAAGGATTCAAACAAAAAGCTTTTTCTGCCTGTGAAAGAAAAGGTAGTTAGATGATTTTGAAAATTCTCAGCCTCCAGATAGCAAAGCTATTGAAATGAAGACATTGCTTCAAAAGTATCACACACAGTAAAATCTGAAGGTCTGACTGCAGAAACTTTGCTCAGACCTCAGAAATATGTAAAGATCAGATGTGCACCAACTGGTTCTTTCAAGACCTTCTGTCAGATCCTCTCAACTATCCTGTTAATATACCCAAGACCCAGAGTAGGTTTGATGTCTGTTTGTCTCTGATTCATCTCAGAAGGAAGCCAAAGGACAGAAGGTCTCATCTTGCCCTGTTGTGTGACTTTTGTCCAGAGGAGTGAACCCCCCTCGGGAGATCCATAGGGTTCCTGAAAAAATCATCTCAGCAGACACACTGCCAGTTTAGCCTGGAAGGGACAGAGAGAGTATAAAATGGAAAGAGACCGGGGGAAAACACCCAAGTTCTGCTGGCAGGACGCGGTCTCAGAAGACTGCTCAACTGCAAACATATGCCTTCTTTCATGAAAAAAGGATGAGTCAGAGGGCAGGACCACGAGCCCAGAGAGTGGAGCCAAGAGCCACAGAGAATCATTCCCAAGCTTTGGAAGCAAATCCAGAAACTCCAAGCCTGGCTTCTGTTCACACTGCTGTGGACAGAGGCTCCTCCCTGCCGAAGGGCAGTGCGTCCAGCTCTCGTGCCTGGCCGCTCCCACCACTGTGTGCTGGGTGTACTGGGGGCAGATAATTTGTGTCTTCTCTTATGTCCATCCATAGATGAAGTGCTTTATGCCAGAGACCTCATTCGCACCTGATCCTGATGCAGACAATGAGCTTTGTACTTTGCTGATGTTATAATGGGATGAGACTCTTGCACAACTTGGGAGGGTGCAAATTGCTCTGCGTGGGGAGGGAAGTAAATCTTTTGGGTCAGAGGATGGACTGTGGTGGGCAGACTTTACAGTGGTCCCCGTGCTCTTTGCCTCTTTGTGTTTCCATCCTCGAAATCCCATAGACAGAGACGCCTCGCGGGCTACAGGCCATGGGGTCACAGAGGAGTTGGATAGGATTTAGAAACTCAGTGACAACAGCAACTTGACGGAAGGCAGGACCCGTGACTTGCTTCTTCATCAGTAGAATAATACGAGGCGGTATTCCGTAACTACCCGCATTGTAGGAGTCTCCATCTTAGTAGCAGGCTCCCCCTGGCCTCTTTGTCGCTGTTCTTTCTGACTTTCATGGACAAAAGCTGTGATGGATCCTATAGCTGTAAAAACCGAACCATGAGCGCAGGGAAGCAGGTGCTTTCCCAACTGAGTCTCCAGTTGAAAACTCAGCGGTTGAAACTAATATAGCTCTTCCCATCCTGTTCTCCTCTCTCTGAGACCCTTCAGTGATTAAAGACGGTGATGTGTGTCAAAGTGCCCACCAGCGCTTAGTTCACATGAAGCGCTGGAGAAATTCTTCCTCGTTCGCATTCCTCTGCTTGGTAGTAGGAAAAATTCAGACAGACTGTAGTACATTTCTTGTGCATGCATGCTTAGTTGTGCAGGCATGTCTGACTCTTGTGACCCTGTGGATGGTAGCCCGCCAGGCTCCTCCGTCCATGGGATTTCCCAAGCAAGAATACTGGAGTGGATCTGCATTCCCTTCTCTAGGGAATCTTCCCAGACCAGGGGTTGAACCTGCATCTCCTGTATTGGCGGGTGGATTCTTTACCACTGAACCACCTGGGAAGCCCATTTATTACCTGCCTAATTATCTATTACCAAATAGTGATTACCTTCAAGGTCAGGAGGGGCGGCCTTGAGGAGATACCCCTCGTCCAAGGTAAGGTACAGCGGCTGCACTATGCTGGAGTGGCTGTGAAGAGATTTTCCACGACCAAGGTAAGAGAAACCCAAATAAGACGGTAGGTATTGCTAGGGGGCACCAGAGGGCAGACAAACTGAAATCATAATCACAGGAAACTAGCTGATCTGATCACATGGACCACAGCCGAATGTGGTCCCCTGGAGAAGGGAATGGCAAACCACTTCAGTATACTTGCCTTGAGAACCCCATGAACAGTAACAAAGGGCAAAATGATAGGATACTGAATGAGGAAATCCCCAGGTCGGTAGGTGCCCAGTATGCTACTGGAGCTCAGTGGAGAAATAACTCTAGAAGGAATAAAGGGATGGAGCAAAAGCAAAACCAATACCCAGTTGTGGATGTGACCAATGATAGAAACAAGGTCTGGTGCTGTAAAGAGCAATATTGCATAGGAACCTGGAATGTTAGGTCCATGAATCAAGGCAAATTGGAAGTGGTCAAACAGGAGATGGCAAGAGTGAACGTCGACATTCTAGGAATCAGTGAATTAAAATGGACTGGAATGGGTGAATTTAACTCGGATGACCATTATATCTACTACTGTGGGCAGGAATCCCTTAGAAGAAATGGAGTAGCCATCATGGTCAACAAAAGAGTCCGAAATGCAGTACTTGGATGCAATCTTAAAAATGACAGGATGATTTCTGTTCGTTTCCAAGGCAAACCATTCAATATTACAGTAATCCAGGCCTATGCCCCAACCAGTAATGCTGAAGAAGCCGAAGTTAATCGGTTCTATGAAGACCTACAAGACCTTTTAGAACTAACACCCAAAAAAGATGTCCTTTTCATTCTAGGGGACTGGAATGCAAAAGTAGGAAGTCAAGAAACACCTGGAGTAACTGGCAAATTTGGCCTTGGAGCACGGAATGAAGCAGGGCAAAGGCTAATAGAGTTTTGTCAAGAGAATGCACTGGTCATAGCAAACACCCTCTTCCAACAACACAGGAGAAGACTCTACACATGGACATCACCAGATGATCAACACTGAAATCAGATTGATTATATTCTTTGCAACCAAAGATGGAGAAGCTGTATACAGTTAGCGAAAACAAGACCAGGAGCTGACTGTGGCTCAGATCATGAACTCCTTATTGCAAAGTTCAGACTTAAATTGAAGAAAGTAGGGAAAACCACTAGACCATTCAGATATGACCTCAATCAAATCCCTTATGATTATACAGTGGAAGTGAGAAATAGATTTAAGGGACTAGATCTGATTGATAGAGTGCCTGATGAACTCTGGACGGAGGTTCGTGACATTGTACAGGAGACAGGGACCAAGACCATCCCCATGGAAAAGAAATGCAAAAGAGCGAAATGGCTGTCTGAGGAGGCCTTACAAATAGCTGTAAAAAGAAGAGAGGCAAAAAGCAAAGGAGAAAAGGAAAGATATAAGCATCTAAATGCAGAGTTCCAAAGAATAGCAAGGAGAGATAAGAAAGCCTTCCTCAGTGATCAATGCAAAGAAATAGAGGAAAACAACAGAATAGGAAAAACAAGAGACCTCTTCAAGAAAATTAGAGATTCCAAGGGAACATTTCATGCAAAGATGGGCGTGATAAAGGACAGAAATGGTATGGACCTAACAGAAGCAGAAGATATTAAGAAGAGGTGGCAGGAATACACAGAAGAACTGTACAAAAAAGATCTTCACGACCAAGATAGTCACGATAATGTGATCACCGACCTAGAGCCAGACATCTTGGAATGTGAAGTCAAGTGGGCCTTAGAAAGCATCACTACGAACAAAGCTAGTGGAGGTGATGGAATTCCAGTGGAGCTATTTCAAGTCTTGAAAGATGATGCTGTGAAAGTGCTGCACTCAATATGCCAGCAGATTTGGAAAACTCAGCAGTGGCCACAGGACTGGAAGAGGTCAGTCTTCATTCCAATCCCAAAGAAAGGCAATGCCAAACAATGTTCAAACTACCGCACAATTGCACTCATCTCACACGCTAGTAAAGTCATGCTCAAAATTCTCCAAGCCAGGCTTCAGCAGTATGTAAACCGTGAACTCCCAGATGTTCAAGCAGGTTTTAGAAAAGGCAGAGGCACCAGAGATCAAATTGCCAACATCCGCTGGATCATGGAGAAAGCAAGAGAGTTTCAGAAAAACATCTATTTCTGCTTCATTGACTATGCCAAAGCCTTTGACTGTGTGGATCACAATAAACTGTGGAACATTCTGAAAGAGATGGGAATCCCAGACCACCTGACCTGCCTCTTGAGAAACCTGTATGCAGGTCAGGAAGCAACAGTCAGAACTGGACATGGAACAACCGACTGGTTCCAAATAGGAAAAGGTGTACGTCAAGGTTGTATATTGTCACCTTGCTTATTTAACTTATATGCAGAGTACATCATGAGGAACGCTGGGCTGGAAGAAGCACAAGCTGGAATCAAGATTGCCGGGAGAAATATCAATCACCTCAGATATGCAGATGACACCACCCTTATGGCAGAAAGTGAAGAGGAACTCAAAGGCCTCTTGATGAAAGTGAAAGAGGAGAGTGAAAAGGTTGGCTTGAAGCTCAACATTCAGAAAACAAAGATCATGGCATCTGGTCCCATCACTTCATGGGAAATAGATGGAAAAACAGTGGAAACAGTGTCAGACTTTGTTTTTTTGGGCTCCAAAATCACTGCAGATGCTGATTGCAGCCATGAAATTAAAAGACGCTTGCTCCTTGGAAGGAAAGTTATGACCAACCTTGATAGTATATTAAAAAGCAGAGACATTACTTTGCCAACCAAGGTCCGTCTAGTCAAGGCAATGGTTTTTCCCGTGGTCATGTATGGATGTGAGAGTTGGACTGTGAAGAAAGCTGATCGCCGAAGAATCGATGCTTTTGAACTGTGGTGTTGGAGAAGACTCTTGAGAGTCCCTTATACTGCAAGGAGATCCAACCAGTCCATTCTAAAGGAGATCAATCCTGGATGTTCATTGGAGGGACTGATGCTAAAGCTGAAACTCCAATACTTTGGCCACCTCATGCGACGAGTTGACTCACTGGAAAAGACTCTGATGCTGGGAAAGGTTGGGGGCGGGAGGAGAAGGGGACGATGGAGAATGAGATGGCTGGATGGCATCACCTACTCTGTGGACATGAGTTTGAGTGTACTCCGGGAGTTGGTGATGGACAGGGAGGACTGGCGTGCTGTGATTCATGGGGTCGCGGAGAGTCGGACTCGACTGAGCGACTGAACTGAACTGAACTGATTACCAAACTGATAATTTTTCAATCTTATCTCTCTCTGCTTAGCCAATTCCAACCAAACTGACTTATTACACATCATCCTTTTAAGTTTATGAATATCTCATCTCTTCCATCTGAAATGTCCTCTGAGGGCCCCATTCCTCAAATTTCAAATCCTACTCATCTGTAAAGTCACAGCTCACATGACGTTTCTGCCAGACAATCTATCCTAGTGCCTTCGGCATAATAAATCTCCTTCTCCCTACCACCCAGGAATCTAGAATTTGAGGTATTCCTTATAATTTGCTGCCTTGTAATCTTTTTATCTGATATCATACTCTGAGTTGGCTCCTTGAGGATATGAATCATGCTTTGTGAGTCTTTTATGCTTCAGTGTGTCTTGTGTTTATTGAGTGATTCACCATATACTTATTCACAAATATACATCAGCCCAGCTGCCCCACTGCTTTTCTTGAGACTTTCTGTTTTCTTTATTCATATCACCACTGTTGTTTTTTAGAGACTTTATGCTGACACTTACCAAACAGTCTCCACTGCTGCAAAACTCATTGCTGGGGGAAAAAAAACAACACTTACAACATGGATCCAGGTATAGCTCAGTCATTGATAGCGCAGACCCTGGAAGAAAAGCGCCTGAGCTGAGCCTAGGCTTACCTACCTAGGGGCTTCCCTGGTAGCTGAGATGGTAAAGAATCCATCTGCAATGCAGGAGGCCACCCTAGTTTGATCCCTGGGTCAGGAAGATCCCCTGGAGAAAGGAATGGCTATTCACTCAGTAATCTTGCCTGGACAACTCCATGGACAGAGGAACCTGGCGGGCTACAGTCCATGGGGCCACAAAGAGTCAGACGTGACTGAGCAGCTGACACTCTTTACCGACTTAGACAAGTTCTGCAGCCTTTCTGTGGTGATTGTGTAAAGTAAGGCAGTGGTGGTACCTGGTTTATGCAGTTGTCGTGAGGAGTAAGTGTGTGTGTGCCTGCACACATGTGAGTTCATATTAGAACTATATTTAGAAGGCTCTATCTCATCAGTTATTATTTTTGTATATAAATGAGGAGGAAAAACAATAGGTGCAGAGGTTCTGTGATACACGTAACGACAGAATGTGAATTGGAGAAAAAATCTTCGTTTGTACCGGAAACCCTGTAACGGGCATTACCAGTCTTTTTTTGGCCCTTTCTCCTACAAAGTGGCAGTTGCACATCATAGAAGCTGGGAGTGACTTTTGCCCACCAGGGGTTTGTCAACACTTGGAGAGCTTTTGATTGTCAGGACTTGGGTGGTATGACTTGCCTCAAGGAGTCAGAGGTCAAGGATGCTGTTAAATATCTCACAAGGAGCAGAAAAGCTCCCCTCCCGAGGTAATGATCCAGACCAGAATGTCGTTAACGGTGAGGCTGAGAACGATTCACCTGAAATGTAAGGAAAGAAGCCCTGATATTTCTTGTAACTCCAAAAAACCATGCATAACCACAGCTTCATTGGAAGCCGGTTTCTCATTCATAAACCGAAAGCTAATTCCTGCTTCTTCCTTTAAAAGTGTTAGAATGTGGGTTAATTACTGTTTGCAAAGTCCTTTGAAGATGTGAAACACTCTGCAAATGCTATTTATTATTAATTACCAGTCTGGAAGACCGTCCCATGACCCTCTGTGTTCAGGACCCCAGCCAAGCCTCAGAGGCCCGAGAGACATTGTGTGCTTTTTGATAAGTTGGAGCGTTTATAATGAAAAAGATAGCAATCAGGACCTGAGCCAATTTTCGATGGCTGGGATATGAGTGTATATAAATTGGCTCATTAAGATCAAGAAAACTATAGGTTTTTCTCTGGGGTATGTTTGCTAAATCAGAGTACATTTCTCCCAGTTTTACAACACTGTATGTGTGGGGGGCAGGGGATTAGCAAGAATCAACAGTACAACTTTAATAATTAAAAATAATAATAATTATTTTAAAGAAACATGAATTTTAGAAGAATTCTACTGTCTGTATTTATAAACCGATTTTCTCTGGCCCCACGAGTCACTGTGTAATTTGGATTGGGTCTGATAAAATGAATACAATAAAATGATTTGCAAAAACCTAAAAGAAACCAAGAAAGAGTATAATACAATGTGTTTTTTCTCTAGGTAGGAAGTGTAAATCATGTCCCATAAATATAATTTTATTCTTTGATGGGATGAATGCCTTTAAATTTCAGTATAGCTCTCGATTGACCTAATGTGACCATTTTATTGTTAGGAGATAGAATCTAACCTCTAGATTTAAATAACAGTGCTATCTTTAACACAGTCTCAGCCTGGATAACATCTTTGTTGGCTACATACTGGGGTAAAGAATTCTGAGCTATTTGGTTTTGTCAAATTCCGATGGGTGCATATGAGGACTTCAGTGTCTTATAAAGGTGATGCTTCATGTCAATGAAGGAAAACACGAACGATTTAATGAGTAGCTTGGAGACAACTGTGTAATCATCTAGGAAACATTGCTTAAATACATCTCAAAGAAACAGATAGATGAAAGTGAAAGGAAGCCATGCAAATAATACAAATTTAGGAGAAGAGTGTTTTAAGTGCTGTAAACAAAAACAAAAATAGAAGCCAGAGAAGAAAAGATTGCTACATTTAATGAATGTAATTTGTAAAAGTACTCTGTGGTAAATACCCTAAGTCAAAGGAGGTGACACAGGAAAAGTATTTGTAACAAAATAGCAGAAAAATGACTTTCCTTTATTACATAAAGAGCTCTGATAAGAAAGGCTATCAACTAGATAAAAAATAAGACATAGAAGTGTATGAAAAACTGTTCAAAAACATAAAAATGTACTTCCAACAAAACACACGGTTTTTTAACTTATAAAAATATGTCCTCCTCATCCATGACAATGACAAACTAAAGTTGTATTTTTGTTCTTGCCATCTGATTTGCAAACCAAAACTTTGAAAGTATTTTGTTGTTTAAAATGTGAGGAAAATAGACATTCTCATGCTCTTTTTGATGCAGATATTTATATCATGTATATATTGGTATTCTGAATGAAAATAGCTAACAAAATTTAAAATGTATTTATTCTCTGGCCAAGTGAGTGAATTTTCAGAGATTTATCTTTCAGAAGTTGTTATACATTAACAAAAACATATATTTATAAGCATAGCATAGTTACTGTAAAATTATACTGTGATGAAGAAGAGAGAATAAATTAAATATGACAGAAGTTTGATTAAATAAATGATGGTACATCAGCCCATGATAACATAAAACCAGAGCTTCCTGGTTTCCATCAGTGTAAGCTAATAATTGAAGGAGCTTCCTCTTTTGTATAGGAAATCCTCATGTAAAATTAGCTTAAAATTTTTTCAGTAGAGAAATCTCATGATGTATTTCTCATACTATTGTCTCCTAAGAATAAATTCATTAGAAGATAATCAGCAAAATACTTTTTCAGACAATCTGTTAACAACGAGGCTCCAATGCCAGCCTTGGTAGGAGCAGCTGCCAGACTCATGATTCACTGAGCAGGACAATAAATTTCAACCTTATTTGATTTTGTTAATTAGTGTAAATGAGATCACTGTAGGAGCAGTTGCTAATCATCAGTTGCCATCAAATACCTGATGGGAGAGGTGGAGATGATATGCATAATTTTAATCATATTCATTTATTTTAGCATATTAAGAATGTGGGGGTTACATTTTTCATGAATTCTCCCGGCAAGAATACTAGAGTACGTAGCCATTCCCTTCTCCAGGGGATCTTCCTGACCCAGGGATCAAACCCAGGTATCCTGCATTGCAGGCAGATTCTTTACTGTCTGAGCCACCAGGGAAGCCCTCATGGTTAGCACCACTCTTTACAGTGAGATTCTGTGTATGGAGAGACATACATGCAAGGGTGCTTATCACAGTACTATTTGCAATAGAAAACATTGGGGAACAATCTAAATGGTTAAGTCAAATAAAGAACTTCATATAATGACATAACACAGCTATTAAATCATTGAGGAAGAGATTTCATAGCACGCAACGTGTGCAAAAGGGTATCAGTTCAGTTCAGTTCAGTCGCTCAGTCATGTCCGACTCTTCGCGACCCCATGGAGTGTACGTCCATGGAATTCTTCAGACCAGAATACTGGAGCGGGTAGCCTTTCCCTTCTCCAGGGGATCTTCCCCACCCAGGGATCGAACCCAGGTCTCCCACATTGCAGGTGGGTTCTTTACCAGCTGAGCCACAAGGGAAGCCTACAAAATTATATAAGCAGTATGCAATTAATTAAAAAAAAACTTGCATGGAAAAAATACAACCCGTGGATCATATAACAAAATTTGAATATGAATTCAATGTAAATGAGAGAACTATGACTGCTTCTTGTCTTTGTGTTTTTCTGGACTTTTTAGTACTTTTGTACCAAGGGAAAAGTTCCAGGAAAATTAAATTCATATGAACTTGAAAAAAAAAATGAGACAGTGAAAAATGAAATTGAACACTGAAATCTGAAGTCTTATTTTTCTCTCCTGGCGAAATTCATAAGATATGCCCATTTTTTTTCTTTTGGGCTGATTTAATTTTTCAGATTCCATTTTAAAGATTCCTTCATTATTTCACAAGTTTTTACTAATGGAAAAAAGGAGATATATTTCATTCTAATAGTAAATTGTTGGGTACAATCTGATTCTAATTCATTGGTTGTCTTGCTGATAGCAAACAGGGAGTGTAGAGCTGCCCTCCAGCCTTTCTGCTGATGGGAAAGGGTGACTGGGCCCAGACTATGATACAGAGTAGAAAGTATGGAATATTGTGAGAATGAGCCATGCATACACATTTTTTAAGTTCTTTAAACAAAGACTTGATTTTGTAAAACAGCGTATCAGAATAAGGTTTTCCCTGGTGGCTCAGTGGTAAAAAACCAGCCTGCCAATACAGGAGACAAAGGTTCAATCCCTGCATCAGGAAAGTCCCCTGGAGGAGGGTGTGGCAGCCCACTCCAGTATTCTTGCCTGGGGAATCCCACGGACAGAGGAGCCTGGTGGGCTACAGTCCATGGGGTGGCAAAGGGTAGGACACAACTTAGCGACTATCCAGCAGCACAACAAATGGCAGGCAACATTTTTCATTCACGACGGCCTTCTCTAACTCTTCTTTTCTCTGAACTCCTACTGTGTTTCTAGCCTGAAAAAAAAAAAAAGAATTGGTACTTAGGCCCTCTGTTTTATCTAGAGTCATAGTAATCTTAATGGATCTTTGGGGGAAATGTAATCCTTTACCTCTATTTTGGGGGGATTTTTCCCACTCCACTTATACTTTATATAGTGAACTCCTATCATTAATTGATTAAATATCATGTACAATTGCACTCTTAACTTTGTATTTTTATCTTAGTAGTGTTATACTGGAAAACTGGGAGAGTGTCCAAAAAGGGCTAACTGAATATTATTCCATAACGTTGCTCATGAGCAATTGATGGAGCAGATAGCAGTGTAAGAGGAAAACAAGGGATGATAAAAAATATTCCATGCTGCTTATTACTTTTCAGACCTTTGAATAGAAGTGGCCACAGGACTTGCTGGGGGAGTGTGTGGTAGACTTTTGTACCCTTGAAGACGGTATTAAGTGCTGGGTGTTGTCAGTGACAAACTGACCCTTGCCATGGGTGCGCACCATCTCCCTCTACAAAGCTGAAATCATGTGCTACTGCAGCTGCTGACCTTCAACCGCCCCCAAAAGGTGTTCAGGGTGGAGAGCAGAAATGAGGCACTCTGTGATCCTGAGAAACTGGCAGAACAGGTCTTCAGACAGTTAAACATTCTCAGGGGCTGATTTTATGAGTGCAATTCTTGCATCTCTTCATGTCTAGAAAAGCAGTAAATTCCTTCCTGGTGACGTCTTCTGGTGACTGGCAGCAACATTCTGCAAATGTGCTTTATGGCGTGCATTTCCCAAAACCACATAATACTGACCTTCCCTCTACCACTTCAGAGCAGTCTCAGACCTATCTGGGGTGCCATCTCCCAGGCTATAGCACTCATTTTGCCCCAAATAAAACTTGACTCACCCCTCACCTTGTGCATTTTTAAAAGTCAGCAGGGTTTTCTGACTGAGAAAATGGGGAGAGATATTGAACTTCCCTGGTGGCTCAGATGGTAAAGCTTCTGCCTACAATGCGGGAGACCCGGGTTCAATCCCTGGGTCGGACAGATCCCCTGGAGAAGGAAATGGAAACCCACTTGGCTGGAGAATCCCATGGACAGAGGAGCCTGGTGAGCTACAGTCCATGGGGTCACACAGAGTCGGACACGACTGAGCAAGTTCACTTTCACTGAAAGGATGGACGCTAACACGGGGGGCTCCAGGCTCATGGAGAATGGGTTGGAGGAGTCTTTTGTAAGACCCTCCTTGGCTTTGGAACTGGTGCGCCTGCACCTTCGCTGATCTGCTCAAGGTTCACATAGAATCGATGCTGCCCACGTCCGTCAGCGGACTGAAAACATCGTTTCCCAGAACTGCTTCCAGAACACTGGGAGGTGGTTTTGTCCATAGTTTGCAGCAGGAAGAAACTGAGGTTCGAGGATGTTGGAATCTTGCTGTACGGTGTAGGCGGAAGGAGAAGCGTAATGTTATGGCGGAGACACCGGGCGGACTCTACCTCAGCCGGGTGATCGAGGGCCTCAAGTGCTCTTCCCTCGGTGGCTGGGTCCTTCCTGTCTCTGTGTGTTCCCTTCTGATGAGAACGCCAGCGTGGTGGATTAGAGCCCACCCTCAGGACCTCGTTTTGAATAATCAGCCCCCTAAATGCCCTTCTCAAGCAGGCACATTCTAAAGTAGCTTCAACATATGAGTGGGGGCGGCAGGGACACAACTCAGCTATGATAGCTTACTTTTCAAATGTGGGGATAAAACCATGCATTTTCAAGAGCTGGGCTTCCCAGGTGGCTCAGTGGTAAAGAATCCACCTGTAGTGCAGGAGATGCAGGTTCCATCCCTGGGTAGGGAAGATCCCCTGGAGGAAGAAATGGCAACCCACTCCAGTATTCTTGCCTAGAGAATCCCATGGACAGAGGTGCCTGGTGGGCTACAGTCCATGAGGTCATGAAGAATCAGACGTGACTTAGCGACTGAACAACAACAAATATTTAAGAACTATCATTAAAACATTTCCATTTTACATCTCAGACGGGACGAACGATACTTTGGGCACATCGGCTCCGAGTCCTTGCCCTTCCTGAGCGGTGCCTGCTGGGCCTGGCTGGCGTCAGCCCGATGCGTGCTCAGACCTGTGCTTCATCCTTTGCGTCTTCCTGCACGGGGACTTCCCCATCGCACCCTCCCCTCTTTCCTTTCCTATCCTCGTCTCATCAGGCGTCTCATTCCTTGCCTGAACGTTATGCATCTGAAGATGTTTGGTTCTTCTAATCCCGGACCTTTTCTTTCTGTGACACGAGTTATTATACAAACATGTTTTTTCGTTCTCTTTAAAAGTCGATACACACCAGTAGTTTTAAAGAAATGTCTAGAAAATTCCATGACATTTTTGTGATAATGTAACCTTCTTTTTTCTTCCCCTTTTTTAGGTTTGAGTGTCAATCCAAAGATTCACTATCACTCAGTTTTAGAGGGAGATAGAGGTTGAGGTAGATGGGTGCAATTTTTTTTTATACTCTAACGTTTTGGAAATTATGGCTGCAAGAGAGTGTTTTGTACAAAATGAGAAAAGGTGGAAGATTTAAAGCAGTCGATCATAATCTGAACTGAGGAAGGTCTTAGTTAACTTTTAAAATTTTGTTATATAAATAAATTATATGGGCTTGAGTGAGCTGTAAGATTTCCCTAAACATCTAAAGGATTTTCAAAGAAGGAGAATGTCTGTAATTAAAGTGGTAAATCTTTAAGTAAGCAGTACTTAAATTATGCAGAAGCTCTTGAATAACTTGCTGGAAATAAAGCTGAGGCAGAGAGTTAGGGTATAAATATGCATGTTATATATTATGTATAATTAATACATATTATATATAATTAATACATAGTATATGTTACATATAATTAGTACATGTTATATGTTATGTAAAATTACATGTAAGTACATGTATATACTTTTAAAATTTGGATTGGTATACTTTTGAGACATTAAATATATTAAATAATTTTTTAAACTACTACAAGTATATTGTACATGAGATGACAAAATAGATTAAATATCTTGGAATCATGGAGTTCTAAGGAGGCTTAGCAATCACATAAGTTCTTACTCAATTTAATAAGAAGAAAACTGAGATGGAGAGAGGTACATATCTCAGCACTAACAAACGTGTCTGCAAACCTAAATGAGTTCCATCTTATAACAGTCAAGTGAAATGAAGAAAGATGCAAAGAAATTCAACTGGAATACATGACTAATTTTAAGGAGCAAAAATTGGTATAAACATTCCAGTTCTTCCTCCTGCTGGATGGATACTCAGGCATGCTTTGGTTCCATGATGTCAGTCTGTTCTCTGAGGTCAGGCAGCTGTGGGAGATTCCAGATGGGTGCGCGTTTCTTGACAGCTCTCCCAGCCAGAGGAAGGTCTGCTGCTTCTCCTTCTCCAGAAACTTGGCTGGCCTGTGATGGCCTTGGCTGACAGAGCATGGGTGAAAGTGATTCCCTGGTGGTCCATGACTTGCTTTTAAGAGGACTGGCAGTTCCCACCTTGATCCTGAGGCCTGAACCTTTGTGTCAGGTGTCCAACTGCTCTGCTGAAGGTACCATCTAGAGATGCCCTGAAACTGGGGGGTAGGAGAGAGCCCTGCCTGAATTCCTGGGCCTCAGAATGTGAAATACAATGAAATGACTGTTATTTAAAGCCTCTGAGTTTGGGAGAGTTTGCTATGCTGTAATGCATAACTAGACTATTTCTGGTTGGACTAACTTAGGAAGAGATTTAACATTAATTTCAGGGAATGACTGTTTTTGCAGAAAAATAAATTGACATAATAGCTTAAGGTGTTTTGATAAGTCAAGTATAACTGAGACATATTCATACCCTTAAGATTCATCCCAAGGCCATCAGATTCCCCTGACACACAGGCACAGGTTTTCTTGTCCTTAAAGTGCTGGAAATAATTGTGCTCTAGTGCCAAGGGATTGATGCTTTCAAACTGTGATGTTGGAGAAGATTCTTGAGAGTCCCTTGGACTGCAAGGAGATCCAACCAGTCAATCCTAAAGGAAATCAACCCTGAATATTCATTGGAAGGACTGATGGTGAAGCTGAAGCTCCAGTCCTTTGGCCACCTGATGTGAAGGGTCGACTCATTGGAAAAGACCCTGATGCTGAGAAAGATTGAGGGCAGCAGGAGAAGGGGTCGACAGAGGACGAGATGGTTGGATGGCATCACCGAACCAATGGGCATGATTTTGAGCAAATTCCAGGAGGGAGTGAAGAACAGGGGAGCCTAGCGTGCTGCTGTCCACTGGGTCGGAAAGAGTCTGACTGGACTTGTTGATGGAACAACAGCCACAAAACATCCGAGCAGCTGAGCCCGTGGCTCACAGGCCGGGACCCTGCGCTTGACGGGCGCCTGTTGGAAATGCAGGACCACTGGCTGCGCGCCACACCCCCGCGACACTTTAACAAGGGCTCCAGTTATCCATTCGCACTGTGAATATCGAGAAGCACTACTACAAACAGCTTTATTAGACAGACAGGCACTTATATAAATACATGTGAGAGGACATTCTTTCTTAATTTTATTGCAGAGTGCTCTTTCTTCTAGAATGTTTGGACTCTGTTAGACCGAAAAGGAAAGTTGTTCAATTTCATTTTCTGCTTCCTTATTCATTTTCCTCCAATACTGGGTTGTTGTTAAAGGCAGAGTTTCTCCAAATCTACAAATATTCAGAAATAAGAAAGTATACTTTCAAACTGGGGCATGCATCATATATGTATTAAAGTTATAGCTTAATTAGATAAGGAATTATATAAAAGCTTTTATCAGTTCTTTGAAAATAAATATTTTACAAGTTAGGCTCCTGGGAAAACAGAGCCAACAGAAACATTATTACAAATGGAATAATTAAACCAGTTCAGGTTTCTGGAGCTGGGAAAAGGTGCAGCAAATTTGGAAGGCATCTAGACAAGAGTAGCTAAATTTATATTAATAAATTTAATATATAAGGTGACTTCCTCTGGGAAAACTGGTAGCCCAGTTGCAGACCTCACACCAAAGGCTCCCTGGTCTTATCCCTGGGATATTCTTCTGACAGTTTTCACTATTGCCACCTACTGGTTAAGAATGAATTTTCTTCTGTTGAGTTTGCTGTTGGATATTCATTGACTTGTATGTTCCTTGCGTGCATGCTTAGTTATGTTCAGCTCTTTGTGACCCCATGGAATGCAGCCCACCAGGCTCCTCTGTCCATGGGACTCTCCGGGCAAGAATACGGAGTGGGTTGCCATTCCCTTCTCCAGGGGATCCTCCCAACCCAGGGATCCAACCTGCATTTCCTGTGTCTCCTGCACTGGCAGGCGGATTCTTTAACACTGAGCCCCCTGCTTGTATGTTTATCTTTAAATAATTGGGCAGACATAAATTACACTAGACACTAGTGTTACCACAAGACACTGTGCTTGTTTTTAAGAGTTCGTGGTTTCGTTCCACAGAAAGACTGCGGGCCAGAGGGCACAGGAGCTCATGGGAGAGACATGACATCCGCTCTCCGGGGTCAGGGAAGAATTTTCAGAAAGAAGTACAAAGACGCGGTTCTAATGCAGGGTCGCAGCGTCAGAAAGCCTGTGATGCGTGAAAAGAAGCTCAGGGAGGAAAAATAATGGAAACCTATGTGCTTTTTAAATTGTTTAATTTGAGGAGTAAGTCTATTGATTGATCCCTATTATGGTTTGTCTGGAGAAGGAAATGGTAATCCACTCCAATACTATTGCCTGGAAAATCCCAGGGACAGAGGAGCCTGGTGGGCTACAGTCTGTGGGGTCACAAAGAGTCGGACACGACTGAGCGAATTCATTTATTCACTCATGGTTTGTAGAAAACACACAGAAGAGGTGGTTTCAGTGAAAATCAGAAAGATTTTTGAAAAAGAGATTTTTCTTCATGAGTTATTAAAGACGAGCCATCTATATCCCTTAACAAATATTTATTAAGCACCAGCTGTGTACCGGGAGTGGTGTGGCGGCTGAGGATTAAATAGTGATCGAGACTGTGAGACGGCTTGCCTTCATGGTTCTTGCCGATTCAGAGGAGAACAGGGGAAAATGAGCGGAGAAATTTCAATAAATTATGAAAGTTTTTGGATTGGGGGAACAGAAGGGTTGGAAAGAGGCTCCCTTGAGGAAGTGGTGTCTAAGTTGGGGAAGAGTGATTAACAGGGGTGGGACTTGTGGGCAGAGACAGAGGGTTGCAGGCAAAGAGAACAGGATCAACAGATCCTGCTGAGGGTTTTACTTTTATACTGAGGGCAATGGCAGCTTCCCTGGTGGCTCAGAGGTGAAAGCATCTACCTGCAATGCGGGAGACCCAGGTTTGATCCCTGGGTTGGGAAGATTCCTTGGAGAAGGACATGGTAACCCACTCCAGTATTCTCACCTGGAGAATCCCATGGACGGAAGAGCCTGGTAGGCTACAGTCCACAGGGTCACAAAGAGTTGGACATGACCGAGCGACTTCACTTTCACTTGAGGGCAATGGCAAGTCAGGAAGAGATTTTAAAAGGGAAGTGATCGTCAGCCTGGCTTGCTAGAAAATTTCTTTCTGGCTCCACCGTGGAGGACACACTGAAAAGGAGTGAGAGTGGGAATAGTGTTTTCGCATGCCTGCTCAATGTCTGACTCTTTGCCACCCCATGGACCGTAGCCCACCAGGCTCCTCTGTCCAGGGGACTCTCCAGGCAAGAATACTGGGGTGAGATGCCATTTCCTTGTCCAGGGGATCCTCTCCACCCAGGGATCGAACCCAATTCTCTTGCATGTCCTGCGTTGGCAGGGGATTCTTTACCACTAGTGCCACCTGGGAAGCCAGAAACAGGGTTACCTGTTTCAAAGCTGTTCATTCTTCCTCTCACATTTATTTACATAAATTCCCATCTTTCTAATAAAACTGAACTTTCAGTGGGCCCTGGGAAGGGCAGAGGTGTGCCCAGATGCACAGACATCTTCATCAGGAAAGCTAGGAATGGAGCTGTCACCTGGTGTCCCCTGCTGTGCTAGGCCCTAACCCTGCTCCTTCTAGACAGTAGGCAATGATTTAGTGATTATTAAGGGATACGGGCTAATGTGCTAATATTACCAAGTCTTTGAAATGTGTCTCAACCCTCCAACTTCAAGGGACAGGTACTACACTCCCTTCAAGTGCTTATGACAGATGTCACGTTCTAAGGTTCTGCCTGGGGTTAACTAAATTTAAAGAGAAGGGGACGACGAAGGTTTGATGGTTGCATGGCATCACTGACTCGATGGACGTAAGTTTGCGCAAGCTCCGGGGGTTGGTGATGGACAGGGAAGCCTGGCGTGCTGCAGTCCGTGGGGTCACAAAGAGTCGAACACGACTGAGCGACTGAACTGAACTGAAATTTAAAACACTAGGAGTTATGTTTTCTAAGCTTTACTTATGAAATTCTCCAAAATTATTTTCCAGGCTTCCAAATGAATTTATCTCCCACTTTGGCTCAAAGTATAGCCATAGCACACACACAAAAAAATATGGTTCTCATTCAGTTCAGTTCAGTTCAGTCATTCAGTCGTGTCCAACTCTCTGCGACCCCATGAACCACATTACACATCCCTAAACTCTGTGAAGCAGACATCTGATAACTCCTGGAACAACGGGAAAAAATTTAAATATATATTTTATATATTTTCCCTAACATTCTGAATAGAGATTATTGATGTTTTATCTCAGTGTCTCCTATTTGTTGAATCATTTTCTCATTTGATACTCAAGTATTTCTAAATAACACGAGGAAAACAGTTTTATGGTATCAATAATTTAAATTCACTTCATTTAAAAATGCAGTCTTTTAAATGTCACATTTATCTCACACTCTACTTTTCATTAAAATATCCCCTGAAGCATGGGTTTTGTAACTAAGGGAGCCTTTACTGTTATTATCATAAATACGAAGTGCCTCAGTCATATTGGTCTTTTCACAGACCACATGGCCTTTCCGAGCATTTTAAGATCTCATTTAGTGAGTCACAGAGCCGCCCAGTGAGAGCAATTGCTCAGATGAATATCGGATGGCTGAATGCTTTGAGTAATACATTTTACTTTATTTTGTGTAAATGTGAAATTTTTTCAAACATGGCAAGGTTCATCACCTCCTCCGGTGAGGGGAACAGTTCCTGAGACTTCCAGCAGGTGGCAGCATAGATTATTGCAAAAGGGCAGAACAGCCTCAAAAAAAATCCAAGCATTTTACTGTGACTGAGCCGGCGCCCCACCCTTTAATGTAAAAGGAACATGCCTGGACATGCTAATCAGGAAAATAACTTTTCAGTACGGAGATGACATATCATGCTAAACATAATCATAATTAAAATAGCTAAAATATGTGACTGCTGTGCTGAGTTGCTTCAGTGGTGTCCGGCTCTTTGCTACCCTGTGGACTGTAACTCACCAGGCTCCTCTGTCCATGGGATTCTCCAGGCAAAAATACTGGAGTGGGTTGCCATGCCCTCCTCCAGGGGATCTTCCCAGCCCCGGGGTTGGACCCAGGTCTCCCACATTGCAGGCGGATTCTCTACCATCTGAGCCACCAGGGAAGCCCAAGAATACTGGAGTGGGTGGCCTGTCCCTTCTCCGGGGGATCTTACTGACCCAGGAATCAAGCAAGGTTGATTGATTAGGTTGGTTGATTGATTCAGGCAGATTCTTTACCAGCTGAGTTGCCAGGGAAGCTCAGCTAAAATATATTGAGGGCTAAATCTATGCTTCCCACCGTTCTAAGACCTTAACAGGTATCTTTTATTTATTACTCACACCAGTTTGTGTGTGGTTTTTATTAGTGTCTCTATTTCAAAGACCAGGAAACTGAGGCAGGGCCAAGCTTTCACAGCTGCCAAACGAAGAAGGTAGGATATTTAACCAGGCAGTCTGGCTCTAACATCCAGTCTTTGAACCACTTTATCATGTTTAATTGTGGGAACTGCAATCCCTGATGAAAATCCAAAGTATTAGGAAAAATACAATGCATTTTCAGAAAAGTGACCTGAGTATTAAATGCACGCTAAGTTGCTTCTGTCGTGTCCGACTCTTTGAGATCCCACAGATGATAAACCACCAGGCTCCTCCGTCCATGGGGTTCTCCAGGCAAGAATACTGGAGTGGGTGGCCATTTCCTCCTCCAGGGGATCTTCCCAACCCAGGGAGGGAACCCCCATCTCTTAAGTCTCCTGTGTTGGCAGGCAAGATCTTTATCACCAGCACCACGGTCATTGTTAACAGATGGAGAAATTACTAGGTCATTAAGGAGTGATACAGTAAGAAGTAAAGACACGAATGAATGAAACTAGAAGTCATTCAAGCAGGACAGAAAACGGGTTTCAAGGAGCCCAGCAGTTCATGGGATGAATCAGAGCAGCCTGCTGTTGGGCAAACAGCGTGTGAGGGCAGGAGGAAGAGGAGAAATTTGTGTGGGCACAGAATGTGCCACAGGGCACACGGGCCGCAGAGAAGGCTCTGGGTCTGGAGCATCGCCCAGGGCGTCCCTCCTTACTGTGTCCTGTGCTTCATCCAGCCCATCTCATTCCAGGACGAGGTCTGCGTCCCCTCCATCTGTGCCGTAACTGGGTTCTATAACCCCGCACGTGGGAATCAGACAGAGTGACAGAATATGTGTGCTTACCCATCCTGTTGCCTTGGCGTGACATTAGGAAGAGTAAGGAGATTTACATCTGAACTTTGATTTAATGTTTGTGTCTGGTCCGTTCCTGTCCTATCTACTAGCGTCTTTCCCTGAACGCTTATTCTCACCTGTTGTTGGGCCACTCAGCCGCGTCCAGCTCTTTGTGACCCCACGGGCTGCAGCACGCCAGACTTCGCCATCCTTCACTGTCTCCTGCAGCTTCTCAAATTCATGTCCATCGAGTCGATGCTGCCATCCGACCATCTTGTACTGGCCACTCTCTGAATCCACCCCTGACTTTATCCTGGTGTGCGTTTACCTTGTTTCCCCCAACCTGGAGGAGCTCACCTCCCAGGCTCCTTTCAGTAACGGTTATTGGACTAACGTCAACACTGAGCAAAGGAGAGGCGGAACGGATGGGCTGCAGAAACAGGCAGGGGTTTGTCAGAGCGGCTGGGGTAAAGAGCAGCTCGCATTTCAAAGCCGTGCGATGCAGTGTCTCCTCCTGACATGGTCAACGCGGGTGTCACCGTGATTTCTCCAACTGGACGGTCAATTCCTTTCAGAGGTGAGGCCACGGTTTGTTTACCTTCAAGGCCCTCCTACATCAGCCTTATCTGCTAACACCTCACTCCGGACTTTGTGCCCAGTAGGAATTGGTAAGTGGTCTTGGAGAGTGGAGTGGGGCAAAGTCCAGCCTGTATGGAACCTGTCTTATCTTGGCTAGAGCCAACCACCTCTTACCCAGATTTCTTAGTAGCCCTGGGTCAACAAGGAGCTGAAATCAAACAGAGATTCTTTTCTGTTTTTAATTTGGGAGAGAGAATGTGTGTGCATGCTAAGTCACTCAGTCATGTCCAACTCTTTGCAACCCTATAGACTGTAGCCTGCCAGGCTCCTCTGTCCATGGGATTCTCCAGGTGAGAATACTGGAGTTGGTTGCCATGGCCTCCTCCAGGGGTTCTTCCCACCCAGGGATCAAACCTGTGTCTCCTGCAGCTCCTGCATTGTCAGGCAGGTTCTTTACCGCTGAGCCACCAAGGAAGTCCAGGAGAGAGAATAATCAGCTACAAAATCTGGCCATGAGGAGAGTAGACAGGTGGTCACAGCTGGCAAAATGAACACACTCGGGAATGCTCCACAGGCCCCCGTCCAAGCCAGGAGGTACGCTCTTTCACTCCCAGGCTGGAAGGGAAACTAAAGCACCCCTGGAGTGAGAGGCCCGTCCATGTGTAGCACAGCTCGGTCCAGGCTGGAAACAGAGTTGAGTGGGATGATGGTCCTCTTGGAGAAGGGCTGTCAGAAGCTGAGTAGGACTCAGGAGAACCCAGCTATTCACCAAGACCACCTCTTAGTACCATGGCGGCTGGGCTCCCAACATGTGCATTTTGTGGGGGACACAGCTTTCTGTCCACAACGCGCACCACGGGTAGACCCGCCCTTGGAGAGCCTCTGCTTCATGCTTACTCAGTCAGGTTGAGGCCTCTGGGGGATGCTTCTCTTACCCCACCTTGTTCAATGGTGATTTATTTTTTCCTTTCTACTCATGCGAGTTCTTCCAGGCTGGGTGCTGTTCCCCTAACAGTGCTTGAATATTCTGAGATGAATTTATATGTTCTTTAAAACTAAATAAAAGTGTAATTATAACTAAAACACGCTAAGCAAAATGAAGCCACTGGTAATACCACCTGGAAAGGGCCACAGTGTACATGGGAGTTGCAAAACTGACATGTGTTGTGTGTCTCTGGCAATGCCTTTTTTCACCTAAAAATGTTTTATGCTGCCAGCACCGGATCTGCTGATCAATACAGAATAACATTAAGAGCAGGCTCATAAAAACTTACCAAAATACTCAGAAGTGTTTTTATCAAAAATGTGTTCATAATCAGACCTCTATATCTAACTTCCAATTTACAGGATATACAGGAGTTGGAGGAATAAGTTAAATGATAAGAATGCAATCAGCAAAACTGAGAATATGGGAAATTTTACATGAAAAAAAAGATTACTTTTTTATTATAAATGAAGATGAGAAAAAACAGAGAGGAGATTGTTATAGATTAAAAGAGACATCAACAAAATACAAAGTTTGGGCCTCATTGACATCTAAATTCAGGAGGCATTTTTTTTTAGACATTTGAATATAGACTTCATATTAGATTATATTAGGTAATTATTGCTATTTTTATGATAACAGACTGGTGTTAAACTAATTAAACATATCATATCTACTGGTAATACATGATGAAATATATGCAGACAAAATGATACAGTAATTGGGACTTGCTTTAACATATTCTAGCAGATACTTGTGTTTCCAGCTTCAGCAAAGCAAACCTTTTGTATCCTCCGAAATTAGAGAAGAATTAGAAAAGCAACAGCTAAAACAATACTTCTCACCTACCTCCCCACACCTCTGCAAAAGAAAATCTGTTCAGCGACATCAGAAAGCAGCCAGGGCAGCCAGACTTGAGGGTCCGAGACCAGTGAGAGAAGAGAAAGCCAAACCTGACCTTCACTGCATTTCCCCAGAGGCATTTGCTGATATTTTAAAATAAGCTGGACCAGGAGCTGAGAAACCAAGGAGAAATCTGAACCGAGAGCAGCGACTGTGCAGAGCTTTGGCCGTGTCACAGCAGCGGGGGAAATTCAGGTTTCCAAACACCATCACGTGGGGGATCAAGGCTTCAACATCTTGATTTTAAATGTACACAAATATTCAGTCCCTAACAGTGAATTTGCAAAGTAAGTAGCTTAGGATTACTATTGCAAAAATTGCAGATGGAGAAGAGAGAAAGTAAATGAATATTAAAAATTGGGCAGTGGTACTATGGGGAACAGTGTTTGGGTTCCTTAAAAAACTAAAAAAAGAGCGGTCATAGGACCCTGCCATCCCTCTCCTGGGCATATATCTAGAAAAAGCACGATCTGAAGGGACCCATGCACCCCATGTTCACTGCAGTGCTGTTTGCAATAGCCAAGAGTGGGGAGCAACCTGAGTGTCCATCAGCAGAGAAATGGATACAGGCTGTGGAGCCTGTACACAGTGGGGCGTAGCTCAGCCACTGAAACCGAATGATGCCATTTGCAGCAGCGTGCCGTGTCTAGAGTCACACCAAGTGAAGTCAGTCAGAGGAGAAATATCGCATGATTTCCTTATATGTGCAATCTAAAAAGAAATGACACAAAACTTATAAAACAGAAACAGACTCACAGACAGAAAATGAACTTATGGTTGCTGGGGGGAGGGGATAGTTAGGGACCTTGGGATGGTCATGTACACACTGCTCTATTTAAAATGGATAACCAACAAGGAATAGCACATGGAGCTCTGCTCAATGTTATGTGGCAGCCTGGATGGGAGGGGGCGTCTGGGGGAGAAAGAATATATATCTATATATGTATGGGTGAGTCCCTTCGTTGTTGATCTGAAACTATCACAACATTGTTAATCAGCGATACCCCAATACAAAATAAAAAATTCAAAAGAAAAAAAAGCGAGCAGTACTGTATCTTAAAAGGTCTCACAGCAGGGCCCTACTGTAGAGCATAGGGAACTATATTTAATATCCTGTAATAAGATGAAAAAGATAATGAAAAAGTGAAATGAAACAGAATATGAAAAAAAGTCTTAAAAGGAACTTAGATTTTATTGTATAAGTTATGGAAAGATATTGAGTTTTATGTGGAGTAGTAACAAAATCAGTACAGCATTTTAGGTTTATCTAGGTGGAGTATTGTAGCTAGATGGATGGTAAGGACTAATGTCAGGGGGACCTTTAAAAACACATAATGAGCACCTGACCCAAGGCAGCATTTGACGATGGGAATGAAAAGATGCAAACAGCTGTGAGATGTACAACGAAAAATCGGTAAGAAAGCTTAGATGTGGGAGAAAAAAGTGATGGAGGCTGGACGGTGACTCTGGATTTGGAATCCAGACTCAACCTGCCAGGAGAAATAATAGCTGCAGAAGAAAATTAGGTCCCACAGGAGGTTGAGCTGATTGAGGAACGCACATGTGGGTTCGCTGAGTAAGCGTTTAAATGAACACATTCGGACGGGGAAGTTAGCACTTTAAGGTGAACGTTAGGTAGAGCCCAATTCCAGAGAAAAGTCAGATGATATAAAGTCAAAACATTATCTGTTCAATTTAGCAAATGCATGGAGCAATAAATGGCACACACGGAGTCCTTGCTGAAGTTAACACGACTGTAAAATATACACCAACACATAGCCATGGAGAAAGTTCAAACTACTTACCCAGAAGTGTACTGTCTAGGGGAAAATTTACTGAAAAGTAAGCTAACTGCTCTTTATTCAGAAAAGTACAGAGGATGACATGAGAAAGGCTGGTTATGTGATCGGCAGTACAAGCCTCAAGTCAAAGATTTTAAGTGATTGGGTGTTCAGTTCATCTCACGATTAGGTTTAGCTTTTAACTTCTTAGTTACTCTCATTCCAAAGCAGATAAAACCAATGTGCCTTTTAAAGATCCTGGCTAATACCATATGAAGTCTCTAATGCAGTATAAAATTAATATATTTTCCATCTAAGCTTCTTTCCTGTCTACCTTGGAAAAAGATTAAACTTAATACAATGGGAGTTAATTTAGCTATTTTCTTGTTGCGCTTTCCTGGGTTTTCTTATTAAAACTCCAAATGAGTATCTTTGATTTTTCTCGGAAAATACTTTTCAGTTGCTGATCCCTTCCTGGCTCCATGTGCATTAACAAGCAGAGACTGAAGTGGCCTCCAAGTAATTTAATATCAAGGTGCCAAGCAATCTGAGATGTCAGAGCACCCCACAGGAACACAATTATTTCCTCTGAAAAGTTCATCATTTTCAAACTGGGATGAAGTCAGTACAAGTAGAATCGCCCTTCCCTCAGAAAAGTATGGCTTTCTTTGATGTTAACATGCTAGGGACTTGTATTCAGCTGGAGGAGGAAAAGTCTGTTTTGGCTGATCTGAAAGCACTTTTGCTAAAAATGACAGTGTGTCTGGAAAATTAATGTTCATATTTATTCAGCTTTGAGATATTTTAGGGCACAGGCAGATGAAATGCTGATAACTTTAGCTTTATGTGTGTATACTGCACTTTTGTTTTTCATTGAGCATCTGTGTCCCCAGGCTAGGTGGGATTTTGCTTACATACAACCCCAAATCTTGTTTCAACAGCTGCTTTATTAATGTCTAAAATATACTTAGGAAAAGAATTGAAATATGGAAATATTAAACAGTTATTTCCATTTGATTGGGAAGGACCTCCAGGGCTTCCTTGGTGGCTCGGACCTGTAAAGAATCTGCCTGCAATCCAGGAGACCCGAGTTCGATCCTTGGTCGGGAAGATTCCCTGGAGAAGGAAATGGCAACCCACTCCAGTATTCTTACCTGGAGAATCCCATGGACAGAGGAGCCTGGCGGGCTACATGGTCCATGGGGCCACAAAGCACTGGACACAGCTTAATAACAACAACCCTTTAAAAACGATTTGCATACATAGTAAAGAGTCAGAGAAAGAATTCAGAGGTTTTCTAAAGTGAATGCTCTAAGAAATGGGAGGTCAGAGTCTACAGCAGGAAGAGGCCTGATTGACAGTGAATGACACAGACGTGCACATTCAGGATCCAGGCTGTCCTGGGCATGATCACCTGATGCCCATGGACAGGGAGGGGCCGCAAGTGAAAAGGTGGCTCAGGGCCACTTCGGGGGTCATCCTCGAAGTCCTGATGGGGAATTTGGGCTTCATTCTTTAGAACCAAGTAATTACTTAAAGACTTTAAGCTTGGGAATAAAATGATCAAACTAAGAACATTTTCAAAAGGAGGGAAATATGCCAATTTTTATGAACAAAGACTTGAAGAGGGTAAGACAAGTCACAGGTAGCTAAAAGAACGTAAAAGGAATTATCTTAGAGCTCAAAACTCTGTGATGTGGGTCCTTATCCTTTCCACTTTCATATAAAACAAAGCAGACTTGAAGTGTTTAAGTAACTTTTCCAAAAGTGCTGTACTTAGTACCTGTGGGCAGCTTCACCCAGTCTGTCTCCCAATAAGGATAGAAGCTTCCCAGTGGCAGTAGGGCTACCGAACCAGTGACGATCAAACAGAAAATGGTGTGGGTTTGCTCTGTGCGAGATGAGTGACTGGGGAGTGGTGGGGTGTGTTTGTTCTGAATGAATGGTATTCGCATGACGGTGGAGACTTCAGAGTGGATCAATATCGGTGTCAGACCGATTGAGACGGATGTCAGCTCTTCCTAAAAGTACACTCCTGGGATCTTGGCCAACATGAGCTTCTTTGGGTTTCCTAGATTGAATAAGATAATACACCTCAAACAGCTTTAGACGCTGTAAAATCCTAAGAGGCAAAGACGATTAATACTTCTGTGTGAGAAGAACATTAAGCGTTTACAAGTCAGCTTCCACCTTAAATGCACTAGGAGGGATCATATTCATCAGAGGCCCATCATGAATTTTTTATAAAATGAGAAATTACTTCCTGTCGTATCTCTGTGGTGTTTCATATTTTTTAAGGCTCTCTGTGGATGACTCAAAGCTTCTCTTTGAAACCCCCAAACATGTCTTGAGAAAATAACTATTTAAATATGCATCATTGGGCATCTTTTTGTGCCGCACGTTATAGAAAACCCAACTCAAAGGGTTTTAAACAGCAAAGTTAATTTACTGTGTTTGCAACTAAAAATATGGCATCCAGAAAAGGAGCTTCATGTAATGACTCCAGCAACATTCCCAGGGCCATCTTTATCCTGACTCTTCCTCTGCCTTGCTCAACATTGTGCTTAGTCGTTCAGTCGTGTCCGACTCTCTGTGACCGCATGGACTGTAGCCTGCTAGGCTCCTCTGTCCATGGGATTCTCCAGGAAAGAATACTGGAGTGGGTTCCCATGTCCTCCTCCAGGGCATCTTCCCAACCCAGGGATTGAACCCAGGTCTCCCGCATTGCAGGCAGATTCTTTATTGTCTGAGCCACTCGGGAAGCCTTACCTATAGGAGACACACAGTCTCCACCACTTTCCTCTGCAGTCACACCTCATGTAAAAACAACAAAAGGGCCTCCGCAGTTCCAGACCCCGGGGGTTCCCTGGTGGCTCCGTGGTAATGCAATGCAGGAGACACAGGTTGGACACCTGGGTCCCACATGCCGCCATGGAGCAACCAAGCCCAATGCACTGCAACTACTGAGCCTGTGCTCTGGAGCCTGGGAGCCACAACTACTGAAGCCCACATATCCTAGAGCTGTGTTCTGCAACAGGAGAGTAGCCCCCACTAATGGCAACTAGAGAAAGGCCCACATAGCCACGAAAACCCAGCATAGCCAAAATAAACAAAAAAGACGATTGAAGCCCACTAAAAAACAAAACAAAAAGAAAAACCCAAGACAGTTCCAGACCTCAATTCTTGAATCACATGATTAAAAGAAGAGACAGGATCACCCCTAATACCTTCTGTGAAAAGAAGAAACTTTGCAAAAATGGTCAGAATGACAATTTGAATACTGTTTAGTTCTTTCTGACTTCATCTTAAAGAAGCTTTGGAACCTCTGATATAAATGACTATTTATAGGTATAAATAGACTGATACATTTCTGAGGTCAAAGGGAATTTATAAGTCATTCACTTATACAAAAGATTCATATGCTTCTCGTTTTAATGAGACGTGTACCCAGCAGAAACTATTGCGTATACATACGGTATATGTGCATGGTGTGTGTACATTTGGTATGAATGCGCATCTCTCACCTTTAACAAGTATACATTGAGCCTACAATGATTTTCTGTTCACCAAGCAATTCTAGATTCCTTTATTCAGTGATGTCATGTTTTATTACTTCTCCCTCTCCCTTTTGTCAAGCTTTCTTCTTAATTATTTCTCTCTCCTTATTCATATTTCTTGTCTCAGGGTCATATCTGAAAGTATTAAGTCAGTAAGATCAGGAAGTTCATGTTAGATTCAGGAAAGGGGGAAACTTCTCGTAGGGTGTCTGAGGAAGAATACAGTATAGCTGGGCAGGACAAATGGTGGAAGATGGCCAGAGTTGCCTTTCCAGGAAGGAACAGCAGGGGGCACTGTGCTGGGAGTGGGGAGAGAATTTTGTTCGATTGTGGACAAGGAAATCATTGCTTCCTCCCTTCCTTCCTTTCTCTCTCTTTTATTTGTCTTCTCTCTTCCTTCTTTTCTTTCATAACAGTTGGACAGAAGTGTTTAGAGCCACTTTGGGGTATAAAGCTAACACTATAATTACCTTTTAACACTTGGATTTTGAAAGTGGTCTCCAGTAACTGTAGTCATTCTGTCCTGGGAAGTTTTGTGTGTAGAATTTCATCTGATCTTTTTCATCAGCCCCGCGGATCGAATTGTTGGGTCTCTTTGACAGAGGAGGAGAGAGGAGCTCAGGTTCTGTGAATACAGATCCCGGGACTCACACAGGGGTGAGGGTGTCCTCCCCCAGCTCTCTGATTCTAAACTGTGTCCTCTTGCTAACTTCCCTCTTTAGCAACCATTTTATTTGAACAGTGAGTGAAGTGAAGTCGCGCAGTCGTGTCCGACTCTTTGCGACCCCATGGACTGTAGCCTACCAGGTTCCTCCATTCATGGGATTTTCCAGCGTAGTGGAGTTGGGTTGTCATTTCCTTCTCCAGGAGATCTGCCCAACCCAGGGATTGAACCCGGGTCTCCCGCATTGCAGGCAGACGCTTTACCGTCTGAGCCAACCAGGGAAGCTAGCTAAAAACCTCATAAATTACCAGGAAGCCCAGGGAAGTTCCATTTTAATTATCATAATAGTTCAATAATAGACTATCTACAAAAAGAATGGAATCATGTCCTGTGACCACTGGTCAAGAAAGCATCAGTGGGTAGTTAGTTTCAGGGTACTTGCGCTATTGAAATGTTTAAGTGATACTAAACTAGCGGGAATGCATCTGAGCTATTTATGTGGTTCAAATGCTACTCCCCTAGTTTTAAAAGTAATAGTTTAAAATTTTGTAAAGCAATAATTTAAAAGTTAATTCTAAAAACTGAAAGTTATGAAGCTAACTCTTTAATATTTTAAGATTTATTTTAATTGGAGAATAATTGCCTTATAATACTTGTTTCTGCCATATAGCAGCATGAGTCAGCCATAGGTATACATACGTCCCTTCGTTCTTTGAACCTCCCTGTCACCTCCCACCCTATCCCACCCCTCAGGTGTCACAGAGCACAGGGATTGAGCTCCCTGCATCACATGGCACATTCCCACTGGCTATCTGTTTTACATGTGGTCATGTATATACCGGAGAAATGCAATGGCACCCCACTCCAGTACTCTTGCCTGGAGAATCCCATGGATGGAGGAGCCTGGTGGGCTGCAGTCCATGGGGTCGCAAAGAGTCGGACACAACTGAGCGACTTCACTTTCACTTTTCCCTTTCATGCATTGGAGAAGGAAATGGCAACCCACTCCAGTGTGCTTGCCTGGAGGATCCCAGGGACGGGGGAGCCTGGTGGGCTGCGGCCTATGGGGTCGCACAGAGTCGGACACGACTGCAGCAGCAGCATGTGTGTTCCAGCGTGTACTGTGCTGTACTGTGCAGCGCACACAGTGGTGGGTGTACGCTGCCGTCTCCACGCGTCCCACCTCTCCTTCCCGCACTGTTCTCTGCGCCTGCGTCTCCTGTGCTGCCCTCCAGATAGCTTCATCAGGACCATCTTTCTAGATTCCGTACATACGCTTTAATGTATGATATTTGTTTTCCTGACTTACCTCACTCTGTAAAAAAGGCTCTAGGTTTGTCTACCCCAGAACGGACTCAGCCGCCCTCCTTTTATGGCTGAGTGATATTCTGTTGTCTCTATGTACCACAGCTCCTTTATCTGTCCATCTGTCCATGGATATCTAGGTTGCTTCCATGTACGAGCTATTGCAAACGGTGCTGCAGTGAGCACTAGGGGATAGGTGTCTTTTTCAATTATGGTTTCCCCAGTTATATGCCCAGTAGTGGAATTGTTGTGTCATATGGTAGTTTTATTCTGAGTTGTTTTTAAGGAATCTCCCTACCCTGTTTTTAATTTTACACAGGCATGAATTGTTTATGTATATTTCGTGTTGCCGTTAGTTTATGCTTGTTCCTCGGGCCTTCTCCAGGGGTTCTGCCGTGGTCTGGCTAATGTCGCTATTTTAATACTGGTCCTCTTTGTCCGTGTGGGGGCCTGTCTGTGGGGTACGGCTGAATTTGTCTGGGAGGACAGATTCAGAGCACGCAGCTCAGAGGCACGCAGAGAGGAGTCTGAGAGCGTGTGATAAAGACTCTTCCTAAATGACCAACTGTCAGCCGGCCTGCCGGCACTCCTGCTTCTCTTCATTGTGGCGATATTTCAAACCCGCCTGCTGGAATATGTGCAGATGTCAACAGCTGAACCCACCTTGATGAAGTACTGTAGATACTCGAGAATGTTTACTTTCCTGAGCTAGAAATTACAACTATCAATTGAATAATGAACACGGGGTACTGTTGAGAATGCTCTGCTCTATATAAAGATCCCTCTGAATGCCGCGAGTGAAAGGTTAAATCATTGCTGAGGACCAAGATCTGAACAAATCTGTACCCCAACGTCACATACTTTTGGCCTTGCAGTTTAATAAACATATATGTAGATGGGATATCAAACAGATGAGGGATTTTACTAAAATTAAATGCTCAGTAATACACTTTTCCTTTGAGCAGAAAAGCTTATATGAGACCGAATGTAGAGCCTGCGTTTGCGTGTGGGGTCTGTTGACTGGCAGCTTCCAGAAAATACATCTCCTTGAAGAGCAGACAATAGAAATTGCAGAGTCAGAGACCCCCGTGGTCAAGGCAGTCCTGTGCTCGTTAATCATCTGCTGATCACCTGCTCTTGGTAAAAGTGTATCCTCATAGTGGAGTCTCTGCAAGGGAATTCTGGTTTCCAGAAGTGACACGCTGCTCCCCTGCAAGAAAGCAGATAGTGTCCCGCTGTGCAGAAACAGAGGACAGGGGAATAATGTGTGCTGTCATCACTGTGACTTTGTTTGAAACCTATTTCTTAAAAAAACACTTTTTATTGAAATATCTTTGATTTGCAGTGTTGTATTAGTTTCAGGTGTATCGCAAAATGATTCAGAATATATATACGATATATACATAATATACAGCATATATATACATATACATGTTTCTTTTTTAGATTCTTTTCCATTATATAAAAGCTATTTCTTTTTAAAATTTATTTTCTAATTGGTAGAAAATTGCTTTACAGTTTTGTGTTGGTTTCTGCCATACAGCAATGCAACTCAGTCATAATTATATATGTGTCTATGTATATATATGCGTCTATGTGTCTGTGTATATACATGTCCGCTCCCTCCCGAGTCTCCCTCTCCCCTCCCTATCCCACCATCTAGGTCATCACAGAGCACCAGGCTGGGCTCCCTGTGTTTACAAGACCCATTTCTAACAGCTGTTATTTTTATGGTCACACTCGTCATCTCACTAGTGATTATCATGACTTTAGATTTTTCTTTTTAAGAGATGATCACCCTGACTATTTGACTGTTTCTGTTGAATGTACTTAAGCATCAGCCTGTAACTCAGGTCTCTTCCCTCAAGAATACATACCTTTTGTTTGATTTATGGATGCTCTTTAGTTATTCCTTGTCCTTTCTCTAAAGGATTTCACTATTTTAGAGAAGGAATGATCATAATTTCCCAAAGCTCCATATTTGCTGTCATTTCTCTCCAATGGTCTCACAATGAATAAGCATCAAATAACTGGATAACTGAATTTCATAGGGCTGACATGTTGAGTCCTAAAGTGACATAGCATTAAAAATAGGAGCCATCACAGATAAATGTTAATGATTGCACATTTCCTGCAATATTAATAAACCTTTAATCTTGTCATTTTCAAGGGCTTGGTGCCCTCTCTAGGGTGAATTAAGCCTTGTTCTTTATCACAGGATTTGACTAAAACTTTAATTATTGATATAATACAGTCCTATTATAACATAGCTCATTATTCAAGTCAGATCTACTAATATATATTAAGCACCCATTTTTCCACTGGAATTATGCAAGGTGCCTGGGGACACAAATTTAGAAGTGAAAGAGAAAATGTCACAATCTTTGGGGTTTTTAATGTATTCTCTATATAGTAGCCCAAAGACCACCCCTTGAGATATTATAATCACATATTGCAAGAATCTGAAATAATATAAAGAGCTTATAATCTGCTAGAGAAGGAAGGTGCACAAACAGATAATTTTAATATTGTACAGGTTTTTCTCAGTTGGTTACCTACCACTCACGTGGTATGGAATGGTACTCAGTCCATTCTAAGTTTTGGGAAGTCATCACTGACCAAGTGATGCTATATCTGTATCATGAGAAAGTTTGTGAAGGCAATGAAAGTTTAGAAGACTTCTGGGGCAGTGCCACACAAGCAAGATGGATATAGCATGCGGGTAGATGCAGAACTCTGTTCAAGATAGAAGGAGGGAAAAATGGTTGCAGATGAGGATGGCCATCTGAGGATGGCCTATATGCGTTCGTTGAATTTAACCAGGCTTCGTTGTTGCACTGACACTTCCAAATATTGGTCTCGACCTACTACACGTTAACATGTCCATCAGGTAAAATCTGCTAGATACCACAGCAAATCACCAGCATTGTGACAGAATACAGAATATCACACTGCTATTTCAGGTTACTATTGCAAAGACTAGACACCAGAATACAGGACCTTGAGAAAGAAACAGATGTTCTAAGGCAACTCGTCTTTATGGGGGAGCACAGCTCACAGTGCCCGCACAGACTGAACCCCACGCTGCCAAAAGGAGAGACCGGTTCCCAAGACCATCGCGAAGGGTTGCAGTGGGAGGCTCCTAAAACTGCACGTATCTCTCCTCTTCGACCTCCCCAGCCCCGCCCAATATCAGTGAGGTCACAGGTACAGCTCCTCAGGAATTTGAGATGAGTGGTTTTAAGTGGATTTAACCTGAATTTGGGGGCTTCCCGGGTGGCTCAACAGTAAAGAATACCCCTGCTGATGCAGAAGACATGGTTTCAGTCCCTGAATCGGGAAGATCCCCTGGAAAAGGAAATGGCAACCCACCTCCAGGACTCTTGCCTGGAAAATTCCACGGACAGAGGAGCCTGGCGGGCTACAATCCACAGGGTCGAAGAGAATCAGACACAACTGAAGTGACTGAGCCCATGTGTTAAAAGATAGGGAAAAATAAGAAGGCAATTTTTATCCTAATCCTGAATGGCCCTTAATCAGAACCCTAACTTTCGCGGCAAGTTAACACCAGGCAGGTGGAACAGAGAACTCAAAAGACAGACCTCGACCTCATTAGAGAATAAAAGCCAGAGGAAATGATGTCAGCAGCCAACTGTGGGATGCAGGACGAGAAAACTCATGAAAAGGAAGCTGAGGGAATATTGAGAAAAAGGGCACAGAACTTGGGGCACCACCCAGCAGGATCAGCACTGACAGAATGATGAAAGCCGCTGCCTCCCTCATAGGTTGATTAATTGCATGTGCTTCCAGTTCCACAAAACGGAAGCCAATGTAAGTTAAAGAACATTTAGCTGGAGATCATTCAGAAATGAATAAGAATATTAAACAGGTTAAGGCTTTGTTTCATTTTTTCATATGGGAGGACTGAATCACTTTTAACCACAGTTTTTGGCTTGGAATTATGTCGAACATTTAGCTTCTCATGTTTTAGGGGTAGCGTAATGGTGACGTGAATGACTCAGGACTTTCCCTGAACACGCGATGAACTTCCGTGTTTATGCACTCCTACCTGCCATATCTGTCCGCTAAGGCTCAGCTTTTTTTTTTTTTTTTTTGCCTTTCTTTTCCATGGGGACGGTCTTGGTCCCTGTCTCCTGTACAATGTCACGAACCTCCGTCCATAGTTCATCAGGCACTCTATCAGATCTAGTCCCTTAAATCTATTTCTTACTTCCACTGTATAATCATAAGGGATTTGATTTACAAAATGGCTGTCTGAGGAGGCCTTACAGATAGCTGTGAAAAGAAGAGAAGCGAAAAGCAAAGGAGAAAAGGAAAGATATAAGCATCTGAATGCAGAGTTCCAAAGAATAGCAAGGAGAGAGAAGAAAGCCTTCCTCAGAGATCAATGCAAAGAAATAGAGGAAAACAACAGAATAGGAAAAATAAGAGATCTCTTCAAGAAAATTAGAGATATCAAAGGATATTTCATGCAAAGATGGGCTCGATAAAAGACAGAAATGGTATGGACCTAACAGAAGCAGAAGATATTAAGAAGAGGTGGCAAGAATACACAGAAGAACTGTATAAAAAAGATCTTCACGACGAAGATAATCACGATGGTGTGATCACTCACCTGGAGCCAGACATCTTGGAATGTGAAGTCAAGTGGGCCTTAGAGAGCATCACTACGAACAAAGCTAGTGGAGGTGATGGAATTCCAATTGAGCTATTTCAAATCCTGAAAGATGATGCTGTGAAAGTGCTGCACTCAATATGCCAGCAAATTTGGACAACTCAGCAGTGGCCACAGGACTGGAAAAGGTCACTCTTCATCCCAATCCCAAAGAAATGCAATGCCAAAGAATGCTCAAACTACCACACAATTGCACTCATCTCACATGCTAGTAAAGTCATGCTCAAAATTCTCCAAGCCAGGCTTCAGCAGTATGTGAACTGTGAACTCCCAGATGTTCAAGCAGGTTTTAGAAAAGACGGAGGCACCAGAGATCAAATTGCCAATATCTGCTGGATCATGGAGAAAGCAAGAGAGTTCCAGAAAAACATCTATTTCTGCTTCATTGACTATGCCAAAGCCTTTGACTGTGTGGATCACAATAAACTGTGGAACATTCTGAAAGAGATGGGAATACCAGACCACCTGACCTGCCTCTTGAGAAACCTGTGTGCAGGTCAGGAAGCAACAGTCAGAACTGTACATGGAACAACAGACTGGTTCCAAATAGGAAAAGGAGTATGTCAAGGTTGTATATTGTCACCCTGCTTATTTAACTTATATGCAGAGTACATCATGAGGAACGCTGGGCTGGAAGAAGCACAAGCTGGAATCAAGATTGCCGGGAGAAATATCAATAACCTCAGATATGCAGATGACACCACCCTTATGGCAGAAAGTGAAGAGGAACTCAAAGGCCTCTTGATGAAAGTGAAAGAGGAGAGTGAAAAGGTTGGCTTGAAGCTCAACATTCAGAAAACAAAGATCATGGCATCTGGTCCCATCACTTCATGGGAAATAGATGGAAAAACAGTGGAGACAAGTGTCAGACTTTATTTTTTTGGGCTCCAAAATCACTGCAGATGCTGATTGCAGCCAGGAAATTAAAAGATGCTTACTCCTTGGAAGGAAAGTTATGACCAACCTAGATAGCATATTAAAAAACAGAGACATTACTTTGCCAACCAAGGTCCGTCTAGTCAAGGCTATGGTTTTTCCCGTGGTCATGTATGGATGTGAGAGTTGGACTGTGAAGAAAGCTGATCGCCGAAGAATTGATGCTTTTGAACTGTGGTGTTGGAGAAGACTCTTGAGACTCCCTTGGACTGCAAGGAGATCCAACCAGTCCATTCTAAAGGAGATCAATCCTGTGTGTTCATTGGAGGGTCTGATGCTGAAGCTGAAACTCCAATACTTTGGCCACCTCATGTGATGAGTTGACTCACTGGAAAAGACTCTGATGCTGGGAGGGATTGGGGGTGGGAGGAGACGGGGACGACAGAGAATGAGATGGCTGGATGGCATCACCGACTCTGTGGACATGAGTTTGAGTGATCTCCGGGAGTTGGTGATGGACAGGGAGGCCTGGTGTGCTGTGATTCATGGGGTCGCAGAGAGTCGGACTCGACTGAGCAACTGAATTGAACTGAACTGAACTGAACTGAAGTCTCAGCTGAAATCTCTCATCTCTTCGGGATCATCCTTCAATCTGCCCAGAGCCCACACGTAGCTGGCTCTTCTGCACTTACATAAGCATCTGTGCTGTAGTCCTTGCCATCTAACACCGGAGGCAGTCATTTAGGCTTCTTTTCTTAGAAGGGAGGCCAACTAGGGCAGGTCCTCTGATGTTCCATAGTTGTTTTGACTTGCCAGGGGTTGGTAAGGTGCATAAATAAACTTAAGAAATACATGAGCGATACAAATGTGAGAAGCTGAGGTTCTGAACCCCAGAGGGGCCTCAAGTCAGAGCCACAGAGGCTCGGCTTCATTTTGTGGTTTGTTTGTCTGCTCGTGGGATGGATAGACCCTGAGGTTCCACTTTAACCCCTTCAATCTCCTTTTCCCCTACATTCCTAGGGTCTGAGAGGAGGATAACCTGCATTTGGACTCAGAAACTCAGGTTTTGTGGAGGGAGACAGAGGATAGAAAGCCTGAACAAATTTTTTGGTCAACCCAATATTTGCAGGTGACCTACACTCCTGTGCCCTTTAAATGACCTCCAGATTGCTTACAATACCGAATATAATGTAAATCTAATGTAAACAGTTGCTAGGCAGTAAATTCAGGTTTTGCATTTTTGGCAACTTCTGGAAATTGTTTTGGATATCTTTCCATCTGTGGTGAATCCTGCAGATTTAGAACCCAAAGATCTGGGGGGATAGAGTTAGTTATAAATTAGAGGAGGACAATAAGGAGGCAGATGAGATTCTGGTGACAAGGAAAGATGTCAGTGAGGGTCAGTTTGAGGAACTGCACTGACGGAAAAGCTAAACAGACAGGGAAAATCCTGACAGCCCCGGCGGGTCAAGTCTCGGCAATACGACACGGAGAGCACCGATGTGCTGTCCGTAGCTGGGCTGGGAAGGAACCCAAGAATGGCTTTTCTGACAGGTGATCGATCACCCCGGATTTTGAGGGTAATGAGGAGTGGAATGTGGAGTTCATTCTTTGCATGAGCTTTCCAAAGGCAGCACAAACTCAGAATTTTAGAACCAAAGGGACCTGATCGATCCTCCTTTCTCAGAAGAGAAATTTGATACTCGGAAGAGGTAAACAGATGTGCTGCAAGGGGTGCTGTTAGGTCATACCAGATCCGAGACATAAAACAAAATCTTGATGCTTAAAACCTTATGTTAGTCTAGACTCTGCACTGGCCTTTGCACACATGATGCTGGGCAGAGGGTGTTTCTTGATGATTTTTGTTTCTCCTTTTATTGTCCACCTACTGGTGTCCATCTCCGTCTCCTCCCTTCCCAATCCCATCTCCTCTTATATGACCATTCACCGAAAATGGCAGGCTGAACTGAGGATTGCGGTACCGGCTGGTGAGGTAACCCTGAGAACGTCATGCAGGGTTTGAGAGACTCAAATCTCCCTTGGATGCAGTGAGAGGAGATATGATTTGAAGTGACAAGGTGTGGGCTTGTTATTAGAGACACATGGGATGACTCTGTCACCTGTGGGTATGTGGGAGATGGAAAATACACCTAATTTGCCAGGTGATTTATCCGAGGGGTGTTTTTTGACCACCAGGGTGTTGCAAGCGTTACCTGATTGCTCCCGCTGCTTATTTAAAAAATGCATAAGGACAGGAATAAGTAAAAGAAAGATGCTCAACAGAAATAAAGCATGACTTGCTGGTCTGGAAGGCTCCCAGCTCTCCAGATGCTAAAATTAAAAATGGCTTCTGAGTAAGGCTCCAATCCAGAGCACTGTCAGGATAGCTGGCATAGAGATGACGCCGAGGATGTCGCTTGGTTTAACCTGGGAAAGTTCGACCTTCCATCATACCCAGGGCCCCCAGAGGGAGTGAGGAGGTGCCTCTCCATCCTCTGTGTCATGACAAACACTGGACATCTGGGAACTTTCAAGGGGCTGATCCTCAAGTCATTCAGCAGAAGCCCAAGGGCTTATTCTTTAAGTCATCTGGGTGGACTGTTGCATGATCCCAGGACTTGGTTCCCAGCAAGGGGCTTCCCAGGTGGCGCTAGTGGTATAGAACCTGCCTGCTAAGGCAGGAGACTTAAGAGACATGGGTTTGATCCCTGGGTCTGGAAGATCTCCTGGAGAAGGGCATGGCAACCCACTCCAGTATTCTTGCCTGGAGAACCCCATGGACAGAGTAGCCTG